>NC_087549.1:110946901-112196901 GCF_036250125.1 Pseudopipra pipra
CATTCTGGCACAAAAAAGTCTGAGATGCGTCAGAATTGCTACTTGATCATTGGAAAGTCTAGGTCTGGGGTTACATTGCCAAGACTATGGGGAAGAACAGAAGCCAGGCAGTCTCTAAAGAGGCTTTTCACTTCTGATCACTCCTAGTGGCTCAAACCATAGTGAATGGAAACAACCACTTCCATGAGTAGCTCACCATCTCATAAATGATACACATGAAGGAGTTCACAATTTCATTCTATTTGTAAGAAAACAGATCCTGCTAAGCACACGTTTGGCTGTAGAGAGAATAATGTACAGAACAGGCCACATATTAAAAAAAAAAGAAAATATCTATCTTGGAGTTTGTTTCTCGTCCCTTAAGCCTATTTTTGCCTTAAGCCTAATTTTGCCAAGTCCATGCAGTATATGAACATTTAAATCCTTAACTTTCCTATTAAAGGGGTACTTTCTGATCCCATTACTGCTGCTAAGCCATTCTTCAGACCGATATCACACCAAATTGTGGCAGTGTGCACATTTTTAATTATGATCTTCAGCAGTACTTTTTTTCTAATAATCACTGGCTTAAAAAGAAATGTAATTTGACAGCTGGATTCTAGGACAGATGAGGACATTAAAAAACTCAAAGACCAAAAAGAAATATTAAAAAAATACATGGAACCAACAACAACTATTACTGCTTATTTTTAGGAGATACTTACTATGAGTAGTGTAAATTGTTAATTCATGATTTCAAGATGCAAGACTCTTTAACTGGGTGCTCATGGGTGATTCTTGTAAGTTTAAGAGTACATCAAATACACATAAATGCCTATTACCCCATTTAAACAAAGCAGTCAGGTTTTTCAAGCAGTCAAGTCAGTTTGTCCTGCCACAACCACACACAAAACAGAATTTTTGGTATCAAACAGCAGTCTCCAACCTGGGGCAAAGTCCACTGTTGCATAGAGACCCTGAAGAGCTCCACATTTCAAGTGAAACTGGCTTGCACCATCAGTTGTGAAAAGCACCACCTCATCACCAAGATGCAGGCGAAAGAGCTTCAGAAGGAAACGCAGATAGTTATAGTCGCAAGCGAAGTAGCTTCCATACTCATTCTCTACCTGTAGAGTAAAAGCAAGTCAGTAAAGCCATAGCCAGTTTCAGTCTGCATCCAATACCAAAACCAGAAAGCCCAAACCCAAGCCCTCTTCTTCCTTTGACAGCAATGTTGAAAACGTCATTTTAACTCCAGATCTGTGGAGTAAGAGAAGACAAGACTTCTAGGCACTGATTCCCCTCACTTGTGTCTTACAGTGGAGCAATCACTGAGCAGAGCTAAGCCATTTTCCTACAAAATCAACCCCCACCAGAAGTATCTACCCTTGCTACTTAGCTACAGTGATCACAACACAATCTCTATTAAAATTTGAGATCTACAATCACCTTCCCAAGCAGAACAACAAAGCCATAGAACAGGTTGTGATATGACCAAAACTGCAACAAAACTGCACATCTACAAAGGGTTCATGAACTGTAAAGCCCTGCAATGGACTCAGAATGACTTGGGGCAGAAGGACAATGCTGCTGCTGAAAGGTACACATCTTGCCCCTTTCTCAAGGAGATGGACTTTCAAGCTCCAGATCTCCAACACCACGCGGACCTGAAGGTTATTTCTGAAAATCCTGTTATAAGCATCTTATTTCTGCCAAAGAATAATTTTTCCCAGTGCTTCTGCTCAACAGACAAAACACATTGTTCAGCTAAATGATCTTGGGCATATTACAAGCAGGGCCTCTTATCCCATCCTGTGTCAACCACAGAGTTCGAAAAAAATTGAAATAACGCTTTCATTATGGTCAAATTCTAAGAATATAGAACAATCACTCCTGCACATCTAGAAGGAGTTTAAGAGAGAAGCTACTCACCACAAAGGTACAAGATTGTGTCTGGAAACATTTACAACTTAAGTTAGGTGCTAAGAACTAAAAAGCCTAAGTTTTCAGGCAGTTTTTGTCATGTGGTTTAGGTTTAGTCCATACTGCTTTTTCTTCTATCTGCAGGTTTTCCCTGTCAAATTGTTTCAGGCATTTGTAATGTATCTTGGCTTTATGTGAGAATTGGCATGAATATCAGATCTAAAAAGCTACACAAGTTCCCTCTATTGCTTTCTATGGTTGTGGGAAACAACTTCACCAGAGCAGATGAGCTCTCTCTGAATTCTGGAAACAGTGCATTCAGTTCTTTAGGATAAGGTATTTCATCAGAAACTTTCAGCTACCTGAAACTGCTAAGGAACATCTGTGACACCACCACCCACAACCCATGGAGTGTCTGAAAGAGTGGTATAAGCATTCATGCTGCTAGGAGTCATCTGATTTCCAGAAAGTTACCTGCACCATGATGATTGGACCCCCGTTTTGATAGAGGTAAGGCCTCATCTTTGGCAAAAGGACACTCATCCATTTCTCTACTGCTGCCAGGTAATCTGTGATACACAAAGCATAAACATTTCACCTAAATTTCTGGGGGTTTATTTTTTTTTTATTTATTTTTGTTTACACAGGGATAGTTCTAATTATACGAACCATGAACGGCATTTAATGAACAGATTGCTCTTATACTTGAATAGATGTGTTCTTATACTTGTTCATAAATGTCAGCATCCAGTACCGTTTACTAAAAAATAAAACACTTAAATACTGATGAACTTGGAAAATCACCAATATGATCATCATGTCTCACACAGGTTGTCCTAACATGTTTCAACAGGAAAAGAATTCAAACATTGCTAGGTGTACTATTTTTAAAATAGATAATTTAACCTGCAATGAGCAAAACTGACATCTATATATTTGTTGCCCAACACGCACTCCAATAAACACATTAATCTCTTGTCTCATTTCATCCCTCTGTAACTGGTCCATGACCAGGCAGCACCTGAGAATGCTGTAACTAGTTCTGGAATTAACGTGGACAGTGACCAGCCAGAAGGAATCTCCATGATGAGTGGCCAGTTGGCCATGACAAAACCAAGGATCTCAAAGCTGAAGCTACTGTCTTTTCCTCAATGGTGACAATGATTTCCCTCTTGGCACCCACTTGTCAATAGCTCAGATACTTTCTACCCTACTTTGTTCATTCTATATACTTCTTGAAAGCACACCTCTGAGTAAAACTACTGAAAAATTTTACTCACAAAAAAACTTAAGCTGAAATATGAATTATCTACTAGTGGCCTCAAACAGCAAGTCGCCTTGCTGCCAAAGTGTATTTTTGATAACCTTTTTCATGTCTCTACCTGCATCAGAAGACCTGAGAACAATAGATTTCTTCTCCAACAACCATGCAGGAAGACCTCCCTGTGAAAAGAAAGGGAAACACTTCAGTAAACATTTTTAGGAAATCTAAGAAGAATTTAGTCTTTTATCAATATATACAGTGAGACATGAAGACTGATTTTCTACAATAAAGTAGTAATTCCTAATGAAAAAACAAATACTGAGGAAGCTTGTATTGTAAGAAGTCAATTAGGATGCATAGATTTAATCATACTAAAGCAAGACTCTTGTCCAAGGGATACATCAAGTATGTTTGTCTACTTTAAGACAGAAATACTTGCATTAGATTTACCCTAGAAATGAGCTAACTGTCACAAAAGGCTGTATACCATGTCCCATTCTGCACAGATGTAAGGTCCAGCTCTCAGGATAACAAGCAATCCAATTTCATTAGCAAGCTGCAGGAAATACTCCAGATCTTTGCCACCAAAAAAATCATATACGCCCATCTGGGTTTCATGGTAGTTCCATGGGACATACCTATTAAGAGAGAAAGTCACCTTCCATTAGGAAACTGAGACTAACCAGAATTCAGAGTAACAACTATTTGCACTACCCACCCCAGAGATCTGTAATGCTGAACTGGTCCTTAAGGTCAGTAAAAGACAAGAGAACCTTCCTTCTGTGAGCTACTTCATATGGCAGAAGGCACTGAAATTAATACTGAAATTAGGTTTAGTACTTTGCAGTATGTCTCCAGGAATCCATATCAATGCAAGAACAGGTTTTGGTAGTGCTGTTTTGAAACTATGATGTCTGTCGCAAAATTTAAGTAGTTAATAGTTTTGAAGTTAGCAAGTGAGGTGCCAGCTATATTGTGGGGGGAGATTGATGAGGAGATGAATACTGTAAACCCCTCACAAAGGAGGAGGTCAGGAACCAAAACAGCACATGATCCTTCATGAACGAAACACCCAGATTGCACAGGAAACACCAACTAGGCTGACAGGTCCATGCTGCTGCCACTACAAAGAACCTAAAAAACATCTAAGTCTCAAACAATACTGCATCTTGGTCCTGAAAGTTTTCATTGACCAGGAGCAAAGCAAGTTCTGGAAAACAACAGTGGGAAGAACGGTCAAGTTCGAGTATGTTAAGGTGCCCAAGAGCCTGGACAAAGTAAAATTTCATTTCAGCTAAGTAATAAAGCTGCCAAACAAGCAGATCACCATTTGAAAGAACACCTCTCTCCTACTTCCAGGACTTAAGAAACCGCAACCTCGGCACTGAACATCTCACACAAATAAAAAAAACCCACTTGGTTGCAAGAGAACAAAGAAACATGTAATCTACCAACTACTATGCATGGTGTTGTAGCTTAAGGTCCCTGCTGGACAACCTCTTGACAGCCATGAGTGTTTTGGCTTGGCATAGTACTAAGTGGCTATCACAGCACAGAGAGACATTAAAATCAGGGATGAATACAGCCTGAGCAAGGATTCAAGGGAATGGGAAAACTCATTCTCCATGCATTTACTGTTTTGCACATGGGTTTGTTTTGCACATTCTCCTTTTAGGAGAATTGTTGCCACTGTTCTAGAAAGAATAAATCTGAGAAAAATTTCTAAAATCAAAACTGTGTTCAGTCAAGCAAAGATCCTCTCACTGTCTTACTGTCTGTATTTGTTTATATGTTCCACAGTTAATTTTGTAAAAACTACCCAAGAGGGAAACAAAGTGCATAAAACAGTGCTTTCAATAGGAAAAATAGGAACCCTCCAATAAGTACACTACTGAAATGGCCATACACACACAAACAAGCACATGAACATCAAATACAAAAAATTATAATCTTTCAACCTCAGTTAATATCATACCCTTTCAAATGCCAAAATTTGAAAGACTACAGTATTAGGCTTCTGTTTGAGATGATGAAGCTTAAAAGTCATATGCCAGGATGGAGTCAAAGCAGTGCACTCAGGCATCATAATGCAGATTTTCCCCTCTATGTGGTATATCTTATTTCTTTGCCAACATGCTCTAATTGTTTCCGAAGCACACTAATAACTCACTTGTAAAACAAAATGTGCATTTAATGAATACGTGAATCACGTGAAAATACATGTGATGTTAATGTAGTTTTGTGCACTTTGTCTAATTTTCAAGCAGAGGAGCAAGCTGATTGCTGACATTTAAGGTCAAAGTGGATAAAGTAGGAAGCTATTTAAGACAAACCAATGCCCAACCTACCTAAAAAAGACAATACCAGAGTATCGTACTGTACTTACTTTCCGTGTTCCACATACCATCATCCAGGCTACCACTGCAGTATAATTACAGCTTGCTATAAGCTATAACAGCTCTGTTGTTTTCAAAACTATTGCTTAGGAATGCAGAATTCTTTTAAGTTACATATATATGTGACTAAGGATTTGTCAAGGACAAATAAACCTAAATCTATTTGTTGTTTGGAAAATTTGCCTAAAGGATTAAAGGAAAAAAATTCATGTCTCTTGACTTAACAAAGCTTTTGGTACTTTGCTGTACCACATCCCTTTAAGCAAGCAAGAAAAAAAAAGAAGAGCATAACTGGGATAACAACATAGAAAAAAAATTAACAACAAAACAACAACCCACAATATGCTGGGAGTGCAATGGGTTATTTGGAGGAGTATCCCAAGTCTCTTTGGTAGGTCTAACTATATCCAAAGCTTTTATTGACATCTGCATGATTGCAAATGGGGAGCACTTGCAAATTGATGAGTGAACACGATGAGGATTCTAAGTGCTTTTAACTAATGAGCAACATAGTCTGAAATCAACAAGGGATTAAGAGTTATCCCTTTTCAGGTCTCTCTTGCATTGAAAAAGTAAAAATATACAAAATGAGAAAGAAGACATACGGAAGTGGTATTAATAGGAAAAGGGTCTGCAAGTTCCACTGAGAAGTACCATCTGACTATGAATCAGCAACATGACACTGCAGTAAGAGGCAAAGTTTTGTCTGTTCCTGTACATCAGGGAGGTAGATGTAGGAATTGTTTCACTGAAAAATGCTTCTATAAGAGCGCTGCACCTGTTTGAGCTCAATAAAGATGACTAGGTATTAACTTCATAACAGTTTCTCACTGCCTAAAATACGACTACAGAGAGACAGCAACCACTTATACTCTTTTCTTTTTAGTCTACCAAACCAGCTATTTATCACTGGTAAGTAAATTAGAGGTTAATATGAGAAAAGCATTCTAGCTGCAATTTAACTACACCTTGTCATCTGTTAGTTATGAAAATATACTCATTGGAGAGTTTTATGAACTTGTTCTAGAAACAAGTCTTAATAGCATCTGAGGTGAGGACTGGAGGGTTTCTCCAGCTCTTCTTCCAAGATGGAAGAAGACAGAAAAATTCTTCCACAAACAGTTTTCATTTATGTCCCATGCTTCACCACAAGGCTGGAAAAAAAGCAGATTCTAGTGGAGAAGGGGGGAAGAAAATTCAGAAAAAAAATTTAGGTGAAGTGTTTTTTTACAGAATGAATCATGATATAAACATATTATAAACACTGGTCTAAAAATTGTTATTAAGACACTTTAATCCCCCAATATTTTCTACAGCTAGCAATGGCCTCAAATCATTTTACTTTGGAATTGTTATCATTAATGAGTATAATTCTTATATGCCATTGTACAAATTTACAGTCAGTGGTTAATGCTGTATTGCTTTACTTACAGAATAATGAATTTATATAGGAAAGCCACATCCCTTTTTCAAATCTGAAAGGTGGTATTTCTTCTGTATTTGAGTAATAGCATTTACTTTCCATTTACACCCAATTCCTAAGCTTTGTCCTATAGTCTTCTCCTTTTCAGAAGTCACAGTTTTCCTCTCCTATTACAGAGCTCTCAACAGGCAAAACCCCATACTTTAACTACCTTAATGTACAAAATAATTCTCTCTGTAATATCAGGGTGGGGTTTTTTAAGTGTAAAATTAAGTAACTTGTACTACTTTCAGAAATGAGCAGCATATTATACATATACATATTGTAGCTAGTTAAATTACACATATATGAGTATTTAAAAACAGTAAATTGTGTTTAAGTAATTTTAAGAGACAAACAGCAGCTCTTCCTTAGAAGGTGTTTCTACAGGTTTACAGTTTTCCACTCATTAGTCAACAAATGGAGTCAACAAAGAAAATGCTCAACATACTTTAACCTTCTATGAGCCCATAAAGGTAACTGTGGATTCTTCCAGGAAGCTTCAAAACCGATCTGTAAATCCTGTATATATTTACCTCCATCTAGTGGTTAATTGCTTACCTCCTCCGTGCAAAAAAAACCCCAAAAAACCCAACCAAACAAACCCCTAACTTTCAGTCCTTTCCAGATGTCTTTGACAGCACACAGGTACAGTTACTGTTCAGTGTAACACAGAATTACCCTCGTGTGACCAGACACTTTTGTGTGCTGCCTGCTGAGGTGGGGAGCTCCTCAGTGTCCTTTTCCATCATTTTCTGGGATGTCACACCAACCACAACACTAAATTTCAACCTGCTATTTAGAAGGTGTAGGCCTTGATATTTTAAGCTTTAATGTAAGATCAAGCTTTCTGTCACCCATTTTCTCCTGTTCTGTTATTGCTTAAGATGCTACCAGGTGCAGGCAGTTATATATATGTACTGCCTTCACCTATTCCAGAGTCCAGGATGAGCTGCTGACTCAGTCAGGAGCCAAAAGATGTGTGATATATAAATAATTGTGATTCGTGAAACAAATGGGTGATTACATCAAAATAAAACAAACGGATTGTAAAACTTAATTACACCCCCATAAAGAAATAAAACAGACCCTTACAAGGTCAAGAGGCCTAAAACCTCCTTAGTATTCTAAGAGTAAAATATAGTAGAACTAAATCTTTAGGTGCCTGTTCGTCCAAGAATACATTAATTATGACTGGTTGTAGAGATAACCCTTTTAGCTTTAGCTGTAAGAAAACCCCTATATTAAATACTTAGCAAAAACCTGTAGAATGTATATGTATATGATATAATTAATATGCGTGAAGTAGCTAAGATAAATACTAAATGTACCCTGTAGTAGGGGTGTGCAGATTTGGGAAACTGGTCCCATTTCTGTCACCCAGCCAGCTGCTTGCTTTTACCATATAATAAACTATTATTCGAAACTTATAGAAACTCGAGACTTTGTTTATCACAGATGCATCAAGGCATAGTGAGTCTTTTGGAAAAGAAGCTGCAGAGAATAGGAAGGAGAACAGGTCTGGCTGGCTTTGACCACAAGGTATTTACAAGAACAATCCTGTAACAAAAGGATTCTGTGTCCCTTGAAGTGGTAAGCCTTACTGGGAACACCTTGATAAGAACAAGGAAGGCTCCCATATTTTAAATTATAGCAAGACTGTTTCATATCTCATGGAAAAACCCCAAGCTGCAAAATCACAATCTTCAGAGGTGGCCTCAAGATTGGGAGTCCAACTACCACATTCTACCAGGAAGTCTAGTAGTGCTGCTGCCCATTCCAGAATGACTTCACAATCCCTTGCTAACAGCATTACTTATCCAGGAAAGAGTATGTAGAAGAAGAGAAAACAAAAACACAACTAAATAATCATGTACATTGATTTTCATTTTTTAACAAAACCACAAAATCACAGCAGATTTGTTTGGGATAATGAACATTTATTGCTTTATCTCAAATAATAAAGAACAGTAAGGCTTGATTATTGGCAAACTTCTAAGAAAAACAAAAGGGGTTTTTGGTGGGTGAGGTGGTTTTTTAGCATCAAGAGAGAAAGAGAGAGAGATTGGTATCAAATGGAAAAATGCCTGGATTTCATTCCTGTAGAAAACGCAAGGCACTGGGGTCATTTCTGCTTCTAAGGTACACATTTAGGACTTTATCTTTCACCACAGCAGAAAAAAATCCAAAGGTAAAGCAATAACAGGGGAGAAAGTTCAAGAATCTCAATGTGCTCTTACAAAAAGAAATGGAGGTTGTAATAAAACTGTTATCTGTCATTTGTCATCCAGCAACACCTAAGCTCATAGGTCCCATAACCACTTGCCAGCTGCACAGCACCTTCTGTGCCAAAACAGACACAACTCAGCCCTCCCAAGACCAACAGTTGGCACCAGCAGAACAAGACAATCTCTGCTCCTTCCTGCACAGCAGAAGGATGCTAATGCAAAGCAGTAAAGCAGAGATTTCAACAAGGGGAAAAAAAAGGAAAAGAAATAAGAAAAAAACCATGGGTTTAGTGGGAGATTATAAAGGAGGAGGGGGAAAGCAACAGGGAAGAAAACAAACCAGCCCTGCAGCAATTTTGCCATTAAACAACAGTGATAGGGTAGCAGGAAAGAAAATATTTCTATCTCAAAAGGCCTGTGACACAGCAGAGACATGAACAGGCAATTTCAAACAAAAAAAAAGGGAAGGAACTGTTTTTAAAAGCTGAAAATGGGTGTTGGGAGGAGGAGGAAAATTAATCAGAGACATAAGGGAAGTATGAGACACTATGGATCGCAGGAGTCACAGAGCCACTATCTGGACCCAGGCTGACCTTCAAGCCAAACAACAAAAGGTATTAATTTTCAGGTCCACTTTAGATTACTGTTATTGCAGCAAAAAATAATTACATGGGCAATTCCAGAAACCCTGTCCTGAGCAAGTGTGTTACTTAATCCCATTCTCTTACATAACGTGAGTGAAGACAGAGCTTGCTTGCTTTAATGGAAAACAACAAAAACCACCCCAAAACCCACTCACCAGTCACTGCATCATCTCAAGACAGAGAAGATCACACACAAAAATAATAGAGAATCCTAAATTTGGAAAAACACAACTTCTTTTCTTTCCCTGCTGTATTTTCTTCACATACTAACCCTGACTAATCATATCCCCCAAGTGTACAAGGCAACTTGCAGGTCTAACAAAAATACTGATTTCAAGGGTAGGGAAGGAGAGATGGTGCAACACTCTCACAGAGCAAAGTGCCCTGGCCTACAGGCTCTGCACTGCCAGAACCAACACTGTCTGGCAGTCCATAGCACAAAAGCAGGCAGCTTCAAAGAGAAGCTCTAAGCCTTGCAATGATTTCAGAAAGAAAACCAAACCTGTTTGGGAATTAGAACCCTTGCTTGAAAAGACTGCCTTACACTTTTCCACCACTCCCCTTGTCAAGAAAGCTTTGGCAAAAATAAGACTAAGCTTCCTATTTTTTTTTAATCGGTGCCTCACCTGTTGCCATAAGCAGGAAAGACAAGAAAGATGGACTAAGGGTTTGGTATTCACACAAAAATGAAAGCTTTTAGACTTTTTTTTTTCAAACAAGAACACCTAGTTCCCAACCATTTTTCTAAATTTAAATGCTCTTGGTGAAATAGGCTATTGTGTCCTCTCACCTGATCTGCCTTTTGACCACAGAATACAACGTCCTTGGCAAAGGCAGAGCACACACAACTGTTTCATAGCTGCCAAAGTTCACAGTCCAACAATTTATTTCAGGTCACATTTGCACCCTGGGTTGTGAAATAGGTGTTGCCTGTTAGTTATAACCTGCCCAATTGCCTCACTTTACATTCACAGGGGTCATCCTGTACCACCCTTCACTTCTCCAGAGCTTTCTCACCTATTACTTAAAAAATAATAAACCAAGTAAAAATGGCAGCATTCCACTCAACTACTTCTCATACAGCTCCCAGGACTACAAATCTCTTGGAAAGTCATCAGCTACTCACGTTTGAATGGCATCAAGCCCTGCCATCTTCATCTTCAACAAGCGGTCTTTCCAGTAATACCGGGGCACCCGTGAGTAGTGAATGCTGCCAGAGATGTAACGGAAAGGCTCCCCATCTTTGACAAAGCAGTTGGAATCATAATCAATCCCAAAACTCCTCTGGGGTACATTCTGTGTACAAAACAAACAAACACAGGATGTAATTTTTTCCTGCCTTGAAAGACACAGAGAACAGTCTATACAACACCTGTGGGTTGCCCATAACAGAAGATACAATGGTCCTAAAATAACAGATGGTGAATGACTAGCTACCTATAGCCCACTTGAGCCTTAGCACAACACAAAAGCAAACAGGAACCAGTGCAGTGTGTCACAGGACAAAAGAACAAGAGTACAAACTAGTAGATATAGTTCAAAATAAAAACACACCCTCCTGAAAAACTGAGGATGAAATTACTCAGCAAACATGCCTATCCCTAGACTGTCATTAAATTGAGCAACTGAGTGAGATAACTCTCTGCAAACATTTCAAGACTACAAATTTCAATGAGGAAGACTACATTGTGTTGCAGCTGCAACAGAGGCAATTTTTTGCAGAAAACCTAAAAAAAGTTGTGGAAAATGTCCTAAATGCACATAGCAATTCAAAACATTCTGCCAATAGTGAACAAGTGAAAGTGTGGTCAACATATAACAACAGATATGGGAAGATACAACAGTGAGCTGGCAGGGACACCAAAAATGCAAGGGATTGCCAAGTGTGGCACAGCAGAAGCTTTTCAAGCTCTCATTCCATAAACACGGACCCATTCTTAAGATTACTTAACAGAGAGTTTCGTGAAAGTTGAAATAAATTTTGACTCAAAAAAGGCATGGGCATGCCAGACTTCTACAAAATCAGGACCTTACAGAGCTCAGAAATACAAACCAACTGCTATGGAACAATTGTAATTCAAAGGCTGGGATTCTCCATAGGAAATTATTATTCTGTAGTAACTCCAGGCTGTTAGGCCTCAAGTAAACTATCACTGCAAAGGATGCTAAGATCAGCTGCTTACTTTCTGTTCAATTCAAATATATGTGGCTTTTTGCAGATCTTTCAGTTAAAACCTGCATCTTGATTCCTGGGCATGCTGCACTAGGATGAAATTGTACTGTGTGTACCCCTGAACAAAACCGTTCTCCCCTACAAACACCAAGCAGATGTTTCACATTCTTCAAATGTTTTTTACTGTAGGGCCCTGTGACAAATCACAGCACTAATGCAGAGCTGAGTGTTCCAAATGATCATGACTAAATGGAACTCAGAACCCAGGTGCAGCAATGCAGTTCTGCAATGCTATGAGGAAAAAACAAAGGCATCATTAGGGATAAAAGCACATTACACATTAAAAGGCCACTATCCCTGGAAATAAGGAGAGTCAAAATTGCTGTGGCTTCCCTCTGTAAGAGAATTTTAGTCCTCTCATTTAGACTTTAGACCACATCAAGAGGCCTATGGAAAAGACACTTGTTCCATTTGTGGCAGATAACTGCTGAGATGATGAATGTTGAAACAACTGTTTACATGCCCCCAGGGACAGACACCTCTGGCAGAGAATCAAGGCTGCCTTAAAGCAATAAAACAATTAAAAGAAGGTATTAATTATGAAAGTGTTCATCATTGAACCAGTTACCATTCAGAAGTCATGCTTCTAAAGCTGTAAGTCACCTTCCCAACACATATGCTTCCTGACACAGTGTTATTACAGGGGTGAAGAGAGGGAGGAAGATTCCAGAGTACTTCCGATTTACCTCATCACCCATTGCAAACAGACTTCCACTCATGATCAATTACTCAACAGGATTTTATTGTTAATTCATGACCCAGGGCTTGCAATGAAAACAAGAGAGCTCTTGTCATGAATTTATGTCTAGCTCTGTCAATATTGCATACTCATGGTTGTGAATATGCAGGGAATTCATTCCCACTCTATCTCCCTAGATGGGGTAGAGGGTCTGCTCATCTGTCGAGCAGATTCAACAGACACACCCTAACAGCACTGTTTGGGATGCCAGCTCATTCATAGCAAATCACATCAGTGCCAGCTGAAAATTCAGACCTTAGAGGCAATGTTGCATCTTACTTGCTCAGAGCATCCTCACACGAAAAAGGGAAGAACTAAAGAATTTGTCCTTTCTTAAACAAAGGAAGAATTTATTTTGCAATCTTAATACTATTTTGTCATTTTATAATGTGTATGTCTCCTGATATAAAAAAAAAATACATATCTTCAACACACAAATTTATTTAACAGTGGCTAGAATCTCTCATTCTCCAAATTTACAAAGCAGGGTTTTTTTCTTATTTGGAAAGCAAGTAGATGTGGATACAAATACTCAACAAACCTCTCCACCTGTGAAGGTTTCTGGCCTCTCCTATCTAGACCATTCAAACACAAAACAGCCCTTCCTCTACCCCAAAGCTTAAGTACCAAAATTGAGAACCACAAACCACTTCTGCTCCTTCCAAGAAATTCTCTTAATAACCTTTCTCTTTCCTTGCAGCAGTTCTTTTCTCTGCATCACATTCTCATCTCTTCAGCCTGCACCTTTTTCTCCTAATATGCTTCAGGAAAATTTAATAGTGGCCTTACCTTTCCCACTTTTCACCATGGCTTGCTTAGCAGTGTGGGTGCAAGATTTTCCAAAACTTGTCAGGTTTATTGTCAGTAGCTTTTTGTTAGTAAATACAATGAGCGTGTTAAAACTATTCAGCATGAACTGCTCAGTATATACTGGTACAAAATAAGAGGTCATTAGAGGCATATTTCTTGATATAAGAATAAAATTTTATTAAATCCCAACATTTAAAGCATTTGTTATATCACATTTTACATATTTTTAATCCATTCTATAGCAATTATATAATAAATATAACTTTCACGAAGTGATGATACTAATCTATTCTGCTATTAATTCTGACAGTAATTAACTGCCCTCCCACCCCTCAGTGAACTGGCCTTTTATAGAAAGAAATACATATTCATTTAGTTAAGTTCTCCAGATCAAATACATTTCACACACACACAAAATGTAAAAAAAAAAAAAAAAAAAAATCAAAAAAAATTACAAAATAAGCAGCACAGAGATTTTTCTTCATCTGGAATACTGAACATGGGTCTACATTGTGGACATTCAAGTCAAATCGGAAAATGTATAGGAAGAACCTTGAAGGACAGTTAGATATTACTCTATTAGATTTTAGAAACAGCTAATTCCTTTTATCAAGAAGAAAGTTGATCTAAGATACTTTCAATTCATATTTAAGAAGCAAAATAAGAAAAGGCTTTGAAATGTTTTGGCACAGAAAGAAAACATGTTAAGTAATAAGTAATCATCAAGCAAACAAGCTTTCAGAGGGAGAGACTTACAGAAAACAAATTGAACAAGAACTAAATTACAGTGGGAGAACTCAATAAAGTTATGAAATGACAATATGACCACTCCTAAAAGGATGCATATTGGCTTCTGAAAGGACATATTACAATCTTCCAAGTGAGGCACATAAAAAGTAATTAAGAAATCCTGGAATGGAAAGACCTCTTCAGCTAGGTTTTCGCACACATTTGGACAGAATGAAGAGAAGAATAAAAAGGGCAAGGAAAAAAAAAATAAAAGAAAAAGTAATACTAGCAACTCACTGAGAAACTGACACCATCTAAAATCAGTCCGACAAATGCCTCCTGTTAAGGAAACTTGCTTAACAATTAGTCTTCTTTACATGGTAAAGCACTCAGTGCAACAAGTGAAAAGCTTTTAACTGAAGGCATGTCGGTAAGTAAACAGAGGGTTACAGGCTATCAAAATTCTCACTGCCTAAGACCATTTGACACTATGCCACCGACTGCAAAGTGGTGGCACTCACTGCCCACACAGACAGTGGGCAGCGTTAAATATACATGCAAACTTCAGGATACTTAAGCAGGTATCATCTCATGAGCATAAAAAAAAGTTCACAAAATTATAGGTGTCAGGAAACAGAAATTATCTAGTCTGGCAAGTAGAGAGCCTGAGTGGTCAGGTGTTCAGTTTTCAGATTAAAAGAGCACTGACTTCTCCAACAATTCCACTGACCTTCATGACACATTTACAGTATTTCTCAATATTCCTGAGTAAAAAGGCAAGATGTTTGTACATAGGAACAGGATACAAAACCAACCTAGCAGTTAGAAACTCTGCCTGGGGGAGGGCTGAAGGAAGCGGATGAAGCGAAACTTCAAAATTTATTAACTTAGAGAAAAACTCAACTTTACAAAGCCTATAGCACTTTTCAAATACACCTCCTTCAAAACGAGAATGGAAGCTGAAGAACAAAACAGAAGTGTGTATGGTCGTGTGCTTCAGGTTCACACAGGAAAAGACAGAACACCTCAGTTCTGGTCTTGCCGTCCTCAGTCTCCCACATAAAAACTGCTCTCTTCTGCCCCATGCTACATGGGTCTGCTTGAGAGGAACCCAGGTGCTGGTGGGCAGAAAGGCAGAGCAAGGGAAGCCCTGTGGCTACAGACACCCAGGACAATGATATGCAAGTGCTCTTAAGGAAAGTCACCCACTGCAGAGTTTAGTCTCCTTGAAAAAGGGCACAATTTACTTGAGATATTAAAGCCTTTAAACAAAGTTCAAGCATTAACCTATTTGCATTGTTTTCAAATAGCATCTCCTTACTCTTGCAAGAGAAAAATGACAGAGCAGAAATTAGGTAGAAAGAAAAAAAAACATAGAATGAAAAGACACTTAGTATTTCAGCTTCGGATTTTGTGCTCTACATCAGGAGGTACTGCATGCTTAGACAGCAACAGAAATTAATTTTGAAATTTCTTTCTCATTTGCTTTTATTAGAGCTATTTTCAGTAAGTAATTACTAGATGATCAGCTATTCTGGGGAAATGCCTGAGAATGACTGCTACTTTCATCCTTTGATGTCAGTCTCACCAACTTTTTAACTGGAAAAAATTGGATTTCAGGAACTGATGGCTGGCAACTTACTGTACTAGTAAGCACAGACTGGAAGCCCTCATGCATGTTGCAGATAGCTAGAAGGATACGGATATCCAACCTCGATTAAAAAAAAATCCTCAACTATTCCCTTCCCCTAACGTTTCTAGCATAAGACTTCTAGATTTTGCATACTCAGTGGGCACTCTGCAGTCCCTTCTGCAAAACATGCACGAGTGATTTCACTGCATGAGATCAGAACTTTGCCTGCCTGAGACTGGATAAGGCAGCTGCCTGATAGATAGCAAACATTGGAAAATCAAGTAGGTGCAGGAAACAGATATTACTAAGCATGCACAGGACACACACTATCTGCATGACATCAGCATTAGCTTTCAATGCAGAATCTCAATGATAGTGAACTCAAAGAACTAACTTCTTCAGTATTTTAACATGCCCCAAATTTCTTTCATAGGCCCAAGATACAGTTTAGTGTTTTCTGCTAACTTAATAGAACCAGCTTTCTAAACTTAATAGAACCTGCTGAAGTTCAGCCCAATACATCTTCTCTGGCTTCCCTGAAAAAGGATTTGCTTTCACAGCAGAAGAGCCAATATACTGACCAAAAAAAGAACAGTAGAAGTCTGTCAAATGGAAAACTCAAGCAGAACGTAGGATTATCTCCGTTATTTCAGCTCTGCTGCCCAGCCTCATGGGTATTCCAAAGTACATCGTCCCTGGGCTGACATAGACAAAGGTGTTCTGCCCAACTTTGTACAAGCCAACAAAGAATGGATTCAGAAGATAAGCTCCAGCATTTAGAGGGAAAATCTGCCCTCCGTGAGTATGGCCAGAGAGAATTAAATTTATGTCTGGTCTCTCCTGAAGGGCCCACTTTGCAGCAACTGGCTGATGAGCTAAAAGCACTATTGCATGCTCACTGCTACAACCTCTGAGAGCTTTTTTCAAATCCATGCCATGTCCCGAGTAGCGTAATGCATCTGCTTCAATATCATCCACGCCAGCCAGGCAGAACCAGTCATCAGTGCTCTTTGGCGAAACAATCTTCACATTCTCATTGTGCAGTGGCTGAATGTTAAGAGATTTTAACAGCTCAAACCAGTTGCTAACATCTAATGTGTAGTACTCATGGTTTCCTGTGACAAAGTACGTCCCCAAAGGGGAATCAAGTTCTCCAAGAGGCTCAACAGCAGGTCGTATGATCTCTGCCTCAGCGTCAGTCAGGTCCCCAACGATCACCGTGATATCTGGTTTTAAAGCCTTAACCATTCTCACTATCATGGCAAGCTTGGTCTTCCCAACAGTAGGCCCCAGATGGATATCTGAAAGCAACACCACTTTCAGGTTAGTCATGGTTGAGGGCAGCTTGTGAACCGGAATCTCCACTGAATTCACAGCAGGAGGCTGGGAAGCATTTAACAGCCCGACAACAGTCAGCACAAGAGTCAGCATGACTGCCAAAACTGGTTTCATTGCTGTTCTGTTCTTGTTGCCAGTGCCTGCCTTAGTGCCTCTCCCCACCAAGTACTTGTAAGCCTGCTCTACAGAGCCTAGAGTGAAGAGGAAGAAGATGAGAAGGATATAGGCCCCAAGGCAAGTGTAGGCAGCTAAAGAAAAGAAATAGGGCTCTTCTGCAACAAGAAATAGCAATGTAAAGAAGCTTGAATGAGCCAAAGCTAGAAACATGAACACAGCTATTTTCCACAGCATGAAACAGAGGGAGCTGGCAGCTGAAGACCTGGTGAACATGGTGACTGTGCTTTTCCAAACATGAAGAGATCCCATCAGCATGAGTGCATTGGTAAATAGTGCCATCTGCAGCCTTAGAACCCAGTGCCGCATCCTGAGATCGAGTTTTTCTGCCAGATAACTCCGCGACAGCATCATAGAGAAGAAAACCATTCCTGCAGCCACTGCAGCCTTTGCTTCTAGGGGCAGTTGCTTGAAGGAGATCATCTTTGCTTCCTGACTGTTCCCTTCTGTTCTGCAGAAGTCTCCAGTAGGCAATAATGTGGTTATGAAGGGGTGCCTTGGGTCAACAAAGCCTGCAACCAGGAACCAGTATCAGCCGTTTTAAAATATTACACACATTCCCTTTTTCCCAGACCGCAATAAAGGCTTGTTACTCTACGTACTACCCAAGATGCTGGGTCATGCAGAATCACTGTTATAAAGACACAGAGGAGATGTCTTGATGTGGAATAAATCAGACAACAGAAAAGACTGGATTCTGGCAGTCCCCTTCCAAGCTCCCTGCCTGCAGCCCTCTATGATTCCTCCCCCACCCTTTTTTTTTTTTTTAATATGCTCTTTTCTCATTAAGACTTCCTTATAGCAGATGGCAATAGATCGCAACAGGGATGCAATGAGTGCTGGAAACAATCATTATAGTATTTGGAAATTTCATACATGTTCTGGGACTAAGTTGTTTCTGATATTAATTTAACATGTGTTTTCTGTTCTTCTTCCCAAGCAGTTGGCTCCATCCGAAAAGCAGGCATCACCCTACCTCATTCTTACCGAATGCAAGAGGTTCTACTAACACATGCTACAGCAGCAGTGAAATCCCCACTGGAACAGCTACCAGATGCAACTGTGGTCCCAGAAACTGCAGATGATGTATCAGCAGATATCCTTGCCTGCAGTTGCGAATCAGACTTCTCCAAAGCCCTGAAAATCAGTAGGATCAGTGAAACTCACGTTGTGTTTTGCTACTCGCTTCCAGACCACTTCCGCTACATGTACAGTTTCCAAGTTTCAATGCCTATTTCAGCATATCCTATTCTAACAGGGATTAGTTGAAAATGGATCAAAACGTCACATACTCTGCTCCTTTAGAAGGGAGCAGAGTCTACCACATATCTGCTCACAGACTGAAAACAAACAAGGATCAATTATGTTTGAATTGCACCGGAATTCCCTGGTTTGCTCAGTATTTTGCTCAGAGTCACAGTGTTTCTACTAATGCATATTTCTATTTAAAACAAACCTACTGTTTCATTTTGATTGTAGATGAAAGAAGTTTGGATGGTCATTTATAATATACAGTAGAGATCATGTCTGACATAACAGTCATGCAGTGCCATATGCTTATTTTCAACACACTTCCTGTCTCTCGGTCCACACTTTAACTAGAGAAAAAGCAATCATTACAGCCAAAAATATCTCAGAACTAGGACACAAAAGCAGCCTTAGAGGGCTCAGCAGTGAGCCTGAGCCCAGAAGTCTCAAAACCGCAGTTTGCCAGGTTGCTTATTTGTAGCATATACCTTCCCAAGCTAATTTAAAAGAACATTAGCAGCTCTGTGATAACAGGACCGTGCTCTATTTCGAAGACTAGAGCAAGTTTTAAAAGGATCCCTTCCCTCATTGCTTGTGTCAGGGAAATGTGGGCTGATAAGAAAAACCGTGTCTGCCACCCTCAGTTCTTCAAGTTCTCATATTAAAAAACTGCTATTTTACACAAACAAAGCTAGAAAGGATAAGAGCATAAAAAATGCCCTGCTAATCTACTGATCCAAGTCCATAGGTCCTCTAGACACCAGGCAATATTCTGTCTGGACAACTGCAACACGAAATGCTGTTTAAAGAAATTACATGACCCTGGCCACTGTCTGTGGTCTGCTCCCTCATACTCCTCCAGCTGATAAAGCTGCTACACTAGGGATGTTCGAAAGCAAATCCTTGCCTAGTCATTTCCGGATGTTGTTTATGAACCTGATATATTTAAATTTGGCAAATCCAATTTTTTTAATCCAGTAAACACTGTCTGCTTCTACAACCTCACATAGCAGCAAATTCTTGAAACTCACTATATATTTTTACAGTATTTAATCTGTTTTAAACTAATCTATTAAATCCCCCAGAAGTGCTAATACCACCAAATTTGGTGAGTATTGGTTCTCCATTCCTCTTACCCACCAACCTTCAGAATTTTGGAAGGCTCAGCCGTAACTTCCCCCATATTTACTGTCACCCATTCCATAAAGGTCTCACTTGAGGCTGTGCTGCTTTTCATACAACTTTAACCACCTGTGCACGATTCAACTGCACCATCTACCAAGGTAATAGAGACACACTGCCTCAAACTCAAGGCATGAGCCACAACACTGTCAAGACCAAGGATCTGTCCTTAGGCAGTGGTATGGGAAAAAGTGCCTACTACAGACAGAGTCGATGCAGAACAGGAAAAACTCCTTTCCCTCCTCTCACACACCACAGGACGAGCGAGTTTTCCCTTGGGATCGGCACCGGTTCCCGCACCGCCCTTGGCTGCTCGGCGAGGCCCTGCACTCCACGACTCCCGGGAGCGCAGGGAGCCCCGGCGCCGGCCGGAGGACAGCTGGCACCACCATTCCCGGCCGGACACGATCCCGGCCATCCCCCCTCGGAGGGCGCCACCGCCAGCCCTTCCCCAGCTCCACACGGCCTGCTCGGGAGAAGGGCACGGACCCTTCCTTGTCCCTGCCGCGGGACCTCCCCCTCGGCGCAGCACAATCCCGGCACCCGCTCCCCGCTCGCCGCCCATGAGCCCCAAATCGCTCATGGTTTAATCAAAAACGGACCGAGGGCGGAGCCCCTTCCTCCAGCGGCGGGAGGAGGCCCCTGCCCAGCCCTCAGCCGCGCCGGCCCCCCGCGCCCCTCGGAGCCGCCCCCCACGGCCCCAGGTGCGCTTGGAGGAGGGAGAGGCGAGGAGGGACTCACCGCCGCCCGGAGGAGCGCGGCCAGGGCGGCCAGCGGGAGCAGCAGCCGCAGCATGGCGGGCACGGCCAGGAAACGGCGGCGTCAGCTGACGGCTCCGCCGGGAAACGGGCATCCTTCCTCCCGCCCCAGCGGCACCCACGGCACCGCCCTCAGCGCCCTGGCTCCTCCTGCCCTTGCCTCCCACCGCCTCCCAGGAGACTTCCCCTGTGCAGACCATCGTCTGCCCCTGATGCGTTGGGGCTGGGTGCTCTCCGTCCCGTGTTAAAGCAGTCATGCCCTTTCAGGAGCTCACAGCAGACTTTTTGGATATAACCTCCAATATCGTATAAGTCCAAGGATTGCTCCCACACAAAAGTTTCCAGGACAGAAAGGTCTTTCTGGCCTTTACCTCTCCCGGGCAGCCCATCATTCGCACTGGGGCTAGGTGCTTTCCTTCCCATGTAAAAGCACTGTCATCCTCTTTCAGGAGCCCAGCACCGAAATACAGATACAACCTCCAATACTGAATACATCTCCAAAGATTGCTCCCACAGAAAAGGTGCCCGGACAGAAGGCTGGTTCTGGCCTTTATCTCCCGTGGGCAGGCGATTGCCTGCAGCACCACACAGGCTCCAGGCCCCGGAACTTGTCCCAGCTCCCCAGAGGGGATGACAGAACACCCGCCCCCACCACCTTGGCTGGGCAGAAATGCCTCGCGCACCCGTGCCAAGGAAATGCAAGAGCCATCTCCCAGTCTACAGGACAGCAACAGTGGCATGGATGCCAAAGGGACAAAAAGAGGGTGGGGAGATGGCCGTACTCTCACTTCCATCCATGTGACTGATTTCCACCTCGCGGGCGAGGATGCTTTGGAAGGAGGATGACAAAATCCAGGGCCAGGGAGGGGAAGAAGGGAAGGAATGGAAAAGAAAAAACAAAATGGAAAGGGGCAGAAGCAAAAGGCAGAAGCAAGAAGGCAGTCCTCCCTGGCATTCTCCTATCCTGGTAGGAGTTGGGGCCACCTCTGCTTAGCTTCCCAGCAAAGCAGTGGCCACATGATTGGCAGTTTGGCTGTCCACTACTCCAGCATCTCTGAAGTCCTCCCGTGTCCCCTGGCCTTGCTTCCACTGGTCATACACTTTCCCTTTTTCGCCTTAGCTCCAGAAGAAGATCCCGTCTCAGCCAAACCAGCCTTCTACTTCGGCTGCTTGACTTCCAGAATTTTGGAATTGCCCACTCCGGTGCTCTTCAGAGATGGCACTTGAAAACTGACCATCACTGATGGACCCTAGCACCTTCAAAAGGGGACCTCACTAATTAGTTCCCTGAGCAGCTTGAATTCTGCTCACTACGTATCCAGAGTTGAAGTTTTGCTGTCACTTTTCTTCCTGACAGTGGAGATTTTAAACTTGATTGTTTCATGGTCACTGTGGCCAAGATGGTCCCAAATCACCACTTCATCCACGAGACCCTGTCTGTTAACAAGTAACAAATCAAGGAAGGCACCTTTCCTAGTCAGTTCCCATAGTACCTGTACCAATAAGTACAGGTGTTTTAGGAATCTTCTGGACCTGTTTGTATCAGCTGTGTTGATCTACAGGTACTTCTTGGTTGCTTAAAGACTAATTTGTTGGTGTCATCATTCTGGCTGGGTGGCCTATAGTAGACTCCTGCAATGACATCTGTTGTATTTGTTTGTTCATTAATCCTTACCTGAAGGCTCACAACCCTGCCATCACACAGTTTTTGTTTGAAAGGAACTAACTGTGGATGGCACTGAGCGAAGACAAGGAGCAAGTTCCGCAGAAATTTGGCAAATGGACAAACGTTCACACCGTTCTGCTTCTGTTCCCACCCTTGGGGGCAAAAAAGCTGTTGCTGTCAGCAACACTCACATTTAACAAATGGCATTTGACAGAAAAGTAATGAACAAGATGAGTAGCTCCCTGTGCTCTGGTCTGGACATTTATCTGCCCCAGGGACTTTTAATACAGCGGAATGGGCTGTGTGAAGTGGTGGGATAAGATAAATTTATTACTTTGCCTCCAGGGAGAATTAAATTAAGTCTGATTAAAGTCACTTAAATCCTGAGCACAAGGGCTCAGATTCATGAAGGAGAGACCAAAGAATGTGAAGATCCTTTGCATCAGAGGCTTTACCCATGGGCATGCCTTTACCCTACTGAAGTTAATGTAGCTCTCCCAATGCTGAATCAGCTTGCATTACACCAAGGGCCAAACAAGCCTGAATTAGGAATAATTACCATGGATCCCCTGTCAGGCAGCCATTTGCCAGCCCAGAGTAACTTGTGCCAGAGCCCAGAGACTATGCCTGTGCTTTCACACCTGTGCTTTCCTTAGCAGGTACCCTGGAGTTTATCTGAGACTACTCCCTCACTTCTGTTTTCCTACTGGAGGACCCAGGCTGTGAGAGAGGCCAAGTGTCATACAGAGGTATCATCACATACAAACCTACACCTGTTTCAGGAAGAGTTTCAGGATGACAACTAAGTATTAAGCATATGCAGACACCTTAGTGGTGGAGCGTGGAGCAGCTGGGGCTCCTTCCCTTTGGAAGGAGATGCCACACTGTTGACACTGGAGCATAATGCCAAGTAACAGTGGAGCCCAACCCAAAACCTAGCCAGAATCATTGTTTTCTCCTTAACTGGAACTGAGCCTGAACTTGGACTTCCTGCAGAAACAGGAACTTAAATCAGAATAATTTGCATGTCAGCTTACCAGAAAGAAGACATAAGATGTGCAAATTCATATATTTATTAACCACTTCTCACTGCCTTCCTCTTCAAAATCTTTCCTGTCACTCTTCTGGATGGTTGTCACCAGCAGGAACTTTACATGACTACCTGCAGTCCCGTCCTGGGTCTCCACTTTCTGCAGCAGGAATAGCCTGGCCTTTCCTCTTGAAAGTGGTGTACTTTTGTTTTGCTCCATTTTGCTGTTGCCTGCAAAGCACCAGTTTTTGTGAGGCATGATGCAGTTCCTGCTACCCTGGCTCCTCCTTGTTTGCAGCCTTGGTGTGCAACAATGGGAAGCTGTGCCTGTGGGTCAGCCTGAAGTGGGCAGGACTAGACCCTCCTTTCTGTTGCAGCTTCCCCAGGGTACACTGGCGGCTGCCCAGAGAGACCCAGTTCTTGTTCCAGCATATTTTTTTCCTCCAGTGAAAGCATTTTGCAGCAGGACACAGCCTGGGAGCAGCCTCTGATTTGCCCTGTGCTAGATGATGCACATGAGCAGAAAAACGATGGTATGCAATGTTGTCCTTTTGCTATTGAAAGAGTTTACCAGGAAAAAAGGGGGAAAAAAAAAAAAAAGAAGATTGCCATCTGTGTTTGAGCCACCTAAACCCTGCAAACCACAGAATAAACAGTCTGTGACAGGTCTAATCAGCCTGGGGTCCCAGGAGCACACACCCAGCTCAGCGTACAAAAAGCCCAAAGGTTGATTACAGGTTTAAAGAGCAAACATGCAGAGGTGTGGCTGCTGGGCACCAAGTCCAGGCTGCTCCCCCCCACCCCCCACCCAGCGACTGTGCCAGTGAGTCACACCCATAGAATGTTAAGGGTTGGAAGGAACCTTGGAGGTTGCCTAGTCCCACCTCCCCCTGCCATGGGCAGGGACACCTCCTACTAGACCAGGTTTCATGGCCTTTTTCAACCTGGCCTTGAACACTGCCAGGGTTGGGGCATCCACAACCTCCCTGGGCAACCTCTTCCAGTATCTCACCACCCTAACAGTAAAAAAATTCTTCTAGCCTAAATTTACCCTCTTTTAATTTGTACACATTACTCTTCTTGTTCTGTCACTACCATTCCTGATGAGGAGTCCACCTCTGGCTTCCCTGTAGGCCCCCTTCAGATACTGGAACATTGCTGTGAGGTCTCCACACAACCTTCTCTTTTCCAGGCCAAACAGCCCCAACTCTCTCAACCTGTCTCATAAGGGAGTCCCCCGCCTTCTCCACTATTCATATCTGTCTTTCCCACGTTCAACCTCTGTGGAAAGGAAACAGAATTACAATCATCTTTTTTTTTGCCACTCAACTGGCCCAGTTACAATCATCTTTGTGACTGCAATTTAGGGTAGGTTTGACAGCTAAAAGAAAATGACATTATAAAGCCCCCTGGGGATGCCCAGCTCTGCACTCTTCAGCAGATGCTGCAACAACATGTTAGAAATGGGTATGGGGAGAAATCAGTAGCTCGCTGACCGTCTGTGCCAGCCACAGTCACAGGTGCTTTTAGTCAACAGGCAACAAGCAGCCAGAGGGAAGCCAGAGCACGAACATGGGCCATTTCTCCATGGAGAAGGTTCGGCTCTGTCCAGCTTCTGCTGTGGCGAGAGGTTTGGCTTTGCAAGGCGCCCTCTCGGTTGGTTACATGACCTGCTTTTGAAGGGTTCTGGAGGGAAGGTC
Source organism: Pseudopipra pipra (assembly GCF_036250125.1). Classification (NCBI taxonomy): domain Eukaryota; kingdom Metazoa; phylum Chordata; class Aves; order Passeriformes; family Pipridae; genus Pseudopipra; species Pseudopipra pipra. The sequence goes on from NC_087549.1 coordinate 110,972,038, forward strand.
TGTGCTGTTTGAGGGTTCCCAGTAGCCCCAGGCTTCATCCCCAGGCACTATCACAGACAGGCTAGTGCAGACCATGTTGAATAATACTTGAGTGCATGTGTTTTGCATCAAGCCTGTGAGACTCAGCTGCCTTTTGTGATGGTGGACTGACCAGAAAAACAATCTGCAGCATAAAAAACCAATATTTACTTGTTTACTGAGGCATAGGTTTCACAAGCCAACGGCAATGAGCGCTGTGCCTAAACTCAGAATCACAGAGTGGTCTGAGTTGGAAGGGACACACATGGATCATCGAGTCCAACTCCTAAATGAAAGGCCGATACAGCAGTCAAATCCCAAACCCTGGCATTATTAGCACCATGTTCTAACCAACTGAGGTAATCTCAGGGTCACAGATGAGAAAGAGAAGTTGCAGGCAGAGGTTAATCATTTGCTGCAGAGGATGCAAATATTTAAGATTGCAAACTACCTTAAAGGCAGATGCTTTTCCTTATTGGTTGCTAGATATTTAAGAGACATATTTCATTTTTTCTCCTGAATCTTTTTGAAGATATGGTGCTTTCAGATTACTTCCTTATTACATGTGTATGCTGGGCAGTCTACAGCTTGTTAAAAACGAGATTGCAGTGACTTTAGTACATCAAAGGACTTAATCAGTACAGTGCCATAGAGAAGTTGAAGACCTAAAGTAGGATAAGTGTAAATCTGTAAAATGGAAATAGCTAAATAATTCAAATCAGTAACATCAATTTCTGTGTGGTTTGTTCATCTTCCGGCCAGACTTGTTTCATAGAGTTGAGGTTTTTATTAAAGGGAGAAGAAGAAGAGGAAGAAAGAAAAAAGTCACAGTCCTACTTCAGAGCTGTTTCAAATCAGTTGTTTTCCCTGATCTTTCCTCTCCAGGCTACGGAGCCTCCTTCAGTACTGAGTAACAATCTGGCTGAAGATGGCAGCTGCAAGCATAGTGAGTATACAGCTATGTTACTGTTCATCACTGTTTTCCTCTCCCCCCTCTTTTCCTCCATCAGTTTTCTGCCTCTTTCAAGCCAGTGGTGCCATTCCACTGTAGCAGTAAAACGAAGCCTTCTTCCCCACCTCTTTCCAAGTTGGGCATTTTGCGTTTTGTATTGTATTTGAAGTTGCCAATCCAACCATGTTTTGAATGAGCTGACAGAGAAAATGCTTTCACCACCTGCTGTTTTAATAACTGAAGTTGGCTGGAGGTGGTGAACTATTCTTTTGTAAAGAGTGTGTTACTCAGTGGGTCTTTTTTAGAAGTCTCTGCTGTGCTGAACACTTCAAGCAGTCTGAAACGCACTGTTTCTCTGTCAGCCTTTGCACTTTCCCATTTAAATTGAATATGTTAGGCATCTTCAAATGCATCTGGTGGAGAGGGGCAAATGCATGCTTTACTGAGCCTCTCAAAACAAATTTACCAGATGTCGTATTGCAGGTCACCCACCCTGCCAAGACCAGCCTGGATTACTACAGGAATGACAGCGCAGTGCTGTTCCTGTGTGGAAACCCAATGAACAACACAGACTTTATGTGCGACAAGAGGCAGGTCAGGCAGTTCTCTCAAGCCTTCCTGCCGGTGTTTTTCTGGCTTATCTTCACTGTGGGCACAGTAGGAAATGCTTTGGTTGTGCTTGTCTATTGCAAATACCACTTCAGGAGAAGTATGATGGATCGGTACCTGCTGCACCTGGCCATCGCAGACCTGCTGCTCCTTTTCACTCTCCCGTTCTGGGCCAAGGCTGCTTCTGATGGCTGGATCTTCAAGGACTTCATGTGTAAAGTCGTCAACAGTCTGTATAAGATCAACTTCTATGGCTGCAGCTTGCTTCTGACCTGCATCAGCTTTGACAGGTACATCACTATTGTCCAGGCAACGAAAGCTAAAACTTCTAAGCGAAGGTGGCTCCTGCGCAGCAACCTCATGTGCTTGGCCGTCTGGCTGACAGCGCTGGGCATGTGCATCCCAGAAATCATATACAGCCAAACCACGCAGGTGGGTGACATAATAGTTTGCAAAATCACGTACCCACCAAATGTCAGCAGGATCTTCAGAGTTACCATGCTGGTCTTGAAAGTCACAATCGGATTCTTCTTCCCGCTCCTTGTCATGGTTATTTGTTATGCTCTTATCATCAAGACCCTCCTACAAGCCAAAAGATCCCAAAAACAGAAGTCGGTGAAGATCATTGCCATGATCATCACAGCTTTCCTCCTCTCTCAGTTCCCGTACAATATTGTTTTGCTGGTCAAAGCCATCAACACCTACACCGGGGCAGTGTACAGTTGTCAGGCTGCCAATCGGCTGGACATCGGGCTGCAGGTCAGCCAGACCATCGCCTTCCTCCACAGCTGCCTCAACCCCTTCCTCTATGTTTTTGCTGGTGAGCGCTTCAGGATAGCACTGGGCAGGATGGTGCAAAGCAGTGGCTGCTGCCGAAGCAGGGTCCAAAATCAGTTCTCCCCTGCCTGTGACAGCCAGGAGCACAGCTCAAACTGGTCCTTTACCATGCTGGGGAGGCAGCGGGTGAGGAACTCCCTGATCCTTAGCGCTCACTTGACCTCCTCTGTTATGTCCCCTCCTTGCAAAGTCCTCTTGTAAGTTAGTCCTCACTCTCTCCTCTCCAGAGGAACATGAGACTCTTTGGAAAGCACCTGTGTACCCCAAAGACTGTCCCAGAGGAGCAGGAAGGGTTGGCGGCCCTGTCCTTGATGTGTGGGACCCAACTGAGGTTTGCTTGCTGAAAAGATAGGAAACCTTTGGCAGAGAGCAGCAAAGTGGAACCATACTTGCTATAAGCAGAACTGACAGAGGACAAAAGCTGTCTTTGTGACAGCTGTAAATAGCAGCTCCGACCACAGCCTGAAATAACAAGTCTTACAGGGAGGTGATAAACCCGGTTACAGCAGCAACAGAGGCAGATAAAGCAGGATGAACCACTCCTCCTCCTCCTAGGAAGCAGCAGGAGGGAGTTCAGCCTTCATTTGCTGTGATGCCAGGTCTCCCATGCAGGTGGCCAGACTCCAGTGCCCTGCCAGACTCCTGCACCAGATCCCCTCCCCTGTAAAGGAGAATGGCCTTTAGCTCCAACACTGGTTTGTTGAAGAGGGCAAATGCTGCTCTCTGTGCAGGGGCAAATGCAACTCTGTTTGGCTGCTCATGTGGTTCTTATTGCAAAGAAAACCCATTCGTCTGTGTTCATAAACTGGTCATTGCAGAATCTGACCTGCCTTTCTCCTATAGTTTAGCTGTGTGGTGTCAGGTGAAATTTGGTACAATTAATGCTATAGCTCCTACTTTGGTACTGGAAACAAATCACACCTCACAGTAAAAATTCAAGGGTATCAGAGACACTGCACTGTCTGTCCCAGGGATATTTTCTGAATGGTGCAAAACTGTAGTAAACCAGAACACAAAAAACAAACCCATGGTTCAGCTGACTGCCAGTTATGTGCTGGTGTCTTTGCTAACAGTGACAAAATATATTTAGCCTGGTGCCAGTAAGACAGATCATTATTAAGTGTCAAACTTAACGATATTTGGAATGAGACTTCAGGTTGGCAGAGGCAGCAGTTCCCAAAATGCTGTGCTGTAATGCACCCCACAACTTCTATAGGACTTTTGGAATGCCGGTGTTGGTGCTGTAACAGTGCCTGAGGCCACAGGACATCGTGTATCCATTGCGCCTCGCTCATCCCCTCACAGGGACATGGCATTGCCTGTCCTGCCTGACTGCAAGCCTCCACTTCCCAGTCTTCAATTGCAAGTCATAGTGCTCAGGAGGTTTTGTTTTAAATAATCTCATTTAACCTAGTTTGCTTTCAGGTTAATTATTTCTTCCAGGTAAAAAGTGGTTTCATTGTGCATTTATCATTAAAGAGTGTTGATAAACACAAGCTTTCTGCATCTTTTGGCATTGCTTTTCTAGTGGATAGGGTACATCTAAGCAGATGGGGTTCTAGTTCTGTATAAATTTATTGGACTTTAAAATATTTTTTAACTTTTCCTTAGGGAAAAAAAATGGTCAAAGATGTACATATTTTTTACTGTATGTGCAAGAAGGGTTTGGGGGGTTTTTGCAATCTGTATTCAGCAAACAGAAGCTGAAATTCTGCTAAACAAAGGCACTGTCACATATCTCGAGAGGATGAACTGTTTGTTTCTTGTCCACACGTCCTTCCCAGGTTTGGATCCATACACATGACCTGTTTCCAATGACAGGATTTACCCATCTCAAAAAGGCCAAAGGAAAGCTTTTCTAACAGGGTTTACTTCACATATCTAATCCTTGGGGTGCAGCTGAGAACTCCGCAGGCACCAGCGGGTTTAAGCTCCTGAGACGAGGGGTGGAGTTTTGGGAGGGAAGGCAGGTTTCTGAGGGCAGGGGAGGAGGGAGCACACTGGGGGCAGATGCTTTCCCATAGCAGCCCTTCCCATGGCTGAGGGTGCTCCTAGCCAGAGGGTCCTCCTGGCCCCAAAAGAGCTGCCAACCTCTGGTCCTGTCTGGGGGCCTCAAGCTCCTCTTCCCTGCATAGCATCTCACCAGCCCCGGGAACTTGAATTTTGTGGCCTTCTCAGAGAAGATAAAAGCTTCTTCACTCCCCAAAATGCCATGAGAAATATTCACGCTTGATCAGCAGGTGAAACTGCTGAGGGTGGTGAAGTGACAACAAAATTGGAGCAGTTTGGGGTGATGGGGTCATCCCTGGGTCATGAACATCCTGCTCTGAGTCAGGCTGCTCCCTGCTGCTTTGCCAGGGCCCAGCCCCTCTGGGATGGGTTTTCCCTCATTGGGCTTGTTCCACCACGGCTGCCTGCAGTCCAGCAGCTGCTGGTGGCTTCCGAGGCTGTTGGTGCCTCATGTATTTGCAGGGAAGCTGCCTACCTACAAGCCCTCTGGCTGTAGCCTCGTCACTGGTGGGGTCCCTGGCCACCACAGAGCAGGGGCTCAGTCATGGAAATGTTTGCTGTCATTACCCCCTCTTCCATCTGCTGAGAGCCTCCATCTGCCAGCAGCATAGCTCCTTGTGGTCAAGCCCTCCTGGGGCTCCTCTGTCCCTCTGCCCTGATGTTTTAGTTGAATTTATCCTACCAAAATCACTCTCATGCCTCACTAGGCTGTCCCCAGCCTTCAGCTCATGCACTTTCCCAGGAGGGGAGTTTTCTGTGAAGGCAAAGGGTTTGTCTCCCCTGCCCCTGTCCCTTCACACCTCCTGTGGGACACTGCTCATGTCTTACCCACAGCTCTAGCAGGATGGTCACTAAGCACTTGTTGGAAGCCCCAGGAGAGGCCTAAGATCTTCCATAGCTTCATTCCCCTCTGCTCTCTTTGAGGCCATTTTTTCATAGATGTTCCCAGTTTTGGGTTGTAGTCTCCTCTGCTGTCGCTCTTCTTTAAAGGAGCAGCTTGACTTTGTCTGCCCTAAGTGTTGTCACCCAGAGACCAAGGTGCAGGCAGTCACGTAGCACAGCACCACGCTGCTTGTGGTACAGGGAGAGGAAGCTGGGAGAGCCGATAAGAAACTTTCACTCTCCTCAGGCAAACCTGCCTTCCTGATGCCTGCTCCTGCCTGAAACAGACATGCTTTATACCAGCGCCTCTTCCAGAGAGCAGGGAAGTGATGGAAGGGTGTGAAAGTACGGCAATTAAAGCTGCAAGCATCACTCAAGTCATGGTAAATAAAGTCAGCCATTGATCTGAGTTCAGTATGTGCAGACCCAAGTGTGCTCTGAATCAATTATCCTTTATTTAACTGAACAGATACTGTGGTTCCCAGTGCCTTCGAATGCTGCCTGATTTTTCCAAGTCTCCTGGGCCATGTTTTTAAACCTTATACTTGGGCTTCAAAGCCTCCCCGTGACACTTGAAGGACTAATGCAGAGGGTTCTGCTGTCTTGTGGCAGCTTCACATGTTCCTCACAGCAAAATAGAAATATAAGGCAGAAGTCGGGTTGGGAGAGCCCTGCTGCTAGCACCAAGGAAGGGAGGTGGTAATCAGCATGGGTAAAAATGGATTATTGGAAATGTACACGAAGGTTTTCAATAGCTACAGCCTTCCCTGCAGAGCTGATGTGCAGCAAGGTAAGGTCACCTACACATGTATTGTGTATTTGTAAAACTCAGTCTTGGCAGATCCCTTGTACTCCAGATTAGGCTTTGCTGGAGACCCTGTCCTAGAGAGAAGCTTCTGAGTGTGGAACTGGGACTATATCACTTCAGCAGTGATAAAGTGACAAGGTGCACTACCAGGCAGCAGCGTGAATTTCACTCTCTGATGTTTCTGCAGAGCAAGATAACTCTAGACTTAAGCAAAATCAGGAATATTCATAAGACACATGCAGTATCTAAATTCTTCACATAGGCATTGAAAATAAAAGGCTGCTTTGTGTCATCCTCTGGAGATGCTCCTGGAGATGCTCTGAGACTTCTGTTTGTAATTGTAGCTTTGAAATGAGGGATCGCACAATATGAGGATAACCTTGAATTTCATATTTTAATTTAATAATCAAATAATAAAAACAAAACTTGAGGAAGATGGGAAGAAGAAGGAAGATTCCACAAACACAGATCAGTCTGAAACACAGACTCATGTCACATATATTCCTGCTGGAGTGTGGGGACAGGCTGCATCGCAGCCTCCACCCCAGGAGCAAACTCCTGTGAGGAAACAGAAATAGCTGACAAAAGAAGCAATGACTGGTGGTGATGTGGCCTGCTGTCCCCCTGACCCATCTGGATGGCCCCAGCAGCTCATGTGTTTACCATGTGTCCTGGGGCTGGGATTACAGATGCAAACACTGAGGTGACACCCAAAGAGTGACTGTGACTCACACAGCACTTCTTGGCCTCTCGCTGCCATGCCACATAACCCAGGCGTACAGAGCCAGCTAGACCTGGGGAAAACCAGATGGGAGCCCTAAGCTGAAGGACCATACGGCTCACTGTCAGGGACAACAGTGACTTTACTTGCTGTCCTTGAGGCTGCTCTGGTTCTACCTCTGAGGACTGGCTCACTTAAGGATCTCCACTGTTCCTCTGTTGTACTGTACAGATGTGGCCCTTCACCACTATTTGTGAAATAGCTGACAATCTATTTTCTATTTTCCTTATTTTGTAAAAGCTTTTCCCGCTTAGAAGTAGACCATACAATCATCAGATTTATCTTCCACACAAAGCTATCTCGACAAGGCAGGAAAGGGACATACATTCACAACGATAAAGAATTTTATTTTTTAATTCCTGAGGTTAAAAAAGGGAAAAAAAAGCATCAAGAAACATTCCAGTACACAACCGTCTACATCTCTGTAACAGACACTGGTATACATAATTTTTCCCATATCTGGAGCAAGAAGTTTGATGTGAACAGGGTTTGCAATTCTTTGGCAGTTTAGACCAAAAGATGCTTCTGAACAAGTTACGACCTCAGTGATTGAGCATGATTAAAACTATAGTGCAATTTCAATTTTGAGGAAGGAGCAAAGTCAGGCTTTTGTAGCTTTGCTATTTTGTAACATGGTACGTTCTCGTGCAATACATCTCTGTCATTTTTCATTAAGAAACACTGAGTAAGATTGAGTAAAGGAACACTGTCATTTTCTTAAAGAAACTACATTTCTTTTCTTCACATAAACCTCTGTATAACAAAAATCTTACCCTCCATACCTCCTAACCCTTTCCAGCACCCAAGAAAATCACCCAATTTCTTATGCTGAACACAGTATATAATCTCTTTGTCCTACGAGTGAGACATCCCCTTCAATTAATTTTATGATCAATTTTAAATATTTCTTTTCTCCTAATTGCATTCCTGCAGGTAATAAAAAGCCCAGTTCAACAAATCACCTGAGCACCTGTAAATAAACAGACTTTTCAGCATCACTGGCACAGCTCACACAAACAAGTGCCTTATGAATGGAGGTATAAGGTGCTTGAACGAAATAATCTCTTGCACAAACCTGCACTTGTGCAAAGTCCTTTATTAGGTTTCCATAGCTCCAGTGGCATTCAAACAAAAGGTCAGTACTAATGTCAGGTTCTGTACTATCTTCTCTGCACAGCCTCTTCTAGCTGGTATGATGGGATTCTTGTTGTTGACAAGCTGGTTTTGAACAGCTGCACTCTTGTCCTTACCTGTACCTTAGCACTCCTGTACCTTAGCATCCTGAGTATTTCATCATCTGAAACTTTTTCTCCTTAAATACTCTCCTTGGTTAGGAGCAAACCTTTTGATCTTTAAACTACAGGTTCTGGCTTCCACTCTTAGTCCTCTTTCAGAGAGGAAAAAAAAAAAGCCATAAAACTACTCTCAAGGGGCAGGAAAACCTGAAGAAAAGGTACCATAAAGACTCAAATGCTAAATGAAAACAATCCAGTGGTTTTATTCCCCTCCTTCCAAACATATGCTTTAGCCAGTCTCAGGACTGTCAACATGAAAGACCTTCAGGGAAACATCTACCTTACTAGATGGAGACAATTACTTTAGGAGTTACATAAACAGTGGCTTAAAAATATTTGCCACAGTATGAAAAAATGTTAAGAACTGGATGTGGAGAGGAAATGAAGACAATTTTTCAATATTTTTCAAATAATTTTGAATAGAGAGACTTCAAATACTTTTGAACAGAGATGCCATATTTTGGCCCAAGCTACTTGACAGTGTCCCTTTACCTTACATTTGGCATTTTAAGAAAGATATCCCAGTAAGATTAGTATTCTACCTAAGAACAGCAAAATGCTTTTAAAAACCACACCTAAGAGCTTAAAGGAAAACTGCAGCAGACTTCAGTAACAGCTCAGTGAAATTGCATAGCATATGGTACACAGTGCTCCATTTTTAAGCAATAAATAATCTCTTCTTGCCTAATTAAATATAAAACATAGCTTCAACACTGAAATATGCCATAATTCCTGAACCGATCCGTATGCTATTTATGGCCTGTTTATTGCCCATGTCCATCTTTGTCCATCTCATGTTCATGCACACAGCCAGGTATGGGTTTAATTGCACTGTAGCCCTCAGGAGGAAGAATAAATCTGCTTGTACTTTGCACTGACCCCTCTGCCTGGCAGAGGCTGGGGAGCACACCACTGGTATGGACAAGAAGGCAGCTGAAGGGAAGGAAACACTATCCATTAACCAGACACCTAAAATCCAGGTGCTCCATGAAAAGTTGTTATTCTTTCACAGTCTTTTTCAAGATCACTGCATTTATATATTGTTAAGAACTGGAACAAATGATAAGCAACCTTTAGCTTTATCTGCAATTCTTTTCTTTCCTATGATCATAAATTTCCCTCTTATCTCAGCTGCTACTGTGTAAATGTCCAACACTTGTTTGTGATCATCATCTTTTAAACAAGCAACCAGTCTCTTGATGTCGGGAATCCCTTGTGGGATTGGACCAGTGACATATAAACACCAGCTGGACTCCCCTGACTTTCTTCCCTAGTCAAGTTGATCCTTCCAATTCCCTGCTCTTGCTTTTACATTTACAAGTTTGCCTCCTTACCCTCCCCTAAACCATTTGCTTCAGCTTGTGCTAGCCTCTTTCTTCTTTCTCCTTATGTTTTACTTTCTGTCTCTTACAATGACTCCTGTATATCGGCTACAGCTGCCACCAGGTCTCTACAGGGTTCCTGACAGGCTGTGCTGGTCTTCTACCAACTGTTGCACTAAAACCTTCCAGGTCTGAGGTTTCCTTGGGAGAACAATGACATGAGAAATCATACACACCTAAAATGATGAGGAGGGCTGGTTGGGAGAAAGAGCTTTTCTCCTTTATCCTGCCAAATGTTTTGCCATTCCATCAGAGGACAGGATTTTAAAACAAAAAAATTTGCTTTCAGATATTTTGACAAAAGGATAAAATTCTATATAGAAAGCAGATGGTTTGCGTAGAAATTCTGTATAAATGAGAACCCAGTCTTCCCCTAAGAGGCAGTGTTTACAGCCAGCTCTTTCTCCAGATCCAAGATGAAAAGTTAGCAGTTGGATAGGGCAACTGCAAGGTTTAGGAAAGGGAGAGAATACACTAACACTGGGTGGAGAGCTCCTCAGGCCTGGATATTCATTCAGTTTGGATGGACGTTTTGAGATCGGTTCAAACATTATCGCTGCCTTCCACGTGGTCTAGAGAGAGAGACACTGCTGATGTCCTCAGAAACTGTGCTTTCCTATGACTGCTGATGACTAAGGTGCTAAGGCAGGAAAAAGGAATTTTCTTCCTCATAATATCACACAGTGAGCAGTACTTTACAGAGGATACTCCTTGTTCTGCCACTGCTACTGTAAGAATGGACCAATGTACAGAGTACGGTGAGCAAAAGTGAAAGGAGTTGCTGCTTCATGTTGTATTGTTTTGTAACTGGTTGTGATAAAGCATTTGTAAAAGCCAGCTAAGGCTTACCAAATCTTAGCCCAGAATTTAAAAAACTCCTATGTTTGCTGTTTATAAAACTTGGAAAAGATAAAAAATTCTAGATGGATTACAATATAGGCCTGTGAAGATTGAAATATTGCATAATTGTTGTTCTGACTGTAAGAGTAACAGAACAGAAATGGTTATGTTTACTCCTCAGTGAAGAGGTCAAAAATACACTTTTTTCTTTAAATTTCCTTTCGAAGGATATTTTTGGAAGAAAAATAATGCGATAATTCAGCAGAGAATTTCAGTTTGCATTTAGACACCCACACACTTATTTTTCTCCCCACTGAAAAAAAAAAATTGGTTATTATTGACCTGTTAAATCAAACATTGGCTTTTCAGCAATCTGTACACAGTACAGAACCATTAGTGTTCCTGAAAAGGCTTCCATTTTTTAGTGTATCCATCTCTTCTTAAGTGCATTATAACTATTGCATAGTTTCAGAGTCTTCAAACACAGTGGTAATCAGTCTGCTTACATGTACATAAATAATATAATTTCTTAAAAATTTAATTAAAAATAACACAGTATAGTCAAGGCTATGGAAAATCACTTCCATCATAGATGACGGGTCGCTCAACAGCCAAGTGATAAAACACTCTTTTTGAGATAAACCTGTCAAGGAAGAAGAGAGAGCAAAAAGATCGTGTTAGCTGAAGTCAACTAGGCAAGAAGCCTTAAAAGTGTATTCAGTCTTTCACTTTATATGTAAGTAAAAAATTGACTGTTGTCAAAACAAAGTCTGCCTGTGCAAAGGGCTGTTAAGCCTCCTGTTAATAAAATGACAATCCTGACCAAACTGTCTTGCTTACTTTTGTTTACCTTCCCAGAGGTGGAAACAGAAGAGTGGAATTCTGTTCTGGGGGGAGAAAAACCCAAACAAGAACAAGAACCAAAACTCGACCTTGAAGATCTCTTGGCCAATTTCTCATACTTACTTCTGAATGGAAGAATAATGATACATCTGATCAGTTCCACAGTCTCTAAAATTAAGCTTATTTCACCTTTTACACCCAGCTAGGACTTACCTAGAGAATGTGTTATCAAATATCAGTGTGTAGATTCCAGGGTTTCTGACTTTCACCTGTCCTCTGATAGTTTCCTTATGAGAGTTGCAGCGAGTCATAGGGATAAGAACCTGGAATTCAATACAAATCAAAATGAAACTTGCTATTTGCCCTATAAATTGACATTTGCCTTCAGAAAAGTATTTAGACTTCAGCCATCTTGAAACTCCCAAAGTGCATATATGCCTGCAAAACTAATTATTTTAACTGATGAGCATTAAAACCTCACCCAAGCTAAAATCTCACAGTGAGATACCTGTTTTCCTCTGATAATCTCTTTACAGCAATAACCTATAAATCTCTGCTTTAGAGATAGAATCAAATCCTGATCTTTTAAACGTTAATCTAAACAACTTTACTAACACTGCCTTAAATCCATATATCGAAGAGCAAGATTTAGCTAAATATGTCTTTTAATATATGCTTTTATACTCCCTGTATTATAAAATAAGCTTTCTCAGCAAATCTTAATTGTTTATCTGAGCTTACAGCAAAAGCATGTGTATCTATGATTCTACGTGTCTTGCTGTAAAACCCTAGCACAGTTGTCAGAAGAGCAGCTGACATAGATCAAGAATGACCCCATAAAACTCAGAAGTTATATCAAATAAATGTATCAAGACAAAAGCAACATTCACATTTCATTCAGCTTTCAGATTAAGAGATATTTTACATGGAGTTGGTAACCATGGAGTGAATTAACACATGCTATATAAATGTCTTATTCCCCAAGTAAATCACAGCTGTAGAGTTCTCTCTACCATGGTGGATTAAACCAACAGCTGCCTTGTCTTCAGTAAAACCTTGCAATTACTTGAGTAAAATAGATTCACTTAATCCATAATCCTCATGAAATATGGACAGCACATATAAAAACTGGTACCTTGGTCACTGGCAAAGCAATTTTGAACAGCATCAAGCTTATGCTTCATTGTAAGAAATGTAGATAACCCAAGCAATTTATGTTTTCTTGTGGCTTCTGCTCAAGACCTGGCAAATTTGCCCTAAAGGGCTTGAAATTAAGTAAGTTTGAAAAAGGGGAAAAAAAGAAGAATTTTGCAGGCTTGGAACTTTTGGTTTTGTTTAATAATAGTGGGTGAATTTCAGATGCAACCAGTAGAAGCTACAGTGCTTTTCGACTGAACTTTTGCAGGTGACATTAAATAACTACAGATGTAGCCCTGCCTTTAGCAGAACTGCAGCTTAACTGGAGAAACAAATCCTTAATGCAGTAGCAACTGGCATTTTGGTGAGACCTCCTAGTGATACTTGCTGATTCCTTTAGGCAGCCGACTGCAGAGTACTACAGTCTCTAAGGTAGTAAGGAAACAAAGGTCTTACTTTGCACTGATCCAGTGGTGTGTCTTCAGATTCTTGGTAGACAACGCTGAAGGATATGCTTTTGGGGTCTGATGAAAAGATCCAGCTAATTGTTAGTCCCATCTCTGTAACAGTGATGGGAATGATACTGTAGGTACTGGATTTAATGAACAGCTCTTTGTTGCTTTCTCCAAAGTTTATGATCTCTTCCACTGTAAGGGGTAATTTGATCCTGTGAGTGAGAAAAATACAATTACTTGAAGAGATCCAATCAGCTTACTCAGACAAACCCACTAATCACTGCTTTTTATTTTGCATCTATTTGAGGTAGACTCCACAGCATATTTTGGACAGGTCCACAAAATGCATGAAAATTCAGCCTTAGAGGAAGGCAAAAACTACAGAAAAGCTGACTGATATTAAGAACTTTCACTGCTCTGGCAAATGTGGATTTTGTTCACTTGTTTATTTCATTTCACCTAGAGAAAACCAGTGCTGGAATAAAGCCTTTTAGAGTCACTACAATTAAAAAAGGAGTCTGCTGCCCTCTACTGTTCTTTTTAAACATAAATTTAAACAAAAAATAAGTTACCTAATTTATTCACCTTTCTCGGTATCATTTGTACAGGAAATGGGGATCAGGAGTACAAAGGGGATAGATGGATGAAATGTGAACAGCAGATCCTTCTAGATCCTATGAAGCACTTAATGCTACATCTTGGTCTGTTTTACCCAAACAAGCTGTAAAAAAGCTGCCTCAAAATACTTCCAATTAAAAAGGAAGTTCTTAGCACCTAGATGAAGCATTATCTCGGTGCTAAAGTCCTAAAGCATTATATGAGCTGACCTCATTCAGATATCTATTTCAGACTGCAAACAGGTCCAACTAGCAGTGCACTCCCTGACTCGTCCCTGCAGTCTCTTTCAGTGACTGCTAGAACTGCACAGCCCTCTAAGCCCCCTTCCTGTTGACAGTACCTCCTTCTAAGAATAGAAAGGAAGATTTTCTGGTGTGATGTGGACCTACATCTTTCCTTCTCGTCCCCCACTTGCACTAAAGTTTTGTAGGACTGAAGAGGGAGGACCTGGCTTATTGCTGCTGCTCTGTGTAGTTGAGTTACACTCTCTCATCCTCCTCAGATCAAATTCTACTACAGGACACAAGGGATCAGCTCTTCCAGGAGCCTGCAAAACCTGTGCTCACATAGCTGATATCTGATCTCAGCCTTTATTCTTTCAGCCTGGAGGTAATGAAACTGTTCTGCTTACATGATTTCTCCTGACTTCAACAAGCATATCTCAGCATCTTGAGCAAGCTGCCACTCTTCAGATTCATCAAAGGTTGAAGAATTACAGGTACTGTTTCTAGAACAAGGGAAAAAGGAAAATCATGATTACCTGAGTAGTATGTGGTCAAATACCATCTGCATGCTGATGCCTTCCTAAAATAGAAACACTTTGATAGTTCTAATACCAAATTCTAGGGTTCTTATTTTGCACATTCTAGTGACAAAACTGCCTGGGCAAAACTGCAGCCCTATTTGCTCACCACTGGGCACAAACATAAAACTGTTCCTATCCTGGTTTCATGAGCTAAGAAGAATACATAAGTACATCCAAAACATCTCTTCTGCAATCATAAGATAATACTGAGATGCTGTCAGGTTTTAAAGATTCCCTGGCAGGTGAAAACTTCATGGAGGCCTGACACAAGCAAAACAGTCTGCACTTGTCCCTTAATCAAAGCTGGCAAATGGATAAGACATTTCCCTGGATTTAATCTGTGAGGTGTTTGAGCATATTATCCAGTTCCTTACTCTGACAATTGTACACAAAGCATATTTTATCACTGCAGAATCACTACCATGTGCCTTCTTTTCATACAAGGAATACGAGATGACAAAGCAGGACCTCTCCTCCACACCATGATGTGTCCAGAAGAGCAGAGGAAGAGGATGGAAGAACCTGCTATCCACTCCTTACCTCCAAAAGGGTGTATGCTCTGGGTGAACAATGGAGTAGGATCAGTTAGAAATTAAAGGGCTGGACACAGGGAGTAGGATGAGTTTGAGAGCCAGTAAACAAATGCTGATAGTTTCCAAGTAAGTTAGAGCTTCTCTAACTAGTTCTTGTTTTGCTTCTCAGCATTTCAGCAGGTTGATAACTGAGACAATAAGACTGTCATTCCCAGAAAAAATGCCAAGGATTCTTATATACAGGAAACCAACTGGTCAGTTCCTTCCAAAAACCAGTGGAATCTAATAAAATGTAATACCATATGCACTTCTGAACCACCAAGTGTAATCACACCCCATACTTGCTGTAGAGCAATTCTCAAAAGCACTGCACAGTTTAGCATTTCCTTTTAAATCCAATGGGTCATTTCTCCACAAGAGCAGGAGAAAATATCTCCAGGTAACAACTCCTTCAGCTTGTCACTAGCAGCATCTGAATATACTGTGGCAGCACATGCAACCAGGTGTAAGTCCAGTGTAGTGGTATTATTGGTTGGAAACATGAAGAATTTACTTTTATGACTGCAATATGCAACAAATGAATGCAGAAAAAAAAAGCTGCACCCACTGTCTGCATATTTCCTGAAGTCAAAGCACTGCTACCTGCAGAATTCATGTTCTGTTATTCCTGTTTTCTTATTCCTGTAGCCACTTGGATAACTTTCGACTTCTTCAGATTCATGCCACTACTGTTAATACCCTAAAGAGACAGTTGGGATATGTACAGAACACTCACAGCTGTAATTAAGTGCCAGAACTTGAGCTATAATCAAACACTACCTCCCAGGTGAAATGTAGAAATGACATACTACAAGCTGGCCCATAAAGGTTAATGCAACATCCATGAAAATACTTAGCAAGTGATAAAAATAATTTAATTGTTAACTATCTTTATACAACTAGATAAGAAAACTGATTCTGGAAAAAAAAACCACCAACACCTAGAAAACTAAACTGTAGCTTGTAAACCTATATGTATATTTTGCTTGCATAGTGGTAACAGCAACAGATTTCATGCTGTGATCCATATAAGTCTCCCTTCCCACCATGATAACTACACAGCTTTAATTTCACAGCCTTGAATTAATGTAGACAAAGAGAACTACATGACTACAGGCTTCCAGAAGTGTCAAACTCCATGATTTATTACAAAATACCATTAGAGTTCATTATTTAATTCATTAATTTCACCTTTTGTTTGGAACTCTGACATGTAAATTAAATCCCAGGACCAATATATTTTCCATGATCTCCTCTAACATGTGATTTTCCTTATTCCTGCTGCTGCAATCCAGTACATGGTTAGGTGGTTAGCTTTCCACTTGGTTGCTCCAATAAATAAATTCACCACACATCTACTCACTATAGGCTAAGGAAATGCTAAGTCTCTCACTTTGTGTATTAAACCAAAGTGCATTATAATCACAAAGCAAACCCTCCTTCTCTTGATGATATCCCATTCAGTCCAACGGTCTAAACTGAGGTCTGCTAGCCTATGTGGAAAATATAAGAAACAGTCTCAGGATTTAACTGAAGCTCTTGTCCCCCTGACCAGAGAATTTATTCTTGCATGACCTATTCACCCTATGTGGCAGCATTAAGATGTTCCTCCAGCCTGCCAGGTCCCCAGCTTATGAGTACATATCCTCTACTCTATCTATTTAAACAGTCTGGACTTTTTTCTTCTCTTTTTTTTTTTTTTTTAAGTGAAATGAAGTGGGGATGAAAAGCAGGAAGAACTGAAGCATGGAAAAGACACTACAGGAGGAAGAGAACAGCTCTGATTCAGCAAATCCTCAAGACACAGGTTGTCACAGGCTGGTGGAGCATTCTGAAGTATCACTTCATGCCTGTCCTGTTCTTATGCTCCTCCTCAGGCAGCTGCTATTGGTCACTGTCCCTCAGGTGGATGGTCTTGTCCAGTATGCCTGTTCTTATACATGGAAAGCATTTCTAACAAATGATACTAAACATGCTGTGGTCAACATCATAAGTGGCTTTGGGAGTTAGAAGTCCCTTTCAGAATTAAATCCTGAAAGAAGCTGGTTCAACTCTGCACTTGGCAATTTTCTGCTTTCATAAACACCTGAGCTCTGACAGCTATAGCTACGTGTCTGAGGTGTTGGCTTCACATGGTTAAGCAGTGAAATCCCAAAAGCCTGTCAGCAGCGCAGTGATTTCTGGAGAGAACTTCAGTCATCCAGGGTGAGAATCTTACCGAATTCTGTGAAAGCCAGAAACCTGAAACGGAGAGTGGAGGCTGTACAGAGCCCCTAACAGCTGCTTAGCCCAGCAAACACATCTGAAAATGCAAAGAAACAATCAAAGGCATTATGCTGAAGTGCACCATAGGTTCCCTGGGCCTGCTGTTATCTAGCAGGTCAGAACCACCCCAAGCACCCTAACTTAGTTATTAGCCTTCCCCTCCAGCCCAACAAAGAACAAGAAAAAGAAAGAAGATGGTGAAGGATCGGAAGAAAGGATGCCACAGACTGCCCTTGACAAGGGCAGGAAAAGAGGCTGATTTGGGGTGGAGCATGGGGGATACAGAGCTCACTGTTTTAAACGGGGTGCGTGACAGTGTCTTGCATGGTGTATGGGTGGGAAAGGGATGGGAAGGTTATGAGCAAACCCTGACATATGTTGGGATGGGAAAGCATCACACAGATAACTGATGGGAAAAAACCATGGATGGACATGAAGATCTACCACCATGTGCTGTGGGTGACCTGCTTATTGGTACATAGGAAATCCCATCTATTTCTCAAAAAAAACCTCTGTATGACTTAACTACACCATATCCTGTATGAAAAAAAACAACAAACCACAAAAAAACCAACAAAAAAAGAAACAATACAAAAGGATTCTCCTGTCTTAAAATTGGTATTAAAATTGGTTACACTCTATCTGTAAGACCAGAGGCAATACAGAGAGAGCAAGCTAGGGAAACAATCACGACAAAGGAATATTTCCATGCTCCAAGGGACAACATGCAAAATCTTATGATGGTTCTTTTTTCAGTATTGCGATAGGGAAGAGGTTTGGCAAAGGCTCTGAGATGCAGACAGCTTTCAAATGCTCATTTGCAAAAGGTACAGAATAAGTGATTAGGGATTACCACGGTACTTTCAAGTCCCCTCCCCAGCAGGAGGCAGCAAACAGATGACTATGAGAATCAACACTACAAACACTGGCAAGCTGCTGCCCAAATATCCCAAATACTGCACAGTCTGTAGATCACCAAGGCTACAGCCACCTCTGTGGGTAACACTAGCTTAGATACTTTGAATTTTTTCTTTGCACAGTTCTTTAGAGGCTATTACAAGGAAGCTGAGGCAGAATTATAGGAGAGGTATAGCAGAGGCTGTTTCTGGCATGAGTTTACATCACTATCCACCAGGATCCCAGGCCCTTTCAGCAGAGCTGCTCCCTAGCCCTCTATGCCCAGCTTGTACCTCCACAGAGGCTGCTCCATCCCAGAGCCTGCAGGTTCCCTGCAGCCGATGTGGTTTCTGCACACAGGGGGCTTCATAGCTATACAATTAAATGTTTTCAGACTGACCTGTACAGAAGTAACAGCTAATCTCTCAGCCCACTACCTGAGGTGAACTCACACAGCCCACCTCTGTTTTTACCATTTCTATGCTAGAGAGGGCTTCTTTGAGCAGTCCATCAAAAAGCTATTATATGGAAACACAGATTATGAAACAAAGGAGGAAACAAATCAAATTACAGGTAGGTTAGCAAGCAGAAATGAAGTATGTATGAGTTTCTTTTGATCCCGAATGCAGGACTAAGGGTTGAATACTGCTGATACTGCAGTCATCTTTGGTAAAGAGTTTATTAAAAGTTACAGAATTGATCCCAAGATTTATTATGTACGGAGAAGGGCAAATGGATGTTGGGAGGAAGAGTAGTGATCTCCATGGGAAGGCCATCCCTGCCCATACAGTCTGAGAAAGAAGCATCTCTGGTGACTTGAGGTCACTGTGAACTAGGGTGACCAGAGTAGCTTAGATGAGCTCTCCATAAATACATGATTAAGACACTTCACAAGT
This sequence comes from Pseudopipra pipra, assembly GCF_036250125.1. Classification (NCBI taxonomy): domain Eukaryota; kingdom Metazoa; phylum Chordata; class Aves; order Passeriformes; family Pipridae; genus Pseudopipra; species Pseudopipra pipra. The sequence continues at coordinate 110,990,940 of NC_087549.1, forward strand.
GACATTTTCCGGTTTTAAGGAGTTTAAATGAGCCTTGTTGTTAGAAAGGGCCAATCACTGGCCCTCTGCAGCACAGTGGGAACTTTATCTTTTCTCAAGGCAGACATTCACACTGCTTTAGGGTACAGATGCTACCACATAACTTAGCCACTGCTGTATCATCCTCATACTCTGTTCTGCATCTGAAAATAACTGATAAAAGCAGGTGGTTTTCACAACTCATTTCTACTCTATTTGACAGGAGCAGTTTGTGAATATTTAGCACCTTGCTCAAGTTTCTTTTTCAGAGGCAGAGAAATTGCTACCACATGCAACGAAGCACAAGGAACAACTCAATTTTAAAGGGCATCGCAGAGCTTTGTGTCAGTAGTCTTATTTTAGTAAATGATGCTGCAGGATTAAGTCAAATTTGGAGTTGTTTGGGGGTTTTTTATATACACATTCACAGGTTCCAAACTCAAGTACTCAGAGGTACAAGCACACTGCTCTAAAAGTCAGAGTCCCAGAAGCACTCCAGCAATGGTACCACAGACTGCTGCAAAGATCTAACTGCATGGGCTGCTTTCTCTGAATACTGTTTCCCTCCCTTGCAGAATCAAGAGACATTCAGACTGCTGTATGTTACAACACACCAGTTAAGGCCTTTCAGCCAATGTTAATGATTCAGAGGTGAATTCTGCTAATCTTATGCTGAGTAATATCTTGTAGTAGGATTAGTCTCACAGAAACATTCTCTGTAGCTCAAGAGAGAGGACATTTAACTTTTGGACTAAATCTTTAAAAACCTGTCTTATGAAAGATTTAATTTACCAGGTAAACAACTTGTAAAGATGGCTTTTAGAAATACATCAATGAAAATCCTTCATGTTTCCAGTAAGTCACTTGAGAAGGGGAAAGGAAGAAGTGCCACCATCTGATGATGTGACTAACATCTAAAAAACAAGATGAGGCTGAACTGAACCACAGGTGCCCACTTGCTGAGACTCAAACCATGCCTTTCAGGACAAGTCCAACCCAAGACAAATGACTCCAGCACCCAGAGCCTGCAACCTGAGCCCAAAGGCTAGATTTGGCAAAATGAATTCTGTTTTCCTCATGGGTTTCCCCAGAAGACCTCAATTCAAACACTAAAGCACTGATGTATTTGAAAGCTTAATCCTTACGCTATTTTCAGAAGCTTCTTTGTAATTCTTTTGAGTATGCTTTTGAGTCCCCAACAGTATAAATCTGGTAACAGACGATGTATTCAAATCCACCAGCTGTTGTGTTTGGGTCTTGGCTGTCAAGCCAATCCTCTTAAGCAAATAAATAGATTTGCTTTTGTCTGTCATGTATGCTTTATTACAACTCTTATCTGTTAGCACTTAGGATTTTTCCTGTCTCCTGGATGCATTAGGATTTAATTATTTGCTGAGTAAAAAAAATCTCAATGTATCTCCTTACAGGCTGCCTTTAAAAAGAAGGCAACGTGGCAACTACAGAGTCTGCTAACTTCTATTATAACTTCTCCATCACTGGTCCCAGTCAAAACAGAAGTGAGAATTTTCATATTTACAAGAGTCTTCCTGCTCTGTATGTATTCAGATGTTTTCATCTTTGGCCTAGCAGAAAATGCACTGGTCTTTGCCATACTAGTTTTCCACATGAAACTGAAGATGATGACAGACATGTTTTTGGTGAACTTGGCTATAGCTGACAGGTCTTCCTTTGGATGCTGCCACTCTAGGGATATTCTGTTGCTCAGGAGTGGACTTTAGGCACCGTGGCATGTATACACTTCAATGTTAACTCTAATGTCTATCACCTTTGACTGACTTATTGCTATCACTTTTGCCACCGAAACACATATGTGTCAAACCAAACAACAAATGACATGGGGCAAATTAATCTGTGTCTTGATCTCAGTGGTCATGCTAGCATTTGCCACACCATATTTTTTAGTGAGGTGTTTAATATTGATAAGGCATTATGTCAGGAAGAATAGCCAAACCATCACACAGAATTGGCTCTTGAAGTGATCCAAGTGACTCTTGCGTATTGTATTCCTATGCTAGCCATGTTCACTGGCTACTCACTAATTATTAGAACTTTACTGCATGCCAGAATTCTTCAAAAGAACAAATCTATAAAAAATATTTTCTGTAGTTGTCCCGTTTATCCCCTCTCAGTTACTCTATACTTTCTTGAGACAGATAATTAACACAGACTGGAGCATTAACTTGAATAGCAGTTTTGAATATGCAATTATCATAACAGGAACTCTTGCTTATTTCCATGGCTGTCTTAACCCTGTTCTGCATTTCTTCATGGGGATGAAAATCAGAAGGTACTTACAGGAAATTATTAAAATCTCAAGATGTATCAAACAACAAGTTATGGCTAAACAGTGGCAAACCACTGAACAGGAAGACTCTCAACCTACTGCTTCAAATAATGCAGATGCCAAAAGCTACAAAAACTGCCTAGAAAATCTGTCAACTATTTCACCATTTCTGTTTCACATTGTTTTTTTGTAAATGCTGAGATAGGTAGCCTGCATGAAAGAGGAAATACAATGCCAGTAATAAACACTGTGATCAACTTTAGACCAACCTATCTTAATCACGATACTTCAGTGTCTCCTGTTTTTCCAGCCAAAGCTGGTACCTGAGTTAGCTATGCAGAGCCCACGCTCCATGACATAAAGCTAACTTGAATTTCCTGACTCCTAAACCTTTGGCATGCTGTTTTTCCATGAATGGTATTTGTTAATAAAAGCTTTTATGAGTTTTGTTTCAAATATATTACATATTTTAGTTCAGCCTTTCATTTCTCATTTCATGAGAATTCCTAGATTAAAAACATATACATTTCAATCTTCATACTGGGTTTCCTGTGTGATTAGGTTTTTTTTGGGTGGGGTTTTTTTTCCCCACTTGGGAGTTCTCTACACATAATCCTTTAGTATTTGTCTAAAATTTCTGTAATGAAGCAGCAGTTTCATCTGCCTTTCATCTAATATCAGGTTCATGGTCTGAACGTCCCCTACACATCTTTGTATCTTACTTCTGATAACAGAGCTCATGGTGCCAGTTGACCAGACCCCTTGTAAACACAAGGGACATCATGTCACATGTGGTCTCCAACACTAAGCACTGTTTCCCTAGATCCAAACACTCACATCCCCATTCCCACACATTTTTTGCCCCGTGACATCTTTCCAGTCTGTTTCTCCTGGCACCCCGGTTCCCTTGCCATGAAACTGTGGACTCCTTAGTTGTTTTCCAACCTTGTTCCTCCAGTCCTCCCTTTCCACCTCTGGCCTTTTCACTTCCCAGTGGGAGGCAAAAAGGTGTGCAGGGAGCAGGGCAGATTGGGACCGAAAGTATGCAAAAGCTCTTGCAGAGAGTAGGAGAACAGGCTGGAGAACAGACTGGAATAGAAAAAGAAGGGATGTTGGAGAGGAGCAGAAGGAGGCTTTATGCAGCTGTGATGAAGGCAGGGTTGGGTCTGGCCCAAAGGCTGAAAGTCTTTTGCATTACAGCTTTAAAATACCAGTTTAAACTGTTTCAAACCATTTTTTAAATAATCACACTCACTCTGGATGTTCCTTTTATCCCCAGTAACTCTCAGTCCTTCTTATCAGAGCAGTGCAGCTCAGTGGTACCTGACCTATTGTTTCCATGTCCCTTTTCCCCCTTAGAAAACAGCTGCTTAGGCAATCCTTTCCTTACTACACAATCTCTCGTTCCTCCCACAGTGAAATATCCTTAAAGTAAAACCAGGAAGGAACATGTTGTGCTTTTACATGTGTGTGGCAAGTAAAACTGCTAATCCCCATAGACAGCAAGGCAGGCTTTGCCAGCAAGAGGATGGCAAGAGGTTCTGCCCCCACTCCTTCCTGGCTGGTTCTGCACAGTGAATGCTTTGCCACATTCAGTTCTCTCTTTTGGCTACACAGGCACTTGGCCATGTTAGTAGTAATTAGGTTAGCAAAGAGTGTTATGAGTCTTTTTTAAGAAAAAAAAGAATGCAAACCAAAGCAACCACAGTGCAGATAGGCTGAGATGTTCTTTCTACCACTACCAACGTGTGAATAAACTCTTTGTTTCTGTACCAGGGTGGTGGCAAGGGGTTATTTTTGTTGGTTTTTCTTGTTGGTGGTTTTTTTGTTGTTTTTTTTTTTTTATTCTTCTGCTGTCTATGATCTTGGTTCTGCTGCTGCAACATGTATAGCAGGCATGTAATGTCTATGATATGTAAAAATGGAAACACAGTGCACTGGTTTACCCTGAGGACTTTGATCCAGTGCTATACACTATCCTGACCTCTGTTTTAGAACACAATCTGCAAATGTGAATGCTTTAGAAATAAAAGAGTTTAAAAATACAACACTTCAAAAGAAAACCCATGAGTCTTGAAGTAGCGGGATCTACCACAATTACACAACTTAGCTTCTCACATAAAGATTTTTATCAGGTTGCTCCAAACACACATAACAGACTTGAAAGAATGAAGCAACTGCTGCTTAATCCTAACCTGTAGGAAAGAATTGCTTCAAGGTCAGCCAGAGTTATGCTGGTACATCAACTATCTTATCACACATCTGTGCAGTTCATGACTAAGTTGAGTTTTAATTGATTCTCAACTGACCTATACCAGTAAAGGCAGACTCAAAATTTGCTGTTATGAAATATTTCTGTTTTAATTGCTTCACGTCACTTCAAGGAAAGAACTACAGTGGCAGGCTAGGTGAAGAAAACAAGTGAAAAATAGAGTAACAGTACAGTAGGCACCAAAAGGATGACAAATAGAAACAGGAATGTCCTTTAAGATAATTCACTTCTTTGAGCAGAAACTCGCATTGCCTGTCTGGAAAGGACTCACACCTAGAATAGATATGGTCAGTGTGACTGCCAGTCAGCCAGAGTAAGGTCATAAGAAACTATGTCAACAGAGCATGTCTATTGCAGATCTTCTATTTGGACACCAAGCTTCCCTTCTCTTCCCTCTCTTGGCTGCTTATCTCCCTCATTTATAGAGCCGCACCAATTAGTCCACATCTCTGGCAAAACCCAACTAGACTGGATTATTTTCAGGAGATCTCAACAAAGAAGTCTGGCCTGAAAACTTACTTATTTGTATGTATTCCTCAGACCTGCATCTAGCAAGCACAATATTGGATCCTTCATGTCTTCCCCAGGCACAATATCAAAGTAAATTCTGCTCAAAGTATTCAGTTTCATGCAAAGAGAACATTATTGGAATGCCAGTGGAGACTATAGAAATTTTCCATCAGGCCACATTTAGCTGGACACTTTCAAAAAACAATAAAAGGACTAGAGGTCTATATGAAGTTCAGGGTGTTCAGTCCAGTACAGCCAAGAAATCTGCAGCAAAGAAATTCAGAAAGTAACTGAACTGCAGATCCTTGAAATGTGGGAAATTTTCAGTACATCTGCCATGGGCTGCTGTCAAAGACAGAACAGAGGGTTAGCAGAATCTTTGCTTGTTCTCAGTATAGTGCCTCTGGCACATTTACTCTCAAACCCCCAAAGCATCTTGTGCTGCATTATCTGCTCATGTGCTAAGTGACACTCAAGCTTCAGGTACACGTACACTCCTCGCCACATAAACAAGTGAGAAAACTGTGCTGTCACAATCAACACTGTGCTCTGCTTTTTTCCCCTCAACACGGACCACCGGCACCACACCACCACTTGACTCATTTATCAGTTTCTAGATCTCTCCCATAACACAAAACCACACAATCAACACGAGATGATCAAGTCATCTGCAATGTAAGAAGGCCGTTCTCGCTCCAAGTATGACCATAGTAGACTCTCCCACCTGCTGAGGAAACTGATAACCAAGAGCAGCAGAGAGAAAACACTATTTCCTGGCTCTTCTGCCTATAATATGTGAACAAGGGGAGATGGACAACCTGCAAAAGTTTACATGGTGCAAGTAGGTTGTTGCATGGGCACTCTTCAAGAATAGTATTCCATTGTTAGTGGCAATTCTTCCTTCTAGCTTGAATACTTTGTGGGACAAGACGAACCTAGATCAATCCCAAACTGAAACAAATGGTGACCCACACTTATTTCTTCTGGTTGTTTTCTCCAGAGCTAATTCACCTGTGATATACCCTCTGCAGACAGCACAAATTCAAATTAGTAGTACATTACACTTTTTCCTTTATAAAACAAACAAACATACAAAAACCCACCACCACAAACTGCCCCTTTGCAAAACAATTCATAAGAGCACTGTGGAGCTCAGTTCATTCATGCATGCACAGCACATCACAAGCAGAAATATACTGTCAGTGTCAACAGTATACAAAATAGGCAGAATACAGACAAGTTATTTACCAAGAAACAAAAACATAGAACTTTGAAAAGTTTTTTTTTACCAAATAAACAAACTGCAAGTCACTGTGGTTTATATCAGAAATGTGTCTCCTGAAGGCAAAAGAGTCTAGAACTGCTTTCTCAGCAACAGACTGGTACCTCTGTGGCTATTTTCAGTTTAGCATTTAGATTTATCAAGTTTATTTTTCTGCTCAGAAGCAAAGCAAGTGCATCATTTAGATGAAATTTGTCTTTCTTTTTTCTTCTCAAAAGATAATATATTTTACAGAAGTTTTGTAAAATACTTGAAATATTTGAACAATAGTAAATCAACATTTTGTTTAAACCTCGATATATATTACACTATAATACTACAACATAATTTGCAAACCAAGTATTTAGATATTCAGATGAGATCCTCTTCATTGCTAATTCAGTGTAGAAATAGATGTAAAAAAAAAATTACTGAAATCCACATTCACTCTCCCTTTCTTAAGAAAGAAATAACAAACTTGTGCCAGATTTAGCTACACAATTGCTCTTTTTCTTTTCTGTGAGCTGTCATCTTAAGGTAAAAAGGAATCCTATGGACACAGACAGGTTCTTTCACATTTAGTTCAATGAAGCCTGTCATAAAAAGAGCACATCTTTCCTTAACTTTTCTCCACCCCCTTGTTCTGTTGATACTACACAGTGGTGAGTCTGACAGTATCACTTAGCTCTTATTACAAGTCGTGTGCATGACCAGTGATCCAGCGTGGCCTGAATGCTGCTTTAAAGGTGACAGCTGGCCTGATGACAGCACAGAGCTGGGACTACTCCCCTGTGCTGTGGAGAAACAGGTGGAGGGAGAGGATGGAGCTGTTTATATTTACTAGACTTGATGCTGACTATTCAAATAGGTCAAAATTATTTTGTGTTGGTCTAATGAACATGTGGCCTCAGAACAGAGGTGTCTTCTCTTTATGCAGAGGTTCTCAGTGGGGAAAAAAAGGAACATTCTAAAGCAAACCCAAAAGAGTCTCCTCTCTATGAACCAGTGTTTACTCACAAATCTGTCATGCTTTGATCCAGAGACACTCTTTCCATCTGACTTTCATTGTGGAGAGAGTCTGTTTCCTGTACTTGGCACAGCTCCTCATCAGTGATTATATCAAATGCTGCATCATCTGGTGGTTTAGAGGCTTCACTTGCAACTGTGCCATAAAAGGACATGAAAATAAACATAAACAATATTAGCTGGTTGTCTGGAAAATAAACAAGCAAAGCCCTTAAGGGGGAAGACTGGGCCATTCCTTTACCTTTACAGAAGCATTAAGTAACTACCAGAACTAATATAAAACCTTGGGCTGACTGACACTCATTTAATATACATACATGTTTCTGTCAATACCAATCAAATTCAAAGATGGGATCAGTCACACCCTGGAAACACTCCATGACCTACTGCAGGTCCTTGGAGCAGGAGGTGACCATGTGGTTTCTTGGAGAACCCTACTTATTTCTCCACAGCATGCAAACAATAAACTAACCAAAAGTCCTCTCAGATGGTGACACTGGCGATTCCAATGAACCTGGTGATCCTTCCTGGTTGGCACTGGATCCAGAGTCATCTGTACTGTCCACGATGACTCTAGGCTTATTAAAGCAAGCTCTGCAGCAACGCTCCTTTTTTCCACCAGGTTTTGTCACCATGTAGTTGTTGCAGCAGTAGTAGCAGAAAATGCGACCACACATTCTAGAAATGATTCAAAACCAAAGATGTTAGAAAAGCACCACATACAGCTGGAACATATCTACGTGACAGAGTTTGGGGCTTTGTCATAACAGTCTTGTTTTCTGCAAAAGAGTGAAAACTACGTCCGTGGCAGAACTCATTATACAGACTGTGCTCCTTTCTGAAGTGAAACAAGTCTTCTTGACAAGCACAGGGCAGAAATTCACATTCACATTTCGCTACCTTAATAAACAGAGAAAACAGAAAAAACTAGAAGTACTAAAAAAGAAATAAAATTACATTTAAATATAAAGACATAAAACAACCAAATGCACACAAATATGCAATGCAAATAAATAATATTTATACTAAGTACATAGAAAGGAAATGTGCTTAATAATATTGCACAGGCCAAGTCTCATACTAAGGTACAGCAAAACTCTACTTGATTGTAAGGACTGTTAGAACACATCTATATGTCTCTGCTTCATAATGACCCCTCTCCCCTTCAGACAAGAAAGAAAAAACAGTATTGGACTCATACATGTACATTCATCCCTCCTGCCCTCTTCACTCTGAAGTCTCTCAGTATTAAACTGTCAACTATTTTTTAATGAGCATTTAAAGATTTTCATGAAGAAAAGCACCCAGCAGGGATGACTGCAACTCATGAAGTTTTAATGGTTTTGTTTTTCATAACCATTTAAATCATCAACACGAATACCTTTCACAGACTTTAGCAGAAATGAGTAATTTGGAAGATTTTACCTAAAATGACTTCATTATTCACTAATCCCCATGGAAAGCTGTTTACATTTATATGCAGTTGAAACAGTCCCAGTATTTCTTTCCTTACATGACAAATCAGGTCATGAGAATAAGGAACAGTGAAGAGCCAAACCAAATATATCACTGGGACCCTGAAATGTATGCACTTAAAAATATTTTAATAAATCTAGATCGTATAAATAATACTAACTGTAGGGGAAATAATTTAATATCAACTTTTAAAAAAAAGATTACTCTGCAATCGGTAATTATCTCTCAGCATATCTAGTGTAAGTAAAAAAATTTACATTTGCACAGCAGGTTGGAATTTGTTCTGGAATACTTACATCACAATAGCAAAACCATCCTAGTGAATATTGTTTAGAGCATGAAGAGAGAAGTGCACAGTCCTTCAAAGAAACACACCAGGTAGGGTGTGATTATCTTTGTTTCCAGAAATGAGATACTAACAGACTCCCCAGGTCAGAGTTGCATCCAGATCTTTGTCTTAATACATGTCAAGGGACCTTTCCATTAATGTCTTTTATCCCCTTCCAAGCTCGTGTGTTCTTTCAGCCTCTATAATGTCATATATCAATTATTTTGATCATTGAACTGCAAACATTAAGAAATCTTTCATCCATGTAGATGATCATACTGAATTTTGCTTTTGAACAGTGCAATACAGTTCAACAAACTGACCTGCAGTGGTGTCGGCGCACCATCCACGAGAACACTCTCTGGCAGTCCAGACAGTGATTAACTTCTGTGTCCCCCTGCCACCTCTGCTCTGCACTAAGCTTCTGCTGGAACTCCAGAGCATCGGACTTTTGCCACAAAGCATCCTTATCTCTGCAGAGACACAGTTAAAGGAAAGAAAAACACACAGAAGTTATCAGTGCTGGTTTACTGTTAACTAACCTCAAGTGGAATGCTGGTGAAAGCTTCACAGTAAAAATTCCTTTGCTCTAAATTTCTGAGGAGCTTTCAGAAATGAAGATAGATAGAAAAACCTCCTGAAGCTTCTGGGAAGACAAGGAGAAGAACACATGCCATGTGGAGAACTACATATTTTTGCAAAAAAGGCAGCAAATTAAGGAGATAACATTCGGTGTTACAATTTTTACTGTATTATGGAAATGCAAAATTTCAGCTGCTGATGAATTTGGCTATTACTTGTATCTTTAATTCAGGAATACAAGACTGGACCACCTAGGCAGTATCCCTCAACATCCTAAGCTAGGATTTTAATTTCTGCTTGCTGTTTGTTTTGATGCCAACCTGATAAGTTCTATCAAACGCTCTTCAAGGAAGTGTTTTGTTCTTGTCAGGTCATCCAGTTCAGCAAATAATTTCTGGTCACTGCTATCTTTGTCTGCTGCCACCTTGCTGAGCTTCTCAGTGTAATCCAGGATCTTCTCTTTTGCTTCATCAGCTTCTTTTTGGATCCTGATCAAATATAAAGGCAATTAAGAATCATTTTTAGCTCATGTGCATTTAAGTCTTCCCCATGGAAGAACGGACTACTCCACCCTGATAAATGGTTAGTTTCAGTGAAATTGTTCTCAATTTTGCAAATTTTTTAGAGCTAGACAGAATCTCTCCACTTTTCTGCATCACTGAAAATGCACATAGTCCACCATCTAGTGAACACAGTCAGCAACCAGCAATTTCTTGGATGGCCTGCTTATAGTAAAGCTTATGATGGCTACCACACTGGGAATAAAACAGATGATATCAGCAAAAAACATAAAAATACATAGGCTTTGGTGGTTGTGTGAGTCCACACCTCAGAGTTCTATTTCTGATTTCCAGATTATCCACACCACACAGGCCCACATTACAGACCTTGAAAACACAGCCTGAGTTCGATAATTAAAGCTGATAAGAAACCTGGCAAAGACAAGCAGTATGTGGTCCCATTCAAATAATTCTTGCTGATTCCCTGAAGCTCATGGAGAGGAGAGAAAAAACAAACAGCCCAAAACCTTAAATTTTCCATTCCTTACAACCCCTCCCAATATTGTTTTAATTTTGTGCTTAACCTATAAGGTAAAAGAAGGTTATAAGAACATCTTTAAGTTTCATGAAGGAAGACATACAATGAATTTATGTCCTCAGCTAACAGTACAGTAAAATCTAAACCGCTCATTCATGTGTGCTGTGTAATTTATCTATTTCTTATCTGAAGTGTCAATCTGACATTCCTCATCAGTGCCCATGCACTATTTGCCCTATATAAACCCTGTGGCACACGGTACTTCATAAACCCCAGCAATTTTCATTACATTTTGGTTATTGTTCCCTTGCTGAGCTTACAATTAACGGCTCATGTAAAGAACCTAAACTCTCACCTTTCCAAGAGTTCTCTAAGAGATGTCACCTCCTCTTCCCTCTGCAGCCGAGCAGATTCTGATTCAGACAGCTGCTCTCTTGCTTCATCCAGCTTTCTGGACAAACTCGTGTTTGCAGCCTAGTAAAATAAATGACCGTATTTCCTTACACATAAAAATAACACTTTACCATGCACAGGACAATTCCCAGGACAGCTAACAATGTTTCAGAAGAATCAGTTACAGCCACACAACCAATTAAGATATTATTGTATAAGCAGGCAGTAATTAGTTGTGTACTAGTGACTGATTACTTCTGTCACACTGAATAAGGGATAAACTCTAAACTAAGAGAGCATTAAGCCTGTAATTCTTGTTAGTTCATGTCAGTTGAGCTTTTGCCTCTTTATCAAGGAAAATCTCTCAAAGATAATGGCAAAAGAATACACCCTGAAAGCTTTTTCACCACCTAAAAAAATTCAAAAGTAAAAAATTAAGTAGGGGAAAAATGTTGTTTATTAAAGCCATATGGAATATGAAGAACAATGGACAACAAAACCAACTCCTTTCACAGCTAGCCTCTCCAGAGTATGCCAAGTATGCCAAACTTGGAGTCCTCAGGGAATGTATCCAACTGCATCTAAAGGTGTGTGTATTTCTGTTAACAGGCAGGGCCACATTCAGTAACCTTAACTCCCTTGTTTCTGGATTCCTTACAACTCAGTATGACCCTCCTAACTCAACTGTTCAATAAATTTATTGCAAAAATTCTATATTTTTTCTGGCTGGGTTATTTCTCAGACAGATTAACTCTCTGATTCAGTGCCCTTTGAAGCCTGAAAACAGAAGGATCCAGACATGTAACTGTGTACAGTGGGAGGGCCTAAGGCATGCAGGGCCTAAGAAAGACACATTTTGAACCTGCATTCCCATTCAAGAAGAGAACACATAGCCAGGTCTTACAGAAAACCTGGCTAGCTTTCAAAAGAGAACAAATCCTAAGTGAAGTTATGCCTTTCATAATCTCTGCTTTGGTGGCTGTCAGCTGCTGAGTATTTTGTCTGCAGCATGGTGTATTTATTCAAGGCATTCTCAGACTCACAGCCAGTCATCAGAAATGCTGCTTGCCTTCTCAGCTATAACACTAATGCCTGCTGACACAAACGCCTCTGGTTTTAAATCAGATCAAGCACCTACTTGTAACTCGGTAATCTCTTCCTCCGCAGCATGCTGTTGTCTCTTCTGCTCCTCAAGTTGCTCTCTCACTTTCCCACACTCCTCACTGACTGCCTAGCAGAGAGATTGAGCCAGGAGTTAGAAATCTTCTAGCGGCCACCCCTTCATTTACAAAATTCCCAGTTGTGAATCGTGAGTGCTCTTAGCGCCATGCGTATGATAAATGCAGCACCACTGTCAGGCTTATGAAAGACAGCTAAAAAGACACTCAACTCTTGGAATCAAGGAAACTGTGGTGGCACTAGTTGTGTTTTACTGCTACTTTCCATAGGTTATTACAATTCTGAACAAAAAGAAGGTCAAACTCATGCAATGGCATAAGCCTCTGATCAACCACCAGTCTTAGACGTTATCTCAGAATGGCAAAAAACCCACAATAAAATCTTCAGCCTTTAGGTGTGCTGTTTCACATATACAGGGCTGATTCAGGTTTTTCTGGAAGCCAAACTTTGATCTTCTCAGCTGCTACCTTGAGCAGCTGAAAGCAAAAATACATTAGAGAATTAGCTGCAAAAGCATATGGTTTCAGTTTAAGTCTGCTTTCATCAGAGTCAGTTCTAAGGAGAAGCAGTGTTAGAGGTGTGGGGAACAGGTCTTGCAATGTTCCTACCAAAAAAGAGAACAACCACAGCTGTAACCAGAGGGAATAGTTACAGCAGATGCCACCTTCAGTGCCAGCATAAGAAATCATCACCCTCTCAAGGAGTGGATGGTTTCTCCACTGGGCTTGGACGGCCACACTGTACAGGTCCATAACACTCTGAAGAGTGATTTTATCTCAGACAGGCCTAGATCATGAGTGTAGAGACATTTTCAGATTCCCAGGCTAAGGTTAGTTGCATGCTAGTCTCAGAGCCTGACCTACACAAAACTTAGGATTTCATGCAGTAATTGTTGCAGCAGATGGTAAAGCAGCTCCCTCAGCTATAATAATTACATTAATTTACCTTGAATTTTGTCTGATAATTTAGAATCTCTGTGCTCATTTGAAATTTTATTGCAGACAGCTCTTCTTGGCTGGTCTCTTGGAAACTCTGTGCCTGTTTCTTTACTGTCTCCAGCTGCAATTGCAGATTTGGGACAGCTGCGGCACATATTTGAGCCTCCTCTAATTTCTCTTGCAAGCTCTTGTTCTCTTCTTTGAGATTAGAGATGTCAAGCTTCAGCTTCTTCTGTTGCTCTGCCGCCTGTTCTTCCAGTTCTTTGAGCCTTTCTCTGGCCTGGGCTAACTGCTCTTCTGCATCCATCTTTTCAGAGGACAAGCCACAAATCTGAATACCAAGTTCAGCCATATCTGTGTTGGTCCTGTGGAGGAGATCTTTGTTTTCTTCGTTTTCCATTCTAGCATTTTCCAAGTACTGCTTAACCTTGGATAGCTCTTCCTTCAAGTTCAGCAAATTATTTTCCAGCTCAGCTTTTTGATGGGCTGTTGTCTCCTGCTCTTTTTTCAGCACTTCTTCCCTTTCTTTACATTGTAGCAGTTCTTGCACATGGTTTCTGTTGAGACACTCACTCTGCTCTTTCAGCTGCTGAACAAGCACCTTGTGCTCACTCAAGGCAGTCACAGCAACTTCCAGCTCACCTCTCATCCTCTCTCTCTCATCAGTGGTCTGCTGAAGCTTGACTCGCAGGTTGAGGACTTCTGCTTGCAGCCTTGACACTTCACCTCGGTTGACCTCCAACTGCTCTTCGCTCATGGTCAGTCTGAAGGCCAGCTCTTTTGCCTCCTTCTCCAGGGAAGCTGCCTGCTGTAGTTGCTGTTTTTCCACTGATTCTTTTTCTGATGTGAGGGATTCTATAAGCTTTGTCTGATGAAGGCACGTCTTTTCAACACTGAGCTTTTCTGCCTCAAGAGTCTCTGCTTTCTTTCTGTGTCTTTCAGTTTCTGCTCTCAGCTGCTCACACTGGCTCTCCAAGCCTTGCAGTTCTACTTCCTTCTCTGCGACCTGTGACTGGAGACACTCTTTGCTTTCCTTCAAGGTGCCCAAGCTTTTTTCCATTTCTAAACTATGCTGTTTGGCACTCTTTAGCTGGCCTTCAAGTGAGGCATAAGACTCCTTGGTGGTCTCCTCTCTTTGCCTTAGTTCTTCATATTCTGAGTGCAGAGCCTCCAACCTCTCCTCCAGAATTTGGCTTTGCCTCCTAGCATTCTGCAAGTCTTCATCCAGCTGTTTGTTCTCGCTCCGGAGCTTTCTTTCTTTTTCATCAACTGACACCAGGGCATCATCTATCTCACTCTGAAGTTGCTTCTCAGAGGCTCTCAGCCTGGCTACCTCAGCTTCCAGGGAAGCTTTAGAAGCTTCCACATTTTTCAGCTTCGCTTCCATCTTGTTCTTGGACTGCTGCAAATTCACATTCTCTGCTTTCAGCTTCCTGCTCTCCTCATCCAATTCAGTCACTGCAGAGTTTTGCTGCTCCATCTGCTCCTCCAGCTCCTTGACTTTCTGCCCAAGATGCTCTTTCTCAGACATGAGTTTGCGGTTTTGCTCCTCAAGGCTACACACAGTCTGACTCACCTTTGTTAAGTGACCCTCCTGTAGTGCAAGTTGCTCTGCTTGTGACTGGGATTCCTGCTTCAGTGCTCCTTCCCTCCTACCATATTCCTCCTCAAGTTTCTCTTTTTCTTTCCTGGCTTCCTCAAGACTTTTTTCCAGTGACCCCACCTGAGCCAGCGACCCCATTACCTGGGTCTGGAGCTCAGCCATCTCCTTTCCTTTCAGAGTCAGGGCCTCCTGAAGTGCATCCTTTTCCTTTGTCATAGTTTCCAGGCTCCCAATCAGCTTTTCACTTTCTTCTCTGGAGTCAGCAGTGAGGCGATTGTATCTGGATTCCAGTTCCTTCTGTGCCTGTTCTTTCAGCCGCAGCTCCTCCTTTGCTGCTTGCAGCTGAGACGCACGTTCATCATTGAGTCTTTGCATATCTGCCTTTTCCTTTTCCATCTCCTGAAGCTTCTCTAACAGTGCATGTATTTGTAGGGCAGAGTCACACTGGGCTGTGGCTTGCTGCCCCTTTTCGTCCAAGGCAGCATCAACTTTCGCAAGGAGGCTGAGATTCTTCTGTTCTGCAGAACTCAGCTTGGCTTTGAGGTCATCGATGCAAAGATTATTCACAGCAATCAAAGCCCTCGAGGTCTCCAGCTCCTGATTTGAAACCTGCAATTTTGAGGCATAGTCTTCCTTGCTGGTCAACAGCTGCTCCACTTTTGTTGAATATTCTTTCTGCTGCTCCACTGCATTTAATTCCAATGACTGTAGGCACTTCTGCAGGTCATGGACAGTGCTCTGGGTGGAGTGTGAGACCTCACACTGCTTCTGTAACTCTGTGATCATCTTTGTCAGCCGGGAGTTCTCCTCACTGTAGTTATTGCTCTTCTCCTTTTCTACCTGTACTTGCTCTTTTTGAAGGCTGACAGCTGCCTGGAGCTCCTGGTTTTCCATTTCTAGCTGGTGAATACGATCTTGAAGTTCCCTCTGCCTCAGCTCAGCCTGGTCAAGTTCTAAACGCATCTCTTCATAGCCCTCAAGGTGTTCAACATTTAGTGAGCTATTTACATCAGGGCTGGAGGGAAACTCTTGGGCCTAAATGAACAGAGGGGGAAAACCAGAATGTTTAAGTAGTATTAAACATGTACATAAATGCAAGTTCAGATTCTTAACACACAGTGACATTCTACGTTGTGTTCATAGCGCTACAAGATATCTACTTATAGGAAATGGGACTTATTTTCCCAAAAGATAGATGAAAGCATACCTATCTGCAGGCAGTCTTCTGAATATATTTTTTTCCTTTACAATATTTGCACATTCAGCTGATTCAGCTACCAGACAATTCCCTTTACTTTTAATTAAGAACCCTTTTTTGTAGTTCAGCATTGTAAGAGTCACAACCATGGTAAAACCACCAAGTTCTCTGGAACTATGCCAACTAAAGATCTACCATGCCACATAAATACTTATTTGCAATCTGCTCACCTGCAAATAGTTGCTCACTAAACTGCTCATGCTGGAACTGCGACTTGGAGGCTTCCATAAATATGCTGAAGATCCAAGCGAGGACAGTGTCCTTCTGTTGATCACACAGAGAAACAATATATAACTCTGAGCACATATATACAGGTCTTTCCACTCGTATATGTAAGATTTATCTACTGGTATCTACCACGTCCAAAAAGACATAACTGCACCTGCTGCCTTGGCCAACAACCACTGAAGTTGATGAAAAATAAAACAGGGATATCGAAGGCACCTATAAAAGATTATGGGGCTGATAGCCATGACTTCCCACATCCACAAGAACCAGTGCAGTCTTACTCTAAGGAATTGTATTGCTGTGTGGCAGCAGCTCAACCAGGTGGTGGCAGCAAGTGGCCCTAGAAAATTCTCATTGATACAAATGGATTTGGACCAGACCTAGTAGTTTTGTTATTCCCCAAGTCTACTGGGTTCACCACTGCTGCAAGTGAAGAACACTGCTAGCCTGTCCACCCACTGTATGTCTCAGTTCTTAAAACAGAAGCCAAGAACATTTCTTCTTGTGCCTGTATAGATGAGAATAGCTCAGGATTTGGGCCTAAACTGCTGTTACTGAAAGTACTGTATTACAGAGCATCAGCTCTGATTGCTGGGACTAGAAGGAAAAACAGGCCAATTTGTTCATAGAATAATTACATGGAAAAGTATATACCTGCTCTAACACAAGTATTCGTACCTTCAAAAGCATAAACTTTTACAGGTTCTTTAGCAGGCAAGTGGTTTATGGCCCTGTTAATACAAAATGACAAAGTGGTTCTATCTTACCTGGCAAATGCTGGCCAAGCAGCATCTAAATCATAGCCTCTTGATGCCAAGTCAAACTGAACATCAGTGAGCTCATAGAGCTGACCCACAATGTCAGAACTCATTTTGGAATTCAGAAATGGACTTCTTGCATAGTACCAGTCACTTGAAAACAAACAAACAAAAAACAATTTAATACTTATTCATAAGCAAAAGAGAAGAAGCAGTTTCTCTTGCAAAAAACCTCAACAACATCATTATTTACTCCACCCCAGAAAAATTAGGATACACTACACTAAATACAAACTGAAAGCAACTAGACCCACCAAACTACATCCCATCCCTTTGATGTAAAAAAAATTAAACAACTTTAATTAATTCCACATAAATATCTTCAGAGGAGCCCCTGCACAGAAGACTTTTTCCTCTAGTGCTTGGGCAAATCACTGACAATACAATATATTTGCTATACATGGGAAAATCACACAGTAAATACCTAAAGCACTCACTTAGTATATCAAAAATGAGGGACAGAAAGCAGCATCCAGAGCTAAATACACTGTGAAAATAGCTGGCTTATTCTAAATGCCCTAGCGGTGTCCCTCCAAAAAACTACAAGCTACCTTTGGTGTTCCCTGGCCAGGGGCAAGTTGTTCCTCTGTATGACAATCCAGAGGCATATGGAAATGCTTTCTAGGGCTTTGTGCAACATATCCAAATTAATCCTCCCTCATGATGTGCAGCTGATCAAACACAGGATCTTCCATACTTATGAAAACATGACCTTTGAGATCGACACACGGAAGCACCAGTACCACCCATTCCACACACATTTAGCTGTACTAACTTTCAATCTTTACAAGCCCAAGATAGATATGAACCAGTGACCTAGGCCAGAAGGTCTATTATCCTTCATATCCTATTACCAGCTCTCTAAGCCACCCATTTGGAAGGGATTCAACTTCTTTCAATAGCTACTAGGTGATGTTGCTAGATCACACTGAGCAAACACCCATTAGTTAACAAGGTACTTTGCTATTCACCTGGTCACCTTGGTGTTCATAAAACATTGCTGCAAGGTGTCTGCTAGCCTTTGGTGAACCAGGGAGTAACGAAGAAATGCTCTTCCTTTTCCAAGAGATGTTCTTAGCTGGAAGGGAGAAACCACAAGAAAAGAAAATTCTAAATATCATTTGTAATCATGTAGAAATATGGCCAGAACAGTCTACACAGCGCCATAAAAAAAACTCACAGTAAGCCACTGTAAAGGAAAAAGTTGTCAAGGAAAGCAGGAAGAACTGCCACTGAGAGACACCTTCTCCCAAGTCTGTCATTGGGTGGAATCTTTTTTGAAGGATAAATTTCTTTCTACAGCTGGCTGTTGTCCACTTTATAATACTAAAAAAGGCATCACAGGACCAATGAATCATAGAATATATGGAGTACCTGAGTACAGACTATGCTAAGGACAATTCCCAATAAAAGCCAAAACCTCAATATGCCCAGCAAAGCCAGAAGTGACTGCTGAATGATGCTTAAGACGTTTATGGCCACAGCTGGAAGAGCTTTAGGAAAGGTCTAGTCACAGAACAAAAATGTATACATATACAAATATACATCCCCATGGACACAGTAACCCCAGATGATGCAAAAAGCCTTTCTTAATACTTAGCCGTTAAGTATTCTTAATTCTTACTTCAGACCAAGAGCAGCTGCATGACTGAAACTGATGGATCTCTTTAGGAAGACAGTTGTTAAGTCAACATAAGCAGAATCACAAAACTCAGCACTGAATTTTGTTATAGCTATTGACTTTGGGGATTGATGTTTTGATTGGGATTGACTTCGGGGATTGATGTCTTTTACATCTGAACCATTTTCTGTCCTGCAAAATAGTGAAACTCTGAATAGTAGTGTTTCACTTTTTCTTTCCATCAAAATCAGTACGTGATGAAAGAATTTCTCACCAAACTGCTCATCCAACTAACAAAGCAAATAAACTCATTATCTAAAACAGAAGACAAGACAAATATTAGATGGGTTGAGGCACAAGTTGGTAGGTTACTGTAAACTTTGCTTGAAAAGTTAGTGTAAAAGAAGGCCACACAAGCTTTCTCTCCTGCTGATCAATATTCCACTGTGGTGAAGTAACAGCAATATCTAAAACTCTCAACTTCCATGTTTTTGCTGTTACTGGGCTTATGCTCTGAAGTAAGACACAGGTTCCTCATTTAGCTCAATAACCCATTACATACAAAAATGTTCTTTATAAAAGGAACATAAATGAAATGTGGAGCAAAGAAAGCAACAGTTTTTACTGCTTTTTGTTTTGAATTCTATAGGACACAAAATACAAAAAACATGGTCCCCAAACACTAAGTACCCCAGAAACAGCAAATTTAATTTACCAACAGGTTTTCACCTTCATTCACCCTGGAGATGTCTGAAGATTTCTTCAGGGAGATTATGCCCACCCTGTGCACAGAAGCTTAGAAGTGTTTTTCCTAACTAGGCACATTTAGTGAATACATTAAGAACTGTCCAAAAAAAACCCCACTGGAAGCCACAGAATTAATCCTATCCTTACTCCCACTGGTTTATCAATTTAAATTGCAATGCCTTTTTTAAGCATGGAGATACCAGAACAAATGTACATGATAAGGACTAGAGGAAAATTTATATGCAGCTACAAATAGCCAAAGACTATTTGACTAGGAAGCAAAACCATGCCACCGCCCACTAGAGCCCTACTAGCAATCAGGGAGGCAGGCAGCATCTGGCTTTGGAAGTGTTTCCATTTAGACAGCAAACACTGTAGATAAGGTGCTATGTATGGCTGTCAAGATTTGGAAAGATGTGTATTCAGTGTAATCACTTTTCGAAAGGAAAAGGAGAATGATCAGAACTCCCTGCTCACCTACTGCCATAAAGAATAAAGCCCTCTGTAATTAACAGATAACAGTTTCCAGGGTATTCCATTTGCCTCCTTGCTCCACCTCTCTAGCCCATCATGCACCCGAATATTAGAAGTACTAAAGGCAGAGCAGAAGGGGAGGCATTATGCTGTTAAATGTTTGATCATTCTTAAAATTAACTGCCATTGCTTTTTCCTTTCTGTTCACTTCCACCTTTGAAAGTCAAAGTCTTGTTCCATGAGCAAATAAATGACATTTGGAAACCTTTGTGTTCTATGCACCCAGGTTCAAAGATTGGCTGATGATTTCTACCTGTAATTAAGGGAAATAACAAACATATTTTTGTGTCACGGACCCAAGTCTGCCAGCTCAGTTATCTGAAATGGCTGATTGATTCTTTTTTAAGTGTTCGTATTCCTAAAGCACAAGTTAATAAAGTTAAAAGAAGTTTTCCACAAGCTAAATTCTATAGTTGCACATAATTTGAAATAGAGAGTATCCTACTTCCAAACAATAACTTCTGATACTGTGCTAACAATCAAGCAGCCAGAGGTACTGAAGGAGGAAAAAGCAAAGTCTTTACATGTGGTAATATGCAGGTGATACCACAGGCAACAGACTGTTAAAGACTACAGCACAATCACCTTTGCAGAGAAATCAGATTGGCTACTGCTACTGAGAATTTAGGGGTCACTATCTGTAGTCAGAGGATCTTTCCTGTTGCAGCAGTTACTGTCCTTACTTTGCCAGTCTTCCTGGAAGTAATGGGAAATTCAAATCAAATTTCCATGTCTCTCCCCTCTTTTCCTTCCCAGTGGTAAAACAAACTGGAGCCCTTCCCTGGATTGTTCACCTTGGAACAGCAAAATTTAATACTGTTGAAGTTGCAGGGAGAAGAAAGCAAGGTAGAGAACTCAGGGCCTGCCTCTGCTACAGTATCATGGTTCTTTTCCAGATGGATCAAAACAACATTATCTAGAGCTGCTGTGGAAGAGTTGCTAATAGGGAAATGTGCTGTAAATAGTAACTTGCCAATACAAGTTAGCCCTGCTCACAGATAATGGCACCGAGCATCACGACAATGCTGGCTGGCACCACCACACCACCGCCTCTTCTACCCACAAGGAAAATCTTCAAACGGTTCTAAGGACTCAGACAGGATCAACACAGAAAGCTTCTCACAGTATTTATTCCACCCACTTATTGAGCTGAAGACATAACATGGCATTTACAAGATTAAGCTTTTATTACTGTATACAACAGAAACAAGGCTTTTTGTGCTGTTCATAACAGCTTAACCCAGGTAATAAAGACAACCATTCCAAGTCATTTCATCATGCTATTTCACACAGAGGAACAAAGCTGAGACAGAAGATGAAATTGCTGCTCTCAGTCAGTCCTCCTCAACTCTACAGACCAGCTGAAAAGGTCTTAAGAAATGTCAAATACGGTGAACCTTTCATCTTACTCTTAGAGCCAAGTCTTGCTGTAAGCTGTGCTAAAGATGGCAGGCTCTGCCCTTGACTTAATTTTTCACTTCTTTTTAGAGAAAATGGCACTAAGTTTATGAAAAGGCAGGGCACAACCAAACAGGTCCATTCACTTATTTTAAGTGGCCTTCGAAACAGGAGTCAAGGTATCTAATCCTACATAATTTAATGCTCTAGTAAAAAAGGTAATCTTGCATTTTTATACTTTACATGAGAATTAACAAATAAAAATCCCCTATTTTTTTTGTTATATGTTAAAAGCAGTGGAGTTTTTTGGTTTGTTTCTAATGCTCTCTAAAAAGACCTACCAAAGCATAAACCACATATTACAATACTTAGCTGATATACTTACTTCTGTAATAGACTTGACAAAGCGGATTCCATCATTAGCTCCTTTGATTTTTGCCAGACAGTCACAGAAATAATCCCAGTAGTCTTTTCTGTTGCCCAGCAATGTGCTTTTTTCTTTCTGGTCAAACTTAAATGAGGAAAACAAAATGCAATGAGCAAAACTTAACTATAAATATATTTATATATAGCTACTTGGAATTCTGTTCCTCTCCCAGTAATATGAGCTTTCATGACTCCTCTTAGCTTTAGCCAGTGTATTCACAAAGGAAGGAGACATTGCATTGTGCTGATGCAATCCAGCAGTTACAAAAGCTACTTTACAGACAGTAACAGATAAAAATGTTTTGAGTCTCTTTAAAATACAGACATCCTTTCAAAACTGCCGAAACAAAGATTTACAACAGATTCGGCAGCTGTTCAAGAGCAATGAACTAACAACCAGTTGCAGCTTGGGCCACTCAAATCCCGAAGGATTCTTCAGCTTCTGCTGAAGCCTCTGCAACTCAATTAAAACTCCCTTGCCTAGATTAAAGCTAGATTAGCATGTCTTTGTTGCAATCAGTGACACGATTACAGTATATGTGGAAAAGACACTATGCAAACTGAATTTCAGTTTGTCCAGCAATGTTCTCTTTTACTTAAATTTTGAGGATCGGGGAAAAAAATAGCATTCCAGATTAAAAATCAGCATTTTGCATTAAGCCTTCCATACAGTAAAAAAGAATTTCTAAAGTGAAATTGCAAAAAATTCTGTAAATTACTCACACTACTATATTTGTACCATGAACAGCTCACTAATATTTATTTTGCATCAAAATGTTGTCAAGAACTCATTACCACAGTTTTTCCAGGATAACTTAGCAGGATATATCTCTAAAATCAAGCTCAGATCTTTCAGATCCAAGAAGAAATGCCTTACATTCTTCAATCAAACTGCCAGCTCTTCCTTTTGATTACATTTATTTTCACTTGAAATAAGTACAATAAGCACCATGCATTTCAGTCCACTTACCAGACACACACAAAAAAAAAAATAAAAAGAGACTCAGTAGGACATTTATGATTATTTGAGTTAAACCCCACATATTGAACAGGCAGTAAGAGAAAACAAGGCTGAGCTTTGCTGGTGGATTACAAATGACACACATCATTTTCTACCTGTAGAAGGTACTCAAGCTTGTAGGAGAATTTTTGCAAGTTGCCACTGTCATCTGTGATCGGTTCCCCTCCTTCTTTAAATTCTTTACTTAACTCAGTCACAGCATCTGTGAAACAAGACACCAAAATAGTTAACTAATGCAAATGATATATAGCACTGAATCCATAAACAACTAAATAAACGGTTTCTTCATGGATATTTTGCATTTAGTTGAAATGTCTTAATGACAGGGCAAAAAAATTACTGATATGCTTGCAATTTAAGACCACCTGTAAGAAAACTAGAGCTCAAGCTATGTCAACCTGCTGTGTGGACTATTTCTTCTTCTTAAAAGGACACTTAGCACTTCTGACACATAGCAAAAACTGGTAACAGACAATTGCTAACTGCTACCTCAGCAGAGGAAAGAGAAATAACTTTTTGCTGTTTCATGTGCACATTAAGGTATTGCCACAGAACAAACAGAATTCTGATTAGAAAGGACAAAGCATGTAATCTGCTAAAGGGGATCAGTAACACGAGAACAGTCATTCGGTCAGCACATTTATCTTCTCCATGCTTTATTCAGGAAGGTTCAGCTTGTGCTGGTTACAAACACAAACGGGGAAAATAATTTACATAAAAAAAGCATACAGCAACTTCTCTTCCCTCAAATGTACAGCTGTAGTGGGTGAGGAAAACTCAAGTCAAAACAAACTCTGTTGTCCTCCAGGACACCCTAACCCCCAACAGGTGCACTTCTCAGCATCAGAAATTACTGATTTTGAATTTGCTTTCCACTTGGGTGTTGTACTTAATTCATGTGACTGAGTGAGCCTCAGCTCCCAGTCCGACTCGATCGCCTTTGCAAATTAAAATCTCTTCTTGTTAGCAGGTACATAGATCTCATTTTTTTATATTGTGGGAAGATCAAGGTTCCCAGTTTTGGTGCATATACTTTATATTTAATAAAAATTTAAAGGAAAAATATTCGGATCTTTGTATAAGCAGCTGATCAGGACAGAGAGCAGGCAAACTGTTAAGAATCTGCTGCCAATTCTGCCTGCAACAGAACTGTTGAAAATTAGGTTGGCTACTTCTAGTGGAGGATAAGTTAGGTTCCACTGTAGCAAGAACAGCAGGTTCAATTCGCCAGCACTCTTCCTCTGGATCTCCCTTCCTAGTTTGGTTTGGCCTCCTGTTTTTTTTCCCTTCCCACATTAGCAGCAACTCCACACCAGCTTCCCATCAAGGAAGGGTCTAAAAATTAGGCCTTCTTATCTCAAAGTCCTAGCTCACAATGCACACTCCAGACACCTTTTTAAAAATTATATTTAAAAATTATTTCTTATCTTGCATGAAAAATATTTCTTATTTCTTATCTTGTATGTTTAAATTTGCAGGATTTAGGAATTTAGGGTCCTGCAGAAGGTACAGCACTTGTTTCACAAAAAAACCTCAGTCACATCACACACCTTGAATTATGTTGCTATAATGGCTGCATGAAAGAGTAACAACTGAAAACACAACTTCTACTCTGTTTTATCTAAAACATAGAGGTTGCAGTCCAGCCCACAGAATGCCTCTGCCAGCATGGCATTGTACCTTGCAAGTCTCTGATAATCCGCTGCAGTTGGCTTTCACCACTAGTTGCTGCCATCTCGAAAACAAAAGGAACTCCCCTTCTGGGCTGTTAACCTTTTCATCCATCTAGATAAAAACAGCAGAGTTCATATCCTTGATGACCATTGGGTTGACGCTGGTTATTTTTCTCTGTAACACCTGCAACTGTAAAAATCAAAAATTAAATGAAAGTTTTTATCAGCTCAAATGAGCATCAGAGAGGTGCTTTGGCATTTTAGATCCTGTTTAGTGATGAATTCCAAGGCCAACTCTTTTCCAGGAATCTCCTTTTTTATTTCCTTATAGATTTCACTTTCCATTTCAGTTATTTCTTCAGTTATATCTTTCAAAACTACTGAGCAAACCTCAGAGAGCGATTTTCTTTTACTGTAGATACAACACAGTCAGTTGTACAGCCCAGCTCAGGCTGGCATTTCATGCAATCCATCTTGTGACCCTGATGGAGGTTCCAATGACATGTGATTTTCCCTCTCGAAGCACTCTGCTAGATCTTCCCTACAGGCTGCAGAGTAAAAAGATATGACAACTTTTCCATTTCAGGGAGACTTTCAAGACATAGAGTAGGCAGGGACCAAGGAATCAAAAAATGATGCACTCTTGATTCTCTGGCACTGTAAAGTACTTTTAATGCATAAGAGCTACTAAAAGATGTAGTACTGGAGCCTGGTTTTAGCATGAGAAACACCTCCCATCCCGTTCTCAGAACCCACTGTTCCCAACACATGTAAGAGGACACCACTTTATTTTAAGCTCTGTTACAACATCCCTGGCTGGATAAACATACCATGCACCACCTCCCTTGCTTAGGACAACGACGAGTTATACCTAGCACTCATAGATAATCTTTCTGTAAGTAAAATTAATTAAAAGCCTAAAATGCTTTACTAAAATAACCATGCCTGGGGATCCAAACTTTCAAACACTAATCTAGGAACAATCATTCAGAAAAAAAAAGGCCACACAGAAACCGCACAGGGAACTTACTAAGCATCCTGTTCAAAGGTTGTTCAGAATTCCATCTGCAGTGGTACAGCCAAATTTTCAAGCAAGCACAACACCCAAAGTACTGAACCTTTAGAAAATTTGCTGTTACGTTTCAGTGCTTTTGTTATAATTCAAGATTAACCAAGATGAAATTAAGTTTTAATTAAAATCTTACAAATTTTTGAAATGTAATGTGACTAGGTCAAATTATTACATCTCCTTTCTCTTTCCTTCTTTCACTCCCAAAAGAACTAAATTGGCATGGCTGATGTAGGTGTCTGAATTAATCAAATGGACCATCCTTCCCTATGTATCACGATATTGTTACGAAATGATCCTGATGTGATCCCCTATTCTTTTCCATTTGAAGCAAAGCAAACCTTAACAAAGCCACAGAGACAGAAACATGATAAAGTATAAAGAGAAGGCTGAAACTAGGCTTACCAGTGTGCTTCTCTGAATACTTGTCTTTCGTTACCTGCTAGTTTCCATTTCCATATTTTGATGGCAGTTGTTATGTTATGACTCAAGTGTCACACGGGCCATGTGCTGTCCGGTGAAGGGCCTTGGCCACCACAACTGGGTAGCTTCGGGGAGAGAAGGCCAGATGACCTTCTGTGGTGTCAAACACAATTTTTTACCCTAAATCAACAATATTACATACCCAAGACTCCTACCTTGATTCTACTGAGTGAACATACGAACTACCACACTTCCGGGCAACTTGCTGAGCTTGGGTACCAACAAAGAAAAGCAAGAATAACAATCCGACTGAGTCAATGTTTCCTTTTCTAAGCACACACAGTAACATCAGCCATAGCTGTTCAGTTTGGCAACTGCTACAAAAAGATTAAGTGCCATGTGGGCAATGCAAGCTAAAAAGTGTGACCAAACCAAATGCTTTTCCTCACACAAAGAAGGAAAAGAGCAAGGACCAAATAAGGGGATCTTGCCTGTCCTTCCCAAAGGCCACAACAAGCTCCCATTCAAGACTTCAGAGGCACAAAGAGGCATGCCAGGAAAACAATGACCAGGCCAACAGCAGGCATGTACAGAGAGCCTGGAAGAGAAGGTAATTTGGAATTGAGCCCTTATTTTGCAATAACCAGCAGGGAGGAGGATATGGGGCATCCTACAGCAGACAGGCACAGCACGGGACCTTGCCAAGTGCTAATTCCCAGCAGGGTGCCCAGTCAGATATTCACTGGAGGAGGACTAAGGCAGTTTAGAGTTTCCCCAGCACCACTAGAACTGCTTAAATGAGTGTGTTTGCCCAGAAGTCACAACAGCTCAGTGGCACAGCGCAGGGGAAGGCTGTGTTCCCAATGGGTTGATTCTCTTGTGTCAAATGTGCCCAAGACATGCATCTTTATTCCCATTGGGATCTCCTAGGCAGAATGTGAAAATCCTGAACAGAGACCACAAGTCAGCTGGAGGGATGTAGCTGCACAGTCCGCTCCTCTGTCTACTCCCAGTCACCCCTTTTCTCAATACCTGGAGCAAGGTCTCACAGCTCCCCCTTCCTTGCATCAGCTCCCAAACCTGAGACATGCATTTAACCCCTTCTCTTCCCAGAGGTGAAGGGGATCTTTTGACCTGGGCTATTACATAAGGCAAATATGCTGAAGCTTTTTTAGCTTTTTTACTTGCCTTCTCCTCTGCAAAATGGGGAGAAAGGTACTTCTCCCCTCCATGGTCCTTCCAGAGGTGTTCTTAGAAAACACAGTCCATCCCTCAGAAAGGTGCAGAGCTCCCACTGCCAGTGGCAAAGAAAGCTGGTAACGTACCTTAGCTGGTTTCTCAGTGTTTCAAAATAGGAAGAACTTCTGTAAACACCTGATCTAATCCTTCCTGATCACAGAATTCTTTGGAGCACAACCTTGTTCCTCCAGCATTTCCTATCCTATTATGTACGCCTGTAAATATCTGCTACGCGAAAACAGCATGATACATTCCTCAGGCACAAATGACCTGCTGCGGGTCAAAAGCTTTTCAGATGATGCATCATTACCTCTTACATAACAACATAACAGCACTGGACTAAGGCTGATGGCATTAACTTGCACAAGAACTGCAGAGCTGCCATGACATCAGTGCAGCTACACTAAAGATGTGGCACAGAGGAGGCAACACATGTCATCAGTCCCTCCTCACACTCTTGGGCTGTGCCTGCTGATCTCTGAAGGTGGTTCCTGCCTCTCTTGCTGGCATAAGTACTGGTGTGGGGGTGACAATCTTCTTTACAGAGGAGGATATCCTGGAGATTAAAGAAAGAAGCAGAAAGGAAATAGCCCACGTCCAGGAAAAGAAAAGATTTACCTGAAGGGGAGTGAGACACATATAAAACAGGAAACAAAGTTTAATGACTGTAATTAAACTGGTTAGTGGAGTAGCTACAATGACCTACTTTTAATCTGATTGTATAAAATTTTCTACATCATGTCTGCATCTCCAGCAGGTACATTTTTTTTTACTTCATTGGTCAATTTTGGCCAACTTTGACAGAAGGTAGTTGTCTTCAAAATATTACACTCCCCCATGTGCAATCAGAACAGTAATTTGGGAGGAAGTCCATGAGCAGAGTGTCCCTTCATTGATAAAAAGGCTGCAGTGAGACCTCTGTTATAGCCTGATATCAGAGAATCCACTCCCAACTCGTGCATTTTCAGCGTACTCTAAGAGCAGAGCTCACACTGCAGACTTGGTGTAATTCAACTAAGCAGTAAATCAGATTTACAAGAACTACTCATTGGAAACCAAGATCCACTACTTTGTACTGCTTACAGAAATATTTCCTGTTAACATAACTACTCTGGTCTAGCCATTATAAATAAGGACATTTCATCACATGTCCCTCAACAGTATCATAACACCTTTAAATATTTGGTGTGTGCAGTCCTATGCCTGTTCTAACATTCTATATGAAACGAAACAGACAAGTGAGGATACTGAGATAAAACTTATGTTTGTGAGTCACAACAACCTTAACTGCGTTATTCCCTTGTGTGGTGTGAACATGATTTGTCCTATAAAAGCAGATACTGACTGACAACAGCAAAGCACACTGTGGAAAAAAACCCCAACCTATCTAGTCATACAGTTGGCTACAAGACACACTAACAAAAGAACACTGAATACAAACCTCACAGCAAAGATGAAGAAAGAACTGGGAAAAGAAAATCCCTAACTCTCAGGACCGCAACACCACTGATCTAGCTAAATAATTTCATTCCAGTAATTGTCTGGAAAAACTACTTGGTACTTTGTTGTTACAGGAAACAGAGCCCCAGTGGAATTCTTGGCAACTGTGCTGCTAGCTTTTCCCAGTTTGTCCCATGCAGGTACATAAAGCTGCACATTCATGAAGCTGAAGAACTGTTTGCTGGAAGTAAGAGTCTGAAGTGAGCTGTAAAAAGGACAGAGTGACTCTTCTGTCATAACCACACACACGCTTTTACTGGGCAACCCAAACCTTTGTGCTTTAACACTGCATGCAAAGAAATGTGACTGATATAAACACACGCTGGACTACAATACATAGGACAACTGAAAACAAAAGGCAGGCACAGCCTTAATGTCAGCTAGGGTTTCCATTCTGAGAAGTGAAATTTTCTTGCTAAATTAATCTTCCCCCTGCATTTTCTACACCAACAAACCTTCACATTTCAATGACAAACAAAAACATTTTAAAGGAATGTTTATTTCTTCTAGTACCTCAAGTATAAGACCATGCTGCAAACTCATGCTGGATTTTCCACATATTGATACACACAAACCTTGTTTTGAAGTTTATTTTGGCATAGCAGAATAGAGTAACAAGATGAAGTGCATAAAAACAATCATGTATTTCACAAATGCCTCACAGAGAAGAAGCACTTTATAGTTCAGGACTCCTTAGAGTAAAGCTGTTTTGTGGGAAGGCTCTTGTGCTCTAGGGATATTTGCATTTTTCAGCATAGGTGCACAAACTAACAACATTCATAAAATACTGCTTGTATCCCTAATCTGAAAGAGAGACTGACACAGAAGAATCAGTAAAGTTTTATAAATTTCTTTGTACAATCTTCCCTTTCTATGAACAACTGACCTGCATTCCAGCCCTATTCCTTGTATTTGTAACCTGTTCTTAGAAAAAGATCAAAACTAGGCAACAGACATGACTATACTAGTGGCACAGTAAGAACTCCATGAGACAGAGTTAATTTTTAACCTCATGTGGGCAAAGCTGGCAACCCTAACAATTTTTTTTAATGCTGCACCTACTGAATTGCACCTCCACTCTAAGACCTGGCTTAAAACTCTTTAAAACCTTACACTGAACTTTGCCACACAGGACGAGGGATCAGACTTTGCATCAGAGGAGAGACAGAGACTCCTGTTGAACAACATGAACTCAAACAATCACTTTCTTCAAACAACATCACAGGCTTGTACATATCTCACAAAGACAACCCTGTCTCAGCCCTATCTCATGACCAGAGAAATTCCCTGTTTGAGGAAGCAGTCAGTTTACAAAGAGAAGAGCACTCTTCTGATAACAGGAATTGCACCAGTATCACTTTTAACAAACTCGTCTGCCCTTTTTCCTTAGAACACACCAGACCTCACCCCATGTCAGGAGTTCTACCTTGTTTACTAATATCTACCAATTAACCTAACCATAACTCTCCCAGAGACTTGCTTCTTCTCAGCTGCTCCCATCCTATTTCACTCCCCCTCGAGAAGGTATCCCTCTGCCTGTATGGTGAGCTGAAAAGATATATTTCATTCAGAAGTTAAAAGGTTTTTCCCCATTTGTGCTCTCATACTCCCAAACCATTCTCCCCATGTCACTGTGTACCCTCCCTGCCACAAAACCTGCTCTTCCACTCCATAACTTGCACAACTATTTACACGTTCTTCAAGCCATACACCTAATGCTCAGGTGCTACTCTGAGGAGCACCCTGTAGACACCTACAGAAACAGAAACAGCAGAGGACTTCCAGCTGCAAAGGAGTGTTGGTGATTCATGACACCCAACTTGCTCATTGTCCAAGCCTGGAGATTTCAAAAACTCTCATGTTTTTCAGGTCTCCAAAGTTGGCCTCTGAGCTTTGTTAACTCCCTCAGCAAGCTCAGCCTGACTAAAGCATTTCAGCCACCTCTGAGACTTTGGTATAGGTTAAAAGCAACAACCATTACATCCTGGCTCTTTGGAATGGGACCTTTCCTTAGCAGGATTTTTTACCTTTTTATCTACCACTCCACGCAGGCTTTCCAAGACAAAGTTTCAAAGGCACTTGAAAAGGCTTCCTCCAGCTAATGGTTTTGGGAAGTTTGGCAGGTGGGTGTTGAGACTTGCCCACCAGTAGCACTGCACATGTCCAACAGCAGTGGCAGCTCCCTAGGACAACTCCTGGCCTGTATATACTTCCCAGTGAACTAGCAACCTGTAACACTGAAAAGGTTTTGGTCACATGCATGGAGATCAAACAGAGGGCAAGGCAAGTGAAAAGCACACTGAGACAACTCAAACTGACAGGCCACCAAGTGCTTCATGCTGCCCCAGAGCCAACAGAAAGAACTCTTGTTTTCCTTCCTCTGCAGCAGGAAGAACAGAGTATTTCCTCTCCCTCTTTTCTTGTGGGTTTTCTAGTGTAGGTCACCATTCTGTAGGGAAGGGGAAATTTCAGAGTTTCAAGCCCCAAAGTTTGGAAGAGAGGCCTGTATGAGACTGCAACTGCTGGGCCGGCTGGGAACAGACAGGCTCGCAGATGACGCAGGCGTGGCATGAGCCCAGTTATTCAGGGATACCCTGATCCAACCGGTTCACTTTCAAAACCTAAACTGGCTTGTAGCAGCAGCAAGAGCTTTCCTGTTCTCATCCTTCTTCCCAGCAAGAAATTAAATGTCATGGTGGACACATTCAGGGGTTAACTGTTTATAAATATCTTTGCTGAGATCACTATACCATGAACAAACACAGAATACTTTGATGGACAAAAATATTAAATCACAGGGAAGGGTATACAAGTCAAGGCCCTGCGCAGCAAGTTTCCCAGCACTGTACCAAGCACTGACATCCAGGCACTCTGCAAAAAGGCTCTGCTCCTTCTACCAGTGTTACAAATGTGAAACCATCTTCAGAATACGTTTGGGTAAAGTACTTTAAATTAGTACTACTACAGAATTTTTGGACACAAACAGCCACCACTCCCTGGACAAACAGGAATTACTACATGAAAATATGAACTAGACTGGATACAAGCTGCTAAAAAGTTTCCTTGCTTTGGCAAAACCAAACACATAAAAACATAGTAATACAAATAAATAAACAAATCCAGTAATATGTAACAATGAAAGCACTCAGGGCTCTTACAGTTCCCTTCAGTTTAATAATCTCAACAACATCTAAAGAATACTAGAAGAGTTCAGGGTTTATGTGACAAATAGGCAATAGTTAATTTTTAAATGTAATCAACTAAGAAAAACAAATAACAATTTGAGATAAAAAAAAATCAGCACTACTTTTCCTTGAGTGCATCGCATAATTTCCACAATTTTACATAGTTTTCTTTACATCTTTAAGAGTTTTCTCTCCCTAGTTGTTTGTTTAGATTTGGATCACTCACAGAACAAGTCTTAGAGGATCCTGGCCTCCAGGACATTAGGACAAATTCCTATTCCTTTTATGTAACCCTCTAGCAGTGGAGAGAGGGACTGCAAATACAATACACTCACTGTTATCAGATGGTGTACATAAGAGACTCTTTTATACGTGAAAATTAGACTCCATAACAAACTAACAGGCTCTTCAGAAGAAGTAGTGAAACCATGTTTACAACAAATGCTGTCAAATACCATGGCTAGGCTACGTAAACGAAGATTTAGGAAGGCTCTACCCACATTTGTTACAAGCACGCTGGTGGCTAATGAGGCCAATATGAGATAGACATATCTGATTGCAAAAGGCACAGCAGAAAGACTCCTTAGGTGGTATATTCTGCAGGACACGATTCTTTTTGCGTTGTCTTTACTACAACAAGCAGAGCAAAATAGGCTATCACTTGTTTTGCACCAAAGCATCTTAAATACAACTTTTTAACTGCAGTGCAGTCTTCTGAATGTGAATGTTTGGAGACACTATTTGGATTATCTAGAACATTTTTTAAATTCAAGCACTCCCACGAGGATCATTTAAAGACTACAGGAAACTGCCTTGTACACAATAAAATCTGGAAAACATAAAACACACTACTGCAAGGCAGTCTATCTCCTCTGCCGCATGTTCTGAAACACCGTGTCAGAATTGAAAATAAGAAAAACATCAAGAAAGAACATGTTGCCTTGTTCCTGACAAGACAGAGAACATGTTTTACCCTCAAAGTTTCATCCTAGCTTGCCTCGTGTGTGCATGAAGTCTGAGCTGGATAAAATCAAACACCCACTTTCGATCTTCAGCCTTAAAGAGGCAAAGGCCTGGTACTGCTCCCTCTGTTTAAACTTGAAACTTTAAACTTGGTTTCAAGTGAGAAGCAGAACCAGGATTGTGACACCTGCAGCCGACCAACTCTGTATGTGAAACAAACCTTGCAAACATCAGCAGGAGGGTGGGTGCGATGACCCAGGCAGAAAACAGCCGGGTCCTGAGCTCCTGAACAGGCAGCTGCAGCAGCAAGGAATTCACCAGCTTCCAAAACACGGCACAGCCCCTCCACAGTCCAACTCACCACCGCAGGACTCACCACCGAGGAGAATCCAGAGCACAAAGGCGGCGGACAACCAGTTCGCTAAAACCTTTCTTTTTTCCCTTTTCCTTGCTCACTCTGGATTACCAGGATCAACATAAGCCGGAGGAGGAGGCTGCAACCCCGGCATCTGCTCTGTAGACAGACCCAGCTGCACCGTGTGCCAGCAAAACTCTCTCCCTTTCCACCCGCCGGAGATTTGCCGACACAAGGGCAAAGCGGGATTAGGGGCAAGCGGCAAATATTTGCCTGTCAGCACTTTATAGCGGGGTGAGGGCACGGACACGGGAGGGTGTTTGGTTTCCAGCAGGGTGACTCCGCTCCTCCTACAGCCGCAGGAGGGGAGAAAACAGAGGACGGTGTTCATGTCGTTTTAAAGTCATCCCTCACCAGGTGGACACGATGACAGGGGCACTGGCTCTGGCTGGTGGCCGATGTCCGCCTCGGCGGTGCCCCTGAGGGCCGGGGAATCTCCGTTCGAGGGGTATCCCAGGCCAGCAACCAGAGCCCACCCTGGGCTGATGTGCCCGTGCCCGTGCCCGTGCCCGTGCCCGTGCCCGTGCCCCTGCCCTGCCCGCGCTCACCCCGCCACAAGGCCGACCCCGGCACCCCCAAGGCCGCCGGCATCTCTCTCCCCTCCGGGGCTCCACCCCTCGAAACCCAGCTCCGAGCAGCAACAAGTGGAAGCCGCTGAAGTTACTTCCCCCCCGCCCCCGCTCCCTCTGGCAGCCGCTGCCTCTTCCCCCCCGGCCCCGCCGCGCTCCCCCGGCGGCTGTGCGGGAGGTGTCGCTCGGTACCTGCGCGGCCGCCGCCGCCATGTCGCGGAGAGGCGGCCCGGGGTGAGGCTCCGCCGCTCCCCGCCCGACTACAACTCCCGTGAGGCCGCTGGACGGGCCTCCCCACCCCCGGGGCGGTGGCTGGAGCCCCGCCCGGGACTCCCGGAGGCCGGGGGGGCAGAGGTCTGTGGTGAAAACAGAAGGGGTTTAAGTGGCTGTGGGGGGAAAAATCGCTGCTTTCGGCTACAGCTGCAGGGTTGGGGTGGTTTCCTCTCAGGAGGTGTGTTGCTGGTACCCTCAGACAAGGTCGCTTTTTACAGAATTACAGGATTGTTAGCGATGAAAGGGACTTCTGGAGATCACCCAATCCAACCCCCCTGCCAAGGCAGGGTCACCTCGGGCAGGTGACACAGGAACGCATCCAGATGGTTTGGAATGTCTCCGGAGAGGGAGACTCCACGACCTCCCTGGGCAGCCTGTCTCAGTGCTCTGCCACCCTCAGTGGAAAGAATTTCTTCCTCGTGTTGAGATGGATTTCCTGTGTTTTAGTTTATGGCCATTTCACCTCATCCTATTGCTAGGCACCACCGAAAAGATTTTTTTCATATGATAACTTTTGGTTGTTTGTTTTAATACAATAACTTTTTAATATAATGCCAGCTTTTGCTTGCTTTTAGGACTATTCAATATGGATGGGGTTTTTTTTCTTTTTTTTTTTTTCTTTCCTGGTTTGCTAGATGAGTTCATCAAGCTCTTTGCATGGACAACTGAAGCAAATGTGAAAGTCAGGTTCAATAAATCTAGCAGCAGATTTCCCCCTTCTTCCCTTGTTTGCTGGCAGAAGGAAAATCCTCATCCCTAAGATCAAGGGACAAGACGACATACTCTCAAGCTGCGCCAGGAGAGGTTCAGATTGTACATCTGGAAGAATTTCTTCACAGAAAGGGTAATTAGACACTGGAATGGGCTGTCCAGAGGGGTGGTGGAGTCAGCACCCCCAGAAATGTTTAAGAAAAGACTGAATGTGACACTTATTGCCATGGTCTAGTTGACATGGTGGTGTTTGGTCAAAGACTGGACTCGATGATCTCAGAGGTCTTTTCCAATGTGAATGCATCTGTGATTCTGTGAAAGATATAGGTAGGGATTAATAAAGGCCATGGAAAGTAAAAGACCGAGAGAAAGCGAGTTTGAAACTGGAACAAGAGGGTGCTTTCTGAGCCAGGGTGTGGGGAGTATGTGGGGCATGGGGGGCATGGGGTTCCTAACACTCACAGCACACTATCTCCCAGCACCGAGCTCCTTCTACAAGCAGACTGTTTCCCCTCTTCAGATTTTAACCCTCCCATAAGGCATATAATTCTCTGAAAGGACATTTCTTTCACAGCATCTGAAATAGTCTATGCTGGTTTTATGCTTGAAGTGTACTGGAATACTAAGTTCCTTTGTTTGTTTGTTTGTTTTTTTCTGCATGACTTTGGTAAATGAATGATTTTAAATAAAACTTGTGAGCAAGCAGTTTGTCATCAATTCTTGCCACAATGCTTGTGACTTTATTAGTTTCATGAACTTCAGCTTAGGCAGCCATAAGATCAAAGCATCCCATTTTCAAGACTCTTGAGGAAATACATTTTGTACATAGTCACTGTACATGGTTTCCATCATCCTCACTTTTTCATCCTCCATGCAGAAGAATGACTAAGTGACCTTAAGTTTTGGTGATTAATCTAATGTATAGTTTTTGAACAGCTCAAAAGCATTTTAATGTCCTCAGAAATACAGGTTATAGGGCTTCACATGTTGTGGGCACATGACTTGTGAAATGCAATGGAATGCCTTACATAGTTTGGAAGGAACCTTCAAGCTGAATTTTCTTGGCATGCTTTGCTGAATCATGCAGCACAGTGCCAGGAGCACCTACTGAAAACAAATGTTTATTTTCCATTGATCTGTAGACAACTGGCTGTCTTCCAAAAGTAATCTCAGAGTCATCAGATGCAAATAATGGTAAATCAAATCCCATATAATTTCACTGCAATGGATTTTTTTTAACGTATTTTCAAAAAGTCAGTGTGCAATTCTACTTTTCATTTAAAAATAATCAACTAGAATTAATTATTCCTCCTTTTAATTATGTAGTGACAAACTGCTTTCTGAAATATTTAATTATTGACATTAATTATTGAATCATTGCCTGTTTACATACACATCAATTTCTTCAGTGGAAAATATGCCGTTTCCAACTAGGTACATAGCTGACCAACACTTCCTTATAATTTTCTATATTTTCTCATTTCTCAGCAATAAAAGAAGTTCAAGATTTTTCCTTTTTGGAAACTGCACTAGAAAAAAATGTGTTATCTGCTCCATGTGTGATGCTTTCCTTTATTTTTATTCTGATAAAATTAATTTAATAACTTCTTCATAAACTGTGGTAAGCTGGATGGAGATTATTATCAATTTTACTTGCTTGGGAAAGGCAATGTCAGTCATTCCAGCAAAAGTAAAGCCTTTGTTGGGAAAAGTCTTTTCACTACTCGGTGGAATGTAACAGAGGTAGCCACTTCAATCAACTCAAATAACTAAATTGCTGCTTAACATATATTAAGGATTCTTAAAGATCGTGTTTACGTTCTGTTCCATATTGCTGAAATGTAGGCCAAGATAAATATTTCAGGGCTGAAACTGACTTCTGACATCAGAAGTTAAATCTAACATTAGATGCAGTTCTTTGAGAGTGATTCTGAAAATACAATTTGAATGTTGGCTGGTTTGGGTTTGGGTTTGGGTGGGGGGTTTTTTTCCCATTTCACTAGATGTCACCATTTCTATACAAAGTTTGCAAATAAATATAGAATCCTTTAGTTTTAATTGTGATGAAAAAATCATACACTGTCATCAACCATTTAATGCTGGCAACACTTTGGTACCTCATTGACTAGAGCAGGTCTTTACCAAACCTTCTAAATAACTGGGATCTATTAAAAAAAAAAAAAAAGTCAAAACAAAAAACCAACCAAACAAGGAATAACAGAAAAAAAATATGGTCTCCTGTGGATAGTAGACTCTGGAAATATTTCATCATGGTCTCAGAGTATATGTCCATAGAACACATTCTTTCCATCTGTCTCACATTATTGTTACATGTGCTACATATTTTCTTTAGAGTTTTTAAAGAGTTAGTTGGTGTTATATAATGACTGGAGAGGGTTTTGCTTCCTCTAGGGGCTTGAGGTATTTTATGAGAGTAGAAAACTCCCAGTTTCCCTGGTCACCCTCAGTGGATTAACATACCATTGTAGCTAGACTGAACAACAGGCTGCTGTTTATCATCAGAGACCTTCTTTGACTGTAGGGAGAAAGCTTTGGAAGCACTTTTTGCATTTGATTGCATTCTGTTTTGAATAGGTGGACAAATAATTGTCAGTAGGTATAAAACTGGAAACAGACAACATAAAAAGAAACAGCAAAGCTCTGGAAAACCTCTAGAAGCAAATATGGCATTTTAGACAAGATGGCTGAGGAGCTTGGAGGAGTATTCTGCTAATATCAGGTCAGATTCTGAGACTGGCTTCCACCAGAGCACACTGGGCTTAGGAGTTATCACTGCTTAGGGCTGGCTGCATTTCACTCCTGTGTGGACAAAGTAGGTACCAAGATTTTGAGCTGTTGGTGCTGATTCAGCTGAATCAGCAATGATATGGGAGAGCCAGGATGTGGACTCTGAACTGTGCAGTTTAAATGAACCCAAGTCCCCTACGTGCATGTAGATGGATGGCACACAGATAAAGAGCACACTAAGGTTTAGGAGATTAAAAGCTAGTTATGGTGACTGGAATGATACCGCCACCAAGAAACACAACTTGACCTTATAAAGCAGCATCGTTTGGAGGTATGAAACAAACTCAACAAACTCAAAAATATTTTAGTTCTGTCACCTCAGCAGTTCCTGAATACGGAGAGAGTACTCCACTCCCTACACTTTCCTTTGTTCTTCTTGATTTCTTGCTTCACTGGATGAGCAAGGGCATTTTGAACTGCTGAGTAACCATAAGGAGAAGATAAAATAGAATTTTATTTATGATTTCTATAAACTCAATGTTTGGAAATGATATATAAATGAACGTATCCTGACTCTCAGTGAAAATATTTCTGGCAGTAAGAAGTGCATGCTGTGCTTTGCCAATGCATTGCACATAATTATGAGTCTGATTCTTGCAAAAGCAAAATTATCATTGGTTTGAGTAGGATGCTTTCTTAAACATGTGGATTTTAAGTTTGCTTGTTTTGTTTAAGACAGTTTGCATTAGTGATGGAAAGGATTAATTTGGTTACCTGCCTTAACCCTTACCAGTGAGGATCTTCCCTGCTGGCAGATCATTGACTGATGATGTGCAGCTCCCATGGCTGCACAGAAGGTGGGAGCTCCAACAGGCTATAGCAATGAGGGTCAGTTTTGTGTTAACCTGCCAAAAATACAGGTAGGGAAGGGCCTAATCCAGCTAAACTGCTTGTGAGAGAAGCTGTTGCTCTGCCATTCCCGCTGGATGGAACTTAATATGTACTTAACCAGAGCAGCAAGAGCGTATCTATTTAATTGTAACTAGAAATTAAGGTTAGTGGTGCCATCCTGCATAAAGGCACCCCTGACACTATACAGTAATTGTAGTACTGTCACTGCTCAGTGTGACACTGCTCCCCAAATAGGCTTCCAAAAGCAATTAGTTTCTCCTTTTTTACTTCACAAACTTCTTTCTCTCTGCTCTGCATTTGCTCAGACCACATAATAGTTGATTGATTGAAATTAAACATTCAGGGTCCCAAGCATGATGTTGTATCCAGAACAGTCTGTTTTTTCCAAGCATCTGGAGTTCCCAGAAGGAGAGAGATGCACAAACCACCAATCCCCAGACATTTCCAGTGGCTTTAGTAATACAAATCTTTAATGGCATATGTGTATGAGCAACAACATATTTCCCAAATCTTCGTTCACGAAGCCTAGCCATGATTTCAACTTGACAGTGGATACAGCTCCAAGTGCCTTACAGGGAGTTGGCATACGTGACGTATGAGGAGACTAGATTGGTTGGGATATGTTTAGTCCCAGGAAAAAAAAAGGCTTAGGGGAGATCTGTTGGCTCTTTTCCATTACATAATGCGAAGACAGAGAGAAGGCAAGGGAAAATGCAATGTCACCAGGTTGCAGGAAAAGAAATTTTATTCATGTAGAAGGAAAGAAATCCACCCTAAGAGTTGTTAAGCATTGGAACAAGGACCCAGAGGAATTATGGAGTCCCTGTTCTTAGGGATCTTGAGAATTTGACCAGACAAGGCCCTGAGCAACCTTTGCTGACAGGAAAGACAAAACTTCTGTGAGCAGCATGGAGGAGTGCATGACCTCAAAAAGTCTCTTCCAAGCCAAATTAAGCTATGAAAATTCATAATTACTTCTTCAATTAAAAATAACTTTTTTATAATAGACAGTTATCAAAGACCGAGAACAATACTTACAACGTAGTACTCCATTGAATTTCTGAATGTTTATTAGTACCACTTCATTATATCAGGAGGCAAAATATCCACATTCTGACTTACTTTGGTTATGGCAGCAATACAGTCAGGTAATATTAAGCATCCCCTTAACATGCTCAGATACACTGTAACAAAATATACTCAAGCAACAAATAGATTAAAATAACTTGTTAAAAACTGGGCAGAGCAGGATCATTTCAGTCTTCCATGCTTCTGTTATACTTCTCAACTTTTTAAAGATAAATATAAAATGTATTGACAGTAAAGATTTCAGTGTTGTGTGGCTCTAGGTCTATGAGTTGAATGACAGCTTGTTGAAATGATGTAGGTGCACAAGGCCTTCTTATGCTCATGGTCACAGTATTTTCATCTTGTAGAGCTTTGCTGGTGCCTGTGAAGTGGTCCTGGCTTACCAGAACAGAAGAAGAATTTGGACTCATTTGTCCTTCAATAGGTTATCTCTGCTATTGAGTCCCCAGTCCAAAGTGTCTTGAAGTGCATGGAGGCAACCACATTAATTTCAAATGTTTCTTATCAGGAGACAAGATCCAAAGGCAAGTCTCTACCATAGCCAGCAAAAATGACAACTTCTAATTTTCTGTGATTTGTTTGAACATGAGTGAGTTCCCCTGTGGTGTTAATTAGTAACCTCTCTAATTTTTTAAGTTTTGGTCTGTAACTGTAGTAGTGGAATACCAGGACTGATCTGTTCACAAAGGCTCATCTGATGATAAGGGACATAATATGATCACTTTGTTCTGGCAAGTAAACTGAAGCACAAACTAGAAACCATGGGCAAGCCCTAGGAAGATTATTTGGGACTATGCCATATATGTTTGCCCCATTCTTAGGCTTTTCCTTAGGTTGCTTCTGGATTTACTCATAAATAGGATATTGTACTATGGGCATACTTGAGTTTCTGCTTTTTGTAAACTATAGAACAGCTGTGAAGAATCTGCAGTCTGCTCCAGATGATCTTCAGAGATCAAATGAAATAGTGCAGAAAAAGCATAGACATTTTAAGATGGATGCCCAAAAAGCCAAATTGTTGCTTAGAACCACTGCCAAATCATTGCTTGATACCACAGCAAAACTACCTTGGCTTTCTATACAAATGCTAGGAAATGAAATATTCTCGTTTCCAGAGGCTTTGTCATTCAGCTACGCCGGAGTACACACTATATGTTACCCTCCCCGGGGAAAAAAGACCTACTGAGCTAGCAGGAAGAAGAATATTAGTTTCCATTAAAAAAAATAGCCAAACATTAATTTTACAAATAAAGCAAGCTATTTCTATCCTGCTATTTATGAAGCCATTTGTTCTTGCACTATAGAAGTTTAATTCTTTTTCAGTACCATTGCAAAGGGAGAAAAGGAGGGAAAGAGCATTTAGAGGCAAATATGCTCCTGCACTGCTCAGGAGATGGGCTGTCAATCTGCTGCAGCCACCTGAAGGGGGTGTTCAAAGACTGGAAGAATCCTGCAACAAGGAGCAGTAACAGGAGGAAAACTAGTACCTTACTGAAGTGTCTTCTTAACAGCTTGTGTTCCTTCTAGGACTCTCCCAAACTTTCCATTTCAGACCCAAAATACTGCCTTTATACTGATCTAGTTTTATATATATATTTGTCTACCAAAAGATAAAAGAACATTTGCACTGAGAACTTCAGAAATTCAGAGGTCTTGTAGCCATTGTCAGGACAGTTAATCCTCAAAGCCCCCTCCAGAAAGTCCAATGAGTTTAGCACTGATAAGCACTGAAAAAGACTAAAAGCTATTAAAATACTTATATGTCCATTGCTATATACAATCCAAGTATTTTAAGTCTGGCAAGAAAGAGATATGCAACAATATTTATGTTAAAACTTGATGTTTTAGAGCCCAAAAGAATAGGCAATTCTTTTTTCTTTTAAAAACACAGTATAAGTGAGAGAAAATCCATCTCAC
Organism: Pseudopipra pipra; assembly: GCF_036250125.1. Lineage (NCBI taxonomy): Eukaryota > Metazoa > Chordata > Aves > Passeriformes > Pipridae > Pseudopipra > Pseudopipra pipra. The sequence continues at coordinate 111,032,606 of NC_087549.1, forward strand.
TGTGCAAAAAATTTAAAGTTAAGATTTACAGGCCAATGAAGTAATTTCTCAGCATTCTCAGCTCTCCATCCCACTGCAAATACATTTTGTTATTTTCCATACACAGAATGTTTACAAAGAGTAAATTTGTGCGTCTTTCTCAGGCAAGTGCCTCTAAGAATTAGAGGTTACCCATATGGCATGCAAAATTTGAAGGTTCCTCCAGGACTAGTCCTAATAGTTAGGTCTTGCTTCAGTAGATGGATGCACCTTCGTGCTGGAATTTACCTTGAGAGCAGATCCTGGAGCTGGAGACTTGAGCATTGCCACAGTGTGAGCAGTGACTGCATAACTGTGCCAAATGCTTCTTGAACTTGACTCCAATAAATACATAGAGCACAGGGTTGAGGCAGCAGTGGGAGAAAGCAATGTTACGGCTGATGTGAAAGGCAAGAATGGAATCCCTTGCATACTGACACGTAGATGGTGGAAAGCTAATCAGAAAGCTGAGGACGTTGTAGGGCGCCCAGCACAGGAAAAAAGCCACCACAATAATGAGAATGAGTTTCACAGTTCTGTGCTTTCTGCGAGATCTTGCTCTGAGCAGGATTATGAGTATCTTGAAGTAACAGAATACGATAACTCCAAAGGAAAACAGGAAGAGTACGTTTCTCAGATAAATGTCCACCTTTTTCCATTTCCAGTCAGCATAATCACAGGTCCTGTTCCCTTCAAAGTTTTCTTGCACTGTGGTGTAAATCACCTCGGGAACCACAATTAATACGCTAACAGTCCAAACAGCCAAGCACACCAGAAAACTGTAGCACCGTGTCTGGGATCTCAAAGTTGAAAGGGGGTTCACTACACATACGTACCGCAGGATAGTCATGAGAGTCAAAAAGAAAACACCGCTGTAGTAGCCAATGGAGAAAACGGCATTCACCGCTTTGCAAAGGAACTCACCAAAAATCCATCCGAAAGACTGGTCCACTATCCAAAAAGGCAGCATGCAGGAGAAGACTAAATCAGAGACACAAAGATTCATGATGAAGGTGTTTGTTAAAGATGTAAGGTTTTCATATTTGAGTAGGATCCATAACACTAAAGTGTTTCCTAGCAGGCTGAGCAAAAATACCAGAGTGTAGAGGACGGTGGTGAGATGGGTGTTAAATATGAAATAGTCACCCATTTCACAGACGTTGCTTTCATTAGTGTATTCATATGAGTAATTATCATCTAAATTGCCTGAATAATATTCTTCATCCATTTGTCTGTGGAAATCTTGCGCTGTTCTCCAGCAGCTACTTCACAGGACCGCAACAATCAAACAAAACCTTTCGTGAAAATGAATCCAATGACTAAACTCCCATTGTGGAGGCTTCTGTTTTAAGACAGAAAAAGAAGCAGTGAAACTACCTTGTTTGTCCTGTTTTTGGGAGAAGAAGGACTCATTTCTTCTTATGACTAGAGCATGACCAGATAGATACAAAAAATTTACCTTCAAAGCAACATCAAGATCTTAATTGCTTAAGAAGTCAGAAACTAAGATGTTTCTGAACCAATATGGTTGGTGACAACTGTCATTTATTAAGTTTCTACCATGTGAAGGATGAGGATGCATGGTTTTTTGATGTAAATATCTGAGGTGCCAAGACTTTCAAATGTGCTACTGTTTTTTCAGTTTTCTGGAAGGGTATCAAACTCCTAAGCACTTCACAGTATATGTGATTCTTTGTCATCGAGGTTCAGCACTGCATAAACCTAAAAAGCTGAGCAGTACCAGTATCAACAAGTGTAAGCACTAAGAATGGGAAAAGCCATGTTTCTTACAGTTTTTTGTCCTGAGGTTTGTTGATATCTAAACATCTCCAAGCTTTGGCAGAAGCATCATCATACTGAGCTCTCTGTGCATCTCTGTGGCCTACTGACTCTCCAGGATGCAACAGGAGCAAAGATCACATCAAACTCCTTTTCTGGGGGTGCTGCCTTCCTGTTAGAAGGTGGCATACAATCAGGTGAATATACACAGGCACAGTAGCCTCATTTCTTTATGAAATTAAGCTAAAAAATACGTCCAGAAAAATCAATAATGGCTCCAACCAATGGTTCAAAGTCTAAATTCACTTTATCCCAGATGAAGGCTTACCTGCAGCACCATGTTTGAGTCCTGATTTAATTTAATGCCATACATGGGGGTAGGTGGTTCAGTTCAGCAAGAACATAGCACAGGCAGCACAGGTCCAGGGGCCATCTATCCGTTGGGATGTGGTCACACACTTTTGGAGGCAAGGGATGTGTGGGACTCAGTACTGTGACAGCAAATGACCCTGGAACATTTGCCACCAGATTCACAGTCCTAACTGGAAAGACGCTTCTGGCCCCATGCTGCAATCTTCAGGCATGCAGGATAAGTCCTTGTCAAGGCAGTCATCCCCTCTGTTTTTACTTGGTAGTACTGATGACACTTAAGTAATAAATAGGTTAGATTGAGGTCCTGACTGTCATCGTGTCCTGTTTCAGCTCAGGTTGGGGGGGTATGACTCCTCCTTAGCAACAGTCCTAAGGGAGAAAAGAAACCTCTTTACAAATTGTTGAGGTGCTCCATGGATGAGATGACAGTGCTGACCCACTTACACTCTCCTCCCATGCTGGCCACTCAGTGACAGTAAACCCCAGAGCAGGACTGCCACTTGCCAGGAGCTACACAGTTAACAGGGCAGTTGCTGGGCTGCTTCTTCCCTCTGCTGCAGTTCCTGCTGGCCCCTGACACAGGAACTTTCTCACAAAGACCTCAGCCTCTACTCCCTACCTCTGACATGACCTCCACATGTCCTGTCCCACATCACCCCATGTTATTCTGCTCCTCTCACCCCTGCTGAAGGGCAGGCAGTGGTTAGAGATCAGATATCTGCTGTGGAGCACTGCTCATCCTCCTGCTTGTTGTCAGGAGCTGAGCAACACTTGCAAGGGAGAAAGAACCATTTTGCAAAGGTATTTTGAGATTATGTCAGGTAACAGTTAAGTGCCAAAATAAAACAAGTATATCAACCCATCTATTTTCTTCACAGTTCAGATGATAGGAGATGGTAAATAGTTCTAACAGTCCAAATAACCTCCATTTTCCTGTGTCCATCTTCCCTGAGAGCACTGATGTTGAGTGTCTAGGAAGGCAGGTGCCTAGCTGTGACTGGAAACTGTCAGAAACTCTTGCTGTTTCCATTTCCAAATCTCTGTGTGCCTTGGCATCTTACCCACTTGACTCAAAAGTCTCTGTCTTGCACTTTGGAAGAAGCCAGAGGAATGGTTGCAAGAGGACAAGTGTCCTCCCTCTGATTTTGTGTCCAGCATTTCCAGAGAAAGTAGAAAAATGCTTCTGTGAAGCAGCTTTTTCCTATTTCTTTTTCAGTGCCACAAAGTTAGGTCTTGGATAATGCCTCAGTTCACAAAACAAGTTCATTTGTCTGTCTTGGGTTTCTCCCTCAGTGTCACTGCCAAACCCATAAATCTGGACAGTAGGCATTTGAACAGTCAATCTGCAGACAAACTTGAGGGCTATTGACATGCCTGAGCAAAGCTACACAGCGAGGTGTAGACCCTGCTACCAAGATCTCACCACCTTGACATCCAGGTAGTCTGGAGGAGGCCGAGGTGCACTGCATCACATTCAGCTCCTCAGTTTCCAAGTGCCCACCAACTCCTTGCCCTCTTGAGGTTGCATCGTCTCCACAGCTCACTCTTGGAGAGGTGGTAATGCCTCTGCTTACCTCAGCTGTTGCTCTTTCTCCCTCAACTATTGTGCCTTTCCCAGACGGTGTCCTCAGCTTTCCTCCTCGCTTCCTGTCCACTGAGGAACCTGAAATAGTTCAAACTGTCTCTTTCTTTCCTGTTTGCTGCAGGGCCAGGCCCTGCAAATGTTGCACTCGGTTGTTCACAGTGATGTCAGGCTGCCCGGAGCATGATACCTCTGCACTGTGCTCCCAGTGCAGGCAAGACCTCTTCACTGCTGACTTGCCATTGGAAGTGGCTCAGCGTTCTCAGGGTAAACACAGCTTTGCACTTTGTGCTCAGTTATAACTCATCTATATGATACAGCATGCTGTGCCATATTGCCTAGTGCAGGCTCCAGGGAATTACAGATGGAGGCTCTAGCCTACAAAGCATCAGCCCTCCTTGATGGTTGATCAGGATTATGGGCTTTGATATTACATTTATACCAACTGGGAAACCCTCCATCAGGTCAGTAGTGGTAAGGAGAACCTTGCAGAAACCTAAGGCACTTGGATCTTTTCCTTTTTACCTCAAAACTCCTAGAATCAAACCCTGTATTTTTGCTCTATTGTATTTTAATTCCCCCTTCCTACTGTGTATGGATTTTCAGTTAAGATAATGTGAAGGATATAAAAAATTATGTGGTTGGATCAACAGGCTAATAACCTGTTAGCATCAAACAGGAAATACAAATCATGCAACTATTTTCATTGTATATACTATGGTACAACTGAGAGCAGAAGTTGGCTGAAAAATGGCAATTACCTTATTTTCTGTTGTCAAGACAAAGAGGAACAGAGGAAAAACACATCATACAGTTTAAAGTCATTCCTGCCCTTCTAAAGAGCAAGGCATTCAACATTCATTTCCCTCTTATCCAGAAAAACTGCTTTTCCAGAAACCTTCATTTTCTAGCAGTGCTGTGCTTTGCCTTGGGGCATCACAAAAAAAAAAAGGATTCTAATACAGAAATGGGGAAATGATATTATTAGTGGCCGCCTGTTCAATTTTCTTTTTCTTTGAAAATTCAGCCAGAATTCCATCAGCTGAAGATACATATTGTTCATCAGTTTATTTCATTTTCAAACTGAGCATTTGAAAGAGTGGCTGGGAGGAGTTGTCTGCTCACTTTGCAGTCAGCTGAGGGACTGTCAGAGAGGCACTAGCAGGAGCCACATCACCCCTCATTCTGTTCTATGCCAGTCTCCTCCCCAGGCAGAGGAAGCTGAGACAGACCCCTTTAAGAGGATTCCTTGCATTTACACAGGCAAATTGAGGTTAATTTCATCTTAATTGGAAAATAATGCCCCCTACCATAAGGCATACACTGATGGCATTTGTTACTCACTTTATTCAAAAAGTAATCTGCACTTCACAGATTGTTCTCCAGATTTCTCCGGGGAAGGGGGGGGTGGGGGGAAGTTATCTGGTTTTGTGGGCTGGTTTGCACTTTAGCTACCAGACAACAAAGGTTGACTCAGAATATAAATTTCTGTTCCCCTAAACTGGAATTTATCTGGTAGCTGCTTCCTTAGCCAATCTCTTGTTCCAGATTGGGATAGGAATAAAAAATCCCAAATGTGACTTTTTCTGTAGGAAGAGATTTTAGTTTTTCAAACAGATTAATGGAGAAGCCATTTGATTTAAAGGAAGCTAAAACACATTAATATCTCTGCTACCCTAACTATGACTGGTATCTGTCTCAGAGTCACATGGACAGCAAAGTCCTGGAAGTCATGATTGCTATGTAGGCTTGGTCCAAAGCACAAATGTAGTCCTCTGTGCCCCCTTAAGGGGTGCTGGGGTGACAGTATATGATCTGGAGGTCTGTGGTGCGTGACAATGAAACCACAACCCCATATCTATTTGATCAGTAGGTTTTATTGGCACCAAGGCTGGTCAGAAAGGATGTGGTGTCAGCAGCTGGGCAGCAGCTGGGCAGCAGCTGTACAACAAAGCACAGACTGGAGCAACCTTAGCCAAGGAGGCTTGTGTGGAAGCGAGGGTGGTTGGTATCCTGCCTGTGGTTTCCTCCAACAGATTTTGTGCCACTGTGGTTCCAGCTCTGGGTATTCCCCATGTTCCCAAGGGCAAGGGTGAGGAGCAATCCAACCCCTTAATTTGGCTGGATGGTGCAAAGGAGAACATCGTTTCCTTCTTGCAGCCAGGCAGGGTTTGGCTTTTTTTTTACTGGTAGTTCATGTGGAGATGAGATGAGTAAGTGAATGTCCCAGGGATGATAAGAAATAGTCCTTTTGGTAATAACTGGCTGTGAGGAAATGGAAAACAAGCTTCCTGGGATTTTCTGAGTGGAGAAATTGTCTGTTTGTTTCTACAGTGTAGACGAGTGAGATCTTATAGTATATTTTTTGCAAACAAAGAGCTTGCACTGATCCCTGTGTCTGACATGTAATTCTGATTTGTCTTAATAGTAACACTCCTGGCAGGCACTGAACACTAGCTTGTTTCTCTCAGGCCAGACAGCAGTGACATGACATATCACTTTTGCATCTGCTCCATAGAGAATATAAATGTTCCATTATTTGGCCGTGAAAAGAGCATCACTTTGGTTCTTAGTAGCTGGGTTTGTTGGCAGTAGAAACCAAGCAAATCCACTTCTTATTTTTCTGGTTAAAGCAGAACATATCTGCAGGTTTCTTCTGCCAACAAAATGTTGACACCCACCCACCCACCTTTGTCTCTCTATGTGCAGGTCTACATATATCCGTCTGACAAAGTACTGGAAGACAAGGGCTGTCCTTAAAAGATCTCACCAGACACTACACTATATTTAAATCGCAATCTTAAAGCTGAATAAGAAGTCTTTTATGTAAAATGTGTGTAAAGAAGCTGGCTCTATTCTCTCACAAATCCTTACAGTAGCAAAATAAAGACAACTATTAAGACAAAGGAGCACAACACGCTTTTGGGAGAAATAGTCACATGTCTTCACTCTAAAGTTTAGCAAAACTCAAGCCTCCATATAAAGTTCATGAACTCATTTTTATGGCTCAGAGACAACATGAAGAACAGGGTTGTATTTTTCTACAGAATTGCATTGCTACTGGTGTATTTAGGCTATATGCACCTTTTTTTTATTCAGAAGGATTATAAGACATATGTCTAGAGAATTTATGTACCACATCTTTAATGGGATTTCCAGTGTTCCTGCTGAGCCCATTAGTGCAGGAATGACGCTGAAACAGACAGAAACTACACTGTCAGCCACTGATGTGACCAGTATGTACAAGGGAGTGCAGCCCTGTTCCTGAGGCCACGCTTTTGACTGCAGCCCTGGGATGTGACCTGGGGAAAGGGGATGGGGACAGCCTCAGCATCTGTGGTTGCAGGCAGAAGTAGGTGTGTTTTCTAGAGCTGAGCAACATTGCTGCAAGGAGCCTGGCTTTGTCACAGAGGCTGTCCTCATCCCTGCAGTGCAGCCCATCTCTGGTTTTATTGACTATGAAATGGGCTTGCTGGTATCAGGCTATTTACACTTGTAAGCCATTATGATGCCAAAGTCCAGGAAAGTCATAAGGCTTTAGCCAAAGAGAGAAAGAAGAGAAAGAGAGAAAATGCTACCCACTGTGCCATGTTTGCACAAAATGAAAGGCTGGGTGTAGCATAAGGAAGCAAACAACATAACTGTGTATGTCACTGCTTTGTAACCAGTTTTGTTTTGCTTTTCCTTCATCACATCCCTTACAATTTGCAGCACAGCACAGAGCCTGAGTTTGCCTTATTTATCCTAATGGTACTTGCTGGCCTCAGCTACTGCCTACTTTGATCCTGGATGCTCCTTGGCACCCAGACACAAGTGGGTATCACCCTACCGGTCTCTACCTCTCCCAGTGGACAGCCCTGGCTATGCTGGGACCCCTTGCTGCACACTTCCCACAGTGTGGCACTCAGTTGAGACAGTGAAGGGGAGCCTTTTCTTGCAGAAGCAGAAGCGAGACTGAAGAACAAAGGGCTGCAGCCAGGTCAATGAACAAAGCACCGCTGTATCCCACTCTCCATTGGCTGTATGATGGTCCCTCTTCTACCAGTATGAACTGCTAGTTTTTCTCTTGAATGGACACACTTCCGCTCTTGTGAGGACTAAGACCTGATGTAAGAGCAATCTCCTGTGCCCAGAGGTGGTTCAACATGAGGAAAGTCACATCATGGCATTTTTCTGTCACTAGGTCAATTTTGTTGGCTGCTGTGCTGTCCCTGCTTTTTCTCAAGGTGGCAGCTGCTAGTGGTCTGACAGCAGTTTGGATGAGGCAATCTTTGGCACAGTCTTCTTGAGGCTGTGGACCTGCCATGGAGATAAAGCGCATTTGAGCATACCTTACTGCTGCTCTGCTGCTCTTTCTGCTGCCACCCCTTACTGAATTACTGGGCCCCCAAAATTGCCACTTCTCACTGCAGCCTGTGAAGATGCTGATGCTAGAAAACCAGATGAAACAATAAACAAACACAAAAGAAACCACTCTGCTCACCGCTGACCACTCATTTCCTTCAGGTCTTAGAGAAGATTGTATGCTGCAAGATATTCTCTTTGATCCTGGTCACCATCTGCTTCTGAAGAGTAACCAAACGCCAGGACTGTTCTTTGGGTTAAATTTGGAGTCAGAGAAAAGAGAGAAATAAGAAGTGGTCAGGAGCATAACAGCTTTAAAAAAAAAATTGCAAGGGAGAACGGGAGAGAGAAATGGCCTGAGGCTTTACTGGGTTGATAACCTGACAGCATCTCAAACGGTGGTGGGAAAGTGGCTCAGTGATGGGTTTGGCTCAGTCAGACTTTGGGAAAAGAAAACTGACTGTGGAAAGCAAAGCTTTTCATAATTAAAATGAAGTTCTGCAGAAGACAGAGCAGGAGGAATTTCCTTGTGCAAGGATCTTTCCAAACCACAGCCACTGTTTCCCAACTCTCTTTGTCTAATGAGTCAAAGCAAAAAAAAATCATATTTGATAAAAAAACCTACAAAACATAGTACATTCAGAGCACTGTTTACGTTAACAATGAGGCAATTAATAGCTTGCACCAGAAACAATTGACCACAACTGAAAACACTCCTGTGCTGTTTTAGCCACTACTTCCCCAAACACCAGCAACTTCCTCCTGGTGTGCCATGTCTGCTCACAGGCCAGAGGCACAGCCCAGGCATGGTGCATTTGCAAAGCTTCATCTGAAGAGGGGAACCCATGTTTTCAAATATTTTCCCCCAGTTCCCCAGAACAACTGCAACAACAGTGACTTCTCAAGCTGATCCTGCACTGATTGCAGTTCAGATAGCTCTGGACTGCGCTTGGTCCATGCCACCAGGTGAGACCCATCTCCTGGCAGACAGACTCAGTGCATGCTTTCCTCTCAATAGGCTTTTCAGAAAAGAAATCCTTTCCTTTGGCTACCCCTGTGAGCACAGCTGTTCCTTTCAAAGGTTTGGGCTGAAATACAGCTGGCTGAAACCTTCAGTCCGAGCCCAGCAATTCTTAGGATCCTGCTAGACCTGACTTGGTCTCATACTCTGACATCTTTTTCTCTAGCATTTTGCTCATTTCCTTATATTGAAGATTCACTGTTGTTACGAGAGGCATCTTGCAGTTCTTTACCACTTTCCAGAAGGCATCTGCACATTTCCATCTGCCACACCATGTCGCTTGTGTGCATGTATTTCAGCACCAAAGTATGAGCAAGCAGGTGGCCAGCAGCAGCAACTCCACCCAGATAAAGGGTTCTTTAGCTAAAGTCAGCTGTAGCCTGCATTCCACAGCAGGAGGTAACATCAGGAGGTCTGTGCATGAAGCATTGGTAAACTGAGACAAAAACTTAATATTACAGTTCCTGAGCCATTTCATAACACCTCTGCCCTTTGGCAAGATCTTGTGGTAAGTGCAATGAGGGCAAACAATACTTTATGCAACAAGGGTTAGCATGCTCTTCCCAAAACTGTTCCCTAGCTCCTAGATTGCACGATGTTTACCTGAAGACAGCTCCAGTCGCTCAGGCCGTCTATTCTGTTCAATTTGTCTGGCAGAGGCATATTCTTCTTCTTTAGTCATATTATGCTCCAACCATGTTAAACAACCATTGTTGTGTCTCTCAAGGAAATTCAAGTTTGTGAGCTGAGAAGTATGGCCAACTCCTTCACTCAAATTAAAGAGCAGAGAACCTGAAGGCAAGAAGCTGAAGGCATTAAGACAATGAGGAGCCTTTAGCACGAGTCTTTAGGCTTGTGTAAAGGTGAAATAATCTATAAAACAGCCCCCTTGTATCCTTTCCCTTTTCAAATTTTCCTTACTTAAAACAGATTTTAATTACATTTATGGATGGTAATTCAGAAGGAAATTCAGGTTAATTACCCATGGATGACACGATGAATCCACTCTGGACGTAGAATTAACAAATATGTTTCCTTATTCAAAACTGGGATGTGATCCCACCTACTCTCTCCCAGTCCAAAGAATCAGACCCCTGGTGTCTCAACTCCAGGAAGGACAAGGCTTTTAGGTTCCCCTGCAGAGGCTTTAAGACTCAGAGACGAAACTCTTGGATTTTGCTACGTAGTTTAGCCACCACCCTGAGTGACCAGAGGTACCTCCGCACTTGTTGGCATCTCTTCTCCAGAAGCTGAGCTGACTGCAGTGCAAAGAGCAAACCTTCCACCCCCATCTCCCAGCAGACACTTGTGAGGCTGCAAGGTGCTTGTGGGTCCAAGCATGCATTTGCAAAACCACACAGTGTGCCTGCAGAGGCTGCTCCTTCACCAGACAAGAGGCAGTCAAACATGAAGGACTTGGGCAAGGCAAACCACTTGGTCCTGGGGCTCTGCAGCAGCCTGTCGTTCTCGGAAGACATAGCCAAAGCCCTGTTCTGTCGTGGCCATGTAAAATGAAGCAAGGAGACTTCATGAACCACTCCTGAGCTTTGTTTCAGCTCTTGTGTAACTCTGCCCTGATGAGGGTCAGGACCCTTTACCACCAAGCCCCCTGTTCAGCTCTGGATGCCAGAGCTGGCTGGAAGTGCAGACCTCAGCTCTAAGTGAGAGTTCCCATCTCAGCCAGAATTAAAACCTGCATTATTTCAGAGCAATTTCTATGTTTTGTTTCTTTTTGTCACAAACCACCACTTCTTTTCCTAAAACAAACTGCAATTCTTCCTTACTTTGGAATTTCCCACAGCACCAAAAAGGCCAACTTCTGCTGACCCCTACCACAAGCTGCTGTTGTATAAAGCTGTTGGTAACACTAGGTGGTTGATATGAGCAAAGTGAGGTTTGCAGAAGGAAGTTTTTAAAAACCAGCTGACACAGAATGAAAAACCAAGAAGCTTGGAGAGCTTTTCTGCTTGTAGAAGCATCTCGGTGAGTCCTTCACTTTCAGGTTTTCTTCTATGATTGAGATATCAAACAGCTCAGCTCTCCATCCACTGTGTTGTTGCTTTTCCCACCAATGTCTCTTGTTCTAGCAAAAGATACAGTCTTGCTGCAGGTAAAGTCTGGCTGATAAGGGCTTTTCTCAGCCTGTAGCAGACATTATCCAGGATACAAAAACTGAGCCTTGACTATAAGGAATAAATTAGTAGGGATGGATCATGATAGTCACTAACTGCAGCTTTTGGAGGAACTCCAGGGTATGTCCTCCATTAAGAGGCAGTTATTAGGGGCTTCTCAGATGAAATAAATTGGTAGCATTTTTTCTAACTTGTACAGAGCCCTTCTGATTCCTAGCAGATGGCAACCTGTCCTTTTTAAATCACATTCATATTCTGTTATCTTTCTGCTGGGGAAAAAAAAACCAACAAATCAGGGAGCTGAGTCACTTAAATTATATAAAGTAAAAATAATTTTGTGGAAATAAATGGAAAAAAAAAACCATAAAAAAGATAAAACCAGTGCCCATAAAATTAGAAATATTTCTCAATCTGTAAGAATATGAAGTGTAAGAGCTAGTAGCACTGTACCTGTGCCTCCCTGGACTTAGGAAGATATTCTTCACTATGAGGATGGTGAGGCACTGGAACAGATTATCCAGAGAAGTTGTGGATGCCCCATCTCTCGAAGTTCTCAAGGCCAGGCTGGATGGGGCCCTGAGCAACACAGTCTAATGGTAGGTGTCCCTACCCATGGCAGAGGGGTTGCAACTAGATGATCTTTAAGGTCCCTTCCAACCCAAGCCATTCTATGATTCTATGGCTTCAGGTATAATGTAGTTCCTTAGACCGCATACACGTTGTGGGAGATACCCTAAGATCCAGAATGATTATTGGGCTGTTAGCTTTGATAATAACCATCCTGTTTGGCAACAAATCACCCTGCCCATGCCCTTCAACAGCAGTACTATGCTGGTCTATCCAGGTTAATGAATGTGTGTCTGTTGAAGTTTTGCAGCATTTTTATAGATTTTATTGATTTTTTTAGATCTGTAAGTACAGCTGTAGAAAAAAAAAAAAAGGCTTGTGAGCCAAGAGATTTGTCTGTTTTTTTGCAGTAGGACCAACAGATTTGACAAGAGCCCTGGACCCATTGTGTCTGCAGTGACTGCAGAGGGGAGCAGGGTGCAGGGTGCAGGCTGTGTGCAGTGGTGATGGTTTGCTATAGGTGGCACACTTGAACAGGGCTAACCCCTGCCTTCCCTCAGCAGTCCAAGGTCCCCTGATAGACACAGCTCTATTCCAAAGGGAGTATTAGATGAGCATCTGCTCTTCAGCAGGCAGATGCATCCACAATTACACCAGCAGCAGATAAGCAGGGCTGCTGGGAAACCAGATTTGATCAGGTCTTACATGTGGCTGTAGGTGAGCCCCAGCCCCTTGTGCTGTTTGTGGGGCACTGGAGTGCTGGTGGTAAGCTTTTCATCAGTGCTGTTGGGATAAGATCTTTCTTTCTCTGCTCCCCTACTCCCCTCAGCCTCTCTCCATGGGCCCCTGCAAGAGCTGGTCTCCCATCCAGTTTGAAGCTCCATCACACCAGCCTGGGACTGGCCATCTTAATGCTGTCTCACCTCCTCTTCCCTGCTGCCTTCAGATTGTCTGTGTCTAGTGTGTGTGAACACTGAGGCAGGGACAATGCAAGCAGCACATGTGTTGTTACAAGTCAGATTTTTCAGCTTTTCTCAATCCCTTGCCCAGCATCTCCTTGAAAAAGTGCACTGCTGCTTGTTGTGAGCTACAGTGGATTTTCAGAATTTTTACCTACAAGTGAACCTTATAATTTTACAAAAAAATTTAAGCTATTGTTCAATAATAAATGTGATAATTCAGTGGGTTGATATAGCTTTGAATTTTACCTATTAAGGTTTTACATTCAGAGATTAGTAGGAGTTATTGTTAGTGTCTGACACTCGTTCCCTCCATAAAGACATTCCTGGAAGGGAAGTGAGTTTCATTCCTCCCCTACTCCCCTCAGTCACTCTCAATGAGCCTCTGCAGGACTTAATCTCCTATCCAGTCTGGAACTCCATCACACCAGCCTAGTGCTGGCCGTCTTGCTGCTGACTCACTTCCTCCTTCCCTGCTGCCTTCAAACTACCTGTCCAGGATGTTTCTGGTGGCCATGGTCTTCCCCAGGCAGTCAAGTTTGTCCTGGAAGGTGCATGAGAGGCTCTAAGCACCAGCTGTATCTGCATGTGTAATTTATGGTTCAGTTTCTGGAGCTGCACTGAAACCTCGGCAGCAACAGTGTATTTTCAGGTACACTTGAAATGAAAATATTTGGGGTTTATTCTTACTGAAAAAGTGAGAAAAACACCCATATGTTTAGGAGCAAACTGTTTCATGGGGGGAGGCAGAATTACCCAGTGGTGTTCTCATTTCTCAAAGTGCAAACATCATTTTCAAGCAAAACCACAAGGGTAGAACGTGAAGAAAGGCAGGCCTTGCATTTAGAAGATGAAATCTTGCGTGCTGACGTCTCACAACATTTTCCTTTTTTTTTTTTTCTTTTATTTATTTTTATTTTCCAGCTGAAAATATTTGTTAAATGCTCCCCACCCCCACAACTTCCCTGAAGGCTGCTGGAAGTGACTCACCCATGCACAAGGCTGACAGGGCAGGGCTGTGGCTGGGCAGTGGCAGATGCCGCTGACTCAGGGTGGGTGCTGCCCCATTGCCTCTGCCTGGGCAGGCCAGAATGGCACCCTCTGGAGCGGGGACCCCTTCTTCAGGCAGGTGAAGACCACCCTGGCTCCATGGGAGGTGCAAGGTGCCCTTGCTCCAGCATCCAAGCCATGCATCCTTGTGCCTCACTGCCCTTGTCTGCAACTTGCCCCTGGGCAGGAGGAATGACAAATTGTTGCCTGAAGCTTCTCTGGGAGAATCTTGCTCACAGAGTTTCCAAAGAGAAGGAGTCTCAAATGAGAGGCACCACCTGCCCAAGCCTGATGGACAAAAGTGTTATGTTTTTGCTTGAATTTTAGATAAGAAGATAGCATGTCCTTTCATTACAGCTCCCCCACCAACAGCCACTTTCACACTCTATCTGATAAAAAACACATAACATGATAACATGATAATTAGGTTTCAATGTTCCCTTTCTCAGAGACATCCTGATACCTGCCCTATCTTGGGTTTCACCTGGGCGTATCCACATTGCTGATTAACACTAAAATTCTTAAAATACTCTAATTTATTCTTGTAATAAGAAATAAATTATTCTTGACATTCTTTAAAATTATTAAAAATATTAGTGAATTATTCTTAAAGATGTTCTTAAGTATCTCCATAAGGCAGGTGATAGAAGAACACAGAAAAAGCAGAAAGAGGTAAAAGGATTATGACAAAACTGTTGACATTAACTGTTGTCATCTACTGTGTAAGGACAGTCCCTTGGCTACAGTGATACTTCTAGGATAACATGTAAATAACCCTGCCAGAAGTCAACTGGAGTTCAAGTGGAGAAGAGATTAGGCAAACCAATTAAATATTTTCTGTGAATATCTAGTTACCAAACTGAGTGGCACGTCACAGCTTGTAACACTGTACTGGGTTTGTGTGGCCAGGTTTTGAGGGGGGAAGGGGGCTACAGGGTTGGCTTCTGTTAGAAGCTGCTAAACACTTACCCCCATGACCTGCAGATCCAATGTCAGCCGGCTTCAGGACAGACCCCCTGTTGGCCAAGGCCGAGCCAATCAGGAGTGATAGTAATGCCTTCATGGTAACATATTTAAGAAGGGGAAAAAAAGTTGTTGGGCAGATGACAATTGCAGCTAGGGAAGAGCAGAGTGAAAACATGTGAACAACAATATAGACACCGAGGTCAGTGCAGAGGGAGGGGGAGAAGGTGCTGCAGGCGCCAGAGCTGAGATTACCCTGCAGCCTGTGGTAAAGACCATGGTGGAGCAGGCTGTCCCCCTGCAGCCCACGGAGGAGACCATGCCGGAGTGGGTGGATGCCCGAAGGATTCTGTGACCCTATGGGAAGCCCATGCTGGAGCAGGTTTTCCTGGTAGGACTTGTGGCCCTGTGGTGGACCCACACTGGAGCAGCCTGTTCCTGAAGGACTGCACCCCATGGAGAAGTGACCCACAGGACAGCAGTTTCATGAAGAACTGTTGCCTGTGGGATGGACTTACACTGGATAAGTTTGTGCAGGACTCTCCCCTGTTGGAGGGACCCCACAGGGAACAGGGGAAGGATTCCTCTCCCTGAGCAGTGGCAGAAACAACAACTGACCATAATCCCCATTCCCTGTCTCCTTACACCACTGGGGGGAGGAGGTAGAACTTGGAAGGAAGCAGGGGTGGGGAGAAGGTGTTTTTAAGATTATTTTACTTCTCACTCTTTTGCTCTGATCCTGTTAGTAATAAATATAATTAATATCCCCACTTTGAGTCTGTTTTGCCCATGACGGTGGTCAGTAAGTGACCTCTCCCAGCTCTTAACTCATGAACCCTTCATTGTATTTTCTCTCCTCTGTCCAGTTGCAGAGGGGATTGAGAGAGCAGCTTTAGTGGGTACCGGGTCAACGCACTACGAACACCAAGAAAACAAAATTTAGGTAGTTTTGTTTCAATCCTTCATCTAGGATTTTATGGGACTGTTCCCGGAGGTGTCTGAGCAGTAGGGTATAATTCTGTTCTTTCATGCTGAAAAAGCAAGGCCTACTTTTTTTAATGATGGCAGAGGAAAAATGATAAAGTTTGCACTCGGGCTTGTATATCAGATGTAATGGAAGTTCAGAAATTTAAATATAGAAAAAAAGATGGGGAAACTCTGCCTGTGCCCACAGCACACGGCAGGTTTGACTCTTCTGGTTTTCTTGAAAGCTCTACAGCTTAGTGTAGAGATCTTCTGATATCTGGCAGATTAAGTATGACTAATCGTGGAAGTGGTTTTCCTGAGTGTAGGTTGATTTTGTTAATATCTCTCTACCTCAAATGGCAAAGGAATGATTTGAAGAAAGCATGTTTGTTAAAGTTTTGAGTTTATTTCCACTTTGGAGCTGAAGAAAGCTTTGACCCTAGGGAGGCAGGGACCTCTCCAACTAAAATCAGGCTTCTCAATCCCAGTACAGCTGAGGCAGAGAGTGTACAAATCTCCTAAAACGGCTGCAGGTTTACCTCTCCTGCTACAAAAAGCCAGTCAAAAATAAAGCCACATCTTGAAAAAAACACCACCAAAGCAGCCTCTGCAACTCTCCTTCTTCAAAGTCTCTGCATGCGGTTTTAGCTGCACAGCTTAAACTGGTGCCTGGCTTTGCCAGCAATCACTGAGCACCCCCCTTTGTTGCTTTAGCACAGGCCATCAGAGACAGGAATTTGAACTGTTGGGAAAAAGTTATGAAGCTTTGTCTAACCGTATACAAAATGGGGGGTTATGAGCTGATCTAGCTAAAGCACTACAAAACTATGCAAGTGAAATCTCAGTTTGATTTAAATCTGGTTTCATCTATTCATGTATTTCTGTATCAGCTTCATGCCTTCCTCCCATCAAACTAAATTAATATAAGCCTTTTATTTCACCTTCAGCGTAACCATTTACAAGTTTGTCTAAAACCTGCTTTTAAACTGTCTTGAAGAAAAAACACTCCACTCATCTTTTCTAGAAACTTAGTCAAAGCATAACTGCATGTTCCTGGAGCAGAGACTAGTACGTTTTTGTTTGCTTCCTGCACTTTTACTGAAGTCATCATGAAACCGAGAAACAGACTTAGCTGAAATATTGCAATTTCCCCATTTTGTCCCCCCCATCTATTTTCCCCGGGTGCCAAAGATGGCAGAGTTGACTTGTACTCTGTTTAGGGGACATTAGGAGGACCTGACAAAGTGCAGCAATGGGTTGCTGTCAAAACAATATTTCACTTATCCCTTTTTGCTCTCCTCTTCTGCCTGGGCAGTTAAATAAACTGGGGATGAAATTAGATTTGAAAACACCATTTTCATCTTTCTTACTGAATTTTTGGTGCCAAAGGTTTCTTGCTCCTGGCCTTTGGTGACTACCCAGGTGATGGGACAAGCTGTTCTGCAGGATAGAGTGGATTGCTTGGCTGAAATACACATGGTGCCTGCAGTGGGGTGTCTTCTCTTGCCCCTCCTGGGATGTGTAAGGCTGTGCATGCAGGGCTGATAATAGTGGACAGGGACAGCTGCACCCAGAGCTCACACACCTGACCAGCCCCTCTTCTTTAGGATGGCTCCTTACAAGGTGGTATTTTGGAGGAAAGGGTGTCATGGGAGCCTGGGTGGCCCAGATCTGAGTGGTGTCTGGGAGCTTGCCCAGACCTCTCAGAGCAGGGCTGCAGAAGGTGGTCATGCACCCTTGAGCAATGTGACCCTATGGAGGTCTTAGGCCATTCCAAATCTGCAGGGTTGGGTAGCTCAGCCACTAGGGACACCTTAACCTCTGCTGGCTGGAGTTCAGGATTGGAGACGATTGGAAAATAGAGGCTATTCTCAGCAAATCACAGTTTCCCGATGATAGCCACAAAATTGAAACCTTAGGTAAGAACGACCTGCCCATTAAAACCTCTTAGGGTTGCAATCAGTTCTGCTTGTGGGATAAGGACAACGAACAAATCACTGTGGTCAGTGGTGCACTCCTGTGGGTAAATTTAACCCTGTGGTTCTCTGATCTGCTGAGATGCAATGGGAAAAATGAAAAGGGAGGAGAATTACCCAGGAGTTAACAGGCATTCTGCTGTGGAATTGGCGCTATTATGATGAACAAAAATATATATTCTTAATTCTACTTTTTCAAAAATAAAACCAGGCAGGGGCAACGTGGGCAGGGACAATCTGGACCACAATGCATCTTCCTCTTCCCAGTGCTTCCCTTGCAATCTTAGCTCTGGCCCTTTCCTTTTCTCACGCTGTTTTGCAACTTCTGCTCCTTGTTGCACTATGTGCCGCAACACAAACTGCGTTGTGATGACGATCAGAGTCTAATGCATGATGGTGAACATTCAAGACACTTAAGTAGGATGGGTTTTGGAGTCAGGACCTCAGGCCAGATGCTGGCTCCAAGTCCAGTTAATTTACACTACCTCAGAAAACCGGTTTTGTTGGCTCTGTGGAAAACTCTCCAAAACAAGAGCAATGCTACAGCACAGACCTTGCTGTAGTTGTCTCAGGTTGTCCCATCTCTTCCTCCTCAGTTAATTTTGACCACTGGGATCAGAGCTAGAGGCCTCCATGTCCTG
The DNA here is from genome assembly GCF_036250125.1 of Pseudopipra pipra. Lineage (NCBI taxonomy): Eukaryota > Metazoa > Chordata > Aves > Passeriformes > Pipridae > Pseudopipra > Pseudopipra pipra. Next base: position 111,050,976 of record NC_087549.1, read on the forward strand.
TTCATCTTTGAGGCTGTGACTGGATCCTAGTGATGGTGTGAGCTGAAACTGTCCCCAGAAGGGAAAGCTCCTGCAAAGATTTCCCTAATTCATCTCTTCGTGAGATACCTCAGCTTATTTTTTAACACTTCCTTGGAGAAAATGACAGGTCTTAAGGGTGCCAAGAAACTACACTGCAGAACGAGCAGTTGAGAGTGAGGTACAAGGCAGGAAGACAACAAACTTTGTCCGAGGTAGATGGGGGAGTTTGACTTGCTTACAGGATTATTTTACACCCTTGGTTGCCATGACCTGGCTCAGATTCCCTGTCCTCTGATGAGTACCATGGGTAAGTCTGATCTTCATAGTACTTTGCCTGCATAACTTTGGAGAGCTACAGGGCAATGGGAGAAAGTATGTATGTTTTGGAAGATTTCTCCTCTTTCCTGGAGAGCATGTGAGGAGGAACTCTACTGGTAGCAGAGCAGAAAGCATGTCACCAGCTCTGCAGAGCCAGACAGCAACACAGCTGTGATGCCAAAAATGGAAGTCAGGGCACATAGTCAGATAGGTTTTGCACAAAGGGGAACCAGGTGCTCTGGAGCCAGATCCTGCTCTCGGTTTACCACAAGTAAAATTAAGGGTTAGCTGGTTGCAGAAGACCAGTTCCATGCCCAGCTAGTGATGCTGGCAGTAGAGCTTGGTTCCTTGGGTCAGCATGGTGCAGCAGATGAGGAAGAGGTGCTGGAGCATCTCAGGGCACAAAAAAAGAAAGATCTGCTCAAGTGTGGCCAAGGTTAAGAAGCATGCAAAATGTTCATCCTCACTGCCTGCTTTCTGTTTCCTTATCAGTGCTGCAACTGCCCATTCTGCCCTGTACTGGCTGCCTGTGGCCTCCCTAGATCTCTCCTCAACATGCTATGAGTTTGTGCTCCTGTTGCTTCATTTTCTTTACCCGAGTTCATTGCTCATTTCAGATCTTTGCCTTTGCAATTCATGGTTAACGGGCTATCCGGGATGACAGAACAGAGGAGCAAAGATCTCTTTGACTCCTCTGCTGAACCCATGTTAACAAAAGCAGACAAATAGCTGTGTGCATGAGTCAGGAGCTGGCAGGGGAATGGCTGTGCTCAGTGGACTGGCAGACACTGTGTTGTGGAGACATCCCTTGCTGGAGGGCTGTGGGCAGCAGAGGCTGGTGAACCCCAGAAGAAGTGCCATCAGCATATGCTGTCTGTATCCCTCCTCCTACTCTTCCTGAGGCACTTTTATGCCCCTTACCATCCTCTGCTTGAGATTGCCCCTGATATCCCATGGTGGCATCCAGTAGAGACAAAAGGACTATTCAGGGTGGTAAATGGGACACAGGGAAAGAGGCTGTGTAAGGGGTAGAAACACCTAACTTGTAGTTGTGTGTGAACTGGAGAACCCATACTGTGCTTCCTACTCCGGCATTGCTCCAACATAAAACATTTTCCCCATTTTAATGGTGTACCGTGAAATCCGTAGGCACTCTAGGACCCCATCTCACAATTAGAGACAGAGAAGCTGGGTGACAGCTGCAGCAGGCAGGGAGGCAACAGCCCTCATATATTGAAAGACACAGAAACACTCTCTCCAGAAAACTGGATTGTATCTGCCTATTTGGTAAGGGGGAAACATCAATGCCCAAAGGCAACAAGTGTTGTCCCCATGCCAGCTTCCAGCTCCCGCCATCTGGGCATCCCTACAGCCCCAGGAGCCAGCAGCTGCTGCCCCACACCGCAGCACTGAAAGCTGCTCCCTCAAGGGCTCCTGGACGGATCCCACTAAAGTGTGCGCTGCTGGCTGAGGAGGAGGAGGACACTGAAGCAGAGCCGAGCTGGGAGGTAGGTAATGCTCACAGGGATGGGAATTTGCTTTACCTACCCAGCATTGAGGAAAACTTGCCCAAAATCCGGCGCTTTACTACAAGGGGACTGACTGGTGGTGGTATTTTATCTTTAGGACAGCCTGCTGTTTTCCTTCTGACACTTGCCTGTTTTTTTCGGACTCTGGGAAGCCTAATTGCTGCTGCACATCTCCTCCTCCTGCAGCTGTGTTTGCACTGTCTTGGAAGTGACTATGTTGAAAGTTGGTCAGTCCTTCACCCCTGGCTGATCCCTGTATTTTTGCACCCATGGCTCTGGGTGACGGTGACTTGGTGCATCTGTCAGCTCTGCGGTGCTTCTCACCTTCTGTAATCCAGTTCCTAGTGCCTGTGTCAGAGATGAGAGAGGATTTGAAACCCAGGCATGCTGGGGATGTTTTCAGCTCAGGTGCTGTGTCTTCACACTTTAGTGTCAGCCAAAGGGCTGATCCTTTCTCACCTGTCTAGGTCTCTGCCAACACTTCAAATGAAGTGTAAGACCTGTGTGTCCCTGACTGCCAGCTGCTTTTTATGGCAGCATGATTTTCTCTCTGTGAGCAGCAATTCCCTGCCTCCTGCTCTCACACCAGAGGTAAACCTCCTCTTTCAGTGCACCGTCCACAACACTGCAGCCACAATGGAGCCAGAGTGGGATGTCAGGGCAACAGCAGGCAGCAGCTGCCTGCCCAGCCGCCTCTCTTCCCCACAGTCTGCTGCTCAGCCCTGCACCACACAGTGAGCCAGTGGCTTTGCTGGTGCTGCTGAAACCTTTTTGCTTGCTGGAAGATTGGATACCCTTTCTTTTTTCATTAGGTTGATTTTTAGCCAGAGCAGGCAGACCTCCCTGCTGTGCCCCTCGTAATGCATGCTTCAGGATAGCACAGCCATGCTGAAACAGGAGCTGCGCTAACTGTAGTTGTGGCTGTGTTTCATTAGACTGACCTCCCCAAATCCTTTCCAGGTAAGTTTTTTATTGGTTGTGTGCATACCCAAAAGCCTATTAAATTTATTTGCTGAAAAGTTTCTTGGAGGACCACCAAGCATCCTTGGGATCAGCAGTTTGATGGAGGGTACTGAATGCTACTTCTGATATGGTTCTGTAACACCTGAAGGACATTTGTATGATCCTGCTGGCCATCAGCACCCTCAGACCATAGTTTAAGATTCTAGACATAAGATAAACTAAAAACCAACTTTGTATTAAAAGCAAGACTGGATGTCAGGCTTGCAGATGATTCCCAGGGCTGAATTTTTAACACAAGTGATTTAATGACCCCTTTTTTGTCACAGGTTTTTAGAGAGCCTGGAGACAAGTATGTAATTGTCCTTTTCACTTCCTTCTTTTGTGCAATAGAGGAGTAAAAAGGTGTGTTTTAAACCAAGCTTAACAGTGAGGGCATAAGTGAAATCATGATGGGAGCACACTCATATTTTTTAATAGCATGCTGCACTGGGAAGTAGATTAAATGTTAACCTCCTGTAGTATATGTGGTCAGCTGCTGTTTGATGTCTTATCAGAATAATTATTCACATTGCAAAGGGCAAAGAAAACTCCAAAATGTTATGCATCTTTCTTTTTTTATAATGTGATTTCACTTTTCTGCCTTGGACTGTGGATCTATTTTGTTACATTACAGAGGAGAATATCCGTTTTAATTTTGCTTTCAATTTTCCCAAACTGAAATGAGACATAGCAGGAACAAAGGAGGGTTGTTCTGTTCCATCCCAGCTTGCAGCGATTATCATTGGCAAAGTGAGGGGCAAAGACTTCCCAGTGCTGGCTGCCCCCACCTATGCTCTGAGCTCTTCTTTGAAGAGAGCTAACACTGGGAAGGGTTTCCCAAGTTTGGAATCACTGGCTTTACACATATTTGATAGAATAAAGATAAAGCAAGCAGAGAGCACTTTGGGTTAAGGAAATACAAACACCCAAACCACTTTTTCTGTTGTTTTTTGGACCTTATTTGAGATTAATTCAAGAGCTTTCTTTTTCTTCTAAGATTCCCTAAAGCATTGTGGCTCCACTCTTGGCTTTGGGATTTTTCAGATGTCCTTTGCTCTGTCCAAGAAATGTACACATGTTACCATTATTCCTGTCTATAAAAGCTGGTCTTGAGTTACGTCCTGCTCAGAAAGATCCTTAAAACGTTAATGAAACTTTTGACCTTTTACTCTTTTGCCTACCATCTTATAAGGTAGGAAGGCTTGATGGTCCTTGGAATTATTGGAGGATATCAGAAAAGAGTCAGCAAAAGAAAATCTGTGTGTCATAAAAGGAAATGTAGATTTTAGCTATGCAGTGGCAAAAGTTCATCTGTTTTATCCCACTCATTTGACACCCACACCAGAAAAACATGAAGCTGCATTTTGGCAATGAGAAGGAAACTTGAACCATGCATCTGCATGCCAGAAAGTGACTCCTCCTGCTCTTCAACCCAACTTCTTGCTGGATGTGGTATTTTTCAGAACATTTTGGGCTGTATCTATTATCTTCATTGAGCTGTGCATGTCCATCCCCAACCCACAGGAAAGGAGGATGGTGTAGGTGGTGGGAACAGGAGCTCTGTTTTACCCTGACTAGGCTAAGAGATCCTCCCTGCTGCTATGATGAAGAGGGAGCAAGAAGGGCTGATGCAAAAAGCAAACTCCTTTCAGTGAGTGCAAGGTCAGCTGTGCTGTGGCCAAAATCACGTTTGCAGCCCCAGGCTGTGGTGTGAGGAATGCCTCCCCTCTGCCTCACTTTTCCCCCTGACTTCCCCATTCTTCAACCAGTGTTACTGCTGGCAAACCTTGGCATGTCTCTCTGTAAGCAGCAGGGGCTTGATTACTTGCTTGTTCTCTCAAGCAGCACCATGCAAGATCAGGAGAGAGTTTAAATATGGTGAGAATTGATCCCTGCAGGTTCAGTACCTGCACTGCTGCCATCAGCCTAGGACAAGCGGGGGTTATCTGCTAAACAGCCTGTCCTGCTTGCTCCTGATGTGTCTGGATGACTTGCTGGGTCCATGCTGAGGTGCTGAGCACTGGCCTTCCCTCTGCCACAACACATAGTACAGCAGCTGTGCTTGTTTGCAGTGGTGTGGATGGTGGATGTGGCCTGGTGTGGACAGGGTGTGTCTTTGGTGTTGAAAATGAGTTCCCAAGAGCCTACCAGTAATACAACTCTGTAGAGACCTATGTCCCTGGCTGTCTCAACCAGCAAATTTTGAAATTTCTTTCTGATACCAGTAAAAAGCCCCTCCAGGCTGAACGTACAATCACTGCACAAAAGTGTGTTAAGTGTCTGTATTCTGCTCTTTTAGCTTTACTTTCACTGTTGTGAGCTTGACCCATGAGCTTCCAGCTTTTGCCAATGCCATCATGATGCTCTCCCTCATTGCCAGGCCCTTTGACTCACCATCTCTCCTAGAGCGGGTTGAGTGAACCTTGAGGTTTTCAACACTTTGGTTATCTTGCACATTTCCTGCAAAAGGTGGCAAAAAAAATGTGTTTCCTGAGATGAACTAAATGAAAAAGAATAGTTACAAAAACCAGACAAAAGAACCTAAAAACCCAAGAAAAATAATAAAGCTGCTCATCAGCTTCCTGTTTACCAGCAACTCAGATAAAGATTTATCAGCGGCATTGCCAAGCTCTCTTCACACCTCCTCTCAGACCACAGCAGTGTAGCAGGTGTGTTACCCTAGCAAAATCTCTTTTCGTGCCCCTGGTGAGGGCAGAAGCCTAAAGGAAGATGTGAAAGACAGAACAATGCTATGCAGATGCCTGCTTTGAGATTGTAGCCACTGTGGTCTGTATGGGAAGCATCAGCAGGATGGGATCATTGCCCAGATTTTGGTATGTGATTGCTCTCGCGCTGAGAGCAGCATGCCAGTGGCTGGCTGGCTGAATCCAGGGTCCCTGAGTCATCAACCAGTCCTAAACCACGCAGACTTCCCTGTTTTAAGAGCATGGTTTCATGTGTTGAAAACCTTTTTTCCTTTTAAAATCTGATAAGCATCTGGAGTTGCTTCTACAAGAGGCTCCTCTGGCAAAAATGAAGCTGCACTCAAGAGACAGACATGGGCACCAGTGCCCACATGAGAAGTTTCCCATCCTGAGGCCCCACGATTCCTCACAGCCACGGGAATGGCATGGCCTGAAGCCAGCTGAGAGGTAGAAGTGGTGCAGCCACTGCAGTGTGGCAGTGAGCCCTTGCAGGAATACCACTGGCACCCAGTTGCGGGAAGGCACTGGGCTTGCACCTGGGAACAAGTCTCTGGTGGTCTGCACCACTTGCTGCTGCTGCTGCTCTCTGAGGGTAGATAGTGCCAATGGTCCCAAGCCCAAACCCTGCCAGGTTTAACTGAGGAGCTAATTAAGTGCCCTTACCCATGCCCAAGCAGCATCTGGTTTATATTCGTTCACAGAAACAAAAAGTGTTGCACAGGGTCAGACAGCATGGCTGTGGTGGGAAGCATCCTGCCTGGTTTCTGTGCTCAAGCTCACAGAATTCCCACCTGAAGGGTCAATGAGCCTTGAAAAGAAAGTCCTGAGCATCAGCAGGAAGGTCTTTTGTGCTTTTCAGTGGTCTTTGACCGGCATTGCCTGGCTGGGTGCTAGGAGTAGAGCTATGCTCTGGCTGGGCTGGGCAGGCTGGAGCAGCTGCAATTGGATGCTGCTGGTGCAGGATGACCCAGCAGTGGTGGTGGTGGCTAGTGGTCACCTTTGCTCCAAGCCAGTATGGTCAGTGTCAAGGTCTGGTGGTGAGCACTGGGCAGACAGACAGCACAGGAAGCCCTGATAATCTGATGGGGAACCACCAGCTTGTGCCAGAGAGGGAATTATGTGCCAGTCAGTGTAATTACAGTTGCTGGAAAGCACTAGAAGCAATAGGCTGGCTGCAAGAAAATAAAAAGAATAGGAACTGATACTGATCTGCCAAGAGGCAGCTATGTCAAACCAGCCTCATTTTCAGCCTCATGCCAGCCAGACAGCAGTGGTATCCCATATCTCAGAGCTAGCAAGCTTTCTGAGCACCTGAAACAACCTTCATGTGGGTGCACAGGTGGTCAGACAAACTCCTGAGCAATCACTGCTGGACAGGAGAGCTGCCTAGAAGGATCCTGCATCCAGGGCTGTGCCCTGCCCTGGCACAAACCAGCATTTGTTTCTCTTTGCTGCTCTGGATGAAGGTCTGGTGCATGATTTTTCCACCTTGAGAAGGGGTGCAAACATACTGGTGAACAGGATGGCTTCTCAAATTGACCTTGACAGGCAAAAAAGCCTGGCAGTGATGGGCTGCAATGCATTAAGTACAACTGCCCACTTCTGCACATGGGCAGGGTCACATGAGGCCACAAACACAGTATGGGGAGGGCAGCACTTCTGGAGAACAGGATCTGGGGCTGACGTGCGGCATAGGAGAACTGTGAATCACTAGTGCTACATGATTGCAAAAGGAAACAGCTACCCCAGGCAAGTGAATCTTCCAGTCTGCTTTGCCAGTTCTGGGCACTGTAATGCAAAAAGGATTAAGGAAAACTGGACAGTCACCAAAAAAGAAGAGTGGCTAGTTTTAACAATTTAGAAAGCATGACCTAAAAGGAAAAAATATGGATTATGAGCTGTTAAGATTGAAGGAAAACATGATATTAGAATATTTTAAAACAGCTAGAAGTAATTGTTCCTCCATGGATATGGTAAATAACTGACTCAAATTATACCAGGAGAGTTTTAGAGTAAGTATTAAGACAAATTTACTAGCAGTGAGTCTGGAGAAGCACTGGGATGGTTTGTAAGGAGAAGCTGGGGAGAAAGCAGTGGCTTAGGAACAGGCTGAACAACAGCATAGCAAGAGTAACAGTGGGACAGGACACTGCCTCTGCCTTCAAGACAGAGGACATATGATCTCCCAGTGTTTCATGCAGCCCTGTCTGCTGTGATTTTTCTGTTCTAACTGGTTGCATCTCTCTCTGTTCTCCCTCCTTAGGCAAAGCACGGTCAGATGCAAATCTAAGAGGTTCCCATGCAGTGGTGAATGGAAGGTTTGAGACAGCAAAGGGTTAAAAATCTAAGTGCTCTAGGGTTAGGGGAAAAAAGCATCAGGTAAGGGACAGATGGGGAAGATTTTTGTTCTCAGAGACTACATATGCAGGAGATATATTTGTTTACTTCTTTCTGTCCCACAATTACCCTGTTGTAAAGTATGAGTGAGAAAATTCCACTCACTGCTGACACCACTATGAATGAGTTACTGTGCTGGGAGTTTTGCAATGCAGAGATTTCTGCTAGGGTGAAACTAAGCGATTGTGCAAGGCTGCAGCTGTCAAAGCCATAATCCTTGTGGCTTTGGTGCCGGTAGTGAAAAGTAAAGCGTGGAGCAGAATGAGCTGGTCCAGACCTTACCAAACACCTCCAGCTGCTTCTCCTATACAAACTCAGCAACAGTTTTTGGAGGACTCTCTGGCTCATAGCCTTTTTTTTTTTTTTTTGCCCTGAGCATCTGCTGCAGGAGAGAAAGCCAGAAAAATGCCAAATAGGTTTTTCCTGTGCACACTTGTACGTGTCTGCAGACACAAGCACTTTGTTACTGTAACACAACTCCACTTGGTGGAGGGTGTCAATATTTTTGCTGACCAAGCTAAAAAGAAAAATAAAAATTTCTGCCTACTATCAGCAGAAGAGACACATCTCAGTTCTACTGAAAAATTTTTGAAGCTTTGTAGTCTGCTCGGTTTCAAGGAAGAAGAATTAGAAAAGGAGGTTTTGTTTAAAAAAAAAAAATTCTATTTGGAAACAACACATTTAAAAATGAAAAATAGCAATGTTTTTCTGAAACTTGTCAGAATAAAGTACTATAACTCTTCCTTATTTTTCTTTGCTTGATTTGGAGGGGGAAATCCTACTCCCAAACAGCTTGGAACTTTCAGAGGTATTTTAGTCAACTAAATATACTTTTTTTGATGACAAAAAAAAAGTCTCACATGGTCACAAAATCTCACCCAACCTCTTTGTACACAGGCATACAAATATATTACCCCCATTGAGAAAAGCAAAAGAACCATTCTTCCATGTGACATATTTGTACCTCTACACTGGTAGAAGCGTAGAGGTACAATCGTCTGAATAAAAAATTTTGATCAAGGTGATGCAGTCCAACTAAGATGGTGTGTTGATAACTGATGCTGGTAGACCCAGACATCGTGACAATAACTGAAACATGTCAGGATTCCTCAAAAGACAGCTCCTATGTGGTGTTTCATCCTGTACCTCACAGGTCCCTTCCCGCCTTGGTAACCCAGGTCTCAGTGTCCCCCTTGCCCATCCCTGCTGCCCTGAGAGAGAGGAGTGCAAGAGGGAGAGTGCTGCAGCTGGCTGAGGGCAGTTGCTAATAAGTGCAGGCAGCAGAGACACCTGGGAGAGGGTTGTCAGGGCAGAGAGATAGCGAGGAGAAGGAATCTGGGATGGGACATTCATCAAAATTCTACCTGCCACGCTGCTCTCATGCTGCAGAGGATGTTCTCACCCTGACTCCCCACTTTTACCTTCTCCTGAAAAGCTGAGCTGTCCTCATTGTTTTTCTCATCAACCCTAATGATTGCTGTCATTTTTCAAGGCATTTTAGCTGAGCAACCCAGCAACTCTGAACATCACATAACCCCTATTGCAGTTAATCCTGGGGTTTTTTCCCTCTGCTGAACTATCTCTTCCCTCTGCTAATATGACACAGTAAGCTCTCTGAGATGTAAAGTGAGAGCTGATCTGAAAGGGAAAAGCCTCCTTTTGACTAAGAAGCTGCTTTTATTTTGCTGTTGAGGAAAGGCAGAGAAAGTGCTCTTCTCGGATAACAGCACCGGACTTGGCTGGCTCCCACAGCTCTGAGATATGTGGAAGCTGAGCATTGCATTGAGGTAAATATGTCCTCTACTTTCCAGCTGGGTCCTATGAGAGCAGGCAGATCCAGGAAACGCTTAGTCTTTTCTTCGGAGATATCCTACCAGGTAGGCATCTCACTCTGTTTTTATTCCCATCTTTTCCTAATGCCTTCTACAACAACACCAGAGTCTGTGCCATGGTGTCAGAAAGGTGCCTCCCATCTGCCTTACAGAACAACAAGAGCCATACTCAGCCTCAAGGCTGGCACTCCTGAGGCCAAAGCAAGTTCTTGCTGGTGGTGTCTTCCGTGGCAACCACAGTTTCCTTTCTGTGTTAAAACTCAATTCATCTAGACCGTCTGTAGGAGCAAGGAGAGGTTTCTACAAGAGCAGGCATAGCAGTTCTGCAGCAGCAAAGCTGGCCATCACCCCCAGGCTGAGGAGCTGCCGTGATGACACAGGACAAGAAAACTTCCTGGGACTGATGTTAGAGGCTGACTAATGTGCATGGGTTGTCTCTGCCACTAGGGAATATTTCTGACTGTAGGGGCTGAGGAAGTGGCCATGCTGTTTGCCTCACAGCAAGATTCCTTTTGGTTGTGGCATTTGCCACAGTCTTTCCATTTAACATAAGGCTTCAGAGGAGCATCCCTTCCCTGACCCTGGGACTCCGAGTAATTTGGGGGAGTGGAAGTCTGTATTACTCTGATATGCTGGTCACTTTTGGGCTGTCAGTGTCTTCAGCTATATGAAGGGCTGCGTGGGTTTTTTTCCCCACTGAAGCAGAAGATAAAACTGCAGAAACTGCAAGTCCAAGTGTAAATACCAGAAGCACTGCAGGCTGACCATGACAACCACTGTCAAAACATAAGACAAACCAGAAAGCTCCTCCTACAGCAATATTTTAGCTGCATTTTTAAACTTGAGTGGTGACTGAGGTGCCTGAACCAATCTTTTCACCAAGTTGTGATGCCACATGGCTCTTCTCTCTGGCAGCTCACGGTCCTGAGTGGATGCATGGACCCAAACCCAAACTGGCCATAGGTCAGTGGGCACCAGAGATAGCCACAGTCAGTTGTCTCTGTTTCGCTGTAAGGTATTTTTTTCTCACAGGAAATCCCACAAGAGTATGGGGAGACATCGCTATCATTGGTGTTGGTGACCAGCTAAAACTGATCTGGAGAGACACTGAAAGGCAGCAGTCAGGGCTCCTGGAGAAGGAAGTTCTGGGGTGGATTTTGAATAGGTTCTTAGCAAATAGATCTGAGATGTTTCTGTGCCCCCAGCTCTCATCCAGCACCTTGGGAGCATCCCCAAGGCCCTGGGAGGGACTGCCTGGTGCTGGCTGTCCCCTCCACTTTAGGCATCCTCTTCACAAACTCAGCTAGGACCATTTTATATCAGCTGGCTGGCTCTCTTCCCACGGAAGGCTGCTCCATGGCCCCAGTGACCCACTAGCGAACTCACTTGAGCCCAAGGGGTAAATATTGCTGTCATGTGGCTGTGCTTTTTGTAAGGTGAGACAACTCTCTTTTTCCCCTGCCCATCTCCTCACTGAGTTGTTTGCATGTAGCAAATGTATCCCTTCCATGGCTTTGCTTTACCAGGCTGAGCCCAGCTCTCTCACACTTCTCCTGCCACCTTGCAGCTTCTCTGCATCTCTTTCTGCTCCAGTTCAGCACTTTCAAGTGCAGGTGACCTTTAACTTCTGTGTTCATATCTTGCCGCCTCTTGCTGGTTTACCACATTTTCTGCTTTGTTATCATCCTCAGGAGAAGTACAAAGGGCTGTATGTTGGCTTGGCAGAAAATCCCTGTTTGCCTGCATCGCCCCTGTATAACTCAGGACATGGTGATTGCTACTCCCAGACTGAAAAATTGTCGGGAAGGTTACGAGTTATTACAGACCGGCTCATAGCTGACACAAAGAAAATTGCAAGTGTGTACCTTTCATCCTCTCTCCACCACATATCTTTCTCTGAGCTTTCAAGGGAAATTTAGCACATCTACAGCTTTCAGCACATTACATTTGTGAACACACTAATGGCTATTTGTCTCTACCACCCTGTCGGCCCATGCTCCCCTTGGGTTCTCTCTAGGAGAGTCAGTAGGGCTCAACTTGAGGAGAAGAATAAAATCTGCCATTCTTCCCTGTTCCCCAACCCAAGCATCTCTCATTAGTTTTCATCACCATGATTAGCACCATTTCAGCCAACATCATAATTATTGTCATTTCAGTTTCCAATCCCACCTCTTGTGCTGTGAATTTTGCCTCCCACCTGTCTTCACATCTGCCAGTCAGAAACAACACCTTTCCAAAGCCATGTTTGTCATCTCCTAAATTCATCTCCACTTCATTCTTTTCACTGCTTTTGACAAATCACATCCTCTGCTACCTTTAATAAATTCTCTTCCTCTCTTTAGAAAAGCTCAGGAGATGGATGTGTGTCAGGAACACCAACCATCCCACAAGCACTACAGACATAAAGCTTTCTGAAAGCTGAGTAGGTCCAAGGACTCAAACACATATATCACTTCTCAAAACACAGCAGAGCTCCACTTGGAAATGTCACATTACATTCCAGAATTCTGCTCTTTTCCTCCAAAACACTGGCATCACCGTAATTTTTTTTTCTCCCTTTCCTTATTACCAAGCTGTTACCCACATAACCAGCACACTACTCCTTGGTCTGCCCAAAGTACAGCAGCCAGCCATCCTCCAGCCACATCAGTCACTAGGAATGCTCACTTCTATCTTAGCTTTTTTCACTTGAATTCAAGCTCTTTTCCTCACCTTTTAGGTCCTCTGCATCTTCTTGCTTGCTCCAGCTTTCTCCAAAACACACAGCACTTCCTCAGATGTTTTCCTACCGCACTGTTCCAGCTTCATGCCTCACTTTGCCTGACCATGCAGTATTGTGGCTGGTGAAAGTACACAGATGGGAGATTACCCAATGGAAAAATATGCATTTTGAATGAACTGAAATAATTTTGTGCGATCATAATTTGTGCAACAGAAAATAACTCATGAAAAAATATAAGATTTTTCCAATTTTAGAATATGTATTAATGTTTTAAAATGCAGAAGTATTTTATTCTTTTATCAGTTTCATGTCAAATTATTACTTAAATTTTTTATAAGTGTTAATAACTTATCAACCAAACTAATGTAAAAAATCATACAATGGAAAATTAATTTATTTATTAAAGCATACAATGGAAATTTAATTTATTACTGATTTGATCCTAAGAAGAAATGATGAGAGCTAAACAAAAACATAAATAGAAGGAAGCTACATTATGTCGTACTGTGTGTCTGTAACACCAGGGCATACTACTGACATATTATTAATCATTTAATTAGATCTAGAGAATAAAATAACATAAATTTCTGTTGAAACGATGTTAAAAATTAATTCTGAAAAAAATATAAACAAAATAAGAAGTGATGGTCTCTCTTATGTAATAAGACCAACTGAGTATTTGGAGGCAGGGTAATGCTGTGGTCACCATTAGCATTTTGAACACCTCATGGGACAGGTCTTTTCTTTGTGACTCTGCTACTGACTAGTGTCAGGTCCTTCATTGGGTTATTTTTTTTTTTCACCAGCTCATTTTCTCACTTTTTTTTTCTTTCTGCCTGCAATGTTGAACTTTTTTCTCTTTGAGACTCTTTTTCACTCTTCATTTATGCAATAGCCAGCAAACTGGAAAGCTACTTTGGGTTGGAGCTGCAACGAAAGAATAGGTTAATAACTTAATAACAGTCATGTTTTGGATCTTCCACATACTTCTTTGGGGCTCTTGGGTGAATCTCTGGTATACTCTGTGCTCTTATAAATCATGAAAATGGTGCCTATTGAGATTAATGGATGAAAAGCAAATAACTTGTCGGACTTACAAAGCACCATAGTTTACAGAATTACACTAAACAAAAGGAATTTAAAGCTATTGAATAAAACCAAAAAATTCAAGTCTGTCCTTTTTCCAATATTTTGTCCTTTACCATGTATCCTAAAGGCTCTAAAATATGTCTTAAAAAACCTCAACATATCCAACCCCAATATCTCCACTGAATAAAAGCTGCTTAAAGAATTTTTGCAAAGTGGTATCAGTAGCTGTGAGTTCTTATTTTGCTCAAAAAGCTAATAAATTTTTAATGGGGAGAGATATAAACAGACTGCATATACAAGTGGTTATTAGCTGAAGAAAATGAAAAACTAAAATAATGAGACCTGGAAACTGTAGATCAGCTTTTGTAAAAAGTTGCAAATTAATTAGGGCATCTCCTGTGGTGAAGACGTCTGAACTTTTAAATTTTTCACTTTAATCAGGGGTGGCTGTGAAGAAGTTGGGTTTAGCAAACACATTAAAAGGAGTCCTACTATTTCCTACCTTCAAAAAGAGCCATATTTGATTTTTGTTTTGCAGAATGTGTTTGATAGCCCTCTCACCTCTTTTCCTGTTTATCGTAGATACAGAATCTTCTATCTGCCTCCAAGCCCATTCTGTACCTGGCAGTTGCCCCTTCGACACCCGCATATCACCAAATCTCAGCCATCTCCGCAAGTGGTGAAGTGAACCTCCTGTAAACTCCTGAGCCCAAGCAACAGAGCAGAAGAAGAAGGGGACAGGGGCCATCTGAGAGGGTAGAAGCTTCTTGCTGTCAAAGGTAAAGTCCATCCATATTCAATGTGCTACTAACGGGCCAACTTTGGCAACCAGGGGAAAGGAACCTGCAGCACTTAACTTTCCCTTGAAATCCTCTGTAAAACTGCTTTTTCAGTTTGACTGTTTAGCTGAGTGATGTGGAGAGGGGAGAAAATGGAAAATGCTGTGCCCTGGTTGGAAGCTTTCAAAGGTATTAATGATGTAAGGGTGGTCTGAAGTAGAGCATCTCCAGCCTCTGTTCAGCCCAGGAAAAAAACTAGAATGTTGCCAAAAGCAGATGCTTTATATCTATAAATCTAGAATTATGTATCTCTATATATCTACATATTTATAGATCTATGTATCTATAACAGAGTACTAATTATTTTTTGAATTTTTTTTTCCTCTTGATAGCTCAGTCTATGAATTCCTTTTAAGGGGTCCCTGACAGGCAATTAAGAAAAGTGAGCCAGCACTGCAATGCTTACAGTCACAGTGTGTCAGGTTCACACACTGAAAGCATTAGCAGGAAATATTATCTAGCAACATCTGTTGCTGCATGAAGAGCCATTATCTAGTGACTCGTCAACTCAACATTTAGAGGCTTATGCCTTATATGAAGTTAAAATTAATAATGCAGATGTCCTAGCTACAGCTGAAAACTCAATATAGTAGAGAATTACACTATCAATATAGATTGCAGCACTGCTTTTCTCTCATTGTTATTTCTGAACAAGGAATTCTATAGGGTTGAGTGCTGTATTTGTAACAGGTTTCTCTGCATGGCACGTACCAGTTGAAACAGTCCTGGTACCCCCTGAAAAGCTGAGGCAGGTCAGTGAGGCATGAATAGCATCCATACCTGGAGCAGACAATGAACACTGACTCCAGTACTCCTCTGTGCTGTGCATACAGGTCCTTCTGTTCCCCCACAAAAGTGGCACAGCCAGGCAAGAAGGGGTGAATTGTGATTCCTTCCTTATCAATATAAAAATTTGCACTGTTCTCTCTCTTTTTTTATACCTGAGAGGCAATTTTTTATTTAGGAGAGCCCATCCTCTACTTTTATTGAATTAATCACAATTCCCGTTATTGCTACAGCTTAATAACAATGATTGTTGCAAACTATTCTTCGTCTGTGTCTTTGAAGCTCTTTCAAGATGTGATCAACCTGTAAGCAAGTGTAACACAGGTTCAGTGCAGCATAAATTTTCAAAAGTCTTAGCTGTGACAAGCCAAATTCTTTTGAAAGAATCATTACTTCTTAAAATGTGAACACTTATGTCTGCAAACCATATCCCCTTTTACAGGGGTCATGAACTGACATCTGAAACAATAGAAAAGGTAGCTAAAACACTGACTCACTTTTAGAGAGCAGGTCAGTGTTTTACTATTTTAAAGCTCCCTTCATTGCAATTCTACAGAAATGACTGAGAGGAAACAACCCTCCTATTGTTTTGCTTTTCTCTGAACTAGAAAACTGAAGTTGGACAGAACGGGCTGGAGCACTAAATTGCTTTGTTGTAGCAATAGGCACAGCCAGGCAGCTCACCAGCTGGCCTGCAGGTCAGTACCAAACCAGAGCTTGGCACTGCAAGTGCTGCTATGTATCCCTGAGAACTCCTTGTTGCTGCAGAGCTTTTAGTGTGTGATCCTGGATCCACCCATAGAAAACTAGCTTGCATGTCTCTGCACTCCATGCCAGTATCTAGCCCTGAGCAGCCTTGCTAAAAACGCAGTTATGCTGCTGGGTGATGGCTTCTTCAGTCATGACACGTTTATAAGGGTCTTTATGCTACAGGTAAAACGCTTCCCCACCCCAGGGAGCACCAGAGAATCCAGATCCTTAGATCAGATGGAAGGTTTTGTACCCTTTTTTATCACTATGACTACTCAGAGCATGAATTTTTCCCTGTCACTGTGATGATGAGGGACTAGCCCACAGGCACTGAGGCAATTTCAAGGAAACCAAGAAAATCCTAGTGCTTGTACTTACGTGTGTACAGGAACAATTGGCAGGCTGCCAAGGCAGCCTTTTGGGTGGTAGAGCTGCTCTTGTCCAGCCAGCGAGGCTGAGACTGCATTTTGCAGTTCCTCTCTCTGCCTGGAGGCTGATCCACAGGCTCAACACAGCACGGAGCAGGGTGGCAGAAGCCACCCTGGCAGTACTGTGCCAGGACACCCAGCCATTTATCCTTTGCTCTTTCCTGCACAGGTATCTGAGATGAATCCCACAAGCCAATCCCTTGGCACAACTGAATATGATTATGGATATGATGAAAACACTGCTCCGTGCAATGAAGGAAACAGCTTTCGCAGGTTTAAATCCCTCTTTCTGCCAAGTCTTTACTGCCTCGTGTTTGTCTTCTGCCTTCTGGGAAACTCCTTGGTCCTTTGGGTTCTCCTGACCAGGAAAAGGCTGACAACAATGACAGACATCTGCCTGCTGAACCTTGCTGCCTCTGATCTCCTCTTCGTTGTGCCTCTCCCTTTCCAAGCCCACTACGCTTCAGACCAGTGGGTTTTTGGCAATGCTATGTGCAAGATAATGGCTGGCATTTATTACACAGGTTTTTATAGCAGTATTTTCTTTATAACCCTCATGAGCATAGACAGGTATATAGCAATTGTTCATGCTGTCTATGCCATGAGGATACGGACAGCCTCTTGTGGCGTAATTATCAGTTTAATCCTGTGGCTGGTGGCTGGCTTGGCTTCTGTGCCCAACATCATATTCAACCAGGAGCTGGAAATTGAGCAGGCTGTACAGTGTGTCCCCACATACCCCCCAGGCAGCAATACCTGGAAGGTTGCTTCTCAGTTTGCAGTCAATATCTTGGGCCTCTTGATTCCCTTCAGCATCCTCGTTTGCTGCTACGCCCAGATACTGAAAAACCTGCAAAAATGCAAAAATCGGAACAAGATCAAGGCGATCAAGATGATCTTCATCATTGTCATTGTTTTCTTCCTCTTCTGGACTCCCTTCAACATCGCACTGTTCCTGGACTCTCTGCAGAGCCTGCACATCATCAATGACTGCAAGGCAAGCTCCCAGATAGCCCTGGCCCTGCAGCTGACAGAAACCATTTCCTTCATCCACTGCTGCCTGAACCCCGTCATCTACGCCTTCGCTGGGGTGACATTCAAGGCCCATCTTAAAGGACTGCTTCAGTCCTGTGCCCGTGTCCTCTCCAGCCCTGCTGGAGGTGCTGGGGCTGGCCAATCATTTTCGACACCCACCCAGCTCTCTGGCTGGTCTGACAGCACTGGGGTCATGTGAGCCCACATGAGCTGCCTTCTGCTGGTGGAGGGGCTGGCTGAAGGTCTGATGTAGTCTTGGAGGGTGTGCCATGTGTGCAGCATCCCCCTGGGAGAAGCAGTATACCTGTACCTCCTTTAGGGATATGCTGTGAATTGTGACCTAAGCTGCGACGTTAATTTTCCAAGAGCACCGGTGCACTTGTAAAATAGTGACTGTACAGGGGTTGCAACAGAATGATTTTTAATTAAGCTTTTTAGAGCTCTTTTAATACACTTCAGCAAGCAAGGTTCTTCCTCTAGTATTTATTTTCTTCTCTGATGAAAGCATTGCTTCTGCCTCACCCCCAAATATGCTCTGCCTTGTGGAAGCTGTTCCATACCTGAATCCCTACATCCTTGGGACAGACATGGGGCACCCTCTAGGAAGTGGGGAAGTGGACAGGCATGGGATTGTTTCACGTTGTAAAAAGGGAATCACCTCAGCCACTGTCACCGCTCCCCCTTTGCCTCAGCTCCCAGATTAAGAGGCCCCTCAGCTCTGGACCCTGTTACTTTATTGTGGGATGCCCCTAGGGGCACAGCTGGGGAGCTGCTGCTGCCCAGGGCAGCCTTTGGTGGTGATTCCTCCAAAAATAACAAAGCAATACCTCCAGGTGTCCCCTATACTGGTCACTTATGGAGGCTCATACACTTGAAAACGTTGTCATCAGAGCAGGCAGGACATTGGCATCACCTCTGGAGCTGTAGGATCTCCAACTCTGTGCTTCCAGCACTCGCTGCTGAATATAATCACAACTAAATGGCATGTAGCAAGTAGGCTCAATCTCTTTTTACATTTGTACATATTTTCTAACATATTAGAAATGCTTTCTTTGAATAAACCTATCAGCTGCACCTTTTTGTCATGGCTCCTGAAAGTCTGTCTAAAGACTCATAAGCTGAGTTTAGGGTAAGGAGAGGATGTTTTTTGAGTGGGTATCAAGTAAAATACATCGGTGGAAATGAGAGGCACCCTGAAGCTGTTCAGCAAAATAAGTCTCACCTTCAATTTCCTACTGAGGAAGATTTTTTCTTTCCCAGTGAAATCAGCTTAGACAGCACAAAACTTGGCAGTCAGGTTTTCTGACTGCAGGGAAGAGACACAATGTCTGATTAAGGAGGGGACCACAGTCCAATCCAGACTGCATGAGATGTGCAACACCAAGGAGCTGCCTTCAAGGGTATAATGTGTCAGTGTAGAGTTCCCTGCACCTTTTTAGGCCTCTAGATGTCAGGGAATGATAATTTCATACCTGGGAGCTTTTTTGGTAGCTTTTTTTTTTTTTTCAGATTGAAATTGGGCATTTGTGAAACAGCAAACAATTTACTTTGTTGACAGTTGTATAAAAGAGACTAAAATCAAGAAAAGACTGCTTTTAGGTAAAGATAATATTCAAGGACTCTGGTTTTAAAACACCAATTTGGATCACATCTGGAGTCTTGTTAGTCAGAAGAAATAATAAGCAATAAGGGATAAGGTCACCAAGTCCTTATTTTTCAATAATTGTTTATTTGTCTTGCTGAATTCAAAATTTCCAAAAAACAAGATGGCCAAAAGCATTGCAATTTTTAAAAGATTGTGCCTCATTTTAGGTTGCTATGTCATTCAAAGCAAGACACACCAATATATGCCCCAGACATGCACAATTCTTTCCAATGTCATCATGAAATTCTGCAAGGGTGAACCTAAAATGTCCCAAAGAGGCTCTCGTGTCATGAATGCAGCAACCTTTTTCAGCAGTAGACTAAGATTGTCTCAGATTATTACACAAGAGTCAAACTCTGGTTTCTATTATTTCTTTTCTCCAGGTCCTACTGAAATCATGCTCTCTGTGCGTGTGTCATAGAATTTAGCACAAATTACATGAGAAGCCTTAACCTAAGCGTGAAAAATAGGCTTTGCTGGGCTCACTGCAGAGTTTCTACCCCCTCCTCCTCATCTTCCACTGCTACGTTTCAAAGACTGGTATTTAAGAATCCAGAAGCATAGATCCAAGCCCCACATCCTCTGCCCAAGCACAGTCAATCTCTCACAGATCAATACTGCAGATTCTTAGGACATTTTTCCCCTCAGAAGACTTTTTTCTCTGTATAATGTGGCTGCAAAAAGGAATAATACAAGTAAATATTGTGCCCCTTTTATTGTAAGAACTACCAGAACAGAGACATAAGTATACCCAGCATCATCCCAAGCACTTGTACACAGCAGAGCACTCAGAAGCATTGTGCCTTTTCTCTAAACATGAAATTTTATTTTTACTGCTTTTAACCCCAAGAGTTTATGCTAGTCTTATATGTGATGGAAAGGATCTATGGAGACACCAGGCAATGTTCAAAAATTTTTGCACTTCCATGCACTGAAAGAGATCTGAATAACAGCTCTACACTCATTCGATACTAATAAGGAGCTGGTACTGCCGTTTTTTCAATTATACATTTTTTTATAGGCAGAAACTTGTCATCAGGAGTCTACTTTTTTATGCAGGTGTAATAATCTGCTTGGAATAAATCAGGTAGCAGATACACTATTTCCTCAGCTTCAAGGGTTCTGACACACAGTAAAACTGATAGAAGAAATTTGGCAATCTACTCATAACCAGATCAGCTAGTTTTCACATGCTGAGATGTTGTCAGCTGCAAATACCAATGCAAAAGCACCAAAGAACATTCAGGTTTGATGTCACCTGGATTTCCTGGTGCTGGGTGTGGCACTGTGAATATATATGCCAAAATATATAGCCTAATCTGGTTCCATTAAATTAGTGGAAAGTTGATCACTATTCAGAAACGGATGGAATAAGGAAATTATTTCTGTTTGTAGAACAGATCTTTTGATCATATGTTGCACATCTAAAGCAATTATTGTTTCTCCAGAGACCAAACTGTATTGAAATGATTGATATCAGATTTCCAGCTAAACTGCTAAGTATGATTTTTCACATTTGGTAATATTTCCCTAGCTAGTTCAAAAATGTGTCTGAATCTCTCTTGAACTCTCTAGCTATTGATTTCCATCTAACATGTTTCACAGTACTCCACTTGCCTGTTTCATGTCTCTCTGTCCTTTTGTAGTATGATGTCTATGAGACTGTGACAGGAAGATCTGACCTTACTCTACTCCAAGGCCTCTTGGCGGTGTGAAACAAAATGTCCAAACGTCAACATCCTCAAAAACACCTCCCAGAACTTTAAAATAAATGAAGTGTAGTAATACTGTGCAAAGCAGTGCAAAGGAGAAATGTGCGAGTTAGAAAAGCAAAATCCTAATGTAAGATGTGGTGCTGTGGGTAATTCCTCCTGGCTTTTTTTCCAGCCCATGATTCCAAGCTCACAGCTTTCGTGGTGTTCCTCAGTTCTATTGGCTTACCATGGGACAGCCCAAACTTAAGAAGATATGAGGCTGAATTTTAGATCTGCTACATTTGGCCCACCTCCCTAAGCTAGGGTCATGAGAAGTCTGATTTAATGAGGGCTCCTGGAAGATTAAAAAAAGAACATGAGAGATCATTCTACAGGAAGAAAAATTTCTGCAAGTGAAGTTCTGCCTGCTCAGGAACAGTACTGGGAGGTTGTGCACACTCTTGCTCTCTAACTCTTTGGCCCCATGAAGCTTTCCTCTTTCCATAAGGAAAAACAAAGAGCTGCACCAGGTATGAGAGCAGGGTAAAGTGCTGGTTGGTTCCGGATTTACCCTTAGCATCCAGCAGGTGTAGAGGCCTGTGACCTTGGTAAGGGACTATGCCCTGCTAACGGAAAGAGTTGACAGGAGGTCAGATGTTGTAGAAAATGTCTACTTTTCCTTGCCTCTTCCACTTCTGGGGGACAAAACCAGATGTTGATTTCTGACTAAATACTGGAGTTTCAGTTATCCAACCTGTCTTAAAATCACTCTCTATCTCTCATTTAAGAACTCTCATTTGAGGTGTTTATGCAGTGAGAATCAACTCACAGAAAACACCTGTTGATACGATGACAGAAATCCTGCAATACTTCAGGATGATACAGCTCTGGGGGAAAAAAATCACATTAAACTTCGTCTTAAAACACTAAATTACTTAAGCTAGACTTCTCGATGAGTTTGGGAAACCATGAGTATATGGCTCCAAAGAGCTGAGACATTTATTTACACTCCTACCAGTTGTTACTTATTGCCCATTGGATGCTGAGGGCAGTGGTCTCCAGGCAGGCCCCTGCCACTGCCAGTCGCAAGCAGCTTTACGGTATCATCACATAGAGAGGCTGCTTCAGAGACACAGGCCTGTGAGGTCAGAAAACCCATCCTGTGCTCAGGCTAAACAGCAGTTGAGGGCTGTGACTAAGAGGATATAGGGCTGCTGGTTCTGGATTTCACTCAGATGTACCTATAACTGCAAAATATAAACACATTTCTCCACTTATTACAGCCTGTGCACCAATATGTCCCCAGAACTGGCTATTGGAGAGGCCCTCAGGTTTCCAGCAGTTCAGGGACACGGACATCAGTAATCTCTGATAGCAGGGGCATGGGAGACATGAAAAACCCTCAGAGTTTGTGGCTGGGATGGAAGATTTGTGACAAAACCAAACATACAGTGTCTAAAAAGAATATGGAAAAAAATATGTTAATAACAGCTGTTGTATGGTAGAACATGAAGTTATATGTGGGCACTGCTCTTAATTCCAGGAGCTGCTTTAGCCCCCTCCTACTTAGAAATTTCAACCCACTGTAAAGCACTCTTGATCTTTTGGTTTCTTTGCCCCCTTTTGTTTCTTCTGGGTCACATCCCTTACCACGGAAGGACTACTTCCTCTCTCCTCTTTTGGGAGTCCCTAGCACCTTGATTTCTTTTCTGCTGTAAACACACTAGAGGGTAAGTCTGTGCCTTTGTCCCTAATCTTTTCCTTACAGCACACCTTTTTGCTTCTCCATATCAACCTCTCAGGTTGTTGGCTCTCAAAAACAAAGGTCAGCAAAGCTGCCCTGTATAGAGGGCTGGTGAGTGAATCTGTTGAATTTCTCTAGCCTATCTCCAGCTCAAAAATATAAAAATTTCCTGAAATATATTTCTATATCTTCTTAGTACTGCTGTGTGAAATATTCTTGTTGCAGGGGGATCTATGAAAGGAGAGACTTCTGCAACCCTGTAAATGAAGACTCTGCTTCCCAAGTGTCTTCTTCAGCCTTGCTGCCCAGTGATACAGTGTTGGTATTGCTATTCCTGGGCTACCAGCTTTGTACTGAGGATGCAAGGTCTTGGGGCTAAGGTTTGCCAGCCTGGCTTTGTCTGAACCCATTTTGATCTGCCCAAAGCTTTGTTTTTGCTTGGTTTAGCTGTAGGTGCAGTTCTTCTGAGTAGGAGATTATATTTAATCTGCTCTAGTTTTGCTTATCTCTTGCGGTACAACCACAGTTTTTATGCAGATACTAGTAAAAAGCAGTTATTCTTTCTAACATGACTCTAATGTGATGCTGCAACGTAGAGAAATACAGTCTGTGTATGACAGCAGGGGCCTTGAGAAGTAGGGAAAGAGCAAGAGCTGTAGAGGGACAATTTCATGAGGGACCAACTGGCTGAAGTCACTGACCTTAGGACTCAGAGGAGCAGTGGAAAAGTAAAAGCATTACACTCAGAAAAAGGGTATAGAAAACAAATTTAACTATTCATTATTGTTGATGATGCAGCATTATTATTAGTAGTAGTCGTCGTAGTATTAGTATCATTATTAGTATCACTATTACTTCATTGTTGTTTCTGCCCAGATGAATTCATGTCTTTATTATTTTTTCCTCCTTTCTTTCTTTTTTTGAGATAATTAGATCTGGACTAATAATGATTGCTGTTATTACAGTGCTGATAAGTTCAATTATACTAAAAATAAATTATTTTTTTTGTGTATAAAGTGTTTCTTTTCTGACCACTGTGAGCATTACATTTGCCCCACAGATGAGGCCAACTGGACTGCATTGAACACTTTGGTAGACAGGCTGGGTTGTAGTACCACAAATCTATGAGGTACAGCAGCCCTTTGGGGAAACTCGAAACAGGTGTGAGAGAGGGAATGTGCTTTGCCCTGAAAGCCTGAGATTACACAGGTCTGTGTATGATAATCAATTTAAAGCCAGGTTCTGTCAGGTGTTTGAGATCCACCACTGAATTCAGTAAGGCAGGACACAACAGTCATTGGGATTTGCATAATATTTTCCAGGGATTGACATTAGAGTTAAAAAGATCCAGGCAAGAACTACATATTACCTTCTTCTCCTATTTAAGCTCAAGTTATAAGGAAGAAGAGTTGTATTAGCCAAAATCAATGACATTGCTCATTTGTAGCTATGCACTATAACTATTTGTAGTCCTTAGACTTGAATCTTGGCTATAGAAACACACCTCACACTGTTTTCTTTCTCATACCTTATGTGGGTTTTGCTATTCTTAATTAGAAATACATTATAACCAAAATACATTATCACGTGCAAATCCCAAATGCATTAATAAATCAACCCAGAAATGAGATACAAAACTTTCTGTGGTTTGCAATTTCTGCTGAAATGACCTCATGATGCCACTAAATTCTGAAGCTTGTTAACTTCAACTTTCTTTAAGAACTCGAAAATCTCAGAGGTCTGCTCAAACTCTGGTGGCCTTTAGATGACTTCTATGCCCAACTACTCTCTCTCTCTCTGTCTGCAGTTCCTTTCCTTCTCTTGACTGGGAGAAGATAGTCAGGTGTCCTCTCTCATCCATCCCAGTGCACTCCAGTGTCAGCTGGTCAGTCTGTCTCTCCCCTTAATGGGTCATCCTGTTCTCTTCCTTCACCCTGATTCTCAAGCTAGCTGACAAATCATGTTTTCATTCATCACAGCTTTCTGATACAGATTTCCAGGTTGTAGCTGAGGTCCAGAGCCCTTGACCCTAATTTTTTTAAGCTTTTTTCTCAGGCAGAGACTCCGTGATTTCAGAGAAAAAAACCACAGGCTTGTGGGGCTTAGACTTCCCTGACGGTCTTTAAATGTGTGGAGGGAGGGAAGCTGGAAGTGTCAGTGGTAAGCACTGTGTAAGCATTTATTCTTTAATGCATTTAACATATGAACAACTAGGATGCAAGAAATGGTCCCTGGTCAGTGTGAAAAACAGTAATAGTAAACTTCTTCAATATGCAATAGATTCAAAATCTATTATGACTTGAAGAAATCTGGTAAAATGGAGTATCAGTGTGCAGTGTTAGTTCCCTAAACAAAAACACCAGTGTTAGTTTGGTTTTGAGATTTCAGGTGAAACCAAGTGCACTTCAGGCAATGAAAAGACTTTTTTTTTGGCTAAGATTCATTCAATCTTTATGTAGGCTTTTATCTCAGCATACCTTAGCACAGCTTGGGCAGAAATACCAGCTTTCCTTTGAATTCTCTTGTTCATATGGCTTTTCAGTTGAAGTTATTTTTATCACTTCTCTGTGGCTTGTTTTCATCTTAACACTTACACAATCTCTTCTAAGAAGAATGGCAGACTAGTTTGCATGCACTAAATATGCTGGCATAAAACAACTACTGCAATGTGATCTGAGACCTTCACAAATACAGACTGACTTGGCTTCCCACCAGTCTTGCTAACACTGATGGTGTTTTGCACAGTGGCACAAACAGCCTATCCACAGCCATTCCACTGACAGAGCAGGTGAAAAACATCTCACTTGTGGACAAAACTGTAAGCTAGCTCTTCAATTCCCATTATGAGACAGCAATTAGTACTGCCTTTAAAAAAAAAAGGGAGACAGAGAATGTAATAAAGTTTAACACACCACAGTACAGAAGATACCACAGCGATTCTCATTTGCTGAGAATGGAGAAGAGTATGCAGTCTGTGGTACCACAGACTGTGTGTGGTTAGTTTGCTGTGGACTGTGAGAAAGGAGGTTATGATGACTTATCTAAAGCCCAGTGTTTTCTTCTATTTTCTCTACAGAAGTTACTAAGGAAATGGTGTCTCCACCTTGTAAATAAAACTTGTCAGAAGATGATTAGAATCAGATTCATTATGTGTATAAATTAGTTTAATGTGTCTACCAAGCTGGCTTCAGGCTGGACTCTCCATGGGGACTTCTCTGAGAAATAAAGGAGGTTTCACCAGACAGAGGCACAGGAGTATAAGGCCAGTCTCTGAGAAGACTGAAGACTATCTGAATCTGCTTGTGTCTTTCAGGTTCAGTTTCATTGAGCAGTCCCACAGATAGCTGAGAAGCAAAATCCGTGAAGACTTACATTTCAGAGATGCCAAGTCCTGTGCCACAAATACCACTGGAATCTTCAAGCTTGTCACAGAATAGGCACAAGTTCCATCAAGGGATTTAGGCCTGAATTTATTCTGCCCACCCTTAAATGTCTACTTCTAGGACATCACTTAAGCACCTTTCCTTTCGACACAGATTTTCATAGACAACCTCTGCAGTTGTGTTCCTCATGTTCCAAGGCTCAATATGAAGACAAAGAACCAGCAGCTACAACAGATGGGAGCCCTGCTCCAGCATAATACTTTGCTTTGGAGAAAAACAGTTCACAAAACAGGTTTCCCAAACTGAGAGATGCTTGACAGTGTTATTTGTGATCTTGGCACTTCAGCTTCCTCATTTCACAATTGAGATAATTGTATTGATTCTTCCCATATATATGGTAAGAAGACAAATACTGTAATACCTGTGAAGCACTCAGATATTACCCTAACAGAACCAGAGGCATGATCATGAGGGAAAAGCAAAATTCTGCAGTCCAAGAAAGGCCTGGGTAGTGTACATTAAATAAGGCCTGGTCCTGCACAGTAGTGAAGTGCAACAAAAAGAACTCTGAATAACCAGTCCCTCAGCTGGGAGGATGCCTTCTGCAAACTGAATAAAGCATTCTGATGTGTGTACTAGGAATCCCAATGTTTGTACTCAAGAGGCTAACATGAAGGGCAGATTGCATTGATATTTCCTTGTGCAGTTCTTCCTATGAGCCACTCTGAATAGCTGAGCAAGTGCTGTGACACCTGAGCAGCTAACAATGCAACTTTCATACACCTTCAGTTGAAACTGCTTTGCTTTTGTGTATCTTCCTACCTCTTCTAAAACATGGTGCCCTATAAAACACCTACATGGATATGAGGTGTAGGGGAAGAGGAGGGCAGCCTTTGCAGCCTTACTTCTGTGCCATGACAGGTAACACATACAGTTTTCCTGGGCATGAGCAGGCGACAGTCTTTGTAGTGCCACAATAAATCTGATCCTGCTTCTGGGGGTGTCAGCAGCTAGACTGGTCTTTAAATCTACAGAATAGGCCTATTCCTCTTCAGCAAAGGATGTAGACAGCATTATCAGGCTTACATGTTAAAAAACCACCTCAGCCTCTAAGAACAGAAAATCAAAAGTACTTCTTGTTTTTCCAAAATAAATGGTTTCTCATCACCAAAAGCCCTGGAGATTTCTGAAAAGCCCTGAAAACTGTTATCTGAAACAGTTCTGTCAATGTACAGGCTGGCTGTCTGCTAAGAACTTGTTGTCTAGGCTGTTTATATCATTAAAGAGAGCTCCCTCTGTAAGGTGATTAATTCTAGCCTGAGGTGGAGTAACTTAAAACAATCTGCCACCCTCTGCAAATACCTACCTCTACCCCTTGACTATAGAGGGAGCCCTTAGATTAGCTAGCCGACTGCCAGCTAAGGGTGGGGGAGACAATTCCTACATTCAGTTTGAAGGAGTTGGGAATGAATTACCTACTAACAGACCTTGCAAAGTCTTCCTGTGGACTCTTCCTTGTGCTCAACCAAAGTTGCCACATGCTCACCCCTCTGAGCTTGAGGACAGTCAGCAAAATGCCTGCTGAGGGCTGTTGTGGGTGAGGGCGCTCAGGAGGAGTCTACACTACAGGTCTTGTTAAGATGTTGAACTCCTTTTTTAACAGAAAACCTCTACTTCACTTATTTTCACCATGAAAGGGCAGGCTGAAGCACACCAGAGGAATGGGGAAGCAACTCCATTGGTATGCACCTTCCCTCTTCATGCTGTCCTGCTTTGCTTAAAGTTCTTAAACATGCTTTGACACAGGGACTGAGGGCATCATTTCTCCTTCAATGTGGAAAGCCTAGAATATGAGATGAACTGCAAAGCCATCACTTAGCTATGGTCTTAGTGGCATATAGCTGAGGTCCAGTCATTTCTATTCAGGCAGTCTGGTTGGTAATTTTACCATTATTTTTGCCATCAATGATCTGTTTCTAACTATCCCTTTCCCTCCACAGGAAAAGATACTTCTTCCAGAAATAAGGAAAATTATTTTAGTGCCCTCTACGTATCTCTACGCCTTGACTTCAGTATCCACATAACATTTTAAATTTAAGGCAAGAGTATTATTGTTATTATCTTACATTCAGTAGTTGATGGAGTCATAGTAGCACATCATGGTTCAGTTTTCTCAGTGGTAGTGTTGCGACAGCTTGTAGAAAGCCCCAGCTGAATAAGACAGTTTTGTTGCAGAAATTTTTTGTTCCTTTTTAATTTTTCTCTTTGGTACAGTCAAGCAGCACAGATTTTCAATTGATTAGCATGGTAAAGTACATGTACTCTTTTCTTACTGTTCTTTCTGATTTTATATGGACATGGAGAACCTAAACAGCGCTCTAATTTTATACAGCAAGCAATCTTCACCTGCTAATGTCTTTGACTTTGGAAGGCTTTTCTCCCACTGCTTCCTCTACTTCTGTCTCCTAGGCAGTTATATGGATTAGCTAATGTTTATAATGTCCATTAAACCCATACAGGAAAAATACTAAGAGTAAATTCATAGAAATTAACTCTGAGAGATCTCTCCAGGGATCATCTAGTCCTTTCCCAATTGTTTCTTGTAGGTGATGCTTTCTAGACCAATGAACATAATTTCTTTCCCCTGGATTTCTTCAGAGTCTCAACATATCTGAAAAAGACGTTTTCAGGGGGCTCTATTCTCCTTTTTAACAGGCTCTGTCTTCCATAATACTATAATAATTTAGCTACAATTCAAAATGTAGTCACAGACGCCTAAAATTAAGTGCTAATATGAAAGGTTTCTTTTCTTTTGAATGTTTCTCTTTTTTTTCTCTGTATTTTAGTCTTGATCAGACTTCCTGAAGTAGCTTCAGATTATTTGGATTGCCATTTCAGAAACAAACCATTCCTGATTTTAAAAGGTCAGAGTAATTTGAGCTCAGGCAGCCCAAAAATACTGTCCACTTGTCTTCAATCTAATCATCCAGATTGGAGGCACAAAGAATTAAAATTCTTTCAAAACAATGTGTGCAAAACTGTTCTTTTTTTCTCAGATTAGAATAGACTTGTCAGTCAGGAGTCACCACCTCAAGCAACCATCAAACTCACTATGCCAGACTCAAGACTGTTGCTTACCTCACAGATAATGAAAATAGTATGTAGGTCTTCCAAGGCAGACTTCTTCTTTGATCTTCCCTAGAAGTGGTTTGGAGCTTGGTTACTTGAGAAAATCCCTGAGCAAGGCAGAAGGAAGCCCCAGCTTCACCAAACAGGGAGAGAAGAGGTCAAGGGTTACTTCTGGTACTCCCAGACAATTAGACCCATGCACAGCCCCTGGCCAATGAATTCCAAAGGAGTTCCACTTTCAAGACCTGAGATAAGCCCCTTTTCCACGTGTCCACCCCTCTTTTTCATGGGGCAGCAAAAATGAAGTGCCTTAGGCAAGATTTTTGATCCTGCAAGCCAAGCAATTCTTTACCAGGGGTTCACAAAAGATTAAATGTGCAAACAAGACTTCTGAACTAGCAGCCTGTATGTTGAGTAGGAAGAGATGTCCTGGGTGGCAAAACCCATAGCTTTTCAAATTCAGACAGAAAAACAAAGGGAGAGGGTGTAGAAAGAAAATGTGGTTTTTGTTTCACTGTTATTCACTCTGTCCCAGTAGGGAAGGCACTTTCTGCTTAGGCTTGAAAGTTTTCCATGGTTTGCTGTCTATACTTGCAGCAAAATCTAGGCAGCCCCTTCCAGATCAACAGGAAACATTTTTGTGCTTTAAGCCATCACACTCCTCTTCCTAAAGCCTTGCTTAGGTGCTCTTTCTGAAACAGCTTTACGAGTCTCTTTTGTACACCCTGGAACACATGTGTCAGGTTATGTATCCCTGGTTTTGCTGAAACTCCACGTAGATTTTTCTTTCCTTAGCAAATGACAACAGCTATAATTGTAGCACAAGCCAGTCTTACAACTTTTCAAGAATACTATAGGAAAACACCCTGAAGTCTTAGAATAGTCAAGAACTGTTGCCAAAAGCCTACAAATTTGAAAAATGCAGCTTTTCTATAAAATTGGAAAAGACTCCATAGGGAGCAGAGAAGTGGCCATATTATTCATCACTTCTGGTTTATAATGATCTATGGGACACAATGCTATGTATCCCAGAGTCCTGAGAGAATTAGCTGATGCAGTTGCCAAGCCACTCTCCATGACATTTGAAAATTCATGGCAACAGGGGAAGTCCCAGGTGACTGGAAAAAGGGAAACATTGTACCCATCTTTAGAAAGGGTAGAAAGGAGGACCCTGGTAACTACCAACCTGTCAGACTTACCTCTGTGCCTGGGAAGATCACAGATACCAGATCCTCCTGGCAGCTATGCTAAGGTAAGGTACATGGAGAACAGGGAGGTGATTCAGGGCAGCCAGCACGGCTTCACCAAGGGCAAATCCTGCCTGACCAACTCAGTGGCCTTCTATTCTGGAGTAACTGCAACAGTGGACAAGGGAAAGGTTACAGATGTTATGTATCTGGACTTCTGAAAAGTCTTTGGCACTGTCCCCCACAACATCCTTCTCTCTAAATTGAAGAGAGACGGATTCAATGGGTAAACTCTTAGATGGATTAGAAAATGTTTGGACGGTCCCATCTGGAGGGTAGTGGTCAATGGTTCAGAGTCCCAATGGACATCAGTGATGAGTGGTGTCACTCAGGGTTCATATTGGGAGCAGCACTATTTAATATCTTCATTAATTATGTAGACAAAGGAATTGAGTGCACCCCCACCAAATCTGCAAATGAGACCAAGGTGAAGGACGGGATGCCATCCAGAAGGACTTGGACAAGATCGAGAAATGGGCCCATGGGAATCTCATGAGGATTAACAAGACCAAGTGCAAGGTGCTGCACTTGGGTTTGGGCAACCCCCGGTATCAATACAGGCTGGTGGATGAACATATCGAGAACAGCCCTGCTGAGAAGGATTTAAGGGATGCTGATGGATGAAAGGCTGGACATGACCCAGCCATGTGTGCTCACTGCCAGAAAGCCAAGTGTGTCCTGGGCTGCACCAAAGCAGCGTGGCCAGAAGGGTGAGAGAGGTGATTCTGCTGCTTTACTCCAATCTGGTGAGACCCCACCTGGAACTCTGCATCCAGCTCTGGGCTCCCCAGCACAGGAAAGACATGGACCTGTTGAAGCGAGTGTAGAGGAGGCCCACCAAGATGCTTAGAGGGATGGAGCACCTTTCCTATGAGGAAAGGCTGAGGGAATTATGTTTGTTCAACCTGGAAAACAGAAGGCTTCGGAGTGACCTAACTGCAGCTTTCCAGTAACTGAAGGGACCTAAAAGAAAGATGGAAAGAAATTATTTACAAGGGCATGTAGTGACCGAACAAGGGGCAATGGCTTTAAACTGATACTAAGTTTAGATTAGAAGTGTCTAGAGCAGATAGAAATACTTATCATCCTGAGAAGGGGATTTTATTGAATTTAACCAGCCAGTCTTACCCTTGTAGAGATGCAGTAGTTCGAATACTGACTGCTCCAGTTCCATCTGGAGTAGAACAAGTAGACACCTATGAAGTCTTCATCCCTCAGCCTGGAAACTGAGCTCTTTCAGAAAAGAAGAACGTGACCCTTGATTCCTGTAATAACGTTTTGCAATAGATCACACAGGAAGTGCTGTTTCCTATTTTCAGATATAGGGTTTAAGTATGTGTTTGTTCACAAAGGAGAAGAAGACACAGTCAGACAAAACCAGCTTGATAAATCAGTGAGTAGCTAATTTTTTTTTCCTTATTTTTACATCTTAATGTGTATCTATAGATACAGATTCACTATGTGGGGAAGTATAGGTGCCTAATGACAGTAGTAGTAGAACTAATACTATCTGTAAAAACAATCGGGTCTTGTAACTAGTTTACAGTGTGGATAAGGTGAAATATGAAAGTAGAGAATTGAACTGGACAAGTGTTGTAGAAAATAATCTTTTTTTCTACCAAAACTTACAGGGTCTTGGTTTCAAAGCTGTTCCAGGAGGTCAATAGCTTGCAAATGTATTCTGCTAAGGATAGAAACTTGTCAGACATTAAATCCTGCACACTTAATCTAATCTCTCCATATCTAAGTCACATCTTGCCCTATCAGATGCAGATGGCAGATGTTCTTCATCACTATCCTATCACATGGCTTCTCTGTATTATTCAAGCACTTAATCTCTTAAAGGAACTATTTCACTATCGTATTTTAAAGGGATATGTTCTTTGCGATTGAGTCCTCTTTTTAATGTGATGTCTCTGAGTCACCACATTAAAAAGCCTGTATTCCATATCTCAGCTAAAGATATCAGTTTTATGCCCAGTCATGATCTGGGTTGCAATTTTTGGTCATGAGGTTTTACATGAATAAAAATAATCAGTGCTACACTGGAATTGTTTGGGTAAGAATATATTCCTACTTCTCTTTTCTTGGGACCACATAGACTCACTCTATTTAACTTCAGAAAAGCTCAGAATTTTTGCAGGACTGTCTCTCTGGTTTTGATGGGGAATGGAAAGAATAGGATCTTGAGGGCTCACAGAGAATTAAGCCTGTTTTTTCCAGCCCAGAAGAGATTTTTCCTTGAAAGTTCTACAAGGTTGAAAAAACCTCACCAGTTAGGAGGCAAGCAATTCTAAATGTTTCTAATGCTCAGCTGTTATAAAAGAGGAAGAGGGTTTCCAAGCGAGGTTTTCCAAGTAAGGTTTAATTTTGGAAAGGGCTCTTTCCCTAGTCAAATCATAGAAAGAAAGACTGTGGCAACTACCACATGAAAAGATGTGTTCAAAGGAAACTATCAGTTCAGAGACTTACATGGAGCATTTAGTTTACACTTTCATCTTTTTCTTCATCTTTTTTGGTAACAAGAAATGTTCCTACATCTATGCTTGCTCTCCAAGAAAGTGCAGGTGTCTGCGCAGAGTTTTCTCTGTAGTTTTTCTCCTCCTGGAAAGTCAAAGTTAAAGAGATAGAACTATTAGTGGGAAACACTGGCTACTCCTCTTGCAACACCTGCTATCAGAATATGGGGTATTATTTTTTGTTATTTGAGTATCAGTTTTACTCTATGCTACATTATACATCTCTCTATAAAGTGCCCTAGAAGCTGCTGACACACTTTTAAGCTGACTACAAGTCATTAAGCAGTTTCTTTTTCTGTATGACAAGCACTGGCATTTGTAAAAGGAGGAGAGTGAGGGCAAGGGCAGTTACCTACTCTGTTACCTACTCATGCATTTCAAAAGAGAAATCTTGTCTTAGACTGTAACAAGGGAAAGGGAACTTTTGGGGCCATTAAATTTTGAGCTAAGTGGCTCCATTAATGCACAGGCGCTCTTCTAACT
This sequence comes from Pseudopipra pipra, assembly GCF_036250125.1. Lineage (NCBI taxonomy): Eukaryota > Metazoa > Chordata > Aves > Passeriformes > Pipridae > Pseudopipra > Pseudopipra pipra. Next base: position 111,084,273 of record NC_087549.1, read on the forward strand.
TGTTATTACTTACTCTGATTTCTGTGAGGAAACTTTGTCCAAATCCCCTTTAGGGTACTGCAGACTCATTCAGCTGTGACAACTGTCATACCTGAGTAAGTCACTGTAGCAACTCAGGAGCCTCTCTGCTTGAATTACATGGAAATGTCTGATAGTCATACTGGCACCCGGGCATTTTACAGCTAAAGGTGACACAGTATAGATAGCAACTAATGCTCAAGAGCTAGCAAGGCTTCTCTTGAAGCACCCAAAATACAGAAAAGACATGATTCAGAGCTACATTTTCGTTACAGGAATCTGTGATGTTGCCATGAGTGCAGCTTTGTTAAAACTTAAAGAAATGAAATTATGTTTATTTGGGACCACAAAGCTTCAATTATTAAGCAGACCAAATTTTCTCCCATCCAAGATGTAGCCCCATTTTCTCTGCAAGAACTCTTTTCCAGGGTGCAGGCATTTGGCCCATGGCTTGGTCACGCCTCTCTGTATCCAGCTTCTTTGGCAACTCTGAACATAACCAGTCCTCCAAGGCGAAACAACAGTAGCCTCTTATTGGACTGCTCATATGTGTAGATGCTTCTGCGTGCTTAGAACACAGAATAAATTAGAAAGGAAGGAGGGCACAAAGGAGAATCTTATATTGATTGCTACATTAGGCTTGACATTGTTGCCCAATTTTGTAAAAATCATTCAGACTTTCTGTTAGCAATAAAACTACCCTGTGCATGCAGAAACTGTGGGAGTGTGGGCAAGACAGTGGGCACTGATGTCCACATGCAGTCCAGAAAATGCAAAAGCCACTCAAATTAAAATAATTAAGACTTTCTGGATATTCATTTGTAATTTTGGAAGGAAAAAAAGAGGGAAATAAATGAAATAATCAAAAGTTCCCAAATCAGAATGTTTCAGAAGATTATGTTTAAAAAGCACAAGGGTAGAGATAAACCTGGAAATTTCTTTGTTGTAACACACCAATCTTTGAAGGCTTGTGCCTAAATAATTTAAGAGTTAAAACCAGACTTCTTTTCGAGGGCTACAGCTTCTGCAGAAGATGTTCCTTTCTGCATGAAAATGAAAATGGGAACAATGATTAAAGATAAATAAGAAAAAAAGGTCATAGAATCATAGAACCATAAAATCAACCAGGTTGGAAAAGACCTCCGAGATCATCAGGTCAAATGCAAACAAGTAATTTCCAGAAGAATTTTTTAGCCAGGTCAGCTTTCTAGAGTTCTTTGTGATTAACATTACCTGCATGCGAAGGAGAAGGAATTTTTTATAAATCATTTCAGAAAATATTTTTAATATTTTGTGCTTGTCGTGAAGAGGAGTATCTGGCTTCTCAGCCATGCAAATGCTCAGAGTTTTCCCAACAGGTCAGAGACAGTAAACAAAACAGTCACAGTACATGCTGTCTTTCTAGCCAGCATCAGTGTGAATCATATAGCGCAGGAGCTCAGTTTTGGTAGTGGGAAGGTGAACTTGGTCTGGTTGGGATGGACTCACTTTTCTTCACAGCAGCTCTTATGGTGATGCCTTTTAGACTTGCAACCACAGCTGGAACAAGTGACCCAAACTGACCAAAAGGATCATACTCAGCAAAAAAACAAGGGGAAGTTTTTCCAAAGTAGGCATTGCTCAGAGACGGGCTGGCCATCCATCTGCTTGTTAGCAGGTGACAAGCATTTGTCGTTGTATCATCTCTTGTGGTCTTTTTCAGTTTCGTTTTCTTATTCAACTGTCTTTATCTTAGCCTGCAAGTTTATCTTGCTTCACCACTTCTGATTCTTTCCCCCATCCTGCTGTCAGGGGATGTGAGTGGGTGACTCGGTATGGGCTTAGCTGCCAGCTGGGATCAACCCCTCACAGGACATAAGACTTGGACAGCAAAGGAGACAAATCTTTAGGGAATCGGTTAACTTTAGTTCTGCTGCTCCCACAACTATTTTCTGCTGGTGTTACAACTCAGAATAAGTTCCAAACTAAAAAAAAAAAAATTAATTATTTTCTTTGTATACAAATACAAAGATTCAACAAGGCTAAGTGTGCCGGGGGGGATTTATATCGAATACTAGGAAAGATTTCTTCAGTGAAAGGGATATCAAGCATTGGAACAGGCTGCCCAGGGAAACATCAGAGTCACCATCCTTGGAGATATTTAAAAGGTGTGTAGATGTGGTGCTTAGGTACATGGTGGACTTGGCACTGTCATGTTAATGGTTGGACTCAATGATATTAGAAGTCTTTTCTAATCTAAATTATTCTGTGATTCTACAATATTACAATACTATATATATATGAATGTATATATGTGAATGTTTACTTGTGCATATACCCACAGAGAAAATTGTTTTAACTCTGTGTAACCAACAAAATTTATTCAAGAAGATTATTTGCATTATATATATCCACTGAGATAAAAATCCAGATCAAAACTAAGTCCTCTGGATCCTGAATGGTCTGTAATTACATATCAGGAAATAAGCTTTTGCTCAAACTGCTGAGTAGGCTGACATGAGCTTAAGACACTTTAGAAATTTCACAGGCTGCAGCTCAGAATGGCCCACCATGTAATTGAATTGACTACCTACCAAAAAGCAGACCAGAGGCCTGTCTCTGTGTCACTCCAGCCACAGGCTGAGTTTCTTCAGTTACATTTAGTCTTGCAGAACTTGTGTGCACAGAGAATGAAGTCGTGGTTTTGAGAGTGTGGTGTCTGTAAAAGACATCTGCAATCACACAGGGTAGACCACACCACTGAAAAAAGTGCATTCAGGAAAGGAGCAAACACTGCTGTGGGACATGAGCGGTCAGAGATCACACAGCAAGCTGGGGCAGAGGCCCTGCCTGGTCTTCTGTGTCAGGAGCAGTCTGTTGCCTTTGTCTAAGAACAGGCATCAACTTGACAGGAAGGTGCTCATTTCAAAACCATCAACTTGCCACGGGCAGTCACCACTCTGCCATGAAGTGCCTGAGAAAAGCAGTCATGATGGCACAGCAAGAAAGAGCAGCCCTTCAATCAGACAGCAAGGAGCTCTATTTGAGTGGCTACCAAAGGCATTGATTTCACTTCCCCACTAAGTGACCAGGGAGCACATTTGGCCACTCTGACACTCATCTTCACAAAATCCTCTTCCCAGCTTCTCATGGGACACATGGGAATTCTTCCATGTTCTCCAGAGGTCTGTGAGAAGACTGTTCGCCTCAACTTTTCAGAGACCAAGTTATACAAAGATAGCTGTTCTTCTGCACCTGGCTCACAGTCCTACTTGGGACTTGGGAAAGGGGAAGACTTTGGTGACTGGAGGGCCTTCCACTGTAACAGAACTGGCCTGGGGGCTTTCACAGCTTTGCTGCACACTCACCTCCCAGGCCCTGGCTCCTTCTTGCACGTAAAGCTCAGTCTCTACAATGGTTCCCAAACCAAAACTGAAGGGACAGAGAGGTTGCACTTCCTCAGTGTCGCCTCGCTGGAAACACTGAATAACAAAGGGTGAAGAACAACATCACATGAAGAACTGTAGTGCACACAGATAGCAATGTTCATATCTACCTTTCGCCTTTGTGCTTCCTCCAAGACACTCAGCCAAGTCTTAACTTTGCAGCTCCTGAATCATGCCTGTAAACAGCTACTGAAACAAGGAATTAAAACTCCTTACATCCCCAAGCAGCACTGGGGAGGTCTTTCAACTGACAGTAAGATGCCACAACAGACACAGGTGTCAGAGGCCATCCTGACAGCAACTCTCATCTTTTGTGCCATTTGCCAATGTGTTTGTCTCTCCGTTCTCTCTACAGGACTCTGCACTGTTTTCATTCCAAAGCGACCTGAAACCAACACGCTGCCATTGCCTACGCCTGGCAGAGGGTCTCTAAAGGACACAGTGTTTGCCATTTTAACTCAGACCAACGCTGCTGAGTTCTCGCTCTGCAACACACAGGACAGCAGGTATGTTTAGTATTTTCCAGTGTCCTGTTTCCCATAGGCATTAAGGCTCCCAGGTCACAAGCAACCTAAAAAACTGGTGTCAGCTGTTTTTCACCCATGCCACAGTGCCTTTGCAGGCACCATTTACACCTGGACAGTGCCTGGTCCTCCTTGGGTGAGGACTACAGGATGGACTGGCACAGTGAGCTGGTGGCCAAGTCCCAAGGAGAAGCACAACTATGCTCTGTGTGTCAGATACTGTGCTTTCCTGTGGCTGCTTTCCTGGCTTTCTACACTCCATTGGAAAGCCACTGGTGAGCACAACAGCCCCAAACTACCCACAAACTACCCCAAACTTCCCTCTGCTTCTGGTTGAGTCAGGCAGCTGACAGGAAGAAGGAAAAAAGCACCAGGCAGTGTACATGTGGGAAGTGACACACACACTTCCAACATGCAGCAATGTGATTTCACAGATGTATAGATGGGTTTCCTGGCAGCTCTGCAATATCATTCTCTTTCACACTGAACGTAGTAATGTTTGTGTCCTCACCAGCAACACATTCCAAATGAGAACATCAAAACATTTCATTCTCCTCGCTGCCAAGCTTGGAGATTCCTCTGGTTTACCATCCTTGTCTTCCTTTCCAGACCAAAACACCATGGGAATTGATACAACAGACTTCACCGACTTGCCATATACAACAGAATTCGACTATGGCTATTCAACACCATGCATGGGAACTGAGGAAAAGCACTTTGCAGCAAAACTTTTGCCACCACTTTATTCTTTAGTAGTGATATTTGGCCTGACAGGCAACATGCTTGTTATCCTTATCCTGGTAAAATATAAGAGGTTGAAGAGTATGACTGACATCTACCTGCTCAACTTGGCAATTTCCGATCTGCTATTTGTATTTTCTCTCCCTTTTTGGGCTTATTACGCAGTTCACGACTGGATTTTTGGGGAGGCGCTGTGTCGAATTCTCTCAGGTGTCTACCTCCTTGGCTTCTACAGTGGTATCTTTTTCATAATCCTGTTGACCCTGGACAGGTACCTGGCCATAGTGCACGCGGTGTTTGCTTTAAAGGCCAGGACAGTTGCCTACGGCACCCTCACCAGCATCATCACCTGGGCTGTTGCTGTTTTAGCTTCTGTTCCTGGGATAGTATTTCACAAAACTCAGAAGGAAAGTTCACGTTATACTTGCAGTGCTCATTATCCAAGTGATTCCACAATAAATTGGAAGTACTCCTTTATTTTAAAGATGAACATTCTGGGACTTATTGTTCCAATGCTCATTATGATCTTCAGTTACTCACAAATTCTTCAAACATTATTGAGATCTAAGTGTGAGAAAAAACAGAAGGCAGTCAGACTTATTTTTGTGATCATGATCTTTTACTTCATCTTCTGGACACCATTCCATATTTCTTCTTTTTTGCATACATTTCAAGGTTCACTTTTCACTCCAAATTGTGATATCAAAGGCCAACTGGAGAAAGCAATTCAAGTGACAGAAACAATCTCAATGATCCACTGCTGTATCAATCCTGTGATCTATGCATTTGTTGGAGAAAAATTTAGGAAATATCTTCACGCCTTTTTCCGAAAGCACGTTGCAGCTCACCTTTGCAGAAAGTGTCCAAGTCTTTATCAGGAAAAATTAGAAAGAGTCAGTTCCACATTCACAGCATCCACTGCAGAGCACGACATCTCTACTGGACTGTAAAATTACATCAGAACATTAGTTAGTAAATGTTGCACCACTTGCTTTGCCTTAAGGACTGCCTGATGTTATTTAAGATCTTTATGTCGACCACTACTGAAAACTGTATGACCCTCAATTCTTGTGGTTAACTGTTCCCTGGAATTACAGCATTTCCCATTGTTAAACTAAGAGAATCAATGAGTTCTCCAGGAAATATTAATACCATACCTGTAGCACATCAAGATTTGAATGGTACCCAGAATAGTATGATTCTGTTTCTTTACAAAAATTCTATCCAGTGAGATTTACCCCGTGGAAATACAATATTGCAAAGAGTAAGGAGTAATAGGTCATCTCACAAGATCCATTTCTGTTATGTAAACACTGTAAGATAAACACTGGGAGGAAGCTTTGGGGATTGATCTACCTGTTTATTATTCAATATTAGTGAAGTACCTCTTGGAAATGTCTGTATTCTTTCTGCAACATGGTCAAGTACTTGATAAGGAGAGGCTTTTAGTTTTCTTCCTTTTTCCCTCCTACTCCTTATTTTCCCCATGCGAATAAAAGATGTTTAAAGAAAAAGGAATTTAAGCATTAATATGAGTTATACCAAGATAATATCCCTTCTCTGATAGGAGACTTGACTGACCTTTATCTTACTGGGACCATTTAACCCAAGGGTTTATCAGTTAGCCAACAGTGTAGCCATTTTTGAACATAATCCTCTCAACTAGAGACTAAGTTATAGTATTTTGATTTTAGTTTTTTAATTTTATATCTGCCATATCACTGTTCTGTTACTGATGTTTTCCAAAGTGGGCTGTTAATCAGCAACATTGTGATTTTTGTGGGTGAAATTTTTCATGTAACTGTACACACCAACTGCACAAGACAATGATGCCAGCCTAAAAAACATGAGCTTGTTTCTGACAAATCATATCCCTCCAAGAAAAAAAAACTTAACCAATAGAAGCACTTCAGCAAAGATCTACAAGGCCAGAATGAAAATTACCTCAGCATTTGCTATGCAAGATTCAGTATGAAAAAAACATCTGAAGGATTTTGGAGACTATGACACAGTACTGAGAGGAGGCCTTCCTAGTTCTGGACAGATAAATCAAGTGTGTAGAAGAAGAGTCTATGTGGCAACACACGACACAAGTGTGTCGGGTTAGGTTTCTGTATGAGACAAACATGCTCTTCACACATACAGTAAGTTTGATGTTTGGGATACACTTTTAGGAAGACAGTAGCCTTGGAACTGCAAAAGCAGCCAACTCCAGAGGAGTCATACTTGCTCTGTCTTCCCAGGAGAAGAGTGCCTCTAGCCAACTGGTGCCTCAATGAGAACTGCGTGGTGATTGAAGACGCAAGACCTTTAAGCTCCGTGTTGTTCTATGGCCATACACTTATTCCATTACTAGGAGTTTCCCTGTAAAAGAAAGTGCTATTCTAGGGACATGGTGCTAACAACGAAGAGGAAGGAGGGGCACAGCAGAGAGTTTCTTACTTCAAACTGTATGGAAGTGCAGGGGAGCACTCCTTAGGCAAGTGAGCTGTCCTTCCCTTTTTCTCCCCATTTATTTCAAAGGGCACTGCTCATGCATGTAAGGACTTGCTTATGGAAATCTGAGGTAAGGATACCAGAGGGGACTCCACACTACTTAACATTGTGCATGTGATGCAGATGTCTAAATTACAGCAAATCTCTTCAGGGTGCCTCAGTGAGGCACTCAGTAGAGAATAAGAAGTGCCTGGGGCAGAAGCAGACATAGGATTTAAATAGTCTCAGAGGAAGATTACCTGTCCAGCTGTAGAAGGACCTGGAAATGCCAACCTCTTAATTTAGGTATCACATGCCTTAATCTAGGTGGTGCAGACACTCTTCCCCCTATAGCCTTATAATGCCTAGGCACGTTTCTATTAGTTGTTAGCTCTTATCCTATCACCTGTTATTATCTGGCCCCATCAGCTGTTATTACCTGGCCACTACCTTGTGTGGTTTATAGCCATAGATAGAAGAAATGAAAGACCAAAATTTGCCCTCACAGTAAACTTTCTTGCTTGGAAATAATATTTTCTTTTATTTTGTACTTCTTATTGAAACAAAGCAAAAGCACCTTTTCAATATTAAAGCATAAATTAGTTCAGCGTAATACAAACTCTACTGTAACTGTGATATTACTACTGCTGTGTTCTATTTTAAATCATTATCTTTTTGGAATTAAGTCTCTTCCTGTTTTCATGTTAATGCAGTGAAATTAATAAAATCTGTATCTGGAAAATTGTATGTACTCTGTAGCCCATGTTCTCTTCTGTAAGCAAAAGGGCATTGGTTCTGCTCTCAGAGCGGAGGTGGAAAAAAGAGGCAGCCATGGGCTTAAACACTCTCAATACCACACTTCGAACCAAGCAAGCATAGAACTGCTTGCCCAGTCCAGAAGCTACTGCAGCTGATACACCTTTTATCCACCAGCAAGCTTGAGAAGAGTGAACTACAATAGCTTTGGGGAATGTCTGTGGCCACAGATTTTAGATGAGCAAAATTTGGAGAAAGAGGGTTGTGTGTGCTATAAATAAGGAAAGAGAAGGAATAAAAAAGGGCAATAAAAGATGTCACTTTATTAATATTGGAATAAAGACAGGATTCTCCATAGACTTTCTGCAGCCAATTTCAGATCTTCTTGCACTGTCTAGAGTGACCCCAGCCAAGCCATGTGCCTGATCTCCCAAGTTCTATGTGTAAGGGACTTAAGCGCTCAGTATGAAAGTACGAAAATATGCTGCTCCTTTACCATGTAATTCTCCCTGCTTCATTGTACCCATTCCTTTTTTCAGCCTATGATCCATACCTCCTCATATCCCCTGCACACTCTCCTCATCTGTCCACCATGGGATAAGCCAAATTCTATACCCACTCCTGTTTTTCTCTGATTTTGATTTTATGTTTTTTGCTGGCAGAAGCATAAATAAACTAAACCTAAAGATTAGCTTATTGTTATGTGCTCATTGGTTTTTCATTGTAGCTTTGCACTGAGGTATGCAGGGCTCTAGATAGCTTTGTGGCAGTTTTTGAGTCTTAATTGGTCAGACGTGGTTGAGGTCCTGAGCCCTTGATCCTAATTTTTTTAAGCTTTTTTCTCAGGCAGAGACTCCGTGATTTCAGAGAAAAAAACCACAGGCTTGTGGGGCTTAGACTTCCCTGACAGTCTTTAAATGTGTGGAGGGAGGGAAGCTGGAAGTGTCAGTGGTAAGCACTGTGTAAGCATTTATTCTTTAATGCATTTAACATATGAACAACTAGGATGCAAGAAATGGTCCCTGGTCAGTGTGAAAAACAGTAATAGTAAACTTCTTCAATATGCAATAGATTCAAAATCTATTATGACTTGAAGAAATCTGGTAAAATGGAGTATCAGTGTGCAGTGTTAGTTCCCTAAACAAAAACACCAGTGTTAGTTTGGTTTTGAGATTTCAGGTGAAACCAAGTGCACTTCAGGCAATGAAAAGACTTTTTTTTTGGCTAAGATTCATTCAATCTTTATGTAGGCTTTTATCTCAGCATACCTTAGCACAGCTTGGGCAGAAATACCAGCTTTCCTTTGAATTCTCTTGTTCATATGGCTTTTCAGTTGAAGTTATTTTTATCACTTCTCTGTGGCTTGTTTTCATCTTAACACTTACACAATCTCTTCTAAGAAGAATGGCAGACTAGTTTGCATGCACTAAATATGCTGGCATAAAACAACTACTGCAATGTGATCTGAGACCTTCACAAATACAGACTGACTTGGCTTCCTACCAGTCTTGCTAACACTGATGGTGTTTTGCACAGTGGCACAAACAGCCTATCCACAGCCATTCCACTGACAGAGCAGGTGAAAAACATCTCACTTGTGGACAAAACTGTAAGCTAGCTCTTCAATTCCCATTATGAGACAGCAATTAGTACTGCCTTTAAAAAAAAAAAGGGAGACAGAGTATGTAATAAAGTTTAACACACCACAGTATAGAAGATACCACAGCGATTCTCATTTGCTGAGAATGGAGAAGAGTATGCAGTCTGTGGTACCACAGACTGTGTGTGGTTAGTTTGCTGTGGACTGTGAGAAAGGAGGTTATGATGACTTATCTAAAGCCCAGTGTTTTCTTCTATTTTCTCTACAGAAGTTACTAAGGAAATGGTGTCTCCACCTTGTAAATAAAACTTGTCAGAAGATGATTAGAATCAGATTCATTATGTGTATAAATTAGTTTAATGTGTCTACCAAGCTGGCTTCAGGCTGGACTCTCCATGGGGACTTCTCTGAGAAATAAAGGAGGTTTCACCAGACAGAGGCACAGGAGTATAAGGCCAGTCTCTGAGAAGACTGAAGACTGTCTGAATCTGCTTGTGTCTTTCAGGTTCAGTTTCATTGAGCAGTCCCACAGATACCTGAGAAGCAAAATCCGTGAAGACTTACATTTCAGAGATGCCAAGTCCTGTGCCACAAATACCACTGGAATCTTCAAGCTTGTCACAGAATAGGCACAAGTTCCATCAAGGGATTTAGGCCTGAATTTATTCTGCCCACCCTTAAATGTCTACTTCTAGGACATCACTTAAGCACCTTTCCTTTCGACACAGATTTTCATAGATAACCTCTGCAGTTGTATTCCTCATGTTCCAAGGCTCAATACGAAGACAAAGAACCAGCAGCTACAACAGATGGGAGCCCTGCTCCAGCATAATACTTTGCTTTGGAGAAAAACAGTTCACAAAACAGGTTTCCCAAACTGAGAGATGCTTGACAGTGTTATTCGTGATCTTGGCACTTCAGCTTCCTCATTTCGCAATTGAGATAATTGTATTGATTCTTCCCATATATATGGTAAGAAGACAAATACTGTAATACCTGTGAAGCACTCAGATATTACCCTAACAGAACCAGAGGCATGATCATGAGGGAAAAGCAAAATTCTGCAGTCCAAGAAAGGCCTGGGTACTGTACATTAAATAAGGCCTGGTCCTGCACAGTAGTGAAGCGCAACAAAAAGAACTCTGAATAACCAGTCCCTCAGCTGGGAGGATGCCTTCTGCAAACTGAATAAAGCATTCTGATGTGTGTACTAGGAATCCCAATGTTTGTACTCAAGAGGCTAACATGAAGGGCAGATTGCATTGATATTTCCTTGTGCAGTTCTTCCTATGAGCCACTCTGAATAGCTGAGCAAGTGCTGTGACACCTGAGCAGCTAACAATGCAACTTTCATACACCTTCAGTTGAAACTGCTTTGCTTTTGTGTATCTTCCTACCTCTTCTAAAACATGGTGCCCTATAAAACACCTGCATGGATATGAGGTGTAGGGGAAGAGGAGGGCAGCCTTTGCAGCCTTACTTCTGTGCCATGACAGGTAACACATACAGTTTTCCTGGGCATGAGCAGGCGACAGTCTTTGTAGTGCCACAATAAATCTGATCCTGCTTCTGGGGGTGTCAGCAGCTAGACTGGTCTTTAAATCTACAGAATAGGCCTATTCCTCTTCAGCAAAGGATGTAGACAGCATTATCAGGCTTACATGTTAAAAAAACACCTCAGCCTCTAAGAACAGAAAATCAAAAATATTTCTTGTTTTTCCAAAATAAATGGTTTCTCATCACCAAAAGCCCTGAAGATTTCTGAAAAGCCCTGAAAACTGTTATCTGAAACAGTTCTGTCAATGTACAGGCTGGCTGTCTGCTAAGAACTTGTTGTCTAGGCTGTTTATATCATTAAAGAGAGCTCCCTCTGTAAGGTGATTAATTCTAGCCTGAGGTGGAGTAACTTAAAACAATCTGCCACCCTCTGCAAATACCTACCTCTACCCCTTGACTATAGAGGGAGCCCTTAGATTAGCTAGCCGACTGCCAGCTAAGGGTGGGAGAGGCAATTCCTACATTCAGTTTGAAGGAGTTGGGAATGAATTACCTACTAACAGACCTTGCAAAGTCTTCCTGTGGACTCTTCCTTGTGCTCAATCAAAGTTGCCACATGCTCACCCCTCTGAGCTTGAGGACAGTCAGCAAAATGCCTGCTGAGGGCTGTTGTGGGTGAGGGTGCTCAGGAGGAGTCTACACTACAGGTCTTGTTAAGATGTTGAACTCCTTTTTTAACAGAAAACCTCTACTTCACTTATTTTCACCATGAAAGGGCAGGCTGAAGCACACCAGAGGAATGGGGAAGCAACTCCATTGGTATGCACCTTCCCTCTTCATGCTGTCCTGCTTTGCTTAAAGTTCTTAAACATGCTTTGACACAGGGACTGAGGGCATCATTTCTCCTTCAATGTGGAAAGCCTAGAATATGAGATGAACTGCAAAGCCATCACTTAGCTATGGTCTTAGTGGCATATAGCTGAGGTCCAGTCATTTCTATTCAGGCAGTCTGGTTGGTAATTTTACCATTATTTTTGCCATCAATGATCTGTTTCTAACTATCCCTTTCCCTCCACAGGAAAAGATACTTCTTCCAGAAATAAGGAAAATTATTTTAGTGCCCTCTACGTATCTCTACGCCTTGACTTCAGTATCCACATAACATTTTAAATTTAAGGCAAGAGTATTATTGTTATTATCTTACATTCAGTAGTTGATGGAGTCATAGTAGCACATCATGGTTCAGTTTTCTCAGTGGTAGTGTTGCGACAGCTTGTAGAAAGCCCCAGCTGAATAAGACAGTTTTGTTGCAGAAATTTTTTGTTCCTTTTTGATTTTTCTCTTTGGTACAGTCAAGCAGCACAGATTTTCAATTGATTAGCATGGTAAAGTACATGTACTCTTTTCTTACTGTTCTTTCTGATTTTATATGGACATGGAGAACCTAAACAGCGCTCTAATTTTATACAGCAAGCAATCTTCACCTGCTAATGTCTTTGACTTTGGAAGGCTTTTCTCCCACTGCTTCCTCTGCTTCTGTCTCCTAGGCAGTTATATGGATTAGCTAATGTTTATAATGTCCATTAAACCCATACAGGAAAAATACTAAGAGTAAATTCATAGAAATTAACTCTGAGAGATCTCTCCAGGGATCATCTAGTCCTTTCCCAATTGTTTCTTGTAGGTCATGCTTTCTAGACCAATGAACATAATTTCTTTCCCCTGGATTTCTTCAGAGTCTCAACATATCTGAAAAAGACGTTTTCAGGGGGCTCTATTCTCCTTTTTAACAGGCTCTGTCTTCCATAATACAATAATAATTTAGCTACAATTCAAAATGTAGTCACAGATGCCTAAAATTAAGTGCTAATATGAAAGGTTTCTTTTCTTTTGAATGTTTCTCTTTTTTTTCTCTGTATTTTAGTCTTGATCAGACTTCCTGAAGTAGCTTCAGATTATTTGGATTGCCATTTCAGAAATAAACCATTCCTGATTTTAAAAGGTCAGAGAAATTTGAGCTCAGGCAGCCCAAAAATACTGTCCACTTGTCTTCAATCTAATCATCCAGATAGGAGGCACAAAGAATTAAAATTCTTTCAAAACAATGTGTGCAAAACTGTTCTTTTTTTCTCAGATTAGAATGGAGTTGTCAGTCAGGAGTCACCACCTCAAGCAACCATCAAACTCACTATGCCAGACTCAAGACTGTTGCTTACCTCACAGACAATGAAAATAGTACATAGGTCTTCCAAGGCAGACTTCTTCTTTGATCTTCCCTAGAAGTGATCTGGAGCTTGGTTACTTCAGAAAATCCCTGAGCAAGGCTGAAGGAAGCCCCAGCTTCACCAAACAGGGAGAGAAGAGGTCAAGGGTTACTTCTGGTACTCCCAGACAATTAGACCCATGCACAGCCCCTGGCCAATGAATTCCAAAGGAGTTCCACTTTCAAGACTTGAGATAAGCCCCTTTTCCAGGTGTCCACCCCTCTTTTTCATGGGGCAGCAAAAATGAAGTGCCTTAGGCAAGATTTTTGATCCTGCAAGCCAAGCAATTCTTTACCAGTGGTTCACAAAAGATTAAATGTGCAAACAAGACTTCTGAACTAGCAGCCTGTACGTTGAGTAGGAAGAGATGTCCTGAGTGGCAAAACCCATAGCTTTTCAAATTCAGACAGAAAAACTAAGGGAGAGGGTGTAGAAAGAAAATGAGGTTTTTGTTTCACTGTTATTCACTCTGTCCCGGTAGGGAAGGCACTTTCTTCTCAGGCTTGAAAGTTTTCCATGGTTTGCTGTCTATACTTACAGCAAAATCTAGGCAGCCCCTTCCAGATCAACAGGAAACATTTTTGTGCTTTAAGCCATCAGACTCCTCTTCCTAAAGCCTTGCTTAGGTGCTCTTTCTGAAACAGCTTTACGAGTCTCTTTTGTACACCCTGGAACACATGTGTCAGGTTATGTATCCCTGGTTTTGCTGAAACTCCACGTAGATTTTTCTTTCCTTAGCAAACGGCAACAGCTATAATTGTAGCACAAGCCAGTCTTACAACTTTTCAAGAATACTATAGGAAAACACCCTGAAGTCTTAGAATAGTCAAGAACTGTTGCCAAAAGCCTACAAATTTGAAAAATGCAGCTTTTCTATAAAATTGGAAAAGACTCCATAGGGAGCAGAGAAGTGGCCATATTATTCATCACTTCTGGTTTATAATGATCTATGGGACACAATGCTATGTATCCCAGAGTCCTGAGAGAATTAGCTGATGCAGTTGCCAAGCCACTCTCCATGACATTTGAAAATTCATGGCAACAGGGGAAGTCCCAGGTGACTGGAAAAAGGGAAACATTGTACCCATCTTTAGAAAGGGTAAAAAGGAGGAACCCTGGTAACTACCAACCTGTCAGACTTACCTCTGTGCCTGGGAAGATCACAGATACCAGATCCTCCTGGCAGCTATGCTAAGGTAAGGTACATGGAGAACAGGGAGGTGATTCAGGGCAGCCAGCACGGCTTCACCAAGGGCAAATCCTGCCTGACCAACTCAGTGGCCTTCTATTCTGGAGTAACTGCAACAGTGGACAAGGGAAAGGTTACAGATGTTATGTATCTGGACTTCTGAAAAGTCTTTGGCACTGTCCCCCACAACATCCTTCTCTCTAAATTGAAGAGAGACGGATTCAATGGGTAAACTCTTAGATGGATTAGAAAATGTTTGGACGGTCCCATCTGGAGGGTAGTGGTCAATGGTTCAGAGTCCCAATGGACATCAGTGATGAGTGGTGTCACTCAGGGTTCATATTGGGAGCAGCACTATTTAATATCTTCATTAATTATGTAGACAAAGGAATTGAGTGCACCCCCACCAAATCTGCAAATGAGACCAAGCTGAAGGACGGGATGCCATCCAGAAGGACTTGGACAAGATCGAGAAATGGGCCCATGGGAATCTCATGAGGATTAACAAGACCAAGTGCAAGGTGCTGCACTTGGGTTTGGGCAACCCCTGGTATCAATACAGGCTGGTGGATGAACATATCGAGAGCAGCCCCGCTGAGAAGGATTTGAGGGATGCTGATGGATGAAAGGCTGGACATGACCCAGCCATGTGTGCTCACTGCCAGAAAGCCAAGTGTGTCCTGGGCTGCACCAAAGCAGCGTGGCCAGAAGGGTGAGAGAGGTGATTCTGCTGCTTTACTCCAATCTGGTGAGACTCCACCTGGAACTCTGCATCCAGCTCTGGGCTCCCCAGCACAGGAAAGACATGGACCTGTTGAAGCGAGTGTAGAGGAGGCCCACCAAGATACTTAGAGGGATGGAGCACCTTTCCTATGAGGAAAGGCTGAAGGAATTATGTTTGTTCAACCTGGAAAACAGAAGGCTTTGGAGTGACCTAACTGCGGCTTTCCAGTAACTGAAGGGAGCCTAAAAGAAAAATGGAATGAAATTATTTACAAGGGCATGTAGTGACCGAACAAGGGGCAATGGCTTTAAACTGATACTAAGTTTAGATTAGAAGTGTCTAGAGCAGATAGAAATACTTATCATCCTGAGAAGGGGATTTTATTGAATTTAACCAGCCAGTCTTACCCTCGTAGAGATGCAGTAGTTCGGATACTGACTGCTCCAGTTCCATCTGGAGTAGAACAAGTAGACACCTGTGAAGTCTTCATCCCTCAGTTCTTACCTCAGCCTGGAAATTTAGCTCTTTCAGAAAAGAAGAACGTGACCCTTGATTCCTGTAATAATGTTTTGCAATAGATCACACAGGAAGTGCTGTTTCCTATTTTCAGATATAGGGTTTAAGTATGTGTTTGTTCACAAAGGAGAAGAAGACACAGTCAGACAAAACCAGCTTGATAAGTCAGTGAGTAGCTATTTTTTTTTCCTTATTTTTACATCTTAATGTGTATCTATAGATACAGATTCACTATGTGGGGAAGTATAGGTGCCTAATGACAGTAGTAGTAGAGCTAATACTATCTGTAAAAACAATCGGGTCTTGTAACTAGTTTACAGTGTGGATAAGGCGAAATATGAAAGTAGAGAATTGAACTGGACAAGTGTTGTAGAAAATAATCTTTTTTTCTACCCAAACTTACAGGGTCTTGGTTTCAAAGCTGTTCCAGCAGGTCAATAGCTTGCAAATGTATTCTGCTAAGGATAGAAACTTGTCAGACATTAAATCCTGCACACTTAATCTAATCTCTCCATATCTAAGTCACATCTTGCCCTATCAGATGCAGATGGCAGATGTTCTTCATCACTATCCTATCACATGGTTTCTCTGTATTATTCAAGCATTTAATCTGTTAAAGGAACTATTTCACTATTGTATTTTAAAAGGATATGTTCTTTGCGATTGAGTCTTCTTTTTAATCTGATGTCTCTGAGTCACCACATTAAAAAGCCTGTATTCCATATCTCAGCTAAAGATATCAGTTTTATGTCCAGTCATGATCTGGGTTGCAATTTTTGTTAATGAGGTTTTACATGAATAAAAATAATCAGTGCTACACTGGAATTGTACTACTCACACACAAGGAAAGGTGAGCTCCTTGTCATTTGCCTGGAATGGTTGGCAGTGTCAGAGCAGTGAGCTTGAAGCCCTTATAGCAATAACAGGACATCATATGATCCTATGCCATATCTTGGCAACCTCCACTCCAGATTATTAACTTTCTTTTTGTACTTGAGTTCATTCACAGAATGGTTGTGACTACGACTGTTGTTTGAATTACTCTGAATTCAATGTTTTATCTGAGGCACTGTAAGCAAAGACACTGAAAAAAAACCCTCAAAAATCCAAAGCACAACAAAAACCCCTCAACAGACATACTAGCCCAGAACTTAGCCTACACAAGAGAAGAGCACACTTATACATGTATTCATGATTTGGAGGAAGACATTTAATATCTGTCTCGAGTTTCTCATTCTCAGAATGCTTATTTTCAGTACTTATGCTATTCTTTTACTGTACATTTGTTTGGGTAAGAACATATTCCTACTTCTCTTTTCTTGGGATGACATAGACTCACTCTATTTAACTTCAGAAAAGCTCAGAATTTTTGCAGGACTGTCTCTCTGGTTTTGATGGGGAATGGAAAGAATAGGATCCTGAGGGCTCACAGAGAATTAAGCCTGTTTTTTCCAGCCCAGAAGAGATTTTTCCTTGAAAGTTCTACAAGGTTGAAAAAACCTCATCAGTTAAGAGGCAAGCAATTCTAAATGTTTCTAATGCTCAGCTGTTATAAAAGAGGAAGAGGTTTTCCAAGCGAGGTTTTCCAAGTAAGGTTTAATTTTGGAAAGGGCTCTTTCCCTAGTCAAATCATAGAAAGAAAGACTGTGGCAACTACCACATGAAAAGATGTGTTCAAAGGAAACTATCAGTTCAGAGACTTACATGGAGCATTTAGTTTACACTTTCATCTTTTTCTTCATCTTTTTTGGTAACAAGAAATGTTCCTACATCTATGCTTGCTCTCCAAGAAAGTGCAGGTGTCTGCGCAGAGTTTTCTCTGTAGTTTTTCTCCTCCTGGAAAGTCAAAGTTAAAGAGATAGAACTATTAGTGGGAAACACTGGCTACTCCTCTTGCAACACCTGCTATCAGAATATGGGGTATTATCTTTTGTTATTTGAGTATCAGTTTTACTCTGTGCTACATTATACATCTCTCTATAAAGTGCCCTAGAAGCTGCTGACACACTTTTAAGCTGACTACAAGTCATTAAGCAGTTTCTTTTTCTGTATGACAAGCACTGGCATTTGTAAAAGGAGGAGAGTGAGGGCAAGGGCAGTTACCTACTCTGTTACCTACTCATGCATTTCAAAAGAGAAATCTTGTCTTAGACTGTAACAAGGGAAAGGGAACTTTTGGGGCCATTAAATTTTGAGCTAAGTGGCTCCATTAATGCACAGGCGTTCTTCTAACTAGTTATTACTTACTCTGATTTCTGTGAGGAAACTTTGTCCAAATCCCCTTTAGGGTACTGCAGATTCATTGAGCTGTGACAACTGTCATACCTGAGTAAGTCACTGGAGCAACTCAGGAGCCTCTCTGCTTGAATTACATGGAAATGTCTGACAGTCATACTGGCACCCAGGCATTTTACAGCTAAAGGTGACACAGTATAGATAGCAACTAATGCTCAAGAGCTAGCAAGGCTTCTCTTGAAGCACCCAAAATACAGAAAAGACATGATTCAGAGCTACATTTTCGTTACAGGAATCTGTGATGTTGCCATGAGTGCAGCTTTGTTAAAACTTAAAGAAATGAAATTATGTTTATTTGGGACCACAAAGCTTCAATTATTAAGCAGACCAAATTTTCTCCCATCCAAGATGTAGCCCCATTTTCTCTGCAAGAACTCTTTTCCAGGGTGCAGGCATTTGGCCCATGGCTTGGCCACACCTCTCTGTATCCAGCTTCTTTGGCAACTCTGAACATAACCAGTCCTCCAAGGTGAAACAACAGTAGCCTCTTATTGGACTGCTCATATGTGTAGATGCTTCTGCGTGCTTAGAACACAGAATAAATTAGAAAGGAAGGAGGGCACAAAGGAGAATCTTATATTGATTGCTACATTAGGCTTGACATTGTTGCCCAATTTTGCAAAAATCATTCAGACTTTCTGTTAGCAATAAAACTACCCTGTGCATGCAGAAACTGTGGGAGTGTGGGCAAGACAGTGGGCACTGATGTCCACATGCAGTCCAGAAAATGCAAAAGCCCCTCAAATTAAAATAATTAAGACTTTCTGGATATTCACTTGTAATTTTGGAAGGAAAAAAAGAGGGAAATAAATGAAATAATCAGAAGTTCCCAAATCAGAATGTTTCAGAAGATTATGTTTAAAAAGCACAAGGGTAGAGATAAACCTGGAAATTTCTTTGTTGTAACACACCAATTTTTGAAGGCTTGTGCCTAAATAATTTAAGAGTTAAAACCAGACTTCTTTTCGAGGGCTACAGCTTCTGCAGAAGATGTTCCTTTCTGCATGAAAATGAAAATTGGAAAAATGATTAAAGATAAATTAAAAAAAAAGGTCATAGAACCATAGAACCATAAAATCAACCAGGTTGGAAAAGACCTCCGAGATCATCAGGTCAAATGCAAACAAGTAATTTCCAGAAAAATTTTTTAGCCGGGTCAGTTTTCTAGAGTTCTTTGTGATTAACATTACCTGCATGCGAAGGAGAAGGAATTTTTTATAAATCATTTCAGAAAATATTTTTAATATTTTGTGCTTGTCGTGAAGAGGAGTATCTGGCTTCTCACCCATGCAAATGCTCAGAGTTTTCCCAACAGGTCAGAGACAGTAAACAAAACAGTCACAGTACATGCTGTCTTTCTAGCCAGCATCAGTGTGAATCGTATAGCGCAGGAGCTCAGTTTTGGTAGTGGGAAGGTGAACTTGGTCTGGTTGGGATGGACTTACTTTTCTTCACAGCAGCTCTTATGGTGATGCCTTTTAGACATGCAACCACAGCTGGAACAAGTGACCCAAACTGACCAAAAGGATCATACTCAGCAAAAAAACAAGGGGAAGTTTTTCCAAAGTAGGCATTGCTCAGAGACGGGCTGGCCATCCATCTGCTTGTTAGCAGGTGACAAGCATTTGTCGTTGTATCATCTCTTGTGGTCTTTTTCAGTTTCGTTTTCTTATTCAACTGTCTTTATCTTAGCCTGCAAGTTTATCTTGCTTCACCACTTCTGATTCTTTCCCCCATTCTGCTGTCAGGGGATGTGGGTGGGTGACTCGGTATGGGCTTAGCTGCTGGCCGGGATCAACCCCTCACAGGACATAAGACTTGGACAGCAAAGGAGACAAATCTTTAGGGAATCAGTTAACTTTAGTTCTGCTGCTCCCACAATTATTTCTGCTGGTGTTACAACTCAGAATAAGTTCCAAACTAAAAAGAAAAAAATTAATTATTTTCTTTGTATATAAATACAAAGATTCAACAAGGGGAGATTTATATCAAATACTAGGAAAGATTTCTTCACTGAAAGGGATATCAAGCATTGGAACAGGCTGCCCAGGGAAACATCAGAGTCACCATCCTTGGAGATATTTAAAGGTGTGTAGATGTGGTGCTTAGGTACATGGTGGACTTGGCACTGTCATGTTAATGGTTGGACTCAATGATATTAGAAGTCTTTTCTAATCTAAATTATTCTGTGATTCTACAATATTACAGTACTATATATATATGAATGTATATATGTGAATGTTTACTTGTGCATATACCCACAGAGAAAATTGTTTTAACTCTGTGTAACCAACAAAATTTATTCAAGAAGATTATTTGCATTATATATATCCACTGAGATAAAAATCCAGATCAAAACTAAGTCCTCTGGATCCTGAATGGTCTGTAATTACATATCAGGAAATAAGCTTTTGCTCAAACTGCTGAGTAGGCTGACATGAGCGTAAGACACTTTAGAAATTTCACATGCTGCAGCTCAGAATGGCCCACCATGTAATTGAATTGACTATCTACCAAAAAGCAGACCAGAGGCCTGTCTCTGTGTCACTCCAGCCACAGGCTGAGTTTCTTCAGATACATTTAGTCTTGCAGAACTTGGGTGCAGAGAGAATGAAGTCGTGGTTTTGAGAGTGTGGTGTCTGTAAAAGACATCTGCAATCACACAGGGTAGACCACACCACTGAAAAAAGTGCATTCAGGAAAAGAGCAAACACTGCTGTGGGACATGAGCGGTCAGGGATCACACAGCAAGCTGGGGCAGAGGCCCTGCCTGGTCTTCTGTGTCAGGAGCAGTCTGTTGCCTTTGTCTAAGAACTGGCATCAACTTGACAGGAAGGTGCTCATTTCAAAACCATCAACTTGCCATGGGCAGTCACCACTCTGCCATGAAGTGCCTGAGAAAAGCAGTCATGATGGCACAGCAAGAAAGAGCAGCCCTTCAATCAGACAGCAAGTAGCTCTATTTGAGTGGCTACCAAAGGCATTGATTTCACTTCCCCACTAAGTGACCAGGGAGCACATTTGGCCACTCTGACACTCATCTTCACAAAATCCTCTTCCCAGCTTCTCATGGGACACACAGGAATTCTTCCATGTTCTCCAGAGGTCTGTGAGAAGACTGTTCTCCTCAACTTTTCAGAGACCAAGTTACACAAAGATAGCTGTTCTTCTGCACCTGGCTCACAGTCCTACTTGGGACTTGGGAAAGGGGAAGACTTCGGTGACTGGAGGGCCTCCCACTGTAACAGAACTGGCCTGGGGGCTTTCACAGCTTTGCTGCACACTCACCTCCCAGGCCCTGGCTCCTTCTTGCAAGGGAAGCTCAGTCTCTACAGTGGTTCCCAAACCAAAACTGAAGGGACAGAGAGGTTGCACTTCCTCAGTGTCGCCTCGCTGGAAACACTGAATAACAAAGGGTGAAGAACAACATCACATGAAGAACTGTAGTGCACACAGATAGCAATGTTCATATCTGCCTTTCGCCTTTGTGCTTCCTCCAAGACACTCAGCCAAGTCTTAACTTTGCAGCTCCTGAATCACGCCTGTAAACAGCTACTGAAACAAGGAATTAAAACTCCTTACGTCCCCAAGCAGCACTGGGGAGGTCTTTCAACTGACAGTAAGATGCCACAACAGACACAGGTGTCAGAGGCCATCCTGACAGCAACTCTCATCTTTTGTGCCATTTGCCAATGTGTTTGTCTCTCCGTTCTCTCTACAGGACTGTGCACTGTTTTCATTCCAAAGCGACCTGAAACCAACACGCTGCCATTGCCTACGCCTGGCAGAGGGTCTCTAAAGGACACAGTGTTTGCCATTTTAACTCAGACCAACGCTGCTGAGTTCTCGCTCTGCAACACGCAGGACAGCAGGTATGTTTAGTATTTTCCAGTGTCCTGTTTCCAACAGGCATTAAGGCTCCCAGGTCACAAGCAACCTAAAAAACTGGTGTCAGCTGTTTTTCACCCATGCCACAGTGCCTTTGCAGGCACCATTTACACCTGGACAGTGCCTGGTCCTCCTTGGGTGAGGACTACAGGATGGACTGGCACAGTGAGCTGGTGGCCAAGTCCCAAGGAGAAGTACAACTATGCTCTGTGTGTCAGATACTGTGCTTTCCTGTGGCTGCTTTCCTGGCTTTCTACACTCCATTGGAAAGCCACTGGTGAGCACAACAGCCCCAAACTACCCACAAACTACCCCAAACTTCCCTCTGCTTCTAGTTGAGTCAGGCAGCTGACAGGCTCTACTGAGAAGGAAAAAAGCACCAGGCAGTGTACATGTGGGAAGTGACACACAACACTTCCAACACGCAGCAATGTGATTTCACAGACGTATAGATGGGTTTCCTGGCAGCTCTGCAATATCATTCTCTTTCACAACTGAATGTAGTAATGTTTGTGTCCTCACCAGCAACACATTCCAAATGAGAACATCAAAACATTTCATTCAAGCTTGGAGATTCCTCTGGTTTACCATCCTTGTCTTCCTTTCCAGACCAAAACACCATGGGAAATGATACAATAGACTTCATCAACTTGCCCGATACAACAGCATTCGACTACAGTGATTCCACACTTTGTCCTGGAACTGAAGAAAAGCACTTTGCAGCAAAACTTTTGCCACCACTTTATTCTTTAGTAGTGATATTTGGCCTGACAGGCAACATGCTTGTTATCCTTATCCTGGTAAAATATAAGAGGTTGAAGAGTATGACTGACATCTACCTGCTCAACTTGGCAATTTCCGATCTGCTGTTTGTATTTTCTCTCCCTTTTTGGGCTTATTACGCAGTTCACGACTGGATTTTTGGGGAGGCGCTGTGTCGAATTCTCTCAGGTGTCTACCTCCTTGGCTTCTACAGTGGCATCTTTTTCATAATCCTGTTGACCCTGGACAGGTACCTGGGCATAGTGCACGCGGTGTTTGCTTTAAAGGCCAGGACAGTTGCCTACGGCACCCTCACCAGCATCATCACCTGGGCTGTTGCTGTTTTAGCTTCTGTTCCTGACACAGTATTCCACAAAACTCAGAAGGAAAGTTCACGTTATACTTGCAGTGCCCATTATCCACGTGATTCCACAATAAATTGGAAGTACTCCTTTATTTTAAGGATGAACATTCTGGGACTTATTGTTCCAATGCTCATTATGATCTTCAGTTACTCCCAAATTCTTCAAACATTATTGAGATCTAAGTGTGAGAAAAAACAGAAGGCAGTCAGACTTATTTTTGTGATCATGATCTTTTACTTCATCTTCTGGACACCATTCCATATTTCTTCTTTTTTGCATACATTTCATCGTTCATTTTTCACTCGAAATTGTGATATCAAAGGCCAACTGGAGAAAGCAATTCAAGTGACTGAAACAATCTCAATGATCCACTGCTGTGTCAATCCTGTGATCTATGCATTTGTTGGAGAAAAATTTAGGAAATATCTTCACGCCTTTTTCCGAAAGCACGTTGCAGCTCACCTTTGCAGAAAGTGTCCAAGTCTTTACAGGAAAAATTAGAAAGAGTCAGTTCCACGTTCACAGCATCCACTGCAGAGCACGACATCTCTACTGGACTGTAAAATTACATCAGAACATTAGTTAGTAAATGTTGCACCACTTGCTTTGCCTTAAGGACTGCCTGATGTTATTTAAGATCTTTATGTCGACCACTACTGAAAACTGTATGACCCTCAATTCTTGTGGTTAACTGTTCCCTGGAATTACAGCATTTCCCATTGTTAAACTAAGAGAATCAATGAGTTCTCCAGGAAATATTAATACCATACCTGTAGCACATCAAGATTTGAATGGTACCCAGAATAGTATGATTCTGTTTCTTTACAAAAATTCTATCCAGTGAGATTTACCCCGTGGAAATACAATATTGCAAAGAGTAAGGAGTAATAGGTCATCTCACAAGATCCATTTCTGTTATGTGAACACTGTAAGATAAACACTGGGAGGAAGCTTTGGGGATTGATCTACCTGTTTATTATTCAATATTAGTGAAGTACCTCTTGGAAATGTCTGTATTCTTTCTGCAACATGGTCAAGCATTTGATAAGGAGAGGCTTTTAGTTTTCTTCCTTTTTCCCTCCTACTCCTTATTTTCCCCATGCAAATAAAAGATGTTTAAAGAAAAAGGAATTTAAGCATTAATATGAGTTATATCAAGATAATATCCCTTCTCTGATAGGAGACTTGACTGACCTTTTTCTTACTGGGACCATTTAACCCAAGGGTTTATCAGTTAGCCAACAGTGTAGCCATTTTTGAACATAATCCTCTCAACTAGAGACTAAGTTATAGTATTTTGATTTTAGTTTTTTAATTTTATGTCTGCCATATCACTGTTCTGTTACTGATGTTTTCCAAAGTGGGCTGTTAATCAGCAACATTGTGATTTTTGTGGGTGAAATTTTTCATGTAACTGTACACACCAACTGCACGAGACGATGCCAGCCTAAAAAACATGAGCTTGTTTCTGACAAATCCAAGAAAAAAAACTTAACCAATAGAAGCACTTCAGCAAAGATCTACAAGGCCAGAATGAAAATTACCTCAGCATTTGCTATGCAAGATTCAGTATGAAAAAAACATCTGAAGGATTTTGGAGACTATGACACAGTACTGAGAGGAGGCCTTCCTAGTTCTGGACAGATAAATCAAGTGTGTAGAAGAAGAGTTTATGTGGCAACACATGACACAAGTGTGTCGGGTTAGGTTTCTGTATGAGACAAACATGCTCTTCACACATACAGTAAGTTTGATGGTTGGGATACACTTTTAGGAAGACAGTAGCCTTGGAACTGCAAAAGCAGCCAACTCCAGAGAAGTCATACTTGCTCTGTCTTCCCAGGAGAAGAGTGCCTCTAGCCAACTGGTGCCTCAATGAGAACTGCGTGGTGATTGAAGACGCAAGACCTTTAAGCTCCGTGTTGTTCTATGGCCATACACTTATTCCATTACTAGGAGTTTCCCTGTAAAAGAAAGTGCTATTCTAGGGACATGGTGCTAACAACGAAGAGGAAGGAGGGGCACAGCAGAGAGTTTCTTACTTCAAACTGTATGGAAGTGCAGGGGAGCACTCCTTAGGCAAGTGAGCTGTCCTTCCCTTTTTCTCCCCATTTATTTCAAAGGGCACTGCTCATGCATGTAAGGACTTGCTTATGGAAATCTGAGGTAAGGATACCAGAGGGGACTCCACACTACTTAACATTGTGCATGTGATGCAGATGTCTAAATTACAGCAAATCTCTTCAGGGTGCCTCAGTGAGGCACTCAGTAGAGAATAAGAAGTGCCTGGGGCAGAAGCAGACATAGGATTTAAATAGTCTCAGAGGAAGATTACCTGTCCAGCTGTAGAAGGACCTGGAAATGCCAACCTCTTAATTTAGGTATCACATGCCTTAATCTAGGTGGTGCAGACACTCTTCCCCCTATAGCCTTATAATGCCTAGGCACGTTTCTATTAGTTGTTAGCTCTTATCCTATCACCTGTTATTATCTGGCCCCATCAGCTGTTATTACCTGGCCACTACCTTGTGTGGTTTACAGCCAGACAGAAGAAATGAAAGACCAAAATCTACCCTCACAGTAAACTTTCTTGCTTGGAAATAATATTTTCTTTTATTTTGTACTTCTTATTGAAACAAAGCAAAAGCACCTTTTCAATATTAAAGCATAAATTAGTTCAGCGTAATACAAACTCTACTGTAACTGTGATATTACTACTGCTGTGTTCTATTTTAAATCATTATCTTTTTGGAATTAAGTCTCTTCCTGTTTTCATGTTAATGCAGTGAAATTAATAAAATCTGTATCTGGAAAATTGTATGTACTCTGTAGCCCATGTTCTCTTCTGTAAGCAAAAGGGCATTGGTTCTGCTCTCAGAGCGGAGGTGGAAAAAAGAGGCAGCCATGGGCTTAAACACTCTCAATACCACACTTCAAACCAAGCAAGCATAGAACTGCTTGCCCAGTCCAGAAGCTACTGCAGCTGATACACCTTTTATCCACCAGCAAGCTTGAGAAGAGTGAGCTACAATAGCTTTGGGGAATGTCTGTGGCCACAGATTTTAGATGAGTGAAATTTGGAGAAAGAGGGTTGTGTGTGCTATAAATAAGGAAAGAGAAGGAATAAAAAAGGGCAATAAAAGATGTCACTTTATTAATATTGGAATAAAGACAGGATTCTCCATAGACTTTCTGCAGCCAATTTCAGATCTTCTTGCACTGTCTAGAGTGACCCCAGCCAAGCCATGTGCCTGATCTCCCAAGTTCTATGTGTAAGGGACTTAAGCGCTCAGTATGAAAGTACGAAAATATGCTGCTCCTTTACCATGTAATTCTCCCTGCTTCATTGTACCCATTCCTTTTTTCAGCCTATGATCCATACCTCCTCATATCCCCTGCACACTCTCCTCATCTGTCCACCATGGGATAAGCCAAATTCTATACCCACTCCTGTTTTTCTCTGATTTTGATTTTATGTTTTTTGCTGGCAGAAGCATAAATAAACTAAACCTAAAGATTAGCTTATTATTATGTGCTCATTGGTTTTTCATTGTAGCTTTGCACTGAGGTATGCAGGGCTCTAGATAGCTTTGTGGCAGTTTTTGAGTCTTAATTGGTCAGATGTGGCTGCACCCTAGTATAGTTACAGGCCAGGTAGCCTCAAATTAGCAGACTGGTTACAGTGGGATGGAGCTACTCATGGGGAAGGTTTAATATGATTCACAGTCCCTATGAAAGAGAACACAAGTTACCTTGGTTCTAGAAATTTTACATACTGGAGGAAAATACTCCATAACTCAAGGTCTGCAGTGAAAAAACATTGAGATGAAGATACAATGTGTATGTGAGAGCTAGAGATGCAGGCAGATATACAGAAACTGCGTGAGGAACTAGAGGTATGCTAAGAAAATGGCGAGGATTTGCAAATATGCCACGATTGTAACTACAGTAGAGAAGAAACTAACACAAGGAAGAACCACTGCAGTGTTTGTGAGGCATCTGAGCTGCTCTGGTGAGATATTGAGGAAACAAAAGCAAGCATTTGAGATAGTGTGCAAGTAGCACCAGAACATCAAACAGATTGAAGACAAGACCTCTGTGAACTCCACAAGTAAATTGTTGCTTTACAGTAAATGTTGAACAGCTAAGTGGAAATTGTTGCAAGTTCAAAACTTTTGGAACTGAACTTCTGAAGGGGTAATGTGTTGACTGGGCTTCCAGCATGCTTATGAAAAGACTGTCTATGTGCCATGGACAGGTGCATGTGCACAGCCCCGAAACCCATCACACAGTTTAGTTTATGCACCGAACAGGACACTGTCTGACCTTCCTGTTAGGAGATGCTTCTGTCACATCCAGAAACATGTAGGGAGAAATGTCTCACACAGCAAAAGATCAACTCTGCCAGTGGTCAGGCAGACTTCCTAAGGGGCAAAAGGAAACATAGCAGAAGTGCATGTATGGTATTGGTGAGTGCTGAACAGTGCTCACAAGCAACCACCAGATTTATAATCACTGCCATTAGTTTGTCTGTAATAAGTATATGATGTACGAACATAGATATAATAAAACTTCCAGTACATAGGCAACCAGTACATAGGGATGTTCCTGCCATAAGACTTTCTTGTTTGTTAATCCAACTGTAGCCTTATGTGTACATATTTTACATAAGATAAACATAAATGGGATATAAGGGAAGAGGAGTAAATGAAAATGGATAAACGGGAAAAAGTAACAGCAAAAAAGGAAAGAATGACTTTATTAGGTCTAACAGAGGCTAATAAATCAATATAATAAAGTAATGGGAAGACCAGAGGTAAATACTTTCAGCAGAATATTCAAAGGTTTAGGTGAGTATGAGAGACTTTCAGCTCTGAAGCTCCAAAAGTGTTTTGTAAGTTTGTATAACTGCTAAGAGGTTTGTAAGTCTGGTGACAGCGAGAGCAATCTCGGTTTGAGTGTCTGAAGTCTGAAATGACTGATCCTGGGAAGGTGGGACCCCAACCCTGAGGTGGAGGAGGTCAGCATTATGAGAAACACAGGTCAGTATGCAAAACTGCACAAACCTCCAAGTGACGCTCAGCTTTACAGAACTGTCTACAAGATTATGCCAGTAGGATGCTATCCTTACAACATGAAACACACAACCTGTCCTGATACCAGACCTTTAGAATGGAATAGAAACCAAATGGACAGAAGTAAAAGAGCCATTTGAACATAACTTTCGGGGTTGCTAATATAAGCTATGCACAATTACAGACTATATGTAATCTTTGGCACCCAAAAGTACTTTCTCGTTCCTGGGTTCTGGAGTTGTCCTGAATATGGGTTTTTTCACCTGGTGTGCAAGAAGCCAGTTCACACACACAGAGCTGAGGTATTTGCTTCTTTCATATCTGCACAGAGATGGGTGCTAGGTGGTAAATCCACAAAGCTAGCACACTTTCAGTATGCCACGTGCTCATTTCTATACATTTCAAACAATAAAAATCCAACATTTCCCATAGAGATAACAACTTAAAGCTGGAGTCCTTGTCTTAGCATTCTCTCAGCTCCATTTAAAGATACAGTGTACGCTTACTTTACCCTGCATGCTCTGTGAAGAAGGGGTTTTTGTGAATAAGGAGTGATCACAGCCTATAGGTGGGTACTTAACTATGTTAATGACTAAGCACTAAGCTCAAGCAGACTTCTTCTTTGGCTTTAGCAACAGTTTCGTTTCCTTTGTATTTTGATTTAGTGTCCTCTTGTTCTTATTTCTTGACCCACAGCTCTTTGTTCCTGCAGCTTTGATTATTCTGCTGTTTTTCAAAAGTTCTTTTATTTCACCTGTACTATACTTCAGTGAATTTTCAACCCTCTCAAGGTATTTTATTTCAATACCAGCACATACCTTGCCATTGTACAGACTCCATTCATCCTTTCTGTGACCTAGTATTCACCGGGAAGAAATTTGGTATCATTAGGTGATTTTCCTAACCTGCCTGATAAAAAGTCCAGGATTTACATGTACAATGAGGAGCATTTCCAATGTACAGTTCTGATAGCCCCAAACACAACCTCTAGACCTAGAATTTGTGTAGTATAAATGTACTCAAAAGAGCCTGAAGTGTGAGAATTAAAGGCCTATGTAAAAATGAGATTCTGAGAGCTGAAAATTTGTGAAATGCTTAACTGTGACCCAAAAGTAAAGTCTGTTGTACTATGACAAGCCCTTATCTATAAAAAACAGGCAGCATACATCAGAAGCCTGGATAAAAATAGTAGAAGGGAGCAACATTCTCCTCCTCCTCACTGCATGAGGAAACAGTTGGTTCAGTAAGAGCAGGTTGGAGAAAGCCAAAACAAAAATAACACTATGACAATGAAATTAATATGTGCTGCAATGTACAATTATGTATGAGCAAGATTTACAAGAGAGAAACAAACACAGAACCTAAGAATATTAGGGGGGAAAAAATCCCCATTGTCCTTCTTGCCAGTAAACAACCATGTGAAGAAGTGTTAATTCAGATTAGAAATGCTTATGCCTCAAAGAGTTTGTTGTTTGTAACCCAGCTTCCTTTACATCTATGTGTAAAATGTTTTGCTTGGTTTTTTTCACTAGTCTCCATGATAGAAATCTTTAGGTGTGGTACATCGTATTTTTTTCCCTGTTTTCCTCAGAAGAATACACCTCACAGATGCTAAGACTGGGTATGATTGTTACGGTGGCAGCAAAAGTTTAGTCACTAGAACTTGAAAATCTTAAAGAAAAAGCTGATAAGTATAAATACCCTAAGCAATAAAGCAGTTTTAGCTGAATGTCTTTAATCAGCCTCTTCAAAACAATTTCATGTTACTCATGAATTAAAGTATATGCCAATACTAACCTAATTTGGACATATTGAATATTCTGTTATGAATAGAACAAGTAACAGCACACTCTGTGTTCACTTGTCTTCATTAGACCTCTTCTCCAAATGAAAAGGATTAATATGCTTTGCTGTAGTTAGAGACTTTTAAAAAGTGTTGTGCACTATCATATCGTGTTTACCTAAGAAAGGTATTTGTTGTTCTGTCCCAGGACTCTTTTTTCCCCAAGTCTTTTTTCTTCAGAGGGTGCAAGTTTGCAATAAATTGAATGGAAACTATTAGTTGCATTTTCAGATTTCTGTACCCACAAATCTACTTGATGACATTTGTGTGTCACACTAGTACATGAGCTTTTGGTATGCTCCTAGCAGACATGTCAGTACTGGTGGAGACCTGACAGAAATGACAATATCTCCTTGTGGGAGTGCCATACCACTTAGATACCAGATAATTCAATGTGATGGTCTGATTACTGTGAAGATGCATCATACAATTAGTCATTAGATAGAAGAGATTGACAAATGTAGTTTGATTTGACAGCGTATGTGACTGCACACTTGCTGAGTACATCAACTTGAGCCTCACAGGTGAGGAACAAAACTCACTTCCATTTCCAAGAATGTCTTTATGGAGAGAATGAGTATCACATCACTGAAAATAACTTCTCCTTATGTCTGAATGTAAAACCATAATAGGTAAAATTCAAAGCTACACCAATCCACTGAATTATTACTTTTATTACTGAACAATAGCTTCAATTTTTTGGTAAAATTATGAGGTTCACCTGTAGGTAAAGATTCTTAAAATCCACTGTTACTCACAACAAGAAGTAGTGCGCTTTTTCAACAAGATGTTGGGCAAGGGATTGAGAAAAGCTGAAAAATCTGATTGGTAACAACACGTGCTGCTTGCATTGTCCCTGCCTCAGTGTTCACACCCACTAGACAGAGGCAATCTGAAGGCAGCAGGGAAGAGGAGGTGAGACAGCATTAAGATGGCCAGTCCCAGGCTGGTGTGATGGAGCTTCAGACTGGATGGGAGACCAGCTCTTGCTGGGCCCATGGAGAGAGACTGAGAGGAGTAGGGGAGCAGGGAAAGAAAGATCCCAACAGCACTGATGAAAAGCTTACCACCAGCACCCCAGTGCCCCACAAACAGCACAAGGGGCCGGGGCTTGCCTACAGCCACATGTAAGACCCGATCAAATCTGGTTTCCCAGCAGCCCTGCTTATCTGTTGCTTGTGTAGAGCTAATTGTACCTATCCCGCAGGTGTGGATAATAAAGTCACAGCCTAGGCACTTGCTGCCAGAGTGAGCCCAGTATTTGGGCTGCCAAGTGTCCAACAATGCACACTCACTCTGGGGAGTCCCTCATTTGGCTGTAAGATGCAGCTGGTGAGCAGACCAAGAGCATTACCCTTATTCAGCTGCTATATCCCTGAGTGACAGAGGCCCTCTGTTGGTGTGCAATACCTTGAATCAGTAAATAAAATGCCCCGCTATGCCTGCTGATCAGACTGAGTCGTGAGAACAAAAAGCTATAATCAACAAAATCAGATTACTAAAGCCAATCAATCTGTGGGAACAAGGGACTATTTCTGAAGACCAGCCTATCACAGACCTTAGTTTTAAGTTGCTGTTGTTCAAATGATGGGGTCAAGTTTTATGGGAGCATGTTTCAGAACCAGCAACAGGTTTAAAACTGTTTCCCCTGTTCCTATAGTGTGATATTAGGAAAGGTTTTAGAGTCTTCAGTGGGTTCAATAGCACATAACAAGCAACAAACAACAAAGCAGGCTTCATAAAGGAATACTTTAAATGTCTGTTAATTTTAGTATGTAGACTGATTAGGAATTATACATTGAAAAATTAATTTGACACAATACCTTGTTTGAGAATTATAGGAATTCATTATAAAATTGAATTTTTTTTGCCAGAAAAGTTTGGCAGTAATTGGGAGCTTGTTTTAGGTGTAGTCGAAACATTTTCAGAGGCAGCTCTTTCCACTGACTGTGTAGAGGGGTCGAGTGTAGTCCATCAAGCAAGGTAGTGTGAATATACCCTTAGAATACCCTACAGGGTCATTAGTTTTGACCCTGTGACTCCAGCCTTTAAAGAACTCATTGGAACAGCTAATCTATTTGTCTTATGGAATAAAGATTAATCCCTCATGCAAAGAAGGGTTGACAAGGAAAACAGGGTGAGCTTTTAGCTTTCTTAGTGTCTCCCCCCAAAATCTGAGATGTAACTCAGAAACTGTGATTCCCTTGACTTCTGTTAAGGAATAGCAGTATCCAAAGAAAGACATCTCCACTGTTCTTTTGGCATTTTAAAATCTTAAGGATACTAAGAACTGAGTGCAGAAAAGACATCCCTTTAGTGCCTTCAATAGGTTGATAGGATGAAATACTCCAGAATCCTCCAAAGAGATGTCAAGGGGAGGAGGGGGTATCTTCTCAGGGTTTCTCTCTCAGGGGCTCTCAAGTGTCTGGTAAGACACAGTCTTTTTCTTGCTTTTTGTGTATCTTTCCTACCTCCTGTGTGGTTTCTTTGATGTCCAAGAAGGATCTAAAAATCTGCTTACGGTGCAGCTTCAGTCTAACTCTGAAAACCACCAGAATCAGAGACAAGGAAAGAAAGTGACATGACATCAGATTTTATCAGGCTTTTTTGAAACTTAATTCCAAAAACTAAGCAACAGTGCTGTTTTAAAAGGTCAAACTCACTATATAGACTAAGTCATGGTCTTACGAGAGGCATTAAAATAAAAAACATAGTCCAGAAGGCCAGGTTAAAGAAAAATACAATCAGTCAAATTTCTCAAAATATAAGGACTGCAACTCAGACCAAGACAAAGAAAGTGCAGGTAATTCTGAATAGAAGCATGAACTTTATTTAAAAGCTCCACTTTTTGTTAAGGGACAGAAAAACATAAATGAAATTTAATGATTAAAAATGTAAAGGGATGAATCTCATGTAAACTGTTTTTGATCAAAGACATTAGCTAAAAGAAAAAGATAAAGTAACGAAATAAACCCCTTTTTCTAGACTTACATCTGTGGGTTGTGAAACTTTGAGTTCAGCTCCTTGGAGGATCCTCTACAATTTCAACATCTCTGCACATCTCGCAGAGCTAGAAAAGTAACATCTGATGACCCATTTTTAGAAAAAGAGAACCAGAGAACTGCTCCTTCATTTTTTTTAAATGAAAACAGATATTTTTTTTGCTAGAAGTTTTCAAACCGATACATCCTTCTTCACGCAGGAAGAGGTGTTTTTGACCTTCGTCTTGTGACTGACAAATCAGTTTAGCATTACTCCTGTTGTAATAATACAAGACATCACTTGCTCTGTAAGATATATGGTAAGTCATTTTTGCCTCTTTCTTTTCTTTTTTCCTTTTTTTTTTTTTTTTTTTGACTTTAGTAGCTGTTAAGGTAGTTTGAAGCCTGAAGTGAAAAATACTAGTGGAATCTTGCCAGTGTATTCATCTTTAAACTTACCCTGGGGAAATGTATAGGATATGTTAAATGGAATACAGTATTTTTAAAAAGCAAAATCACTGGAAGACTTGAGCAGATGATCCAGGTAAGCCAAGAAATAAATATCTAGAGATTGAGCTGAGTAAGAAGTATAATGGAGTGTGCCTCTCTGATTTTTTTCCCTGAAAATTATGTGCAATGTTGGAAATACAGATTTTAAAACTGTTACGTAAGATAAAACAGTTTATTTGAGTCAAGAGTACTTATTCTTCTCCTAGGATGACTACAGAAAATCCAGTGTTGTATTTTAGACACTCTGACTCATGGATCCTGTTTACATGCATCATAGCTTAGCATTTTACCTCCATTTGCTACAGCTTTATAATTATTATTATTTTATAGCACTATGCAAATTAACTGAAACTCACTTTAATAAAATCTTTGCCTCTTTTAAAACAGAAAGCTGTGACTTGAAACTCAGCACAAAACAGTGACATGAGTTTGCTCATCTTTTCTATGGTGAGCCTTTCTCTTGAAAACTGCATGTCTGCTAGTCTCAAGCAGAGCAACAGAGACTAGCAGATTCATACAGCAGATTGTGGGGTTCTAGAAATATTGCATTTATCTAAACTGTATTCAAAATAATATAGACCTCTTTTCTTCAGAGATTTTCATGGACTATATTTTTGGGTTTTTTTAATGCTCAGGAAACATAAGCCCAGTCAGATCCCTCTAGTTGGATAAACAACCTAGGCTGATTAACCCAGTGAAGCATTCTAGCCAGTGGCCAACATTGTTTCCTAAACCATCAAGATTATAGGATAAAGCACAAACCCCTTTACAGTTCCTTTTTCTGGTTTCCAAATTAGTATCTGCAGTTTCCATTGTCAGCATGTGCTGGATAGTATACACAATCCAGAGTAGCAAGTACTTTTGCAGAGAGGCTTCTGAAGCAAAGGCTAGGCTAGAGGAATAGGGCTCGGGTAGCAGAAGGAACCTCTCAGAGGGGAGACTATGATTTAAGCACGCAAAGAGGGTTGTAAAGGAGAAGATAAGATGCAGGGAAGATGTGGCTGTCATTCCAATAAGGACAATGAAAAGCAGAGATGCCATTGAGACAGCAGTTAGCAGTAAGAAGGGGCTGTTGCAAAAAGAATTATCACAGTAATATCAAGGCAGCATTTTGCAATGGTATTTGCATGAAACCTGTCAATCACATACTCATAAAATCCCACTCTGGGTTTATGACTAAGGTGTTTTTCATACCCATTTTTATTCACGAGCTTCCTGCTGGTGCAAAATGAGCAAGACAGGAAGTGGTGGGTCTGGCACTGTGTAGCAGCCAGTCCCTCACCTCATAATCCCAGTAGACACTATAGCTACTGGCACGTAGTAAATGAGGATATTTAGCTACAGGTAGTAGCAGGAACATACTGTCAGGGTATGCAACATGGATCTAGCAGGTCTAGCTGAAGGGAATATCAAATATTTACATGGTGCTCAAGTCTCATCATATTTTGAAATAAAGAAGTTAATGTTTTGGACCAAATAGTGTTTTATAAAGGTGACTTTTTTTTTTTTTTAAAGTGTTGCTGAAAGCATTTAAGAAATATAAGCCCTTAGATACTTTAAAATCAGCTTATTTACTGGCAACAGACTGGAGCCACAGCCACTTCCTTTACCAACAAAACCATTATCTCTGTATTGTAATAACTATGTAGTTAGTATGGCTGTGGAAAAAAACTGTTTCACAGAGATTGCCAGCATTTTCTAAAGATGGTCTTTGTGGAGTTTGACAAAACTTATCTTCTCCAAGAAGTTGATTGTGGGCAAAGCTGAGATCTTAACTGTTACAATTTGCTGATTTTCTCTTGTTCC
This sequence comes from Pseudopipra pipra, assembly GCF_036250125.1. Lineage (NCBI taxonomy): Eukaryota > Metazoa > Chordata > Aves > Passeriformes > Pipridae > Pseudopipra > Pseudopipra pipra. The sequence continues at coordinate 111,119,527 of NC_087549.1, forward strand.
TTGTTCTCCAGAAGAAAAGTTTACACCACACTCAGCATGCCAAACTACTGTCTGAATATGGATGTCCTCATTATTGTATGGAGCAGTGTTAACAGCCAGACTCAAGAAGAACTTGGGGAAGAAGGTTTGCAAAAGCAACACTTTTTGTTTACAAGATGCAGATTTTGCTCCAATAAAGCTTCCTCTTTTGGAGCAGATTCATGTCTGCACTGTATAGCATAAGAATCTCCATCAGGAGTTGGCAGCAGAACCTCATTTGTAAGATTACAGGGAAGTGAAAAAAGACCTATCAAAGAGCCCTTTCTCCAAGACATCAGCTTAGGTTTAGCTAAATTAACCACTTTGACACAGATTAAGGACATTAGAATGCTAAGAGATCAGTTTTTTACAGCAGAAAATAGTCCTTTCTCCGGAACACTTTTGTTGACAGACACAAAGAGATGCTTTGGGGATTTCACAGCCTCTAAGTCAGAATGGCCAACCACCAGCTTCTATCAAAAAGCAGATCAAAGGCCTGTCTCTGTGTCACTCCAGCCACAGCCTGAGTTTCTTCAGTTACATTTAGTCTTGCAGAACTTGGGTGCACAGAGAATGAAGTCGTGGTTTTGAGAGTGTGGCGTCTTTAAAAGACATCTGCAATCACACAGGGTAGACCACACCACTGAAAAAAGTGCATTCAGGAAAGGAGCAAACACTGCTGTGGGACATGAGCGGTCAGGGATCACACAGCAAGCTGGGGCAGAGGCCCTGCCTGATCTTCTGTGTCAGGAGCAGTCTGTTGCCTTTGTCTAAGAACTGGCATCAACTTGACAGGAAGGTGCTCATTTCAAAACCATCAACTTGCCTTGGGCAGTCACCACTCTGCCATGAAGTGCCTGAGAAAAGCAGTCATGATGGCACAGCAAGAAAGAGCAGCCCTTCAATCAGACAGCAAGGAGCTCTATTTGAGTGGCTACCAAAGGCATTGATTTCACTTCCCCACTAAGTGACCAGGGAGCACATTTGGCCACTCTGACACTCATCTTCACAAAATCCTCTTCCCAGCTTCTCATGGGACACACGGGAATTCTTCCATGTTCTCCACAGGTCTGTGAGAAGACTGTTCTCCTCAACTTTTCAGAGACCAAGTTACACAAAGACAGCTTTGCTTCTGTGTGTGGCTCACAGTCCTATTTGGGACTCAGGAAAGGGGGAGGCTCCGGTGACTAGAGAGGCTGATATCAAAGTCACAAGGCTTTGTCTGCTCTCACTTTAACAGAACTGGCCTGGGGGCTTTCACAGCTCTGCTGCACACTCACCTCCCAGGCCCTGGCTCCTTCTTGCAAGGGAAGCTCAGTCCCCACAACAGTCCCCACAACAGTCCCCAAACCAAAAGTAGCCATGGCTCTGAATATATTCATCATTCCTCTGCTTCTGGTTCAGTCAGGCAGCTGACAGGCTCTACTGAGAAGGAAAAAAGCACCAGGCAGTGTACATGTGGGAAGTGACACACAACACTTCCAACATGCAGCAATGTGATTTCACAGACGTATAGATGGGTTTCCTGGCAGCTCTGCAATATCATTCTCTTTCACAACTGAATGTAGTAATGTTTGTGTCCTCACCAGCAACACATTCCAAATGAGAACATCAAAACATTTCATTCTCCTTGCTGCCAAGCTTGGAGATTCCTCTGGTTTACCATCCTTGTTTTCCTTTCCAGACCAAAACACCATGGGAAATGATACAACAGACTTCACCGACTTGCCATATACAACAGAATTCGACTACAGTGATTCCACACCTTGTCCTGGAACTGAGGAAAAGCACTTTGCAGCAAAACTTTTGCCACCACTTTATTCTTTAGTAGTGATATTTGGCCTGACAGGCAACATGCTTGTTATCCTTATCCTGGTAAAATATAAGAGGTTGAAGAGTATGACTGACATCTACCTGCTCAACTTGGCAATTTCTGATCTGCTGTTTGTATTTTCTCTCCCTTTTTGGGCTTATTACGCAGTTCACGACTGGATTTTTGGGGAGGCGCTGTGTCGAATTCTCTCAGGTGTCTACCTCCTTGGCTTCTACAGTGGCATCTTTTTCATAATCCTGTTGACCCTGGACAGGTACCTGGCCATAGTGCACGCGGTGTTTGCTTTAAAGGCCAGGACAGTTGCCTACGGCACCCTCACCAGCATCGTCACCTGGGCTGTTGCTGTTTTAGCTTCTGTTCCTGGGATAGTATTTCACAAAACTCAGGAGGAAAGCTCAGGCTACACTTGCAGCGCTTATTATCCATCAGATGACAGAGATGTATGGAAGAAATTCCTGACTTTAAAGATGAACATTCTGGGACTTCTTGTTCCAATGTTAATTATGATTTGCAGCTACACACAAATAATAAAGACATTACTGCAATGTAGGAATGAGAAGAAACATAAAGCAGTCCGGCTTATTTTCATTATCATGATTATCTACTTTGTTTTCTGGGCACCATACAACATTTGCATTCTCCTGCGTGACTTTCAAGTTGCGTTTTCCATCACTACTTGTGAAGGCAATAGTCAACTGCACAAAGTAATCCAGGTGACAGAAACAATCTCAATGATCCACTGTTGCATCAACCCTGTGATTTACGCCTTTGCCGGAGAAAAATTTAGGAAATATCTTCACAGCTTTTTCCGAAAGCAGATTGCATCCCGCTTCTCTAAATACTGTCCTGTTTTCTATGTTGACACAGCTGAGAGAGCTAGCTCCACCTACACACAGTCTACTGGAGAACAAGAGGTTTCTGCTGCATTGTAAATTGTGTCTAGTGAAAGACTGGAATTGACTCTTGTGAAATCAAGTCTGTTATAAAAGCCTGCAAAATCTGTCCTGGATATTGGCTCTAAGGCAGCTGCAAAAAAAAAAAATAAATCAAAGAATACATACCAAAGCTTGCATTTGCTCATAGATTTGGGTATTTGTAAATAAATGAAAAGGATGTATCACCTTAGCTACTTAGGTACACAAATGTGGGATTCTGTAGGGAAAAAATGTTCTCTTTGTGAATGTAAAATTATAGTTTCATATAAAGAAAACCACACAAAGATTGAGGGCCTGAACTAGCAGTCTCATAAACTGATTTTTTGAAGCCATCTAGTGGTTAGAAATTTACACTGGTTCTTTGGAAACATCTCTTGACTGTATGTTACACAAGATACCTCACTCAAGTCAGTCTCAGTCACATTTTTTACTAGTTATGTATCTCTGTAAACAATGCTAAATTACTGAGGTCTGTGATACAAAATCTTAATGAGTGGTATGGAAAATTTCATACACTTAGAGCAGACTTTGATATTTCAAGGTGTATTTTCCTTTGTGTATGGTTGAGTACTAACCTCAGATCTTTTTCGTAATAGTTCTAACTAGTAGGGATGGATAACTGAGTGACCTTGATATTTCAGAAAGTACTCTTTTAATCATCTGCTATTCATACTAAAAAAGCTAACATAATGTCCTATCATTGATCACAAAATCAGTGTGGTAACCATATTTTAAAAATAAAGTATTGCACATTGAGCTTTAACCAGGTTAGATATAACAAGAAAAAATTACTCAAAAGGGTTTTAGCTTTTTAGTGCAGTGATTTTGCTTGCCATTTTTCTAGCCTACATAAGAGAAAAACTTTAAAATAAGAAATTAATGCAGTCGCAATGGCTGCAAAACCACAACAGCATTAGAGGTGTGAAAATGATTCCTGAACAGGGTTGACATAGATGTTTTTAGAGATATAAGCGTATGTTATAATCATTTATCAAAACATCTGAATAAGTAAAAATATTCCCTATTCTACAGATTCAAGGGCATAGAGGATCTCTTTTTTGTTTTAGAAGCAAGTATCATTTGGGGGCTATGACAATGTTTTTTTCCTGCCATTTATGAGTTTCACGGAGTGTAAAAACTTCCATAACTGATGGTTAAATATAACTGATTCTCCATAAAGTTCAGAACCTGTAAAGAATGTGAATACATAGAAAACATAAAATAAATATGGGGCTACTCAAGTGCTTAAGAACATACTATAATCATGCTTTGATTTCAGCCATACCATAATCATGCTATTAATTGATTTTGGCCAAGTTCTCCTTTCTAGCATTTCTAATATTTCCCCTAACACATATGGTATTGGACAAATTTGGAGACAGGAAATTAAAAGTGAATGTTTTGTTTGCTGTTCTTATCCAGCAAGGTAATTTCTGATTCCCAACCTCTCTAAACCACCTTTTAAATAATTTTCAAAGAAACAAAAGTTTCAAACTGTCCCAGAGAGATTTTAAAGTGCCAAGTGCTTGTGAAAACAGGAAGTGAAATAGACAAAACTTTCTTATCAAACCAATTGTTTTTAATTATTCAATTTTGTCATATTAAGCACCCCTTGTGAATTATACCCTTATGGGAAGTGTACCAGAAGTATACCGCACCTTCTAATTTACAAGATCTTCAGCTGCATACTCTAAGACCCTGAGCATTAATTACTTTTGTATATGGTTTTAAAATGGGTAAATATATCAGCATAAGCAGAAATTGGGCAATTTCAGCATATAATGACATATGCATTTATTTTTAAAAGAAATATGAAGCTACATGCAGGAACTTCCAGAGTGTTTGCCTTTTTTATTTTTTTTTTTTTACTTTTAAAATGACTTTATGAAAACAATTTTATGTTTTATTCTGCTCTTGACAAGAACTTTCATTTGGCTTTTTCTTTCTCTGGAGGGCTCTGATGCCAGACAGGGTATGTATCTTCACCATCCCTGCAGGAAAAAAGTGCAACAACCAAACATGCTTGAACACGCTGACAAGCTGTCTGAGAGGAATGTAAAAAAGCAGCCCTGTTCTTTTGCAGTGTTCTCTTATACATCACGGATTTTTCCAAACAACAAGCAGCCTCCAGAGGAAAGAAGTGGGACTTTGAGATTAGTGGCCCAGTGGATCAGCACCTTTCCAAGAGTTTCTATTCCTTCACTGAGAAGGCACCACATTTCAGCAAATAAAATCAAACCAGACTTCAGCAGTAAACTGTGATCCACATTCAAGGAGATAATTGAAAACACAGTATTTGATAGCACTGCTGGTACATTCAATTAAGGACTCTGCCAATAACTGTAATAATATTTTGTATTATACAATCCATTAAAGTTGGTTAACTTTTGTGTGTTTGACTTCTTGATCCTTTTACCACCAGCACTAACACCACCCCCCCTTTCTCCTTACTTTTTCGAATAGCCCAGAAGACTGAAAAAGGAAGATAAATTCCTACAAATAACAATAAAAGAGCAGGCAGGACAAATTCAGAGTTTTAAAAGTGGACTAAAAACCAGCATCATCAAATAACAGAGGACCATCTTATCACTAATAATCTAATAATAAGTATGTTATTTTGGTTTTCATTATATTCAGTTTTGTTTACCTTTGTTTTACAGATGGGAAAAGCATTTTCTCACACTATTCACACCAGTCCTAGGTGACTAATATCAAGCATTTTTAAAAGACATAAGCATACAGAAAAATTTTGATGTGTTTAGAGATGGAAAGGCTAACATCTAACAGCTACAGTGGACTTGTGCACAGTTCACTGGACTTCCCTTCAGTTCATAAGATTACGGTGCCATCATGTGGCCTCACTGTAAGGTTTCAATCTAAGAAACATGCACTACCCCATCAGAGCTTTTGGTGCTTTCCTTTTTTGAAACATTTTTTATGAGGAATTTCTTCATAGAAGGGGTGATTAGACACTGGAATGGACTGCCCAGGGAGGTGGTGGAGTCACTGTCCCTGGAGGTGTTTAAGGAAAGACTGGATGTGGCACTTAATGCCATGGTCTAGTTGACATGGTGGTGTTCAGTCATAGGTTGGACACAATGATCTTGGAGGCCTTTTCCAACCTAATTGATTCTGTGATTCTGTGATTTATTTTCTTAAGAGGATCTTCTAATGGAATGACTTCTCCCACTATGGGCATTATCAGTATTATGCAAACAGCAGCAAGCCTTAGAGAACATTCGTGGCCACTAAGAATGGAATGGAGGTCCACTGGATGCATGGGCCAGGTGACCCTTTAATGACACCCTTTAATGACACCCTTTAATGACACAGGCAGATGTTACGGTGCGATGTGGGAGTAGTGACACTTATTTTAGTTCCTGAGCAAGTTCCAGGTTCCAGCCACCTGCTCTGGAGGGAGAGCATTTGACATTCTTGCCCAGAGCTTGGAAGCTACATGAATGAAAGTGAAGTGCAAGGTCCTATACATGGGTTGGGTTGTGGCAATCCCAGACACGCCTACAGATTGGACAGAGAAGTGATTAAGAGCAGCCCTGTGCAGAAGGACTTGGGGGCGACGGTTGATGAAAAACTCAACATGAGCCGGCAATGTGCACTCACGACCCATAAAGCCAACCAAATCCTGGGTTGCATCAAAAGGAGCATGGCCAGCAGGGCAAGGGAGGTGATTTGCCCCCTCTATTCTGCTCTCATGAGAACCCACATGGAGTACTGAGTACCGTTCTGCTGTCCACAACATAAGAAGGACATGGAACTGTTGGACCAAGTCCAGAGGAGGGCCACAAAGTTGATAATGGGACTGGACTCTCCTGTGAAGACAGGGTGAGAAAGCTGGGGTTGTTCGGCCTGGAGAAGAGAAGGTTGAATGGAGACCTCACAGCAACCTTCCAGTATCTGCTGGGAAGCCGGAGAGGGACTCTTTGTCAGGAATTGCACCGACAGGAGAAGGAGTAATGGGTACAGATTGAAAAAGGGGACGTTTAGGTTAGATATTAAGATGAAATTCTTTACTGTGAGGGTGGAGAGACACTGAATAGGATGCACACCTGGCAGTGTTCATGGCCAGGCTGGATAAAGGCCTTGAGCAATCTGGTCTAGTGGGACGTGTCCCCGCCCATGGCAGGGGTGCTTGTGACTAGATGATCTGTAAGACCCATTCCAACCGCTTATCCCCCTACGACTCCACAGGTATTTTCTCCTTCCGCCCTTCCCCTCGGCCCCACGCACCCTCGGGGGACCCCTCCCACCACGCCCACCCAGCCCAAAGGCCACGCCCCCTTCCTATTCGGCCCCGCCCCCGGCCGTGGTAACTCCGCGGAAGCCCCTCCCCCGGCCCGCCCCCACTGCGAAGACCCCGCCCTCCTCTCCGCCCCTGCCGTGCCGGCCCCGCCCCGCGCCTGCGCAGTGCGAGCATCACCGCTTTCCCGCCCGTGGCGGAGGCGCCGGTCGGCGGGTGAGGCGTTGTGGGGGTGCAGCCGCGGCGGGGGTCTGTGGGGGCACCGGGAGCGCCGGGCACCCTCTGCCCAGCAGGGGCCCCTGGGTGCCTTGGGCCCCGTGAGGAGGGGGCCTCCCGGTGAGCCCAGCCTGCCCCCGCCCCTCCGTACCCGTCAGAAGTAGGCGCCCAGGCCGGGCGGCGTGGGGTGTGCTCCCCCCCCCGTGGGGCGGGGACAGGGGCCCGAGGGCTTCCAGGGTGCGGCGGGAATGTCAGAGCGCTCACTGGGTTTTGCTTCTCCATTAAAGGATGAGAGGTGGCAAGGAGCCGTTTTTTGTGAAGTTCATAAAGTCTTCCGGGAGCTCGGAGTACTTTTTCAAAGCTCTTGAGGTAAGTGGACTTGGTCACCTCTGTCAGTGAGCTTGGTGGATTTCTGTCGTTGACTGAGCTGTATGCACCATATAATAAGTTAGCTCGCGTGTGTACACCTGGAAATAAAGCTGTTTCCATAACATAGGTGTCTAATGTTTAATAAAGTATGCTGAACAAGAACAATTTTGTTGAAGAAATTATTCCAAGAGATAACTACTATTTCAAACCCTGTTGACATTTAGTGAAGAGACATGTAGCCCATAAGGTCTGGGTGGTGGTCACTCATTTAAGCCCTAAGCAAACTTAGGGAGGACACCATGCATTGTTTTCCAGCTTGAGAGCTTAGTGGGAGCAAAAGGCATCGTGTGGTAGGATCGGGTCCTGAAAGTTTGTATGATGAATGATCGAGTCAGAATGTTGTGAAGAGTCAGGGGAACAGAAGGACACCCACAAGGTGTTTTGCATGGTAGCTTTGTTGTGAGCTATTTCAAGGAGATGCACTTGTGCAGTTTGCACAGGACTGTCTGTTTGTGATTTGTTAATAAATGTTGTATGCATCATTTACCTGCAGTCTATAAAAGAATTCCAGTCAGAAGAACATCTCCAGATCCTTGAAGAAGAAGCAGTACTCAACATAAAAGAAAATGATAAATCACTTTACATTTGTGATCCTTTTAGAGGCATGGGTTTCGGTCATCTCAAAAAGGTATGCTACCCAGCAACTTACTCCTAGCAATAGTCTTTCCTTTCTAGAACAACTCATGTCTGTACTTACATCCTGCACGTTCTCTCTTGCACTGAGTGAAGTAGTATGAACTTCACTGCATCCTTTTTGCTGCATTCTTTATGGGAGAAGATGACTAGCAAAGCATAATTGTTATTTTTAAACATGTGGAAAAATAGTATGGTCAGTTCTGATTCTGCTGGAGTCCCTAAGCTGGTTCTTAGACTTTTTTCTATCTCCTGAGAAACATGATTTGGTTTTAGCTGCAAGGAATTGTCTAGCAGACAAAGATAGGCTAGCTGGAATTCTCTGGCATGTTAGCCATAGCATCTGCAGGTGTTACTGAGGCCAGAAAATCTACAAGGATTGTACAGAAAATCCACAGCTGAAAGCAAAAACAAAAGTGTCAGCTACCCGGAGGTGGTAGAGGAGGGGGAGGACAGACCAAGAGGCCCTGCCTTCCTTGGAATTCAGGGACAAGGAAAGCCTTCCTGATACCTGTGTGCCCTCTGCTTATTTTCTCTGTGCCTTTTCTGTTACTTTCTCGCAGCTTGGTTGCAGGATCGTGGGACCACAGGTAGTGCTGTACTGCATGCAGTCCCAGCGATGCGTCCCAAGAGCCGAGTATCCTGTGTACAACATGACCATGGCCGATGTGACGGTGTCCTGTACCAGCCTGGAGAAAGATGTCAGGGTAATGCCTTCCAAAAAGTGGATTGCTTAGCTGGTTGTTGTTGGTGTTTGCTTCAGAAGGCTCATTACTAAGGCAGCAGTCATACTGTGTATGTCTAACTACCTGTGTCTAGATTTACCTAGTCTTCTGTGGCTTGTAGAGCATGTGTAGTTTATGTAGAGAGTTGTATGAAGAAAGAGGGAGTCTTGCAAGTATATGTAGTATATAAACATGTATGTAGTGGTGTATCTGTGCATGCACATATGTATATCACATAAGTATATGCATATATAATCATATTTGAGGGGCATTAATATGGGAGTAAATGTATGGTTTAGGGATTTTTATTAACTGATTAGATGGATCACTTATCTTGCTAGTTTGTCTGCGACTATAATGCTACAGACAACATTTCTGGTTACTCAGACTGCATGGTAAAGGTTTAATATCCAGTCAACTGTGGTTTAAGTAGTTTATCATAGAAGTTTACTTTTTATTTATTCTGATAGCTCTTTCTAAAGCTACCTAAGATGTCAACCATCTGTCAAACTTTGCTTATACAGTGTGATGGTAATGTTTTTATTAAGGGTATGTATTATGTTCAACTTATCATAAGTGAAAATAAAATGGAAATTATAGTTATGTTTTTATGGCTTCCATATATATCCATTTTGTATTTTTTGAATATTTTTTTTAGGGGAAACCATGGACAATTGAAATCCACATTTGGTTGTTTTGGTTTTTTTAAGGTGAACACGACTGTCATGTAGGTTCTTTTTTCTTGATAATTTTCAATAATATTTTTTGCCCATCCAGGAAGAAGTTCATAAATATGTGCAGATGATGGGTGGATGTGTGTGCAGAGACCTCAATGTGTCAGTAACTCATCTTGTAGCTGGAGAAGTTGGCAGCAAGAAATACTTGGTAGCTGCTTCCCTGAAGAAACCTATTTTGCTTCCCTCTTGGGTTAAGACATTGTGGGATAAGTCTCAGCAAAGGTATGAAAAAACAAAACTGATTTAATTTTGGGAACTGGTAATTCCTATGTTAACTCAGGCTACTAGTTGATTTTACCCAGAAGAAAAAGTATACTTTCCTTTTCTCTCTTTCACTGTTTAGCATGGTGAGGTACACGGATGTTAACACGGCAGACCATGCCTGTCCCGTGTTCCTTGGCTGCACGATTTGCGTGACCGGCTTGAGCAGCTCAGACAGGAGAGAAGTCCAGCGCCTTACTGCCGAACACGGGGGGCAATACACAGGGCAGCTCAAGATGAATGAATGTACTCACCTCATAGTTCAAGAGCCGAAAGGTAGGACCGACAGAATAAATACTGTATTCACTTCTTGAGTTGAAGTAGTGTAAATGTGCATAAGCATAAGGTTTGGAACTGTCTCCTGCTCTGCTTCAGTGTTGCTCTTACTGCTTCTGTTTAGGCAATCACTGCTGTTGGAAGGAACAACACAGGGCACCCTTGCTTTGGTCTAAAGGCATGAGAGAGAGAGAACAAAAGAGATAAAAAAGCCAGAGACACAGTTGGTATTTAAGGGGAGAAAAAAAGGGTGAATCCTAGAGGGGGTAAAGAAAAGAAAAACTCATTTTTTTGGGAGAGCTGGATAGTACTTAATTTATACTGCGATTGAAATTGGATAGTAGCCTGATGCTTTTTTATCTAATTATTCTTTGTGCCTTCCGAACTCCGTACTAAGATAAAACGAAAGCTCCTTTTCCTTCCTCTTAGGAAGATGAAAGGATTTTAGTTTTATTGTGAGAAGCTTTGAAGGGTTTTTTTTTTTCTCCGGTTTCCCTCCCTATCTCTACGGTGAAATATTCTGGGACTTTATAACCATTTCTTTCCCGTGCGCTTGAAAGCTTTAAAGACTTTTTTCCTTTTTTGTTTCTTTAGTGCCCTGTCATACTGTACCCATGAGCTAGCCATCCATGATATTTTTTACTCTAACTTTAATTAGAGAATAAGCAGCTTATCAACAGAGTCCAGGATAACACAACTTGCACATTAAAACAAGTTATTTGAATTTCTAAATTTTCTTAATGTCCAGCTGTCTTTCTGCGATCACTATCTGAAGGTTCAGCCTTTTAGTGATTGTGATTTTTAAAAATTTTGTTTACATTTGGAAGGTCAGAAGTATGAATGTGCCAAAAAGTGGAATGTGCACTGTGTGTCCGTGCAGTGGTTTTCTGACAGCATCAAGAAAGGCTTCTGTCAGGATGAGACAATGTATAAAATAGAGGCTGGATCAAAACTGAGTAATGCACCCAGTACATCAACACCTACGAATGATGCCAGCAAGCCTGATAGTAAGTAAGATATTTTAAAATATGTTAAAAGTAAGGTAGAAAACATTTATATCAAGGAGGAGGAACTGTTTAAGATTAGCAAGGTGCTTGCTTTTGTAGTGCTGGTTTGACAGTTTGGGTTCTAGATCCTGCTGAAGTTCAAAACCCTACAGATTGCTTTTATACATGTTGAATATTCCAGCATGTGTAGACTTGAAACGTGAATGATTGTTAAAAACATGAACTTGAATTAGGTGTATGATTGTCTGCTTAAGAATCCATGGTGTATATCTGTAAGTCCTATAAAAGTATGAACATTCATACGTTTGAAGTTTAAAAGCATTGTTTGTAATGAATTTAATCTTACAGCAGTCTTGAGGGTGGTGAACAAATGCTGATTTTGAAGTTTTCTTATTATTATTTTTATTTTTGTTTCTTCATATACTTGTTTTTACTTACTCCATGCTTCTAACAGAAGAAAGGTTAAAAGTATTTTTTAAGCACACATTGGTAGCATGAAAGACACAGCCACCTTTAATGTCTGATACTGATTCCTACTTCTCTTAAATCACTGAGCTTCTTGTTGATTTCTCTACTACAGAGAGCCCTGTTTATTTGTAAGAGTATTTCTAATTGGTGTCTACAAAACTGGAATGAAAATCTTGAAAACCAGTCTCATTTGCTGCTATGTCATAGGTAGCATTTGTTTGGGAATAAACAGAAGGTATATACTCTTGCTAGCAAGACCATACTCAATCTGTGTTTAAATAAAGCTCTTGGTTTAACCAAGGTTCTACTTACCTAGTATTTTTCATTCTTCAGGCTTTACATTTTGTTGTTTAGTGAAGCAGCAGAGAGGGATGAGCCAAATCTAATGCCTCTTTTTTGATTTTAATTTTATTTAAAGATCAGACCCTTTCGGACGTCAGCCACATTTCCAATATCAATTTGAGCGGTGTTAATGAAACTGCATGTAGTTCTGTTATGAGCAGCCGACTGGATCCTCTTCCTGATGAGCTGGAAAACTTGGACCTAAGTTCTTTTCAAGCCCCTGAAGATTTGTTAGATGGTTGTCGAGTATGTTTGACAATGTATACTTTGACATGTTTAGTCTTAACAATGTGAAAGCTACTATGTTGGAGCACTGGCACTTGCTGCTTGAGTAAATTGTTTTGATGGTCAGCGACTAATACCAGATTTGTGTCCACATGCTGTAGCTTGTGTATGTGCCTACATTTGTGTAGGTATACAATTGTATTAAATATGTATGATAAATATAAAATTCTGTATTCATAGAATGTATATTTAAATACTATAGTGAATGGGTTCTAGAATTGGTGTGGAGGTTTGTTTTGGGTTTTTGTATTGTATAATTTATGGGGTCCATTCCATTAGTAAACATTGAAGCTTTGCTAGATTAATTTTCAAAGATAAATTAATCCAATCATAAATGCTTAACTTTTTTGCTGCTTCTCAGAAGCTGCACCACTGCTTTGTGTTCTGCAGCAGTTGATACAAATTATACCAAAATAGTCTTCTTTGTTTTTTTCTTTCTTTTTTTTTTTAACATTTTTAAAGCCTTATTTATTGCTCTGTTCTCTTTTTAGATCTATCTATGTGGCTTCAGTGGCAGGAAGTTGGACAAGCTGAGAAGACTTATTAATTTTGGTGGTGGTGTTCGATTTAATCAACTTAATGAAGATGTTACTCATGTCATTTTGGGGGAAAATAATGATGAGCTGAAACACTTTTTGGACAAGACGGCTCACAGGTTGTGGTAACTGTATTGTTTAAGGTTTACTTACACCTTGTTTTCTTTCTCCCAACACCGCTGGGGTCCCCAGCACATAAAGGACATCAGCCTGTTGGAGCGAGTCTAGAGGAGGCCACCAAGTTGATTAGAGGGATGAAGCAGCCTCAGGAAAGACTGAGAAAATTGGGTTTGTTCAGCCTGGAAAAGAAAAGGCTTCAGGGTAACCTAATTGCAGCCTTCTAGTACCTGGAGGGAGCCTGCAAAGAAAGATGGAAAGGGACTCTTTACCAGGGCATGTAGTGACAGGACAAGGACTGATGGCTTCAATCTGGGAGAGTGTAAGTTTAGATTAGATATTAGGAAGAAATTCTTTACTGTAAGGGTAGTGAGGCACTGGCACAGGTTGCCCAGAGTAGTTGTGGATGTCCCATTGCTGGCAGTGTTCAAAGCCAGGTTGGATGGGACTTTGAGCAGCCTGGTCTGGTGAAAGGTGTCCCTGCCCATGGCAGGGGGGTTGAAACTAGACGATAAACTATAAGGTCCCTTCCAACCCAAAGCATTCTATGATTCTTTGAAACCACGTATTCATTTGAAAATACTAAGTGGTTCTTGATTTAAATGAGAAGACTTTCAGCATGTGTTCATAAGTACATCCTTGTGTGCTCTTGAATGCTGTATTTTTGGGTAGCCATGAGTCACTTCAGTGAATAGAAAAGCAAGTGTTCTTATGGGTGAAGAGAGGTGTTAGCATGTATTTGTTAATATATTGAGGAGGAAGAATTTGGCAACCTAGCAGTGGCAGATATAATTTATGTTACAGAAAATAGGTATGAAATGCTGTTCTCAGATTGAAAAACTTGAGGTTTGTAGAGTGCCCAAAGCTTGCTTAGTATGGGAGTTACAGACTTCATGTGTGTGTATTTCCTAGTATTTTGTGGAGCAGGAAAGAAGAATCACAAGTCTTAAACCTGCTGTAACTTGTTTCTATAACGCTTCATTTCCTAGGCCTCATATAGTGACAGCAAAATGGTTGCTGGAGTCATATAGTAAAGGCTATCTACATCCAGTGGAGCACTATATCCCTCTAAACTATCAACTGTTAGAGAACCCAATTTTGGAGCAACCTGAAATGAAGTCAATTCTTCCAAAAAAAGCCAGTCTTGCAAAGAAAGAAGCTGTGAACGTTCTAAAGCACCAGAAAGCTGTTGAAGATGACTTCCTCTCTCAATATGTAAATAATGATTCTACATTAGGTATGTCCTAGGCTCAGCATACTGTATAAAGTTTAACTGCTCATAATTAGCATTTGAGTTTTCAGGATTTGCTTATTAAAAAGCTAACCACATCTAGTATGTTAACTTCTACATTGTGTTTCAGAAATCAAATTTAAACAGACCTATGTAGAACAGTTTTTAACTAAAACCTGGCTGAAAACAGCAGAATACTGTCATTTCTTCACAAAACTGTTTTGGGTTGTCTTTGATGTTCTTGTCAATCAATCATTATGCTTGATTGTTCGTTTATTTTTCTTTAACCTTTCAGATGAAGTGGAAAAACTAACATCCAGAACCTTCAATGATGTTACTAACTCAACTGTTCAAGGAGAGAATCAGTCTTCTGTCTGTAATGGTTCTTTGGGACCAGAGTCTTCTGCACCGGCTGAGGGAGGTGTATTTGTCAGAAAGACTTTTCTTCTTTTGGGTTTTGGTGAAGAGGAGGAGTCCTGCCTTGCAGATATTATAAAGGAGAATGCTGGGAAAGTTCTGCCGCTGCACAGCAGAACCATTGCAGACTATGCTGTGGTACCTTTATTGGGGTGCACAGTGGAGCCAACTGTTGGTGATGTTGTCACAAATACATGGCTGGTAAGGGAGTTATACTTTTTCAATTCCACAAATACGTAGGTATCTATATTAGAAATTTGTCTTGTCAGAATACGGACTTATTGGTGACTTACATATAGATAAGATACTGAGAGATTAGCCTTGTTTCATTTGAAATATACTAAATGAAAGCATGCTTTAAAACTTCTGTGTCTGTAGGGTATCTTGTCTGTTGCACTTCATTTACTATAGGACTCTTAAACAGGACTTTGTTGTCCTGACTCAAAGGTCATTATAAGGTCTGACAGTATTCTCTCTAAATGATGAATTGTAGAAGGAGCTAGTTGACTAATAAGGATTTCATTTTATATCTTTGCTTGTTTCATGCTTTTTATAGCTTTTTTAATTTGTGGCAGAAGAGGAAGTCACCTTTACAGCTTAAAAGTCAAAAAATGCTAACCATATTTGCCAAGAGCAGGCATATGATATAGACTACCTGCTGTTAGTATTTTTCAGTATGAGGTAACTTTCTGTGAAGTAAATCTATACAGACCCTCAGATCATGCCTTGAACTACTCTAAGGGAACATAGAGGGTTGGAACTTAAGTAATGAAAAGTTCTGAATAATGCTTCAGTATGTCAAACTTGACAAAATTGAAGTGATCTAAAAAAGAATTTGGGAAATAATTTGTATCAGGTGTAATGATGGAAGCAGGATTGCTTGTTGAGTCCATGAATGCTCTTGTGCAGTTGCTGAAATATTGTTGGTTTTGTTGCTGTTTAGCTTGATTTACATTTTTATCTCTTTCACCTTCTTAAAGATAGCATGTGTGGAACAGCAGCTCTTTTTAGATCTCCGGTCCAATCCACTTTTCACACCAGTCCTGGTAATGGAAGGAGCTACCCCTCTGGAAGACTGTGTTCTTTCTTTTAGCCAGTTCACTGGTGCAGAGAGAGACTCCCTTGCTTATCTGGCAGGACTGCTGGGAGCCAGGTATGTCTCCTGTCACCATTTCTTCTTGTTCTTAGATAGCCAGTGTGCTGCCATTGTGCATGTCATTTTTCTTACAAAGATTAAAGTTCTTTTGAATTCTGTTTATTTACAAAACCTGGTGCTGAAGCATGAGACGTCATTACGTAGTTCTTCTGTTTTCCTTTCCTTTAAAGAAATATGGTCTGTACTCTCACAGTCTAATTTCTACCAGAATATGCTCAGTCTTGTGTTTCCCAGTGACTCGAGTCTCAGTAACTTTTTACTCTGCCCTAGAACAGAGTAATAAAAGTCAGTTTTTCGGGTGTCAGGCCTTCTGGGTTGTTCTTCAGTTATCTAGGAGAGGACCATTTTTCCTCTTCTTCAGCACTGTCCAGTTCAGCCTCATAACCAGTGATAGTGCACCATTACTTAGGAGCTGGCATGGTGAATTATTTCCTCCCAGTTCATCAGGATCTTTGAAAAATGTTAAGAAAAACATGTTTAATCATGACATAGCAAAATTGTGTAGCTTACAGTGTCATTTGATCTGATTTTTAGGCTCTTTGAACTAAATTATTTGCTTATGAGTTCTCAGTCCTGCCATCTTTTTGGAAGATTGTGTCCTTGATGATAAGAGAAAAACTGTAATATAAAGAAAACTGTTAATTATTTGGAAATGATATGTGTTAGCTCCAGAAGGGAATCAAACCTGTTCCATTAATCTTACAGAAGAATGTTAGGCCCAGCATATGATTTGAAAATGAGAGATGTGAGGAATGCTGGAGTAAGAGAAATATTGTTTTCAATACTGATAGAAGCAAAACATTACTGTTTAATTTTCTTTTTTTCTGCTTGTAGGTTAGGCTGTAAAGTGCAAAGTGGGTGGCTTTAGATGTCTAATTCTACTAGTTCTTTTTCTGTTGCTTGAATACATTTTATAATAGTATAAATGTGCCCTAGATTAATTTTCTTAATGACTAAATGAATGTTTTATTAATGTAATTGTAGAGTCCAAGAATTCTTTGTGCGGAAAGCCAATGCAAAAAAAGGAATGTTTGCCAGTACCCATCTTGTGGTAAGGGAACCGAATGGTTCCAAGTATGAAGCTGCGAAGAAGTGGAATTTGCCAGCAGTCACTGTAGCTTGGCTTTTGCAGTCTGCAAGGATAGGGAAGAGAGCAGATGAAAGCAAATTCTTGGTTGAAAATGCAGAGACTCAAGGTTGGTTATCAGCAAGTTAGGGAATATGATTGTGTCTGTGTGAGTTTGTTTACGATAAAAAAGGCAGGTATGATAAATGTTTTTTCCTAACACCTTCAGAGTATTAGAGCTAAAGGATATTTTTCCAAATATTAAGGTGGAATCATAAAATGGTTTGGTTGGAAGGGACCTTAAAGATCACCTAGTTCCAACCCCCTGCCATGGACAAGGACACCTTCCCCTAGACCAGGTTGCTCAATGTAACCATACTTTTTCTATATTTTTTTCCTGCTTTTGAGACATGATTACAGAAATGGTACTGTGTATTTGCTGCAAGTCTGTTGGAGCCAATGGGGTCTTTTGGTTATCAATCATTGGGATTCAAGCTCAGCGTCTCAGCTTTGTCCTTTTTGGCACCTATGCTGCTCTGTAGCTTGAGTGGGAATTGCTGATAGATCCACCTTAGAACTTTGTACTTGTTAGTCTGCAGTGAAGTCCCTCTGTTCAGTCCTTCATGCCTACCCCATCTTCTGCTCCTTTTCCAGTTATTTCAAGTCTCTTATTTGGCCATATTTCTTCCATATTAAGATGCAGACTACAATGATTTAATACTGAATGTTAGCAGACCTGTTTTAAAAGTGCCCTCATAAATTAATTATGTGGGTCACTAAGTCAGAGGACAGAAGATATGCCATTGGCATGGCACATCTTATCTGTTTATTACATTTTTAAGGAAACAAAGTGGGGGGTCATGGGAAATCAGGAGTAAAATGTAAAAGCAATTCTTGTGTTAAATCTTTTTCAGCTATAACGACAGTGAGTCATGCTTATCTGGAAGTATTTATGATAGACAAGTTATAACAGTTTATTTCTAGCTAAATCTTGGTCCTATTAATCCAAAGGCATGAGGGACTGGATGTATATGTGATGAGCTAAAGAGGTGGGATTCAGAGTTATGAATGCAAAAGAAATCTGAAGTTGCATGGGAAGTAAGGAGCCAGGGAGGAGGAGTTACCTTTAGTGTTGAAAGGGAAGGTTTTGTTGTGTATTACATCATTTTCTTGGATTAGAATTTTGATAGTTGTTGTATGACATATGCGAGCTATGCAGGTATGTGTGGAACTGCTAACAGTGTTAGTGGATCAGGGATTGCTCACTTCTTTTCAGACACTTAGGGTCAAGCTCATGCCTACGGAATACAAACTAAGTAGTTAACTGAAAGAGACGCTGAACATGCTGGCTTTTAAAATGTAATTGTAGTTTAGAGCATTTATTGGGGGGGATATGAATTCTTTTAGGGAAAGAAAGGTCAGGTGAACTTTTGGTTGCTGTTTAAATAAAAGTGTATGTGAGGTCTGTGTTCAGAAGAAAAATTAGTTTGCTTGCTTATGTTTTCTTTGTTTCTTTTAAAGATACTGAGAGTTTCGTTACTCAGCTTACCAAGACACCAGCAACTACTAAATATCTTGATTCAGAACAGCCTGCTTATCTTCTTGAAGCTGGAAAAAAAACAGCTGTGACCCCACTTGATATCAACAGGTTCCAGAGTAAAGCTTTCCAAGCTGTCATCTCTCATCACATTGGGAACACAACCCCTGTTGCACAAGGCGGACCACTACAGAAAGAACCGTCTTTACATCTTGACACACCGTCAAAATTTCTTTCCAAGGACAAGTTGTTCAAGCCTTCTTTTGATGTAAAGGTGATTGTCTTTGCAAATTTTTTAGTCTGTAGAGCCAGTATGGTTAAAGATGTGCATAAACTTAAAAGCAGCACAGAAACCTTTGCTTATCCATTTTTATACTGTACACATACAGAATTTCCCTTTTGAATAAAGCCAGGAAAACTGGCTCCATTTATTTATATAATTTTAGTTAATAACTTGTGGACAAAATTTATTGACTAGTAGATCCTGCAGTGTCCTTAACAAAGCTCCTTTGTGCTTGTTCCATCATATGCTTGTGTGTCCTGCACCTCAGACAGTACACAGTCTGTGTTCTCTGCATCTAAAGACTGAGAAATGCAACAAGGCAGCTTTTTTTTTGTTGGCTCTAGGTATTTGGAAACAAGTGTTTGTTTATTTTGTGATGAGATGCTACTTTCATACATGTTTTAATGTAATAGCTTTATAGCAATTATGAAGCTGTTATTGCAAATTGAAAAACGTGTTGGGGTTTTGGGCTCAGCATCTCAGTCTGAAGGCCACAAAGGGCTAAAAAAAACAGCACAAAGAAACCCCTGATAGTGAGTGTCTGTGCCAGAATAGCTCTTGAATGTTTCAAGTGTGCTTTGGAAGGATTCAGGTTTGATTTTCATTTTCAAGGCCTTAACTGAAAGATCAGTGCACTGAATTCCTGCAAAGTTGTTAGGTTTCTCTGGGGGGTTGTTTGTGAGCTGTCTGTTGTGGTTTGCGTGTGTTGCGAATCCAGTGTTCTCTTTAGCTAGTTCTGCTTCATGAAGAGAAGGCTCCAGGGAGACCTTTTAGCAACCTTTTAGTACTTAAAGGGAGCCTACAAAGAGGGATGGAGAGGGACTCTTTACAAGGACATGTAGTGACAAGACAAGGACTGATGACTTCAATCTGGGAGAGTGTAAGTTTAGATTAGATATTAGGAAGAAATTCTTTACTGTAAGGGTAGTGAGGCACTGGCACAGGTGGCCCAGGGAAGTTGTGGATGCCCCATCGCTGGCAGTGTTCAAGGCCAGGTTGGATGGGACTCTGAGCAGCCTGGTCTGGTGAGAGGTGTCCCTGCCCATGGCAGGGGGGTTGAAACTAGATGATAAACTATAAGGTCCCTTTCAACCCAAAACGTTCTGTGAGCAAGTAAATCTATGATTCAGTTGGTATTTGGCTTTTCAAAATCCTAGTAGTTCACCACTCCGATCATTTTCAAAAACAAGATATTCTAGACCAGAATTTCTCTTTTTTCAAAAAAAGGCAGTCTGAAATGGTATTTTAAAGGTGCAGATAAAATCACATACTCATATGCCACTCTTGTGGGGTGAAGTATTAGTAGATTAAAGTAGTTGGTTGGAATTGTGAGTGACTGGTTTTGGCCACTGGCTTTTCCACTGAGGGCAGTTTTCAGTGATGGCAATAAAAAGAGAGATTACTAAACTATTTTCTTCTTGTTTTGCTTATGCAGACTGTAAGACTGGGATTGTCTTGTACTGCTTTTCTGCAGTGGTACTACAGTTGCTGTTGGTAGCTGCTCCTCTGGTACACTGTCCTGGTTTTAGGAATATGAAGTCTTACTGTGTTTGTGAAACTTGCACTTAAATGAGAAGTATCTTCTTCTTCTTTTTTTTTTTTTTTTTTTTTTGGTAGGATGCTCTGGCAGCTTTGGAAACTCCAAGAGGTCCTGATCAAAAAACCAGGAAACTGAGCACACCTCTCTCTGAAGTCATCGGCAGAAACTTGAAATTGGCACTGGCAAACAGCACAAGGCATACAGCAGCTCTTACTGCCAGCCCTCAGTTAACTGCTGCACAGTCGAAAGAGGTAGGAAATTTTGGGGTTTAGTTTCTGGAGCATAAATTAGGAAAAGGCCATATCTTTTTGTGATTTAAGTTACAAAGGAGTTCTTGAATTGTTATTTGTGATCTATCTGAGTACAAATCCATATGATTATGCATTTGTCAATGACAGTTAAAGGAAGATAAAAGAAAGATGATAAAAGAATTTCCTCATGGAAGGGAACGAATTTTAAACTCTTCTAATATTCTCTGTACTACTGTCTTGAATATTAACCAGTTGCTAAGTGACATGGCATATAAATATGTACCAGTTTAGACTTTGTAGTATTGGAATGAGATGATTTTGTCTGACTTAAGAAATTCCCAGGCTCCAGCTGAACAGGGTTAGCTATTTTGTCTTGGACCAAAGTTAGGAGTTCATCTTTAATGCGTCTTCTTTTCCTCCCTTCCTCTTTAAGGTGCTCCTTCTTACTAGGAAGCACAAGATGTGATCAGTTGCTTACTTCTTACAAAGACATACTATGTTATTCTTTCTTGCAGTCATCTTACCTCTTCAGTCTAATCCACCCTAGTGAGAGAAAACAAAAAGATGTAGGAGGAAAGGGAGCATTTATGTATGGCTTACCATGTTAGTACCAGTTACTGTAGAGGAGGGGCAAGAAAGCTAATGACCATCAGAAAGGGAAGGCTGTCACTTCTTATTTTGTAGCTTCTTATTCTTACTTTTCTCGCTCCAGGACAGCGAAATACTACAGTGGCATCAAGTTTGATAATTCCCTAATTTCAGTGTTCAGGAAGTGTTCAGTCTGTGGTGAGAGGAGCAGAATATGTTTTTGGGAGATTGGCTGAAAGTGAATCTTTTGTCTTGGGTTTCCTAGTGTATGGTGCGATAATAGCGCTGGGTTTTGACCATGGGGTTTGGGAGCAGCAAAAACAGAGGAAGTGTATTTATGTTACCTTTGTTGTTATTACATATTTTTCTTTAATATTTAATGTAGCATGTAGTATTTTTGTTATTGATACAGAAACCTTCCAATAGTGACTGTCCTGTTTTTATCCCTGCTGCTTGACCAGGAAGAAGAGCCCAAGCCTCTGGCCGATGTTGTGATATATGTTAGTAAAAAACTTGCTAAGAGGCAAAGGGAACTGAATGCAGTAGCAGCTTCTCTTGGAGCAGACTGCAGGTATCAACCAATACAAATGGCTTCTAACCTTCTGTACTGATGTGATCTGAAATAAATATGAGTCTTCGCATTCTAATATGCCTTTTCCTATAGTTAAACGTTACATTTCAGCATCTTAAAATTATCTTCTTCTAATGTGAAGTAAGACCATCTTTCCCTGCTGTGTCCCAATCTCTGTGTTCTTGATAAGTCTATCTCAGAAAGTCTTCCTGATTTGCAGAATTTTTTTATTTTGTATTCTTCATATTTGAAGAAGTTTAGCTTTTGGATGGTTTAATGGTTTAACATTTGCTGTATATTTTATATTCTGAATCTGATGTGAATTTGTGTGTGTTTCTCCTGGGCTCAAAATGAATTATTTTCTGGACTGTAAGCATGGCTAGGTCAGTCTTAGAAAAGCTTAGAAAAATAGGTTATCATGAAGAGAAACTACAAACTAACATTTGTGATTTAAGACAGAATTCTGCTTCCAATAAATCTGATTTATGTGTTTTGTTACTTGACTTATTATATGTGTTATTATTCATCGTGTGAGGGAAATTGCCTTATGTTTTGTAGTAGCTTAGAAATGCTGAAGATACTAGCATTAGATAGCATTAAATAGCAAATACTAGATTTTATCAATTTAAAAGTTAGAATTCCTCATTTTGTTTGTTTTGTACTTCTTATTGTACATGCACATATTGTTCAAGAGTCAGTATTTCACTTGCAGCTCAATATGACAACATTTCAGAAACTGATTTAAAACTCCACTTACTTGAATAAAAACAAAACAAAAACTAAAGCAAAACACCTCCTCTTCCATATGTTTATCCAATTTAGTTTTATTCAGGAACGCTTTCAAACGTCATAGAAGTTGTTCTGTCGTGAAACATCCTTGTGCCTAAGAATGCTGTCCTTTCTGGCAAAGACAGTGAGCTTATTGTTTATTGCGGCATTAAAAAAATAGACAAAACAATATTTTAACTTGAACAAGGGACAGGAAAATTTCTGAATTGGATTTCTGATACTTTTTCATAGAAATGAAAAATGTCTTCAATTTGTATTTTGTTTTCTTTTCTAGATGGTGCTTTGATGAGACAGTAACACACTTCATCTACAAGGGAGGACAGAATGACAACAATAAGGAGTACAAATCTGTTAAAGAACGGGGTATACATATTGTTTCAGAACATTGGCTTTTAGAGGTATGAAGCTTGTTTTGTTCCCTTTTTTAAAAGTGAAGGGAAATGGAGACTTAAAACCAGTTATATGGCAGTGGATTTTCTATATGCATTTATCCTGAACATGTATGGGGACTGATGCTTTGTATCCTGCTTAGAACTAATAAATCGACTGGCTTGTTTTCACTTTTACTTTGTTCTCCATGAGGAGAAAACAAATTTTCCTGTTAAGGTGTGAAATTTCTTTTATCTAAATCAGTTCCTCATCTTTCTCTTATTAACTGATGTTATTACAGAGTGCCCAGGCATATAAACGGCTTCCTGAATCTCTCTTCCCTCACACTTACAATCCCAAAATGAGCCTGGACATCAGTGCAGTGCATGACATCAGGCTCTCCTCCTCCAGTAAACTTCCATCAACTGGAAACCCAGCAGAGGAAAGTGTGGTATGATGTGTGATAAGAATTCATGTTCTTTGAAGTGATTTGGTTTACTTAATAGTTATATTAATATAATAATAAAAAACATTGATGCTTATTCAGCAATGTCCTGAATCAGGTTTGACTAGTAGTTAATAGTAGCTATTGCAAATGTCCCTTAAGGTTTTTTTGCATTTGTAATATTCCTCTTCTAGGATGATGGAGGGATACACAGGCATTTCAGGAACTGCTTTCCAAATCTGAGATGATGTAGGTTCAGTCTTTGCCTCCTCTTGTAGGTAATGAAATCCAAAGTGTTAACTTCCTTAGCAGACATTTAGACTGCGGAATAGGAATTGTCACTGATGCTACTGTTCGCTGTTCTACCGTCATTGCATTAGCAGAAATGTTAGATTTACTCTAAGGCAAGATTAATAATCTTCAGAATTTATAAAAGTGTCAAACATGGTTAAAAAGCAAAAAAATTTGGTATTTGAGAAATCAACTTGTCTTCATTGGCTTTAGATAATTCCAGTGGATGAAGATTATGCTGAAGGTGATATAATTACTGACCAAATAAAGGGAACAATCACTACAGGGGAAGAACAAAGTGTAAGCAGTGAATCCAAAGGAGGTAAATGTTTTCAAAATGTGTTCAGTTGTTCAAATGTTTTCAAAATGGTTTTGGAACATCAAACTACCAATATGAGCCTTTTACAGTTTCAGGTGCTGAGTGTTAAGATCTAGAAGCTTTAGGTACCATATTTACATACTGGTGAAGTACAGCTACTGTTGCTGGATGTGAGGGAAGAGTTTTCCTCTCTATTTTAAAGACTTTGACAGCCTGCAAGAAAATCATGATCATCCATTGCAAAGTACTTAATTGCTGGGTTTTTGTTTTTAAAACACTGAAGTTCATCTTTAACATGGCAGATTGCTGTTTCGGAGTATATGTTATGTAAATAAATGTGTTCCTGGAGAATTGTGGATCTAAGTTAGATCCTGTGAGCAAATTCAGAAGTCCAATTCAACCAAATGGAGATTTCTTCTTGTGCCTAAGAATAGGTGACTTGGGGCATACATAGTTTTCCTAGATATTTTTTCCCAAGTATCTTTTCCTCTTCTTTGTCCCAGTGCCAGGGGAGGTTGACTGGAATTCCAGTTTTCACTGAAACAGTGAACAGTCGTTCACTTTTCACATGTTGCAATATAACAGTTATGATATTGTGAGTTTTGTTCCTTCTCTTAAGTTTTAACTCAAGCACTGGAAATGAGGGAAAACTTCCAAAGGCAGCTGCAGGAGATCATGTCTGCCACATCACTGGTGAAACCACAAGGGCAAAGAGGATCCCTTTCAAGGAGCAGTTTTGATGGTTCCCCAACCACTCCTGATAGCACACGGTCTGTGCGAAATGGCCGCAGTAGGGTCTTGGAAGCTCTAAGGTATTGGTTTGTGTTTCAAAGTATCTTATTTTGTCCTCCCTGTGCATGTTTAGACATTCATTGAAACATGAATAGGTCTTCAGGATTTTCAAGTGTATTCTCTGTCTCTACTGATGTACTTGAGCTGCTTCTCTTACAATTCAGAATCTTTAACTGGATGTGCCAGATAAAGCCAGAACGTTGTCTTAATCCGTAGTGGGTACCTTTTTGTTTTTCAAAAAAATCACAGAATAGTATGATTGGTTTTTAGTTTTGA
Organism: Pseudopipra pipra; assembly: GCF_036250125.1. NCBI lineage: Eukaryota > Metazoa > Chordata > Aves > Passeriformes > Pipridae > Pseudopipra > Pseudopipra pipra. The sequence goes on from NC_087549.1 coordinate 111,144,525, forward strand.
GTTGAATTATGCCAACAGGTTTATTTTCTTTTGGTTCATATTAATGTTCTTACAGATTTTGAAGAAAGCAGTGCTGCAATATTTCAGCATGTAGGTCATATAGAAGTAGTAGGTATTCCTGTAAAGCACCTTTGTGAATGGTTCTTCTCTTTTATTTTTCTTTTCTCTCTAAACAGAGGATAGAATTTTTATTCTATCATGCTGAGGTACACTAAAAAAGTAATGGAAGTCTTGCAAAATTATTCATGTAGCTTGGTGTTTATTTGCAAATAAATAGGCTCAGTAAAGAGTAAAGTACACTGATTTGGTAATAACTTATTAATAAGCACATAACAAAAACATCTACTGATATTCTGTGTGCCTTTTTTCAGCCAAGCTGACACTTGGGTTCACAAAGCCAGCATGCCAGAATAGCTCTTATACTGAAATTTTCCCCTTTCCCAGCCATTCCAGTGACTGTGAAGTCACTTGGATGTCAGAGTTGATGTGATCATTAACACATTGCCTTCTAGGATGAGTATTTAAGGTACCTGTGCTTTTTTCTTTAGGCAATCCCGTCAGGCACTCACGGATATAAACACAGAGCCATCCCAGAGTGAGCAGATCGTCTGGGATGATCCTACTGCAAGGGAGGAGAGAGCAAGACTTGTCAGCAACTTTCAGTGGCCTAATAGTTCTTCCCAGTACACTGAGCAAGGTCAGAGTAACTCCAATAAGAATGTGGATGAGTCTGCCCTCAGAGGATCTGTACCGGATGCAGAGATTGCTGGTATAGGTAAAATCAGAAATGCAATATCCTTGGTTCTTTGTGACAGCATCCATTTGATCTTTGAGACTTTTAAAATACAATTTTACATCTTTGAGCTCTATTATGTGTTGCTGTTTTTTAGAGAGAAGCTTTCCTGTCCATTTGTGGCCAAACGCCAAGGCAGTGCCTGTCTAAAAATAGACTGCCATGGTTCCAAAAAAAAGATCTTCATAAAATCTTCCAAAGTTTTTTGATGTTTTTTTGGAACCACAGCTGGTTTCCAGGTAACACCTTAAGTAGGTATAGTGGAATTCAAGTGGGAATATCAGTAGCAAAATGTTTTTCATTGTAGTGAAAATATTCGTAGGTGAAGAATGGGGGTATAGGAAGATAACTCACACATCCAAAAAGCGAGATCTGTTGAGTTGCTGGTGGACATGCTTGGGTCAGGACTCAGTGAAGATACTTTATCTATATTCCCTGTTCTTCTTGAAGTCTTAAGTCTGCTGCTAAGATTAAGGAAGCAACATGCTTTTTCTGCCAAAACCAGGTGGTTTTTTATCTGTTTTTGCTTTCTTCCTGTTCTGAGTAATGGAATCCTTTATTTCTCTTTCCTCACTTCCTCCCTCCTGCCACCAATCTACTTGTAGAGTTTCTGCTTGTGGCAGTAGTCTTCCTGAAAACTGGCCCTTATCCTACAGAGGATTGAAAAAAATTACCTAAATGCATTCAATTGATTTTTTTGTTCAACCAAATCAGTGCAGTTTAGCCAGAGAAATTAGGACGTTTGAGGTTTTCAGGTTTTTTTCAAAGCAAAGGAGTCTGCAATACTGCAGTTGGTGGTTTGTGGTATAAGGAAGAGCATCTTTATGAAAGGTAGTGGTGAAATATAACTGTATGCGTTGTAGCAGCAGTTGTGGGGGTTTTTATTTATTTTTTACTTTATCCATAATTATATTCTTCCAAAGACAAGTCATGCAACAGTGCTTTACTTTCACAGCTGTTCCTGAGGCTGGAGATGGAGAGGTGATTGAAGATCTAAAGAACCCTGTATGTAAAGATCCTGAAACACCGATTAAAGATAACTTGATTCCCACTCCACAGGCCCCCACCATTGCTTTCCCACTGGCTAACCCTCCTGTGGCACCACAGCCCAAAGCAAAGGTTTGTCATATGAAGAAATGTTTATGATGATTTGTGTTCTGACAGATGTAGTGACACTTTAAGAAATTTTGAACTTGACAGTGAGTATAAAATAGGTGAATATCTGCATTTAAAATCTTGAAGTGGTTTACTTTTATGCAGTACTATTTCTTTTTCCCCCTTTCTTTGAGATTTTGAACAAATAGTGTTTGCTCAAATAGATAAAGCTTGTTTGTTCAGACAAATAAAGGTTTTTGTCCTGTTAGTTCATGCTGGAACACTAAGGTAGGCTTTGGAGTGAAGAGTTACTATGTGTATTACTTGGAACTCCTCCAGCCACGTTAAGATGATGGAAGAAAGCTTAGGCCAAGGTTTCCTTGGTGTATCTGGAATTTTATGTTTAGGTACAAATGGAAAATTATTCTTCTGCCAAAAACCTGGTTTAAAATTCTATTTTATTGTGACCTTGGAAAGGGAAAGGACAATGAGGTTAGTCCTTTGCCTGCAATGCATCATCTAATGCTCAAACTTTAGGCAGCTCTGTGTCTTCAGGGGCATAATGTGTCATGTTAGTGGAAAGGCCCTCAAAGAATATAAAATTCAGACTTTATGGAAACTCTGAATGAATGAGGCAGTGTGATAGATCAGTGATGCTTTCCTCATGTGTTCAACCTGGCATCCGGTAGATGTGAATGGAGGATTAGTTTTTATGACAGATTGGTTCAGCTGTGCCCTGAAGAAGGGGAGAACCAAGAGGATGTTCAAGCAGGAGCCCAAGGATGATTTTATAAGATCCAGGCTTTTTGTCAAGTGATTGACAGGTTTGATTCTGCTTTTCCCAGCTAAAAGAAAACTTAATATAAAAATAACCCAGAATGTTTGGCAGAGGCATAGTCAGCTGTCAACCTAATCGTTCTGTCGTATTTTCAAAATCTGTTACTGTATTTCTAGGCTGTTACAGAAGATGAGAAGGCTGATGAAGAACCAGAAAAACACCGTAAATTTCAGCTGTCTTCTCTTAATCCTCAAGAAAGATTTGATTACTCCCATCTGATTGAGGAACTAGGTACCAGATATTTGAAAAATGCAAAGAATACTATGTGCCTGCTCAGTTGTGGCTTGTTGGGGAAAAGGAAGGGCTTCTGTTAGTGACTTATCAGATTTGAGGTCTCAGATTTATGGCTTTCTGTGCCTGTGAGCGATTCTTTGAATATAGTATCATTATTATGTGAGTGATCAGCTTTGCCAAAAACAGCAACGGGTTTGTCTTCTGGCAGCTTTCTTATAGCTGTCTCCACAACAGCCTCATTCTTTAATGTTGGGAGTACCCAGGATCTGCTGTCCTCTGGTGTCTCCCATTCCTGTCTGTGTTGCAGTGGCACTTTACAGAGCCACTCTTTCCTAGCTGCTTCTCCTTCCTTGCCAGCTTCTGCCCATGTCATTTCAATTACAATACTTATAGTGTAAATTTGAGTTAAGTATATTTTTATCTGAATTCAGATAATTCTCACTTTGAGTTGATCCTTTCTGTGGTCAAGCATGACTCTTGGGTAATCTGAATCAAATTCATTCCTCATTTCAAGGTGGAATAGTACTTGAGAAGCAGTACTTTGATCCAAGTTGCACACACATTGTTGTGGGACATCCTCTTCGAAATGAAAAATTCTTGGCTTCGATGGCAGCTGGAAAGTGGGTGCTTCACCGTTCCTACCTGGAGGCATGTAGAGGAGCTGGCTGCTTTGTTCAGGCATGTGACCCTATTATTGAGACATTACTGTGTTGTACCTTTTTGCATTTGTTCTTGTTTTGCACTAGTAGGAAAAGACAACCTCTCAAATCCAGTTAGCAGTTTACGGTGCCTGAGCCTTGGGAGTTTTAGAGAATCCAAAGTCAGGAAAGTTTTTGTCTGAAAACTAGTTCTGGACCAAACTCCTCATATAAGATAAATGAAATACCTATACTTTTTATAGTTGCTTTTGAAAATTGAGGGGTTTGAGTACTTTTTGGTAAATTCTCACTGGTATCAGCTAAATTTACATGGATTTTGTTACACCAGGAATTAAATGTTGATCCTTTCAATAAATGAACATATATTAGTTTTAAATAATCTGACTCTATGACCATGTGCATAAACATTTTTGAACGCTAGTTCTTCAGACTCTTCACCTCCCTGTTATTTTTGTTGGGTCAAGCAGTTCTTTTACATTGACCAGGTGAACTTTAAAATAATGCCTGTAGACTGTTCATATCTTTATGCAGCAAAACCAACTTTCATTCCCTTAGAAGACACTGCAGAAATAAAAAGTCAGTGGTGTGCAGTGTAGTGAGTTGCTTTGCCCTGCTGTTGAATTCCATTGTAGGTAACTGCAACGGGAACCTGGTTGTGTACATGATTTGATGTTGCAGAAAATGTGAGTTATTTAGATACATATGTGCAATTAAGAGCCGTATCTCCAATTTTACCTAGAGCTGTTTTGGCCAAATAAAATCCATATATAAAGCTAGAGTGAGATGGGATTTATTCTGGGGGTTTTTTTTTGGTTTTGGGGTTTTTTTGGGGGGGTTCTGTTTGCTGTGGGTTTTTTAAATCTATTTTTCTGCTGGTAAAGTTGGCAGGAATGCTTTGTAATTGAAGTTTATGGTTGTTCCAGGAAGAAGATTACGAGTGGGGAAGTAATTCCATACTTAATGTTTTGCCTGCAATCAATATAAACCAGAAGAAACTAGCACTGGCAGCCATGAGGTGGAGGAAAAGAATTCATAAAGGGAGGCAAGAAACGGGCATTGTCGAGGTATATAGATACTCCTTAAGTGGTACAGTGTGGGTGGACAGGACAGGGATTGTCACCAAGAAACTTGGAAACTTAACTGGCAGGGGAAGGTAACCTGTCTTGTTATCAAGAACAAAATGTCTTGTCTGAAAATATTCCAGTTAAGTAATTTTCATTTTCTTTTTTAAACTTTCTGTGCTGGTGTATTAAAAGTCTTAATCTCCTCCTGAACCATTTTTCGTGTTTTGCAAAGCTGGAATGTGGCTACTTATGTATGTAAATGTCCCTCAGCCAGGAAGATGATATTTATGCTTCAGAGCACTGACTGAGGAGCCAACCTCACTGAGCTTTATGAGGAAACCACAACTGGTACTGGTACCTTTCCTAAAGCACCTTCCGTCATTTTCGTGATGCAAGTTCCATAGTCTTTCAGTGAGATTTTTGGAAGTGGGACTTGAACTCCCCAAATTAACTCTTTTCTCAAAGCAGGCATTGCAGTTGAGCATTCATTGGAAGGTGTTTCAGTTACATCAGGATAAATCTTGACTTGCGTGGGTTTTACAGTAATCTTTTTTAAATGAATGCTTGCAGCAAATCCTGCCTACTTCTTTGCCTACTTGGAAACCACAGTGAGTGTTTGTAGGAGGCAACCACTTGGCCCTCGATGCTGTTACTGTAACTAAGTGCATGGTGGGGGAACAGGGAGAAATGTTTCCAAGTAATTTTTTTTTTAAGGTAAATTTCTATAAATGAGTGTCTAGTGTTCTGGAAAACATACTCATTGCCAAGGGTCTTTTCATAGATTGGTTTGCTCATCTTGCTGTGCAGGCTGTGAGAGGGTTTGGTGGCAAGCTGCCTGACTGTGGCCCAGTAGCTGTATGTTCTGTGAATTTTTTTTCTGACATTTACACTTAAAGACAAAACTAGGTAATTGCAAGTCTTTATCTGATGGATATTCTCAAAAGGGACAAATTATAGATCCATTAAGTCTTTGTACTTTTTCAGTACCAGCAGACTTTTGACTAAATTGTCTTTTCTCTAGGGAGCTTTCAGTGGCTGGAAAGTGATCCTGAATGTTGATCAAACCAAGGAAGCAGGATTCAGGCGCCTTCTTCAGTCAGGAGGAGCACAAGTATGTAATTGTTTGAAAAAAATAATGAAACGTATGTGTGTTTCTTTAATTATGTTTTTTTTTCTTTCTGTTAAACTGTGCTGGGCATTTTTCATGTGAGTAAAAGGTCTTCATGAACTAAACTGCTTGCACAGGGTAGCTGAGACATGGTCAAAGGTGGGAGGAAAAAGCTATGTCATCTTCACTTTGGAAGTGGTCAGGCAGAGGAGCTTGTCTGAAGTAACACAAGTCAGTAGTGCTGGTGGGAACTGGGGATAGAATTTCTGTGCCCTGCTCTGATGAGAAGGATCACTCTTCTGGGAAGGTATGTGATGGTACAGGATGCAGCTGTAAATGGTATTTTATTTCCCATTGATTTCAAGTTAATTTGATGAGTGAAATTAAAGGTCATGAACTGCACTTGTCTTGGGGAAGAAACAAAACTAAACTCATTTTTGTCTGTTGTGTTTTGTCTGTAGGTGTTTTCTGGTCATTCTGTCTCTCTCTTTAAAGAAGCAACTCATCTCTTTGCTGACTTCAGTAAGCTGAAGCCAGATGACAGCAGGGTTAATGTAGCAGAGGCAGCAGCCCAAGGAGTGAACTGCCTGAAGCCGGAGTACATCGCTGACTACCTCATCCAGGTGTGCATGCCTGAGGGCGCTCTCCACGACCCCACAGGCCTCCCTCAGACCCAGCCCCCTGAATCCAGTCACATGCCTCCTTTGCCTGGAATTGTGGCCACAGAGTGGCCCTACACTGAGGGCTTTGATCTGTAGCCTCAAATTTAACTGCTGTAGCATGTTCTGGTGCTGGCAGTGGGATCTGTTGCAGGGTATGAAACTGCTCGCAAAACATATTCAAAATATTAGGTGTGCAATGCTCATTTTGTTATTTCAGTTTTCGGCAACTAATGAGCTGTTTCTTTCTTCTCAGAAGCTTCTTGAACTAACCCACTCATTTTTTCTTCCTCTGTTGAAGGATCCACCTCCCCCTGTGGATTCTTACTGCCTGCCGGAAGCTGGGTCTCACCTTCAGGATAACACAGCTCTTGGAACTGGATTATCTCAGAAAAGAAAAGCACCAGGAGAAATGAGCAGAGTCAAGCGATCCAGAATGCACTGAGCAAATTCTCTGTTCTTAAACTGTACATTTTTAAATTCATATTTATATTTTTTCATTCTCATCAGAAAAACTAAAAAATTTGAGGTTTACTTCTAATTTGTCCTGAGATTAAAATAGCTTTACAGTAATACTCATAGGAAAGATTGCTTTGGTTACTGGTAGCATCTAAAAATGTGGCAAGAACTCATCCAAAAAATTCTTTGTCTCATAAATGTCCAAACTGTCCCACTAATGATTTTGTTTGGGGACACCATTGTATAATAATAGTTAAGAAATACTTTGTAAGATGCTTATCTCATCTTTTATCTGTGTGTTTTGGGGAAAATACCAGTTGCTAAGAATTTTCTTGCATTTCACATACAGTAATGGACTTAGATTTTACATTAATACGGTAATTTTTCCTCTTTTGGTATTTTCTGTTGGAGGGGAAGGGGAAACCAGACAAAAAAACCTGGCTTGTAAATTTTTGTACTCATAGAGGGTGTAATAAATTATTTCAATAGATCAGAGGTGCTGTTGAGGTGCTGCTGACCTGAGTGCTAATGAATCTGCTCAACAAACATAGAGCCAACTCTGTTATCCAAGAGGTGAAGTTTGTCTGACCATGCTCCCTGTTTGAGTCTGTGGCAGAAACCAGAGCCAAAGACTTCCATTTCCGGCAGCTGGAAATGTTCTTAGTCAGACAACTACAGTATTTGACAAAGTATTTGACCTTTCAGTAACTGTGGGGTCTGGGTCTCTATTTACTGAACTTAGTGTATGTGAGTGCACTGAGTTAGTCTGTGCTCATGGAATCTGAGGAGCTGTATTTAAGCAGCTGGGATTGCCACAGTGTGTTTGAGCAGAAAAGCACAGCATCCAATATCACAGGAACAGTGGAGTTGTCTCGGAAAATATAAGTAAAAGTTGAAGTGTATTCAGTTCATCTCTTCCTTGTTTTGAAGGCAGGGGCTGTACTCTAGTTTTATTTTCTAGCTGCTGAATATCGTTTTCTAGAAAGTCTTTGCACCAGTATCTGTTGAAGATGCCACATGCATCTAAGCCCTGCACTTTAACCTGGAAAATCATTCTAGGCTGGGGAGAACTAACCCTTTGCTGCTGGGGGAAGGGACAAGGGACCTGAGCTGTGAGTCTCCAGGTGAGAGAGAATAGGAGGGCAGCTTGTCTTTGTGTGCAAGGCTGTACTTCCTGCTTCTGCTTCCTGCTTCAGTGCAGCGGATGTTTTGTCAGTGAGCTCTGCAACTCACTGTCAGGATGACCTGAAGGAATTGTCAGGAAGGACTGCAAATGAATGTGAGGGATTAGATTCTTTTTAAAAAGTGAAATCTGTGCCCCAATCAGTGGAGGCTTGGCTGTGGCAAGATTGCCATGTTGAGTTGCAGTGACTACAGTCTTATCACCTGATTTGGTTTTTTTGCTCATAACAGCTTGATGCTTTTCGCTGTTTGTGGATGTCAAACATCTGACTTGTTTCAAGTCCAGTAATGGACTGAAAATAATGCTGCTATTAATGCCTTATATCATGTTTTGAGTTAACTTTAAATTAACTTTGAATTAACTGTATTTCACGTATTTCACTCTGTTCTACCTCTGAAATGCTGCTTTGCATTGCAGGCATTTTAAATAGGTGTGAATATTACCAGGCAACACCTAAGGTTTCTGTGACTTTTTCTTCCCAGTCCCCAGAAGCTGCTGTGTAAGGGTGGTGCTGCTATTCTCACTTTACAGATAAAAAAATCACTCCCTGACCCACTTAGCGAAGCTTTAAAGAAGTCTTGGAGAAACACAATTCCTGCAGCTGTTGTGAATCCTGGGGGCAGGGCAGAAGAGGAGTAGCTAAAATCAGCCACATACCGACCCCCAGTGGAACCAGTAACCTGGGATCTGAGCATTACCTGTTCTCCAGTGTGCACTGCCCTGTTGGACACTGGTTTTAACTTAGGGGGGATGCAGGAGGACAGGGAGGGAGCGCTGGGGGAACAAAGGCAGAAAGGAGCTGTTCCAGCCGGAGCCAGCACCTCTTCTGCCTTGAGCCTCGAATCCAGCACACTGCTGTCTGTATGCCACACAGATGAACACAACAAAAGCAAGACAAACTTGGGAGGTATAAATTCAGTTGGTGCTGTTAAGATAAATTTATTTTCTTCAGCTTTCTTCACAGGAAACATCACGAAAGTGCTTTACAGAGTTTCATACCATTACTCTAACATGGGACAAAAGGACAACAACAGGTGTGTGCACTGCACAGTTAGAAGTTGTCATATGCAGAAGCCATGATAGGTAAACCAGGGTAAAAAAAATCTACTGACAAAAAATAGATATATATAGTTCAGGTTTTGAACTTAATTTATGACTATAAACTTAATCGTATAAATATACAGGCACCATTAGGTTCCTGTGTTAACTGTGGGGTCCACACAGGGCTTCTCAGAAAGATCATATTGTACTCTGCTGAAACAGTTTCTGCTGTGCTCCATGGGCTCCCAGCCAAACCATTTTCCCAGCCAGGCAGTATCATTCTTTTGCACTACAATAAGCACTCAAATGGCTTTATCTTCATTTCTTCTTGTGAAGTCTGGTGGTGAGACATTCTGGTACACTGCTGAAAGCAAATTCAGTTCTTTTTTTTTTTTTTTTTTTTTTCCCCCACTTACATATGTCTTATTACTATACTTCCCTCAGTCATCTCATCATTAAAAAACAAAATTAAAATGCTTTAGGCTGGACCATGCTGTCCAGGTAAGACAGTTTTGTTTAAGCTAGCACTTTACCAGTCATGCAACCCTACTCCTTTCCACAGCTGAGCTGTGCTGTACTGTGAGCAGTGCTACTGCCTTCATTTTGCTGTATTCAGTGGGAATGGGGCTCCCATGTAGCCTCTGAGGCTCTAGGTTTCAATTCTTCAAGGTGATTGCATTTACTTGCTAGGCAATTTTGCAATGTTTGTGATACTACAACCCTGACAGAAGAAATGCAGCAGGACAGAGACACAGGAGTTCTTGCCTGCTGCTTTCTAAATAAGTGGTGAATAATTCAGGCACCTAAGAAATCCTTGGCATGGTAATAATGTAGATGAACAGAAGGAGGGAATACCCTAGGGTGAAGAGAGGTCAAATCAGATTTTTGATGGGTTTTGAGTTGCAGGGAAAAAATGAGCAGAACCAATTACCTAGAAAACACTGTTGTCCCAGTCTGCCTTTTACCTCATTCCCAGATTAAAGACACAGTGCATGGTCGAAGAATTTGTCAGTCCTGAAGGTTACTGGGTGGTTAGTAATTAACACAATACGGAATTACAGTGGCAAGACGGGGCTTTGGTGAGTGTAGCAGCAGAGATGAGTCTCTTAGAGGTGTGGGAGAGGGTACAAAGTACTACATTCTAACAACTATCAGATTCATCAGCTCTATTTTCCCCCCACACTTCCTCAAAAACTAAAAAAAAAACCAACCCTCAACACCTATTTGCCAACTTAATAAACCCCCAGCAGCCACAGCTGGTTTTTGACAGAATACTAGTAACTGCTGTAATAGAACACCTACAGACACAGTTATTTGGATGCAAAATCCAAGGTACATTCTCCTCAACCAGTACTAAAAAGCAGCTGTTCTCTAGGATATGGTTCTCTGATATTGAGACACTGGCAGGCTATGCACATAAACAGGCTTGAGTCTGCCCTGACAACACCTCCTTTGTATCTATAAATGTAACATGACTGGTAAATGCAGTCAGTGCTTAGAGATTGAACGCTACTTACAGCTGCATGTTCTCTAAAGCACAAGGTGAGAATAAAGATGTGAAACAAACCACAAAGACTAAGCCTGCCCTCCAGTGTTGCTTCATCTCAAATATTGTAATCTAGTTTCAATGTCCAGTTGAATACTACAGCAGGTGTATTAGATTAAGAATGGCTGAGCCCAGCTGGTTGCTGGCCAGAGCCCAAGTAATACATCTGCTTCATCTCTGCCACAAGGAGGAGAATAGCCCAGAAATTAAAAACAAGTTTGCTACGGGCCTTGTTCCCTTGCACTTGATAGCTGTTCAACCTAGACTTCAAATGACATGATCTCAAATAAAGGTTTAATGAAACCGACTTCATGACAAATAACTCCATTGAAGTTAAGCTCTGGGAGACCAGATTCGTATATGTTCTACCTCTTTCTCAGTACATTTTTTTCTCTTGTATCAGCCTGTTTTTATGATTTGAATAATTTTGCTATGGTTGTACATAGTCTGAAAGAGATACAGAATAAGTGATTTGTTTTAATTTAAAAAAGGAAGCTTATGACAACATCTTAACTAACAGTTTTCTCTAGACAAGTCATTTGAAATAAAGCAAACTGTTACAACTCAATGACTTCATTGCTGTAACTGAGCTAGAAAGAAAATTCAATACAGAAGACAGGAGATAGGAAAAGGAACAGAAAAGGTCAGATTGAGTAAAAATTAGTAAGAGCTCGCCACGCTATTCACTGGCAAGAAGTGATTATGTACACAAAACTGAAGATTTCAGTACATCAGATGGCAAAAGCCAATCCCCATAGAAGTTATTAGGTTGATGGTGATTGCCAGGATACTCTAACTAACTCTGTAAACTTGGCAATTAAGGGGCAAGTGAATGTCAACAGAACATAAACCCAAGGCAATGAATACTGGAAAGGTTTAAAACCACTCATACATGCTCTGGTGGATTCTGAGTTAGCTGTGATCTTTCAGGGGGACGATCTAGGCATCACCATGGACAGCTTGATGAAGACATCTGCTCAATGTGTAGTTGCAGTCAAGAAAGCGAGTAAGATGTTAGGCTGTATTAAAGACAGAACAATATGGAAAAATATTACAGCATCTATTTGTCTTAGAGGTCCTCAATGAATATTTGCTCTTTCATCAGGAACTTAAAAAAAGTGGCATATTAGAAAAATACAGGGAGTAAAAGGGTGAGAGAATGGTAGAAGCAGCTCTTTGTAGCTGGGAAGACAGTAAGACCAAGGTAGTTTATTTAAGAAGGGAATAGATGATAAACATCTTAAAAGTAATTCTCCTTCCCACTGTATAACAAGATATCACCTCAAAGTCATTTTAAGCTGCCTACCAATATGTTGACCTGAATATAATGCATTACCACCATAATTATTCAAAAAAGCCCCTGTGTTATTCTTCAGTGCTTATTATTCAGCTAGTTACACATTTCCTCTGAAGCAACTGCTATAGTTTGTTGAAATTTGACAGTAATAAATTCTGACAGAGAATTGTCACAGCTGATGCACATTAACAACTGACTTAGAGGTACTGCAATGATAAAAATATCAGTAGGAGAAGAGAGCTGCTGGGCCTCATCTCTGTCCCGGACCCACCAGAGCTCTAATTTTTCTGCATGCAGGCCACCATCGTGTTCTCTGCTTCTATTTGAGGGCCCACTGTAAAAGCTGAGCAATGAACCTTGAAATCACCAGCAACAGCAGACAAGGGCACATTCATAAGTTACTTCATGTTCCTTCAGCTGCAGTTAACTGATAAACCAGGAGATAATAGTAAATAGGGTAATCTCCTCTTCTTTATCTGTATTCCTTCCTCTCTTACCTGTCCCTCTGCTTACCCCTCCCAGCTCTATTTTCTGATCATTTCTTTCCTTTATCTGTTTCACAGAAACCCTCCATGGGCAAGTATTTCCCTTTGGTTCATTCCCTTCACCTTCTTCCTCCTGCCTTCCTGTCTGCCTTAGTACCAGATTTTACAAGTTTTGAAGTTTATTCTCTCTCCTATATTTCCATTGTACCTGCATGCCACTTCAACTTAGATATGTGAAAGAATAAAGAGCAGGACATGGAAAGGGGAAGAAAACTACATTTCTATGACAAAATACCACTTAGGAATGAACATCTCTGATTCACATGATTCAAACAGCCACATTATAAGAGATGGCTATCAACTGTGAGCAGGATTTTATTTCAGTCATGGAGTTTACAAAATATAGCAATATTGACTTCAGTATGTTCCACATAAAAACAAAGAGCCTCATATTAATATGCCGTTTGGGTTGCACAGATAATTGAAGAGATGAAATACCAGATAGAGTACTCAGCCTGAACTTTCCCCTTACCCATACATACTAAAATAAGTCTAATTACATTATATTTAAATAGGATGTATATTACATTCTATAGAAATAAGCCTTTGCCAAAGAAGTATTAAAATACTATAATGAAAGCTAATATAAAGATCTTTTAATAAAGATTTTTAGTCCTCCGTAGAACCTTTCATCAGCCCCAGCCCTTGACAAACAGCTTTGGCCTCACAACACCCCTGTGAGGTAGGTTGTTGGGTTTTTTTGGTACAGCTGGGGAAACTGAGGCAAGGTGAAAAATTACTTGAACATAGCAGCTCAGTAGAAAAACAAGGCCAAATCCCACTCTCTTGGTCCCATGCTTCCCATGCTCTTCCTACAAAACAGCTTGTTTCTCTTCAGTGCACGCAGTTGTTTTAGATGATACTTTCCATTCCAATATTCCAGATGAGCTACTTTTTCTTGTGATTCATTAATACTGTGATACATTTTTAATATTTGCAGTCTGGCTAAGAAGAACTTTACTGAACACTGAACTTCATTAACATTGCTGTATAAACATATATTCTAAGCAACTGAACATAAACCCGTGATATACGTACCATTTAGAAGATGCTGTTTGAAACAATATCTCAGCTTTTTATCATGCAGAAGTGAAAACTAATTTTCTTAAATACACAAGTTATTTCCTAATAAGATTGTTGGACTATCTTGGAATTTGTCCTTTCTCGGTTCTCTCTTTAGACAACAGATCCGACAGCTTTGTACCAATGCAAAATTCTACCTTCTCTCTGGACAGCTTTTCCCAGTTCTTTTCTTTGAAAGGAAGAAATAAAACGGGATGCCTTCCCCAAGTACTGAAATTTAAACATTTTTGCTGATTTAAAGTCAGATGGATCTGTCACTTGTGAAATCAGTACCTACCCACACAGCACTTCTCCTATCCAACATCTTACACTCCACTCCCTACCTCAGGTTATACATTTAATACTATCATTTAGAAAACAGCCTTCCTAATCCCTCTCTTCTTATACCACCTGTGTTTTATTTGCATCATTACTACTCTCCCTAATTTACTAATTTTTTAATCTTCCTTCCTGCTCTATTTCACTTCAAAGACATGGTAGAACTACACTTGGTGCTTCAGAAGCCAAACTTTAGATACGTGATAATTATGACTTAGACCCCTCAGTTCTGTTTTCTGCTGTCATTTCTTCTTCCATCTGCTAGAGCTTGTAGGCTCTCATATTAGCCTCAATACAGACAACCTGTCTCTTTAACTTTTTCTGAAGACATCTGCAAGTATATGTCAGATTTCCTCTCCTTTGTACACATCTAATTCACATATCTTAAGTTTAAATAAGCATGTTATTATTTTCTTATACTCCCAAATAAAACCCTCTATTTACCATTAAAACCAATTTGTGATTTAAAAGCTGAAAACAGGGAGAGACAATTTGGGAACTAAGTTATAGTCAAGCAAAAAAAGCCTGGATTGTGGTTGTTAATAAAGATTTCGAAGTATTCAAAGTGGTTTTGGTAAAATTTAGTTTCTTGGGCCTCAGAAACAAATTGATCATATGAAATGAGGTATCCATTTCTCTGGCCATGTCAATATTGGAGTAATATTACTACCTTGTAAATAAGCAACCTTTAAAGCATATGAAGCCCTGTTAGTCTAATAATCTGCTCCATTTTAGTAAGGGTATTTGACAGAAAACCACAAGTAAATTTAAAACTCCTTAACCAGGCAGAAATTAGATTTTCTTATCTAGAAATTAGAAAGACAAAAAGCTACTACTGCAAAATCTCAGATAAGTGAACTCCAAAATGTGCAGCCCAATCAAATTTATATTGTTTACCTGACCTGAACAGTACAGGTGTCTCAGCCATGGTGTGGTGCGTTTCCAAGAGCTGACAGAGTCAGTCAAGCACCAAATCTCCAGTCCCTGGGGTGTCAGGCCTCTAACACAGTTTGTATCCTTACAAATTCACCTATTTGTAAGAGAGGTGCTGTGGCCATGACTGATAAAGCTACAAATACAAAACTGAAGTAACAGGAGACAGTTACTTTTGGTTGTCAGTTCCTCTTCATTTGTGAATAAGATTAAACCTGGCACAGCTAAACCAGGAGAGGTGAGGTGGGGCAAAACTAATCCTCTCCTACATTTATCATCAGCTCAAGTAAACAGAGATGCCAGATTCCTAGAGCAGGCATTTGGGAAGTCCAACTGTATTAAAATCATCTATTTTTTGGCATTTAAACATCCTTAAATACAAACTGTATCACTGAGAACCACAAATCCAAATAGTTCCTTTCCCAGTAAGCACTGGACATTTAAATATTTTACTAGCAAGTTGGTAACTTTATGGCTGTACTTTTATTTTAAGCCAGAGGAAGTAAAATGGAACCTTTAAACTGGAAGTTAACAAGTAACCTATAATGAAAGCATGCCACAGGCTAGGGAGTTCCTGAAGCAGCACAGAACTGCATTTTACTGACTGGCATCAAGAATCTCATTTCTACAACTGACAACCCTTCATTTGTGGAATGAGCCTTCAATCAGCATTTTGGAGGAATGAAAAGGGCATTCTTAGCATGCCTCGAATGAATGCAACAAAAAACCAGATAAAGTTGGACTTCAGAGTCTCAGAAGTGTACCAAGCTTCCACAGAAGACTGACTTTCAAAATTTCAGGCATGCAGAACAATTACTTGGTATAAGGAAGATACTGACAACTGGCATTTTGATAGTTGCTGGCAGCGATAATTAACACAAGGAACACTTCAAAACAGTTTAACATTCTGTACTATGGAAATCTGCTACGTTTCTGGTTTTTTTTCTTTGTTAACTCCAGAAAGAAACTGGAATGATATGTTTGAGAGAAATCTCCAAAATAGTTAGTTATCAGTTTAGTTATCAGTACCTGATGGACTCTAGTGACAGCAACCATCCAGAGGCTGGGGTTTTCTCCCCAGTCTTTAATTTAGCAAAGGTAGTTCCAAGTGAAAAGCAAATCAAAGCTTCAGTCATATTCAATTCACAATCTCAGACCAGACCTACATGGTGATGGAGTAAGAAGACACTGTGACAAGTAGCAAACTAAACTTCTATGTATAAATAAAAGTCGTATTAATATGCACTGCTATAAGCTCTAAAACAGAGCCCACCTGACCATAAGGCTGACTGCCCACTCCATGGCCTGTCCCTTAAGAGATCCAAATGCTCTGCCTTTCCTCACCTACTGTATGGTCATGATGTCAAACTAAAATGTAAAGACTCATTAGACTCCAGAATCCATGTATATTTTCATTTTATTTGATTTGAGACTTTTACAGGGTTTTCTTGAACTGCCAGAATTCATGCCCAAAAACCTCAAACAAAGGTGTCCTGGCTGCAGGAAGGGGGCGGAGCTTAGAGCTGGGTGGGCTATTCTGTACCACCCACATCACCATTGGGGGGCATGGCTTTGGGGGGAGAAAAGGTGAGCGCACCCCAAAGCGGCACCATTTTGTTCCCCCTCCTCCTCGGAGAAGTTGTGGTAGTACTGTGGACTCTCAGTGACCAGCGCTGAAGACTTTGTCCCTCTGCCACCTGTCCCTTCCCACTCCTTGGTCAATGCAGCCAGGACACAGCTCTGAAAAAAAAGTCGCGGTGAGCTGAGTGGTGTAGTCTGGGAATGGAGTGATGGCGAGCCCAAGCCCAGCCCAGCTGAGCTGAACCAAGACTGTTGACCACAGCCGAGCCCAGCGGTCCAGAAAAGCAGGTGGCACAACGCGGATGATTCAGCTTTTGGGGGGTTTGTCCACCACTGTTTTTCACTTTCTTGGGGATGGGGAATGCTCGCCACAGTCAACGCCTCACATCCTTTGTCTCAGGAGGGCCATGTGGCACTGGCTAAGGAGAGTGTCAACCACCTTGTCTTTGTCCCAGGAATAACTGTGTGTCACTGCTGGGCCACAGGAATGTCACCATCTTGGTTTTGTCTCAGTGGCCACATACAATTCAGCTGAGGTGGTGAACACCTTTTGTGTGTAAAGCACCTTCTCTTTTGCATACTTTTGTTATTAATGTTGTTGTTACTGGGTGTTTCTTATTCCATTGCTGTTTGCTTTCAGTAAATTGTTATCTCAACCCACAGTCTCTGCCTTTGTCCCTCTCTCACTGGAGGGAGACAGGGAAGGGGAGGGGCGGAAGTACATTAAACTCAAAGTCATTGGGCAGGAAGCCAAACCTTCAGCTGAGGACTTAGGAGGTAAGAAGAGTGGCTTATTTGGAGTTTAATTCCTAGCTAGTGTTAAACCACCACATTTAATTGATGCCCAACATAAGGCACAAGAGGGCTGAGATAACAATGGATCTGCCGTAACAATTGGGTTGGAAACAATTTTGATCTAAGCATTTGTGTATTAGGTACAGAACTCCCTGGTTACCATGTTGCTTGGTCTGTTCATGTGGGTGTGGTACCTAACCCTGCATATACCTCAGGGTGTGTTCCTTACAATATTCTTCTTCAAAGCAGAGAGGGATCAGGATTGCTTTGTTGATGTCCTATGTGGTATCAGTCTATGGCATTATAACATCAAGGGCAATGGGGGTCATGTGGGGGTAAAACAGTGTTGTTCACCTGTCCTGGTTTTGGCTGCTACCTCTGGGGATTCATTAATTGTACCCAGCCTGTGGGGGGAACAGGGGAGGATGATTTTCCCCAGCCTTTTACCCCCTTTTCCTCCTTCAGGCCTACTACAACAGCTTTTGAGAATTTTGAATTCTCATTTGAATTGGATATTAAAGAAAGCATGTTCTTGTTGCTGTGTCTGCTATGTCTCCTTAATACGTCTGCAACACGTTTAGAGTCAGTGTGATCTACACTGTGTTTAGAGTCAGGACAGAAATTTCTAGGATGTTGCCCAGGGACCTGCCATGGGAGTGGACAGTCATGAGTGGCATGGAATGTGGGAGAAAATGGGCCAGATTTGAAGGAGTATTCTGCTCCAATGGTTCGGAAGTTCACCCCTGAATAACGACAGGACCCTGAAAAAGTGGCAGAATATTTGAAAGAAAAATGCTCTGTCAGTTTCAGAGAGGTGAGAAGTTATGCAACGTGCTGGGCCCAGGCTACTATTTACCAGGCACTGCTTGTTACTAGATAGCACTCTCAGAGGAAGAGGAGGAAAGCAGACCAAGAAGCACTGTGGCCACTCAAACTGCAGCTGAACCGGAGGAAAAATCTGTGCCAGTGGCAGTCACCCCTTATACAGAAGAAGAAATCCAAGACCAAATCAGTCTGTGTAGTGAGCGATGAAGAGGAAGCAGGACCCCCACAACCAGAGGAAGAGACAGGGCCAGAGATAATCACCCAATCCCTATCCCTGGGTGAGCTGTGAGATAGGCAAAAAGATTACAGTCTGCAGTCAGGTGAGCCCTTGGTGACCTGGCTGCTCCAATGCTGGGATATTGTGGCCAATGGTGTGACACTAAATGGTAATGAAGCCAAACAAGTAGGATCCCTTTCCTGAGAAACAGGCATTGACCAAGGGATTGGGAAAAGACCAGAAACTCTCAGCCTCTGCAGGCTCTCTGGATGAGGGAAAAGTATCTTGCAGGTATGACCTTTTAGTGCACCAAGACCTGCAGACCACCACTGAGCAATTAGCAGTGCTGGAGGCAATCTATAAGGATTCAAATGAGCAATCTCCCATAAATCTAAATGACATCCAGTGCACCCAAATCATGTGGCAGGAGTTCCTATGGAGCATGCCATCGTCATATGCCAACTCATTGTCAGTGATGTCATGGAAGGAAGGAGAATAAAGAGTGAACGATTTGGTTACCAAACTCTAGCTATATGAAGAATATAGGCCTGTGTCTCATCCATGGAAAGACTGTCCAAGGACTTCCAGCATTTTAAAGAGGAAATGTCCCATGTCCTGCCAGTACACACCAGAGTCTCTGTTATTAGGAGCAGGCACCTCCCTGATCGAGAGAGAGGGTACGCACCACAAGGTAACCTGTGGTTTTACCCGCATGACCACACAGAAGACATGAGGAAGAGGGATGGAAAATCCACCTCTGCTCTAGCAGCATGGGTACGTGAGTCGAAAGGAAGAACAACCTCAGAAAGAATAGAAGGGATGATGTTATGTCCAATCTTCTTGAAGCCATATTTACAAGAAGTGAACAATGAGTATCATGACCAGGACTAGAGTGGCCCCGCCTCCAGTGGAGGAAAGGGACAATCGAATCTATTGGACTGTGTGGACCCGATGGCCTGGCACATCAGACTCACAAGAATATAAGGCTTTAGTTGACACCAGCGCACAATGTACCCTGATGTCATCAAGATATGTAGGGTCAGAATCCACCTATATTTCTGGAGTGATGGAGGATCCCAAGATCTGACTGTACTGGAGGTTACAGTCAGTGAGCCTGACTGGGAATAAATGGCAAAAACACCCCGTTGTGATGAGAGGCCTTGTGCATCCTTGGCATAGATTACCTTAGGAGAGGGTATTTCAAGGACCCAAAAGGGCTTTTGGGATAGCTGCTATGAAGACAGAGAAAATTAGACAGCTGAATACCTTGCCTGGCCTCTCAGAGAACCCTTCTCCTGTGGGATTGCCGAGGGCTGAAGAACAATGAGGTACCAATGCACCACAAGAGTGCATCATCAGCAGTGCTGCATGAACTGACACCTTGCATGGAAAGACTGAAGGTGGGAACCCTGCCCCTCACATCAGCCGCGGGGACACGCTGACCCCATGTATATATAAGTACAGCCACTTATACACAGTGGCTGTACGACTGCGGAGATTCCCCCGCATTCTGGTGAGCCGGGGCTGCACTGCACTAAGACAGGAAACCCTGCAACACACATACAGCTGGCACGTGCTACGGGCGCGTGCACACACACACACACACACACACACACATTCACTGCTCAGCACACGCTGCGACACACACACCATGGATGCACACGAGCTGTGCCCCAGCACTGCGACCAGCCTGGCTGGACCCAGGATGCACTGCAGGACCAACACATGCTGTGAGAACTCCACTCATGCTGCAGAGACAAAAGACCAGAGAACGACCTGACGGAGATCTTCTCCCCTCATCATCAAGGATGAGATCCAGTGTTTAGTTCATGATGCTGATAACACTCTTTTCTGTGCATCTAATAATTATTCTTACCTTTTCCCACTTTTATTTTTCCTTCTTTCTCTCTCTGCCTCTTTGATAGTTTAAATAAAGTTGAATTATTGTTTTGGATACCAACATTTGACCTGGTTTTTATCTTAATCACACTTTTGGGTATATTTGATCTTAAATTCCTTCCCACATGTATGGACAGAGGCACACTTCACCTCTCTGTATCTAAGGTTGGAACATCCATATTCATAAGATGATTTGTGGAGAGCCAGGGAGTGGTCAGCAAGACTCACTCAACCCTTTAAGAGTCCTCTCTGGCCAGTGCTTAAGTCCAATGGAGAGTGGAGACTGACAGTGGACTCTCAAGGCCTGAACGAAGTCACACCACCACTAAGTGCTGCTGTGCCGGACATGCTGGAACTTCAGTTCGAACTGGAGTCCAAAGCAGCAAAGTGGTGCCACCACTGACATTGATAATGTGTTCTTCTCCATTCCTTTGGCAGCAGAATGCAGGCCAAGTTTGCCTTCACCTAGAAAAGTGTCCAGTACACTTGGAACCGACTGGCCCAAGGGTGGAAATACAGCCCCATTATTTGCCACGGACTGATCCACACTGCACCGGAAAAGGGTGAGGCTCCAGAACACTTGCTGTGCTGTACATCAATGACATCATCATATGGGGGAACATAGCAGGGAAAGTTTTTGAGGAAGGGGAGAAGATAAGCCAAATCCTCCTGCAGGCTGGTTTTACCATAAAACAAAGTATGGTCAAGGGAGCCGCCCAGCAAATTCAGTTTTTAGGAGTAAAATGGCAAGATGGACATTGCCAGATTCCAATGGACGTGGTCAACAAAATAGCAGCTATGTCCCCACTGACCAGCAAGAAGGAAACACAGGCTTTCCGAGAGGCTGTGGGTTTTTGGAAAATGCATATACCACTGTTCAATCAGATTGTGAGCCCTCTCTACCTTGTGACACAGAAGAAGAACCATTTCAAGTGGGGTCCTGAAAACCAATCTTTTGAAGAGATCAAATGAGACTGCTCATACAGTAGCCCTTGGACCAATCAGATCAGGACAGGATGTAAAAAAGTGTGCTGTACACCGCGGCTGGGGAGAATGGTCCTTCCTGGAGTCTCTGGCAAAAAGTACCCGGGGAGACTTAAGGACAGTCCCTGAAGTTGGGGATACAAAGGATCCCAGGCCTGCTACACCCCAACTGAAAAAGAGATACTGGCAGCTTATGAAGGGGGTTGAGCTGTTTCAGAAGTGCCACAGTTCCTCCTGGCACCCTGACTGCCAGTGCTGGGCATTCAAAAGGAAAGTCCCTTTCACACATCAAGCCACTGATGCTATGTGAAGTAAGTAAACTGTGCTGATCACACAGCAAGTTTGAACAGAAAACCCCAATCTCTCAGGAACTTGGAAATCATCACAAACTGGCCTGAAGGTGAAAATTTCAGACTATCATCAGACAAGGAGGAGGAGAAGGCGACACATGTTGAGGAGGCCCCACCATATAATCAGTTACCTGAAAATGAAAGGCAGCACGTTCTCTTCACTGAGGGTTCCTGCCGCATTGTGGGGACAAACCAAAAATGAAAAGCAGTCATATGGAGTCCTACGTGGCGAATCGCAGAAGCCATTGAGGGACACGGTGGATCAAGTCAGATGGCAGAGCTGAAAGCTGTCCAGCTGGCTTTAGGTATCGCTGAATGAGCTATGGCCAACACTCTACCTCTACATTGACTCATGGATGGCAGCAAATGCTCTTGGGGGTTGGCTGGATCAATGGAAAAAGACCAACTGGCAGCACAGAGGGAAACTCATCTGGGCTGCTGAATTGTGGCAAGACATTGCTGCTGGGGTAGGGAAGTTGGCTGTAAAAGTACATCATGTAGACACACACGTACCCAAGAGCTGGGCTACTGAAGAGCATCACAATGGACAGGCGGATCGAGCTGCCAGGATTAAAGTATCTCAGGTAGATCTGAACTGGCAACATAAGGGTGAATTATTTCTGGCTTGGTGGGCCCCTGAGGGTCATTATGGAAGAGATGCAACATACAGATAAGCTCATAATTGAGGGGTGGACTTAACCATGGAAACTACCTCCCAGGTTATTCGTTACTGTGAAACATGTGCTGCAATAAAGCAGGCCAAGCAGGTAAACCCCTTGTGGTATGGGAGACAATGGTCAACACATAAATATGGGGAGGCCTGGCACACTGATTACATCACATTGCTGCAAACCCGCCAAGGCAAGTGCTATGTGCTGACAATGGTGGAAACAAACACTGGATGGCTGGAGACATACTGGTGCCTCATGCCGCCACTCGTAACACCATCCTGTGCCTTGAAAAGCAAGCAAGTCCTGTAGCAACACGGCACCCCAGAGTGAACTGAGTCAGACAACAGGACTCATTTCAAAACCAGCCTCACAGACCCCTGGGCTAGAGAGCACAGAACTGAGTGGATGTATCATATTCCCTATCATGCACCAGCTTCTGGGAAAACTGAATGTACAATGGACTGTTTGAAAGCAATGGGTGGTGGGACCTTCAAACATCAGGATTTATACTTAGCAAAGGCCACCTGGTTAGTTAACTCTGCCAATCAAGCTGACTCTGCCCAATCAGAACCCTTACCTACCACAGAAGGAGATAAAGTCCCCATGGTGCATATGAGAAGTTAGGGAAGACAGTTTGAACTAGTCCTGCCTCAAGCAAAGGCAAACCCATCTGCAGGACTGTTTTTGCCCAAGAGCCTGGATGCACTTAGTGGGTAACACAGAGGAACAGGGAAACACTAGGTGCACCTCAATGGGATTTGATTTTTGGGTGAGAACAGTCTGTAATGTTGAACTGTGTATGTAATACTGGTTGCTGAATGACACTGCCACCATGTGTCATAACTACCATGAGTGTGGACTGCTCCAGTTACACCAGTTGTGAGCTCCTGATGCAGCTTGCAACCCACTGACAGCACACCAGCTCTCCTGCTGTGCAAGACATCCAGGATGGACAGAGCCCACAGACATGGACTAAATGAATTCAACAGATGTCTTGGGGGACAGCCATTTACTAATGAAATGATACCTGTGCTCATGTATAGTTATGTGTGTATATATATATATATACATACATACACATGCACACATATACACACTTGGAAGGTCTAAGATTTGGGCATGACATAGATACTTTAGAATAAGGGGTGTATAATGTCCTGGTTGCAGAGATAGGGCAGAGCTTAGAGCCATGCGGGCATGGCTATGTTGCTATTCAATACCACTCACAGCTGGGAGATATTAAACCACCACAAGGTGGTACAATGGATAGTCTCATCTACCCTACACAGGAAACTCAAACTCAATTCAGATGCACTGGTGACCTCACTCTCTTTAGATCATCAGGAAAAGTGTTTTAAGACTTCACATTTCTACCCCATCAAGAGATATGTTCATTTACCATGAATTCCACAGAAATTGTGACAACAGTTTGGCTGGCAACAATGGTTTTTCAAGGAAGATGCGCAGCTCAGAGTCCAAGGTATCAGTCTTTCAGCGGGGTTTTGTTTCCAAATGAAGTCTCCAACTTTAAGAATAGTCTCTTGAGCCCTCTCTTTAATAGCAGCTTCTAGCAGAAGTTTTAGAGACAGTGAACTCTGCAAGGGCAAGGCCAGTTTTAGTCCGTGCACAAAAAAACCAGGTGAAACCCCAGCCCCACTGAAGTCAACAGCAAAATCCACAATGGCCTCAGAAAAGTAGTTTTAAAGCAAGTCAGCAGTTAGTCAAAGGGAACCCAACTAGGTGATTCCTGCACTATCCTCATTTTCTGCACATACAGAGTACTCCCACACACGTAAGCAAACTTTGTTTTGTTCCCTTGTTTTTCTTGCCATTGGCAACTCCTGGGGTCTTGAGTCTATTTTTTGGCATTTACTCTGAAAAATCTCAACACTGGAGCACACCACTATTGTACTTCATTTTGCTTCTGGTTTAAGAATTCAGAGAAGAGAAAAACAGTTACAGCAGAACACTTTTGGTACTTGACAGGTTTGGTTCATCAAAACAGAATTACAGGCAACGTCCTATATTCTTAGTGTATCAGTGCCATTTTGCCTTCTTCCACTGAATTAAGTAACTTAAGGAAGTCAATGCCTTCCATTATTACTAAACTTTCTGACTGTGAATAAACACCATTTATGAATCATACTTAGAGGATTTCTGCCTCAAAGAACCTGCATGCTTCACAGAAGTAGCCAAACAAATCAGGCTTACCAGCTTTAGTTATCCCTCTGCGTACTAGGTTATTTTGGTTACCAAGTAATCATCACTCTTCAACAAATAATTATTTTTGACAGAAGACAGTTTTTGCGTAGTATCGCTACTGCCATGTATCTCATTTTAAAGGACAAATTCTGAAGCCTGTAGTTGGAGTCCAGATACTTCTGTGTCAAATGAAAAACTCTCAATGCTTTAGGGTGAGAAAGATAAACTTCATGACAAAAACCAAAATAAACCCTATTTCACTACAACATCTTATCATTGTTTAAATATACTGCAAATTGATACCAGAAACAGAGCAGGTTTTTTTTTTGTGGATAATAGAAAAAAAAAAATGCTTAAACAGACAACTGTGAAAATGGCTAATGCAAACAGACCATTCAAACCCATCATTCCTCAAATCTGATACTGAATGAGTTTTAATTTGTTTTGCAGTTACTTCTGTACAGCTGTCTAAAAAGGTAAACAAACTACAGCTCTGTTATACTTGGATAGTATGAGTGGTATGGTATGCTCCAGAAGTCTCTAGTAGGCTATGGCTACACATGACAGGATTCCTCAGAAGGGGAACAAACAGGTTTGTCATTAAGGTCACTTAAATCTTTGTTATAGCAAATTGGAACCAAATGGCTGACTTCTGCAGGATTTCTGACAGGAATCCAGTAGAGCTGGTTTCAAGTTTCAGATGGCCACTAAAACAGCTGTAACCTTCTCTTCCAGAAGTTGTGATCCACATGGTGTCCACAATGAGTGCAGCAAGTCTGAGGTAGTCAACCTTTACGAAGGCTCAGTATCTGAACATAAAAAGATTTTGAAATGACCACTGGCTGTAGGTATCTTTCTGAGCAATTAAAGAACACTGATGACTCTTGTTCAATCATTTACATTAATTTGCCCCATATCCAATGGAGAAGTTGCAATATATTATGCTTCCATAGTGCAGGAGAACCAATCACTTACGTCAAAGTAGTCTGCACTCGCTGCAGTAGATCCAGCAGAAATAAGGTGGCATGTTCATCATAGCTGTTAGCTGTAGTTTAGTTACCTTAGTAGAAGGGTTACCAAAAATGCATTCCTTAATTGTAATGTGTGTGCAGCTCTACTGATCCCCAAGCACAGCATACTGGTTGTCTAGCTGAAGTTTAAGTGCCTGGTTTTTTGACACCTCATCCCTACCTCTAGTTTTGTATTTTACTACTTCAAAGCTCTTCTCCATTTCTTTATCCCTAAGGGAAAATAAATGTAATCAGTAAATATCACTAGCTTGTGAATTGTGAATTTCTAGACTATTTTCACCCCATCCCAACAAAAACATTATAAACATAAAACAAACACTAAGGTCTTAAGTTCAACAGAATAGCCAAACATTCCCAAGCAAATCTTATCTCCAAAATACATAAATATCTATCCATTGTACCACCCAGTACGATTCAGATTATAAATGTCAATATTAACATTCTCAAAAGTAAATTTAAGTGCAATTATGAAAAATAGGTTCTAGAAAGCAGAAGCCAATTTCCAGAATGTTCATTCAGAATTTCATCTTGACTCAATTTGTACCATTCAGACCCCAAAGCACCAATGACAGCATGTTTCATTTGCCAAGCACACAAAGCCACACCAAAAAAAAAAAAACCCCAGAGCTTCTGCCAAGCTGTATTAAACAGTAACGTAGCAAGCAGGGAGAGAAAAAACCCCCATCAAACTACAACAATAACAAAAAGGAAAAAAAAATCATCAACAAAAAACCCCCCAAAAATCCCAAGTGAATTAAGTATTGGCCTAGCTATCTCTTCTATTGACAATGAGGTTATGGTGAGATCAGGATTCAAAAGCAGGGTGAGACTCAAGTCTTCAGCACCACATAAATACAAAACACTTCCGTAAAACGGGGAGCTCATCACTGTTAACCACAGCTCAGACAGCAAGTGTATGGATTTGTATTTGTATCAAACCCCATTCTTCCACTTCAGCTACCTTCACAACTCTAAAGTGAAGGCAGTATGCTCAAGACTTCCTACATGCCTGTTGAAGGTAGTAACAGAGAGCTTCCCTCCCCATGGTTAGTGTCTCAGGGAACCAGATGCTGTCAAGTGCATAAATATTTTGCTTCAGGGAAATCCTTCAGCCATCAAAGATAACATAACTGGCAGTCTTGTTTGGCTGTCTTACTGGGCTAGGTCCTATGAAAACTATTTAATGGGAACAGAGTCAGAAAATATAGTTAACACCTCTTAGTAATTTCTTTCTCTGTGGAAAGATTCAGGCTTAAGCCCTACACAAAATAAGAACTTAGAGAAAGCAGTTAACTCATGTCTCTTGGGGCATTAATGGAATGTACTTACTTTCGACTGTCTACAAGCTTGGCGGTGGACTGCAGTGATGGGAACTGCGTATCACTATAGATTTCTGGTGGTCCTTGCTGTGCTCTCCGTGGCCTGCCACCCTCCCGGGCACCGGGCGGCCTGTATACACCACCAGTCTGAACTGGTTCTGGAGCTTCTGTAACTAGTTACAAGGACTAGAGTTACACAAGCGAAAAGGTTTACATTCATAGCTGAAGAAAAAAACCAACAAACAAACAAAACAACCAACACACAAACCGAACTCCACAAATCTTTTAAGTACGTTTTTGCACCTTTTAGAGCTTTGGAAGCAAATATTTTAGACAAAGTAGGAAATCAGCTATCACCTAATTCGATCTATACTCAGTGGTCAAATCAAAACATGACTAATTAGCTTTACCTCCTTGCCTGTACAAACAAGGAAGAACAAAGCAGACTATTTTTCAGTAATTTCTCAGCAAAAGAGAATATTCTGAACTCAGATCATGACTTGGTAGTTTACGTCCACTGATGCTAATAAATTGTATTTAATAAAAAAACTAAAGTCCTACCCTAGTTAAAGAATCAATTTTGCAATGTCATGTTCTCCATATCCTAGAACTAATTTGAAAAGCGTGCTACTAACCATGGAAGCCTATTCAAGAACTGCCACGTTAGACATCAGGTATTGGCTGAACATCCACAGAAGTGTTAAAGCAGTATTTTTAGATCAACAGAAATGCTTCCCACAGATATTTTGCAGATTGGATAGTAGATGGATCTCCTGAAAAGACAGAATGCTTCCCCCCGCCCCCTTGAAGTCAGAAATAAAAAATACTTCCCCTTGTGTTTTAAAGTAGCGGGCAGACACTTTAAATTCAATTCAGTTCCTCAGATGCCCTCACAGGAAAATTTCCTCGTTTACTAGCATGCCAAACAAGCCACTAGTATGTTAATGGGTGCCTGAACAAAACTGTTCCTTGAGCTTTACCCAAGGAGCAACTTAATTCAACCTGATGCACTTCCAATTGGAAAAAATAACTCTGAGTTAAATTTACCAATTGGTTCAATGACAGGTGCTGGTGCAGGAGCTGACTTGTTCCAAGGACCAGATGATCTATCTACACCACCACCACCAGTCTCTTCCCAATTGTCACCAGGTTCTTCTCTTTTTTCACTTTCGTCATCTTCCTTTTCACTATAAAAAAAGAAATGATCATTAGTACCTTACAAGCAGAGGTTTAAGACTTGCCAGAGATTACAGAATCCCCATAAACAAGACTTCATGGCTGCTGTACTGAAGGGACTAGCTTAAACTACATTAGTCCCATAATCACTGAACTAGTAATTCCATCTGAACAATTTTTGGCACACTGCTACATAACTTGGCAACTGAGAAGAAAAAAAAAGTACTTGAGAAGTAAAACTTACAAAAAAAGACAAATTCAACTTGAACTAAGTGATCAAAGAAACTGGTATCTTATTTTGAGTTTACAGGCTTTTTCCTTACTAAGAAATTTGAAAGGGTTGAGAAGACAAAGCAGGAAAGGTCTCAAAGTCCAGTTTCCATAAAATGCTTTAGTCAAGATGAAGAAATAGTGGAGCATTGGTGAAAAAAAGCAAGTCCTGAGCTCACATTCCCTACAGGCACAACCACGTGAGAAACACACTCATATTACCCATACACACATATTCTACAATCGAACTCAGATTTTTTTTCTGAAAGCAGGCAATCAAAAAACCCACAAGAGAGTAAAATATGTCATTTTTTAAAGATAAATCCCATGCAAAAGCTTGACTGTATTTTATTTAGACTATTATATTTTGCACAGAAATAGTCAAGAGACCCAAAATAATTTCCTGGTCAAAGCTACTACAGAAAGCTGTGTAGTAGAATGTGACAGATGTGGAGGGTGAGGCTGTTGAAAAAATATCCAGACACTGATCTCAACAGCAGCAAAGTGTCAATTCAGAAGTTTGCAATACACCAAATCCTACTACTCATGATCTGCGTAAACTTTCTGTGTAAACAACAATCAGAGAACAGCAAAATATGCCTGTAATTTCTGAAAACTAAGTGGCCTTTTACTGTTCATCCAAACACATTAACAATCATAGTAAGGTGACCCAAGGGCCTAAACCATCACTACCGCATTTTAAACGAGAGTCAGAAGCAGGTGCCTACAGACTAACTACAACAGAGCCAGTACAAGTAACACCCCACCCCGTCAGATACTCTATATCTTATTTTCAGCAAAGAGATCTCCAGAGATGGATAATTTATAACCTCTAGTGGTTTTTTCTTCCATTTACTTCTCCACTCTTCCCTTCAATCTACGAGTGGTTACAAAGTCCTGTGGCAGAAACTTCCATGTGCCTGAAAATCTGCCACAGCATCAAAAGCATTCCGAATGCCAGCCTTTGTCTGGAAAATCAAGGTACTGGCTTTCCAGTCAAACAGCACCAGTAGTCAGTGAAGCTGCAGCCCACTGGTTACTTGTCTACTCAAACGTGATTATCCACCGTGACACTTCAATGGCATGGACAGCTTGTGGGCCAAATTCATGCAAATGGCCTAAAAGGACCAGTTAACTGAAAGGGGTAGGGGGAATTATGTGATCCAAAAAAGTAAATAATTCAAAGAGTATGTCAGACCTGCTCACACAGTGGAGAAAACATCTACTGCATTGGTTATGATGATTTTAGGACAACATTATTTTGATCATCATCAATACCTGGACATGGTACCTAATTGCCAGCATTATCTGGCATTCTCAGGCTACGACTGAGGTCATAAAAATCCATTTTCTGACCCAATGAAAAGTTTTTCTTAACCAGGACAGACTTAAGTAGACCTACTTTGGACCAGACAACAGGAAAAGTCTAATGAAAAAGCAAACAAGAAATCATGGATGAGACTCAGAAATGCAGTCCTGTGGGATCTTATCATGGGACACTAGCTTTAGCAACTATATTTTTGTTTTACTGAAATAAAGACGCAATGGTTGAGGAATTTGCTCCCAAACTGAAGATCCTGAACAGATTGAGTCAGATACTGCTACAGCAGCCAAATGATTCAGTGGGAATTACTACCCTGCACTCCTCTGAGAAATTCTTTACTATCTTTATGGAGGGGAACATTAAGCATTTGTAATAAAAATCTGAGTCCCAACTAAAACAGACAGACCTAGAGTATGAATGGAAATTTAGAAAATAAAGAGTATACTGGCAGAGACCAGTCAAACCTAAGTTACCCAGGAGCAAAATTCTATACTATCAGAAATGTACCAAACTTCCTTTAACTGGACTCCATGGAAGCAGCTCTGAAGAAAAAAATCCATTCTTTTTAAACATACGTAATGATTATACTGGAGAAAAAAAATAAGGAAAAAGTAGTACCTTATTTGCATGGATTGAACTCTAAGACCACTATAATCAATTTCTTCCTTTTGCTCAAACTCCTTCCAATCATCCTCTTCCTGTAAGAAGAGAAAAATTAAGTTGTAACTTTCTTTACAACAAAAGTAGAAAAGGAGAATGTAACTAAGATAATGCAAAGAAAACTGAGGGTAAAGGTGCAGTTCTAAGAGAAACCAAACTGTGACCACCGGTGGCAAGAAGGTAAAGGACTGTATGCCCTCCTCCCCTAACGTACTGTCACCGGGGACACACCTGTGAGCTGACTTTAACTCACTACAACAGCTAAGAAATGCCCCAGCAAAGAAGTCGTTCGAGTGAAAGAAAACCACATCATCTCAGTAAACATCCATGAGGAAGTCAAGGGACAACACAAAGCATGGAACAGGACTGTGCAGTCATGACCAGGGAAATACAAGGCAAGCCCTCTCTCTGTTACTAACAGTAAGCTTTTGTGACAGCTTGAAGGCACACGAAGCTTTAGATTTACTTTTCCATCATCTATTTCATGAGCAAAACAGTAAAGAACATCTGGAATGGCTTCCCGTGGATTTATGACAGAGATTAATATTGATACATGTTTTTTTCACATTCACAGCCATGTTTACAGTCTTGTTTTCTTAGAAACCTTTTTATAACAGTCAAAAGGTCAGCTTCAAAACCACAGCAATCTTAGTACCCAAAAAACATGTATCTTTCAAGAGCTTCACTACAGGGTTTTAAAACAGGAGTTTGATTACGTGTTTGGGGAAAGAGGGACTCGCCTAAGTGGAGTTAATTTTGTCCTACTGTGTCATTAGCAGATTCTGGGATTATTAAGGCAGGCCAGAAATGGACCAGAACAGATAAGCAGTCCTCACAATGTTCCCAGTCACAGCTTTAAGACACACACAGCCTAATTAATAGTTTACAAAATTCTTACACACTACATGAAATGCAGTTATACTACTTTAAATAGGAAGACCTTGAGAACAAGGTCTGACAAAGGTACAGTCCCCTTTCCACTGAACAGCTGGGAATAAAGCTTCTTCTAGAGCCCTGTGCTAGGACCTTCTACACTGTCAATCTCCAGCAGAAAAACTCTGACCTGCTTTAGAGTAACAGAAGTAGGAAGTGACCCCATGTAACTGCACCATCTGCTGAAGATTCAGTCTTTTGGAAGAGCATGAATCTACAGCTCTAAAACCTTTTAGATTTCTTATATCCCCATCTCCATGGAAACATCACAGTTTCCAAGCTAACATACCTTTCACATTCAGTGATTTTTATTTCTAATCCAAGTACAAGCTTCAGTCAAAGCCACATACTATTTTACCAGCAAATGAGTAAAACAGCAGCTGAAAGATTACCGTTGACCTTGATCTACTGAGAAAGCTACTGCACTTGTCCAGTTCTCAGTTGAATATCAGGAAACAGTAGAGTATTTCTTAAAATTTGTTTTGAAACATGCAGCATCAGACCTCTTATAACTGCTTCTGGTTTCAGTATTCAATCTAGCACAAGAAAATATCCTTAAATCATTGATCCCCTACGTAACAATGAAGGAAGCAAAGTATCTGACTTCCAAAAACCCTTTCACAAGCCATCTTTTTATATTCAGAGAGTGTACAATAATATCATAGAGACAGATGAAGATTTGGTTTGCAGCAGCAAAACAGAGAAGAGATCCTTAGATTACTACTTGTTAAAGCCCCCAAAGGAAAACAACATCAAGAGGCAAAAAAATCCAAAGCAGAAATAAAAGGTTCAAGTAATTTCTTAGGTTCTATTTGTCCTGTCTAAAGCAGAAAGATACATTAGAAAGCTACTGCATTATGTCAGGCTCCCCAGTTTAAACATCATTACGAAATAGCAGAGTATTTCTTAAAATTCATTTTGAAATATACAGCATTAGAGATCCTATAACTGTTTCTGGTTTCAGTTACATTAGTTCGGTGCTGATGCTGGGGCCAGGGGAGAGAAGGGCGGAAGGAGAAACAGAGGCACTAACTCAACTACGGGCACTTAAGCTTCTCCTGCATTCTCATCGTTGCACTGTAATACGGTAGCAAAAAAAAAAAAAATTACTGGCAGTAAAACCCTTCCTGGCAGCGAGGCACAGAGCGGACTCCGGGGAAATCTTATCGCCAAGGTCCATAGGCCACGCTGCACAGCCCCAGGTGGCCCAGGGCTGGCACCTGCCGCAAACTCCCGGTTCCGGCCGCAACACCCGGAAACCCGGGAGGGACCGCAGGGCGGGAAGGGGCCCCGCTCTCCCGCCTCCCACCAGGCCAGGACTCGCGGCGAGGGGCTCCCGCGACCCTCCCACCAGCAGCAGGAGCAGCGGCCGTCCCGGCGGCCCCGGGCGGGGCTGGGCTGGGGCTCGGGCTCCCCGCCAGGCCCCGCACGGCCCCGGGCGCCGCATGGCCGGGCGGCGGCGGCGCCCCCTGCCGGCAGGAACCCGCGGCCTCCCCGCCCGCACCTTGCTCGCCGCCTTGGCCGAGGAGCCGCCGGCGGCGCTGGAGGCGGCGGTGGCCCCAGAGCCGCCGCCCTCAGCAGGGCGGGGGGTCCCCGCGGCCGCGCCCGCGGCGTTGGAAGCGGCGTTGGAAGCGCTGGAGGCGGCGGCGGCGGCGCTGCGGCTGCTCTTCTCCTTCCGCTTCTTCTTGTCCCGCTTGGCGAAGAAGTCGTCCAGGCTCCGCTCCTCGGTCTCGGCCATGGCGGAGCCGGGCGGGGGCAGGAGAGGCGGCGGCGGCCCGGGCGGACAGGCGAGCTGCGCTCCCGCTGCTGGGCGAGCGCGCCCGCCCGGCGGCGGCTGCGGCGGCTGCGGAGGCTCCTGCCCGGCCCGCCCGGCGGGTCGCGCGCCCCACGCCTGACGCGGCCCGGGGGGAGCAGAGGGGCTGAGGGGAGGCGGGGCGGAGCCGCGCCCCTGCGCGCGCATGCGCTGCCGCGCGCCGGCCAATGAGCGCCGCCGGCCCCTCGGGGGCGTCTCCAAAAACGGGGCGAAAGGCGCTGACGTTGCGGCGCGTGAGGCCCGCGCGCGGCGGGCGCGGGGAGGGCGGTGGCGGCGCGGCCGCGGATTGGCCGAGTTGGGCGGGGCGGCGCGTGCGCGCCAAGGGCCCGGCTCGCTCGCGCGGACACCTCCCGCTACCGCCCCTCCCCGTCTGGGAAGGGATCGGCTCCATGTGGGTGTGACAGGTTGTCCACGGAACTGCAGTGTGACACCCCCCCGTGCTTGCCAGGAGGGCCCAGTCGTATCCTGGGGCGCATCGGAAAGAGCGTGGCCAGCAGGTCGAGGGACCCTCTACTCAGCCCTAGTGAGGCCACATCTGGAATAGTGTGCCCAGTTTTGGACAAGGAACTACTGGAGAGGGTCCATCGAAGGGACACAAAGATTATTAAGGGAGCGGAGCATCTCTCTTATGAGGAGAGGCTGCGGGAGGTGGGCCTGTTTAGTCTGGAGAAGACTGAAAGGGGGTCTCATCAATGCTTATAAATATCACAGAGGCAGGTGCCAAGGTGGTGGTGCCACACTGTTCAGTGGTGCCCAGAGACAGGACGAGGAATAATGGCAATAAACTAAAACATAAGAAGTTGCACCTCAACATGAGGAAGAACTTCTTTACCTTGGGGGTGGCAGAGCACCGGAACAGGCTGTCCCGGGAGGTCATGGAGTCTCCCTCTCTGGAGACATTCCGAACCCACCTGGACGCATCCCGTGTCACCTGCTTGAGGTGACCCTGTCTTGGCGGGGGGATTGGACTACGTTATCTCCAGAGGTCCCTTCCAGCCCTAACCATTCTGTGATCGAGATCGGCTGCAGCTCCTGGGGAACCCCTTGGCTGCTTCCTGCATTGGGCTGTGCCATGAAAGAGGGACATTCACCTTGGACTCAGAGTGTGGCAGGAGTCACTTCTGAGGAGACTGAGAGCTGCTGGAGCGGCCCCAGCCCTCAGCCAGTCCTGCCGGCTCCGGGTGCTGCTCGGCCTGCCCAGCTCCCACCCATGACGCGAGGTGATGTTCACTCCCAGCCTGGACTGCAGTGACAAAGGCGCTGCCTCCTGCACCCCAGCAAGGGCCGTGAGCTTACACTGCCATTGTAAAGGATGTAAGGAAGTAATTTAGCTTTCATCTGGGAGATGGTGTGGTTAAGTGAGTAAGCCTTGAAACACCACTCTGTCTAGGATGTCCGGATGTCTTGGCGTCAGCTTCTTAACTGCTTTCCTGACTCACATTGAAGCCTAGGGAATATCTACTGGAAAACTGACTTCACAGTGGATGTCTGCAGATTGTCACCTCTCCCTTTGGGTACTGTAGTGACCTTTAACTCTGGAAAAAACCATGGGTATTTAAAAAGTTCACTGTAGCTTCAAAACGCGTTGTCAGAAGTTTTGAGGCAGGACATTTGGAAAAACAGCCTCAGACTGTCATGAGTCATAAATAATGCCATGAAACACTGTTTCTGATTGCTTACTTTGTTGGTCAGCCATCAAAAGGAGATAGAAGTTCCTGCTGGTAAAGTGTAAGCCCAAATGAGAATTACCTATCAAATATGTATTGGTTTGTATTACAATTATATAAAAATAAGCATGTTTGTACTCTTGAGTTATTTGATACAATTTTGTGCTTTGTGACATTTTCTTTTGAAATCGTTACATATATGTGTATATATTAACATAGAAATGAAAAATTTTTCCAAACTTTGGAGAGTGACAGTCTCAGTTTCTGTCCATGAAAGTACTGTTATTTAGTGGTTTTCATCCATGTTTCTCAGATTGTTTGAGAAAAACAGGGGAGGTGCCATTGTCATACTGCAGAAAGAGGTTAAATACGCGATGTCTTCATGAAGCATCAAGTAGCTGTGAATAACTGAGTCACTGTAGCCAAGTGTTTTCCCTTTGGGAGATGTGTTACAGTCATATTTTTATGTGCCATCCTATGTCTTCCCTGTATTTCTCTACTACCTGGGTTCTTCTAGAGTTTGAGCCTGCACAGAGCAGGCCTTGGCAACTGCAAGTGTAACAGTTCGTCTGATAACACCAAGAATGCTGCATGATCAACAACACTTTCTATTTGTGACAGAAATAATTACTGAAGTAGGGAGCATATTTGGTAGCTAAGTCTCATTTTCTGTGCCTCCTTGGGTGCTCCCCTCTTACTCTCCCCTTCAGCTGATAGGAGGTTTCATGGAAGGTGTGACAGGGGACAGTTGGGTGTGGAAGAGTGTTTGACATTCCTTTTGTTGAAGCACTGCATTCCCTTGTTTGTGCTCCATTACTGCCCAGGAAGCCAATGTACCTCCACGCTGCACTGTGCCGTGACTTGCAGGCTCAGCACTGATAATACCATGCAACTAAGCAGATAGTTTGTGTTCCTCAGCTTTTGTGGCTAATAATGGCCACTAAGTATAGTGCTGTGCCTGATTCTGAACTTCTGCAGCTGGTGAAATATTTTAGTTGCATTATTATGGATAACCCCATTATCAGGCTGATGAAAGTGAACCTGATGCCTTTTTGCTGCTTGTAGCATCTGCGTCACTTGTCTCTTGCAAACACAGTGCTGCAAGGCTGGAATGCCCAGCTCTGGATTAGAAACTTAATACCTGTCAGGAGCAGAGTACTGAGAAACATTTCAGCTGTTAAATCTGGAACAGACTCAGCGGAAACCATGGAAAATAACAGCAACATTTTAGGCCTCGGAAGGCTTAGATTCAGATTTAAAGACATGTCTCAGTTGGCGCTTTAAAGGAAGCATTAGTTATGTGGTTATGCTTGGATTTGCCTCCCACCTCTAGTTTTATTTTTATGTAAAATTGTGAAAATGTGCTGATGCATGGCATTTGTAGTTCACTGCGAATGCCTTGTGTTGGCTTTTGCAGTTAAGATTGTCGCTGTGTAAAAAGTTAGATGCAGAAAAAAGGTCAGTATTTGTGTTTTCCTTTCTCGAATTCAGCATTTCTCAATACTTGCACAGAGGACATTTTGCTGAAGAATGGCTCGCAGGCCTGGCTGGCAGAAGTAATGTTTATAATGGAAGGAATATGTCCAGAACACCACATTGCTGTGATGGGAGCATGAGCTCAACACACAGCTTTCTGCTGCATTGTGTATCACTGACCTGTGTGACCCACCTTTGGCAAGACACAGCACTCTGATGCCTCTGCTCAGGAACGGATTTACCTGGAGCACTCAGGACTTTGTCTCTTTCCTCCCCCACATTAGCAGTGCACACTGCAGTGTGCCTGTCACAGCACACAGTGGTGCTTGCCTGCCTCTCTTCTCTGTCCTGTAGCTATGGTGAGCCTTGCCATGATGCTGTTCCCTGTGCATCTTGGTGCATTTTAGAAAGCCTGAGGTGTGAAGTACTACTGTTGATGCAGCAGCCACTGTTCTTGTGGAGAAACTGAAAGGGAGGAAAGTCAAAGTGAGTTGTGGGTGGTGCAGGAGTTAAGAGCAGACTTCCATTTCCAGTCCCCCAGTGTTTCATCTTACCCTTACTTCTTTGTACCTAATTATCATTCTGTGACATGAAGGTGGTAGCACTGCAAACTGCTTTGACATTTGCAGAGCACAAGCAGAAGAACAATTCATTTTGTAACTTTCAGGCAGATGCCTGCTTGAGGAAATTGGAAAAGGTGCCATTAGGTGTAAAGCAGTTTGCAGAAGGGTTCTGGTGTAGTTATTGTCACAGCATGGGCCCAGTTCTCTTTAGGAGCTTAACCTTCCTCTCAGCTCTGAGGCTCTCTCTCTGTAGTTTCAGACCTCTATAGCCAGAAGGGAGAAGTGTTCTCATGCCCATTCTTCACCAGTAATTGCTATCTGAAAGCAGGTAGTGGTGGCAGCAGTGCATGGTGTTTTGTTAAAATGTTAAATTTTAGACAATGCCAGCTTGAAAGTGACCTTAAAAATAATCTTTTAACAATAGAATCAGTATAATAATCCTTATACTGAAATGCAAACAGTAGAATGATAGGCTAGAGTTCTTACACCAGTTCTTACCTGGTGTGCTATGTTTCTGCTCAGTGTGAAATCTTCAGTGAGGCAGGGACTAGCATAGGGCTGGCACCCTCTGCTTCTCCCAAGGATGCAACAGCATCTGTTCAAGCTGTAGTGCAGAAGAAGCTGTGCCTGGCTGAGGAGGAGGATAAAGTACACGAATGGTTTGATAGTACAACTCATCTGACCTAGTGACTAGCTGTCACCAAGGGGGATGGCTGTGCTTTACAGCCTGGACTAGTTCCTCTTCTCCTCCCATCTCTGTTCTGCTACTGGTGCAGGTCTGCCCCTGCAGTGGCCTGATTCAGGGGACTGAGCGGAAGGAAAGCTTCCCAGCATTTTGCAGGGCTAATTTTCTGCTGATTTTGATTCTTGAACTGTCTCCTGAGACATCAGCCAAGTGTTGGTGCTAACACAAGATGGTGCAATGGGAATACATAGCATGCAAGGGGGAGTAGAGATGTCCTTTTGTGCAGCAGCTGGCTGTTAGATTGTATTATCTGTACGCTCATAACAGCAAATGCCACAAATCCCTTCATAGGAATATGGGTGTCAGAGATACTGCAGCAGGACATCATAAAATCTGTTTTTCTCATCCTGATTTTCTAAGGAAAACCAGCTGGAAACATGTTCACATGTATCTGATAGAGCAACTGCTAGACTAGGGGATAAATATAAAGCTAAATCAGTTTATGAATCTCAGTGTGTACAAATAGTTGTGAAAGCCTTTAGTCTCTCATGTTCTCAATCTCCTGTCTCACATAGTGAAGACTGTTAATGCTTAGAAAACATTCAGGCTGGCAAGGCATGCTGGAGGGGCTCCTAGGCAGCTGGCAGCAGTCTGTGTAAAAGTACAGAGAGATTTCTTCACAAGAGCTTTAGCTCATCATATGGAAGCACTTTGATTTAGAAGGGCCAGACGTGCTACATTTGACTTCTGATGGACTATTCACAAAAATAATCTTTTCTGTGGCTTTTACTCTTTGCTAAGGATAGAGAGAAAAGCTGCTGGAAATTCATTATTTATGGTTAGATGCTTCCTCCTTTTCCAGACACTTCCCCATGCTGAAATACCTTGATGATTTTGCAAGAAACTATTTCCATTCCAATGAATAAACATCTCAGTATGAATCTAATGTAATGTTTATGAAATAAGCTGGATCATGGCATATAAGAAATCTAAAAAAAATATCTTTGTTTCACATGACAGTATAGTTGTAGACTCAGAATTTCATCAGGTTTCTCTCCATCAGTGGTATTTATAAAGAACAGTTTCACAGTGCGATAGCCAGCAGTTGCTTTTCATGCCTGAAGCATCACTAGAAGATAGCAAAGAGATCTGAATCCAGATTGTATGTTTTTATGCTTTGTAAAGTCCCTCTTCATTTTCAAATCACAGGGATATTGCTCTCTCTTCTGTGTCAAGAATGAGGGGGAGCTTATGTTTTGTTAATGCCAAAAAGTGACCATTCCTAGACACCATCCAGTTAGCCACAACCCGAGCGTCTGTGCTATCTCATTTCTTGTACCACTCTGTGTTTATATTTTCTCTCATCGTCACTATTCCTGATAGAGCCCAGTTTAGTAAATTGTCTGCACTGATGTGTGAGAAAGTAATATTGCTGCTCTGAGGAGCCTACATTCTGTGAAAAAAAAAAAAAAAAGAGGAAATCTGCCATCATCTGCCTTTCTTTTTTTTGGTCATTGCTGGGTAATATTTTAATCCAGTAATTTTTTGATCAAAATCTTGCAGGTAGTACATGCCAGATGGACTTTTTGCAAAGATTGAATGAGGGATTGTTTGTCAAGCAACTGTATCAGAAAGGATTTTTCACGTGGGGGGGAATGTGCAAAGAAAGGCATGACAACACTTGTGTGCCTATTCCTGTAATTTACTGGTGGATTGAGTTTAGTGGGTTTCGAGGGTGTTTGATTTTATCATATGCTGTGTGCCATTTCTCAGTAGTCTTTCAGTCTGCTTTGTGTTGTCAGTCTGAATTGTGTTGTCACCCACTGTAAAGTCTTAATCCAACGAACGCATGTATGGTTAACTTTATTCCTATGTGGAGACTTGTGAAGGAAAGCCAGCCATCTTCTAAAATTTCATGTGATAGAGGCAAAGGTTCATTATGTTTCTCTGAAAATGCAGGATCCATCTTGGCATTTTATGTGTATGGCACGTGCAATACAATGAGGTTATCAATGTTTAAAATATAAAAGAAAGTCAGAAGTGAAAGATGGCAAATATTTTTCATCATGATACCATCAAAATAAGGGAAACTACCTAGGGTCACCCATCATGTTGATGCTATGTGGGTGCCTGTTCAGAAGAAGTTTGGCCAATCTGCCTTGGAGAGATGTTGATATCAATAAAGAACCAAGCATACACACCCAAATATCAAAATATATCAATATATCAAAAAGTATCCCATTTGCACAAACTGACACCCTGGCTTAAGACTCTCAGTATTTAGTAAAAGGATGCAAACTGGATTGCAGACAGAACTGCTGTTGCTGTCCTGCGCCTTCAGCTTTTCCAGAAGTTTAGTCTAGAGTTAAAAATGTGTTTATAAAGTACTGCTGGCATGTTTGCATTAATGACTGCTGGTTTACGTATTGCAAAATTAATTGCATTGAGTTAATAGTGCACTTGACTGCTTCAGTGTTGTTGGAATTAGATTTCACACTGCTGAGCTGATGGTCTTGTTTGTGACGCAACAGAGCGGTCGCCATTTCCATGTGGGTGCTGTGTGCACAGTGGAGGGGTGGTTCAGTCTTAACACATTTGTACTACAAAAAGGAAGAGTTTAGTTGCTAGGAAGTGGAGGGCTGATGTTCTTAATCTAACCCCCTTCAGCTATCATGAAAAATACGGGAAAGAAAGAAAAAGCCAAACAAAACCCTGATATTCTTTATTTTTATTATAATTTTAACAACATGAGTAAATTGAAATCTGTAAGCAAAGCAATTACATGAGGAGGGTCTAATAAAGTTGTTCAAGCTACAACCTACTTTGATTGTTGAATCAAACTGAATAAAGCAGGCTGCTTTGATGGGTTTTTAGCTTCCACGAACATAACTGGCAGTGACATCTTCTTTTGCTTTAATGGCAATGGTCTTCTCTGGGCTGGGAGTTTCATAATCAGCTGGAAGTAGAAAAAGTAGAAAAATAAAAATTGGTCACTACTACAAATAAGAAATCTCATCAGCTTCAGCAGGATCAGATTATTTTAAAAATTCTCCTTGGTCTGAGAAGAAGAGCAAGTCAAAATCTGTGGATCAGATTCTCAGAGGTTCCATGACTAATGGTGATTACGGATCTTAGCAAAGCCAAACTAAGCAACCCAACCCAATCACTGTAAAGGTGTTTACTGTACTTGACACTGTAGAGGTTATCCCTAGAGGACAAATGTTGAGAGCCTGAACTAAATTTCTTTACAAAAGGTACAGTCAGTAATCCAAATTCCACCCTTGGACTTTAGGGAGAACTTATGTGCTTAGAAAGGGAGCTTCCCCAGGACCACTGCTTTAATATTTGGACTGTGTAGAAGGAAGAGGAGGGATGACATCATGTACCCAAGGCAACCAACACATTTCCTTTGCAGCAACTAATGTTGTAAGATGCTGTAGTAGCTTTTTACTATCACACCTTAAATCATCAGAGAAGTGAAACGCACGGCATGTTCCCAAGCTATGTCCCTTCATGTTAGTGCTGGAAACCATCCTTCTCCAACACATTAGGAATCTCTGTTTGATGGGATTCTTTCCTTTCTGCAGCTTCTCCAAACCTCACCATCTACTGCTCAGTCTTATGAATAAGAGAACCATTATAGCACTCCTGCTTCCAGCAGCCACACAACCCCTTCCCAGGGAGCACATGTTCTCCATCCCTGTGGCACACTTGCTTTTAAGGAAAAGTACCTGCTTTGCTCTCCATCCAGAAGGCAGTGATATGCAGCAATGTCCTTCTCCAGCTGTTGTTTGCTGGTCAGCAGATTTTCACGGTCCCGCTGCTGCTGCTCCGTTTCTACTTTGATTTCTCCCATCTCTGCCTCCAGCTTGGAAATGACAGAGCCTAGGTTCTGCAGTTCGATGTCATGCCAGTGCTTGGCGTCATATAAAGAGTTCTCCAGACCCCTCTTCTGTAAGGGCAGGACAGCAGAAGATAAATCAGTCAGCTTTCATATGCTTCACAGTGATTTTTATTCAGGTTTGGCCAATATCTCTATTGACTGTGTTTAAGTGGAGATGTAATGTTTTGAGAATTCCTCTCTTTAGATACTTTGATATTAGATATTATCATTATAAAAGCTGAACTACTTTTACAAGGTGCAGATATTCCTCACATTGTCAAGTACTACCCACCCAGCAATCTCAGTGAAATTATTATTCAGTGTGAAGACACTGAGGATTGAAATTTGGAGCCTGGTTGTCAAATGTGGGACACTTAGTGCACTGTGTCAATCAAGAAGAGCCCAGAAATGTCTGGCATCTCTGGAAGCAGTATCTGCTGGAAAATGGGACTCAGTCTTAACTCTGCATCCCAAGATGGGAATGTTCTCCTCAGAAGGCGTGTTGAAATCTCACAGAATATACCCACTGAAAGCCCAACACTACCTACCAAGGTTCTCAAAGATTCGGTTTCTGCTTGCAAGCTCTGTATTTTGCAGGCGGTTTCATGGAACTCGGTTCTGAGGCCCTCCACCAGCTCTTCCTCCTGGGTTCGCACGGCAGCCGTCGTTTCAGCCGCCTGCCAGTAAAAGACGGTGACTGTCATCACAGCCCACTCAAATTATGTTCTAGCTTCCTTACATACCAAACTGACAGTTAATGCTTTCACAGTTTGTGGCAATTCTGACCTTAAGTTTGATTACTGTATATTAAATCCCTCGGTTAAACAATTCTGGATACTTCCTACTGTCAAAATTATCCTATTTTCTATGCATTTACTGTAAAATGGCTTATGCATTTTACAGCATATATATTTTATCCATGTCAACAACAGCTGTTCAGAATTCATACTAGTACATTTAAAATTACCTATAAAAAGAAAATGTTGCTGTAATTGTTGATTTTGTAGCTATACTATAATATTTTTTTTTAAATTAAGTGTTTTTACTTAGTTTGTTGGTTTCCAGAAGGATTCAAACCTCGATTTTTCACAAGATTCTATGAGTCAGCAAGTCATATCACAGAGGTCAGAAAAATAATTTCTGTTAATTGAATTAAGTCATTATGCAATTTCATACTCTTGTGGCTTTGGGGTTTTATATGTGTTGGTTCAGGCACCTTGAAAATAGGCGAAGGAAAAAGTACCTTCGTAAAAATAAAATGTCTATACTTTTTAATAAGGGCTGAAATCAAGGCTTTT
Organism: Pseudopipra pipra; assembly: GCF_036250125.1. NCBI lineage: Eukaryota > Metazoa > Chordata > Aves > Passeriformes > Pipridae > Pseudopipra > Pseudopipra pipra. The sequence goes on from NC_087549.1 coordinate 111,187,002, forward strand.
CAATCCAGTGCTCTGGGCTTTCTAGCAAATACCTACATTTCTTGTGGTTGATGCTAAAATTAAACTATGCAAAATATTTCCATTCCACTCTAAAAATTCATCTTGACCTTGTTCTTCTTTTCTGATTATTCATTCTTTTATTTTAAAAGTAAGATCAAATTTTTAAAAATCTAGGACGATGCACCAGAAATAATTTTATGTAATTCTCTTTGTACCATCATGTGAACCCCACACCTTGGACATCATGAATGAAATAGTCTCAGTTGCAAAAGGTAATTTAAGTACCAGCTAAGTCTCAAACAGAACTTTGGATTTAGGAACCTGTGTTGTGTAGGGCTGAATTTCATTTCAAACACCAAACCTGTCCTTTCCAGCAAATTATACAGAGTATTTTCTAGAAATACTTTGTAGGGACTTGTGCTTCAGAAATAATTCCACCTCACTAGTGCTAGTGAACCCAGCCGAGTGATCACGGACCTGCCACTCTGGAGTAAATTGTGTCTCCTAAATTGTGTTGAGAGTGTAGTCTGCAAGTTATTATGGTATGAGGACTACAAATGCCTCTTTTTAACGAGATACACAGGGAAGGGAAGGTGCCTTTGCATCTATATTTATAGCCTACACAAATTACCTGAAGCCTGGCATCTTTCTCACATTACTCTTGCTGGTGGCCCAAATGCTACCTATAAATCCAGCTTGTCTTTACAACAGGTGACACTGAAACACCTCCAGGACTTATCCTAAGTTCTCACAGCTACCTGACATTAGTGGTGTGAATGATAGAACAGGCAGATGGAGTAGATGGAGGTGGCCACATCAGGCTCTAAATACCAAGGATGACACAGCAAGTAAGCACACACTGAATGCACTCTAAAGCTTTTGGGACACACAGGGTTTCCCCATTCTTCTTACAGGATTACCAGCCCCAAGAGTCCATGTGTGTGGTGCTGCTGGGCAGTTGGCCTCAGCTTTGGGGTTCCTTCTGTAGAGAAGTGCAGAAGTAACCTTTGTGCCCTCTCCACTAGGTAATTCGTGTTTTCTGGGGACTCTTCCTATTCCTGACATGCTCCATAAGGGAAAGGCTATACCAAATTGTGGTGACCACAAACAACTGGATTAATGGAGGGAGAGGATGAAATCTTCATCCTAAATTTTTATCATGTTGCTGCTTGAGTTTCCTAGGAATCTGTGGATTTCAAGCACATCTGTAAAGTTCTGAGCCAGGCTTTGTGTATGAGCACAGAATCCCTCATTAGTCTGTTTTTCATGGAGTCAAGATAATGATTAGGATGATTAGTGATAGAAAACCAACATGCAGGTCTGATCAGCATGATATCTAAAGAAGTAAAGTTACTTTGATAAGCTCTTGAGAGTTCTGAGAACATTTTAGCAAAGTAGCAAAGAAGGGAGAAACAACTGACATAATTCACAAGATTTTTTAAAACCTTTTATGAGATCTAGTGTAAGAGACAACAGAAAAAGCTGTGTAATCATGTGCTCAGGGCAGAACATTTCCATGGATCAACAGCTGGTCAAGAGACAGCATGTGAAGAGGAGGATTAAGGTCTACTTCCATTAAGACAGAACCTTAACAGCTTGATGCGTCAAGGTTTACTGCCTTGGGAATCAATCATGAAGTAGAAGGATTTATGGATGGCAGAAAACAATACCAATTAGCAATGAGCAATAGTGGACGTGTGGAATCAAACTACATGAGGGAATAGTGCATCATTAAGCAAAGCATTTTCCAGGGAAAAATATTAAATAGCATGCATGTCTTACAAGGGTTTAAATCACTTGTGTCAATTCAGGGAAAAGCTTTGAGCGTTGTGGACAAAAAAGTGCACAGGTGAAACCAACAGACTGGAGTTTTGAGGTTACTAACTCATCAAGTCCAATGTGAAAACCTGTTCAGTATGAATTTAAATTTATGTGTTTTGGTGCCCGAATACCCTTGAAAAATCTAGCCAAGACTGCAAGTCTAGTCACAAGGCAAAGCAAATAAGGCAAGGAAACAAGTCAGAAAATAACAAAAATACTGCCCTCATGTCAGTATTAGGGTATCATTTGAAACACCTTGTGACCTGGTCACAGCTACACCAGGGAGTATGTGCAGAAGATAGAAATTAAAATATTAGGGACCAAGGAAACCCTCATAGAGACACATTGAAAAAAATGGTAATGAAGAGCAAAGAAGTGGAGGGAACTGCTTTCCCTCTTCTGATGTTACAAAAGAGTAAGGGCAAATTTTTCAGAGTGTGGATAACCAAATGGTACAACTTAGCCACAAAAGATGACATTAGTCCAGAAGCTTAGTTGATAAAAGCTAAACTCTTGTTATCTGTACAAATAGTAACAATCTGAATAGATCTGTATCTGTATGAGATACAAAACTGCATCATCTGGATTTAATGGGAGTTATATTTGGGGTCAAAAGCCCCTACAATGTCATACCAGAACCTGTGCAGAACAAGAACAGATCTTTCCAGAAATCTGTGATATTCCGCTTCTTCCTCTCACTAAAAAAAACCAAACAAAACCAGGAACAACTGAAACTAGTAAGAGCTTAGAGTGAGATGGCCAAGTAGGGATGAGTTGGGTACCAAAGACAGGATAGAGCAGTCCACTATGAGCTGGCAATTTTCTCCCCAAATGGTATCTCTGAGCAGCTGAAAGATCAGATATTGAAGGCATGAAAGAAATAAGAAGTTGTAAGGGTGTGTTTTGCACAGAAGGAGAAGGAAGCGAAACAAACAGGACAGGGAAGTGAGAACACTGAAGAATTTGGTGCCATCAGAGTGATGCTCATTTTGCTGAAACCTGTCAGTGGGTCAGGAACAGATTTTTCTTCTTTATTTTGAAAATGAACTCAGAGCTCGCATATATCTCTGCAAACATATTTCTTGGTCTTGTTCTTTTTTTTCTTGCTATTTCAATAGCCTCTATGCCTCTCATGGCAGCTCTTTACCTTGGAACAGGGGGGAAATATTCTTGCTAAGTATTTCTGTAGCACTGCTGTAGTTATGATTAGCTCTTTAGTGCTCTGCTGTAAGAGCCAACTCAGAATGAGATGGCTTCTATCATATAAGATCATCCACTGAACTTAATGTTTCAGTTCTGCAAAAATACTGACTTCAGCCAGGTACTTTGGAAAATGAGTGACACTTCATGACAGAAAAAGCTGCACTGAAAGGATATTTCAGACTCAGCCTCAGGAGAGAGAACTTTTAAAGGGAATGGCTATTATCATCATCCCTTTTCATTTCTAAGTTAATATCTAGTTTTCCCACTGCTGCCAAAGGAAACAATATCAAGGAGAAACCCATAAGGAGTCTGTAGTGTAGAGCAATGTGTTTTGCCTCTCTTGATTTATAGACACTTGTAAATTATTCAGTGGAGGAACAGTCCTAGTAAGAAGGGTAATGACTGTGACATATCCTACAAAGAAGGTATCAACCGATTAAGTTTTTTTTCTTAGCCAACACTTCAGAGCCCTTAAAAGGCTCCCACAGGCACCTGCAATATGAACAGGGCCACTTCCACCACTGCTTAACTCAGTGAATCCCACAAAAGCCCCTGATGTTTATGAGTGTATTTTCTCATGGACTTGGACCAAAATCTTTTAGATTTCTAATGTCTTTTTTGTAATAAGAAAAAACCCAAACACCCAAACCTCAAAGATACTGCAGAGTATTAGAAAGATTTTGTGTTTGCTTCAAATCCTGTGATGTTGGAGAGGGTTACAGAGTGCTGACCTTGGTACGGAGAAGGGCACCTGTCTCAGCACGATTCTTTTCAATGTCTCTCTCCCAGTGGATTCTGATTTTTTCCAGAATGTCATCCAGGCCACTTCCCATGGGAACATCAAGTTCTTCGAGCTGAGATCCAGCAAGCTGTTTGTATAATACCTTCACATCCTTGAACAAAAATAACAGACATAAAACAAAGTGAACTGGACAATCGAATGGTATCTTCAGAGAAGCTTGAGGAAGAGCTCTTTTGGTGCCGCAAACAGAGAGAGTAATTAAATTTTGTCCCAGAAGGTGTCTCTACATTAATGATTTAGTGCACTGGAGGGTTTCTTTTTCAAATTTTTGCCTTGCTGCCTCTCTATAGTGGTGCATTCCTCTCACCCCCTTGGGCTGCTCTATGATCTCAGGAATTCTCATTAGGTCTCAACCTTGATCAATCAGTGGCTCTTGGGCTGTTAAGCTCCCCCTGAGCTTATCAGAAACACTGTCTGTTCCCTGTTGCCTAACAAACTTCTCTCGCCTAATCAAGGAAAGGGACAACAGATAGTCAGTTATGCTCAGTTAGCCTTGGAATATTATTTGCCTGAATCATAGTCCAAGTGGAACAATATTATTGCTACCAGACTTCTGAGGAAAATTCCAATAATTATCATCTTGGATGACGACCAGGATGGAGACTGACAGATGACTAGAGCCAATCATCTTCTGACCCTATAAACAGTGGTTCTGAGTGAGGCCCTTTGAGCTCTCCTGGACTGCAATGGGCTGTGAGCAGCAATCTCCCTCTGAGTGGGGCCTCTCAGAGCTCGGGAGCTCCCAAGTTTGCAATACTCAGAGGACCATTGCCAAAAGCTGATCATGGGGCCCAGGCTGATACCCTTGCTACTCCTCAAGGCTCAACCCTCACCTGCTGAGAGATGCAAAAGCATCCGAATGAGTATTTCACTGAACTTGAGATGATGAAATTTTTAACAGGCACTTTTTACATATTCTTTGTGTCTGTGTATGTGTGTATGAATTGATTTAAATATCCTATAGCAAAGTATAGTATACATATTGAATAGGAAATCCTATTGGATCATTTTGTAAATGTTAAATTAGTCAAGGATCAGGTGCTGACAAACCCTCGAACTATAAACTGTTGACCAAGTCTGAGGTTAAGTTTGGACTTGGCTGCACCTAGTCTCCATGAGGACTTTAGAAAGCAAGGGGGTCTGCTCTGAACCTCGTGATTCAATGGGAGGGCCTCCCCTAACCCTTTTGACCCCTTACCCTTTAGCACTTTTACCCTTTGCATCCCCAGTCTCTATGTAAACCATCCCAGATTGATTCTAATCTGATTTTCCTTTGTGAGCTTCATCTATGTGGGATGAATAGGGTGAACCTTGCCACCAAACTTAAGTTGTGCTTTCACAACTCATTAAACCTGCTTTCACTAACACCTTTGATGGTGATTCTTTGAAGTGACCTAAACCCCTCCTTTGTGCCACTGTCCCTGCGACTTGCTTCAGTGTTGTGCTGCTCAGGAGAGACTCAGCTTGGGAACTGAGCAGCTTGCTAAGCCAAGCAGGATATTTTCAGAAGAACCTAGTTAATGCTCAACATTAGTGCAACAGGACCAGAGCACACGCATTTTCTCCTTACATCGGATCTCGGTGTTGAGATGTCCCCCTATGTGACTGTGCAACCCCAAGACCATCATGGGGTGTCTGACATGAAATGAAGTGATGACGTCATTTCCATGTAGTATTTATCAAACGAGAAAGAGTTAAAACTTAAATGTAAGTAATTTGATCATGCCTCAGGGGTTAGTGCTGTAAGTTAACAGGGAGGAAAGAAATAAGAGTAGGTTTCAGGAAAATCCCCCCACCCAGACATGGCAGGCAGAGTGTTTAATGTTTGCTTTGCACTAGATGTATGATACCAACCAGATGAAACAGGCATACACTGGCTTTGCATTGTCCCAAGTCTGGACTTACTTCTTCATGAGTCTTTGACAGCAAAGTTAGTTCTTCCTTCATGCTCTCTATCTGACTCTCCAGGTCCATTTTAGTTAAATTGGCATCATCAATCACTTTATATAGGGAATTAATTTCATCTTCCACTGCCTTTCTGAATGGCTGCTCATTTTCATACCTGCAGAGAAAAAAAAGCCAAACCTTAACAAAGCACAGCTCAGCAAAAAAAACCCTGCCTTTTTTTCTTTTTGAATGACACCGTTTGTGCTAATTAGCTCGTGTGTCCCAGACAGAGGCACAGAAACACAGACAATATACTTTCCTCTCACCTTGTTCTCTCTATACTTTAATTTAACTGCCTGAAGTACCCTGTCATTAAATCAGAGTGTAAGAAAACAGGCCAAGTTAGCAGTCTGCACTACGGTGGTTATCAGCCTGGTTGGGTTCCAGAATAAGCACAGAGAGGCACGTGGTCTCTTGCTATATCTGGTATTTATATACAGTATGACTGTGGGTGGCTTTTTCTCAGTTTGCTTGACTGTAAAATGAGAATAACTACTCATTTGTCTACATAAAAATTTTTCAGAGAAATGCTTAAAGAAAACACACGCACATCAAGCATTACTTTTACTAATGGACACGGTGATGGAAGTCTGGTCTTTGTTCCAGGGCCCTGGCCCATCCTTCAGACCAAATCCCAGTAGTATCAAAATAAACAGGAAATTTCAGTGATTGGTTTGTCAACTAGAATTGCTGTTTGAACAAATGGCTCATTTCCAAACCATGGCTGTAATGGAAACGAAATTTTGGCAGGCAGTTGCTATTCCACAGCATGGCTTCCTGTGTTGGTCTTGTTTGTAACCTTTTGTTTTAGCTTTCCATTAAAAATATGCATTGCATTGTGAATCTCCTTGGGTGTGAACCTTTTGTGCCAAACCCATCCAACCTGGGGATCTGGTGGCCAGGAAGGTTAGACAGGAGGGCTGGCAGCTGATGGGAAACAGCTTCATAAACATTTTGCCCCTTGAGAGCCACCTAAATTGCTGGGAGTTCAACAGCTTGGGAAAGTGGCACTGATCCCAGCGAGAATCAGGAGCTTTTACTATGCAGTGGATTGATTTGACATTGGTTTTTTTATGTAGACTGCTTGCCCAAGTCAGCTGACATTTTTAAAAAGCATTTGCTGGACATAAAGCCATAAAATGAGTATCTCAGAGTTGCACCTTTCTGAAATAAAAGGCAAACCTAAGAATGATAAACACATTTTTTATATGATTAAATAAAACAATACCACAGAGAGAAACAGAAGTTTAAGGGATGATCAAAATCATAGGAAATAAAAATCAAATCATTTGAAATACAATTTTTGTGTCAGATCTTGCAATAAGCTGTATGTAAATGAACAAGTCCATTACGAGTAAAAGCTAGAAGGATCTTGTCTCCCAAGTAAAATGAAAGGAGTTTCATGCACTCACGTACATGAATATTAGGCCTTTCAAACAGAAAGACATTAAAAAAGTAGTTTGCCAGTATTTCAAATCTTCTTTTACTACTTATTTTTCTCACTAAAAACAAGGAAAGTCAGCGCAGCCTGTTTCTGTTTTCTTATCTAACATTTCCACACTGATGTTTGTGGTAGTTCAGCTTTTGCTTTTCAGCTGCTGTAGCAGAATGATTGTTGCTTCCAAAACCAGTTGTGTGCTACTGAAAATTACAACTAAGAAGCACATGTAAGTCTGCCTTTATAAAATGTCAACCCAATATTAAATGAATACTGACTTCTCAGTGAGAGACCAATACCTGCGTATCAAAGAATAGCTTAAGTAATATTGCTTGTGCACATTTTTGTTACTATGAACCTTCAAAATCTTCAAAAATAATGCTAGCATTACAATAATTTTGCTGTTGCAAAACCCCTCCCAAATCATGGGGTTGAATATACAACTTAAAAAACAAACCCATTCTACAAACTAAGCATTACTCCCGTAAGAAGTAAGCATTTGCCAAGGCAAAGTTTCAAAGAAAGTGGCCAGCTAGGTGCCACCACAGGACTACCTGTCTTTAAAATCTTCAGCACAGGCTTGAATATTCTCGGTGTGCAGCATAAGACGGGCATTTTCAAGGACTGCTTCACCCACCTAGAAGAAAGAGACAACAGAGCTCAAGCAATGAAGAGCTTCAGCACATGCACTACGTGCACTGTTCATGTATCTTAAGCAGATGTACAGCTTTGATTCTGAAAATAATCCTTTATCCTAGGGCTGTTCAAGTGGCTCATTCCAGATAATTTAGTCAATTAGTTTTGTACATATAAATTCTTTGCAATAGGCTGTAATTTGTCATCAAACTGTTCATTCCTCCTAAGCATCTTCTTGTAGAAACACATTTATTCTGATCATCACCAGTTTGCAAGGGGCAAAATTCATTGCTGTGCGCAAGTAGATTCATCATTTAAGTCCCATTTATACTTTCTAGATACAGATTAAGTAGACTTATGCAGTTCCTATTCTACTTCCCATATCAGCAGTCCTCTTCAGGGTCGTCCTCTTCAGTGAGCCACGGAATACTTGTTGCTCATGCCGCCTGCGAGCCCTCCTCAGCTCCCAGAGCGTCGTTTTTCTTCTCTGATGGGATCCTGTAGGCTCTTGCGATAGATATGAGACCTGAGAAGCAGGCAGTCTTCAAAGATTATTACACTGATTGAAAAGATTGGTCAAATAAGATTGTGGTATCATTGCTACGGCTCTGGGGTGTATCTCTAATGTCCAAGAGGCACTGAAGGGGTAAGCAAACCTGAAAGACTTGTGACTTAGCAGCTTGTTGTGATTCAAGAAGGCTACATAAAATGATAAAAAGGTAAAAAGGACCACTGCCTGCCCTGGAGTCACATGTGCACTGAGCTATGGAGGTGACCAAAGACATGCTGAATTCAGTACTGAACGTTTCTTTGGCCTTTTTCAGGAGACACCCATGAAAATTTGCAGTTGAAACTAAATCATCCCAAGAACAAGCGCAGATTTTTAAGCTGGCAAGGAGAGTTCTTGAAGCAGAAAAATCTTTCTTCAAATAACTAAGTCTGCAACTAAATAAGATTGTGAACCACCCAAAGCATTCTGCTCCTCCAAGGTGAAACAGACCATGCAATGGGGAAACCTCAAGGCTGCATCCAGACAAGTTATCTGAAGTACCACTAGTGGGATTGTTGCCTTAGTATGTTCCTACCTGCTCTTTGTCTGGCTGTTGGTGATGGGGTGGAGGTGGGCATGCAAGGCTGAAGCATTTCTAGGTGGTAGTTAACATTTACCATTATGAAGAGTGGCTTACTGCTCCAAATGTCTTACAGATGTTTGGACAAACAAATATGAAATACGTGAAGGCACCTGATGAGATATGTGGAGGAATATAACCTGTTCCTTCAACTATCCAGCCAGCCCTGCTGTGCAGCCCATGAGTACAGAAGACTTTTATATGCTCACTTGCACACGGAACTGTCGCCTCTTCGTTGTTCAACCCCTTATTTCCTTCTCCCTGACTTTGCGCAACCCCACATTACCAGCACTAGCCTAACTCCCCAAACCCTGGGTTGTCTATCTGTGGCATTTCAGAGCAGCTGAGCAGGGCTGAGACTCTGGGGACATACTACTCTGCTGTCCTCAGGTTCCCTTGTACCAGAACACCTGAGTTTCTCCTGAAAGATGGAGAAACGACATTTAGTATTTAGTTTTTACATGGCAGCAGCACAGAGGTAGAGGCACTTCTTTGATACAGGCTCTAAAATTTTGGTTGTTTTTCTTCTTTTTTTTTTTTCCTTTTTTTTTTCCTACAGAAGTAATTTTGTCTTCCTGCCAACTCATACATATGTGGATCTTCACAGAAGCTTTCATTTTTCTTCCTGACTCAAATCAAGGAGCAGAAATGCTGCCTTGTGATTTGCCTTACGCTGTTGAAACAAACCCATTTGCCTCCGGCAGGGATCCCATGTGGTTACAACATCTGACCTAAAGTCTGATGAAAATGAATGTCTTTCAGGGAATTGGGAACATCCTGCGAGCAAAAGTAATATTAAATCCTGTGAGCTGCAAAGTGCCACTCAGACGCACGTTAATGGCTAAGTTTAGAGCCTGAATCCAGTGTAAAATATCTTTGGGACTGCAACGAAAGCAGAAGCAGGGGACAGCTGGTGAATTGCTGCTGCCTGGATTTCTGCCTCTATATGGAGACAGACTGGTTTTTAAAAGTGCTTTCCAGTAGTGATTTGGTGGGTTTATGGAGGCATTTGAGGTGATTTCTTACCTGCCCCACAGTGGATGTCTTTACCAGAACCCTGGTACCATATTCTTGATGCATATTTTGATGATGGTCGATACCCTGATTCTCCTCTTCATAGACCAGTAGCTCATGCCAAATACTTAGTGAGAAAGTCCAGGGATTTTCAAAACTGCACAAGACCCTGAATTCTGCCATGTAAGTAGAAATGGTATTAAAAAACCCCCAAACTAATGCTTGGAAGTCTTCAGGAATTAGTGTTGCAGTGGGAGCCAGCAGGCATCAGCCTTTCAGCCATCCTGGAAATCACCTGTACCCTTTAAATCCGACAGTGAAGTTGAAGGATAAATAATGACACAGTAGTTTCTATGTAGAAACCAGGTTTCCTGAAAAATTCTCCCTGATTTGCATGAGCTGTGAAAGCCCTTTCCTAGGCTCCAGAAGAAGAGATGTAAGACTTCCATCTAGTGGCTCTTTTGTTTGATTAAATTGTCATAATAATCAACAGCTGGATGCAAGTATGCAGCATTAGTGAGACAGATTTATAGCCACTTTGTTGACACATATACTAAAATATATGAAGCAGTAGTTTAGGAAACACCCTTCTTTGTGTCCATTAGAAATGAGAGGGCTTGCAACGCTGCAAACACTCAGACGTTGCCTCCTCTGCTTGTAAAGCAGAAGGCAATGCTGTCCTGTCTCACAGGGCTTCTGGGAGTCACTGTGATGCTCATGTGGCATTTATAGAGCCAAAATGGGAAGTGTTAAAAAATGCAAATATTATTACTAATAATAACTCCTTTTAGTCACATGTTGTCTTTCAACACTCAGATCTGTGATGCACATACACCTTGTGATCACAATTTTTTTCAGCTCTTGAATTAACAGTGAATATTTGTGCTGTTAAACATCTTAACTACAAAGGAGCAACAATTTCCTTTGATTTCACTGTGATTTTATGGACATGAAAATGCAATGTTAATTTTTAGGAAAAAATTTCACGAAAATCTGCATCAACATACTGGCCCATTTGCTGGGTTACAATCAGCATCAAGGAAAACCAGCTCCTTTAAGGAAGTGTGCAGACTCCGGACTTGATAAAGTGTGATGTGATACAGACACAGGGGAGAATTTATTCCTTATCCCTGGTGACTGGCAACTTTTGATTTTTAACAGAGATCTGGCCAAATTTGGCATTGCAAGATTTACTACACCTTTCAAATTCTTAGCTGTGCTTTATCTATAGTTTTGTATAGTTTTGCTATTCTTAAAAATGCCTAAATCCTTTCTGACTGCTGCTAAATTCATGGCCTCAGGTGTGGCCTGTGATAATGAATCTCATGGCTTAATTATTCATGTAATGGAAACTTCTCTGGCTTTTAACTTCACTCCAGTTAAAGCAAATGATGCCTCCACGGAGAAAGATCAGAAGATGCCACTCTAGTCTTTCCTTCCACACGCACAAGGAAATAGTTGATATCAGACCATTGCCTTCAACACATTTTAATTCACGGCTAAAATCAGGCTAAAAGCATGCAGCTCACTGCCAAGTAGTAAACTCATAATGCTTTTGGTCATGCTTTCCATGTCAAACCCTTTCTCAGAGCCTGAAGGAAGAAACAAACCTCAAAGGCAGCAAGAGCAGCATTTCTTGCATTGCCCTGGGAAAGGTAATACCAGGAGAGAGCCTGAAAGATTGTTGGGTCCTTTGCTGACTCCTGCTGCATCTGGGGAAACTTCATTTATACATTGGATATTTTGTAAGTACACAGGACTCCATCAAAGAATGTCTGGTTCTCAAAGCAGGAGATACCTCCTAAAGAAATGATCTGTAAAACTGTAACATTGTCCGAGCATGAGGAGAAAATCTCACACCCCCTTTGCAGCTGCATGAGAAGGCAGCCCAAGTTTCCGCTGTTGGAGGTTGCTGAGAGAACATAATTAAAACTAATTTCTTGCCATGCTCTGTACAGCAGCTGATCAAGCTTTGTGCCATTTTGTGGGAGTTTGTTGTACCCTTAGATGAGTAGCAGAGTGCTATTTCACTCATTTACAGACACTGATCACGCACTGTGTTGTGTTCGAGCGTGTTACAAGTAACACTCAGCGACTCTCCTGGCCCCACAGGAAATAAATTATTGGGTGCAAGTCCAAATGTGGCAATTCCTCAGGCTGTTAGACCTGCATATTCTCCAGGCTTAATATTAACACCAAGTAAACGCTTATACCAAGGCCAAGTGCAAATAAAAGTAGCTCTATGGAGAAGCCCTGGAAGTCTTTCAAATGCTCTCAGCCATGCACAGGATGTCATGATTAGTCACAGCAGTGATAAAATTGGTCCAGGACATTGATTCCTTCTGCCTTTGTGTTTACTCCTGTGATCTGAACTGTGCTACCTGCCATCTCATAGACAAAATAAATCTCTGTGTCTCCCATACAGATGTAATTGAACGGTCACGGAAGCTGAGCTACTCTCTTCGCTTTGTAAACACCCTGGGATTGTTTCAAACATCCACTTTTCCCAGGTGCTGCCCTGTTCCATGGGAAGAAACTGCCATTGCAAAGAACCTCCTATTCTGCAGAAGAGACACATTTGAGTAGAGATAATATTTTCCACAAGAAGACCAGGATGAAGCCTGGAAGAGAAGAGTATGCACTGGGTAAAATCTGTGTTTCTGTCATGGATTTGTATTTCTGTCATGAAATTTTATTTCTCACATGAATTTCTCTTGGCAAGGATTTCTCATTTCCCTCTTTTTTTCTGCAAAAATCCTCCCAATTAGTGTGTGTCCACCTGCTCCGCTAAAAGCCAGCTGCCCAGGCAGATAATTAATGCTGTGAGCTGGATAGTGGCTTCCCATCATTCAACTCCCACTAGTGATCCCCTGCTGCAGCCATAGCTCTGACAATTGCAAGGAAACACAAATGTTTTTCCCCTGAGGACACATGCCGTCTGAGACACTCATTGACACATTTTTTTTCCTTTAGCTCTGTGTTTGGGAGATATGCTGGCATCCAGTTGTTATTGCTGGGATGACAACTACCCAAAATTTGGGATACTGGAGCACATCTCAGAAAGGTTGGGAGGGAAATGGGACCTTGGGTCCACTGAGACCTCTTCTGCACTACTGTAGAGATGAGCCTGTCACATTTCTGATTTTGGAGCCAGGAGAGTCCTATGTGGCCGTATCCTTGTCTTCTCTCTAGCACAGCAAGAGGAAGGGGCTCCTGTCTAGATTCCCCCCTCCTCCCCTCCCAGTTGCATATTTTTCTTTGCTGCTTCTTTTTCAAAAACCGTTCCTATTATGAGTGCTTGGGTTAAACCAAGTGGCTGGTAAAGTGGCTTTCCACCCCAAAACTTTCACAGCTGCTTCATGTGAATGGCACCAAGGGGTTTTTATGGCTGCCAGGCATCCCTCCAGCTGAATGCATGGGGCTGGCCAGGAATCAAAGCAAAAGCTCAGATTTTACAGGAAGCTGAGAACAGGACATGTCACTCTTAAAGAAATTAAGATGGATGTGGACATCTACAGAAAATCTAAATATATTTACAAAAATTACATCCAGAAATGTATCTGCCAAGTATCTCATTTCTGCTACGCATTGCTCCTGAACACCTTTTGCTTTTTTAACTGGGACGTGTCATGGCAGGAGTGTTCTGACTTGGTTTCAGCTGTTTCTGCAGAAGCTGATTTTGACATTATTTTAATAAATGTGACAGTTTTGATGTTGATGCTGTCATAATTTTTCCAATTAGCCCCAGGATGAATGAGTTAATTGGTGTTTGGGCTGGATGAGGTCCTACTTTGAGATTTGGTTAGATGCTTAGAGAAAAAAGTGAAGGAATCTATTAATCAGTATTGTACATAACAGCTTGGATCTTATTTGGGAAAGACAAAAGCCACTAAGTGATGTCTCTGAAGTAACTGGGAAAACTTTACGTGTTCTCTAACGTGTTTTGATGGTTAAATAGATATGGATTATGCTGATCTTTTTCTCTTATTTTCTATGTTACTCACAAATAAGCTATTGCTATATAGCTTTGTTTTTCTGATTTTTCTATAGAAAGAGCCCAATATTCAAGCCATATTTCATCATGAGATGCTCTTACTTACTCATAAAAAGGAAAGGTAGAGGCGAGGTGCAAGGATGACTATAAAAAAAGGTTGTAAGGAAGGCAATTTGGATGAAAAATTATTACACGAGCAGGTTTATCTGCACTGCAATGTTGGGGTTTTATATAAAGAAAAATCAAATAGTCCTTCCTCAGGTACTGACCATCCTACATTTTTGGTCTTAACCATAAGCCCTGGTAGGTTTTACTGGTGAGGTCTACAACTGCAAAATGGGACACTTGTCTGGAAAACATGGGATGGCGGCTGCAAAGCATTAACTCCCTGTTCCTCATCAAAGTTCCCATCTACCTCACTGAAATAATAGTTTTGAAGGGATGGCTTTTCATAAGCGCCCCAGATTCAGAGCACCTCAGCAGCTAGTCTTTTCAGCAAGCAACTGTGTGTTTTACCCATACAAAAAGGTAGCAACTTTAAAAGTTGGTGCTTAACTGGGTGTTTCTGACATGATCTTATGCCCCCACGTTCAAATGACATTTGTAACGTCCTGCAGGAAGACTTGCCCTAATAATGCAGAGTAAAACTGGACAGCCCCAAGGTAAAACACACAATTTCCTTGGGGAACTTAGAGTTGGCATTCAGGCTTTCTGAAGACCCACTGATTGCATTTGCTGCGCCTGCACAAGTGATGCTGGGAAGATGTGTGCAAGATGCCGGACTCCAGTTCTTCAGAGTCCCATCTGCTCCCACTGGCTGGGACTTGAGGAGCCAGCACTTGCATGGTGCACCGAGAGAGACCTCAGCGGACAGAGTTCTGTGTTCACTGCAAGCAGGACATCGGTCTGCAAAGTCTTACTGGTTTTACTGGTCAGCAAAAGGAACCGTTTCTTGTCCATGAGGTCAACAGAGAGACCACTTTGCACAATAAACATTTGTGCCATATGGAAAAGGTGGGAGTAAGGGATGGTGGGGTGATGACAAAGGGAAGGAGTCACTCATCTGTAGCCATGTAATTATTATTTTTAAATAAACAGGGCTTTTGAAAATATGATTAAGCAAACAAGGCAATAAAGTAAAAATCTGAATTGCTAATAAAAAAAAAAAAGTGCTTGTAATACTATCATGTTGAGGGATAACCTAATTCAGTCCTGGCAGTTTTCTTTTAATAATTTTGCTACTCAGTGTAATAACCACAGATTAAAAAAAAATAAGGAAAAACCCCCCACCCGTTCTAATCAGCCCAGACTATGGCGCCTTGGGGTGCATTTCCATCGCTCCCATGTGCAGGATGCCTGAGGCAATTCTCCTGCTTAATAGGCATTTTCCACAACACACTGTGAAATGATAATGCTAATTATCATGAAGATAGATTTAAAACCCTCTGTCTATGGCACCGCGCCTTGAAATCAGGCGACATTCATCAGCAGCATCAACCCTCGCCGCTCAGGGTTGCTCATGACTCCCCGTGTCCCTCCAGCTGCCAGCAGCGCTCCGGCACTCACCTGATGGTAAATCGCCTCCCAGTTCTCCCGCAGCGCTCCCCAGGTGCCCACGGTCGCCGCCTTCTTGTCCAGGTAGACTCTGATGTGCTCCTCCAGCTCCTGGTTGACCTGCTCGAGAGCTCGCACCTTCTCGATGTACTCCACCAAGCAGCCATTCAGGCTTTCGTAGGTGAGACCCCTACCCTTATCCAAGCCCGGGGCCAGGGGCACGGCTGAGGCGGAGCTGCGTAGACCCTGGAGGAAGACGCTACTGATGCCCAGGGCTCTACGGGACACTCGGGTGCCCAGGCTGCTCACGCCGCCGGTGGGAACGGTGCCCACGTAGACGCCGGGGGGTCTCGACAGGCTCACTCCACCTCCGACGCTCACCCGGCGGCCGGGCGGCCCCGCGCTCTCGGCCGTGGAGGAAGGGGGCTGCTGCCCCAGGAAGGACGACCGGCGCCTCGGCAAGGGCATGTTGTCGCTCCAGCCTGCCGAGCACCGCCGCTCAGCCCGGCCGCCTCGCCCCGCACTGGCGGGAGGGATATGCCGAGCCCAGCAGGTTGGGGCTCGCGCGGGATTTCGGCTTTGTGCGACGGCTTTCTGGAAGGGGGGCTTTGTGCTGCCTGGGAGCAGCCGTCACATTGTCCGGGCGGCTGCTGGGTCAGCAATCCCATTTCAGGGGAAATCTCCCTGCTGCTGCTGCTGCAAATGTGGCAGATGAAAAGCACAATAGTGTTTACGGGGACAGCGGGACAGGGATTCGGTACAACGTACGTGTTAAAATACCAGCAGTGTTTTCTACGCTGACACCCAGATGATTTCCTACCCTTATAACCACAGGTATCGAGATATATATTACAAATGTATTTGCTGCCCACGCCAGTGGTTTCTCCAGACAGAGTCTACCACAGCAAGATATTACCTAAACTTAGCAAACCCCAAAGCTCTGAGGAGCCAATAGGGCCACAATGGAGCAGAGCCAAGCCAGCCTTTTGCTGCTGCAGAGTAAGGAATGCTTCCTCAGCCCTGCTGCTGCAGCTTCTGGACTTCTTTGCAGTTTGTCTTTACCAAACAACCGAGACTCTCTGAGACAATCCAGCAGATTTTAATTAGGGAGAAGCACCCTCACATCTACCCTTGCTCAGTGAGTTTAACCTCGCATAATCAATTGCACTTTGTCACCACATGCGGTCAAAGAAGTGAAACTGGCCCTTGTTGAACGGACAAAGTGAGGCAACTGCGAAACGAAAGAAAAGGACAGAACAATCCTAGAGACTTACTGCAGGAGAGATTTCCCCTGCTCTTCTTTTTACGTCACTGTTCTTTAGCAACTATGATCAAGTGGATAGTTTATAGGTATACATGTTCATGGTACAGTGGTATCCTTGACAATACAATGTTACATCTAGCTTTTTCTACCTACACACAGGGATGCTTCACAGCCAGGATGCCATTCCAGTGTAGGATTACCATGTGCGCATCTTTGTGGGAATGATTGTAATGTGCTGATGTTGGGCATTGCCCTAATGCAGAGTAGGTTTTTACAGGGGCAGCGGTGAATCTTTGGCGAGACGGGATACAATCAGAAATTCCTGTCTTCCACTGGTGCCTAATCCTGGCTCGCTGGGTTGGTGGCTGAGTTTGTTTCACTTGTTTAAGTTTGAGAATTGCAAGACTGTCTACAGTCGGGTCACCATTTCCAGGTTGTGTGAAGACTGGGAATAGCACAGCATCTCTCAGCTTTGCACATACTTTTGGCTCGTTTAGGTATTCTTCCTTTCGATTACCAAGCAAACTTCACTGGCTAAATGAGAAGAATCCTCCATTATTTCTTCCACATTATTTTCAGTTTATGTGCTCTGTATCAAATTAGAAAATCTGCCTTGTAAAAGTAATACCATGTACAGAAAACAAATGTAAGAATACGGACTTTTTTTCCCAAATTTGAATTTAGTTCTCTGTAAACTTGTTCTCTGTTTCTACCTACCTCTTGAAAAAGAAATTAAGATCCTTGTGGGATTGTTTTTGCTCTTGAAAAGACAGTCAGGAAGCTTCTGCTGTCCTATCAACTAGTGAGTTCCAGGAGGCCATTTACTAATTGATCATGAGGATCACAGATATCATATTGCATAGTGTTTATCCCACGGTGAAAAGATACATTCCCAAAGTGCCTATCCATGTCTGTACACAGCCATGTCTTCCTGCCTGCCCCAGTCACCTCATAGGGAAGCCCTACGTTACTCTCTGATGCTGAACAGAAAATCAAATATCCAGGAGAGCCCCTATAACACTACAGTTTTCTGATTTTAGGAAGCCTATAGTCCACATTCAGGTTTGTGCTTCAGCACAGCTGAAGTGCACATGTGGAACAGGGAGAAAGGGGGGGACAAGTATGCCTCTATGGCCCCCTGACCCATGTCTTGGTCTGATTCCAGCCATCATTTAGTAAAGTTGTCATGTTGCTCTGACTAACAGCAGCCACTGAGACACTCTCTGCAGGTGGGAACAGCTGGACCAGATGTGTCACTGCTAGAATTCCCTTTTCTGGTATCAGCTGTGGCTCACCTGGAACAAGGCATATGGTTAATGATGCTACACTACCCCTGTCCTGCTCAAACTTCCCTTTCATGCAACCAAGCGATAAACCTGAGCAGCAGGGGGTGAACTCCCAGTTGCCTCACAGCCTGATCATGATGAAGTAAGGAGTGAAGGTTGAAAATAATCTACCAGCACGGATGGCCAGAGGTGGAGAGAAGGAGGATGAGACTTCAAAGGATGGAGATCATTTCACTTGCTGAATGATATCAAAAAGCAATTTGAGAGGCAAAACTGAAAACTGGTCCCACGGTAACAGTTCTGGGTTACTCAAAGAGAGAGCATCGATTTGGGCAAGGTCATTCCATGTTCCATATTAGCCTCACCTTGTAATAACCTATTTTTAATCCATCATTTAAGCTTAATTCACCCTTACTATTCCTCCAACACTACTAGAGCCTGCAATCTAGCACTTAACTGGGTAGGACAGAAATGCCATTTTGCTCTGAAACACCGTGTCTTTCCTTCTTAAGGGGGAAAGGAATGTCTCAGAGAGAAGAAGGTATGAGGAAACTCGATTCAGTGGCACAAGCAGTCTGAGCAGACAAGGTAAATAAAACAGTGGGGAAGTGGAAATGCGGTCAAAGCCATAGAATTCAATTGGTGGGAGTCCCTAGTCACAAGATTTCAAGATTTCTGATAAATTTGAAGGAATTTTCTGTTCCTTTGAAGGGAACACTCTATATACCTTCTTTTGAGGCTGCTTGATCTGCAGGAAATAATTCCAGACTTATTGGGCTGAAGTGGAGCAACTATGAATCCAACATGTAGTGTGACTAAAATATTTATGCAGGAAAAAAGGGTCATTCTTGTCCTTGCTCTTGTGAAAGAGTTTTGGAGCTCAAGCTGGAAGGGGAACAATGAAGGGTTCATTGCAGTCAGTGCTCGGGGAGTACTGGAGTCATGCAAAGGATAGAAGACTGGCACACGAGCCATATGGACTGCTTCTGGCAACTCTGCCAGTCCTGTCTGGTTTGTATTCTAACTTGGCAGCATAAAGAAGATGAGTGATTGAAGTCCTTTTACAGTAGGAGAAGGGACACTCACTGAGCAGGAATGCTTATGCTCAGGCTCAGCAATGTCATGTAGGATGCAGGATGCTGTACCCAACACATGCTGCCTGCACCAAAAGCAGCCTTACACAGTATTTTCCCAGACCAAGTATATTTAGCAGCAGTTTGTAAATGACAGTGAAGCAAACAGTCCATTGGACAGGTGTTTTGCTTAGAAATACCTTTATTTTATAAAGCCACAGTTTGTTCTGTAAAGTTTTACCACACTTATAAAAAAGGGTCTGACAATTCTGAGGAAGAAAAGAAAAGCTGAAAACATTTCTTGTAATTCAGGGTTACACAAAGGTTATATTTATAATATATATATTTATTTATAATTTGGAGACAGTAGAGATGAAACTGCAATATGCGGGAAGCTGTGGGGTCATATTTCAGAGACTTGTTCATGTCCCACAAATAGAGTTTCTTGACAGAAAGGGTTCACGAGGACCATCCCGCTGTCGCGGTAGTCACCGTTGGCAGGGGAGCGTGGCTCAGAGAGGTGATCCTGGCGGAAAAAGAGAAGCAGATTGAGTACTTCACACCCCTTGCCCTCCACTAGCACACAGGGCAATCCTCCCCATCCCTCAAAGGTGCTTGAATTTTGTGGGCTCTGACTCTGAAGACCTAAGTTTGGTGAGCTGGTTTTACCCTTCTTCAGGCAGGAGGAGCTGTTAGTGAAGAGCTCCTCTGATAGTCAGGCTGATTCTGCCTCAGTCTGGGGACCCAGAAGTCAGATGCACCAAACTTTCAGTCCCTTAGCAGACCTTGAGCTTTCACATTTCTTGGGTTTTCACTTTTGTGACTCATTGAAAGTTTCCTGCCTCTCAGCTAGGCTTGACTCCTCAAAGATGCTTTTTCAGCTTCTTTTTAAGCTCAGAAAGCCACATATACAGTTCCAAGCCACCCAAGCATGCCCCAGTTCAGTCGTGTTCTGATCAGGTTTAAATAACTCAGATGACAGCTATTGGAGACCATCCTGTATGTGAATAGGCCTATCATTTGATTCTGGTTAAGTACAGACCAGGTCCTGCCTTAGCCTAAGCAACATGATTGCCAACAAATGAGGGTTAATGAAGTGACTGTGAGCGTTTGTCTAATCACCTCTCAGAGGTTCCTTTCTAAACCTTTTTTTTTTTTTAAATTTAATCAGATGGGTTAGTCAGCTAGATGATCTGAAAATCACTCTAGCATAAACCGGAACTCTCCACTGTTTTAAATACCTTTGAACTAAACTGAATTATCCTTCTCTATCCCTAAGGCCAGGGAATACACTTCTATCAGTTGCATTATCTGTCCATATGTGAATAATCCCACTGAACCAGTCAGATCCCTTTGGTAAAGGCTAATGAGCATATACCACCATTACACACTCCCACATACTGATGCTCTGATTGCTTATATACTGGGAACACTCACTCCCTGAGCTGGTATTTGAGAAGTTATAGGCAGCTCCTGAGATATAAATACATTAAATTTGTGTTATTAACTCCCACCAGCCCCCTTTCTCTGATGCCGTGTGGGACGTGCACAATAGATTGACTGTCAGTCACCACACAGCCCAAAGGGCCTTCCTTAAGCAGTCTTGGTATGGCTAGACATTGGCCATGGGCTCACAAGGAAGAGAAACCCCGGAACAAATTCACCTAGAGGTGGTTAACACTCATCACTACACAGCAATATGGAACATATCCGTAGTGGCTGGGAATAGGATGGTAATCCAGTTTTGCTGACATATTTGTCCCATGTTATACATGTGTAGGAGTGAGTCCTTCTCAAAAAACTGTTCCCCAAATATGCACAGGGATTTCAAGGCTTTATTAATATGATTTCCTCTCCCCTCCTC
The DNA here is from genome assembly GCF_036250125.1 of Pseudopipra pipra. Lineage (NCBI taxonomy): Eukaryota > Metazoa > Chordata > Aves > Passeriformes > Pipridae > Pseudopipra > Pseudopipra pipra. The sequence goes on from NC_087549.1 coordinate 111,208,028, forward strand.
CCGGCATGGCTTCAGTTACAGTTTTTAGACACCAGTTCTGCAAGCAAGGTACCTCTGAAGTCTCCAGTGACTGGATCTCTCTCGGTAACTCAACAGCATGCCTGTTGAAGTAGTCCATAGTAATGGCATTATTCCAATAGCTCAGGTTGTTTTCTGGGTTAGATGTCTTTTTCTTCCTCCTCATGCAGCACACTGTCAGCAGAACTGCTGTCAATAGGAACATGTAAAAAATGTGGTTATTTTCTTTCAATAAGGACTCATCAGTACCACGGATTTGTGTTACTTAAGAAGAGGGCTGGTGACCTCCATTCATACGCTTCACTCTCAGTCAGATCTCTCCTAACAAACCCCACACAATTATGTGAATTCAGGCCAAGCAGATGAGGCTTTGGGCTTGGCAGAATATGCACTTTGTACTTTCTTTTTGATGTGAGTTTATAATATTGAAGATGTGGCTGCCTGATAAATGAAAAGCTTTGGTGGTGTACCTGATGGCATTTTAATACCTAAGCAGGGATTTACAGACCCTTTAGGAGAGAGGGCATTCCTCAGGGACTGCAAGGACATTTCTGTGCAGATCTTTTCTTCTGGTGTGTTCAGAGGCTGCCGTTATGAGCACATTAGCAAGTGGGCACTGAGAGACACCTGTCCTAGCTTGAAGAGCAAATCCACAAGTGCTCGTAGTTGCATGTCTTCAATACCAAAAGCTTCTATCCTGAAATGCCACCGATCCCTGCCTCTGTTGCCTGCCACTCATAACTTGGATTTAGGGTGCTTTCTGACCATGCTCCAACACATCAGCAACCAGTAAGAGGAGCAGATAGGCTCCTGGGCAGGATGAGACAGTGGTCAGGTAGTGTGAAGAACCCCTCCAGCATCTGTCTCATGTAGCTTTTGCTTCCAGGACAGCATTAACTCCAGAGCTGGAGTTTTCCTGCCTATCTCCATTATCTGTATCAGGATGTGGGATCAACAGACAAGCATAGCCTGTTCACCACATTTGCCTGGACCCTGGGGGTGTCTGAGCTTGGCTTTTTTTCTTATCTGCAGAGCACACTTAAACTTTTGCAATCTGAAATAACTGAACTTAGAGCAATTAGGCAAGACAAAGTGACCAGCAAGTGAAACTTGTTGATATAATTGTCTGTCTGGTCTCAAGGCCACAGGCACACCCGGACTCCAGAAATGCTAGGGTACTGCCCAGCAGGCAGACAAACACAAAGCTGGTTGAGTGTTATTTGCTGGAATTGCTTCTGGTTTAATCATCTCTGTTGCAATTCAGATGGGTAATCTTTGCAATTTTATGGGGGCTGGGCAAATCCTTTGTAACAGACTTACTGCTCCCACTGGTCCTTGCTCAGGCAGAAGCTGAGAAGCTCACAAGGGTTTGCTCAGAGCAGTAATGTATAAGCTCTGTCTGTTTCTCTTACACCTGTGGAATTAATTCACCAGTTGTGCTTGTAATGTATGTGATTTAGACAGACAGGTAGCTCCACATGAACTTTGATTTGTACCCTGTGAAATAGGGAATGCCCTGCTGTAAAATCACTCCATCATTTCTAAAGCCCTCATGGTAGAAGAGGGAAAATATTCATGAAGCAGAAAAATATATTATTTCCTCAGCTACAGGTAAAATTATGTATTAGAATTACAGCCCAGAGGAAAGAAAAAACTGCAGAGAAGTCACAGCTGCTATGTATGTTTTGACAAACATTGCTGCTACCCATGTGCCATGGGATAATTTCTTATCCCATCTACTCACACAAAATAGCAATACAAAAGTGCAAGGCTAGAGCTCTATTTAAAACAAAAGAATAAGATACTAAGAAAAAAAATTAATAGATTTCAGTTCAGGCAGTTTATGTCTCATTCAAAGGGAAAGATGGGCTCATGCTGTAAATCTTCTTCTGAAACTGATGGAAAAATCTCCCACACTGTTCCTGCATGTTTCAGAAAAGCAGGTCATAATCAACCTTTCTCTTATCTTTGACTCATATTACTTCAGTGTTTCGGTCTTGGTCAGCTTCATTTGCCAACAGCCCGACTCCTGCTGCTGTGCCTGTAGGCAGGCACCCAGTGGGCCACCAGAACTGCTCTCCCTGCCCAGGGAAATGCCTGTCCTGAAGGGCTACATCTATTATCCCTCCTTTGCTGCTGCCCTCTCCATGTCCCAGTCCAGCCTGCAGGCTTGGTAAGACTAGAAAGTGAAGCAGGACCTGCGTTTAGTCCTCATCGCTGCTGGCGAGAGCCAACAGCCCTTGGAGCTTTTCAGTACTCCAGCAACAAGTGATCCCTAAGGCACAGAGCATTTCCGAAGGAGTCTGGGGATATGAGAGCCCCAGTTAAGTCAACTCTATGCAAATATTTTGAAAGCCTGAGGTTTTACAGTTTATAAAATGTTGTGGTTGCTGACAGAGAAGTATTGAATTTGGCTTTTAGAGGCTGGAAAGCCAGTGACACTGAGTCGAGCTAGGTCTCAGCTTCTCCCAGCAGGAAATGGCCTTGCCATGTGCAGATATGTTTGTTATACAGCAGTAATACTCCCTCCCTTAATTACACTCCTGGCCTCCAACCTTAGTGCACATACAAGCAAATGGATGGAAGAGCATGGAAAATGGGTTCCTGAGCTTCCTCAAATATGTGAAGGATGTCTACATAAGCTGTCCCAATTCAAAGCAGAGGAGGCCTCATTTCAGAGGGAGAGGGAGGACAGCAGGACTGGAATGTGGCTATTCATCTCATATTAACTGCCCTTTTCATAGAATCATATAATCACTTCAGTTGGAAAAGACCTTTAGGATCATCAAATCCAACCATTAACCTAACACTGCCAGGTCCATCACTAAACTATGTCCTTAAGTGCCACATCTACGAAATAATATGCCAAATTTGGGGCTTATTTTAGGGAAAATAATGTAGCTTACATAGGACTGCTCACTTCCAGAACAACATTGGAACAGGGTACAGCTTTACCAATACTCCTAGGTATCCATTTGTTCCCATGATTGGAATTACATGTATTACAGAAAAACTCTTTCCAGACAGACAGTAGTGATTGCCAGGGAGGACATATTAAGTGGATGAAATACACAGAGGGTGGAGATAGTTTGGAAGAGAGAAATGGCAATAATGACAACAACGGAGCTAAAGAGAGATCAATAGTAGTGACAATACCCTGCTAATCTTTCCTGGTATATTATGTTATATCCTTGTAAGGATGAGAAAGCACTGCAGTTCAGTGCTGCCATATATCACCTGTTTAAGAGATAGCTAATCCTTTGGGCAGAAAAAGGACTAACTCTAATTTCCAAGTACTCCTCTGGTTAATTTCTGGGAGTCAAAAAAGCTAAACTGACTTTTCCCTTTGCCTGCTCCATGTTAAAGTCAATAGCGAGTGCCATGAGAACATGTCAGCAATGTCCCTGTGGCAGCCTGAAGCTCTCTGTACAGAGATTATGATACATCTTAGGAAATATCAAGGGGCTCTGAAATTTTGTAGACACTGGAGGTTCAGGGAGTTTGGGGGCATTTCTAGCCCGCATTCTTTCACCTTCTGCAAGTCTGGAGGGAGAAAAGTCATCTCACATATTCAGGGGCTAAGCTGCTGATGAGTTCCAGCTCTTACTCTGGCCCCTCTCTGGCCATAAGGCAAGGTACATCTGCATTATCTGTTCCCCCACCCATGAAACAGGACATAATACAGCCCACAAATGGGAGACATAAGATTCTCACAGATTTACAGGCTGGTGGGAACCTACATAACACCTGCACACCAGGAGACTTTCACCTGTTACTTTAACCATAAACTACACGTACAGCACATCTCATAGGAAAATACTCAGCTTCATTAAAGGACACAGAGGGACCGGATATCTATCCCATTTCCATGAAGTTTGTTTCAATGTTTAATTTCCATTGTGGAGACATGCTTACATTCCCCTTGTTGCATAAATCTCCACCTTCCACCCTCACTTGTTCAATCTCCTTTTCCTTTTTTTATTAAAAGCTTTCACTATGCTATCAGACATGTCTCCTGTACATGTGGGCTTCAGCCTCTTCTTGACATCATGACACAAATGGAATTACGTTGCATTTATCAGCTCTTAAATAATTTGCATGGCTCTTTTCTAATCTTCCAATTTTATTTTTTTAAAAAAAACATAAACCACCAGGTTTATACACCATATTCAACACTAGCTTCATTAATGCAGTGTAATGAGATCATAACAACTCCCTACAGTTTTCTGACAGTCTTTTCCTTCAACTCACTTCAATATTTTACCAATCTTTCACTGCTGCATGCCCCCTTCCCCCACTCTACAGCTCCCACATTAAACACGGTGTTAATAGACTTAAAACTGTAAGCACTTAAAAGTCAGGTAATATTCAGGGTGAAGGATGGTCATTTACTTCTCCCTATGCCTGCAGATCATAACATAAACTAAATTTTCACAGAACCCTTGCCTCAATGACTAAAATAGTGCTTTTCCCATATTTCTTTCCATTTCCCTCATTTACTATTTATAGCAGTACATACTTAGCTCTGATACAGGTATCACAAGGGGTTTGGTTATTGACTACAGCTACTGACATCTGGAGAGGAGGCTCTTTTCCAGCTCAGCCTGAGTTCATACCTAGGCATTAGACTCAGGGCTTGGGATCTTTCTCACTTCAGACTGGGAAGCAAACATGCGTAGGCTTTGCGATGGAGAAAGTGGGTGAGATAATTTTGGAAAGCGTCCCAGTGCATGAAATGTGAGCTAAGTGGGGTTAGGTCTAAGGCAATTCTTCATATACTCTGAGTTCTGCTGATGCCTGTGTTTGGAGGCTCAGCCTTCCTCTCATGTTTTCCCACATCAGCAGAACTGACTGAATGAATTGACTTCTGCGTGTCTGATTTGCAGGTTTCTGTTCTTCCACGTTTCATTGTGTCATTCTGTAATTACAGAGACTGAAGTACTGGGAGCCCAAGGACTGGGATGGTAGGTTTTACAATGAGTTCATATTGTGTCTTGTTCTGCATTGCAGTGACAGGCACCTACAGATGTACAATTCACTGGCATGTGCACAAAAATGTTCAAGGCTGCCTGAAGGACACTGCAAAAACAACTCGAACTCTGACATTCAGAAAATACTGACATCACTGTTATATACGATTTTGCTTTCCTGGGGAGGCAATGATACAGGATCCTTCATTTTTGCAGGCCTCCTATGGCATTAACAACTTTACCCTCCTTATTTATGCCATGGAACTCAGGTGCCAGAAGGTGAAATGATCCTCAGGTTCATGCAGAACATGTGGCTCATGCATTCCTATTCAAAGCATTACTTTTCTGGCTATCACTTTAAGGGATTTCAATAGGACTCAGAAATCTATGCATCTGTAAAGAAATATGTACTCTAAGGACAGGGAGGCTAAATCCCATCTCTTATTTCAGCAGGTGAGCTCCTGAGGCCTGGGTCTTCAAGCTAGTGCTACAGCCACTCAGCTGTGCCACCAGCATGGCTGGAGGGACCTGCCACTCCTCAGTGGGACTCAGATGTCAGGGTACAGTGATGCCGAACAAACCCTCTGCTCCTTCCTGCTCTTCAATGCAAATCCCCACAGCAGGGATAGCCATCAAGGAGCCCCATCAGGGTCTTTCCTCTGTGAAGAGAAGTACAGCATCCCAAGCGCTTTTTCCAGCAGATATGAGGAGCCAAGGGCTCCTGTGGTCACTCTCTAGCATGTCATTTCCCCTGCTATGGAAGGTAAAATGCCCTCAGATTTTCATTTAACAGGTGCCTATCACTAAAAGGTGTGACAGCAAGCAGCATGTAGGGCTCTACTGTGTCACGCATCTGAGAGGGACAAAGGTGTCTTTGCAGCATCATGATGTGTTTCCTCTTCCAAGGATTTTGGGTAGCACAAGCTGTGCCCAGAAGCCCTCCAAGAAAGCTTTTCCAGACTCTTTGCCACTCCTCGCACAGAGGAAGGATTATGAGGAAAGGCACAAGAGCCTCTGGCAGAGGAGAGGTGCTCTGGCCACTGTGAAGCTCTGCAAGGGCTCTGGAAAAAACAGCTCGGAGGTCGGTGAACCGGCTCAGGGGCACTCCTCATTAAGCAGGAGGAGGGAGCTGAGTTAATTAGATTCCTACAGCTCTGCAGCTGTGCATAGGCTTCGAGTTGCATCTCCTCACCTCATTCCATGTCTTTCCAGGATGCATTGCTAAGTTCCCTGCCTCGAGGCTGCCTCTCTGCCTGGTGCTGGACCTTAGCCTTTCTCACAGCAGCAGCTCAGGGCTCACTGGCTCCCTCAATGACTCTGGCCAGCAGTCTTGAAGGTGCCAGTCTGAACACAGAGCCAGCAGCCCACAGTCCTCAGTGACTTTCTCCATGGCTTGTTCCCTGTTAGGGCAGCTCAGATATTTAAGACCATGGAGTTGAGTCTCTATATCCAAGATACCTACATCTTTCAGCATCCCAAGGCAGGAGCACGATGGTGTTTTCTCAGTCTGTGCCCACAGCAGCTGTGAGAGCCTCTCCCAGAAAATTTCACCCTTTGAAGATGAAATGAAACCCACAAAGCTGTACTCTTCATCCCTCTCCCGGTATCAGCCCCCTCTGGATCAGAAGTGAGGAGCACATGCCAGTACGGGGCCTCCTGTCCTCAGCTGCAGCGCTCATGCCCGGGAGGTGGCGACAGTCCCCTTCGCACGCCCACACCGCACACCCCACACCGCAGAGCCCATCCCGTACACCTTACACTGTACACTGCACACCGTGCCTGAAGATACACAGGTGTCTGAGGGGCAGAAAATAAAGTGTCCCTCCCTTGTGCAGCCACAACTGATACCCGCGCATTTGGGTAAAAGTGCTTTGGGATGTTATATCTTACTTGTCTTCTTCTATAGGAAAAGCCTATGCCTGTGCAACAGCACTTCTTATGGCATGGTTTAAACAGCATAATTTTTGGATGAAATCAATTTCCTAGGCACTACAGCCAGATCCCCAAAAAATCCCATTTGAATGCTTGTCTACCATTCATTTCAACGCTGAAATACATCTCAGGGTCTCCAGATCTTTTAAAATGAGAGTCCCACTGAAGACCATCTTCAGGAATCCGGCCTTGAAGGAAGGACTTAAATATTTGAATCATTGAAACACTCATTAGAGCTGGTACAGATAATTTTCAAAGTAGCATTTGACTTTTTAAAAAATGGAGCTTATGAATACAAGAATCAGAATAGACAGTCACATGAACACATACCATTATGGTGCATATGACAAGAAGAAAAGTGTTAACACCACTATTTAAAGAATAGTGGGTGAGAAATTCTGCTAGCAGACTCTTCAAATTATTATTATTATTGTTTTTGTTGTTGTTAATAACTGTCATTACTTATTACCTGCAGGTACTCTGCAGGCACAGACCAGTTTACACATTGTTTATGCTTCCTATGCTTGTGTTGTATTTTGTATTTTGTATTTGGATGTTTTCTATCCAGCTCAGCTTTCTTTCTGAATATTTCTGAATATTCTGAATATTTCTGAATATTCTGAATATTGGCCCAAAACATAATGCCTGGAAGAATTTATTTGGTCCTCTATTTCTACTGGTTGATAGACAAGTCATAGTTCATCAAATCATCAAATATTGCTGCTTCTCACCATGGACTTCCCATATCCCAGTTTCTCCTCTCCATCTTTCACAGAAGTATGTATGCACACTTCTGCTTTGGTTTCTCTTTGATTGCCCATTGTTTATGTTTGTTCTTGCTTGTGGTTTTAATCACATTGGCAACAGCAGAACTGATGGTCCCAGAGGTGTGAGTCTAACAGATATGCTGACCCAATCCAATAATTTGCAGCTGCTGAAAAGATTAGTGTGGCCCTCTCACCAGGTTTGCATCCCTGCAGCCTCATCCTCTCCAGGTCTTGTGCTCATCTGACCCTGTGGGGAGCTGATTCAGCTCAATGGGTGGACAGAAAGTAACAAAGAGCAAAGTGAATATTTTTTTTGCCACTTTATCAATCTGAAAGTGCCTCAGGAACATGTCAGGTCAGGCCCGGGGATAAGTAGAGGGGCAGGATCAGATGCCTATGCCTCAGAGAGGGCAGAAGAGAGCAGCACTGTCCTTTTTGGCAGGAGCAAGCTGTATGTGAGACTGACTCCAGCAGCTCATCTAGCCTTTTCCTCAGTACAATCACAGAACTAATACTGAGTATTGTTGGCTACTACTCTTTTATGTTTCCTCAGGCAGCAAAGACTGGGAAATATTTGGTTTTGTTTCACTACAGACAGATTAGAATAATCACACCCTGCAACAGTGAAACCCCAGAGAGTATGTTGTCCCACCTTGCTGATACAATCCAGTTAAGCATGGGACACCCTGGCATCCACTTATAAGCTTTCTCATAATTTCTCATGTGTTTTTGTAACTGAGTCAAATGATAAGACCCTGAGCCATCTCTGGGAACCCAACCTTCCCTGGTCCTGCAGGTGGCTGACTCCTGGTGTCTGAAGGCCAGGGTTTCAAACTCTTCCTGTTCCCTCAGCAGCTGCAAAGTTGGAATTAAAATGGAGGAAACCAGCACTTTGGTTACCAGGCTTCTAAATCTGACCCTTCAGGAACTGCCTGCAATGAAATATTTTACTGCATTGGAAAACTGGTGTTTCCTAATGTATTAGTTTTTAGAGCTGTTATTAATCCTTTGGGTTAGCAGTGAGCTTTTTTAATCCAATTCCAGGGCAGCCAATATTAATTCCTAGATTGAAGACTTGTACAGTTTTTGGTCACCATCTTATACATCTTGGAGTAAAGCTGTTTCACCTTCTAGAGTTGTTCAGCTTTGTGTTACACCCTCAAGTGGAGGGCCCCAAAAGATTTTTAACAGCAATAGAGTGAGTATGTTTTGAGTGTAACATTTTAGCCCTGCATTTTGAAGTTAAGCAAACTTTGGTCAGTGATTGTGATCCCTGTGTTTCTCATCCATCTCAAGCTGTCCTGCCTCTGTTAGGACTCCAGCTGGTCCTTGAATCATGGGCCAAAATCTGAATTTAAGGAAAGAGAAAGCAAAATAAAGTGGCAATTAACTTACAACATGAGGATATAGGTACGCTGATAGCCAGAATGATCCAGGCAATGTCCATTTTGCTGAGACAGATGGTTGCTCTGTGCTGGGGTTTGTCTCCCTCGGTGACATGGGAGATGTTTCCTTGCACCCCTGGTTTCCAGGTCCCGGCAGGAACCAGTCTGTTCAGGAAGTTCCCAGTGGCGGTGGAGCCAGCCGTGGAAATGGAGCTGGACAACCTCGTGGCAGGTGCTGCAGAGAGAGCACTGCCTAGCAAGGTCGTGTTAGTCACCGCGCTGTGCTGCGTTGGAGCAGGTCCCTTGGGATTTCCCGCTGCCTGGGAGGAGACGCTGATGTCAAAGCTGGTCTGAACCGAGTGACCAGCTGCTGCTGTTGCAGATCCAGGGCCAGCAAATAGAGGGACATTTGTACTGAGATTCAAGGTCACCCAAGAGTTGTTTTTGCTCAGCATATCCCATACGTTGTAGTGGGTGGGTTTAAAAGGCACCGACACTGCTTCAGGATCAGTTGATGGTCCAGCAGTTGTGGTGGTAAAATCTGCCTCCTGCACCACTACCTCATCCCTGTTCCCTCGCTCTGCTTCCCTAAGGGTTGCAGAGGCGTTGTGGTGGGGAGAAGGGTCTGAGAGTGTAGTTCTTGCCAGCCCCGTGCCATTTGGATCACTGGATGCTGTGGTCTGGGACTGAAATGGGTGGTCTGTGAAAGGGCTCCTCAGGGTAGGAAAGGGAGAGTGCAGGGTCGTCTTTAGGTAAGGCTCTGAGGACTCTGAGAAGTTGCCTTTGAACACCTGGAATATTTTCCCCTTGGGGCGAGACTGTCCTGAGTACAAAGCACTCTGATTGTATAAATGATACGCTTCCTTTTTGCCGATGTGAGGGCTGCTCGCTTGCTTTTGCCCAGTGAAAGGGGCTTTCTCCGCCAGGCTGACGGGATGGGGAATGGCATGAGCAGACGTGGGAAGAGGTTCTGCCGTGTGGTGATCTTTGTGGTGAGGTGTTGTTCCCATGGCTGTGATAGTGGTAGTGTTCATCGGGAAGCCCTGAGAGGAGGAGACAGTGGGAGACAGTACCTGAACAGAAAACACCAGCTCTTCTGTCAGTGCCAAGATCAGTAGAACACCTGAAGAAAAAACACAGAGAGAAGGTGAGACGCCATGGAGGGACAAGTGGACAGGGAATGGCATGACTTGCATGTCTGGCAGGAAGGAATACCTTCCGTGTTCTGCCGAAGGACAGAAGAGTTAGCATCCAACTTTGTTGGCTTCTCTGTGAAAGTAGGAAGAGAAAGGCAAATTGGCAGGAGCTGCAGTGACCCCATGGCCATGGGAGTGCTGAGGTGGGAACAGGAAGATTACAGGGAATCTCTACAGTAAAGAGAGAGAGGAGCTTGCAGTATGGACTCACATGACAGCTTTAAAGAGCCATAGGCAGGTGATTTCCCTGTAGAAGCTACAAAGCATCCTACACTGGAGGGGTAGAAACAAAAGACTTCGTCATTTTCATTTTGGGCAGGAGGTCTCCAGATAAATGTCCATATCATTATGGGGAACCTTTGTCCACTCACTCCTTTGGCTGCAAAATCCTAAATTTGACTGCCTCCAGTCTTGGCTGCCATGAAGCAATCTGTTTTTTGAGAGAGCAGCTGTTTAGGCCTTGCTGAAAACTAGGTCAAGAAGGGATGTCTGATGAGAGGGCTTCCTAGGTTATACATGCTGTCCTCTACTTAGCAACTTTGGAAAATCTAGTCACTCCAAGTGTTAAAAATTAACAAGTAAACATAGCTATCACAGACATTTTAAAAAACATTGTGATTATGGGGAGTGTGATTCAATCTAACACAACTGCCCTTAACACCCATATACCAGGCTTTGGTTCATATGTGCTGTGGGGTTGGACTGTGTGAAATTTGCTTCCTGCCTCCCTCTGTAGTGCACATCATTTCATGAGGTGCCAGATTCACACCACTGGGAACATCAATTCTTTCATTTATTCCTAGTTCAGAAAATGGAGGTGGGCAGCTGCAGTAGCATAAGCCTCCCTGGGATGCAGGGCTAATACACCGTGAGTTAGCGTGACCTGCAGGGACCACATCAATCACATCACTATTTCCATATGTTGAAGCTGTCAAGTGTAATGTGGATCTCTGCCCACTAGGAAGCACATGGAATAAATCCATTTTGCACAGTACACTGAGCATCATCAGATGGCACCATTAGCACTGTACTAGTGTGAATTTCAACCAGCGGTGTTGAGGTGAAAGATGTTGTCACAGTCTTAGCAAACCAGGGAGATAAGTTCGTCAAAGCAGCAGGACTCCAAGCTGGGTAATGATCAACTTCCAGCCAAGACTGTGGAGTGCCTTCCTGCCCCCTTCTCTACCCTTCCTGCTTTGCCAGCTTTCTCCATGAGCATTATTATACCATTTATTTCAACACTATAAATGAGGATATCTGTTATGGGCCACAGCGGAAAAGGAAGACGGACTTGGGATAATGAAAGATCTCTGATTAAGTGTCTGCTGGGTCCTAGCATTCTGTTGCATGTGGGGCAGATGCAAGTGCCATGAAAGGTGTTTATTCTGAGTCCTGGGCATCGTTCATACCTGTTTGTGAACAGTGTAATACACGTAGCAAAAACTCAGCAAAGGAGCGGTACCTGCTCCTCTTATCCAGCTAAATATTCTACTATGATCACTAATCATAATTTCTGAACCAGAACAGTGCAGAGCTCTGCAACCAACAAAATCTGCATTATCTTGCCCCTAGCAGCCTCCTTTTACTTGGGAGAGTATCCAGAGAATGAAAACACTGACTAGATAATGTAGTGAGAACCAATCACAAGTAATGCACTTTCCATTGCCTGATGCTAAAATTAGCTCTCTCTCTTTGTTTTTAATTTCTGGAATAAATATCTCTGCCAAAGAAACCATCGTCTGGGATACTGCTTCCCAGTTCCTAGCCAGCCACAGACAATATGCTCTTAGCAGAACACCTAGTCAAAGAAAAAACCCACATATTCTGTACACTGAGATGCAACCAGGAGAACGGATTGGGCTATACTCATGGAGCATCACTCTTGGAAACGAAAGGCAGGAGTTATCCTCACATTTTTGGCAGCACTTATTCTGAGGTCAAGGTCAAAGCAGATATTCTAGTGTCCATATGGCTAATATTTCATGCCAAGATAAGTTGCTGCCACAAAACAAATTCAAAGAGGAAAGGATGACGATTTATTTTGGATTTGGTGTGTGGAGATAATGTTCCAGGAAACTTCAGGCCTGCTGTTCTGAGCACAAAAGATAAAGTGTATTGGCAGATCTTATGAGATACTAGATCGTAACGATTGTAATGCCTGCTAGGATTTTTGAATGTTTTTTATGTAACTTCTTTTTTTCATACCTCACACACAGCAAAACATCTCTATTGGGTTAATGTTTTTCTCCAGGATACTCCTTAAGGAATAAGGAAGTTGTCAGCTTTTCTGCATATTGTGCCCTGGAGTTAGAAACCTGGGTCTTTGGCTGAAAGCCTGCCTAATATCCATCTCTACTTCTTGAAATACTGATAAATCTGAGGCTTGCTACTATAAAGATTTATAGTATCTCTGGGCAGTCTGTTGTGGTAGCAGGTCACCACACGTCAGGCATGGGAAACCAGATGCATTTCGCTAGTACCTTTAGGTGGCTTGTAAAGTATGAATAAATATTTATAGGAAATATTACAACAGGAGTAATTTACCTGACAATAAATAATAACCCCCATGACTTTGGCTGTCTCAGGCTGTGGCAGTCAGGTTTTGCTCATCTGTCAGACTCCCTTTAACAGCCTCTGCAGAGCCACCGTGGTCCCATAAGCTACAGCTTCTTAGGATGTGGTTTTTTACCGGCTGAATGGACCACAGTAATTCCTTCAGTGACCACCAGAGCTAATCTAAGCCCCCAACTACTGAAAGAATATTCAGCATAGTAGATAATTGTAAAAATAGCCAGTGATGTATATTTAGGGAGAAACAGCTGATAATAAGGACTTCACAGTGGGTTTTGCCAGCCCTTTTAAGCAGAATTTATTTGCTTTATAATTGATTAAAAGCCAACTGGAAAGCAAAAGTAAAGCTGGAATCGGTATTTTCAGATGCTCTGCATCAACACCTAAGCCTGCTGGATTTGCAGTGACTTGATTGCCCAGACCTTCCACTTATTTTTCTATCACTTGAGGATATGCAATGTCTTACAAACTGGGACTTTTACTGAAGTCCCTGATATTGGACTGCCCTTATTGGCAACTTTGGCTTAAGCCTAGGAAAATTATATTCTCAATACTAAGGTGCAGGAGGCATTTGTCACAGAAATTGATCTGACCAACCCCTTCAAAGTTCCTGCCTCTGCTTCACAAATGCACCCGCACTGAGTAAAGTGCCATGGTGGGTACAATGTCAACTGTACCCCGGTGCCTCAGCTCACCCCCAATCCCACCAACACTGAAAGTAAACCTTCTGGTTGCTGTCAGGTTCCCCTGGCCAAATTTTGATATCCCACGTGACATGGTACATAGCAAATGCTCTTAGTTAGTTCAAAGCGCAGTCCTTGCACCTCTTTGCCAAAATCTTCCTTTTTTTTTTGGCTGCCTAAGACTCTTAGTGGTAATCTTAGTTAGAGCATGAGCCCTTTGGGGTAAGGACTGACAGTCCTTACTATCTGCTGGCATAATGTTAATATAGACTGATGCAAGCATGTTATAACAAATAATAATAATTATATTTTCAAAGGTCAGTTCACACAATTAAGTTTTTTCACAAGGAGCCGTTTCTAAGGTACAGGAGCTCAGAGTCAGAAGGGGACAAACTTTGTCTTTTAAATGTTGTGTGTCAAATTCATGCTTTTGGAGTTTAATATTATGGCTACATTAAAACCATTCAACCCTAATAAGAAGGCTGATTGACCTGACATCTCTATGGTGTGAACTGTGGTCCTGCATAGTGCACAGTGCACCTGGAAGGCAATATTAAGTACATTAACATGAATTAACCCAAGGATGAAGCACAGCAGAGTGACAGCAGAGTGTGCACAGAAGGGTGCTGATGTTCATTTAGCCATAAAAACTCCTTCCTGACAACATGGTGCAATGGTTCAAATCTCAACAGGATCTCCCTGCAGTGCTTCTTCCAATGGTACGCTCCCATGAACAATCCAGAAACAGTGTGTACAGTTGTGTATATGAAGAAAATAAAGTAGTTCCTTTACGGAAATGTTTTAAAAGACTGTGGTTTATGTCTTTAACAAGTCTCAGAAAAGTCAGGAGTTAGGATTATTTTGCTTTCCTAGACTATGAAATCCTCAGGGTTTTACCATTTGGAAACTTCCTCATGACCCTTTTATTTGCACACAGGTGGCAGAACTGCATCCTTCCCAAACAGAAAAAGAAATCGATTCAGGCCCCAGCAGCTAACGTTCTTTGATTTATCTCAGGACATCAGGAGCATCCAGCAGGATCCACGTCCTGGCACAAGACAACAATAAAAGGTCTCACTTAGGAGTTAACATCGCCTGGTGCTGCACGGGACACTTCATGGGCACTTCTAGAACAGTATTTTTTGCATGACATGGCAGAGCAGGCATGCGGCTGTCGAGTCAGCTCATGCGTTCAGCGTCCCTGGGGCACCCCCTTTAAACAACACAAACTTACGTAATTCCTGATCTAAAGCCTGTGGAAAGGTTCCCAATGACTTTATTGAGCTTTGGATCAAGTCCTAATTGCCAGAGATACAGTGGAAACTTTTGAGCTGCACATTTACATTTTCTACAGCAAATGAACATGCACAATGAGCTCAGTCTGGTGTTTGACCCCTTCTGGCCTCTGCTACCTTGGACCTTGCAGCAAGACAAACAGAGCCAGCCTGAGCAGTGCTTGGCAAACATTTTTGCTCTAGGAAGTAAGGAAGAGCTTTTTGTGCAGAGACCTACTGCTGGACTCATTATTTCAGACTGCCGTGGGCAAGGGAAGCAACGGGAGCTGTCCTACAAAGGACCCATTATCTACAGACCCAGGGCTTGGGTGCACATGGGCAGAGTACGGGATGCTGAAGCCTCTCCGTGCTTCCGTCTTGTCTCACTAATAGTGAGAGAAGGTTGTGCAAAACCTGTTCAAAGCAACAGTGATGTTATTGTAGTAACAAAAGCTTTCTTCTCGACACTATTAACTTCTCAAGTGTCTCTCAGCAAACCTAAAATGTTACAGGGAGCAAAATGAATCTTTAATAGATGGAAACTGTGCAGAAAGTATGTATTCTTACTTTCACTACGGTCACTTCTTTGTAGTCTGTTCAAAGCAATACAATTTTCACTCACAATAAAGCAGCATTTGTACAAACAAAGAGTTAAGCAAATTTAATCTCCATGACTGGTGGCAGAACAGAGGGAAGAAAAAGTAGGTTACTCTGCATAGAAAATTTTTTCCCCCCGCCAGTCTATTTGTCATGCCAGAACTCCCAGATACTGACTTACAAGTTATTGTCTGTTTTCCCATGTAAGTATTAGATGGAATGATCATCCCGAACTTCAGTACACAAAGTATTTTGTAAAATGCAGGGAATGAGAAACACAGAGTAACAGCTCTATTTGCAGTAACATAAACATCATCATCAGAAGCTCTGGAAATCACATATACAAACACAAATTAAGCAGCACTTGCTGACACTCCCTGTGCAACAACATTAACAGAAGATACAGTTTTCATGGGGCAAGATGCCTCAGTCCATTAACAGTATAAAAACATTGTAGAACACTATTATTGCCTTAAGATGCACTTACATCACAGACTTCGAGACAGTGAGTCTGAATTAAAATTAATTTCTGGTCCTCCAGGGAGTTAAACAATGGGTCATACAAAAAGGACAGTGTAGTGTGGTCACAGAGCAAGTCTCACATTCTCACACTGCACTAGAGACTCACAGATATTATGGAAATAGGTGCTCTAGAAATTGTTCAGATCCCCTACTCAGCTAAATATATACAGATATTGGAGCTGTTGAAGCTTGTGAAAAGGCTTACTGGGACTCCAGGACAACAGTAATTACTGAAAGGAGGATAATAAAAAGAAAGAATCTGACTGTAGCTGCTTGTTCTAGGTAAGCACTTACCTGAAAATATCATTTGGACTTGTCAGCAGACATCCTCACCTGCTCACATCACACAGATTTGGAAGATTCATCCCTCAGTAGAAAAAGGAAAAATACATCTTCTCTCTAATGAGGCAGCTGCACGCAGGAGTTGCTGTTATTGTTGGAACTGGTTTGGAGGAATGAGGACAGAGACAGCCCAGGCAGGCGTGTCTTGCAGGGCTGTGCAGCGAGAGGGCTCACTCCTTTATGGAGTACCTTTGCAACTGCAAGGCAAGATTACTTACTGAGCCGGTCTCCCTCTCTGCCAGCAGATCGAAGGGCTGCTTGGTATTCCAGCTTGGTTTCCCATCAAGTCCAGATACAGTTTGTCTGACATGGGTCTATTCAGATGCCAGAGAATTGCTGGCAGTTCTCGTTTTCTGGGAACAAAACAGCAACAAGCACCCCAGCTGCACGCCCTTGTAAGACAGTTCTGTCCCTGTTTCAAGGCTGAGTGCCCTCCCTCCAGAGCAGTGTTCAGCTTTTTGTGTGTGGATAGATTTTACAGATCTACCTCCTGCTTCTGTACCTCCACCAGACTTTCCATTTCATTCAATTATCTCTAATGATATTAATATTCCTGTCAGAGGAAAATACAGGGAATGAAACAGTGATTATCTTCTCTCCTTCCCTGGCATCAAAATGCATGTTCTGTATTTTATTTCTTCACTCTTCAGTGGTGAATGGGTGATTTCTATATGTAACCATAAAGAAGTCCACAGATCTGTGATTCCTAAAGCCATAATCCTGACTCCTTTCTTCCATTTCTTCTTTTCTTTTTCTGTTTCTCTCTGTCTCTTTGGCACAGCTGGGTGTCTGGAAGAACATGCTGCCTGAAGAGCACAAAAATGTGCCCTGTGCAGCCAACTACCAATCCCTCAAAAGGCACATGGAAATGTTAAGAGAGCAACAAGTTGGGGGCTTCTTGAGTGGTGTGGGAATCCCCCAGGAGTCAGAGTGCAATCCCCACTACTCAGTTTTTGCTTCAGAGTCCCTGTTGCGTCCAGGGGTGCTGTAACAGCCTAAGCAGTTTGTGATATGGGCTCCTCATGAAATTAATTCCTAATATTTTTCTGGAGAGAAAAGCTAGTTCCTTCTGCTCTCTTATCATAGCAGGTGCGAACATCCTCATTTTTTTTCAGGCCTTGGATATAAGCATATTGCCACCAGACTTCTTTTCTGATGCTGCGGTGAAATCAGAAAGAAATGATGTTGTGACAATAGGTTTGAGATTTGGCAGCACTACGGGGCCTCCGACAGTGACTCCAGTGCTGATTTTTCGAGACAAAAGTCCCTATCAGGAAGGCTAGGCAGGTGTATATATCACAAGCCCATTTTACCCACAGTTACACAAATGCTGTTTTCACAGTCATGAGGACATGGGAAGATAGAGTACAAATAATAACCTTAGTTCTGCTTTGCATTTTTGTGCTTTTGTGATGATGCTCCTTTTCTCCCTTTGCAGTTCACTTTTTGCCCTTATTGTTTCCTGTCTGAAGGTTTTTCTAAATAAAGATATTTAGTGCATTACAAAAAAACCCCACAAACCTGGTCCTTACAAATATCAGCTTGTTTAGCAGTTTCTAGAACTCAGGGCTGATTAAGAGCTTGCTGCTCAAACAATGATTTAGCACGAAGCTGCAGCTGGTGTAACAAGAGAACCATGCCACATATTTTAACCTTTGCTGGAAGATTTGCCACATCTGTAAGTAGTAATTCACCACAGATTTCTTCCCTATGTGCTGTCATGGATGGAAACATATGGCTCAAAACTGCAGAGACTTCATTTGGAATTTCATAATATGAAAACTCTTCATGGGGACAGAGGCTCTGTGCAATCCCTTGTCCAAAAACACATGGAACAAACCAAAAATAATTTTAAAAGCGCATGAGCCTTCCTTGGTCTGACAGCTCCCCCCTCACACAAAGCTTGTCCAGCCCCAGCTTTGCAAATGCACATCCCTTCCTTTCCAGCCTTTACTTGGCAGCAGTTTTTGTTGGCAGGATGTTGTTGCCAAGGGAGACAGAAAGGATGTGCAGCTGGCTTTTCTTTCACCTGCACTTAGTGCTGCTGATCCTATTTATGTTACTGCAGAACCTTTGGCTTCTAAGAGACCTACCATCAATGTCACCAGACCTTTTGAAGAGTTTTGACAATGACACAAATAGCTGTGGCCTCTGATGAAAAGCTTAAAATAGGATCTTGCCAAAGAGAGGATGTAGTTGGTGTTACTGATGCTAACTCAAGCAAGGGTATCCATTTCACAAGCAGCAATAAGAAGGAGAAAGAAGGATTCAAAGCCATCTTGCAAAGGTTTCTGAAAACTCCCCAAACAGTAAGTAACTTCAGATATGTAAAAGCTACATGCTTAGCCTAAGGTGTCTGAGGCTCTGGCAGGCAATTGACCCACCCACAGGCTGACTGGTACCCCAGAGAGGCTCCTCTCTTGCCATGAGCAAAAGAGGTAACATTGTGGATGATGAGCTTTAACTTGATGTCCAGCCTTCAGGTGACAAAACTTACTTGAGAGGAATCCCACTTCATATCCCTCTATGTATTTAGATGGCATCATCATAAAGCAAACCCTACAGGGATAAATAAAAGTGATGTCTGAAAAGGTGAAATGTAGTCCCTGTATTGTGATACTTTCAAGGAGATGAAATTCCACTGCTTTGGACATTCAGAACCAGTTTCTACAGAACACCAAACAACAAGCTTTATACAGCAACACTTCACTGGCACAAAGAGTAGACAAGAGCAGGGCCTGACAGCCTTTCCATGGGGATGGATTAGGAAGCATTTTTCTTTCTCGTATTAGAGGGTAAGTGGGCAAACACAAATTCAGCTGAAACTAGGAGCTATTGCCTCTCAACAGAACAGCACGCTACGGATCAGCTACACCTGACCCCTGCAAGGCAAGATGTCTGATAGCATGAGGAAGTAGAAGCCACTTCTTCATGCATAAACCTTTTTCCAAAAAAACCACAGCTCCTAGGCCTGCTGCACTCCTTTCAAAAACCTCCCACTTGCTGCTGGAGGTAACCAAGTCAAAGGCTTTTGATTCCAGCACCAGTTTATATGTCCTTTCCAAACCTAATTTCTTCAAGACTAAGCCTCCAGCTCTAAGTAACACCAGCTTACCTATCAATCAAGAACGCTTATTCTAGACTCAGGATACTCTTTCATTGTGGCACAGTCATTTTTAGCCTGTCTTTTCTAAGGAAACATTTACAGGAACAGGTTGTCTATCCCACTGTCTGTCTTTCCCAGTAACTCCTGATTCTGGTTGATTTCAAATATTGTAACATACTGTAGGACAAGTGGTGAGGAGGCAGAGCAGAGCACTCTACTTGTGGATCCCTCGGCTTTGACAGTGGAGACTTTTTTTTCCTCTACTTGCAAAAGCTGTGTTTAAATTCTCCAGCTGCAGGTACAGAAACGTTCATACAGCAGCCAGAAGGGATGCTATAGTTATGCATAGGCTGACTGACTTCTACAAACCCTGAAGGTATTTCTGTCATTTCATCTGTTCACTGAAAGTAATCTGGATGATTTATTACTTATGCCCCCTTCAAACACATTATTACTTCCAAGTGCCTGGGTATACTTTTACTGGATCTCCAATGAGAGACAGTAATGAGAAGCCTGCACTGATTTGTTATGTGGGCAGGCAATGCACAATTAGAAAGTAATTATTATATTTACCTGCAGGAAAGCTTTACTCTGACTTTTTGACCATTGCCCAGTTGAAAGAAAAGGGACACTGACTCAGAATGAGTAAATGTGGGGGATGCTTGTTCAAGTTATTTACTGTCTCAGTTTATCATTTGTGCAAATGAAAACAAAACCAGGTCAAAATCAAGGGAGTCAGCATTTCCAGTAAGGGGGACTGGGGACTGGTTTGGGGATACAAAGGGTCAGATGTGAATGGGAATAACTCCCAAGGTAGACTTGGGACATAATAGGGAGCAAGAGTTTCCATGTCCAGATTCTCTCCTGCAAGAACAGCACAAGGATGTAAGGCTACACATAAATCAGCCAGAAAGGCTGCTCTTATTATCTGCTGGATTACGCTAGCTAAGCCTCTGGAGTGGATGTAAGGTTGCTGGGGAAAGAAGGGAGCTGTTTCCACTTCTGTTCATCCTTCCTACAGAGTAGTGACAGCTTTCCTTTGGCTTCTGGAACAAAAGTTTGTACTGCCTCTTTGCTGTCTTGAATTGAACCTGGCTTTAGTTAAAAAGCTGATTTCAAATTAACTTGGATTTCGTCATGGACCACCTGCAGTGAGCCACATGGGTGGCTACTCTGTGAACTACTCTTCAAGAAAATCTACGTATGGCCCAAGGGGGTCAACAAAGCCCCTCCACAGCCTGCAAACAAATGGAGGTGCACGTCTGAAACTCTAGAGTGTCAGAGGTGCACGTTGCATTAGGACATGCAAAGATAAAAAGGGAAAGATCAAGTTCCCTTCTTCAAAATATCAGCTGCTCAATGCAGAGATGAAGAATGTTGTTTTTGCTCCATTAGGTGAACTGCAAGATTGCACAGGTATTGAAATATGGATTTTTTGCCATCCTTTGAAGCTGGGTATTGGTCTGGAAGGAATGATGGTCCAACTTGGTACAGTAAATCATATATACTTATAAGTAAGGTCACAGCATAAGCTGGATATAATTTCTGGTAATGAGAGCAGGACTCTACTGCTTATATTTCACTCAGTGTTATTGCTTCTGAATAAGATTCAAGAGGTGAAGATAAGCAATATCATACACAAAGAAGGGTGAGATGACATAGTGACACAGCATATTTGATTAGTCAGAGGATCAGTAATTCAAATGGAAATACATGTAAAGTTAGGAAGAGGATCTCACTTTATAAAAATATGCTCTATCAACTCTGCAGTTAATTCACTTCTGCAATTCATATTTCTTATTCAGCATGAATGCAGTTACACAACAAAGTAAAATGTTTTTATGTGTGGATGGTCTCTTTTTAAATGCTCATTTCCATTAAAAAGAAATAAAAAATGCACTACCAACATGTGTTTGCTATTTTTTGGAATGCTATTTTGAACATGTGTTGGTCTTGTCTTTTCACAGGAACATACTGTATATCTGAAACATCATTTACATTCAATGATTTAAGTGTTCATAGTGGACTCAGATCATCAGAGTTTCATCCTGCCTTAAATGTGACAGGCTGGCACTGTCATACGCGCTTCTTCACACGATCAACACTGAATAACTCTTTGGAATTATAGTAATAATAATGAGCATACCCCCTATTGCAGCATTATTTGCACAGTACTTTACAGGTTAAGATATTTTATTCGTCTTTCTTTTCTGGTTAGACCTGCCACTATTTATATTGAGGAGAGAATTTACTTTACCCCTTCCTGAAATGTCATCACCTCCACACTTAAATTTTATTTTAGAAGGAAATTGGACTGACAACCTTAACAACTTCTGATTATTCACAGAACAGCCCTTGTGAAGAGATTAAATGTACCAGCTTTTCCATGTTGCCCTGTCAGCACACAGCCCTTCAGGGATCTTCTCTTGATATGAAAGTTAGCTCAGCCTCAATGCTCATTCATCCTTGACTTCTGTTTCGTTAATACCAGTTATGTTGTTGGTGATATGACGTGGACATCTTATCTCTCTCCCCCTCCAGCAACTACGCTGGGAGCCTCATTTTATTTCAGTCAGGCTATAACATAGTTTCCAAAGTGCAGTACTTACTCTTCAGCTACTGCTGATAGGGCTGGAATTAGCAGGCAAAGTAGAGAGTGGCTGTTCTCCTGCCTCTCCCCTGCGCCGTCTTCCCTCCAAGAGCACAGCAACTGTGCAGTGCTGCACAGCAACCCTGGATGGCTGCCGAGAGCACCAAGCGCTCAGACACCTCTGCCTTTATAGTACACGGATAGCCCGGGTGTCCCGTGCCAAAAAAGCATCGCAGCAGCAAAGTCCTGAGGTGCTTGTCCTGATGCTTTGCTGTGTGATGTGTCTCTAGCCCCATGATCCAACTGCTCTGCTCTTGAGGGGTACTGATTGTTTTCTCTCGGAAGGGCAGAAATGCCAGCCATGGAATGGGAACATTCGATTTTTGGTAGTGTCAGTGCCTACATCAGTGGTAGCACCTGGCTTCACTGCACTGTCCTTGATATGTGTGACTGCCTGGGTCCCAGGGAGGGCTTGAGATTTCCTGGTGCATTGGCAAAAAACCTCCAACACAGCTGTGAGTTGTTTCCTTAGAAACAATGCAAGTGTGAACATACCCAGAGGTGTGCTTGGAAAGACAAATTCATCTCTGAAATAGATAATAACATGTTTTTACTGCTTACACTGCTCTGTTCCAGGCTTTCCTTGGTCTGGACTTAATTTATTAATATAGAAAACATAACCTTGAAACTAGGGCACAGCAGAGCTGTTGACAAGCAAAGAACTTTCTGTTCAAGCACTTTGAATGAGCTACAATTAAACATCACTCTTGGTCCTCAACAGACAGATGCTGGAAGAGCTGTGTGGCAGTCAGATGTTACACTCCTGTGAAATGCAATGATAATACTGACATAAGTGTCTTGTCACGCTTTTGCCTTATTACATTTTCTCTCTCTCTCTCTTTTTAAGCATTCTCAGCTGTCATTGTACCCAAACAGCAAAACTATTCCCACAGTAAAGTGCAATATCAGAATGTAATTTTGTTTGAAGACAGAGCACTAAGTGTGGCATATCAGTGCTAAAGCTGCAGGAGAACATTAATCCTTGCATTAGCATTAACTACCATGGCTAAGAGAATGTATTAGCGACAGCCTTAGTAAAGGTCAGGACACCAAGAGGAAGGAATATCAAGAAGCATTATACAAAGGACACAATCTGAAGATAAAGAAGGAATTCTGAAGGAATTTCAGCCCTGTTCAATATGAGTTGAAAGGACTGGAAGGAAATAAAAACCAGAAGGCTTGATTGAGGGACCAGTTCCAGGACCATTGATAGCAGTGTCAGGAAAAGACCCCCGGAACTGATGGTGGCTTCTGCTGCAGCAGTGTAAATCCAGGACAACTCCTCTGCAATTAGTAAGACAATTCAACATACAAATGATTCTGAGAGGAGAACACAGGACACAATAACGGAACTCACAGAAGTAAAACACGTTTGGGAGCTGAAGACCAATGACCAAATTAGAAGTAAGAAATAATTTGAAGATCAATGGCAATTATGAACTGGAAGGAGTAGTCAAAGGAGTGGAAGGGCTCATTTTTTGTTCTCTTCAAATCCGGGTGCTGGGTGGGCCACCTGAAGCCATCATGACAGCTTAGCACAACCTTGTTTTGGTGCTTAGGTGCTTAATTTCCCCTTTTACCTAGTTTTTTGGAAATCACTGTTCAAGTCAAATAGGAGATTTAAATAAAACTCAAATACTTGCATTCCAAAGATGTGGAAAACAGCTGTTTAGCCCAAGATTATTCACAAACAGTAACTTGTATATAGTGGCTACAAACAAGTGATCTGGCATGAAGTAAGGCCAGTGACTGAAATCCCTCAGATAATAAGAAAACTGCCTAAGGTTGTATCTTGGTGCAATCAGAATCCAGATAATAAGAAAACTGCCTCAGGTTGTATCTTGGTGCAATCAGAATCCAGCTTCCTGTTCTGAACGCTGCCTCAGCAAGGCACTGGAACAGGAGCTGCTTCCATCTGATGTTGGAGGCATCACCCATGTGCCAGAAGTATCACACATGATCACACTTTACTGAACTGGGACTGAGATGGGAGCAAGCGGATAAAGCAGGGGGAGCAGCAAAATGGACATGTACCTCTGCTCTCACAGAAGAGTTTTGAGGGTACCTACAGCACACAGCTCCTTACGCAGATACATCAGTCTCCCAATCTGCTGTGCTTACTTACTGTATATTTATTCAAAAGTGTCCCTGCTGGGAGCTGCTCCTGCATGCTCATTCACTGTCAATTATATTGCCAGAAACACAGCAGCACCTACAGCAATGTTTCTATTGCATTACAACTATTTCCTTAGGATGACCTTGGGTCCAAGATATTTATCAGGAGTATAATAAAACAAAAAGAGGAAAAAATGGCACAGCAACAGTTTTCAACAATTTGTTTGTGAAGGTGGTGTGATTTGAGCTTGCAAATTACAGGCAAACACTTTGTACTTGCTATGGTAATATAAAGCATCTCTTACACAGAGCCCCGTGTCAACTTCTGCCTCTGTCTAAATTAATGCTTCCAATTAGTCCTTTTTTATTGTGCATCCATCACAGGAGACTCACTGTTAGGGCCTTCAAAAATACAAATCCATATACTGGTAATTATGAAAAAATACATTTAGCAAGACACAAATGTTCCATATTTATCAGCAGTGCATTGGGCACTTTACAGGGGTTTTTGTGACACATTTTTAATTTCTACAGTCAAATTCATCTTTGGGTTTAATAAGTAACTGCAGTCAAAGGCTGTATAACTCTGTGTACTGGGTTCAAGCTTGGCTACTTTATTTTTTCAGCATGTCCCTTGAAAAATCATCTAGCTACCATGGACGTGTCCAAGGCACTAACTGATCTTCCAAGCTACGTGACATGTACCATGTAGGAGAAAAAAATATCCAGACTTATTCCTTGAAATTACATCATATTACCTAACTTATCCAATGCTGTTTCCAAACTTTCCCTCTTTTTATACGTAAAAATCTTTGGCACATGTTAAATATGTATGTGGAATAACTTAGAAAAGGACTGAAAGGAGGGCAAAAAGGAAGAATGTACCTAAGGCACTGACCAAAATTATGGTTCTCTAATAAGCCTGTGGTTTTAAGAGACACATAACTGTCACAATGATTATTTAACAGGGCTAAAATTTTTCAGGTTTGGAGTCAGTCCAGATGTGATATTTCCAGAAGACAGGAGAAGGAGCAATGCAGGGCTCAGCCCTGAATTGAAACAGAGACAGTGCTGTCTCTACTCACTCACTGGGGTCTTGGGAGTGGCTAGACACGAACATGCTTTCACCTCTGCACTCTTGACAGTGCATGGTTAAAAAGTGAATATGATGATAATTCTTACAAGCTGTTTTAAAAATGAAACCTGAAAACAAAAGAGGTATTTATTTCTTATGTGGAATTGTTGGAAAGCAAAACATCTGATACCATCCTTTAACCTGAGCAGGAGATTTTCAGATTCTTTATTGCCCAGTCACCCACAGAGAGGCTCTGGAGGCACAGGGAGAGCATGACCTCCCTCAACAAGACCCCTCTGATATAAGACGGCTGTCTGCATAGCACTGAGTTATCTTAACAGCTCTATCTTCCTGCCAATTGTAGACTTTGAGGGGAGTGTGGGACAGGCATGGGGAGGAAGGGGAAAGGGTGCAGCTGGAGAGCTCTGCCTCTTGTTTCTGGAACGGCAGAAAAAGAGACGTGCCCAAGGTCAGGCTGAGTCACTTTGCAGAGAGTTGCTGTGCTTCACTTCTGCTTGAAAGGGAAACATTTTAAATCTTGCTCCCTTTGTGGCTCCAGAACAACAACTGTCCAGTGAAAAAGAGGGGGCATCACAAGCTCTGGGGCCAGGCACCAGATGTACATAGCATTAGGGCTTTCCTGATGCATGCAGCCCATATGAGGATCTGGGAGAAAAATCACAGGGAAAGCTTAGCAGAGATGAAACCAGCAGGTTGCTGAAGAAATTATTCTTCAAAATCCTTTGAGTTTTAATAAATATTCATATCTTTTTTCTACAACAGGCTAAAATTTTTCTTGTGTGATTCCATGGAAGCTTTTTAATTCTAGAGGGTGTTCAATTATCCACAAAAGACAGAGGTACAAAGCCACTGGAACACAGCTCTCCAGTCACATGGATGGATGAATGGATGGATGGAAGGAAGAGGTTCATTTGGCTTTTCCTGCAGCAGAACTTGGGTGAGCAGGCCCCACCTAGCCCCTCATTTTCAATTTATGGCCCAGGCAACCACACACACTCGACTGTCTTGCAGGCTCTGTAGAACAACAGGCCTGACCCCTCAGCTCATGTGAGATGTCTGATCGTACTGAAACCCAAAAAGCGCTGCCAAGCTGGAGCCATCCTGGGGCTGGCTCTGTACCTGGACAGCTGCAAGGCCAAGAGCACTCCGTTGTTTCACACTGTTTTTACAACACCCTTTGAGCCATCAGTGCAGATTGACCCCTCCAAAGCTCCAGTTTCATCATGGTGGTACGGTTTACTAACAGGATCATGTCAGTGCATGCTTCTCCCTACAACTCCCTCCTGAGACAGCCCTGCTGAGCTACTAGCCTTAAAAAAACCACAATAATTGCAAGGTGGAGGAGGAAAGAGAGGACAGAAGGGGAAGGGAGAAAGGAAGTAATATTTTTAGATGGTAGGACAAAATGATCAATTGTAATCTCTGTTTAAAAAAATGAATCACCCATTCATTCGTTCTCAGGTATGAATATGATCAAACTCACCCTCCACAGAATAAGAGTTGCTGATGGCAGCTATGCAAATCCCTTCCTAGCAGGCTCCTGGTGGGGTACATTTACATGTTTTCCTGTGTTGTGTGTATGATTATGCCGAAGAGTCTTCTTGTTCAAAGATGAAATCTTTGGACTGACAAGCTGTCCCTCCTGTGTACCCACAGGCACAGACACATTATAGCAGCAGTTGTGGGGGAATAAGGCTGGGCATATCAGTGTTACTTCTAATTAACATACACATTTATATTTCATGGGGTTCTTTTTGTTCATCTTTTTATCAATAAACAAATCAGAAAAAAATGTAATCCATAACAGTTTAGATCTAGGCTCCTCTTGCAGTAAATATTTCAAGGTATTTCATTTGTTGGAAATTAGAAAAAGCTATTGACACAGTCTGCCCAAGGAAGACAATACCATGGATCAGATGGAGCATACTGAGGTGAGTCTGAAGTGTTTCTGCTGGGAGAGGAGATATAAATCCAGGCATGCAAAGCTCCTTGTTAGTCTCTGTTACGTCTAGACCTTGAGCAAAATTGACTCATATGGAATGGAAGCATCATCTCTATGTACAGCAAAATTTTCTACCATGTATGCATGGCATACAGTTTATGAAGATAAAATCAATTTAAAAAGATGCCTCCTCACGCAAAATGAGGCCACAATCTCATTTGCTTAACTGCAAATATATGTCATGACGACCGACACTCAGCTGAGGTGGAAGAATTGAGTGCTCTGACTCCAAATCACAAGAGGTAGAATCCTCTTGAACTGGATGGATGAGAGCCCTGGCTGGCAAACTGACCTCAGCTAGACCCAGAGGGCCTTGCTGAGGGACATGACTGTCAGACCAAATAGAGAATTATGTCAAGAGATGTCAGGCCATCTGGGGAGGCTTCTTTTGAAGGCTTAGGAGTAGGAAGGCTTGATTTCATAACTGCTGTTCATTTGCAGTTTTTCTAATACAGCATGGGACAATCCAATAACAGGCAGGGGCTGGAAAAATCCACTTTTTGTAAACATGCTATGTGTTTAAGGGGCTTTAATATGTCTGTTCCTTTTAACGATTTGCAGTTTATAGTTATTTTGCTTAGGTCAAGAAGCTTATTTGAAGATGAAGGGACAGATTTGGTGGAATTTTATGTGGAATTTCATGCAAGTGCTCAGCTTGACAGAAAGGCTGATGCAAACCCACTCAATGGATTTTCATGACCAATCCCTCAACATTTTGATGAAATGTAATCCATACTTGTGTTCTGGTTTTCTAGGACTTGAAAGTTTGTGTCTTTCTACTGCCACCAACATGTCAAGTTAAACCCCCAAACCAACACTTAAATGCCAGTATTAACTCTTTACTACTCCCTGGAATGGGGAAGATACTAGGGACACCCCTGCAGATAGTAGGCTTAGAGCATTGCTATAAGGAAGGAAAGAAGGAAGGCAGGACGAAGGAGATACCCCAAGACAGGGAGTAGGGAGAAAGACAGAAAAAGGAAAAAGGGGAACAGAGAAAAATAGGAGTGGAAAATGGCAAATTTCTTACCTAGCAATACTAGATATAAGAAATATGTTCAGAATAAATAATGTTATCTGCAAAAGTTAATTGCTATACATGGCAAAATCCTATTTCTGATCATTGCACAAACCTCCCATTGACACGGTTGAGATATTTACTCTGTGCTGAATGCATATTATTTATACTTTGATTCATATTTGGCATCAGAGCTGGAACCGGGCCTTTCATGCAGAATAAATCTAAGATTTCTCTTCAACCTCTGTTTAACATTCTAGGAAAAATGAAATTCTTCATCAATATGTACAAACTGTGCCAGGATGAGTTCTACCTTCAGACTGGCATTTCAGTGGAGCTGTGCTGCTGTATTTCAAAGTAAAACTTGGCCTTCTACTCTAATTGCTCCCAACTCTAGAAATATTGAATTGATTTTCTTCAGACATGAACTGTTTTCTCCTTCATCACTGAGGTCTATAAAACAAGCTGAGTTCAAATTTCCTAGCGTCAGCTGTTCTTGAGTTATGAGGTCAGAGAAGCTGCAACCGGAACAAATAGGAATAGCTGGTTTCTCTTCACACCCACACATCATAGAAACAGCTGGGCTGATTTTGCTGAGAGTTCTTGAAATATTCACCTTTAGACTGAGGCCAAACCTGAGAAGTACACTGCCACCCCACAAGGAACTTTCTTGATAAAATTAGGAACAAGTGAAAACTGTCAGAAAGCCTGGAAACAGAAAACTGTCTGAAGCTGTAACAGTGGTTTGTTTCCACAGGAGTAATTAACGATTCCCACATCTCCATCATAAATTAGCTTTGGAAGAGCCTACACGCTCCTGAGTGGGAGCGTGCCTTTCTTCTTTCCTAGAAAGGACATTTTTGCTCTCAACATGAGATAATCATAGGCTGTTCAGGGTAATTTTAATCCTTTTCTTGTGTCTGACAGTCAGGAACCCTGCTACGATGACTATTGTGAATGTTTGCAAGACTTCACCCAGATCCTTGCTCAGCACCTGCTTTGGCAGCCCCATCTTTCAAGCTGAACCTTGCAGCCTAGACCACAGCCAGAACTGCACTTGCAAAGACTGCCCAGAGGTTTTATCACTGTCGTGGGCTTATGTGGTTTTTCCCCCCCTGGAGCTGATGATGGATGGCCCCAGCGCAGACTTCCTGGTGCGGCCCAAGAAGGAGAGCCAATCAGAAGTTTTAGCAACGCCTCTGTGATAACATATTTAAGAAAAAACTTGTCGTGCAGAAGAAATTCCATCCAGGAAAGAGCTGACCAAAGCTCCCGGGCGGCCCTGCTGCCTCCCCCACCATGGCGGGGGGGGTGGGTGACGGCAGGCCGGCATGGGCCACGCGGCACCCAGCCCGGAGAGAAGCGACCCCGCAGTCCCCGGGCCCGCCCTGCGAGAAGCCCATGATGGAGCAGATGGATGCATGGGAGAAGGCCGTTACCCTCCACGGAAGGCCCAGGAGGGTCAAGAGACTTGTGGCCTGTGGAGAGGAAAGCCCAGGTTAGGAGTTAGGTTAGGAGCAGGTTAGGACTCATGGCCCTGTGGGGAACCCATGTTGGTACAGCTCACCCTCCGTGAAGGACTGCATCCTATTGTGGGGTGAAGTCACAGCCCCACAACTGAAGTTTGAGGAGTTTGGAATGTTACAAGGTGTTGGGCCATTTTCCATGGGAGCAGTGAAGCTAACTAGATAGTTCCCATGGACACAGCCTTGAGCTGTGTGGCTGAAGTGCAGGTGCGCATTCCTCAGTGTTTTTGTGGAAATATGTTTGTGTTGTGTGTGGGGGAAAATAGAAGTAGGAAAACCTATTAAAAGGCTGCCTCCCGTGCTGAGCAGGCAGACATCTCTTTGTCTCACCATCCTCGTGTGTGTCGTCTGTCATTCTTCCCCCCCTAGGACCAAGACCTTCGACAGATACCCAGCAACATCCTATGAAAAACCACTGGGGTGCAGAGACCCCCTGCATCCCATGGAGGAATGACCTTCGGGAAAGTAGATATGGAAGACCTGCGACACGGGGTGGGGGGAGGTGGGCCCATGTTGGAGAGGTCCATCAAGGACTTATTCCCATGGGAGGGACCCCACGGAACAGGGGAAGGACTCAGAGCTTTGGCTCTCCTGTAATCCATGGTGAAGATCATAGTGAGGCAGGTTGTCCCCCTGCAGCCCATGAAGGACCATCGAGGTGCAGAGACCCCCTGCACGCCATGGAAGCGTGACCTACGCGATAGCAGATTTGGAAGACCTGTTGCCCTAGGGGTGGACTTCTTTCCCTGCACTGATGTGAGGGGGGAGGAGGGAGAACATGGAAGGAAGGAGGGGTGGGTGAAAAGTGTTTTCAAGGCTGTTTTATTTCTCACTCTTTAGCTCTTATCCTGTTAGTAATAAATTTTAAGACCATTCTCACGTTGAGTTTTGTTTTGCCTGTGTGACTTCTCCCAGCTCTTAATGATTTTAGTGGGTGCCTAGAATATGGCCAGGGTAAACCCACAACAATCATCATCTGATATATTTATGCCTTTCACATTGAGACACATTGATTGGATGAGGGGCCTTCACTGTATTAGGCATTGCAGGGACATTGTAGTCATTGGTTCATTCTCCAATGAACACTTGTACCCGTGCTTGTCTTCTGCAGCTTTGGTAAGAGCAAATGAGATTTTTAAAAGTTCTAGCCACTGGAAGTAAAAGCCCCAGCTCCAAATGCTCATAATGGAAGGTTCAAGCAGGAATTCGAGTCTCCTGTTTAAAAAACACCTTGTTTTGCTGCATGCAAGATACACAGACAAACAAAAAAAGCTGGTTTAGCTCTAGTCTTTTTTAGCTAAAAATTATTTGCACTGGAAAACCTTCTGACCAGCCTAACTGTATGCACATCCTTAGCCAAAGGCAGTGCTTATGAAACACCATGTAACTACCCCATTTCACATGTCATTCCCTGGGACAGCATGAAGACATTGAGGATATCACATGGGGCCACATGTGAAAACATATTATTACTCACTTGTCACGCTGTCAAAAGCTGCAACCACTCACTGCTCTAGTGAGCCATGAATGACTTGTTTTGCTCCTGCTCAAACTCTCCTGGCAGATATAGAAATACTGAGACACAAATGCCCACATCTAGATCTAGAAGGAAGGGATGTTGAGTTGCTGAAGTGCATTTTTTACAGTGATCAAGGGCAAGTGCTGTGGGCAGAAGACAGCAGATTTTCAAGGACCCAGGTGCCTGCTCTGCCATTTTTGCTTCATGTTCCTAAGACAAAAAGCTTGCATAGTCCCCCTGTGCCATCAGGCTTCCCCATCAGGTTCAAGCTCACCTTGGTGCTCTGATGATGATCAGGGCATAACAAGACACAAGGGGAAGCAGGATCTGCCTGTCCATGAGGCACTTGCAACGCACTGCAATCACAGGGGTTGCAGAAGCAGAGCTGAGGGCAGATTAGGACCCATTACCTTTTGGCTATTTTGAGAAACCAAGTGTAATAGTGAAGCTGTTCCTCTTTAGAAATGGATGACAGTGTTTGCATGTTTTATGGGGATTTGTCTCCAAGGTGCATGCACGCAACCCCTATTTCCCTAATGTGGCTGACATGGGAATGCTGAGAGGTGGACAGACAAATTAAGATGAAGTTTGCTGCTCAGACTTTCAGTGAGCATACAGCATTCTTATTTAAAAATAATAGGATAATGGTAGTTATAAAGCATCTGCAACTCAGCATTCAGGAAAACAGGGAAATTTGATTAGAAAAACATTTCAAACCCCAAAAATAATGATATACTGCAGTAGAAGCAACAATTAAAAAAACAGATCAGATAGCTGTAAGGGAGGAGCAGAAGAGACAGGCAGTCAGCAGAGCTGATGGATATATCCCAATAGAGAATAGGCAAGATTTTCTTGTACTGAATATGAAAAAAGTTACATTCAGTGGGCAGGTTATCCTGTGTTACTTTCAGCCTTTCCAGTGGGCAGGTCATTTAGTATAGGCTCAACTGCCTGGGATGTGTATGAAGCTCTATGTTCTGGCCACAACAAACCCTGGAGTGTGCTCTTACTGTCCATACTGCAAAAATAAGAGTACAGGAATGATGTCTGCACCATAGGGAGTACTGATGCATCATTAGTTTTATGGATCCACTTCCTGAACATGTAGTTAATGAGTCCAGAAACCATAAACACCAAGCCACAAGCACACCCTGTTGTGTCTATAGACAGGTGAGTGTGAAGAACCAGACATCATGTGGACATTTCTGTTTTATTTCAAAAGGAACCTCAGAAGCTGCATGCAAGGAACATCAGCGAACACATGGAAAGTCACCCAAGCCTTTACATCAGTTGTGCTGCCCAGCCCATCACTGCCTTTCCAGGATTTGCCAAAGGAACCCTCTTATGAAGCTGCAGAAGGGTTACTCCTGGGTGCACAAGGATGGAGCCTGTTGTGTCCCCATGGTGTCCTGGCCTCCTCCCACCCAAAGTGGGGCAGGGGCCTAAATAAAGGGTCTTACTATGGGATGCTGCAACCAGCTGGCTTTTTAAGAATATAGTAATGGATCTGTCTGTCTATCTTATCTATCTACCTACCTACTACATACACTTTTTAGTGTCTTTCTAGATATAAAAATAAGAAATATAATCTCTATACACCAATGTAAGATATTATGTTGTTACATATGTTTGAAGCATTTGATGCCAGGTTTCACTGTTGCTTTGCACAGCAAGATATCCTCCAGTTGATCCAATATATTTTGATTAAAATAATAGGTGGAGAGTGAAGTACACAGAGCTGCCCTCACTCACAGGCACAACAGCAGCCAAAGACGAGGGCACGGTGGCATGGCAAACCGACCTCCCTCAGGTTTCTGTCCTCTACAGGGTAGGAGCCCCTGCTGACTAGCTTGCTACTGAGTGATAATCGGGGTGGAAATTAAATGGCTGGAACATTTGCTTGCAAGTACAGAGGGGGGCAAATAAGAAGGGAGGGGGAAACACTTGATACATAGCAGTTGCACAGAGCAGTAAATATTAGCATCAATTTTGCTTATCACAACACAACTGCACATTCATTACAGCTTTCCACGTACCAAATCCATAAGTCTGTATGTGCTGAGCCAGTGGCTTGCCATAGCAAGCAGCAAATAATGAATGATGTATTACCCCTCTTTTAATGGATTGGTTATTTCAACCTTGATGTGATGAAAAAAATGACAGCAATTTTGCTAATACATGTGTTTTCTGCTCTCCCCCTCCTTTCAAGTAGGGCAGAAAGGTGTCCTTTAACATTTACAGCCATGGAAGAACACAATATGTATGATGGTAAGTGACTATAATGTAGTATGCCATAAACTCTAAGTACCACCTGGTTTGAAAGGAAGCTGATATGAGGTATAAAGAAGGTATTTTGCGCACGACAGAGGTAATAAATTTAGAGTTTGCTGGAGGATTTAGATCCAACTGGAAATAAATTCACTGCAAATATTTTTGAAGTATGGTATAGCTACATTAAGAAAGGATTCTGCCACTGAGTCAAAAGTGCTTCTGGTTTAGCTGGTGATATTACAGCTTTGTCAGTCAAATACTGATCACATCAATCAGTATTCTATTTCATACTGATGATGGGAAATGTATGGCATGAGCGATGTTACTATATTCTCCCTTAAAATACAACATCCAATTCAATAGCAAAGAATTGCTGGTTCATGTCATTTTTGCAATGAAGAAATTGGATAGGTGCATCACAGCCCTCTTCCTTTCTTATGCTCTGCTTGTTCATGACCAAGCTGTGACCAAGAAATTTGAAAAAGTAGCCAGAAGCAAGTCTCCATGAGCCTTAGCCCACTCCCAGGATGTAGCAACTGAGAGACCTTGTCCCATGGAGCTCAGAGCAACACCACCCAATTCAGCCTGCACAAACCCAGAAGAAGCAGGTGCAGTGGACACTCCAGAGTTCATTTCAGGGCTGGTAATGCTGGCAAATTCTTAGGATTAAAATAGATTCATGTTTGTTCAAGGCAAGATGCTAAGATTCATGATTTGATCCTGAGGCCACTGCCATCAGTGGAAGGATTTCCACCAATCTAAAGGGACTTTGGATAAAACCTCTACCTTGGCTCTCAATTTTGTACCGTCTTCTTTGTCCTACTGTGCCCCCACAGAATGGCAGAGCCCCCACACTGCTCTAATCCTTGGCAGGAGCATGAAATCATGCTGGGAACTCAACTCCCATGGCATGAGGACTGCTCTGCCCTTCAGTAGGGCTGGATGCTAAGCCAGCTGTTAAACACCGCCTGCAGCCAGCTGCACATTCTCCAGCTGCTGCGGCTCTCATCCCTCAAAGAGGAGCCACCACCTCTTGGTGATATGGCAGTCATCCCTTTTTTTTTGTTGGCTTGGACACGGAAGTCCCTGCTACCCCAAAACTTCTTGACCCTCACTGGATATTAATTTTTCAGCACTCCTGTTGCTTATTGGAGTTCCCAGTCTTAAAAGTTTTATCAGACCAAACAGACTGGATCCAGCAGTGGTGGGAGTTGCTCCTGATGTTTTATCATCACAAATATTACTGTTTTACACCACAGCTATCTCCTCTCCCTGATGAACTCTGACTAGCCGGTTTCCCTTCTGCCACTTTGCTTAAGTCACATTCGCCCTTAGAGAAAAATGTGGCAGCACCATGAACAGGAATGGAAAGAAGCTCTGTCATATGGAGAGACTAGGATGCAACGTGATTATCATGTTAACCAACTCACTGCCCTTCGGATGCTTGGCCCACATCCAGCAAAGTGACATCAATACAGTGCTCTGGGCATAAGCTGCAAGTCGTCAGATTGTACCAAAATGTCAAACAGCATCCTGGATGCTACGGGGATCTCAGGAGCTGATCAGCAAAGTGCTGCACATCTGGCCAGATGCACGCACCCTCAGCAACACATGCAGCATTGCATGGGGCAGCAGCTCACCCACCCTCTTTGGACAGCCATTGAAATCCTCACATGAACACTTGGGGGCAAGCAAGCCAAGGAGTACCCTTCACAACTTTCTACACCAAAAATTAGATGCAATAAGATAAAAATATTACATGGACATCTGGCCTTGTCTTGCCAATAGAGACCCTTTCTTGTGGGATTTCTATATGACTTTCTACTGAAATTTAAGTATTTCAGGGACCCTTGTGTGCTTTGGCTTGGTAAATCATGGATGTGAAGCCATATAGCCCACTGGAGCCCTAGCAGCTCTAGCCAGCAGGGTTCCTCATGCTGATGAAATTCTGGCACCCATCTGTTAATGAGATGTGACCCACCCATGGTGGGCAAAGGCACCGGGCTGCCAGTTAGAACACTTTCCTGGTGCTGTCACACACAAGCTGGGCCAGAGCCCGATTCCAGGCATCATGTGGCAAATTCAGAGTCAGGACTTTGCTTTCAGTGGCTTCCTCAGGCTTGGTAGCAACATAGCCATGCCCAGTCTTGCTCTTCTAGCAAATGAAGGTTCATTTCCTAGCCAGTTTATCTTTTGTCTTTTACCTAATCCATCAGTGAAGTTACAAAGTTGAATTTCCATGGCAACAGACTGTGAGGTCCGAGAGAAAGTACTAGGAAGGATGAAGCATCTGAAGTAGATCTGAGAAAGGGAAAGAACAAAACTACTTACAAAAATTAACAGTCATAAGAGGGAATAAGGAAAAAGAGAAAAAGGACAAGTCAGATAATCTGCTCCTAGTGTGAAGACTCCGTTTGTTTTCTGATAAAGCCATTGCTGGTGAACACACCCTTTTGTACACACAGAAACCCCATTTGTTTCTTTGTTTCCTTTGAAGTCAATAGCAACTCCAGCAGGTGCAAGATATGGTCATCCAGGGACCTACAGGGGAATTCCCAGCCATCAGGAAAATTCCTGGTATCTGCCTCTTCTCACTTAGTGAAAGCCCATCACATATTTTCACAAGCCTCTATTGAAAGAACATCACCACCTCCACAGATAGTGGGACAGAGTTGGAGATTTTAAACATTTTTGTCTAAACAGAACGTGACAATGCATTTTTCCTTTAATCGTCTTCTCAGAGGTGTGGTGACCACAGCCTAAATCCACATTTAATTGCTGCCAATTGCTTGCTTCCTGGCATAGCTCTAATGCAGGCTCCTACCTCATGACAGGGTGCTCCCAGGGGACCAGCTGCCAATGCCCCCAGCATCCATATTACATGCCCCGTGGAGACAGTGGAGTCAGCAGGGTGAGCCCAAAGATGGATGGCACAATTTCAGTGAGGGTGAGCAATAGGGGAGCCAGGTGGGAATACAAATATCCCTCAGTGATGCTGCCATCCCTTTGGGGTTGGATAAATTGTCACACAGGACGCTGAGTTGTTGCAGGAAGGCTGGCAGTTTTCTCATATTTTTAATAGGGTCTCCTGCTGTGCCCGAGCTGCAGGTACTGAGGTAGGTCCCGTGCAATGTGCTGCCATTATTTCACAGCTGTCACACAATGCTGGGGCTGACACTGTCTCAAACTCAGTACCTCACCTTTCCTTTAAGCAACATCATATATTGCCTGTCCACCTTTGTTACCACCTTCCCCTTCCAGGCAATGATCTGGGACCTACAGTTCTTCCCAGAAATCCAATTAAGGATGTTGCATGAGCCCCTCTTCAGATGAAAGCCAAAGATTCATTAAGCCACAGGCTTGCTGCCTATATCCAAGGAGGGAAGCATGCGCTTCCCTCCAGCGGTGCTCCCTCCCCTCCTTCCCGCACGATCAGCACGTGCTGCACATCAGAGGAGAAAAGAGGCTTTGAGGTCTCTGCGTTCTCCACCTACAGGGAATTTTTGTCCCTTATTCAGGAAAGATAGTGGAGGTATGCAGTACCAGACCCTGAAAACATTCTGGCAATGTTTGGAGGGGAGGCAGGCAGATAACGGAGAGAAACCTCTAGCGCTTATCTGGGATTTATAATGTGCATGGGCCTTTGTGACTTAAATTACTGCCATTTTTCCGCTGCTTGATCTGAGAGCATATTTGAGTCAATCTGAATATCAAAGAAATTCAGAAAGGCAGTGGGACAAGGAGTAGGGCAGAGAGTGACAGGAAAATAAGAAACCAGGGAGGCGGAACAGAGATGGTATTGCAGATAGACCAGATTAAGAGATGAAAAAAAGAGGTGACGTGCCTGGCCAGTAGGCAAAATCCACTTAACTTAAATACGCTTATTTTTTTCCACTTAATTTTCTCAAATAGACATTTTACGGTCTGTTCATAGGCTACACATACTCTATTTGAAGAAAAGGTTTTCTGACAGTGGGTGACAGGAGAGCTTTACAACAAACTACTACAGAGCAAGCCCTGCTGTCAGTCAGTTCCCCAGAACCACGTCTTCAGAATAAACTTAGAGTTTGACCTGGCTTCCAGGGATGTGTATTTTGCGCACTTGGCCAGAAAGAAGCATAAACAAAACCTACGAGATTAAATGACCCTCTGCAACCTTGAAAACTGAAGGGGAATGTACGTGTGCATGGTGGGACACAGCAGAGCTACTGAGCTCTCCAGCCTTCTTCATGTGGCTGTTGATGGCTCTAGAAGGTGGAACATGTTCATCTCCATAAAACGAGCAGGAAGAGAATGTCCACAGCCCCTCTGCAAAAGGAAGAGCTAATCATGCCTGAAAAACCAAACCACTACTGGTTTTATTAGTATTCCCTTTTCCCAGGAAATTACTCCTTGTCCATAACGCCAGGAGAAGTCTTGGAGGTATTAAGGGAGAGCATGCCAGCTCCACAGCATGTTCCACATCACTCTGATTCTACAGAAGTCCTTTACTGGGTCACAAGAGCAACTCTCATACATGAATAAGAACCATAGCCTGTGTTTAATATGCAGGGATTCACCAGTAGTGGCTGACAGCACTGCTAAGAAGAGGATGGCTGTTTGGAAACTTTATTACCATTGGCTTAAAGGCAGTAGGAGACATTTGCAGCCATGAAAATTTTATGCATACATATTATGTGTCTGTGTATATAAATATATATCTTAACATATGTACATACACACACGCACAAACCCATAGTTAGAATTTTCCCACTCAAAATTTTATACTGCTCCTACCATGTAATTAGCATTATTATTCTATTAATTAAAATGTTCTGGTGTCTTGAATTTAAAGACAAACACATATGGTGGCTTTTATTACTAGGAGTACAAAATAATCAGTCTTTGTTTAACTCTGAGCTACAATTCCTCTCACTTTTCCCTACATGCCATTTTGAGGATTAGCTTTGCTGTGATTTCCTTCCCTCCATTACTGATATTGAAATATTCTTACTTCTCATCCTTCTTTCATTGCTCCTATTGCTTTCACACATTTTCTTCACATGGTCATGGGTACTTACTGTTTTTATGATTTGCACATTTTCACCCATCTATAAATTGGCTCACATACAAGCCAGTCCAAATTACATTTTGATTAAAAAAAGAAGACAAAACAATGTCATTTTTTCCATCCAGCTTTCAGACTGGTTTTGCAATGAGCCAGCTAACGAAATCTTGACTTGTTTATCTGCAGTTTCCAGGCTGGATTATAGCTGCAGTTGGGGGGCCATT
Source organism: Pseudopipra pipra (assembly GCF_036250125.1). Classification (NCBI taxonomy): domain Eukaryota; kingdom Metazoa; phylum Chordata; class Aves; order Passeriformes; family Pipridae; genus Pseudopipra; species Pseudopipra pipra. The sequence continues at coordinate 111,246,859 of NC_087549.1, forward strand.
TTCTGCCTCTCTGTTTTGTTGAGAATCTACTCCAAACTTGGCAGCTACTGAAAAGTTGCGTGCTCTTCTCGCACCTTGTCATCTTCCATCCTTATTCAGGCATTCAACTTGGCTACCTTTTAAGGCTTAAAACTAACATGTTATTATTGTCTCTGAAGATTCTTCAGACTTTGACTCCTACCTATTGGAGAAATTCTGATTTCTGTTTATGTACTTGCTCATAATTTGGGTTCTGTTTCCAATCTGTCACTTGCTAAACCATCTGTGCCATCTGGAATATGCCTGGCCCCAATTTGGTGGAATTCTCTTCGTTATGAAATTCATGAGATGCAGTCTGCAGATGCTTTCACTGCTTCTCTGACAAATTTACTTAATTTGGCAGCTTTGAGGTTTGCATTTTTGTCAGTTTCTAGGCCCACATCTTGTTCTTATTACTGTGCCATAGGTGGTGGAGGTATATGCAACATGGATACATATGGCACACGAGAAACCTTCCAGTTTCAACAGCTTTGACATACAAGTGAACACAAAGATTTGGCTACCCAAGATCCTTATGAGCCATTTTCCCTTGAATATACCATAAAGTCACAGGCACTCGAGAGTGCAGGGGTGACGTGATGTGAAGAAATACATAACTGCACAGAAGGTCACCATCAGGTTTATATTGCAGATTCAGTCGTGCTGCAGATAACAGCATTTAGGAAGAAGTGGATTAGCCAAATCTCAAATATTTTACTAAGATGAAATCATACCTTAGCCACCAGTAGATAAACCCTTCTGTCTGTTAGAATTTTTAGCTTGTTGGAAACAAAAACATCCTAAGGATCTGATTTTGGTGCTTTCCAAAACAACTAGATGGGCCCAATAGGCTCACAAAGACTGATGAAACTGGCCAAACTTTTAAAGGTTTATCTAAATAATCCCTGGCTAAGCACAATGTGCTGGATCAACCATGGGTAAAATGGAAGCAAACAGGGTCTGCGTGCTTCTAAATTTGACATTATGAAGGTTACTCACTTCTCAATGTCCAGAATGAAATAACTTACGGGAAAAAACTCTTAATTTTTTATTTGCTCTTTCACTCCTTTTCTGAAACAAATTTAGCTCCCAGGAATCAATGTTTTGAGGTAAAATGGTAAAAAAATATGGTCCAAAGAGCACAGATCTTAAAAAATAGCCAGAATTAGAAATGTATTAGATTTTATGTGCAAGAAAAAATGAACCTTTCCGTAAGTTTTCTCCCACACCCATTTAAATCATGAGTTCCCAGACAGAGATCATCAAATGTGAACATGTAAAGTGAAGTATGTTAATATGTACCTAGTACCTTATAAAAGCAATCTGATTTCCATGAGGGTAACCCCTCCTAGCAGAAGTAATTTGGAGAAAATGTGAAAATCAAGGCAATGAAAAACTCTGAAAGCCAGATGGTACCTAAGTCCATCCTGCTGTGCCTACCTGTTTTTCTCTGTCACTCCCCCATGGGTGCTGAGGCTCAATTCACTTCACATTATGGCATTAAACAAAAGTTTTGATGATTGTCATTTAGTCTGCTAGACTGTCATCAGAAAACATTCAAAGTGAGCAGGTGGCCAGGGAGAAAACCTACCAAACCAGGTTGTGCTCTACACTGAGAATGAGAGAGGACACTGTTTACAGCAACCTCCACTGAATAATTTCCTTATGGCTATTGACACTGTCATGTGTTTTGTATGGCAACAGCAGCTCTTTGGAAAAAACACTACAGTAGGATAACAGCAAATAAGAAAAGGAAAATCAACAGTCTTTGCTGGTTACATTTTCTTCCTCAGCGTAGAGAGTCACAAAGCTGTATTTTGCATTATTAAACATCAACCCAACTGCCGTGGCTTGAAGTTCCTACTAAGATCCGATGATCAACCTGATACCAGGTTATGGAGGTATACTGCATTTCCATGTCCTAACTTTACTTCAGATATCTTGTTATTGTGATTACAGTTCTGTTTAGTAATAATAAACCGCACATGATAAGGTTATGAGGTGCTATCTGAATTAATATTTGCTAATGTCATTAGTGTAAAATACTCCTTTGTAAGATGCAAAGTGGTGGTGGTCTGGATTGATGCTAATGGGCAGCATCCCAGCAGGAAAACGATGTGTGCTTCTTCATGAATGCTGGAAGGACTTTGTCTGCTAGCCAAAATGTCTCTCCTACTGTTTATAAAGCAGCCTCCCCCCCCCCCCGAACTACCCCCCTTTTTACAGCTCATTACTGCACAGTCTTTTAAAGGGATTGGCTGCTGTTCAATTTCATGGCTTCAGAGTTGCAGAAAAGCACCTTTCAGGGTGCCTAACCTTCCCTCCAATCTCATGGCTACTCAGTGTGCTAGGTAATATTTCACTATGTCTCTTGCTCAGAAATACTCTTTTCGTTGCTGCTGTGATAATCCCAAACAAAAAGAAAATCCATGGATCCTGTGTACTGGAAGTAATTAGAACTGTGGCTGCAATATCAGTCCTGCAAAGTTGTTCGAGTCAGGATTTTAAACATGAAATGGCTTTTGGTGGATTCAGCACTTGGTCTCTGAATAATACAGTCTATAAATTGAGAGTGCCTCTAAAAGATGACATTTTTATTCTTTATTGTCCTCAATTAGTGCTGCTATAATTTCAAAACAAAGCTGATATCTCTGCTGTTCATAGGATACTGAGATTGTGGTGAAAGGTATCACATTGTTTGTGTTGTAACTTTTTAATTCTCCTAACAATTTTTATGATTCCCTTCAAATAATGGATCTCCCCTGTGCACTCATATTTTCACTTTTGATTGTAGGCAATTAATTTTTATTACCATAAAAAAGCCTTCTGACACTCTTTTATGATAAGCTTGTTTTATTTATCTAGTCATTAGCCTGTGATGAAAGTGACACCTCTAACAGCTCAGTCTAAAACCTTCTACTGGCAACATATACAGATCTGCTGTGATGCATTAATCTTTTATTAGATTACAGTTATTGTAAAAGCTGGCATTCAATTGTCTAATAGGTTTTCTTAATTCTAATCTTCTACACTCTAAAAAATAGCTAGAGGTAGGTGCTAAAAAAGGTCTGAGGCTTTACTGCAGTTGAATAGTTCCCTAGGCAAGAACTGGTAATTACTTACAGGCTTTTTAGAAATTAAAAATCCTTTTATTTCATTTCTAGCCACTGCCACATTTTAATAAAACATTTGCAAATTCCTGAGAGCAACAAACCATTACTTGACAATGAGTGATGTTTCTGGGTGGACTCCATCCTGGGCTTTGATTTCTCAGCACCAGGTGGGACTGAGAGTGGTTGAACCAAAAATCTTTGTTTGGGATGACCAGAAGTGCAAATTTAGGAGTGTATATTTTTGTGGCCTTGGTAGTTGCTGCAATAATAAAATATGTATTCACTGGATACAAATTTTAATTAACAGTCTCATGTACTGCAACTGGAACATAAGATGACACTAGCCTTATAACTATGGAAAACATACTAAAGAAAACCAAGGAAAACAGGTTATAATTTCATAGCGCAGAATATGCTAAGGACTGAAAAAAATGCTGTTTCCTGAGGAATTTGCCAGGGTTTTTTTCTAGCTTCTTTCTAATTCACTTACAAACGCATAAATTGTTCTAACACTCTTTAGGTCATAAAAAGCAAATTGGTAGGGTAAGAACTGTTTTTCCTTGTCAAGTTGGGCACCCTACCTAGTTACAGAACTGAAGACCGTCTGCTTCCTTCTCACCGTGCCATCATGATCAAAGGAACAGGATGGGAAGATTTCCCTCATTGGAACATGCTGCTATTCAAAGCCCTTTGTAGGCACCTCACAGCAAAACACAAGTGTCTGGTATGAGATGAAAAGAGAGAGCGCATGTATTTATTTATTCAGGATGGCATTTTGTGGCCCCCAAAGAAATGTACGTATGCATGTATGCATGCATGTACATCCGTAAATGTGGGTTGTTAAGGAGGAGAGTGCTGTCAGTGGGGCTCTCTCTTTCCCCTGGGCAAAACCCTAGCCTTGAAAAGGACTCACAGGCTGCCACTGGCTCCTGGTGAGGCTCTGCCATCCCTTCCTCTGTTACCAGGCAACATTATCAGTGATGCTGCACATGTGCACTGGACATTAATTACCACTTTCTGCTCGCTGTTTATATTTTCATTTATGCATTTTCCTATAGAACCATGAGGCATTCTCAAGCGAATGAGATTTTCGTTGAAAGGATGTCTGTACCCATAAGCTAACAGATTCAATGGGTAAAACATGCCCTGGTACAGGGAAGGAGGAAGACTCCTGTGCTCCTGCTCAACTTCAGCCACACTGGATGCAGCCTCAGCCCCAGTGTGGTTGGGAAGGGCCATTGCCTGCAATCCAGGGCTTCCTGGCACTGGTTTCCTGCTACGGCAGATGTTTATTATGTTGAGGAATTAAACCCTCAAACCACCAAATAAGACTTGCATTGGGATCAGCGGCAATTTTACCTGAGCTGAGTATTTCAGCATGTGAATGTGTCACCATCCATATAGTCAAGGTGTGACTTTGTCTAGTTTTGTAAAAACAGATGTCAAGAATCGGACATGTGAAAAGGCAGGCAGTAGTTATAAAATTATTAAGTACATGTTACGGTGAGTGCATGGTGATCTATCCCCCTGTGCAGGAGAGACAGGCACTCGAGGAACAGGAATGACATCTATATAGCAATTCCTTGTTCCTTCACTCTGATATATAGAAAGGCTGTTATTCAAACAGAGATACAGTCAGGAGACATCAGGGCTTGGGTGAAATGTATGGTGCCCTCTTCTACACAAGACAGAGCCACAGCACAGGCCATTCTCTCTCATTCTACCCAGAGGCCTCATTTCTTAGCTCTTGTTTTGAGGCCTGTTTTCTACCAGCTTTAATTACACACTGCTGTTTAAGGGAGAAGCAATGAGCCACACACTGCATGGCTATTAATGGAAATCCCGTTGGTGTGGGGGGACAGCACAGAGCTTAGCACATGGAGAATAGCAGCACTGAGCTAACCCTGCCTGGGTCAGGCACTGGTGGTGGGGCTGCAGGCAGGAGCACATGGCCTTGCCACCACCTGCCCTCCTCCACTGGGCTGCACAGGTGTACATGCTGAATAGAAATTCTGTACATAAAGAGACTACGGTCTGTGAAGTAAAATGTGGAGAATAAAAGGAAGTGAACTTGCTAGGCACATCCACTGACCCATCTTCAGGCTACGAAGGTCTCAATTTCTGAGCATCAATGTCAGAAATGTCACAGCATTCTGATTTTAACCGGCTGCTACTACTACCAATCCTCCAAGAACTTACTCCCCGACCTTCACACTGTTTCAGATTGAAATGCCCTAAATCATTAGTCCCATTTAAAAAGCAGATAAGGTTTGACTGTTGCAGACTCTCTCACCACCATAAACAATATCCCCTTTTTGCTTCAGAAACACTCTTCCATCATTGCTCCATGCTAGTGTAGTCTCTGTGTCCACAGGCAGCCTGCACTCTCTCTCTCTCCACACACACAATAGATGTGAAAATGTTCCAGAAGACACATGACATGATTTCAGAAAGAATCATCCATCTGTCATCACCTTGCCTCTGGTTTCACTACACTGACACAATACTTTCAGTCTCTTACAAGATCCTGCAAGAACAAATTTAGGTATATGGTTCTTTTAATCCTCATAAATCTGGAATTATCCTAATTACCATGAAGAGACATCATTAAAAAGGAATGGCTGTGTAACTACCTTCTCAACATCACTGTCACTACATTGACAATTTAATTAAAACTGCTGTGCACTTAGTTTGTATCAATAAGGAAGATACAGAATTTTTTAAATTCTCAGGCCACACTCATCAAAATGTATCTCAGTGTCGCTACTTAGAGATTACAGCAATTAACAGATTTTATCAATCTTGAAGATACATGAATATCTCAAAAAAAATGCTCATCTTCATATGGGATCTTCATGCCAGCATATAAATGGAGTTGACTAGAAATAATCATCTTTACTGCAAAAGACATGACCCTGAGTGTATGAAGGTCATGTTCATTATATAATACTCCACAATTTGTCCTGTGCTTTGCTGCCTGACAGAAAAAATGAAGAGGTATGTGAGAGAACTAGAAGGCAAACAAAGAAAAGATTAATTATAAATTTATTGTGTAAGTCTCTGTCAGCAGAAGTCTACTCTGACTCTGGTCTCGCATGCTCAGGTATAAATCTGGAGCAGTTGCCTCGGTGCCTGTGGAGTTACAGGAACCAGGTTCTTACCCATCGAGAGCTGCTGCCACTGTCCTTCCCAGATCAAAAACTCAGGGAACTGTTTCGGTGACTTCTGCCACATTTTGTGACTTTCTTCAAACATGGAAGCAGCCTCACTGAAAATCTCTGCTTTACTTTTTAATAAAAATATGTTTCTAACACATGTGAGCCCTTAATGCTTCAATATTGAAAAGCAGCTACATGAGCCCCAAAAGCACTTTCTAATCTCATATTATTTAAACCAATCTCAGGATTTCTCAGAGCCTGACTAATGACTTTCAAGCACTGCAATGACCCCAGCTGGTGATGTGATATCCACTTATTTTATTTACTAAATTACTTTATAACAACTGCTTGCCTTTTCACATGTCTGATCCTTGACATCTGGTTTTACAAAAGCAGAGACAAAGTCTGTTCCCGCAGGAAAGCTGTGGCACTCACTGCAGTCTGAACCTCTGCCAGTATTTTTTTAATCTGGACACAGAGCACTGACAATATCCTACCTTCACAAAGCACAGCTTAAGAAGACTGTAAGACACACTTGGCCCAGAGATGCAAAAGATGCTGACATAGTAAAGGAAAGGCCAAGCAATGAAGAGAAAAGCCATCTCTCAAGTCAGAAAGATTGAAGCACACTGGGGCAAAGGTTCCCTTTGACCTCCTGTTCTTCTCTGACATGCTAGTCTCTCTGGAAAGATGAAATTCAGATATGACCCCTGCCTGTTTTCCTGGCATGCACCTGATTTGCTGTCCTGACAGAGGGAAGCAGGAAAGTAAAGCAGATCAAGTCGTTTGCATGCAATTAGTAGGAGGAAACAGGCAGTGCTTTCAGTGTCAGCAGGTTGTATCTGCTGGAGCAAAAGCCAGCTCTCATGAACTACTGTCATGACACCTAGGAAAGAAAATATGCACTGAAAGACCTGGATGCTGTGCAAAAAGGCCAGTGCTAGGTTGAAGAGCAGGGGATCCAGGAAGAAATGCTGACCAGGAGGTTAAGCTGTCTTGCCTGTATAATAGGCTGGGAAGGACATGGCCTGCAGCAGACTTTGCCCTTGCTCTCAAAACCAGCAGCCTGTGTTCTAACATTCATTGCTGTGTATGCAGAGCATGGCTGGGGTGTCCTGGCCACAGCCCTGAGCTAATGGGTGCTGCTGCCATAGAGTTACTGGACTACTAGAGCTGCCTCTTAGTAATGGCAAAGCAAAGATAAGGTGGTCCTGGCACTTCCTCCCTACAGGATGGCAGCATCCAAAAAGGCCAGCTGCAGGCTAGATCCATGTCTGTAGGTTGCCAAAAACCTTGTCAATGGTAAGGAATTACAGTTGAAGTTTGCTGAAGAGAAAGCATCAGGGAAGAGGGAAGGTTTGCCAGAAAAATAGTAATTTGAGAGATTGGTTCTCTATTGTGCTTTGTTTCCACGTGGAATTCTCATAAATATGTGTTTTTCTGCTTCTACTTTATTTCAGAGGTTTTTTTGGGGTGGGGTGGGGGAAAACAGCGTGTGTTGTCTCCCAACTGCGTTGTTTATGTTCTCCTCAGCTTGCACACCAGCTGCATGGCAACATGCTGCAGGTTGCCAATAAACACAACTGGAAGCTGATGAGACAAGATCATCTTTGAAGATTCAGGCACATTGTTCTCCTTGGGATGACATGCCATGCCAGATTAAAAGCTCTCCGTATACCAGACACTGGCAACAACACGGACACTTCATGCAACACAAATGCTAGTTTAGTACGGTCACCTCCTGATGCAGGAACCTCAAGGTTGCTTAGTTTCAGGGACAGATGAAGAGCATTGTCAGGTTCATTTGACTTATACACTCTCTCAAAGCAATTGTTCAGGTTTTCGTTTAAATGCTGTCTGGTTTGTTCGACTGCACATCTCATCTAGAAGTCATCTCATGCACATACCTGGATCTCCATCTCAGACCTTCCCTTCCTCAGTTCTCCTTCTGTTCCTCAAGTAATCAAGTGAAGCCCTGTGAAAACTCATGGCACTAGATGTAAGTTGTATTTGATCTTAGCTAGAAGTCTCACTGTGCTGGATATCAACACTGACCTGTTCCAGACTGGTGACTGTGTTTATTATACTCATCTATGTTTAGGAAATTAATTAATTAAATAAATACACTGTTCAGCTCAGAATATATCTCAGCACCCTAAAACAATTATGGAGCAATCACAAACTGGTTTTGAATGTAGGAAAATAAAATGGTTTTGGAAAGACAATTTACTGCACTTTAAGCTTCATGAATCTTATTAGTGCCACAAGCAGGAGTATTGGATATGGTGAAGACATGTTGATCTGACAAAACACTCTGGCCACTGAGGAATATACCTGTGGAATATACTGTGGAAAGCCTGTGCAAAGCCATGATGGCCATGGGATGGGACCTGTAATGATGGCATTGGGATTGGACCTGCTTCATGAAAATGGGATGATCTTAATATGAAGTTATGCTGTGATGTTTGCAGTCAGTGGCACAAAGCCAACAAGCCCTGTCAGGACATGCCTACTTTGCAGGGAGGGCTCATGAAATCTTTGGTCTGCCAAAACACAGTCAACTGCCCAGAGCAGCTGGAGTGCCCAGAGCAGCCTGCAGAAGATAGCACTGGCAGTCACATAATCAGGACCTCACTCTGTGCTGGATTTAATCCTGAACTTCCCGATTAGAGGAACTCCTGGTCAGAAGCTGGCTAACATTTCCTGAAAGAAATGGGGCATTGGCTTTGAATTGTCTCCTCGAAGAGCACCAGATTAGTGTTGGAGCCTCATGCAGACATATTTGAATGTCTCCCAGAAGAGGTCATGAATCACCTGTCTGCTTTTCCTCTAGAAGGAGGAGGAGGGAATTCAAAAAACACAGCACAACTGCAGGACATTCAGACTAATCTGGGTCACATCACAACTGCATCCCTGAGGTGTGGAGTTCTATTTTTGCTTTGTTTCCTCCAAATTTCACTAACATCACCCAGCCTTAGGAGGCAAAGTTCTTCATTTTCTTTCACCCTAAGTAATCCCAAATCAGTCACTGGGATAGCATATGACGTGAAACCACGATCCCGATCACCATCGCAAATTAAACCCAGCAATGGCAATGAGAAATTAAACAGGTCACCTTTCAATATTTCCTCTAGCTCAGTGCAAGCTCCTTCTCCTTTCAGTAATGCCACTGCCTACAGATCCTTTCCCAGTATCTCCTCATTATAGATTGGTGGGACTGGGGATAATGCAAGGCGCGCAGTGGATCTATTTCAGCTAAAGCAAGACTCTGGGCAATACAAGCTTTTTTCATGTAAAACATTTTTTCTCTTTCCTGCACTAATTCCTCAGGGTAGTGGAGGAATGGTGTGAACTGCAGTTGGTTAATTTTTATTAATGTGATCTCTCCCTCTCCTTTTATTGGTTACATATGGGCATGAAGTTGATTAGCCAAGGGAAAAGTAAAGTTACACATCATTTGTCTTCTCTTACATTTCCATTGATCAATCCATTCAACATTATCCATTTCCCATTAATTTTCTATTTGCGGCACACCTTATTTTTAGAACCATAGTTAGCAAATTGATTTGCTGCTCTTAATCAGCAGTTTCCATTTACAGCCTGGGAAGTGGGATTAGCACAGCACACTTGCCATTTCATCTCTGTCAGTGATACTTCATGCTAAATAATTTCTACATTTGATATGTTTTGCTGATTGAGTTTGCCTTCCGAAAGAAGAACAAGCTATATGAAAGTGCAGCCTACTCATTGGACTCTAGGCCAAATCTCTAGCATTTACTATACAGATTACAGGTCTTTCCAGCAACATTGACAGTGTGCACAAAAGTCTAAGGAAGCCAAATATCTCTGTTCAAAGACAAAATCCAGTGGTGAGAAAAACATTGCCTCCTACATTCACACTGCCTTCAACCCTCAGATGAAATTTGACCAGAGACTCTGATTATGTGATGTTATTGCTTTGAAAAAGCACCATGAAGGTAGGATGGGATTTTTTTCAAAGCATCACAGAAGAGTGATTAGGAGATAATCTGCTAATTTATTGGATTGTTCAGGCATAATGCACACGAATGATAGAGTAAGAAACATTGCTGTTTTTCTATTAACAGTTCCACATAATGCTACCTTCCCTCCTGAGACTTGATTAAAATGTAATTTAAATTGCTCCTGTCTTAGAGCTTCATTGTCTATTATCTTGAACTGAGACAGAAGCTCCCTATCGGGAGGATGTTTAATGCCAGAACATTACCTGATCTCCTCACTTTTATTTCACTGTAGAAAAATTCCCCACCTTTCTCAGCTGATCTTGCTCATTATGGAAAGATGATGAACATCCAATACAGGTGATGGCATCCAAAAGAGATGAGCTAGTCAGTAACTGATCAGCTTTTTCTTTTTTTTTTTTCTTTATTCGGCAAAAAACACTACCAGCTCCTGTTACCACGTATTTTAGTGGACAAAAAATGCAAAACAACATAATGTGATCTACTGCTCTTGCAATTCTTTTCCCTAAATTAAATAAATATCAGTTGATATATATTAACTTCAAACAGGAATATGCCTTATACATCATTGCAAAAAAAAAAAGGAGTCATAACTTTCTGGCTTGCTACATACTGTTTTATCAATTGAAACTATTTCTAAAAAATGCATTGCGTTAAAATAATTTGAAGGGAGAACTATTTGCCATATAGTCTGATTTATGCTTAAAGGCACTTTTTTCCCCTTTCTCTACTGAAAATGAGAATCATTTGGCAACTAAAACCATTACTCAAGCAGACTGAGTGAAAGCAACCTTTTTCTTACTATCTCAGTGCAAAATCCCCATCCAAGAGACATAAATTGTTACATGGAGCTCTCTTACCACACACTAATTCGGTAACAAAGTCGATCATAACACTGCAATAGAAAACAGCAAACAGAGCTCCATAACAGAAATCAGTGATGTTTGTTACATGTTCATTTCTCTTTTATTCCTTAATTCAGGAACAAAGACAGAAATTTTTCTCAGTGTTTCACGCTGGGTCATAGCATAGTTCATTTTTACAGAAATTGGCACTGTAAGTTAACTGAAAGGATTAATTTCACAACCATTTTCTACGACACAGCACTGATCTGATCTCAAGTCCAACGTTTCTGATTTTGCTCAGTATTAGAGTGCTCCACAGAACAGCCATGCAAAAATTTCATCTCACTTCTATTCCCTTTACATCATTAGCAGTTTTTCACTTGCATGACAACCAGGCAGCATGAATAATTTTAAATGTTTCTTTCAAAAGTGCTGTGAAATCTCACCATCTCAGACAAACATGAATCTTAAATTGCAAATCTGTTTTAGGGACTTACTAACTTCCCTGGAACACAGCACACAAGCATTGAATAAAGCTATGCCTATATCAGTTAATTAAGTAAGACTTGGAGAGATCCCCAGGTCTTGGGTTGCAGTTGTCCACGTTATCCAAAAGCAAAAGGCTTCCCAGGCATAATACTGGTGCTGCTCCAGGAGGGCTACCAAACTGCGGCCGAGTACAGCGGGGACCCAGCCACACTCTTCCCAGCCTAGAGACGTCAGTAAACTTCACAGCAGCCCACTGATTCCTGCCAGTTGGCATCAGCTCCCAGGACTGTTCTCAGGCACGCTTAATTTACTAGTGTAGATACTAGCATAAATGGTTCGAAGTACCCATGAGAGATGTGGAATAAGACTAAGACCAGCTGGAACCACTTACAGAGGTGCAATGTTAAACACATGCTGAGTGGGAGCAAGGCTGGGGAAAACAGGACCTGCCTGAGCAATCAATTTCACAACTATTTACACAACGTGAGAATATGCAAAATACTATGCTTGTTTATTTGTATCTCAAAAACCCCCTGCAAACTGGACACTCCATGTTGTGAGATACTTTAATACAGTATCAGTGAAAAGTATTGCACAGTAGTAGTTTTGCTGTATACTCAAAATGCATTTCCTGATTAAGAAGGGATTCTATATTCCCAACAGCATAACCACATGCATACAAAACACTTCTTTTTTGAGAAGCTACTACTGAGCTGTAAGCCATTATGCATGAAAGAAAGCCTACAGAAGCAAAGACGGGAGAGGTAATCACACAGCCACAAGCACTGAAACAAATCTGTATAAGAGTAGAGCTGTGTTTATGGTTGACAGAGCTAGTAGAAATCTGTTAAGTAGATTAAGCAGAAATATGCAGTCAGACAAAGATAAACTATCTCATTTGGCATAGTATTAAATCTAAATTGTGGTTTAAAACACAGAATGATGAAAAAATCAGAACCACTGCAAGGGAAGTTGAAAGAAGCTGGCATTTCACCACAATGAAAGGAAATCTTTTTCCTGCTCCTCCAAGACCAATTATGTAGCATTTCTATTTTAATCTCTGAATTTGAAACCATTTGCTTTGAATCTCTGTGTTCTGCACTCAAAGTAGGATTTTATTCAATTATTTCAAGCATTTACTAAGTTAGCCTAACTGCATTTCCTATCATGGGCAAAAGGATTCGAAGAACTGTATCAAGAGGGATATTGAAAATTTTGGGATTTGGTTCTTCTGACCAAGCCTTCTGAAGTAATGACACCTGACAACAGGGGACTAGAAATCTGATAGCACATTAAAACTGAGAAATAAACAAGTTAAAATAAATGTAACATGAGCTAAATGGATAAGTTTTTCTCACTTGGTGGTAATTTAATATGGGCAGGATGACTTTTGAATTAAGCATCCAGTGTCAGTAAGAGCTGCACATTCATTCATTATCTTGCCAACCCACTTTTGAAGGAAAAATTCTGATCTTCATTTCACCTTATGCTTGTGTATATGTAGTAAGTCTTACAGCAGCAATGTTTTTGCCATGGAATCATAAGGGGTTTGGTGTAGACATGAAACTAGAGACTGACTTGTTTAGAGTCATCTGTGTCACCCAGAAATGCTGAGCAAGAGCAGAGAGCAAGCACAGCCCAATCACACTCAGAGCACTAGAAGACCCAAGAGGCAAGCCCCAACATCCACATTAGCAAATAGAGTGGAGCTATAGGTGAGAAGGTCTAAAGTGGAGCCAGAGGTGTTGAGGACCTACACATACACTTACAGTGTATGTGTTTCAGGGGGCTATTTGTGATTAGCTCTAGCACACATCAGCAGCTAGGGTACAGACTCCAGCCTAGTTTCATCCACAGGGGTCAAACTACTGTATGCTGAGAAAGCTTCTTGATGTGAACCAAAGTGCAGCAATCACAGATAGACAGGAGATTCACTTCAAAAGTATCTTCCTAATCTGAATGAAACTGCTGACCTAGCCTACACTGACAGTCTAAATGAGAATCAGCTGCTGAAATCCTGAGTGCTCTTGGGCAAAGTAACAGGACATGAATTAAATACAGTACTTTGAGGCCACATTAAGGGCAGTCACACTTTAGGCACCCAAGAAATCAAGAAACCAATGACACTACTTGCTTACAATTAGAAGACTTTATAGGCAGACAAAAAGAAAAATAGACAAAGGAAAAGATACTAAGAAAGACAAGAGAATTTTCACAGAAACTGTCAGCTTTATTTTTTGTCTGGGAAGGTGCCAGGAGGAAAACTGTAATTTCTGACATCTTCCCACAAAAATATCTCAGCAGAATTGGTGCCTCTTCATGTACAATATGTGGGATGAAAAACTACCTGAAAGCAGACAGCATTCATACCTAATGTTTATACACTGCTGTACGTACAAATTTCAAACTGCTTTGCATAGTTTCAGGCATGTAGCACTCACTGAATTTGATTGAATTCCACATGACCAAACAACCATGAGCTGCTTAAAAACTATCCTTCCCGAGTCTCAAGCAAAAACTCATTGTCTAAGAGTTGATTATTATTTTTTTTCCACTGGGATTAATTAAGATCTTTAAGGAGCACGAGGGAAAAGAAGAAAGAGGACTTGTTCATCATATTAATTTTTCCATGTATGTGTGGCTAATTTTCAGTTGTGGCTGAGAAGTCATCATACACATGTGCAGGCACAGGTCTGATCATGGACCTTAAGGTAATCTATCCAGGTAACAATGTTGCTTAGCTGGGACAGCAATTACACCTGAAAAACCATCACAACAAGGGACACAGATACTTTCCTGAAAACCCACTAGATATCAGTGTTAAGCAGCCAGATATTAAAAAACACTTTTGAAAGTAAGAACTTGTTTATGCTTTAACAGAAATATATTCATGGAGCTCCAAACTATCTTTTGTTATCTGCAGATGTACATCCTCTGCAGGATGAAGTCTACCAAATAAAGCAAAATGAAAGAACAAAAATAGTTCTTCCTTTACTGCAGCATCAATGGAAGGAGATCTGAATTACAGTACTCTCTAGCCATAACAACCATATTGGTTTAGTCCATCTGAGGTTCTGATTATAGAATTATGCTTCAGGTCTTTAAATCAGTGTAGAAAAAACATAATTTAAGCAAAACTGCAGGTTAGAAATCAGGATCTAACTAACCCTTTTTCCTCCCATAGAGCTGATTTGCATGAGACTGATTTAAAATGCAGAATAATACATGAACCGTGTGAACAGTTTAAAAGGTTTATAAAATACCCTAATGCTCTCTGTATCCAGACAGCTAATTTAGAATTTTGCTGTGGATTAACTCACAAGCAGTCCAAAGTCATCTTCCCATTAGCCCATCTTGATTAGCCAGATCCCAACCACCATGTGAGGGGTAAGCTCCATCTCAGACGTACTCATTTGGATTGGGAGGCTAAAGTGTCCTGATTACTGTTCTCTTTTGTGACCAAGAGTCATGTTAAATGGTTTTGCAAATCTGATATATGGGTTAGATGGGGAGGAAAACCTTCAGTCACATCAGCTTAAGAACTAACCATCATGATCTACCATAATTGATGCACACTCTCACAGAAGCCAAGTCATGGTCCCAGATGGACTTTGAAGGGCTAGATCTCCTCCCTCTGCTTTAGATACAAATGACTGTGACATGGGATAGTTAAGCAGTGAGAAAGCCCTCCAAGTCCCCAGTGGAGGGGAGACAAAACAATAAAATCCTATTGAAATGTAATAGCTGCTTACAGGGGTACTCAATTAATCCGTTCCTGTGCACCTGAGGTAACATTAAATATTGCCTCAGCAGGGTATCCAGTAATTTGTTGAGTAATAATTACAGCTCCTAAACAGGACACAGCAGGAACACTGTTTATCCATCAATGTGCTACTGTTTGTACATGACCATAGGATAAATTGTCTTGAGCACAGGAGAAAACACTCATGAGTAAAAGCTTCAGATATTGCTCCAATGCTCTGATATCAGCCCCAAGGTTTACAGTAGAGCTACCTTCACCCATATTAAAAACCCATGATGTATCAATAAACCAGAATATTTTGACATGGGCCTCACCAGAACACAGCACTAAGTGGATCATTATTTGGAGGCTATATTGCCATTTTTCCTGATGAAATAGCATGGTTTACTTGAAGAACATCCAGCTGGCAGCTGTTAACAGCTGGTGAAGCAGAGACCAATATTCAGAATCACTCCAAGTTACTGACAGAATGATAACAGCACAAATTGCAAATAAAAACTTGTTGTCTGTTTTGCTATGAAGAATTGTTTGGGGTTTTTTGCCTTATTTTGAAAGAAGTCAAGGTGGCAGTGGGTGATGAGGGGTCTACTTGTCCCCACAGCAGACCTTCTAGCTTGCTGTTGAGAATAACAGTGTCAGGGAATTGTGCATTACTGCTGCCTGTGAACTCTTCCACTGTGAAGGTTGGGAGAAAGCCTCCTTCTACAGAGATGACAAACAGGTATCCTTCACAAAACACTGACAGAAGAGGGATCTTGAAGAATCAGGCAGAGATTGGGATCTAGACAGTTGGCCTTTGTTTAGTTTGATGCTTGAGCACATCTGTGTTGCTCAACAGTTCTGGCAAGGGATTTGGTTCCTCTGAGATGGTTATCTTCTTGTGAATCTCTATTGGGTTTGCATGGCAAGGTTTTGGTAGCAGGAGGTCTATGGGGGTGGCTTCTGTGAGAAGTTGCTAGAAGTTTCCCCCATGTCCAGTAGAGCCAATGCCAGCTGGCTCCAAGACAGACCCACCACTGGCCAAGGCTGGACCCATCGGTGACAGTGGCAGAGCCCCTGGGATAACATTCAAGGGGGGAAAAAACAGCACAACAGCAGCTTCAGTCAGAGAAGAATATGTGACTGAAACAGCTCTGCAGACACCACAGTCAGTGGAGAAGGAAGGACTGGAGGTACTCCAGGCTCTGGAACAGAGTCCCCTGCAGTCCTTGGTGCAGCCTATGGTGAGGCAGCTGTGCCCCTGCAGCCTGTGGAGATCCATGGTGCAGGAGAAATCCACCTGCAGCCCATGGAGGACCCCACACCAGAGCAGGTGGATGCCCAAAGGATGCTGTGACCCCGGGGGAAGCCTGTGCTGTAGCAGGTTTGCTGGCAGGACTTGTGACCCAGTGAGGGACTAATGCTGGAGCAGCCTGCTCCTGTTCATACTCTGATTTGACTGGTATTAAATTAAACTAATTTCCCCAAGTGGGGTCTGCTTTGCCTGTGATGGTAATTGGCGAGTGATCTCTCCCTGTCTTTATCTCAACACACTTAATATATTTTTTTCTCCCCTGTCCAGCTGAGGAGGGGAGTGATAGAGCAGATTTGGTGGGCACCTCGTGTCCAGCCAGAGTCAACCCTGTTTGACAAAGTCAAACTCTGATTTTCAAATACTCATATATACTCACAGAAATTTTGGCATATGCCAAAGGCATAGGGATCAAAGTCTTGACCATAACAGTTGAGTGGTGGCAAGGCTCAAGTTCTGTTGCAAAGTACCTAAATACTAGAACATTTGTGGGACAGATGTACATTATTTTAAAATATACTACTATTAGACTAAATAGGAAAAAGTAATCATCGTTGTTGTTCATTTTGAGAGGCAATCTGCTTTTATTTATATTGTACTCCATTTTTTTCAGTGCTTCATTTTGTGCCTTTTGTTTCTAAACATCTCAGTACAGTGGGCTATTTGCTCAAAGCCAATATTTCAGGCTATTTACAAATTTAGGCAGAGGTAAAGCCTATTATACAGACACTGTAGTCAGTTTTTTAGTTGTCCCAGTCTTACAATTCACCCCCCAGTGACTGACTCTCTAGCTAACATCTAAAAAGGAGCTGTGGAGCAGCATAACACAGCCTAGATTATCTTGAGTGTGCCAGAATCACTTTTCTTACTGGCTTCCTAAAGGTACTGTGGAACAGCATAGCTTGGGAAAACCTTGAGAGGTGGTTCTTAATACATGATGAGCAGTGGATCACAGCTCAGGTCTCTTGCCTCAGGGGTCCAGCTCCCAGGAGAAGCCACCTTGGTGGCTGCTGGAAGCATTCAACTCCAAGCCAGCACAAGCCAAGAGCAATGAGCCACAGCCCAGCCCAGCACAGTATCTTCTGTGAGATCCTGATTCTGAGTGGGTCTGGCTCTTGTGAAATGAGCTGTCTCATAGCCTCTGGTAACTTCAGAATTCAAAGAAGGATGGAAGCTGAAGTAGCTGTGATTCCCAGAGGTGAGGTCTTGTTAAGGTGAGAAGGAAAAACCGTGTTTGGTGAGAGCAGTGAGCCAGGAAACCTTCCCATAAAATCTAGTTAGCGAAATCCACACACGTGTGTGTCTGCTGGAAAGTATCTGCCATCTGCATAGGCTGGTGATGAGGCTACAAGTAGGATCAGTGTGCAAAATGGGAGTGCTTCAAAACATCCCAAAACAGAGCATGAGATCAACCACCTAAAAGGCTTGTCCACCATGAGGTGTCCTGTGACACTGAGTTCACATTCTTGAGCTTTTCCCACTATTTTTAAGGCTAGAGGGTTTCTTGGAAAACTAAGCTGAGCCCCAGAAGGACATTTTTTTGTGGGTGAGGGGAAACGCAATACGTGTTGAATTTGCTCACTGAAATGCATGCTAAAGTCATATACAAATTGCCTGCTCAGAAATGGATGTTTGGACAAAATCTCACTACCTTGTCCATTGTCAGATATCACCTGGCCCTTCCTGCACTTCCAACTCAAAATCAAATAAGAAAGAAATCACCTGACAGTGGAGAGCAAAATGCAGTTAGTTTGCAGCTAGTTTAGAGAGGACAGTCATTCCACAAGATATGTCTGCTTAATGTTTTGGGAACAAAGAATTGATTTGGCATGGGATGAAGAGCATCTAGCCATACTTGACTCCTATTCAGGCAGAATTTTGATATAAATCCGTGCATTAGTCCCACTGGTGCCAAGGAGATGGAAAGACATATTTAAATTTTATTGCTGTAGAATAGCCTTTTTGCTGAGGATGAGATTAAATAATGGCACCCCCAAAATAATCTGGTTTTCAATTCAACCAGTAGCTGGCACTGTGTTCTTTTTCCAGAACTTTGAAGGATTATGGCCTATAATATGACAACAATAGCAGAACTTTTTCAGCTGATATAGATGACTTTGCAGCAGGCATCAGCAGTAGCATTTACTTTCACCAGAGATGAAAGTGGCTTAATAAACTGTGTTTGTGTCAGTGCTGCATGATGCATGTGTACAGCATCGCCATCCAGAGAACAACAGGCAGCATGGGAATTGATGACTCAGACAGCAGAATTATGGTTACGCTGAAGGAGCAGGACTACGTTCTTCAAACAGAGGTCATACCTCTCCAATTATTTATAAGTTTCAGTTCAATTAGCTGATGATTGTTAAAATGTTACTTCTTGGACTTATGATTTGTTTATACAATTATCAAGTAGCATTACAACCCATCCTGTTCTCCTTTTTAATTATGAAGCCAATATTCTGCTAAATACGATGAAGTATAGATGCATGATTCAGGAATAGATACAATCAGATAAAAAGTATTGAGTCCCAAAATTATCAATACCTCTTCTGGCAAGAGCAAAATGTGAATGATGTTAAAAATAATTAAAGTTGTACAGGTTTATCCTTCTGGATATATTGAAGAGATGAAGATTTAAGGATTAGAGAAGACATGCACAAAAGGGATTGTGAGACAGTTCTGCACACTATTAATCATAAAAGGTAAATTAATGTGCCTATTTACTCTGTCTGGAAATTCAATAGTATCTAGACACATAGAATAGCAAGATATATGAAAACTGAGAACCTACAGAAATAAAACTAGCTTGGTAAAGAGTTCTGTACAGAAGGAGAGAGGAATAGGGTGGTGACCACAATTGGTCTGTCTGTGCTATTCTTGTAGAAAAAGGAATTTAATCAGAATCATCAAGAGCCAATCTAGCACTACCTAAAAAAAAAACCCCAAAAAACCAGACTGCACACTGCTAATTAAGCTAGCTTAAAATGGAACAATAAACTCTTTTGTTTCAGGACAAAAGTCAGTCATATGCAAAGTTAAGCTAGCAGTTGTTCTCTAGGGAACTTCCTCTGCTCTCTTCTGCATTGTCCAGTATATTGGCCACTCTCAGTAAGATAGTATCAGATTAGATATATCCACAGGTAAGTGTCAGGTGTGCCAAAGTGGATGAGCTGGTATGTTCCTACAATATAAGAGCTCTTCCCTCATTTTAAAAAAAAATGAATTAAGCACAATCAGCTTCTAATCATGCAGTTTTCAAAATTCAATTAAAACTAATAAATAGAAGCAGCCAGGGAAAAAATGCAACCAGGATAGATGTGCTAAGCCTAAGGGTTTGAGGGCAGTATATCAAATATGACTTGACTCTTTTCATTCAATACAACACGATTGTTAATGAGGAACAATCAATAAATGTTCTTCAAATAAAACACCAGAGAGCTGCACATGAGATAAGCAAACAACAGGAATTTGCCAAGAGGGGATGCACCTTTCTTTGTTATTACAATAACCATTGCTAATGCCTTCATTTCGGCTCAAGGGACTCCTGTAGACACTGTTTCCCCATTCTGTTGCATATATTAGTATATTAGAAAATCCTGTCCTAGGCATTCCGAGCTAAGGGAAATTCAAAATAATTTCAACACCAAATGTTTCAGTGGAAACAAGCATCAGAGTGGATTTTCTGTACAAGTAAAAAATCAAAATTCCAATTGATTAGCTGCCTATCCCACAACTGCAGAGAGATTACAGAAATTTTAAACTTTAAAAAAAATCCTAAAAGATATCTCCATTTTGTTAAACAGCTTCATTTCGAATCCACGTGGAAAATCTAAGGTTATGTTGCTCACACAGTCCTTCAATTTTTTTTGGGAACTTGGTCTGTTTAGCAATTTATATTTTATTAGAACAGCACAAGCTTGAAAACTTATGCTCTGATTCAGAAGTTCTCATCCTTTAAAATACATAAATATTAAATATATACTTTTAGATAGACAGATATAATCCTTTTCTGTGCTTCTGTATTCAGAGATATTTAACTGAAAATCTGCAGATAAATCTACAGCTAAAAATTAAATGACTTTACCAGCTGTCCACAGCAGGGACAGTCTGTAGCTCATCTATTATCTCATCTGGTCTCACCAGCTAAGTATGGTTTGGTCTAGTGAACTCTAAGATGACAGACCTCTAAAAAATCATAGGTTTGGGGTACTGCTGACAGTTGTATTTGTTATTCATAGGGTGGCACACTTTCCTCTCTGTCAATAGAGAGTGTGATTTTTAGATGCTGCTAGGGATGCTATTTTTTTTCACATGAAACAGCAAGCAAGAGAATAAATACTATTTGCAAGGGTGAGGCAGGGATATTCTTTCAGTTTCCATCACTGATAATAATTAACAACGTATCTTTGTTTGAAGTTCAGGATTTTTTCTTTTCATATCTACTTGTGTTCTAATTCCCTCCAGAAGAAGGTACTGTCCTGGCAGACAACCCAAATTTTTGAGCTGTTGCATTGTCCAAAGACAGGGAAAACTCTGTTGGAATTGCACATCAGATACTACGTGAATATCAGGGGTTGGAGAGGTTCTGGATAGGGAGATCAAGGCAAGAAATCTACTTGTTCTTCCTTGTAATGCAGGGTGATCATATAAAATTTTCAATGTGAACATACTCTCAGGGAGTATGTAGAAGGAGATCAGTCTGTAAATTCTTCCAGTGCCACAGACTGTACTGAATGTCAGGAAAAGCTTTCAACATTCATAAACTAATGTAACGAAGGTTTTTTTTCCTCCTTAAAGTTACATGAGTTGGACCATTCAGCATTACCCATAAATATCAAGCTGAAGATTGCAAAATACCACAACCTGTACCCACTAGCAGTTTCTGGGCTCTTGGGAATCAGTGTGCAGAGTTGGGCTGTGCACAGCTGAGCTCCAACTGCCCCAGCACCGAGGTCTCTTAGGACAGCAGACTGTGCTGCTTTCATTTTATGCTGATCAGCACCACACCACAATTTTTTTATGTACAGAGTTGCACCTGCACCATTTCACGTGACATACTGCCTGCATTATTTCACAGTCAAGCAGGTCCTAGCAATACAATGGTGATTGGTCCCACTGAACTCTTGCTGTCTTGGGTACCATCCTCTTCCTTCCAGCGATGGGAAGTAGTGCTAAAAGCTGAGCAGTGGTGGTGAGCTGTGCTGGAGTAAAGCAGGAGCCCCCACTCCAGGCTGCTCCCCTGCACAGCAGGAGCTCAGATGGACCTGAGAACCGAGGGCTGGCTACAGAGAAGCGCTGCTGGGGAAGCTGACTGTCTGCATCTGGCCTCTGCAAGCCACGACACCTCCCTTGTGGTCATGGAATGAATTGTGTAACAAAACAAAAGCCGTGCCTTTGCTCTCCACCTCAATGATGGCACCAGCTCACTGATGTGCAGTGAGGAGGCAGTGTGAAGCAGAAGAGCAGCATAAGGGCAACCACATTTTCTGCCAACGCCTGAGTTTTGTCAGTAGCTCTTCCTCAGGCGCAAAAGGGCTCCTGTGAAGCCTGTGCTTAGTTCACAAGGAGGGCTGTAATTAGGCAGCCTGGCAGGAGCAGTAGGTAGGCATGCATGCCTGCATGCACATAAGTACTCAAGGAGCCTTACGGTTTGTCCTGTTGTATGGTAAGAACAGAAATAATTTAATCCACAGTGATAGCAGACGTGGATGAGAATTTCAAGACAGCACCTGAAATTCAGGACGAGCAGCAATCCATCCAAAAAGCTCTCCAGCACATCTGCTGGAGTGTTGGAAATTTGACTCCAGAGCTGCTATTCCACCCACCAGCACATGCTGCTGCTTTGGAAACTTCAGCATTGTCCTTCTCATGAAAGGGAAGCTGGAAATGTCTATCTCCATTCCCACCACGACCCACAAAATCTTGACATTACAAAATAGGATGTCTTAATAGATAATAGATCTTACAGGCTCCATGAAGAGCAAAAAAATGCGATTTCTTGAGGTAAATGATGCCAGAGTTAATCCCACACAAGCACCCTCCGTAGACCTGCGACTCTGCAGAGCACATAATTTAAAAATGCCAGGACTCAAAGACCCCTTCTTGTTAGAAAAGAAGCAAAACCCACACATTTGGGGGCTTTCAAGAAAAAGAAATCTACTAACTTGACACTGACTGTCATTTAAACTGCAGGTAAACCTGTCAAAATCTTGTAATTACCTGAATTATATTGCAGGTATGGATCCTCCACAGTGTGGAACAAGGGTTTTATTTTGACTCCACTATTCCTTGTCACACAACAGCTGGGGTTTGACAACAACAGAGAATCAATGTCTAGGTAAACCATTGAGGGGTTCTTTTTTCCCCTCCAGCGATAATTCAATTTAGCAGCTATAAAGTACAAGTTAATTCTTTGCCTAATAGTCTTTGAGTTTTCAGAGATTTGCTGCTCTACTGTTTCAGAAAATATCCTGTCTAAAATGGTCAGAGCCCTTTATTCAAAATCACCAATTCCCTCCCATCAGTCTTGAGGGGGCCTCATTGTTATGAGTCTCTTTGGGATATTTCCACTGAAAAATCATATGTCTATTCCAGTTGCCATGGAACAGACAGTCTCTCCTGGTGGAAAGAAGAGCTGGCACTACATTGTGGAAAAAAAAAGTCCCATAAATGTATTATTACTAATAATGAAAGCTTGAATCTGCCACGTTTACACAAATCAACTGGCTGATTTTTATGGAAATGTTCTGCTTGATGAAGGAGGGTAGAACTGCTACAAAGTAAACAAACAGTAAATAATAATTAAATTTTAAAAAAGAAAAGTTCTAAGAATATGGAGGTTTCAAATTTAGGCTCACATCCTGCAATCTGCTTTGGGTATACTTCAATTTGGCTCCATGGAGAACAGTTTGGATGACTGTCGTCTTAAATTGGACGTAATTGCTTTGCTATCCGTGCAGGGGAATCTGTCCATGTATAATCTCCCCTTCCCTTGCCAAATTCTAAAATGAATTTCTTGAAACATCTAGTAAGATAGGAGGTGAAGGTACTTGGACAGGAATACCTGTTTCTTGCTGTATGAGCATGTGATGCCAGGGACCCTGCTCTTGATTTGGCCTATAAAGGGGCACCCGTAGTAATTCTGGGAGACACACACGGTACATTAGACTGCAGTGAACCACTTAGTGGGATTTTACAGTCTGATAATTAAGAGTGCAAGGAAACAAAATAATCAAATCCCACTGAACATACAGCTGTGAGAGAATGGAAAGAGCCGTATGAATGCTTCATTTTTAAACTTAGCTTCATGCCTTTCTGAGATTTGATTTAAAATTGCTAGTGCTTCTAGTACAGAAATGAGTAAAAATGCACAAACAAAAAACCCTTCTAAATTCAACCAGCACAATGCATAAGCAGCAGTTCCAGCTCTGGAAGTGATACCTTGTGACTCATTATAAAGCTGTGTTCACTCTGAATACTAATGCCAATAAATTAAATATCATCATTTTAAGATGTTCATGATCTCATCAGCAGGGAAAAGTGCAATGTGCTTTTTCACTGGCAATAGGTAATAGTAATTATTAATATATATGAAGCAATATGTTAACTTATTATGAAAGGTTCCTCAAGCATACTTTCCAAGCTATCTCCAGCTTTGCGTAAAGAAGGAACAAAAGAGGAGGTTCCCTCCTAATCAGGTTTTTTATCAATATCAGGTGAGACTTTCTGACAGCAAAAGTTCCAAAAGATGTAGTCTATTTATTGAAACCTTTAACTTTAACTGGACAATTTTTATAATGCACTAGGGTATTTGTCCATTGCATTTTACATCCAAACAAGAACAATGCACCAAGAGTGGAACATTTGGGTCAGTGGTAAATAAATGATGCTCAGTACCAAAACCAAGGGTATACAGATAAGAAAAGAAGAAATAGGAGTAAGGGAAAAATTTTGCGGCCTTTCCCACATAATTCTAGCTCTGTGTTATATAAATTAGGTTTCATGTCCTGCATAGTCATTAGGTATCGGAAGCGATAAAAATAGACATTTAACTGTTATTCCTTGGTAACTTTTAAACTCAAGGTGTGACTTAAGAGAGGACTGCATCAGGGCTGGAAAGTATGATGCAGGGACATCTGGAGACAATTAGTAGAGTGTAAAAATAAACTGTATGTCCTAATATATATTTTTTGCTGTTTCCAGTGTCTGTGATTCTGTGCTAACAAGCAGTTTTACAAAATCAGCTTTTAATAGCAGAGTATCAAATTAATGAGTATGACTGTGCTTGGCATGTGGTACCTAATGCTTTGTAAGCATAAGGTTAGAAGAAGCATCATTTCTCTCAAAGTGACAGTATGTACTCATCCCTGGTACAAACAAACATCTTATTCACCATGCACTGAGCATGTCCCCAGAAGCCATATCCAGAGCAGGACACCTCTCCTGAGCTGAAAAACCAACCCCTATTTCTCTCAGTCTCTCTCTCTCTCTCTCTCTCTCTTTCTCTCCATACATTCAAGGCCTTAATCATGTCAGTAACTCTATACACATTTGGAACAAAAACAAAAAGTCTAGGGTTTGGTTTATAAGGGTGATTCCAAAGGGTCAGCATGAAAGCTCGTTTAATTGCCATTTGCAAACCAACATGTCTGTTTCACAGAGGATGCTCAGAGCAGACTAGAAATATTTATTTTCTCAGAAAAGTCAACTGTTGTTTCCTTCAAATGTACTCATTCTGAGAAGCCTCCAAGGCACGCTCAGTCTCACGCAGAATTAAGTGGTTCCTTCCCTGCTAAAGCTCCCCAACACTTAAAAACCTTTTCATCTGCAAGCACTGCTGAAGGGAGTTGTCGTAAATTTAAAAAGAAAACCCACAAGCCAACATTAAACCACCACATTACTTATGGCCATGAGTTCTGCTATGTTTGCATGTCCCAGTCTCTGCACAGGATGTGGGCAAGGCAGGGTGCAGGGATGGGGAAACGAGGCAAAAGATGGATGAAGTCTTTCAGGGTCAAATGGGAGATTTAAACTAGGAAGGTGGCAGTGAAGCCAGTTATTCAGAACAACATCTCAACCCTGCTCTGCCATGCTTAAGACTAGACATGCTTCCTAGCTGGGCATTACACAGCATCGTAATGCCACTGGTCAAGATCAGCAAGCCGAGTAAATGTGAGAGACAAAGAGAAGCCACACGACAAGTACAAAAATACAAGAAAAGATAAAGAAACTGTCAAAAAAAAAGTATATGAGACAGTAAGAAAACTCAAGATAGCCGAAAACACTCAATATAAATAAAGAGGATTTGAGTCTGTGATTCTTAATGGATGAAAATGTATAAATCAATTCAATCTCATCTCTACCAGGGAAAGTGAGTAAGAAAGAGGTGCACACAAACATTTCAGTGTGTTCTCAGTCTACCTGATGAGTTGATATGATTAGATTATATTCTTGGTCAGTTTCTAACAAATGTGACAAGTGAAGAGAAGGGGCAAAAGTTTCAGTACATACTAAAAAGGGAAAGAAATATACATTTCATTGTCTGGTAGCATGCAATGGTATCCTACTGTAGCTGTAAAATTAATTACTTTATTAGAAATTGTTAGCCATAGAATTTACGTTTTTTTAGACTAAGCATTTTAAAAGGAGAGTGTTAGCCATAGAACTCATGTATTTTAGTAAGGTTGGAAGTTCTCAAGGGTTAGTGCATAGTTTACAATTTCTTGTGAAGATTCGTTACAGGCAAGAATTTTTTTAAAACAGAGACGCTTGCTTGCACCTGTGAAGAGTGATAAAAGCAAGAAAGACGACGAAACAGACATGACAAGACTGGGTTTAGGCCTTGAACTAGATCCAGAAGGCAGGAAACCATGCCAGAACCAAGGAGTCAAGAGAACAAGTGATTCAAGGGGGGCGTACTGTGGGGGAAAATGGGGTGGGACAGGTGAGGTAATCCTTGAATCTGTAATTAGAGGATGGTATACAGCTATGAAACCTGTGTGATTCGGGGTGCATCCTTTGGAATTTTTTCCAATGCACCCGGTGCTGCAAAAAATGTGTGTGTTTTTTGGCTTTCTATACTCAAAACGAGTCTAGAGAGTTTCTTTTCTGACTTTTCATCATCACTACCATGTGCTCAACAAGCACTACCATTTTGCTGTAGTTTATCCACGTTGGTGATAAGTAAAAAGACTCCCTTTCTGAATAGAAACTTCATATTGCTTTTCTCCCTCATAAAGCCTTAGTGATTACGGGGAAACAGCCTCCCCAGAAGACAAGCTCCCTATGTGAGAAGAGTGCTAATCACACAGCAACTATCTGCAGAACTTACTATACAGTTCTGAGTGAAATAAAAATCAAGTTATTTACTCTTTACTGTTTAGTTAGTTTTTCCTTCTACAATCCTGAAGATCAGAAAGAAGAGAAATTAACACAGGATCAATTTTTCCCCTAATTCAGTAAGCTAGAATGGTTGATGAGTCAAGAACTTGCACTAAAGCACTCTGCAAGGCCTTTAGGGTAGAATTTGGATCTACCAGATCTCTCTCCAGTCTTGGAGAAGCCTACATTCCTACATTGTTTCCATTTTCCAGTGCTAAAATAATGCTTTTGCCCATCTTCTCTCAGTTCAGATTTTGAATGCATTAGGATCCAGGATGGTATTGCACATGTGTGCACAGGGTTTGAAAACTGAGCCATTCTCCTGCTTGAACACAAGAAGACTATTACGATCACCAGAAATAATAAACTACAGAAAGTGTTCCTCAACTTTTGTGCCTTAACCCTGGCACTTGAGGAGCACAACCTTGACAATGCTGTATCTGAGAGGAACTCTTCCGGTTGTAGTAACTTCACCCTATTCACCTTAAATGGCCTCTTTTATCTCTGCATACTGATTTCCAGTGGCTTCTGAAAGCTGAGAGAGAGATCAATACCCATTGATTTGATGGATATTCAGAGATGAGAGGAAGAACCTTCCTAAAGTTAAGGTTTCCTTATATGATTCCATTACTGTGGGCAACACTGCTGCTGTGGTGACTGTAGGGCTCCTCAGTGGTCAGTGGGGTCTGTCATACCACATGTCACTATACCCTGACTGTGCAGTCAGTTTGCCTTCTAGCTTCTTGCTGGCGGGGACCAAAAAAAGGGAAAACTTGGACCCTTCCTAGAAATCACTCAGCTCTTTCTGCTATGGAAAAAGAGAGTCAAGAGCTGAATAAAAGCCTGGATTCATTTTCTTTCCATTTTTCCATTGTACAAAATGTTCTCAGTAGAGATTAATGTCTCTTCATGATCACGCATTACCTCATCCAAGAAAGAACTACTCAGCCATCACTCAGAGAAATAAAACCAATCTCATGTCAAATCACCACTCTCCTGCTTTTATCAAGTCATCATCTGAACTAAGTCCGGTCAAGGAAAAACAAATGAAGAAAAATTTAAAATTTGAATCCATGTTCACCAAGATCTACAGCAACCAGGAACTACCCAGAAAATACTTCTTCAGACATTTGTGCAATGTGAGCCCAATAATCATGCCACGCCTAAACCCCCAAGCTGATGCTTCCACCTAAGGTGAACTAGAATCCCACAGTCAGAGGATACCTGGACCCTGTGCACAGGCTGGGCTGCATGGCACTGCCATAGCTGGGTGGCCTCCTAGAGGCTGGTGGGGCAGCTGGAGATGGCACTCCAGCTCTGTTCTACCACTGACTCGCTGAGAGTCTTCACATAATTTGCTTAGTAAGTTATCTCAATTAGTAAGTTATACTCACTATCCCTGCATAGATTTGGCTTTCCACCTGCAAAACAGGCAGAGAAACTAATTATACATATGATTACACTACCTACCTCTACCTACAGCACATATTAATAGCACTCGAAGCACAGAAGTAGTTCAGGGGTGATTCACTTCTGGATCTCACTAATGAGGTACAAATTGTTAGGTTTATCTGTGCAAAACACCACCAGAGCCTCAGAAGAAGAAATAATGCACAAAATTATTCTTTCATAATTGTTCATAACTGTGTCTCTGTCTGAAGAAGCACATTGTGCCATGGAAAAGTAACTCACAAGACCCTATTTCACTTTCTCCTATTCACAGCCATGCTATGGGGGCAAAGGTACCTAAAATCATATGTCTGGACATTATCGCACCTGCCATCTGCTCCTTCTGCACCTACAGAGAGGTCAACCAGAGGCATCCATCTGTCACTTCACACATCTTTCCTCCTTGGGCTGTGCAGCACTTGTACAGCTCCAAAATCAGTACACTTCAGGGGATCATTTTTCTATTAAACATCCAACCCCTGCCAGATGTCCACTGTTAGTCTCTCACATGAGTATCAACCAGCTTAAATAGATTTTTACTATCTAGGTTTGTCATAAATAGGCAAAATTCAAAACAAGTGCAGCAAAGAAGAGATATGGAAATATTAAAATAGTTCAGTAGATCAGCTTTCTCATTGGAACAGATGTGAAGGGACCCAGATTGCATTTAACATCGGTATAAAATCAAAGATGATCTACTCAATTAAATTTTTCTCCTTAAAATTAAATTATCAGAGCAACCAAGATGCAAATCTGGAGCTGATTGCACCAGCTGTGTTCTGACAATGTCTAAACTCCTGTACTAGCAAAAGAAAGAAATTGTCAAGGATCAGAAAATAAATTAAGAGATACTTGGCGGATTTCAGCTGGAGTGTTTATGTGAGTAGCTGCATGTAAAAAACAGCTTGCACAGACCTTATATATATATGTTTCTGTATGAGTCTGTGTGAGACTATGCTAATGTGGAAAACAGGAGGAAAAGCATCCTTTAATGAATACCTAGCTTTAAGTTTTGCAAATAAATGTTCTATTAAGTCTATGTGTTTTCAGTACAGTATCAGTATTTTATTAACTGCAGTAAAGCCGTGCATTGCCTGGCAAAGTCCTGAAGAATGAACAGTGTTCAACAACATGAACCCTAACAGAAGGACACAAGAAAGCCAGTCACAGCTCACATGAGTAACTAGTTTGTATCTGTCATACCTGTCTGTACCATTTCCATATTTTACTAATACAATGTATAAAATAAATAAATACTGTATAAAGTATATATATATAATAGCATAATTTATTTCAGTGGAGCAATAATGACCTAAACCAAGCTAATTATGCACTTCTTTCTGTGCACTGAGAATGTGATTTAATGAATTAAAGAAATTTGAATGGTGTGACTCTAGACTTACTCGAAATATAGGCAGAGAATGATCTTTATACCCTACAGAAGCATTAAAAATAATCTATTTTCATTTGTTCCTTATGGCAATGATTTGGTATCAAGCAGCTCATAAACTGAAAAACGCAAATTTAGAAAGAAACCTGAAAATGTTACTCAGAGCAGCAGAAATCCCAGGATTTCCCTTTCGTGAAACCTTTCTTCTTGTTAGGAAGTAAATGTAGCATGTTTCATGCTCTTGCATTCTCATCCACTTGTGTGAAATACTTCTTAAACAATACTAAAAATTAATCCTCATTCCCAATGTTTCCACATTCCCATTATACATACTGTTGCTTTGTTGACTGACTTGTACTTGCTGAGCTTCCTCTTTACCAAAGCATGTTAATGTTTTTTATCTCAGTTATAACAAAAATTTTTAGATAAGAGACATTCAGGACTATTTTTTTCTTCTTCAAATATTCTGGATCTTCTCTTCAGCTGGACCTTCTATTCCCTTATTCAGGCTAAGAATTTGATTTAGTGACTGTCAGCGTAGATATGGTCACAGGGGAATGAACAGACATTGTTTGTTGGTTTTTTGGTTTTGTTTTTTTTTTGAGGGAAGCATCAATATTGTTTTGAGGGAAGCAACTTGGGCAGCCACAACTCTACCCAAACTTTGCAGCATTCTCCTCACAGTCTGATTAATTCCCATTTAAATGCTAGGAAATAAAATTAAAGGAATGAAAACTGCAGGTGCTCCATCACTGTCAGCAATGTTTTAGAGTATTGCAATCCCAACATACATTAAAAACAGCCTAAGGGTGCTTTTAGCATACTGACTTAGAACTAAGAAAAACTCCTTTCAAAAGAGACCCATTAATCCCCTCCATCACAAAAATTGGCTTTAGAGAAGAGCCATCACAAATACAGTTCCATTCAAAGCTGAATAAATAGCTAGAAGGCTGCTGACAGGAATACTATAGAAGAGTAGCAGTCAGACATACATTTCCAAGGTCTCTTCTTTACATCATCTCCTAACTGTGCCATGGAGCACTCTTTCTGGGTGAAGACTAGCCGTCCATTACACAATTTAGCTTCTGCCTCTCTGTGAAGGCCATAGGAGATACAGTTTGGTAACTCCAGTGTCTCCTCACCAAATAATTGAGAAGTTCTGCAATATTTCTGTGAAATGCATCATAGCGATATCTGCTCCATGAGATGACAGAACAGCAGGCTATACACTTCACTTACACATATCTATCACCTTTATGTTTGTGGAGCACTTAAACAACGGGTTCCCAGCCCTTGCTGGGGGCTGTAAAGACTTTTGGGCTAGAAATAGGAATACTGAAATTCCACTGCCCTCACCAGAATGGTATTGCAACTGCAAAGTCACCGATGACTGTTTCCATGTTGTGTCCCTTGCTGATGCATCTCCCGGAGGTAGCAGCCTGAATGCATTATGGGCAAAGCTATGCACCTCCCCTTTTCCTGTTGAACAATCCTACCATGTTCCTATGACAACCAGCACTGCCAAGGTCCTCTATAAATGAAAATGGGGTCAGAGAAGGGGAAGAAAGCACAAGATTGATGCAGTTCATATGCAAACTTGCCCTAGAGGCAACATCTTAAAAATCTACAGTGTCTGATGAATGCAAGAACAGGATAGTAGATGTGCTTAATGCATATATGGCAGACAGGTTGAAATTCTCTTATGCTGAACAATGGAAAAATGGATTAAGTAATGGAATAAAAATAAATTAATATTTTAAATTACTGAAATTTGTGGCAAACTCAGTAGACTATGAGGTACCAGTCTCCTGCTGCATACATGGAGTTCCCATTCTAATATTCCTATGCTTTAATTTAAGCATCAAAGTCCCAGACCTGTCAGAAAAATACAGCCTCTCTAGTGACCAGAAGCACTATGAGTGATATCAGTGAACCTCTAATGTATTTACTGATTTTATATATGAAAATAACAAAAGAGGTGCTTATGACTGGTGATTTATGTCTTCATCAAAATACTTGTCCTTCAAACTAGACCCTGAAATTCACTAAAATTAATAGGGTCTTGAGATTGGAATATGTGTTACAAATTAATTCATTTTTGATCTTATGAAATGACAAGCATAATACTATTGGCATCCTACCACACCTGCATAAAAAATAATGCCTGATGGACTAATATGTATTGGCTTACTCAGAAAAGAAAACAAAAGAATGTAAATCTCTAAAGCTTGTTTACCAGATGCTTCCACAATATTCTGCCATAACTCAGGAAGAGCTATCAGTTTTGAATTTTCCTAAGCTGAGAAGCTCTCAGTTCAGTGTCTTGTGTATTTCAGGGTTGTCAAAATGAAACCCTTGCAGCTAATAACTTTATAAAGGGATAATTTTCTCACTGCCAAATTCATGACTGTATCCTACTCTTGCACAGATGCATTGTAGAAAACATGTTCTGCTATGAAAAGGCAGCCACAGATGACTGGCCTCACGGAATGACTTCATTTTCTTTCTCACTACAGCTTTGATGTGCAGGGAACAACACTAATCAGAGAGCAACCTTCCCCACCCTTGCTGGGTGGGCTACCCTTGCCTATTCCACTCTTCTCATCCTACCTCCAGTGGCAGTTTCCAAAGGGCTGCCAAACAGGGCAGCTCTGCCAGACTCCTTTATCTACACTTCCCAAGGAGCACTCAGAAATGCTGCAATAAGAAATTCTAGGTGTAGGTCCTTTTTCGGTGGCTGTAAAGGAGCTACTTCTTTTGGTAATTCAACCCTGGCTGTGGACAATGAGCAATGAAATACATGGACCTGAAAGCCTTGGAGGAGGTAAAATCAACATGCTCAGCTATTGGCTCTTGTGAGCAGGAGGTGAACAGATGAAGAACTGCTTGACACCTCAAAGCAGAAAGAACTCACCCTCACTGATACCGTGACAGACAAAACCACATGAGGTGAAGTCTTTCCTGGCACAATTGTCTTGTTGCTGACTGCAAAAAAAACCTCTTGGTCTCCTCCTCTACCAAAGTCACTTTTTCTTGCTTCCCTCCTAGCACAAGAACTGATGGATGCAGAGGAAAAGCTGAGTACTGAAAATGAAATAATGCCTCTTCTGTTGCCCCTTTTTTAGCTTGCTTTTCTTCACCTGTCTTGTACAAAGCACACCTATTGATGGAAGCTTCCAAAACAAGAAGACAGCACCGCAGGCAAAACCAGGATAGTCAATTTTCCTCGTTTGCTTTTTCAGAAGTCTCTTTTACAGAGGTTTCCATTTCTGGTTGTCAGGGGCTCTCAGCAGCAGAAAGCATGACTGAGCATTGTTATGAAATGTCATTTTTAAAATTCCTTCTAATAATATTTAATAAAATTTATTTGTTTCAATAGCAGAAGATTTACTGTAAGTTTAGAGTTATGTTCGAAATCCACGAACATGAAGGATGTTGAAACTATGCAAAAACGTATTGCTTTCCAAAGTAACATTAATAATACATTTGTAGATATTGAGACCCGCTCTATACTGGTTGAGACAGAGTATGGACATAATGTATTCACAGGCACTGTGGATAAATCACCTCAATAAATTCTTCATGCTATACTGTAATCTCCAAAAGCTCTCTGACTGGTAAAAATCATGCTTGCTGATCCGACTGGAGTTCTTTGTACAATCTTGTTATTCATCTGCCAGTGACACATGAGTTTGAAACAATCAATGTCTTTATACATCTGCCACCACAAAACAACTTTACTTCACAAAATAGTCTTGACTGTTTTTAAAAAATACTAACATAAACCTACATCCTTTTGCACATGCCTCCCTCATGTTCCTCCTCAGCATATCAGATCACACTTTGAAAATACACTTACCTGTGCTTTTGTTCTCACAAAGGCAGTAGTCAAAGCTTTTCAGTAATTTCTACTTAATATTTAAACACAAGAAATAGTTCTTTGGAAATTATCAGTGAAATGAGCGCACTACACGGCAATCCTTCCTTAAGAATAAATATCATATTCTACTCACAGACAAATTTTAGAGAAATACACCTCTATAAGCACATGCATTACTTTCAAAATCAACTGTAAATACTACTTTGATGATTTAAGTACCGAGGTGACCTGCATGCTTGGTCTGTGTTTTATCCCCTTGTGAATCCTGCTGGCCAGAACAAACACACACCGATGCATCCTTTGCGCTGGATCACGGGCTCAGCAACATCCCACTGCTATCAAAGTAGTCACTGAACAGGAACGGAAACTTTTGTCACAGCCAGTGACAATATGCCTCTAGTCCAAAAAGTGGGACACACAAATGTAGTCTGGAGATACAACAGGACCATGTGTGATCTCCATTCCTCCATGGATACAAAGCTTGAATCCCTTCAATCCATAGGACAAAAGGGGCTTTACACTCGTCATGCCATGCTGAAAAGCATCATCTCTGCTAGACCTAAGAATTTCATCTTGAAACACTGAAGACTGAGATTTCCCAGTCTCTTGTAATTCACAAGCCAGGGAGTAAGAGGGACTCTTATCATACTTTGCTGCATTGTCTGAAAAGCAGAATGCAACTTGGAAATTAAATTTTGAGAGTAATGTCTCTAGTCCATAAATTTCACATTTATATTTAAATATGTTAAGATAGGTGTTGGTGAAATCGTAAAAAAACATTCATTTGAATTCATGTGAATTCATCTTCCATCCTCTGACATTTTGACAGTGGGCACCTGAGGATGCAGAGAATGTTCCCTATAAGGGACACATTCCTCTGAGGATTAAATGTACGATTATTCAACCAGAAAATTTAATTTTAAAAGACAAGTAGTAGGAAACAGATTTCTTTTTTCATTTGCTCTTCACACTTTCTGTAATAATCTGAATATTTCAAAAAAATAAAAGCAGAAGGATGGCATAACCAATGCCTGTTAATAGAAAAATAATTGGCTTAAATGAGGCACACATTCATACGCACAAAAAATAAATGGCCCAAGAATTCTTTTGAGAGTTACAATATTTTTAGCCATATGGTATTTCTTATTAATTGTTATAATTACTAACTGAGAGCCAAATGTATACTCCACACTGTACAACACATCCAAATACTATCAACCCCTAGCCCCAAATGCTTACAGTTCAAAAGATAAGACATGTAGGAACAAGAGATCCTGAGAAATGCAGTGACAAGGAAAAAAGCCCAAGGTCTCCTAGAAATTAGGAGGTGCTTTGGGCCTTACTCTTGCAGCTGCATCAGCTACATTCCTCCTCTGAGAATGACAAAATGGGCTCTAAGCCTTTGTCCTCCACAGAGTCAGCAAAGAAAAAGAAGCAAGAAAAAGGGAACACACTTTGAGGCTTAACAATCCATGGTGGCTCTACAACATATTTTGGGCCTTTAGCAATTTATGCTAATTGAATGTAACCCTCAAGCTGTTCTTTTTGTGATGGGGCTGCTCTGGAGCACAGCCAGCCCAGAGTCCACAGATACACAAGCTGCTGAGCTGAGCTGTGTTGTGCAGCTCTGGGTCACCACAAACCAGGGGAACTAAGCTGAAAATTTTTATGCAGCAGTGAAAACCACTGTAGGAAAGGCAAGTTGCTCTGCTAGGAGGGAAGCACATTTGTCTGGATGTTCTGGTTTGGGCTTGGTGCTACAGCATCCCCAAAGCTCGCCCTGCTGCCGTGTTTACTATCCTGCCTATTTTACATGAGGCCAGGAGCAGGGAACATGCACAGAAGGGGACAGTGGCCTTCTTAGGGTTGCAAAGAGCCACATGAAGTCACTAAATGATGTCATCCCCTTCTGTAAGAAAGAGGGATGTTTTCCATCTGGGAACCACCTGTAAAGACAAGTGCCCTGTAACTGAGAGAAGCTTAACTGCCAGGAGCATTGAGATGATCCCAATAACAATTCAGACTTAAGGCATGTTTGGCAGAACTGCCTTTTATTTCTGACACAGATTTTCCTGATACAAGAGCTAGTCAAGTCTACATACACTGCACACCACTCATCCCAGCTTTTCTTTTTGACTCTGAATCTACAAGGAAAGAGGACCTTCCTTTTTTTGATGATATACGTTAAGCCTTCTCTGTCTTATCCTGCCTGCAGTTCATTTGTCTCCACCTCAGAGGCCAGAGGATTTATATCTGACTCCCTGCCGGTCACACACATGCTCAGCAGTGACTTTTGAAACTAATGGTTCCAATCATAAGTGTCCCAAGGACAAGGAAAGATGCACTGCAGTATGCATAGCTGAGGCCCAGGGTAGTGTTACTGTATCATGTAGATGATCTCTCTCCTAAGGGATTGCATGAAAAAAAAAAAGCTGCTAGTGTCCATTCCTATTAAGCTGTAGCCACTACTCCACTCCTCCACATTCTCCTTGTCTGCTCCTGGGAATCAGACTTGCAGGATCCTCCTTTCCTAAGCACCTATTGCTGTTTCTCTGGTGCAGGCTTCATCCTTAACAACTTTCAGGGCACCTCTGTGCAGTACAGACTGTAATGTGATTAACTTTATGCTTCACAACCTCAGCACTAAGAAGTAGGTCCCAGGGCAGGGATTTAACATGAGGCTCTCAGGCATGCATACAACCTTGATCAGAAAAACAGCTCTTCCTTCCTGGAATGGCACAACAAAACAGCTTGGAACTAGGTGAAATGGCTAGTTGCTCTAAGGAAACAACACTGCCAAATCCCAGCACTACTGAAGTGAATGACATAAAATGGGAGATAATTGATCCATTCTACCTCCAAGACAAGGTCGAAAGATCACAGGACTTGAAGCCACTTTCCTTCTCTCCATGTCCTTTAAGGCTAAACTAACTCTGTCTATTCGAACACAAGTATTTTGCCCTGCAAGCATACTGTTGTCCATTTATTAGGTGTTCTCATTGTTTTTTATCTTTACTTTCTTCTCTTTGACATTTTCATTGTGATGTCTGTATGTTAATTGTAAATGCCCTCATCAACGAGAAGCTGTGATAGCATAATGAATTTGTAGCCTCTACAGGACCCAGTGGAATCTAATGCTCTAGAAGATACTGCAAAATCATCATTCTACTTTCCATGGGATGCTAACTTGAAGAAGCAATGCCTTTTCCAAATGCATAAAGAATTAGAAAATTCGTGTTAAAATACTGAGCATCCCTCACATGCTGTCTGCATGGGAATTCCATCAGCAACAAAGCCCTGGGTTGCACAAAATGGATTTATAACCTGGTCAGAAATCATGCTGTTTTCCACACAGTTTACACAAAAGTACTGTCACTAATACTCCATGGTTCACTCTGCAAGTCACAATGAAATGTGATGTGAGGTCTTGTATAAATGCACATATTTTCAAACTCTTTCAGGGTCTCCTGCAATGACTCATAACTATTGATGACACTGGCTATCGAGTTAATTAATACAAATATTCTTTAGGGATGAGAGGGAATTGCTAATTCCTTTTCTAGCAATAAGGAATGTACATGTGTTAAAGATCTCAGTGAGATAAAGTTTGTTGTGGGGGGTCTGAACATTTCCATGTAAGGAATATTTTAGCTTTCTAATGCAGAGCATGCTTTATTCTGCCAGAACACACACGTCTTTCTACTGACGATGGCAGTAGCTTGAAAGATATTTACATGTACCTGCAGTAGAGAGTTAGGAACAACAGTATAATGAATACAGAATATGCAATAAATCTGATCAGCACAAGTGTTTCAGTGGGTATATGAAATACATTTAAAGATTGCAATTATACCATCAATAAGAAATTAATGTATCTGCTTTATTATGAGGAATTTATTATGAGGCCATCTCTCTACCCACCCCCGTGTTGCTTCCTTCCATGCCTCTTCTTTATTTTTTCCTTTCCTTATAACCTGGTCTTAGCAAGCACTGATTAATATTCATTAATTCTAAAGCAAAATATTTATGCTCTGCACAGTATTACATAGTTTTGAAAGAAAGTCTGCTCCCTTACATTCAAGGAAAAGGGATTCGATTTTCCAAAGTATCTTGGCATTCTGTATCAGAGACGTGCCTAGTGCATTTCCTAAAGGCACCTGCAGAAGTTTCCTACTTACCCACTGGGAAGAACACAGGTTAATCTGCTTAGGTACTTAGGAAAATTCACTGAGTGCCAAAATTAGTTATTAAGCATTGCTGATTTG
This sequence comes from Pseudopipra pipra, assembly GCF_036250125.1. Taxonomy (NCBI): domain Eukaryota; kingdom Metazoa; phylum Chordata; class Aves; order Passeriformes; family Pipridae; genus Pseudopipra; species Pseudopipra pipra. Next base: position 111,284,904 of record NC_087549.1, read on the forward strand.
GAAAACCTGGCCCCAGAAATCCTGTCCTTGGCCCTGGATATGACAGAAGCTTGGTCTTGACTGCCAAGACTAGCTCAAGAATCCTGTTGTCATCATACTGCAGCAGAAAAGCTCAGTGATGGCAGGGTTACACTACACTGTTCCTCCAAAACCTGGAACGGTGGGTTCCTCCTGGGCACTCGTGGTGCACATCAGAAGAGATTCACCAGCTGCTGAGTCTGCTGGAGACCCTGCACCTCCACCCCAAGGAAAGGGCCTAAGAAGGCAAGGTTTCCTTGCCTTCTCTAGCTGAAGGGATGTGACATGCTATAAACTTTCCTCATTTCCAGAACCTTTTGTGAACCTAGTAGAGGAATGGCTTTAAGTTACTATAGCAGGGGTAGAGTATTTTTCCTGCCAAGGTCACTTTTCAAACATCTTTTGTAGAATACATAACAAACATCTTCCTTTTATCCAAGAATAATGTGGGGAATAAAATCATGTGAAAGGAGACTATGGGCTTTTTCCAGACCTCGGGAGCACATCCTGCCCTTGAGGTTTCAGGCATTAGAGGATATGCATAGTTTAAACCAATAGTGTACTACAAAACAATACATTCATAACAATTATGTATAGGCCTTGACTTGTAAAGGAAGTTTTGCAGATGCCTGTTTTCAAAATAAAGACCAGCTGGATGCACTGCTTCAAGAAGCAATGGCCTTATTCCAAAGGATAACTTAGATGACACTTCAAAGCAAGTTTTCTTTGCAGGTAGAGTTTTGAATCCTTTCACTGAGTTGCATGTGCTTAAATTTTGGCATATGCTCAAGTGCTTTGGAGATTTTTTGTAGAACCACAGAGGACATCCATATATTTTCTATTTAGAGAACAGATAGGGATAATACCCAGCACGTGCCGCCGAGTTGGATGACACTTTGATTTATGTGTATTTCTTCTGAACTGTTTCCACAGCCTGCAATGAGCTTGGTTTTATAAGTATTTCTTGTAAATTATTTACGCAGCCTGTAGTGAGCTACAATGGACACATACATGAGTGATCATAGCTGCAATAATCTCCACAGTTAGGTCTCCCTTGCTCAAAAATAATGGGATGTAGCATGCCAAGGGGAAGCTGGAGGGAGAAAAGTTCAAAGGCTTTGCCAAAAGTCAAAGATACTTTTAACATAAAAAAGTTTCAGCACCTAAACATGGGAAAATGTTTAAATATAGTATAATTAATATATTTCAGTATAAATATTGCTGTTACTGATACCAGTGGTACATGTCCTCATTCATGGCAGTTCACACATGGGGTAATATCAGATAACAATGTATATTAAGTATCTAAGAGCAATTTTTCTGTCTTTCTCACAGGAACACTGTCACAGGCATTGGATAGTTCATGGACCTCAGACCCCAGCGTGCCTGTTGACATATAAATTTTCTTATTTCGAATTATTGGAATGCAGTCCAATGGCGATTGAAGCCTATGGCTAGTGGCACAGTCTGCCTGGGGCTGAGAACTCAATTTACATATTTAACTGCCTTTGCTGGAGTAGGGCTTGCTTGCAATATTGTCAAAACCACACCAATGTCTCTTAGGCACAGATGGGAAGAAAAGAAGGCTTGGGGAAAGAAATAAATGTTTGACAGGATATTCTTGTTTTATATTGCAACATATCAAAGCAAGTTGGGAACATGAAGGCTGGGAATAAAATCCCAATCCTGCTAAAGTCGATGGGAGTTTTGCTACTGAACTCAGCAGGACCAATATTTCATGGTTGCTAGGCTCTTGCCTGCATATCAGTAACACTTCTTCCTCCACTCGATGCTGAGTGTCAAAGACACACACATGAAATTGCACAAGCTGATAAGTCTTTGTTCCTGAAGTTTCATTTCTATTAGAGATGGTTGAAGGGGAAAAGAGAGAAAAGTCACATTTGTACTGCTGCCTATTCACTCTCCCCCTAAAACCTCTCTCTCAAGGCGTGAGGCAAAGAGCATCAAATCTAAAATAGATTAGATAGACACACTGTTGTACAATGGGGATCATTTCAGGTCCAAAACTCAAATAATTCCGAACATCAGTTGGAAATAATATTGTGGATTAATTTTTGACATATGAGATTATTGTTTTAACAAGGCGGTAAGGAATTTTAAAACCAAATCCTTGCAGCATTTTTCAGTTTGGATAAACATACATATATATATTTATTTGATATCTTTTGGTTTTCTAGCATAATGATCATGGACATTGTTACCAGAATGTCACACAGGTGGTGTGTGAATGCTTGATGAATATAAATACTGTGAAGTTATCCATGTTCTCATTAATTTTGAAAAATCTACAGGGTTCTAGTGCAAATAAGTACCAGTATAAATTTGAAGGTGCTTAATGCCAAGAACATACTCAGACTATCAAATTACATGTGCAAAAGCAGGAATTGCTTGTTTGCCAGTAGAAAGAGCAAATATAATATTGTAATTGTCTGTTGGCTTTTTACCCCAAATTCAGTGTCAAGGACTTAAACCATGACTTGAAATTCTACAGCACCAGGCCTATTCCACATCTTTCTGTGTTTCAACAAATCTGCAAGAAAAGTGGAGAACTTTTCACAATATGATAGTTGTTTGAGTGGGTTGCTATGTCCTAAATTTATATCTGCTCTTGGCAAAACAGAGCAATAGATGTACTTCCCCAACAGATGTACCTCAAACTCGTTAAAGAGTTCATGCTATCTGTGAAATGCTATCGACTCGTAATGCCTTTAAGGGCATGAATGTTCATGGAACCAGTGAATTTAAAATAAACACTGAGAGCTACTCATGGGAACAATCTCAGGTTTGGAATGACAACAGCCATCCAATTCACTGAGTTGTGCTTATCTAGGCAGCAAGCAGGAACCCTTTCTCTTGTATGTGCATGCAGCTGAAATCTCACTAAAGGGCACATCAAGGACACTGGAGCCTACATCTGATAAGAAAATGCATATTCTATTTAGTTTCTTTACAAGGTGCATTGGTTTGCTTTTATAGCCCTCTTTAAAAAGGTCTGTTTTCCAGGACAGGATCACAAAATGGAAGGTTGCAGCTTCTTTCAAGAAGGCAGTTTTTGCTGAGAAACCGAAGCAACAACCTTTAATTGAATTCTGGGAAAAGGAAGTGTTGATGGACTGCTTGCTGTGAGCTGCCCGATGGGCAGGCTGTTACCAAGCCATGTGACTCTCAAATACAAATGCCTCAGCCCAGTGAGTATCCCAAAAAGCTCTGTACACGATACACTGCATAGCCAGAGGCTGTTTACCTTTCTAATTTTTAAGCAAACCAGATGGAATCTGTTACTGGATAACCACTCCCTGCTGTTGTCTTTGCTCAGGCTATACCTACTAGTCTAACAGCGCACAACAAAAACATTGTTTTCTTTTCTCTCTGTGAGTCCTTGTGAATGATAGGCAGACACTCTCCGCTGATCTGTATCAAGTGATCCCAAGTACCTTTAAGCTCACGTCAGCTCTATGTTTCTAGTGCATGGATTAATTATACATGGCTTGTGCAAGCTGAGAGCCCTCTGTGGAAGCAAGCAGGCTCATTTGCACTAAGGACACAGTACCTACTGGTCACAGGATCGGAGGGTTTGATGGGAGCTTTTGAATTCATCTAGATGACCTCTGTCTCCCTTGAGAGATGTTTTTTTTTTTCCATTCGGTGCTTCCGTGCCAGACTTAAATCCTCCTGATTAGCCTGTTCTACCATTTCAATATCCTAACCTGCTAAAGCATGCTTGCCTGATGTCTAGTGTCAAGCTACCTGCTCTATAAATCCATTTCTTCATGTCTTATCTACTACCGTGAGCAGAGAACAGGTTATTCCTCTGCTTCTGGCAGTAGTCTTTTTTGTAGTTACCATGCCTCTTCACTCGCTTTAAATGAGCCGTGTATAATTGCATAGACGAGCCATCAGTGCATGCCATCTTATTAATAACACGTAATTATTCACAGACAGCACTTGGCAATAGAAAAAGGAGTGGGTGGGTGTGGGTTCCTATTAGATGCAAGAGGCATTAGGAGATAGTGCTGCTCAACACCTTTCAGAAGGCACTGAGAACTGGGTCTTTTCTTACATAGGAATTTGACAAACTCATGTTGCTCATCAAATATTTACGAAAAAAGGGACCAGCCCTCCGACTTACTTCATATTTGAATGGAGTGCTGGCTTGTGCTCACCCTTTCTACAGGATGAACTGCATTGTGAGAGACTTAACTGAAAGGCAGCCAAGCTGCCAGTTAAAACAGAGGAAGGGGAGCAAGTGGAAACCAGATTTGTGACAGCCTGTGTTATAAGGCACAGCCACTCACAGCCATTTTTGCTCATTTTACCACAGTGAGTGGTACACACTTGCAGATAGGAAGCTCTTTCTATTGATACTACTGGGCATTGTGCCAGGTTTCAGAGATGAAAGAGTGATACTTGGGAATGCACTAAGTGATAATGGCATGAAGAAACACCCAGATTGGTGTTTATTTCAGATGCTACGGTGACAGGTCCTCATACAGACCTTAGTTCTGTAATAAAAGCCCTTCCATTTGTTCAGGAAAATAATGGCTGAAGAAGAAAGTCCTGTATACAAATTGTGTGCCAAGAGCTTTCACCAGTTACCTGTCGCCACATTTTTCTCTAGCTTATATGCAACTTGGAAGCCATTAGTGAACAGTGCACGCATGGCAAATTATAGTGTGCATGTTTTATTACAGAAAATGCAGACATATTGTGGCTCATGCTGTAGGGCTTAAATCACCACATTAGGTCTTTATAAAAAATGGAGATCGCTCAGCCTCATGGGTAAGGCATTTGCATCTTCATCATTACAGAGGCAACAAACTTCATCCATAAAGATGTGTCTAGAACAAATGGCAGCAAATTGTGGACACATGTTTTGCTTTAATTGGTCCTCATCAGCTGAATATAGCTTCTGACTTCAAAGAGCTCTTACTAAGAAGCCTCTTCCAAATTTTTTGGTTTAGTCTTTTTATGTGGTTTTTTTTTTAATGTCTCAAGAGATTTCAGATTAAATAGAATCTTCGAAGATACAGTTTGAAAGCACTACTTCTTTATAGTTACATCACACATTTAATTACTTATTCATAAATTATGAATGACTAGAGGTAAAGTAGCATTGCCCAGAGCCCCTGTCTGGGGCCAAATGTAGCACTACAATTTTTACGAAGCCTGTCTCTTGACAACTGGGAGCAGATTCAAGCCAGTTACAGCCATATTCAAAAGGGGAGCTGTTGTTAGTGCCATTTTCACATGCTATTCTTGATCAGCATAAATGGGTGGAATGTGCTCTTTTTGGAAAGCACGGCAAAAGAGTACGGATGGCAATAGAATGATTACGTAACTCATCTAAAATTCACCAAAAAAAGATGCAAGCTACAATCAAAATCTTACTTATAAATGAGTGTAATTTTTAAAAATACAGCTAACAAATCCCACTGTCTGTAAAACAAACCAATATCTACTTACGTCTTTTCTTCCAGCCCCAAAGCCCGGCAGCCCTCATGAGTACAAGGGTCCCACTGTCTCAGACACTGCACAAACACAGCACAGATGAACAGAGGTGGAAACGAATACACAGATGAGTGTAGCCACTACAGTAGCACAGCTGAGACTCGAGCAAAAATGTGATAAGCCTCGTAACGACACGCCAGTTTGGAGATGAAACGGCTTCTTCCTACATTTCTAAGCCACAGGAACACTCACAAGCACACACAGAGTTTTGTCTCTCCAGCTGATCACTGTTTCTACAAAACCCACCATTTTGTTCCAGCGTGTTTTTGCATGTTTACGTATGCCCTATGTATGTATTCACAAGAATACATACACAGGGCACTTCTCTCTGTAGCCTTAAGCCTCGATTAATCACTCGCACCACAGCAGACAATATGAAAACACTGCCACATTTTCAAGGCAGCACCACAGACCCACTTGTTGCAGTTGCAGATGAGGAAGGCAGGCAGGTGAAGGACATTGGTGAATCAGCCTGAAGTAGAATATCCTCTTTTGATACTTTCTCTGAAGGTTTGCCTTTTTTTTTTTTCCGCTATATAGTAGCAGCAATATTCCCCCTTTTGTGCAAATGAAACACAGAAGACCATGCTGCAGGCCCTTCTTATAGCATAAAGAACAGTTACAGGAAACACATTAAAGTAATTTCCTCTTCCTTGGACAGAATGCACTCTCTGGAGTTTGTTTTTAGCATTGTGGTGTAACTGGGGAAAAAGTGAGCTTAGGTAACACACCTCAGTGCACCTAAAATAAAACTGATTTAACAGAGTTTAAGTAACTTGGAGGATCTTGCCACAGGCTTTTTATAAACCAACCAATCAACCAGTGAAAACACTCATTCTAGATGCCCAAAATACCTCTTATATAGTTATATAGTTGTTGCATTTGTTAATGATAACTACATTTATTACATATTTTTGCTGCACTTAGAGAAATAAAGCAGTTTGTTTATCTGTCAGTAGAATCAGTATGTTCAGAATCCACCTTTTCAAATTACATCACAGAGTTCACAATATCACTGCATATTCATACTATATGTCTGTGTATACATATATATAGTTTTCTCAGTCTTTCCCTCTTTATTTTCAGTGTCCCTCTGTTTACTGCCTAGCTCTTCAACATATTACCCTGAAACAGTTGAAAACAGCAGGGAAAACAATGGAGAATGCTGCCAAGCCACAAAGCATAATATTAAAAAAAAAATAAAAATAGTTACAAAAAGTCTCAACATTGTGATAGACTGGATGTACAGTATACCTTCCTTCTTTTCCCTAAATGGTGGTAGAAATGTACTTACACAATTCAGTTTCATATTTTTATTACAATGTTGGTCCAGCAACTGAGATAATTTTAGAATTAAGTCACATTTCAACACGCAGAAACATGTCAAAATGAAGCAAAGAATTCTTGGTCCTTAGCTATGGTAAAACTACCACAGCCCCCACTGCTGTCAGTGGGTTTCTGGTTATAAGCCTCCTTAAGGAGCTCTTCCCACATTGCACACCAGCCAGGCACCCAATGTCTGGGAGTCAAAGATGTGCTGCTGGGCAGGTCCTGTAGGCACATCTGGCCTAGCTTTATGCTCATGAAAACAAAATAACCTTGGATGCACCTCTGGAGTCTGCCCTCTAAAGTCATGAAGATACAGCTCTGTTTCTCCTGTGTCATAGGAGAAGCTGTAAGTAAGAACAGGAACATCAGCCAACCTAGCAAAGCAAAAGGTTTCTAGAACAGTCCATAAAATACTTCTTAGACCTAATTTTCACACATGCCAATAAAACTAAAAGTCTTTGTATTGCTCATTCCACACATACAAGGATGATTTTGTGGTTTCTGCCTAGCTTGGACCAGAATAAGAGAAATCCATACAAAATTGTCTATGAAAATATGTAGTAAGAAATTCTGCTGAATTGAAGAGACAACATTAAAAAAACTTTTTTTCTTGCATTTTCACTGAAAATTAGCAATTTCCCTTGCAAAACATGACAGCAAGTGATTACACTTATATAAAATTAATTTATTTTATCTCTAAAACTTTGAAGAAAAGTTGTTGCTTTTGATATTGACACTGGAAACTGGCAGTCTACAGAAATGTCCCAACAGTGTCAATATACCTAAAACCTTGCCTTACTTCCATGAACAGGGGAGACAGTTCTCATCTACACAGTCTAAATTTCACCTGAGGCTTTTTGCTGGACTCTTGGATGGACTCTTCCGAAAGACAAAACCTAGATAAAAAATCCTTGTCATCTCAGGAAGTGACACAGAATTTAGGTCTGTGTGAATCTAGAGCTCCATTCCCTCACTCACAGATCTTTTTATTGAGTGACCACCACCAGACATGCCAAGTGAGATGGATCCCTTTTGTCCACTGAGAACTAGACAAAAAACATGATTACAAAAACATCGCATTATTTCTTCCAGCCACCATCCTTTCTTTCTATATCTCATTTTTCTGAAAGTGTTCACAGTTGCAAGGCACAACAAATCAATTTTAGTCTTTTACAAAACTCTGCAAAATCAGATGATACTTCAACTCATTTTTAATACATTTCCAAATATTTCCATTAACAGGATAATTTAACTTCCATATGGTTCCTCCAGGTACTTGAAGCAAGACACATGGTTAAGTACTCTCTTGAATTGTGCCCAGCATAAATACTGCTATCTTCTGTAAGGATTTGAATAGTTCTTTTCTAACAGAATAAAAATTAATATTTACTTACTAAACAGTTGGCAACAGAGGACCTGTAAGCTTCTCTTCATGGTATCATGTGGTCCTGCTGGTCTGCCAGTTTATTCATGATTCTGTCAAGAAAAAATCAAGAGAAGAAGAAAATTATTTATTACAAAACATACGCTGTGTTGTTATACCTGTTGATTACAAAGTAAGATGAAGCTTCACAGGAAAATGATATTGATAAGCAATGGGAAATTGCCTGAGAGTACTTTGCTTGTGTAAGCCATGCTCTCCAATATCTTGGCAGTGAATCATAGAATTATAAAATCATAGAAGCATAGAATCAGCCAGGTTGGAAAGGACCTCAGAGATCATCAAGTCCAACCCTTGATCCACTACCACCGCAGTTACTAGACCATGGCACTAAGTGCCACATCCAGTCTCATCTTAAAAACCTCCAGGGACGGAGAATCCACCACTTTCCTGGGCAGCCCATTCCAATGCCTGATTACCCTCTCTGTAAAGAATTTCTTCCTAATATCCAACCTAAACCTCCTATGGCACAGTTTAAGACCATGCCCTCTTGTCTTACTGATAGTTGCCTGGGAGGAGAGACCAACCCCCATCCGGCTACAACCTCCCTTCAGGTAGTTGTAGAGAGTGATGAGGTCTCCCCTGAGCCTCCTCTTCTCCAGGCTGAACCCCAGCTCCCTCAGCCTCTCCTCACAGGACTTGTGCTCGAGTCCCTTCACCAGCCTTGTTGCTCTTTTCTGGACCTGCTCCAGCACCCCAATAGCCTTCCTGAACTGAGGGGCCCAGAACTGGACACAGTACTCCAGGTGTGGCCTCACCAGTGCTGAGTACAGGGGAAGAATCACTTCCCTGAACCTGTTGGCCACACTGTTCCTGATACAGGCCAGGATGCCACTGGCCTTCTTGGCCACCTGGGCACACTCCTGGCTCATGTTCAGCTTCCTGTCAATCCAAACTCCCAGGTCCCTTTCTGCCTGGCTGCTCTCCAGCCACTCTGTCCCCAGCCTGTAGCGCTGCAGGGAGTTGTTGTGACCGAAGTGCAGGACCCGGCACTTGGCCTTGTTGAACCTCATCCCACTGGAATCAGCCCAACTCTCCAGTCTGTCCAGGTCCCTCAGCAGAGCTCTCCTGCCTTCCAGCTGATCAACACTCCCCCTCAGCTTGGTGTCATTTGCAAATTTGCTAATGGTGGGCTCAATGCTCTCATCTAAATCATCAATAAAGATATTAAAGATATTAAACAGAACCGAAGGGCAGAGCTATGGCCAAAAAGAGCATAAATTGTCAGGAGTATACAAAATAAACACACTGAAAATTACTTTCATTTTGTGCTTATGGCTTGATAAAATTAATCTCATAGCAGTCAAAGTAAAAATACTTTGGAGAAAGGGTCCTCACTGGAGGAGAAAATGATAGGTGCAGACACCACCAGGCAGCTGTGGTGGGAACATGGGGCTGGAATCTCCTTCCTGAGCCTCACCTTTTCACATCCCTCAAGAGGTACAATGAGGAGAAAGTCCACCCTCCTTTCCCAGTCAAAATTTCAGTGGTGACAAACTCTGTTGAAATGGTAGCACAGAGGGCAGCTTTGTCCTGGCATTTTTTAGCTTCATGTTAGTCAGCTGTTGTAGGTCATATCCCTTCCTGATATACTCCACCAGTTGCCTGAGCTGCAGCTAGAACTGCAGGAATTGGAGAAACTTTTCTATGTCTTTAGACATTTTCTGTTTCTTCTAGACCAAACTACCTTGCTGTAGATGGGAATCTCATAATTCTTGCATGTCTGAAAATGTGATGTGGCAAAAATATGTGACCACCCTACCTCCCTGTCTTTGCCCACTAGGGGAGTAACCGATAACATTTTATGCGTTCTCAGATACCATTTTCAAATACTTGATGGGGATATTTTTTCACCTCAGTTTAAAAAATATTATGAAAAAATAAATCCCAATCATGCTGATATCAATTATTCACATTGTGAGGAAAACAAATGCATAAATCAGAAGTGAAAAGCAAATGTAGTCCCAAAGCACTGCTGTGAGTAATGTCTCACTGAGCACCCAAAGATTACATAGTATTTAAACTCTTGATTCCGTAAGAAAGCATTTGCTATAGATTCAAAGGCAGGACACTGAGATCATCCTCCTAAAAGGACTCTGCTCAATATTAAATAGTGTGTGGTGTCCTCTAGTTTTCAGTTCAACATATTTTCATCTTCTGAACTCCTGAGGACATTTCTGAGTCATTTTAACATGCACCTATATAAATCTTTCAGAGCTTATTTAAAATGCAGTCTTGAAGACGTTAAGACAAACAAGTCAAAACAAAGAATAACACCTTTGAACTGCATAAATGCTGCAGAGTTTGTGAAAACAGAACTATGTTTAACTTTTATGTGGAAGCCTCAAAAGGATCGTGACTTTTCTTGCCTGTGCTATGTAACAGAAGATGCTTGGATTTTGCTAAGTTATTTCACATAGTAATTTCTGTACACAAATGCCATGTGTTTGGATTCTCTCACACTTTCCTCTCCATTTAAAACTGGACCTTCACAACATCTGAGTAACTTGCAGAAATGTCAGTATTTGCAAGGTGTTTCTCCTAAATTAATCACCTGTGAATTAATTTACAGTTTTTAATTAGAATCAGAGTTAGATTAATGTATAATTTGATCATGAAAACTTGTTGAGGAACTTCTGTTTACCTCTTTTTCCTTAAGATTTACCAAATGACAAAACACATATAGTAAAAAACTTCAGTCTGTACGTACAAATAGACATCATATAGTCTATTACAGCACTCTTCAAAGATGTATATACAAGAAGTCTATGCTTAGCATCCATTATGATATTAATAAAAATATATGCAGGAAAAGACAAGAACCAGATAAGTCACTGACAATACAGATTCCATATACCCAAGGACTCTGCTTTTGTGTCAAAGCAGGATTTACAAACATTGACCCATCTGAAGTCATAAAAATACAATGGAAAAAAGGGTGAATCTGAAATTGCAACCCTAAATCCACATTATTGACTTTGTATAATTTGAATTATGCTTGGCAACTGTGATGTGATACAGTTTGAAGCTGTGAACCACAATTTTTTTGTATTTCTCTTCCATCTCTGTATTAATGCTACCTGTAATGTATAATGGCATTTGCTTATAGATTCTGGTATTGTGGTTAAAATAAGTGGTATGCTTTAGTGTAGGCATTTATTTAGATAAGACTACTAAATGTCATTTACCCTGTGCTAAGAAATAGGAACTACTGTGCATATAGGAAAAGAAACAAAGATTATCACTTTAACTACCTTCTTCTGTTGCCCTCAGTTAGAAGATTTATCTTTTTGAACACATGGCCAGGACATTAGGGAAATGATACGTGAAACAACATAAATGCAAAGTAATCTTTACACTCTGGCATAACTTGCTCTATCTCCAGCAACCCCTATTTCCAGTACCTAAGCTGCCATATTTTTTTAACTTGAGAATAATTATTCCTTATTTATCTCTTCCACGTCATGCAACTTTAGTCTTTCATTAGATCATTTAGAATCTCTTTTTAAGGCTGAGAAACTCTTGTCTTTTTGCTTCTTAAGAAGATACACCTTATATCTGATAATTGCCATGCTTTAAGCTGTAATTATCCCTTCCAGTTCAGATTTGAGGAGTAGGGAATAAAGCTACATGCAGCCATCAAAACTTGAGTGTATCCTGGATTTTCATACTGCACAGCGACATTTCCTATTCCTTTTCTACTCCATTCCAAATTGTGCCTATGATTCTCTCTTCCTTTGTCACTGCTGCTGAGCTAAGAGTGCCTGCTACAAATCCTTGAGCAACAATAACTCATCTGGAGTCTATCCTCAGGTATGTAGAGCTTAGACTAATTTTTGCCTGTGGATGTGACTTTGCAATTATCATCACGGAATTTCATCTGCCATTTTTATCACCCAATCACTTATTACCATGACTTTTCTGAGAGACAGCAACGAAGGGCTGAATTATTATGATTATATAACAAATATACACCTGTTGTACATAACAGCTTCTCAAGTTGCCAGAGTTTCAACACTAATTTCAGTACCTTCCAATCATGGAAAATCTTCTGTATCTCTAAGAAGACAAAGCAAAGTCTCATGATCAGACATTTCAATAGCTGCAGAGGAAACTTCTTTTCTGAGTATCAACCCATGTCCAGTCATCACGGTACCCTCTTATGGCCCTGCGGGCACACCTAATACAAAAGTTCTTTCCCTGCAAGTATCTGAGTTTTATAGTCTTCATCTTATGAAAAACTTTTTCAGATATTCTGTGATAAATACATTTATTTATCACAATCAAGAAAGTTTACAGATATAGCAGCTGGTAGCTGAGAGCACTCTGGTTCACCAAGCCATTTTCTCTTAGGTATTTGAGTATGCAATTTTAGGCACTAACAGATTAGCAGAGCTGTGCACATGCAGATGGAAAATGCAGACACACAGCCAGTTCCTGACTTTGGGCAGATTAATGTAAAACCAGAGCATCGCCACCTGTTTTAAATACACAAACTGTTACTTAAAAAAAATAAAAAAAAAAAGGAAAGAAATATGAAGAGTGAGCAGAAACAGAAGTGGTCTTGGAAAAAAACTGACTTGGAAAATGTGTGCTAAACTCCAATAATGCAAAATCTAATGTGAGTATCTGAGTTTTGTACCCATTTTATAATCCTCAATCCATTCTTCAACACTTCCCTGAGCTTTTTTGGGAGTACACCTCTCCAAAATACTAATTTTGAAACATGTGGAACTTTAATGTCTGAAGCTATTCTGAGTATTTGAGGGAATTATCTGTTAAAAATGTACCAGATCTTGGAGATTCTTAATCTTAATTTCCTAGATCCATATTTCGGTCTCCAAGTGAATGGGTATATTCACAATTGCTCTGAATATCCACCGTCTCTCCTCTGAAAACCAGAAAATAAGGGTCTAACTATGACTTTTGTTTTACTTCTATATTGTATTCACACTGATGTACCTACAGATAAACTCTGAAACAAAGTAATAAAGATAGTGCAAGTTTGTAGTCAAATCAATTTCAAGTCTGAAAGACGCATCTTCAACAGTTAAATTAGTGGATACTTGTGTCCAGAAAAGGTGTCATATGCATAGCCACCTGTGTTTGAAAATATTGGTTAAGCACCTGGTGCCTGAAATGGACTCAAAGTTTTGCACTTTTTAGTGCACAGTATTTCACATACAGTTTATCTTACACAGGATGATGAATAGATGTATGAAATCCCTGTGGACAGCTAGCAATATTGTCTTTCACAGTAAGCGATCCCCTCAACATCACAGTTAAATTAAAGAGGACAATGAAGACATAATGATGAATGGAAGACAAAAGAGTCCAAAAGAGCTGACAGCTCCCAGCCATACATTATGTCTGCTGGGAAAAAAAATGTCAACCACATCGTAAATTAAAGAGAAATAGAGAAAACAGAAGATGCACACTGAGGCAAAGCTAACAGTCAATGAAGAACTTTTTTTCTTTGTCTGCCAAACAAAACCTAGGAGACTGAAATAAAGAAGCTGAAGAATGGCAATGAAAAAAGGAGACAGGCAAAAGACATGCCATTCCCATCCCATGAAGCACGTGAACATTATTAAGTTATTCTGAGTCCCTTCTATCTGCTATGGATCATTTTGGAAAGAAGAAAAAGCTACATCACAGACAGTTTTCAACTCCAGTATTTCTGATTCTGCAGAAAACAAAAGAGAAAAAGCAGACATACCCAAAACTACTTCCATTTCCAATCTTTTTTGCCTCCCCTATCAAGAAAACACAGCCTTGGTCCTTGAAATATCATATTGCCCTGTGATGTTCAATGAATTTCTACAAGACAGCAACAGCAGAGGCTCCTCACTTACAACTCAGAGAGATGGGACTAGCCCCAGGAGTTACTGCCCCAGTGTAAATTCCAGCAGCAGGGTCTCCATCCACTGCTTCCCACAGGTTATTCACTTAGTGGATATTCCAGTGTGCCTCTTAAAAGGAAGCAGGTGCAGTCTTCTTGACTACAAAGGACTCAAGTACAACTTTGTGTTTTCAAGTTCTCGTAGTTTATTTCTTAATTTAATGGCCTAACTCCATGATCCAGATGTTATTTTGGAAAATTTATATCCTAAAAAGCTTCAGGGCATGCTAATAAAAGGATGATTAACTTGCAGCAATGAGACTCCTCCAAGCAAAAATTCTGTGTTCTTGTTCAACATGTGCCACATTGGCTGCTGTGATTTATTTTCCACTGCTTGGAACATGCAAACCACTGTTACCATCTTTTTTCATAACATCCTGAGTGCAGCATTTTTTATATTTATGTCCACTTAGATCTTTCAGCACTTTTTGAAGTAGATTTCTCTTTGCAAATCCAAGAAAGAGCAATTCACATCTACTTCCACAATTATCCTCAAAAGTGTACACCCTTTGCTTTTATAAGGTCTCTAAAGAGTAGGGTCTACCCTCAGGATATCACAGCTGATCAGAACCAATCTTGCTGGTGTTGTGCAGGCCTGTCATATGTGCATAAGGAATGGTCAGGGAGGAACTGAACTAGATATACTGCTATGCTTTTCTTTATATACAAGACTTGCACCCTAGGTGACGTGAACTCAGAAGAAGAGAATCTCATAGCATCCAGAAAAAACCCCAACGCTTCCAAAGCCTCTCTTCTCTGAATCCAGATGCAGAGCACCTACAATCCCCACTAGGTCTGAGCCTGACTGTGGTTTTTCTTGTATTGATGTTTGAATCCACATCTGCCCATTACCACAACGATAAATACAAACCAAGAAAAGCACAAGAGAAAGCAGAGTCAATATGCAAGGAAACCCTGTCAGTAATTGTTCCCTCTCCTCAGTTTCCCTACTTCATCATTAACTGTTGAAATCCCAATCCTCCATCTCTGCTAACATAGCAGTTCAAACGATTGTGTTCCCACAGGCCTCCTCCCAGCTGTGGCAGTGTTCCCATGAACAACTCTAGGCTACTGTCATTAGCGTGGTGAGCAGAGGACATTGACAGATAACTCATTCTTCATCATCTTCCTTTATTCACATGTCAGACCTAGGGCATGTTCATGAAAGGAAGAGGGAAGAAAGGCCTACTCCGTTGGGGTTTACTGTCATAAAAATAGATGGTCATGAAGAACCTTATGTGTAGGTGACCATGGCCAGGGGAAGAACTTAGTCTGGAAAGGCCAAGTAAAACTGCTGTTGCCTTTGGCTATCTAATGCCTTGGACTGTTTCTTGACTTTGTTTCTAATTATCTACCACTAACAAAAGATAGATTTTTAAGGCAGTTCCAGGGGGAGAGAAGTCTAAACAATCGTTCTGGTTGCTTCTTGTTCCCAGTGGTGGAAAGACATGACTCTGTGTGCGTGTGTGTGTGTCTGTCCAGTTGTAGAACAAGAAAAGAAGAAGCCTTTCCTTTACATCATTAATTTCTGTAGCACTCTGAGAAGATAACATCTTCTCAGATAAGATCAAACTGACTTAGCAGCTGTAGGGAGAATTAGAATTTGGTCATTAATACATGCTAGGGATGGAGAGGGGAAGACTTTTGTGTGCACTTTAAAACTTGTATATGGTTGAATGTAAAATATGCAACGATAAATACTCGTGAGAAATCCCTGTGGACACCTAGCAATATTCTCTGTCACAGTAAGTGATCCCCTCAACATATATGAATATATGGGAATATGAAACTTTGATGATGAAATTTTATTGCACATCTTGAAACATGCTCTTTTGGCTAACTGAAGAAAGACAGGTTTTTTTAATGATAAAGTTAAGAGTAAGTTGTGTAGTTTTTCAAAATTTTTGTTGTGGACCTTATGAGAGCAAAACCAAAGAAAATCTTTTAATATTCGTTCCAAGCTCATGATGAAAATTTCACAGGCTGCACTACACCCAGGAAGCATTCAGCAGTGCAAATTGTCTGCTCTTTGACAGGAAAACTTTATAATCATTGGAAGCTCTCCTGCTAAAAGACTTTCCTGGTACACAAAACTACGCTAGTTAAGATATCTCCATAACTTCTAGAAAAATACAGAAAGTACATCTTGTTCTCCCTTCTCAAACACAGCAGGGAATGGATGTGGAAACAAGCTCCACTTCCACATCACTTTTGTGATAGTGTGTTTTCCCCAGACGATCTCCCATGGCATCTCACCTGCCTCAGGGTGTCCACACTGTTGGTGCTGACATTTGATTTACTCACCTAAACTCCCTCTGCAGAGAGCAAGTAGATTGGCTCCTCTGAAGCCTGATGTCTGTGATCTGTTTAAAATGCCACCGCTTTTGGAAGGTGAAGGCCCATTTCTTATGTGGGGCTGTTTCTCTCCATTGATTTTCAGAGGACTGAAGGTCAATTGATTTCAGCTCTTAACACCAAAAATGAGGATGCCAACATCTGTAAAAGGAATCCCACCCAGAGCTTTTCTCCAGATCTAAAGGTTTAGGGGTTAACTTCTCTGCAGCTGTGTTAAACTGTTCCCTTGTTCCTATTGTGTAGGATATACAACAAAAAAGACTTAATGTAAAGAACAGGCAAGCAAATAGCTTTGCCTGCACTGTAATAAACCCAGAGTTGGAAAAGGGTGTACCTTTGTGAAGCAGCTGAAATCAGGCTTTTCGCATTATTCAGCTTGATTAAATGCAAATATTTCAAGTAGAGAGGAAAAACAGAGTGCAAAACAGAAGGTACTATTTTCCCTCTCTTATAATATGGTACTGTATTCCTAAGGTTGATTGATTGGGTCAAATTTTCAAGAATGGAAAGCATCAGCCGTAAACAAAGAGGAGTATGCATGCTCTGTGTGTCTGAAATCAAGGCCAAAATACCAGTTTCACAAAGATGCTTATGTATTCAAAAATGCAAGCAAGTGCTGTGCTGTCAAACATACTTGTATTGCAGTCCTGAAAACACTGTTACACGGGCCCCAGATGACTTTAAAGGAAATCTGTAGTAGAGATGGAAACATCTCAGTATAACATTTTAACTGCAAGAGTCTCTTTAGTGAACACCACAATTACCTAGCTAAACAAATAAAAGATTGAGGGATATACAAGAAGAAAAAGATCAAGATAGACTAATTAAGTTTTGGCCCATCTCTAGGGGAATTTCCACTGACCTGATGTCAGATAAGTACAGCAGATCCCAGTCCAAGACCCACACATTTCGCCTTGTTTCTCAACTCCTTAGCTAATTTATCAAGCACAGAGGAAATAATTGCCAATGAAGGATGCAACGTAGCACTCTCCTAACTCCTCAAGATGCTGAGCCCAGTCCACAGATCCAGCATTTCTGAAAACTGAACATGAGTGAGGACCAAAAGCTTTCAATCAGGTCAGAATGCCTCGCCTGCATATTTTGGTCGTGGCCCATTCTACTGTATTGAACAAGATCACATAAAGGAGAACATAGCTATCTCAGCTGCCAAAAAAATTAAAAAGCACTACATTCATTATTGCAACTTTGAATTGCACACATTTGTTTATGTCTATATGTAGCAGATGATGGCCATGTTTTCTGTTGGTCTTTTCTTCCCTTTTTATACTAGCATGCCTCTACCAGTAAAAAAAGGTAATAAAATAGAAGAAAAAAGGAAAAAAATTAATAAACACATATGGCATTTTCCCTTTTTCTTTTCAGTAAAAAAAAAAAATCATAACAAATTTCCCATCAAAATATATGTTCAAGAATATTTCCATGTCAGTTTTGGATTGAATGTTTTGAACAAGTTCAAATCATAACATGTAAGTGTAGCGTAAGGATCTAATTTCACAATGACATGTTATAATAGACATACATAAGTACCTAAGATTGAAAGAAACATTTTATTATAGTTGAAAAAAGCATAGTAGGAAAACATAACCATCTTTTGAATTCTTAACCATTCAGTTTCAATGGTGCATTAATGTATTTAATAGTAACACATATTGTTAGTTTTTTTAACAGAGCATAAATTCCGAGAAAACCCAACACAGCTTATAATGATATTTTTAGTAAAAATATCAGTTGAGTAAACAAACATGAAAGGTTGGGTTTTTTTAAGACCTCCTCATGTGCTTTGCCAGATCCTCTTGCCCCCATAACAAAGCGTTAATTCAGGGGCAATCCCAACTGAACTGTTTGCTAGTTCCCTGTGCTCGGCTATTTTAGAGCACACATTCATCTTGAAATGAAGTCTATCACTTCAAAGACAAAGTCTGTCTGAAGTAGCTTCTTCTATGAAATTATAACAACGTCAGCTCTAAGAATAGAGACACCTCTGGCAGATTTGGATAGATGGATGCATAAATGCATAATCGTATGGCACAGACAGTAAGATGATGTCTTGACCTACGTCCCCCTGGTTAAACCTCTTTTTAAGAGAGCCATTTACTACCTCCTTTATAATCAGACATTCAATATGGTAGGAAGAGAAGGGAGATGAAGTGCGCTCTGAAATATGACTGCTCTGCTTTGGAGGGCTGAACAACACAACACTGGAAAGTAGAAGAGTAGACTTGACATTTCATCCAAGAGTTTATTATAACCATGTCTAGGGACACCATTTATTTATCCTCAACTTTCAGCCCCAGGGTTTGATGTCAAAAGAAGAAGTGGCCTCAGAAAGGAGATTACCAACCAGTGACCCAGTCATTAACAGCAACCCCATTTATAGAAGAATATTTTGTACATCATTTTGAGACAGCAGGTGGGAATAAAATGAAAATTTTACATGGCATCAAACAGAAATATGGCTCCATAAAAATTTAGGTTTGGAGGAAGGTGGCAGAAATAGGCTCCAAATTATTCATTCTTGTCCATACAAGGTTACTGTAGTGCAAACACTGCATTTCATTTGAAAATGCATGTAGTGCTGTCTGATTCAATAGGAAGAGTTTCCAAGAAAATTAAATGTCAGAGCAGCATGGCTTATTGGTTTTACTCAATGTAAATTCACTTTTTACGCAGCTCTGAATAATAATAATGCCCTGCTCTGTGTCAACGTGACATCTACAACTTTAGGCTTCAGAGATGGGGACTGAAGGCAAAAGAAGGAGAGCTAGGGTAAGATGACAGGGCAAGATGCTAACCTGGCACTGTCAGGGATTTAGCTCTACATGACAGGTCTGTAGCTTTAGAGAGGATTTAGCATGCCAATCACTGTGTGTCTTATTTTTCCTTTCACTTTGTGCAGCCAGCAAGACTGCTACTGGCTAAAGAACTCATCTTCCCTCCCTCAAAAGGTTCACTTGCTTATATAGAGGTGCAAGTAAGCCAGAAGGAAATATATAAGAAAGAAAATGGGAAATCTGAAATAGCAGCATCTGAAAACACGTCATGCTGTCAAGTAAGATTATGTTGAGACACACGGTTTATTTTAATAGGTTAGTGAAAACTCTCATTTACTGCCTAGAACTGTGAAGTTCTTCCTCAGGCAAAACCCACTGACTCTGACAGGAGATTTCAGTACAGACACAGCACCTGGCTCAGGATTCATAAAATAGTGCAAGCAAAGGCCATCATTTCAAGAAGGTCATTCTTTTTTTTTTTTTTTCCTCTAGCAGAGCTAAACAGCATAGGCAAGGAAAGAATAAGACTGGACGTTTGATAGGTGAATTTAATAAATAAACATCTGCCTAAATAACTCACTTCAGCTAAAATGCGATGAGGACAGTTTTAGGGGTGTTAGATATTCTTTTGTTACATTGCAACTGAGATGGGTGAAACCATGTTCTGAGTTGCCCAGTGCAAACCCAGAGTAATTCCAGTGACTCTTTCCCAACACAATGCGAATGAATATGAAAATGAACAGATGAAGGAAAATGGTGAAGAATGGCCCTGTGTAAAGTACTGAACAGCACAGGAGAGGTGGACACTGGATTATTACAGCAGGATTTTTGCAGGTACAGACTTCAGTGAGACTCCCCTCTCACTGTGAAAGCTAATAGAGCCTAACTCCCATTTTGCATCTGAAAACCATCTCTTTATCTTTCTATCCCTCTTTTTTCCTACTAAAGAAAAGTCTTCCAGGGAAACAGAGACTGCCTTCTCCATGTCCTCTTGATTGCACCATGGCTTTGCTTCTGTAGGCTGTAAAAAGTTGGGGAAAATGTGTTGCCGTTTTTGGGTGTAATGCACTTTTGAGCCATGAGTTCAGTCCTGCAAGGCTGGAAGACAGGAAATGCCCAGCTATGGGTATATTATATCACATGGTTCTCACCTCATCCCCAAATCAGCTCACACAATTGAGCAATGAGGCCAGCCAGGGACATAATGAAGGATCATTTTCAAATAAAACTGCAGCTTCTCTCTGCTACAAGAGCCCCTGATCCTGTGTGCTAAGATTGCCACAACAGTTACAGAAAATATGAATCAATATGCAGAAATGAGAGTCCTTTTGGTGCCTCTATCCCTGTAGTGCAAAAACTCTGCGCTGGCTACGGTATGGACACACTATGACAATCCAAATAATAAACTCACATACTTTGGTATTTAGCTTACTATCCAGCCTCACTCAGTGTAAGAGCAAGGACTGACCACACGCATTCAGAGAGTCAAGGTCACAACAAGAAGGAACCTGCTGTTTGCTGTATCTCTGCCTCGCCACTGATGGCACTGGACAGTCCAACAAGACTGAGGTAAGGGCTTGGAAAACCACAATGGTTGTGCCTAAGGCAGTCAAAAGCTGCCCTGGAAAACTGGATTCTCTCTCTGTCTCAGTGCCTAATGCCAAGAAAGTCACAAAACCCAAACTCTGAGCAGGCGGTCATTAATTGCATCTTCTTTGTTTGCTTGGAGCAGAGCAGAGAACACCTGCGCTCTGAACTGTGGAAGTGTGGAACTATTCCAACTGTGATGGACTCAGCAAAAGGCAACTTCAGAACAAAGGAAGGGCGATCAAATGCTATTTCTGGAAAATTGGGGATGAATATCTCTAGCTGGGCATCTAAATTAAATGTCCCTTGTTGACGTTATGATTGTGTGCATCATTTTCCCTGGTGTATAATGTCATCTCACCTTATCGGTACATTGTGAAGATAAATTCATTAATGTTTGTAAAGTACTCGGATGCCACAATAATGAGAGCCACAGAAGTGCTCCCCAGGAAATTAATAACTCTGGTTTCAAAGCTGGATCTGAATGATGTACAGCTACAGGAGAAAGAGGTGACACAATGAACTACTATGATAAAATAAAATATTGATTCATCTGAGCAGTGTTGACTGAAATCTTTCCTTATTTAAGAGAGCTTTGCTCTGTTTGCTCCATACCCTTAACAGGCTTTTAAGTGTAACTTACACAGTTAAAAAAAAAAAAGGAAAACTATAAAAAAAGGCCCCCAACTCATGAAACTGTATAACACAGCCCTACTAACACCCACACAATCCTCCAGAGAACTGGAGCCTCTAGGTACTGAACCCATATTTTAACCCTTTGTCTACTAACACTTGACCTTGTCTTACTGCTAGTCTGGTCTCTTTTGCCAGAATCCTGTTCATTTCTCTCCTGTATATTGCTTCTTAGAAGTTCCTTCCACTCCTCAGCATCCCTCTGCTCCTACTCTCTGTGTGTCACATCTTTATTTGCCCCACTCCTAGTTTTTTTTATATGGAGACCATACCCCAGTGCTGCCCATTCCTAATCATTTCAATACCTGAGTCAACCACCTAGGCAATGGGCACAACCATTGTACCCCCCATCTGAAGCCTACTCCCTAATGACAAAATCCTAGGACAGATGAACTGCAAATCTTAAAGAAACATATGGGCATAGGGATTTTTTAGACCAGAATGCAGTCAAATCTGACAGTTTTCTACTAAAATGAAAAAAACTTTAACCTTGACTTCCATTATAGAAATCCCTCTTACTTTTTGTCCTGCATCGTCCTCTCTCCCTGATAGATTTCAATTTCCTGATCTGTGATATGAAAGTCCCAGAAAGTAATACAAGATACTGTAACATGGAACATGATTGCCCATCCCCCTGTTTTGTTTTGGGTTTTTTTTTCTCAGAGACTAAATTATTTTTACTGAAATGAAAAAAATAAAGACTGAAATTTGAACAGAAATTTTCTGTGTTTGAAAATTTCATTTTGAATGGTAGCAAAATGGTTTTACTAGGTGAGGCATCAGGCAAACTTTACCAGATTCAAGGTCAATAGAGTCCTTGTCTATATTTTTCTGCATTTAGGAAGACTCTGATCAACAAAATCACAACAGAACTCGAGTCCTTGCAGGTAAACAATCAAACCATCGGGAAGGGTAAGTGTCTGATTCTTCATATATTTCCCTCCAAATTATGTGAAAAAATCTTCTGTTTTTTGCTGGACCATATGCAGAGAGGTGTATTATGACTTGCAGAATTTATCAGTGCAGCATTCTTCAATTTCACTCATATTGGAAGTTAGGAATGCAAATCTTTAACTGAAAAATATTTAAAGACGTTAAAATAACATATGGAATACTTTTGCAATAAATGCATTAATTGTATGCAAACTGAATTAAGTCTTTTATTAGCATGTAATCAGGGGAATATTAATACATTATTTTAATTTGAAAAAATCATAAGTTAGAAGCTTTGAAACAGAAAGCTGCGTAATGGCAGCTTTAACATTAAGATGTCATTGTAAAAATGAATGTATATAATGAATGCAGGAAAATAGAAATATAAGTGTCTGATCTTTTCCTTGTTTCCTGTACATCTGCATTGGAGTTTGCCTATTGTTATTCAACTAGCTAATCATCATCTTTTGTGTGGCGTCACTGTGTTTTTACTCAGAGAGGCTAATCTGTGAAGACATCTGTTATTTGGTAGATAATAGGCCATTTCAACTCCCAAAGGCCTGCAAGGCATTTCTGAAGAAGGAGAAGTAGATACATCTGTTCCCACCAGGTAGGACTACAACTGAGCATGCTGTAACACAGTAGAACAAAACTTTCACTTGCTATTCACCAGAAGGCTAAATGGACATGGAACAATGCAAACAAAGAGCAATTCTGGTGTAGTTTGTTAGGGCTTGGAGGGAGACTGACTTTATATAAACCACTTAATGTTTTCTTGAGAAAACAGTACATCTCATACTAAAGAACAGTGAGATTTGTCATAGTGATCACAACTCCCTGGATCTATAAACCACGCACAGTCACAAAAGCAGTGTGCCACTGAATCTGATGTTTTGCTGTTGGAAAAAGTCAGACATTTTGAGGGCAATGCAAATGCTTGATTATTCAATTGGAAAGAAAATCTTGTGCGTTGCCCCCTAATAACTTATCCATATGAACCAGTTCTCTCTGCATTCTACTGAAAATATACTACCTCTGCATTATCCATGAATCAGTTGCAGCTTTGAATAATCCTTCTTATCAGAAAATCAGGAGAAACAGGACATATCTTTATCTTCAGAATGCCTAAGTAACCTAGCATACAGCAGCTGCATTCTGCAAGCTTCCATTCCTTACATCTTCATCACTCTGTCAAGTCTTTCCCATTGTGCTATGAATGCAGCTGAGACCCACACATTCAGATTTATCTTCCCTAGTCCATTGTATTTACACTTTGCAATGGTGCTATCCACAAACTGCACATTCAAGGAGTTCATGTAATTTCCCACTCCAGTTTCACCTACATGTGCATTTTGGAGAATCATTGCTTAAACAGGAGCTAAATTTTTGGCTTGGTTTTTTACTGCCTCAGCTCACAGGCCCAGAATACTGCAGTGGCAGCAGAGTTGATGCAGTGTTGCCCCATTCTCTGATTTGTCAACTGCAGAAATGGAAAACTGAAGAGTGACATATGATGTTGACACTTTCTGCTGGTGTGTACAATTGAAAGTGTTGTTCAGTGAGACCAGTTACACATTTTTCCCACCCCAATCTTTTTTCTATTTTAGAGGTTTCAGATATTTGCCCACTCTTTTTGAATGGAAAAAAAATGGCCTTTCAACTCTTTTCTCAGAAAAATAAGGCTCCACTCAGTTTGGTGGTTCAACCAGTTTATCCACAGCCTAGCTAGTGGTACCTAGATGGTATCTTTAACATGTAGATACCATCTACATATAAAGAAGTAATCTCCCCAGGGAGCCAAGAGCTTGCAATCCCAGGCAAGACCGATACACTCTACACATCAGAGTAACATCTAAACAGCCTTTTGCAGATAAGGGCAAACATATTTTACTGAAGATGTGAGTTGGCTGAAGGCAAAAGCCACAGAGTGTGGTACCATGCTCTAGGGAATAAACCCAACCTCTTGAGAGAGCTCATTGGATCAAGCATAGCTAAGACAGCTACAGGGCTTCCCATTCAAGGTCGTAGGTTTGGAGTAGTCAAGATCAAAGAGAACTCAGACTGGTCTGCAAAACACCATCAAAGGACAATTAATAGGCAGGAAACCCTACTCTTAATAAGAGATTTCTCTGGAAAATATGAAGTAATAGCTCTGTGTGGAAAACAGACAGATCCTGGAAGAAATGCATTATACATTTAAGGCATAAAATGCTCTACAGATGAAGAAAGAAACTTTGGAAAGGACATAATAAAAAAAAAAAAACAACAGTAACAATATACAATATATTATCATCTAAAAGTTTTCAAGCAATGCTGAAAATATGGTTTATAGAGTTTTGACCTCATCAGTGGCTATTCCTCTCTATCAATGCAGGAACCATGCACATTAATTCTTGCTTTGCAAGACTCCATGGTGTCTGGAGGAAATATTCAGCTTAACAGCAGATTTGAGGCAAGGCTCATCTCCCCATATTTTAGCCATATAAAAATTAGGACTCTCATGTAAGCTATTTACATAAGCCCCTTTTTAATCTTAGCAAAGTTAGGATGAAGCCTTATCTTAAAACAGGATGGCTCACTATGCACAGGTGGCCATCTCCTCTCACTGATGACATGGAAAGCCTTGGTGCCTTGCTCCAAGTGAACAGGACTGGTTTAGAGAGCAAAGATTTAGTGGAATAGATTTCAGCCTAACTGGTTAGTCCAAAATCAAATCTGGAACTTCAGCAGGGTTAGAAATAAAAAAAAAAAAACCCAAGTTTCTTTTCCAAGTGGGCATTGCAGTGGAACATATAGGTGAGATTCCTCCCCACAATATCTCTAGAGCAACTGCATGTAAAATATGCCACTCAGTCCTTGACACGGTATTGCTAAATAGATGCTAGCACTGAAGTAAATTCAGGCATAAAGCTCATCAAAGAGCAGGTAAAATTATCTACAATGAACAATTTTAATAGATAGTGGACAAATAATATAAAGACACGTGAAGTATAGAGATGGCATAATCAAGGAAGAATCAAGACAAATAAAGAAAGACAAAATATAGAGAAATATCATACAGGATTTCACAGTACCCAGACACATTCTGTTATGGAACAGTTTTCAAAAAAAAGTGGGGTGAGTAGAACCAGCATGTTATAAAATAGATATGAAAAATACTTGGAAATATATTGCCAGACAGAATTACTTCACAGGAATTTGATGCTTGAATAGCCCATGTCCCTTTCTAGCTTCCATGCTTCTATTTTATCACAATCAGTTCAGTTCTGCACTTGCTTTTCAGTCCACAAGAAATATTAAAATGAAATCTGGAGACACAGCTTGAAATTGCAAACAATGATCAATTAGCATCTCTCACCATACAATTTATTACCTTTCTTTTTCATGGCCTTTGCTATGCCCTTAAGTGCCACACTGATTTACTGCAGTGTTCTACTTAATTATCTCTAGTGCTTTATTTCAGAAGTGGTACTATTCTTAGCTGTTTCTTTACTGGTAGTATTGCATTCACAAGGACCATCCCCTTGTCTGTTTCAAAGCTACAGCAGCACAACCAGATCCTAGTTTAGAAACAATGGATACATTTCAAGTACTTGGGAAACAAGATCCTGCTGCAAGTTACAGAAGGCAAACTCCAAAGTTAGTTTACACCAACAGGTCTAAGAAAACTAAAGCCAGCAAGCTGCCACTTCCTCTCTGGAAGGCACTAGGATTATTCGTGAGACTAAGACAACATACCTGAGAAATTAATTTCTTTCTGAGTCTTTAAGTCAACTATAGCACCCTGCCAGGAGGCTTTCACATATCTCACTCAGGAGCATAGGAACATGCAGGCTGGCATACGTGAGGACATGGTAAAAGCCAGCTGTGAACACATTCAGATTGGAAATCAGAAGATAGTCAATAAGTAGGAGATATTTCAGACTGCAGTAGTGGAATAAAAACCCCTTAATTTTTTAAAATGAAGCTCAGTGGGTCTGTCAAAGGGAGGGTGATTGATACAGCAGTTGAGACAGAAGGGGACTGGATTCCAGGTCTGTGTTTCTCTGTTCAGGGAAAGGCTGTTTTGTTAAGGTCAAGTCAAGTAACAGTGGCTCTGAGATTTTGCTATTTGTGCTCCTACATAATAGCACTTCACAGTATATGCGAAATATAAGTAGAAAACTGCATGAATTAAAAGTGGAAGAGAAGGATATCTGAAATCTAAAGAGCAGACTCAAGTGCCTAACTCTTATTAATAAAAGCAATGTGCATGTTCAATGAGAGATTCCTGCAATCCAAACCCACCATCAACAATAGAAGGTAGACTCTTGTAATGTTTACTCTTAAAAATCCAACCCAGAACTGAATTAAAAGTTGCAGTCCAGAAATAAGGGTTGAATAGCCTCCCTAGCACATATATTGTTCATGCTTGAAATTCAAGATTTGCCAAAAGGCAGGAAAACATTTCTGCAAGACATAATGAGAAAGACCTGTTGTACCATGGATGGAGGATACATGCTGACTACTGAACAAAAGCTGCTTGTTTACTACCGGACATTGCATAAGGAAGGGTAGCCAAGGTAATAGGATATATGCTTATGTAGAGGAGGAAACACAGCTAACAACAAAACAGCTTTGAAAGAAAATGTGATTTTGTCTACTTTCAGAATTCATGGCAAATACAATGCAATTTCTTAAATTATTCCTCATTTCCACATTCTTTATTTTTTGTGCCAATTGCTGGTCCTATCTCTAACAGGAAAGTGTCAGTGTCAAAAATGAGAGACATAGTATAACTGAAAATAAAAGTTAATTACTGTGGAAATTCAACTCCAGAGCTTTAATTAAAGCCTGACAAATGTATCATGGACCCCAGGCACCAGCGTGGAGTACACCCATTAGAGAGATTACTCCTCTTTCTATGGCCTCCCATGCTAACACAAAGGAAATATCAATCATGCCACAAAATGGCTTTTCCAAATCAAAGATGCTGGGAATTATTCTATTACCTTTCTCATAGATAATTTTCAGAGTTGCTGAGAGGGATTTTTATGCAAGAAAGCAGCATGTTAGCGTAAATTTTTGCTTAATTGCTAGGTTAATGTTAAATTACAGCTTTTCTTTCAGGAAAAATGGCAGCTGGTGAGCCCCTTTCTATAAACCTACATTTCCTCTGCAGCTTCTCAATATGTAAGTAGGTACGTGAGAGGCAAACAGCTTCAAAATGACATGTGACGAAAAGCAGCAGAGGATACTGAGATGCTTGCAGCAATCCTCTCATGGGGAAAAGTGCAGTGGACTCCATCTAGAATTCTTCAGCAAACCCATGAATGTTTTTGCTGCCGTCCATCACTAGCCTGCTGAGAAGAAATATTTCCACTGGAGTCTCCATTAAGAGTGGTTTGGGATGATACTGTCACAACGTGGACAGTATCATGCTCTTTTTTGGGCTCTAACCTTCCAGCCAACTGGTACCAGGGCATGGCTAAGAGTCAGAAGGGATTTCTTTTAGATATACTTTATTGCTCTAGCTGCAATTATTTCATTGTCTGCTGAGCACTCAGAAGCATTGAACAATCCTGACAAGCTAATATAGTAAGAAAGATGAATGGTTTTGCTTTTATTTGCTTAATATTTAAGGCTTTGGTTTGCAGGTGATCAAGAAGTAAAAGGAAAATATGCTCAAATATCAAGAGTTGTTTTGTTACTCCTTTTGCTGCTAAGATATTTAAATAAAGAACTTTCACATCCCAGGTTATCCCCCTCTTTGATCCTAAAGCAATAATCCCATATTTATGAGATTATTTTCGTTGCCATGGAAATTAACGATGTAAGAAATTCAGCATTATCATTTCTGTATAAGCAGGCAAGATGCAGTCCTCTTGAAAGACAAACATTTTCCTGACACCTCCCTCTACCCCCACCATCCTACACGTATAACAGGTCACACAGCACAAGAACCAGAAGACACACAGCATACCACATATGTCAAGATTCCTCATAGAGGTCAGACTCACAGTTCTGTTTTAATGTTAAGGGACTACTTTTAGGACTGTAAGGAAAGATTGATCCCATCCTAGTGCCACAGCAGACTTCATTTGTGGTACCATAAACTGACAAAAACTTGAGACAGCAATTTGTGGTAGTTCAGGATTACAGGACCTAACCCTACAATATAGTACTACCCTCCCCAAAAAATCTGACTTCAGATTACCAAAAGCACTTTGAGATAAAGTCTCTTCTTTCTTTGCATATACACCGAACAGCACCATAAGCTGTAAAGTGGGAATTGAGGGTTTCAGCAGTGCAATCTCCACTCACATCCTACCATGAGATACTACTTACCAACACTGACTGGCAGACATCTCAGTCTTTAGTAAATCCACAAGCCATCCAGGAATAAAAACACCCTCAAAACATCCTGCTGTTATGTCTTGCACATGCCAGTGGCTGATAAGCTACAGCACCCATGGCAAATTATAAGTTACTGCTCAATAAAGTATTGGTCTAAACATCTTACTTTGTAAATTTACTCTTGGCTCTTAGAGTTGTTGTTATGGAGAGAAAGAATGGAAAGCTAGGATTCAGGAGATTGCACTTTCATGCAATCTTCGAATCTGAAAAACATCCAGCGAGATCCCAGGCATATCCAGTGAGTTTGACCTACACACACATACGAGCCAGTAAAAGAATTTGCACAAAGCTCCCTCAAAATGCCCCAAAGCACTCAGATCAACTCCCTGTTCTGGTAAGTCCACCCTTCACAGTGATCCAAGTGCTTGTGCCAGGGCTAGGGATAAAACTGAATTCCTTCTTCCACTCCTTTCGCGCTAAATCCTTAATGCATTCCCCTCCCGGGCTCAGAATGGTGTGAATAAAGTAACAATCACACAACAATATTGTCTACATATTTTTGTTTATACATCTGTTTTAATAACAAGATATTTCTAATGGGCAGCCACAGAAATCAGGGGATTTCAAAACCCATACAATATATGATCCAAGTAACAAAGTGAATTTCTTTAGTCTCCTTTGCTATTCTCTCAGGTCTAACCTAGAGAGACCAAGAGAGGTAAAACTCCACATCTCTTCAGTTCTTAGATGCATTTACAAGAAAACAACGTTTCAAGCCAACTGAGATGATGATTGTTATGATGTGGACATCTGTTTGCTGAGACTGGCACATTTGTTTCCTTACAAATGAAAGGGTTGAGAGAAGAAGCCAGGTTTTAATCATCTTTATGGATTTAATCTGATGGTAATACTCAAGAAAAATAAAAATGACACAATCTACATTCTGCTATTATTTTATAATTTTGGTGGTACAAAAAATGGTTTAGCTACAGAGAATTTATCTCTTGAAGTAGGAAACAGTTTCTTGACCAAGGTTTCTATTATTTCATTTTTTATTGAAAGCAGATTAATTTCATAGCACCACTCCAAAGGCAAAACAGGGAGCTCATGTTGAGCAATAATTCCTATTTATGTTCCTATTTATGTATCAATATCATACTTATCCAGTTTTCTGACCATTCGCCATGAGCATACACAGAACACTACCTGTCACCCTTCTATTATGGGTGTAAATTGTACCTGGCTCTTGTAGATACTTTGAGCCAGTTACTGGAGCAGAGATGATGTTTGTAACTGACTGGATACATACACACATTTACTTTTCTCCCTCACAATTTTTTTCTTTACTAGTATGTTTCTTTCTTCCTGTTCTTTCAAGAAAAATCTTGCAAGCTCCAATTCAGACAAATTATTGAACAGCAGCTAAGAAACCTACAGTTAACAGGTTCATGTAGATTGACCATCACAGACCATCTACAGCAGATACAGCAAAGGCCACCCATTTCTGGAACTAAGGGGATACTACCATTCACTAGCAACAGCAGACAAACTCATGTCCTCCTGTACAACCACCACTGGAATTAACTCTACCGAGTTATAAAAGGGTGCTGCAGATCTCTCTGCCCACATGGATGGACACAGATGAGAATAACTCTACACTGCTCCCATATTACTTAGGTTTCCCTCTTTGTTGACCAGGTGCTGAGCTGCTCACCACACATCATCAAAAACAACATCTCTCTCCCTTTTCTAAGTAAAAGCTGTTTGGCAAAACAGAAGCCCCATGTACCTGAGGTTGTCAAACCACAGCTATTCCCAGGAGCTGAATTCACAAGATGCAAAGAATTTATTTGAAGTGGCCAAATTGTTTTCCTGAAATGAAAAGAGCATTAATGCTCAGAGAAGACACGTTTGTCTGTGTTTACAAATGTTCCCCCAGCCAAGCTGTAATACCTGAACATGAATACGCTGCAATTCTGGTAAGAAATAGAAAGATTAATGTATTTTAAGTCCAGAGGGAAATCCCTCCAGACATTGTTTTTGAAAAGCTTAGAAATCAGCTTTTTTTTTTCCCTGTGGTTGCCACTATTCCTTAGCAACAAAGCAAGTCTGCCGAACATGGCTCTGCTGTAACACATTCCAGAAATAACTAGCAGGGCTGGCATTGTTTGGACTAACAGGGGAAAACTAATCGGGTCATTTGCTGAGTGCTGGTGCTCTCCACCTGCTGACCACCTGCGTGTCCCCAGGACAATCCAAGAAATATCCACATATGCTCACATGTACGTGTGTGTGTGTGTGTGTGTGCGTGTACCTAAATATACATACATGTATTTGAAGAGTGTTTATAAGGGAAGATTTTTCACAACTGTCATGTAGGGGGTGGAGACAAAGACGCAGTAGGACAAAATAAAGGCTTTCCTCTGTCTCTAACAGAAGGCAGTCAGAATCTTACTGAAGCCTCAAGCGCCTTTCCCTCCCACCCAAGAGCTCCAAAATGGTCAGGAAGAACCTATATTCTTGTCCTCCACACAGCACGAGAACCACTCTCTCCCCCAAGCCACGAACTCCACTCCCCACAAATGGAGACAATGCAGAGAGGAGCTCACGTTGTGTTCCCACATTTCTCCATCTTTATAACAGTGTGGAATGTAGCAGCTCCAAAAATCTATATGCTAATGCTAAAGCTCCCTCGTTGCAGCAGGGAGTGTTTGCAGACTTTCCTTCTCACTTTTCAGGGCTTGACAGTGAGATGGGGTTCCAAACCAGAACATATTGTAGTATTCTACACGTTTGAACTAAACCACCATGTTTTCCTCATGAAGGACACATCTGTTAAATAAAGAGCTTCTTGCAATCCAGTATCAAGAGCAGGATTTTTTCTCAGTTAAGAAAATTGTCAACATCTTGAATATTTTTTCTGTTCCACACTGGGGTAAGGAATTTACACTTAAAATTTTCATGGGCAAAAAAAACCCAAACAAAAACCAACAAATCAACCAACCAAACAAAAAACTAAACCAAAACAACAACAAAAAAACCCAACCCAAAACTCCCTAAACAATACCTCATCCAGGCTGTAGAAAAAAAACAGCTCAAATTGTTATTGTGTCTGATTCAACCAGGAACTTGAACCTATAGCTCCAGCTTCTCACAACGAGTGTCTAAATCAAGAGGACATTACATATCCTGGAGAGGGACATTCTTTGTCTTGTGACCAGAAACTTTATCTTGGACTTGAAAAACAAAGATTAGGCAAAATGGCTATGCTTTAGTAAAACAGTACTTTCCTTTCAACGTGAAAGTATTTTCTGACAAAAGTTTGGTGCACTTTGAACATCAAGGCTTGCTTTAATTTATATCTAAGAGGTCAAAGACAAAATGACATCAGTGGCAACTGCTTTGCCATGAAGTAACTGCATGAAAACTGTAACACTAGACTAGCAAAGAAGCAGGGACAGGAACCGAGAAAACATGCCCAAAAATCAAGAGAACATAGCCAGGCCCAGACGATGCTTCATCTGTTCTAGCTAAGGCATGATATGAGGATTTTCTCTCCGTGTTTTCAATGCTGTCTGTGCTGCTGCTAACATGCTACCTTTACACTGAATGGTACCATGGCACACTGAATTCAAGGTCAAAAAAAGGAAGAAAATTTAGCAGATTAGGACTTATTTTGATTTGATTTTTAAAGACATGGGATAAATGGTTTTCTCTTACCTTCAGCCCAATGGAAGTGACTGGAAAGCAGAGAGAAGCATAGATCACATCTATGAAAAGTTCAATACACCTGTCACTGCCAGCCAGAAGCTATGAAGCTTTCCTTGCTGCTCTGACACACACTTCATCGCTGAGACAACAGCCTCCAGCATGATCGTGCCTCCAGGGCAGAGGCACACAACTAAAACACGGCGCAGCGTGTTGGATGCCCACAGGCTCAGGTGCACCCTAAATTGGCAGCCATGAACCAGTTAACAAATTAATCACCTTATAAATTAAAAGCTAGCTGTTAAAATCTCCTCTTTTGACAGCCTTCAATTACAAAGACTTGCTCTATACACACACGAATTAAGCATAAAAATCTGACTTTCAACTGCTAATTAGTTGTAGAAGATAAAGTTACATTTATGTTATGGAATATTATACCTTCTGTTAATTGTTATTTACTCCTACTGGTTTAAAACCACCAGTTGAGAACTAGCAATGTTAAATGCATTTTTGTAAGACAAAAAAAAAAAAAAAAAGAAGTCAAGATTCAGGCAACTCTTTGGAAGAAAAAACACAGTAAAATAACATATCAATTCTTTGGTCAAAATCAATGTACGTCTACCAAAGTCAATGGAGCCACATTGACTTTTACACATGCTGGAAATCCTCCCCAGTATTGTTTACACCCAATAAAGACAAATCAAGCAAAAAGCGCTTGCAAGTGGCACTAGCAATGACAGAAGGAGGTAAAAAGGGGTCAGCAAGGGGCGAAGAAAGGGAAAAGAAGGAAGCTAAAAAACTTTTTTATTTAAAAAGAAGAAAATATTCCGCTAAGAATTTAACCTTTTGGTGACCTTTTCTTAATTGAAGCTTTGCCAGTTACTACCAGAAGGCAATAACCGCCATGGTGAAAGAACCATTTACATACTTTCCCGTATCACATGGAGGGTTATTAACATAAGTAGCATTAATATCTCCTAAAGCCTGCTTTTCTGGTCTGACAATTTACTCCTTGGCTTGTGTATTTAACTAAGCTGGTGCTCAGCACTCCCCTCCCAGTGAATAAAAGTCAAAGCCTTGCAAACTGGACTGTTTATTGTCTTAATCTGTGCTATTTTTTATACGTGTGCTAATTATAGAAATAAACACACATTATACGTCAAGGAAATATAAAGAATACATTGGATCGGTTTCGGTTCTTACCAACACAGCATTTGTATGGGTTTTAATTTGCTTCAACTGATTTAGAGATTCACGAGATGAAATTCAGGTTCTTCAATAGCTTCCACAAAGAGGAACACAATTCCTTCTAATGCAATATGATGGTTTTTCAATGAAAATCAGTATTTTGCTTAACTGATCCTTTTCAGTAACACTAAACTGTAATATACACTAGCATAGAATCTCAGAAGATTTGATACTATCAAATTACTGAGTACATTAAATGCTAAAAAGCTATCAAGAGACGAAAATGACTCAATGTTTTAGTTTCTTTTTCATGCCATTGAACTGGAGTAGTGCTTCAATTCATTTTTCCAAAGCTTACATATGTATCCAGAGAAGCCTGAGGCCAAATTTTGTCACTTACAAAATCTCTGGTATAATTGTCATTCATTTCAAGAGGATCAGATTTTGGATTTACATAATTTTTAGGTCTAAAATACTATTTCTGTTTCCAACAAAGTCAATGGGGAATGTACTTATGGTAGACTTGGGCTTTATATATGAATCAGATCATTAAATGCACATCACAACAAGAAATACAAGATTATGCCTCCCTTTTCCATTTTATGAGTTATAACAATTGAGGTCATGAAAATCTGACCTGTTTGAAATACTTCTTTTGGGTACAGTTTCAGTGAAGAACGGACTATTGCAACCCATCTCTTTCTTTCATAATCTAAGGTAACAATCAGAAATCAACTAACATCTTTCTTCTTAAAGGATGGCTACCAAAATTCTAAGTACATTTATTAAAAATGGAAAGCTAGTGCCTGTCAATTTGAGAAGATGGATCAAGTGCTTAACAGGTTACATTTAACCTGGAATACAAGAGCCATGAAAGTGTCTCAACTGAACACAAAGGAGATTTTAAAACTAATGGAAATGTAATCAGCGCGCTTTTTTATCCTCCAGGATTCTGTTATATTGCTCCAGACTGCTCCCGCTATCTGCTGTCTCGAAAGCTCAATCTTCTCAAGCAAAAGCTTTGATCTACATGTTCATTGCTAAGTAGTTTCAAGTATTAAAGAATTAATAACCATGCAGTGTATTTCCTCTCGCCTAATTCTGCACGCTGTATGGCTCTTCAGAAAACCAAACATTATCTGTCAGACAAATGGCACCACGGTTATTTGGAACATTTAATTTGGTGGTTTTCTAGCAATTCAGTAGTATTTTCAATTATAGTAATGTAATACTGAAAATACTGGTATTGTTTGCTACCACAGACAATTTTTTGGTACAGCATGAAAGAAATGAAGCCCACCCAGTTGTCCTGGCAAGAGTAAAATGGACTGCTTACTACCCAGCCCACATAGTGGAAATAAGCTGCAACTCCAATCTTTTGTTCAGCTGTTATGGGGCATCTTCTGAACCTTCAAGGCCTCCACACGTGTGTTCTGTCAATCATTTAACAACTACATAACTACAATAATCTCTCCTGTTTCATCCAGACAGTAGAAGTAAACATTGCTACTTAGAAATATTCTGCACTGTATTCAGCAATTTTTAATTAACTGCATGTGAAAAGAAGCAGTAGTAATTGCTCTTCCATCCCTAAAAGATCCAGAGTCCTGGGCAGCATTTCATCACAACACTGACAAAGTTAAATGAATAGTGGAGTTCATATGGATCATCCAGCTCCAAAGGACCAAGGTTACTGTAGAAAGCATTCCTACCTGGGCAACTGGGAAACTGCTGGTGTCTGAGAAGGTGATCTCACCCTGCCCTGGTGTAACTGCTTAGGGGCTGCTGAGAAAATCACCATCACCATGTCCATCAAGATAGGTTTTGAATATGGAGTCCTCCACACAGAAGTAGAGGTACATGAAGACTAGAGTCTAACTCCATGGAGTGAGTTGCTTTACACAGCTTGGTAGTCCCAGGTTACATCTATTAAGCAGGTAGCGTGGCCCAACAGGAATAGTTTTGTATGAAAAACAGTGGTGCTAAAGGTCCAGCAACCACTTCATATATGTTTCAGGGTGGCTTACTTGCGTCTAGCTTTACTTTATGGATGGAATAAGAACAAACACTTGGATATGGAGGTGCATGTTCCGCTTTAATTTTATCCAAAAGCAGCCCAAGTTCATAAGCATCAGGACTGCCGTGAACGAAAGCATAAGTGCAGACAATTGCAGGGATTCTCATCCAAAGCAGATTCCTAAACCAAACTTGAAGGCTAGTGCAGATGTACCTTCCACTGTCTGGCTTTCTTTTTCAATGGGGCTGATCACTGAAAACGCAGATGTGAGGTGACAACAGAAGCACGGCCAAGAAAGATGTTTATAGCAGGGTTGGAGTGGGTGCTATCTCAGCTTCCACCTCAACAGAGGTAAGATTGCTGAGTTTGTGCAACGACTGACACTTCCAGTGCACCATGAAAATGGAAATTTTCCCCAAATTTACTCTGTATGTACCCCCATAACCATAAATAAACTTAGGTAATTGTACTAGCTACTGAGCAGGGAGCTGTAGAGCCTGCCAAGCAACCAACACAGCATGCAGTGATTGCTGCCGCTGGCTACGGAATAGCTGCAACTGTTCTCTCCTTTATTTTTCAGTCATAGCCAAGGGACATATACAGTGCTTACAATGCACATTACTATCGGGAAAAAAAATAAATTCCTGTCATATTCAAAGGATGAAAAGCAGAATATATAAGAACAAATAACAGAAAGAGCTACTTTAATATAGCCTTTGAATTTCTTATGCAAAAGCAATATGCCCTATCCTGCAGCTCTTGATACCCTTCCTAAGCCACTAACACAAGAACAAGAAGACTGGACCTCAGGATATATATGCAATTAAATATAAACTCTTAAAAACATTGTCGTAGAGGATGCTAGGAGGAATGGTTAATAGCACAGCAGTGACACATGGATGATGTAAATAACCCAGCTATTTAACTGCCTGATCATAACTTGCTGGGGCATGAATCCACTGCTAAATACCTGATTTTTTTCTGTCAGCTACCCTGTATAATAGTTATCCTTGACCTTTACATACCAAAATGCGTGCTATTTTACTGACTTGTCTAATGTCAACTTTAAAGCTCTCAAAGACAAAACTCCTTTCCAAAGAAGCTAGCATGAATATTTTCACTTTTGAAAATATTCTATCCTTTCGTTAAGTGACAATTATACATATATATGTATAATTTCAACAAAATAAATATGGAAATAGGCAAGACAAAAAGTCTTTAGACGGTACATACAGGTAATCCATTTGAGACCCTCTAGATTTTTCTAGGATTGGCTGTGGCTTCAGTCGCAAGCTGTAACGCTGGCTCAGGATGTAATTAAAGGCTTAATCTCTTCCTAGTCATCTGGGCAGTTGTAATGAAATATGCCAGTTACTCCCTACTCTTGTTTTGGAAAAATGCCCAGCAGATTACAACAGCAACAAAATTAAATTACCCATTCTGTAAGTCCACTTCACAGCATACTCATATTGCCCTTTACCAGTCCTGCATTAAAGCAAGAAATAATAAACCAAAACAGCTTTCCCTGTTTTTCAGATTTCATTACCCTTCAGGAAAAAGAGAAAAATCTTCCTGAGGACTCAGTATGTCACTTTGCTTTTCTAACACGTTGCTTCACACTTTTGTTGGGACACAGCTTTCTGCAGCGCTAGGAGGAACACATTTTAGCTTTACACGTTAGTGACTAAGCAATAGTAACTGCAGACTCTTATCCATAAAAAAAATAACAAGGGTATAAAATATTCTTAGAAGCCAGACATCACTCCCCAAATACACTCTTATACCATCTGGTTTTGACCATACTGTCAGCTCCTTTTCCTATCCCTTCTTTCCTGTTGAATGTACTGCAGGTGCCAGTGACAAGCCTGAGTCTCATTTGAGTAAAAATGAGGCTGAAATAAAATTAAAGTAACAGGTCAAAAGTGACAAAGTGAGTGAGGAAAAGGTAAACAGCAGTAGTCTGCTGGGTTCTGAAACTGTTCAACAGCTCATCTGAACCCAGGAAAGTCACATCTTACACACAAACGTAAGTGCTTTTACTGGCCTAGACTAAAAAGTTTGCAGTCATGTCCTGCTGTGATAGATCTGGCAAGGCCAAGAGTCCCATCGATACCAAATGCTGCAACTGCCTCAACAAAGCATCCCCACCTCTCTGAAGCATCGCGGCAAAGATTCACCTCTTTTTAAACTAACCAGAATGCATGGTTTTTGGCACCACTGATGATCTCTGAATAGATGCAGGGGATGAATCTTGGTGTTCTTAGTGTAAAAGAGTCCGTGGGTTAGGCCAAAATTTAGGTGCATATTGAAAATCCATTCTGCACTAACACAACACATTTGTAACTGCCTTTCTTCCAGTAACTCCACAAACAGAATAAGTGAGCTATACGCAGCTGGTTTTATTAAGAAAAGCTGGAAGACACTCATAAATGCAATAAAAATCCAAATACTAGTGGTATTGATTAAGTCTATTTATGGAGCAGGGGGGGTTGCATTGTTTGTGATCCTGGGAAAGGAGGATGTACAATATCATTTGTTATTTTAGGGATTGAACTTAATGACCATTTCATTTTTTATATTCTTCATTAAGGACTAAATTATGCTTTCAATTAGCTTAAGAGAATTATGAAATAAAATTGTTTCCTTTGTTCCGGATTTACAAAAGATCAGAAAACACACTGTTTCAAAAACTGTTCTAATAACACACACATTTATGCAGTAACAGGCTCATGTAAAGCCCTTGCTCGAAGTACTTCAGCTCTTCAGAGGACAACATGGGGAGACACATAGCATCTGTACTCTAGAACAGCTACTTCTCACAGCCCATCCTCAGGGCCGTTACAAAGTGCCAGAGTGGAGGGAAGTCAATAAAAAACAAATGGACCTGTATTTCTGTTGTGAACCATTCACACAGGACAAGCTTTTCAGCAATGCTCAACTCACACAGCACTCAAGACACGTACTACACTATACCAAAAACTCCAGAATCAAATGAAAAATTTACTCCAGGGCTTCATCTGTTAACAAATCATCATACATATATACATTCTAAGTCTGGTTTTTCCCCTTTTCACAAAGCTATTACAAGAAACTTTAGACAGCACTGTGTTTGCAGAGTTGAATCCCATGGCACGATTTTAAACAGCAGAACAAAACCCTAGTGTTTACATTTAGATCTTAGTAGATGCTTTTATGTGACAAAGATGCCCAAGCTAGATGACTCATTTCTTATAAAAGCAGACAAACATGAATACTCACATATTGAGACAACAATCATTAAGCATATACCAAGATACAGAAACCAAACGAATGCCTTAATGAGAATGGGAATTACCCTTTCTTTTGTGGCTTTTTATTCCACTCCTGCTCAGCCTCCACCAAAATGACTTTGATGATGCTATTAAAAATCACAGGTTCTTACAGAAAATGGGCTCAGAATGTCTCAAGGCAGCTATTCCATCTCCTGTAGTAAGGGCCAAATTGTCTTATTGCAAAATGGTTGCTTCTACAACCAATAAAAGTGACTGTGGGGCTGACGCAACAAACAGCAGTTTTGCAGAAGCTTCCAAGCAGTTCATGTTTAATTTAAGAATTTGGACAGCACATGTGACACTTGATTAAATCTGAATTTCCAAATTAAACAATCTAAAGAGCATTAAATTAATAACAGCATTATATCTTGCCACTGACATAACAACTCCCAGTGCCTCCCTGGGTGTTGTTAGGCACCAGCAATTGATCAGAAGTCCTGACAAAGCTCAGAGACAACTCTCCCCAGACTGATTAAATGCAGGTGCTTTTTACATCTTGTTTTCAGAGTCTGCACAAGCCTACCGTGCATCACAGCTGAGACCCATTGCACTACTCTTCTGCAGAGCATTCTAAATAACCTCACCAATCACTCCAGAGGCAAAGGTGTTCAGCTTTGGTTTTCGATTCCTGACACTCCGCCCCAGCTGAATTTTGCATTTTTCTCACGTGCAACTATTTGAAAACGTATGCAAGTGCTCAAAAAGGCAACGTCTAGCAGCAGATGTCCAGTGTTTCAAATGATACAATGCTCAAGCCGGAGCTGGGGAAGCCAACAGACAGGTGTTCCTACTCCTCTGTGCTGCCAAGTCTGCCCCATTAACGCAACGAGGCTGAAGGCCATCAGTGCAACAGTCAAAACTTAATCGCCAAATGTGCCTCTGTTCTAAATAACTCTCACCAGCTGGTTACTACTTATCCCCTGATGGTGTCTGGGCACTTTCCCTCCAAAAAAGCAATCAAGCTCTTCTGATGTTGTGCGAAAAGCCAAGTCTCTTCCTTCCTGGAATCATAAACACATGATCCACCTACAAAAAGTTCACAGAGCACCAAAAAGAAATGCTCAACAACTCATTTTTCCATGCTGGGCTGACATTTTGCTTTTTTATCAGGAAATCTTTCCCGTGAAGCGAAGCAACATTACTGCCTTCCTCATCTGCCCCTGCAACTGCCAAATGACATCCCACCAAATTCCTCCCTTCTGGAAGCTGGGTGCAGCTCCATGGAGAAAAGTGCAGAAAGTAGTCCAAGGCATGACTTTTCATGGTCCTACTACTGCTTCTGCAAATGTGTTTATCTGACTTATAACCAAAGGATGATAAGCCATGTTTTATCAACTTCCTCAAATTCAGTGAAGCTTCTTCAAAAACAAAAAGGTGTGGTTTTTTTTTTTTTTACTGTTAGGCTTGGTCATCTTAAAGGTCTTTCCCCACGTAAATTATTCTACAATTCTGAGGTTTTTTAAGGGAACTTATGGGTTTAACTGTGATTTTGCAACTCTGCTGAAGTTTCTTTCTCCGTAGGAAAAAAAATACCTGGGCATGGGCTCAATTTAAAAATCAGCATTTGAGTTTGCTGCATATTTCTGGGAGGGACTTGGCTAAAAACATTCAGTCCTGACTTAGGGAACAGTAAGTGCCAGCGCATGAATGCAGAAAAGTGATCTAGGAGTGTAAACACCAAACCTTGGTCACATACACAACTTTTCTTACTAGGAACTTAAACACACACTTCACCTGTTTTGTTCTTTCTTATCCAAGCATCCAGACTAACCTTGATGAAAAGAGATATTCCAAGTATGAAGTAGTGCTCTGAATCAAAGTAGAAGCAACTCTTACATTTTTAGCAGTGTTGCTAAGATATCTGTAAATTGTTAAGAGGGGGAAAAGAAAAGCTAATTTATTTT
Organism: Pseudopipra pipra; assembly: GCF_036250125.1. Classification (NCBI taxonomy): domain Eukaryota; kingdom Metazoa; phylum Chordata; class Aves; order Passeriformes; family Pipridae; genus Pseudopipra; species Pseudopipra pipra. Next base: position 111,325,947 of record NC_087549.1, read on the forward strand.
TATGATCTCTGTTTGCACCTTACTCACACAGTGCTTTATCTCATCTAACAGAAGAATGCTACTTAGCTTCCAGCCTCTCAGAGGTATGCTTGAATTTTGTTTAGAAATCACAAGGCAGGAGGATTGTCTTTTTATCAGAGTAGCGTATTGGGACTCAAGAAAGCTGGGCTCCCTCCCTACACTAACAGAAATTCTTTTTGACATTTGGCAAAATGCTTTATTCCTCCATACTTCAGAAAAGACTGTTACTGTTCTGTCATCCTGTGTGAATAGCGAAACCCCATCTGAAAAAGAGAGATACCATTTCCTTTTTGCTACCCATAGTCTTGCCTGTATATACCACAGTCTCTGCAGGATTGTGACTTTTCCCCACTATGGGTTTATACAGTGTCTGCGACACAATAGGGCTCTAGTACAGCTCAAAACCTCTAGACACTACTGGAATACTAATATTAGTTCAACTCTTACCAGTGAGAAGCCAAAATTATTGACGGAAAGTAATCTGTGAAAGCTTCAAAATCCAGTCCTGCAGTCCTTGTACTGACAAAACTCTTCCTGCTACCAAGATGTCAGGCTTCAGTCATAAATAATATTTTATCGTTTATTTATTTATTATTGTTATATAATAATTATATGATATTACAAATATGTGTTTATATATAAATATGTAAAATCATATAATATTATTTATTATTATATAGTATTTATTATTATAAATAAATTTTATCAACCAAGCTGGTAATGCGTTTTCAGTAACAAATGTAGAGGTAGAGCCTCTGGAAACACATTTGTGACAATAAAGGGATCTAAACTCCTACCTGACTGACAAATTCAGGTTTTTCATTATTCAAACCAGAGGATTCCATATGAAGGCAACTGCAAAGGAGAGAGCTTAATTTATCCCACTTTAAGATTCAAATTGTTCAGAGCTAGACTATCACTGATTTAACTCCACTCTACAAGATATCATGGCCTATGATTTAATTGGCCAATTACTTATCCCTGATGAGAAATTGGTGAGAATGCTGTGCCTCATACATGAAGCGGTAGTTGTAGTAAGGGATAAAATGTGCAAGTCTAAATCAGAGCATTTTATCAATAATTTGCAAAGCTGACAGCTTTAATGGGTTTGGAATGATGAATATATTGGCATTTCATTATTTGTCACAAACTAATAGAAAGCCCTATTAAAGTTATGTAAATTCTTTGTCCAGCATAAACAAATGATGATTCATATTCATACTTACTCCGGGAGGAATAAAACGTATACATTACTTCATTAGTTGGTTGGGGTTTTTAGCTAATACTTCACACACAGCATGGGGAAATTTATTTCTGTAAAGGCCCAACTACACTTCCCATTTTTTTGCTCAATGTGCTCAGGAAGATCAGATTTCCCCTAGACTTGAAAGTCAAGCCATGATCAAGATGCTGCTGTTTGCAGCACACAATGAGCGCTTTGTCCATCATCATTCTCTGGGTACCTGGAACATGGGGACAAATTTGTTGATGTCTGAATGAAAAGCCTCAGGGACAACTGCTAAACAGAGAAAATGCACATTTTGCAAGGAAGAAAAGCATGCTTCAGTTTTGATGCCACTTTCTGTTGATTCATCCTGCCCCCAAAGGATGCAGTTCAGATAGTGGTTATCGCATAGGTACTTCTAGTGTGCTTAAAGGCCTCATACAGGACCACTGCACAGGATTAAGCTGGGTGAAGCCCATATTTGCTGTGTATAAGTGGGAGATGCAGGTGACAAGACCACCAACAGAAAGAAACATGTGTCCACAAATGAACAGTCATGCACTATAACATATCCTTTGGAGCACTATGTTCATCCAGTACGTGCTGATACTCTTCATGGCAAAATGTATTTTGCTCCATACACTCTAAAACCCTTTGTTCTCATTTCTGTGTCCATCCAATTTATCTTCTTAAGGGATGAGGACATTTCCATCTTTTATAATGAATATTATGATGGCTGAGCAATTCAGGCTCCATAAGGAGTTCATTGCTCATACAGCTTTGGGGGAAGTGTCACCACCAACTATGACGTGCAGAACAAGACGAGGCCTCTGCTCTTCGTTCTGTAGAAGGAGAGCAGGGGGACAGTGGATTTCCAACGTCCAGGCAATGCCAAGCTAGCAAAAGATTAGCGTTAACCTTTGTTCCTTGCTTTTACCCCAGCCTTCTGATGGTGATGGGTTGTCTCATTTATGGTGCCTGAATAGAAAGGCATTGTCCTTTCTAAACCCAAAGGGAAGGATCTGCAAGTACAAGCAGCTTTGCCACTTTATCACTCAAGGGAAATATACAACACTTTGGGACTGAGTGCTCACAATACCTTACATCAGTTTCTCGGAAGCAAAGAGGGAGAACTTGGGCTCTGATTTACCTTATTTTTCAGCTGTCATATCTGCAAGCATTTTCATTACAGGCAACATAAAATAAGAGCCCTTAATATTCTGGGGATTCACAGCTTAAGCTTAGATGTCTTTGATGCTTAGCTCCATTCTGCAGTGCACGTTATTTAGAATCTTGGTTGAAAGATGTGACATTATTGGAAATTATTACGTACAGGAGATATTCCAAGGAAAACTGCTAAGGAAGGAAAGCCTTACAGAAGTCCTCTACGCAGAGACGCAAAAGATGTCAAGTGAAATCAGGATCTTAGCCAGGCACCTTTAGCTTGTTCAGTTCACGGAGAAGGAATGTCTGAAAACTTACCAGGCACTAGGCTGGTAGTGATGCTTGTGTGTCTACAGCTGGTCAGCCACCTCACCATCTTCCAGCACGTGCCCTTCTTGACTATGCAACAGAAGTCCCCAGAGACTGACAAAGAGTGTTCAAGGCTGTCAACTTTACTTAGCTAAATTGCCATAGCCCCACTGCACTGGCACCCAGGAAAGAGTATTGAGCGATGTGGGTTCAAACAAACTTGGGATGTGGTCCGTTTTCTTCTTTAAATGAGGGAGCCCGATTTTAAAAGTCCCTTGTGCTCAGCAGAGGATCTCCATGGGCCTTGGAGCAGGCCCTTAATCACAAAACAGATCTTGAAATGAAAAAAAAAAATAAAATTTCAAGCGTTGTGCTTATGGGATTTCCACATTATCAAACTATTAAGGTGAAGTGGTTTCTAGGGAGGAGGCAGCATTTGAAAATTGCATACTGCCAGTGCTTTTAAAAATTTCTGCTACTACTGTGGAGGGTATGAATCTTATTACACTTGATAGTATTCGTGCATATAAATTAAAGAAACCATTGAGAGAAATCAATGAGCTGAATGGAAGTTTTTTTTTCTTCTTAATCATCTTCCAATTTGGTGTTTTCTGAAAGTTATTCTTGTCTCTTTCTTTCTATTATTCCTCCATGTCTGAAATTCTCTTTGATGGAAGACAGCTGCAGCCTACTGAAGTTGACAAGCCCTGGAAAAATGCATGTGACAACCAAACTCTGGAAAGATGCATCTCTAATGGCTTCTTTCAGCACAAAAGGAATCAGTGCAGCAAGGTAGGAGCTCTTTCTCAGCTGCTGCTTTCCGACACTTTGATGGCTGCTTGCAAGGTGATCTAGCCTGAAGGCATGCCAGGGAGGCCTCCAATCTTGTCAGATCCCATAAATGAAGCAGGACTGGAACTGGTCAGTATTTGGGTGGAAAGCTACATTTTGCAGGAGATAATGTTGAGGATTCAGTAGATGGCAGTCTTACCTCAGAGTCAGGACTGAAGAGACAAATGAGTGTGATATTGAAGGCTAAGGGTGCCATCTTTTAGAAGTGCAAAAATCAGGTACCAGGCTGAAAAAACCCTAAGGTACATTTGAGAGATCATGACCAAATGTTAACGTTTCACTGAGAAATGACATTTTGCCAGCCTGCAGACGTTCTCTCACAGTTTCAAAGGAATGCTCTCATGAAGCCATGACATGCTCTTTAAAGTCTCCTATCTCCTGCTCCAGAGATTGCTCAGCTTAATGAAAAGTGATTTAGTGTCCATATGTATGAGACCAGAATTTCACTGTACAAGCCACTGAATACAGTGTCAGATGGGCAGCAGATGTCACAAGAGTGACATTGAAGTATGGATTTTTTAAGTTTCAGTATTCAATCTTTCTCATATTACACAGCTAAGAGATGACTAAGCTGTGACTTTGACCGTGTAATCAGAAGGGAGAGAGGTAGAAGAATTTCACTTACATCCCTGTGCAATTTACCCTGTTCTTAGGTCTGTGAAAAAGCATGCAGTCCTGAGCAATTGGGAGATAAAAAGCTTCACCTTCTGCTACATCACGCATGTCCAGGTTAGCTAGCAAAGTGTCAGTCATGAGCTGTCTGGACCAACAGCAACACTCCATGCCCAATTTTTAATGAAAGAAGCAAACTTGCATTAAAAATCATTGTCTCTCTGATTTTCCTATCTTCACTGGCCAGACATAATGCATTATTATATCAAGAGTTCAAGGCATCTGTCTATATGTGCTATATAATACTTTCAATCACCTGGTCCTAAACATGAAATGACTTTGAGCTGCTGTCCAACAGAACCTACACAAAGAACTGGATGCTTTCTCCACATAAAACTCCAAGTAATTTTAATAGTTCTGGATCAAGGTCTTTTGATGTGTTTACCAGGGTTTGTGCTCTCTGTCACCCTCTTTTTCTTGTCAGAGGGCTGTAGAGACTTAATCCCTGCAGCTCCAGCTCACAGAGTTTGGAAAAACTACAAGCTAGGAGGATATTTTGTTTTGCTAGCATTCAATGCATATAAACAAGCACCCCTTTCCTTCTGGACCTATTATAAAATGTGAACCTCACCTCACACCATTTTTTCCCCTCAATACAGGAAAAGAAATAAGTGTTGATGTACACGAGGTGAAACATTCATAAATACAATCATGATCAATACGCAGTTGCAGTGACTTAGGAAAAGCATGAATAGGTATGTAACTTTACTTAATGTCTGCACATGTATTTACGTGCTTAAATATATGCAAAGTATTTTTCAAAATTTCTGCACTTAGTTGTTTAGATTTTTCCATTTTTTTTCTGCAAGAGAAAACAAGGCATTGAACAACAATCAATGGAGACAATTTGAAAAGAAATAAACACATTTAAAAGCAGCCCTATCAGGGAAAGAAAATTACTATTTTAACCCTTTGAAAAATTTCATCCCATTCCAGAGGAATTTCACTCCATTCCATCACAGGTTTGATTTATTGTACCAAGCAATCAACTAGTCTTTGGTATACGGGGAAGAAAAGGCCTCAGTAAGTGGTTTACTGAAGTTGACTCTTGCCCTTTTGCTAGCAATTTATGACATTCTCAGTGTATCACTGACAGAATACTCAGAAAACCCTAGCTAACAAAAATAACAGCAAATGGTGCTGGTTAAATGATCAGCATATGACTGGCATGAGGAAACAGTCAAGAAATACAGAAAACAGCATTCCTGTTCACTTGTGTGGCTACCTGCAAACTACATGTGCATATAATTACGTCAGGACCCAGCAGCCCTGTCTTTCTAAAATACACTCCAGTGTCATTAGGAACTTGTGAGTCCCAGACTCCTCTTCGGAAATGATGCTGCATTGCTTTTGATAAGCCTCTTTATCTCTTTGCTGCAGTTTAACTAGCTGTAAATGGAGAGAATATTATTTATCTACCTTAGGGGAAGGTTAGGATTCTTAATTACATAATAGACCGTAAGTGCTGTCATCAAATAAACCCTTTAACTGAAAAAAACTATGATGTTCGTTTCAAGGAGTTTCAGCCATTTTTTGATTTAATTCCTACAAAGACAGAAAAAATTTAACCCATCAGAAGGACAAAAGAAAGATGGAAAGGAAACACTTCTCAGTCATTATTTTTCAATGCAAAAAAAGGGATAAAAGCTTCACAGAGCTGGCACAGATTGCAAGGGAGGGCCATTGCTAATGGTATCAGTGCAGCTTTAAGACTTTATATATCTATGGCTGTACATACAATCAAGCACAATGCCTATTCTCAGTGAGAACAAAAAGTCCTCTACCCAGGTTTTCTCATAAAACAGAAAGCTTGTGTTCTATGATATTTTATGTTTCTCAGCTTTAAACGAACTGCTGTTCACTCTCTCCTGCTTTTGGCTATCAATCAGGATTGAGCGATATTCTCCTCCCGTTTTCACTATAAGTCAACCTTGGTGACCTAGCTGCCTCATAACAAGAATCTTGATTGAACAAAAACCATTTCTCATCCATTCCACGTAACGCAGCACAAATGAAAGCCCTGGAAATGTTTTATTCCTCCATATTGCTTGTCACATGTAGCTTTTCAGCAGCACTTCATTTGTCCACTGTCAATTCCTACACACTAACTTTATTATCATCCAGGCCCAGAAGGACAGCAACTTGCTGTTATTAAAATGTGAGAACACATTTTGAACTGCTTAGTGCCCATGGCATCCTGCAAACTCAACTGCAGCAAGAAGTCCATTGTCTGGATAAGCAGACCTAGGCAGCCAGGCTCAGCAGGGAACTAGCACCCAAAGCAAGACCTGCCCTCAGGCACATATCTCTCAGGCAGGGGAATTCCTGACAACTAGATACAAAATCTTGCTGGATTTTTTTAACCGATACTGCAAATTTGCAGGTGTATTCCATCATCTAACAGTTGCAACTTAAAACTACTGCTTGTTTTTGAAATTCAAAGATACAACCAAATTTGCTTGCAAAAAGGCACACAAAATTTCCAGTGGAAAATAGTGAAAGAATCTCAGTGAGCTCCTACATGCAGCAAAACCAAGGGTATCTTGAAGGATCTGTATCACTGTTATTTCTGTGTAGTCACTTACTTCCAGCAGAAATCAGGAATTACTTCTGTAAACAATACCACTGAGTAAATTTCTTTGCCCCAATATACATTTCATTGTGTTAATTTCAATTTTGGAATATATTTTCAAACCAACTACTGTGATACGTAGCTCTGTCCAGCTTGACCTACGCTGATCCTGCCTTTTTATTTAAATCAATAACTACCTTATTTATCTGTTTCCACAATCCTAATATGAAAAAATGGCATCATATTAACTTCAAGAGATGCTCACTTCAGTGTAACATTAGACACAATCCCCTCTGCAGTTTACATATTTTGAGAAAGCCTATCTTACAAGCCAGTGAAAAGGATTTACAAGCAGATTAAAGGATAAAACTGCCAAATGCACTAAAATACATGGTCGATATGCTGCTAACCACAAATCCATAACTGTTTTGCTGATAAAGCATTGCCTAAGCTTCAGTTTGCTCAGATTGCTGCTTCAGATTCCTCATGACATGATCAGCAAAAGGAGGAGAAGAAATTCTGCTATTTCTAGAAGAGATGTGTTGGCTTGCAGTCATGTCTATATAACTGATTTTGAAGTGATTAAAGGAAATCGGAATGGAATTTTCCCTTTTCATTTTCTTCAGCACCCCTACTTATGGAAAGTGTTTTGATTTACAGTACAGGTCTCATAGTTTTAGAGATTAATTCCTCCTTCTTCTGCCTAGAACTGTGTGCTCCTGAAACACCAACTGATTGCTAGCTGAGACTCCTGCCCAAGAGCAAAATGACCACGCTGAAGTGCTACTTTGCTCACAGGAGCTGCAAAATCTCCACCTTTAGAGGTTTGTACAACTCAACAAGGCAAATCCACAGTTAACCTCCGAGCCATAGGCTAGACCAGGTGACTTCCAGAAATCCCTTTTGTCCCCAGTTTATATGATTCTATGACTTTGTACTTGGTGAGTGATTAAAACGTAGAAGGCACTGCTCCTGGAACCGCTATTTCTAGAGTACTCCTTTCCCACTGGAGAGTCTTCAGTGAACATTTGAAATGGAAGACTTTATTTTATGGAGATATGTTTGGAGTCCTTTGCTGTCTCATATTCGCAGAAGAATACTATCTTGTGATGTTAGAAGAATGTATGCAAAAGGAAGAAATGTGAGAGACAACACTTTCTCCATGCTGACCAGGGCTAAGAAAATGATCTTCAGCGAGCAAAATAGGACATAACCATATGGATGATTAAGAGAAAGATCTGTAGTAATTAAAAAGTCCCCTCCTTCACCACAAGTTCTTTCTATGGCAGAAGGTAGCTGAATGAAGGCATAGAAGAATTTCCAAAAATCCTTCTAGTACTCTGCATTCTTCATGCATGTAACATACAGAGTTTATAGGACTAGCAATCTTTGACATTATAGCAACATATTTCTTTAAAAGGACATTAAGAAAAGCCAGAGCTCACAAATACTCTTAATTCAGACCCAAACATGAACATAAAATAATCCAATTTAAAAAATCACCCCAGAACATCAATATGCATGTGCTAAAAAATGACGAGAGGTACCTCAAATACACTGAAACCAAGGTAAAACAATAAATCATTCAGCACACTGGAATCTCCTAAAAATCTAAGCTGTTAATTTCTACTCTAGCCTTAAAGTTTAGTACCAAACACTCACTTAAGGAAATAGCCTACAAATATTGATACACATGATCACCTCAATCTCTAGACAAAAGTAAGCATTTAATATCTAAATATAAATTTATGCATGAAACTCATATCAACTGCACAAAGTCTGCTCAAGCAAGCATCCATATTGCAGCAACCATTAAAACTTGGTCTATGTTAACCATTCCTCCAATCGTGTAAGCAAAAGTAACTAAAATGACAAAAAGAGTTTCACTTCTAAATAGTTAGAATTGAGTACGCAAATATTATTGTTCAGGTTATGCACAACACTCGAAGCATAAATTGTGCTAACAGTAGACAGACACTTTGATTTCTCTCTGGAGTATAATCTAGTTAGAAAGACATTGCTAGAAGGTAACAGTTGTGCCAAGGTACCATTTGATATCTAAATAATTGATTTGAAAGCCTTGTTAGTTGATGACTGACCATAAAAGCATTCTGTGTGTTGGCTGAAATAGTTCAAAACAGATCAGACACGTATGAGAGTTCTCATTAGCAATCTGTTTTTTCTGTCCCACCAGATGGGGCAAACATTCTTTAATGCTTAAATGTACTTCACTGGAAGAAATCACAAGAACAGCACTTTCTTTTCCAGTGCTAAAGGAAAGAATATATAAAGGAATATAAAGGAAGACAATTGTTAAAGCAACCTACACTGAGAGCTTTTATCTGGAGTTACACTAGCTCCTCATAATAACCATACACATGTAATTGTGTAGTCTAGTGATTTTCAATCTTTCTCCATTTGGAGACCTCCCCCAGGTGTTTTCCAATGGAGATGAGTCTGTGTTTCAATCAATTTTAAGCCTCCTGATGTAAACTTAATTTACTTTTATCTCTGCTATAGAACATTTAGGAAGTAGCTTAGTGGTACCCAGGGATCTGCAGCCTGTGAGCTCCATGACTACAGTGCTGCCACCATAAGCCTACTCATACTGGCATGGGCATGTTCTTGAGTAGGGAACCTTCAGCTAATAATTGAACTCTGGTTTCTTGTGGAAACAATTACACAAGCCTTCCTCAACACACCTTACAGCTATTGAGGATAGTACTAAGTCTCATACCTTTTAGTTAGTTTTTGGGGTTTTTTTGAAATAAAAGAAAACCAACTTTGATCAAATTTATCTGCCTTACTGCATATCTCACATCTCAGCTTTTTAATATGTATGATTACAAAAAAAGAACAGTAATTACAAATTTCACAGAAAACATTCATTCATGTACTTCAAAAGAACATTCTCTATTATGTACAGAAATGCTTAAAAGCTTTTGCTCAAGCTAATTCTACTTTTTTTTCCCCTTCCAAATATGATCCTCCCATTGTATCCTGGGCAGGCATCTCACCTGGCCATGGATCTGAAATCAAAACTAGTCAAAGACAAATCATTAGTCATTTCCAAACTGAGGACTCTTCTTTCAGTAGTGTCTCCTCAAGAACTGGGAACACTGAATTATTTTGAAGGTGAGAAGAACTGCACTCCTTTCACTGCTCCTGGCCAGCAGTATTAAAACAGACACCTTCTTTCCATTTCAAACTTGCGTTCAGAGCATGAATGCTACAGAAGTGACAGGGCACTTTGCTAAGTCAGCTCAAAATAGGAAGTTTGCTTCAGAAGACACTTTAAGTTCATGCCAAGAAACACTCTAATCGTTAAAAGTTTTTTTCTAAGAAGAGTCTAGGAAAAGATAAAAAGCGTGAAATTTGAGAGGCCTGCACATAGGTTACGTTCTTTCTTTGGTGACATTTATGCAAAATCAATTCAAGTTTATTTAATGAAAATGAAAATACAATGTCAGTCCATCAGGCTATCAACTGCAAGATCACCGTTTTCACAAGCATTCACTACCTACAAAGGTGTTCATGCACTGCTTACAAGAACAAAACATCTTTTACATACACTAAAGAACACTTGGCTGCGCATCCTGAGGGTTGCTATCGGCTTGCAGGCACCATAATCACACATATTTATTCAAATGTGAGTTTGTTTTCTTGCAGCCATGAGCGTAATTCTGCCAGAAAACCTTGAGTGTTTGTCAGCCAGATACTAGTGGTTCTCCCAGGGACTGCAGGGTAAGTATCTTCTGTCCCATCTTTTGACAGAGGGCTGTAATGACAAATACTCATTTAAAGTTTTGCCTTATTTTAGAAGTTACATTGGATATAATCAGTATATATCGATGCTACTCATGTATCATGTTGCTACATAGTCCTGTAAGAACTGATGCCTTTCATGGCTTGCTGTTCTCACAAACCATTACATAAACTTACATATTTGTAAGGAGTATCTTTAAAAATTATGACACTTGGCCTAAAGTCAAAATTGGTCCTGACCCTGCATGAACTTAATTTTTATCCCATTATTTATTTATGCAGAATTTCTAAGATAATCTAGTCTTTACTGTTTATTATTACTTATTCCATATCTCACAGAGCAGAGATAAGAGCCCTGTTTAATTTGTTGACAGCTCAGCCCTTCAAACTCACAGCCTTGAAAAATGAGACAAAGAGCTGGAAGGAAACCTTTAAAAACTTCATTATACAGACCAGAATCACGCTCATAATCATCAAAAACTCCTAAACATTGCACAGAAATAGTAGGGCCAATTTTGGTGTCAGACTTAGATGGTACTCTGTTGTCACTTAACCCTAAACTTGTCCTGTGTTTTGAGTACTGAAAAGTCTAGAACTATGCCACAAAAAAAATGCTTCAAAATTTCATTTTAGTTTCTTCATAAATTATTAAAAATATACAGAAGCAGAGAAATCACCAAATACAAGAGCAAAGTTATGAAGTGCAGTACCTACTTCCAAAGATCTTCTCAACGGAACATGCTTTTCAACTACAGCCACTGTTTTACAAAATTCATTCTAATATATTGATTTTTCAGACCACAGCTGTTGTCCTTTGGACTTCATTCACAGCTGTCTCTTCTTTTTCTTGTAATCAATGCAACTAAAGCTACTGCAATATTTACTTCTGCCAACTTAGTTCACACAAGTCTGTTTGACTTTTTGTTTCTTTTTGGCAAAAACATTTTATTTCTAGCTTGCCTTCAAAGTTGAATCAAAAGGTTTTGCCTGTATCTCTCGTAACTACTTACTGTATATTACTTTGACACCCTCCAAACATGGCATTAAATTCAAAGCATCGGAGCAAGCCCGACACAACCAGGACACAGTTGTACATGTGCATGTGAAACAAAGCTGTCATAAATGTCACTGCACCAGGACTCCTGGACTAGACTGAATTATTGTAATGAGTTCAGTATCAATCAAACATGCTCATCTTGTCAGAAATAAAGCCTAGTTTCTGACTTTTAAAAATAGCTATTAACGTCAATTGTGATTCGAAGTCAATCACACCAGGAGGGCTGTGGTTGGATCTTGAAAATTATAAGTATGACATGACAGATGGTAATTGGAGGCTTTTGTTACTTGTGCAGCAGCACCATCAGCTACTCTGCTGCCAGCATATACAAAGAGAAACACAAGCAAGGCTTTGGGTCAACATTTCATACTGAGATGAGACACACATAGCAATGAAGGGCTATAATAAATCCCCAAAACAGTCCTGTAAGGGAATACCCCCACTAAAACCCATCTACATGGGCAATCAGCACTAGCTGCATCCATGTAAAAACCACTTTATCCAAATAACATGGAGCAAGAAGTCAAGCAAACAACTCTTTCCTTACGTTTAGCCTTGTACTTTATATACCAAGTGGGTATTTTTACTGAAGGTGCCTCTGGGAAGGAGCAAGACTAAAAAGCTTTTTGTCTTCAGACATAAACCAACACTACAGTTGAAAAGGCGTTTCACAGAGATGGCCAAACAGTACCCTGAACAATGTGCTCTTTAAGGCATAAACATGACTTGCAAGTAGGTTAGAGAAAAGAAACACATGCCTAAAATCACTCTAGCTGCATTATAAAAACACTGAACAGATTTTTGACATAGAACAATAGTCTAAATTTATATTTCATCACAGACTCCTGTACATCTAAAAAGGAAAGGGAGGGCAGGGATGATGAGTCCTTTCAAGGGGACACAAAAAAACCACCGGATCTTGTCACTGAACCGGTGTCTACTGGAGAAACCGCTCAAAGTGACCAAGATATAGCAACCTTTTCTTTGCTGCAAGCCAACACACTGTTCCTGAGAGAAGTCTGGCTGTCAGGCAGCACTGTAAAGTGGCAATCAATGCATTACTCCCTACAACAAGAATGTACCTTGTGATATACAACTGGCATTTCTTCTGGCTCCCCTATCTCAGATGCTGCTGTCTTAGGAGAATGACAAGGTGAGTCTCCATCAGGCTGTTGCCTCCTCTCTGTCTCCCCTCATGTGACAATCATTGCTGTCATGAATGTCCCACTAAAATTGATGCTCGGCTTCTACCTCTGCTAATACCTTACTCACGTTCTTGCAACTCCAGAAAAGCACCAAGGAGGAAAAGTCAAATCTTTCTACTAAGCTCCTAGCCTCAATGGTGTTCCCTTTTTACACCTCATGGTGACATAATTGTTTTCACTGTCTGTACTTCTGTTATTTGGTTTTCATTTTGCCCATTGATCTATGTACAATGGCTTGTAAAGTTCACAGGTATGTAAAAAAATTATCTACAAAGCAGTCTTTCCAGAACTCCAGAAATGAAAAATCAGCCTGTTCAGGTCCTGAAGTTTAGCTCTCTCTTAAATTCACAACGATATACAATTAATTCAGAACTAACACAACCCATCTTAGAATTCCCCAATAGCACATCAAAACTTTTTCCTCTTTTTCAGGCAGATGCAGTTGAGAGGCACGTCTACCACTCATCCCTAAGTGAGGCATTTCAAGGTCTGCCAATACTTTTTTTTGCATTCTCTGAAACTCTGTTCTAGCTCTGTGAGACTGTCTGCCTTGATCTTACAGATCTTGTGCGAAGCACATTACAAGGTTATAATTCAAGGCAGATACTGCTCAGTTGTTTAAATCTTCTCATTAGTGTCCATCATGTACTCTTCTCATCCTCAAAGGGTGCACTACAACACTGCAGCTGCTTAAGTGGTAAATAAACAATTCTCTGTCAACCAGGTGTCCAGGATAATACTCTCTAGTTGTTGGTACCAGCAGATAAGCAAAGCTTCCTGGAATAAGAGCTGGAACACAGAGATCATTAAAGCAAGGGAAAGGTCAGTAAACAACTTGCTTTTCCTCAGACAAAACAGGTGAGAATACATAATTCTATTTTCTACATCTGTTTTTTATCTTCAGTTTTCCCAGCGAACCCATACCAAACTCGCACAGAAGTCAGCAATGGAGAGAGAGCATGATCCTATTTATGAACAGCATAGCCCATGCAGGAGGACAAGGAAAGGGACTGGCCTGCAGCCAGTGTGACTGAGCAATTTTTTTGCAGTAAAGGACCTCAAAAGCCTGAAGATTATCAGCCTTTCTTTGAATTCCAAGCCCATCACAACAGATGACCTGAATTAGGACTACTCTGTTTTCCTTTTCATGTTGTTTTTTCACTGCTTGAGGAATTGTACAGGCAAAGAGAAAAAAAAACCCCAGATTCAACTCTTTGTCTGAAATTTCTGGACACTAAACAGCCCTGGTCAGAGGACCAGCTCATAACTAAAATGCATTTGACAACTGTAGGTGCCCATACCAACTGAAACATTCCAAAGTGCTGTATGTTGAACACAACTAGAAGCAAGCAGAACTGCTGGACGTGTGCAGGCAATGACTCACAGTACATTAAGGGCTCGGCCTCCTTTCAGAGGCACACTACTTCTTACTGGCTGACGTGCAGCAGATGCACTGAAGATTCATCCCTCATTGTTTATACTTCATTTGTAAAGGTTGAGGGAGAGACCTTGAAAAAACACTAACTACTTTGAAAAGGAAAAAAGTCAGTCAGTTGTTTGTTCCTAGAGAAAGTGCTCATCCATCTAGCTAGAAAGATTATCTAGCCTGATCTATTTCTCATCCCACCTCAGACTAAATTCTGACTGTAAATTCAGTAGGTTACCACATCAAAGCTCCAGACATGAGAATGCCTAAGATTTATAACTAATTTCCTAACCAAATGAGGCTTCCTTCCACAAAACATACAAATAATTTCCCATCCCATGATAGAATGCATCTTCGGCTGACATCCCTAAATAAATTCAATCTACTAGCTAAGACACATTTTCAACAATTTGGGCATTTTTAACATGAAGTAATACATAGTTCAGCATTCAGAGTAAGCTTTCTTCAGGCAGCAACCCAACCCAGACAATTTTCTTTGGCTTTCATTTTAACCAGCATACAGATCTCTCTATTCCTGCCAGGCTGCAAATAAAATACTATTTTTTTCCAGAGGAACACTATTCACACAGTATTTCCAATTTTGCAAGAATAAGGATGTAAAAGGCACCGAATTAATCCAAAAACCCCTATTCCTACTGACTGTTTGAGAGAGCCAATTTGGCTTCTCTGAACTTAACCAAACTTCTTTCCTTTAACATTGTCTTTGGCTGATCATATTGGAAATGGCTACTTAACAATAAGCCTAGTGTAATTCCTCTGAAGGAACAAGGTAAAGGCCGAGATTTTTCAAGTGATTTGTCTTCAGTTCATTACCAAAGCTCAGATCATTTCCAAATCACCCAAATCAGCCTCTTTAGCACAAACTGGCTTGTTTTTCTTGCTATGTAAGATTTGGATTTGACATTTCCTTTCCATAAAATTCTGTGCTACATACGCTTGTGTGAGGGGAACTGTAAGAAATGTTGCAATTACATCTTACAATTTTAACCTATGAGTGATGTTTTTTTTAAAAATAGCTAAACAGGTGAAATGCCTGAATCAATTTACTGTGAAAAGATATGGAGAAGAAAAGGAAGGAGAAGGGGGGTGATGTCAGTTTGATAATACAGTTGCTAGAAGAAAACATGTTTTACATGAGTAGTAAGGGTCATCAATAAAAATTATGGCCATCATAAAACACTGTTACAATATACATGTGACACCCTTGCTAAGGTAGGGCTGTTGGGTTTTTAACTGCACCATGAAATATGACATTTCCTAACGTTTTATGTCAGTTAACAGTGGCAGGGTCATGTTCATTGTGTGTCTATTGGTTTGGTTGCAATAAAAACATTTGAGATCCACTTCATTATCTAAATTGTACAATTGAGTTGTTCAGAGCTGCAATAAGGTTTAAGATGCGCAGCTGAGCTATGACAGTCATAGTGGGATTTTCCACTTCTCCTTGGAAAAATCTGATGCGATGACATGGCTTAATCACAGTCAGCTTTCAGTTCCTCTTCAGACAGATTCGTCTTGCTGGATGTATGATAAATTAATAAATACATGCATAAACAAATAGAACAAATATTCAAGAAATATGTCGGGGGAAAAGGAAAAAGTTGTCTATTAGGAAGTTAATGTATAGCCCAGGTAGCAGCAATAGCAGCTTGATAGAAGGACAGGTCAATGTACAGTTGGTACCCCAAAAAATGAACAGAAATCAATATCTCAATCTTCCTGACTCAAAGCCATGCTGATCCACTGCCACAGCTGTAATTAGATATTTACTAGCACACTTTTTGGGATCTTCTAACCTTGGTGGAAATGGTATTGTACTGTTTTTAGGAAGTAAGCCAAGCATGTGAAGTGTATTCTTCCACAGGTTAAGGATGATGCCAATTTTACCAGATACTGTTCAAATCAGTTCAGATATGTTCACAATGACAAAACACTGAAGAAAGGCCTGACCTGTCCCTTCCTTCACAGAAATTACTTTAGCATCAAAGCAAAAATTCAAATGGGAGCCAGTTCCTTTTGGACAATGGTTTTTGGGAATTCTGCAACACTTCTACAAGCAAAATAATAAAAAAAATAATTCTTAGCTTAAGAACCACAAAGTAAATCTATTAAGTTCAAGGAAAACAAAAAGTGAAACTTCCTACACTTGGACAAAAGAGGGGACACAGTGAAGTGACCTTCATTGTACAGTAAAAAAAAAAAGTACCATTATGGAAAAGACAGTCTGTTGTAAAGAGTTTAAAGAATAACCAGATGTATAATCAATAGCTAAGGAAGAAAATTGGGAATGTTACTTCAAAAACAGCCATTCCACCAAATTGCTTAGAAAAGCAATAATTTCACTGGTAGCCTGTTTCCTAACAGTACTTTTCTTTCCCCTCTACCTTTATCTCAGAAAAGCTCCCCACTCATTCCAATGTCTTTCCTGGGTAAGAGAAGTCTCTACTGTGGCTCACTTGGAGCTATGAACCAGACAGACTGGCCAGCTGGCTTCTGCCAGACTGAGCCTAGAACATGCAAGCTAAAGAAATTAATTCATTCTTTCCCTTCCAACCAGTCAAGAAGGATGTTATATTATTTTTATAGGGGGTTTTTTCCCCCTAGTGAATTTTTGTGAGGAAAATAAACTGGGAATAAGACGAATAGTTTGTCATGCTTAAGCATGGCAGAGTAATGAGCAGAGACTGAAGATCACTAGCTTCACTTCAGCTGCATGGCTCATGTAGATTAATCCTTTAAATAGCCCTGAACACACAGCATATGTCTAACACACCTCAACCAACCACCACATGGCCACTGAACATACAGCTCCAGCTGCTGTTCCTATGACATCAAAGTTCCCAAGGGCATGCCAAACAGGCACTTGGAGGACTGGCCAGCACTTTTGGAGTGCTGTTCATCAGAGTGCAAAGATTTCATGAGCCTAATAAGTACAGAAGAATCTGCCAAATGGATCCAAACGCTTCAGGTTATGTGAGTCCCAGAACAACATAAGATACTGACAGGTCAGTCTTCTTAGTAGAATCACTTTCTGGTATGAGGGAAGCATGCACTAGGAAAAAAAATACTTGTATTATCATCACTGAACTCTCTCCATTTGCTCTCTGTCTCCATACACGGGAAATAGGACCAGAATGAGCCCTTGGGACAAAAGAGTAAGTGATCTCCTTCCTGTGCTACAAATAAAACCATGAGAAACTATAACCAGCGACAATGTCTTTTACACCAGGCTTTCTCACCTCTCTCTGATACCCAAGCAATATCTTTTGTGCCATAGACTAAATTGGTCCCCATGAAGCCTTGCACCTGGAGTTATGAAGTTAATTGAAAGCTTTATTTATGCACCTTTACCTAACAACTCAAGTGGACCACATGGTTCCTTCCATTGCCTGAGCCCTGAATTAAGAGCCTGAAAACATTATGTTCTGCCAATCTTATGCTCATCCACCAAAAAAACCCACATGCAGTTCCCTCCTCTGCAAGCATTACCACCTTCTTTAACAGCAAACAAGCATTCGAAATGAATGCTAAAAGCCACTAGGTTTTTGTAGTGCTGGGCAAGATGCTTATCCCTTCATGTTTTAATCTAAAATAAGAGCCTAGATAACAGGAGAAAAGCATTTGAAACAATGACTGCTTTGAGATGTTATTAACTGGTTTTCAAACTTCTCTACGAGAGAAGTAGCAAAGATCACAGCAAAGCAATGTCTAAAATCCTAGACTTGAGGTGCATTTAATCTTTCTCATTAGCAGCAGCCTACTACCTTTCAGACTGTGTCTGTTCAAAGATAAGCAGTCAAGCATATGTGAAGAGGGTCTGCCTGACCACTGTGTATTTTACAGCATTATTTGTACAACTCCCTCTCAGTAGAATTATCTTAGCATGAGACTGGCATAACACAGTGTCTAATCAGCCTTATTATCCTAAATTTTCAATTGTTTCCTGGTAAGCTGCATTTATGTCTTAGCTGATTATCCACTTAAACTATCAAGTACCAATTATAAAATGCAGTAACATTAACGTCACAGATGCTTGAATTCAGAGAGAAGCAACCCCAGATCATTTTTGGGATAATAAGTTGCACTACAGAGGCAGCAGACCCTCAGTGTGAAATGCCTGTCTCCGTGATTTCAAATAAATAAATAAATCATTCTCGTGTAAAAATTACTCATTCCTAAGTAAGACTTTAGTTAGAAATAAACCATAGTTTAAGTCTGCTAACAGCATTGCTGCAAACAGGCATTAAGATCACATTCACATAATGGTATTGCCAAGTGCAATTCCTTGTGCAGTCAACAGAAAAGTGCCTCTTCTAAGCCTTGTTTTATGGCTGGTCTTCATGGAATAAAGTCCTAATAATCTTGTTTTCCTCGTGCAGAGAGTTGTGAAAAACTGAAGCAGTTCTGTGGGAAACTGGAAACCTGTCCCTGTTCACTTTGCCAACTGACTCCTCATGCTCAAACAAACTGCAGACATTCAGAAGCAAAATTTGTTCAAAACATTCTCTCGGTTCCTGAAGGTGGGGTAAAGTCAATCCAAAATACTTTGGGTGTCAAGAACTGTCGAGATCAATGTGTCTCACTGTGCACCCTCACTGCCCAAGTCTAAACCTTTCATTATCATTGCAATGTCCTCTTTCCAATCCTTTCCATACCCTTCAGAGAAGCCAAACTGTTGCACCCTGAACACTAGATATCAATCATGTAGGAATAGCTATATTTCTGGAAGAATTTGTAACGGAAAGTTAGAACTCGGTTTTCACTAGGAAGGCTTTCTGCCTAAAAGGTTACTCTTTCTCAAAGGCAGTTTCAATGTCTTCCCCTCTCCCCCACCCTGCACATAGAAGGGAAGTGCTCAGCCTTGCTCTCTGGTACGTGAGAAGAGAGATAAAGCCCTAAAAGGCATATACTGAGGCCTTGGGAAGGTGGGGGAGAAACAGAGAGGATAAAAAGGGCCCTGAGGGGGTGGGAACTTGCTTTTTGCTCCCCGAGGCCCAGTGTGCAAACCACACTGTGGGTTTTTGTGTTCTGGCCTTCTAAATAAACTTTTTTTGAATTCTATCCACTGCCTTGGCATTTCTGGGGATACTTGTATATCTTACCATGCGATTATCAAGGCTTTTAAATTATTCAAAGGGTCACTGTCCTGGTTATGACAATTCCCAGACAAACTTTGGGAGTTAGCAACATAGAAATACCACCCCAAGCAAGCAGTTTACACACTAAAAAAAATTTTCATTATATAGGGATGAACTGCATGTAGCTAGCTGTGCTCAGGGCCTGAGGGTGACTCTGAGCATGCTAGCCACTTTAATTTATCAGTGTTGATGCAGCCACACTGGCTAGGCAAAATGAATACTTTCTACCACTGTAGCTTCTCCCTTGCCACATGGCCTAATCACAAAACAGAGAATTAGGGGATTGGAAGAGACCTTAAAGATCATCTAGTCTCAATCCCCTCCTACCACGGTCAGGGGCACCTCCCACTAGACCAGGTTGCTCAAGGCCTTATCCAACCTGACCTTGAACACTCCCAGGGATGGGGCATTCACAACCTGCCTGGGCAACCTGTTCCAATGTCTCGCCATCCTCACGGTAAAGAATTTCTTCCTAATATCTAACCTAAATTTCTTCTCTTTCAATTTGTACCCATGTACTAATGGCATAGGACACCTTGTGGCTCCATCCTGAATATCCAAGAACAAACATGAAGCAAAGTACTTAAGAGTTCTGAGTGTTTTTTGATCTAGAAACCTGGGTCTTTTAGCTCAGTGTGAAGAGGCCAAAGGTTTTTCCCCAGTAGTCAGCAGCTCACCATGGGCCATTCAGCAGAGAGAAGGCTCTATCTGGGAAGGCTGATGTTCAGTCCACTTTCAAGTTCTGCCTACCTTTGCCTTAGGTCCCCAGCTGTCTTCCTTTTACTGCATATTACTTTGACAACATTACTTATCTTTCTCTGACAAACACTGTTCCCTTGTATCTTCATGGCTTTTTAGCTTTCCCTTCATGCCTTGTTACCTCTTTCCTGCCTCCCTGCTGACACACACCAATAGGCTTCTCTGTCAATGG
The DNA here is from genome assembly GCF_036250125.1 of Pseudopipra pipra. Classification (NCBI taxonomy): domain Eukaryota; kingdom Metazoa; phylum Chordata; class Aves; order Passeriformes; family Pipridae; genus Pseudopipra; species Pseudopipra pipra. The sequence goes on from NC_087549.1 coordinate 111,346,305, forward strand.
TGTAGCAAAAACTATTTGAGGGAATAAGTTCCCTTCTTGCCTTCTACTCCATCTGAACACTACTGCCACAGGGACAGTTGAAGTTGAGGAAAGAGAAGGAAAAGGAATCTAAAGGAAAAACACACAAGATACAAAGCAAGGGGCATGAATCCTATAGTGCTGTGGAAGAGCAGGTTGGTGTTATTTTTTGCCGATCAGTTAATAGCTTTTAAGACAGAGTCATTAAATAGTTTAAAAATTGAGTGATTTGCAAATGGAACTGATGAGCCATAGGAGAAGCAAGTGTTCAGAGAAGAGCTGCTATAATCCTCTAAAACCCGACATCCTGAAGCTGACCAGTGAACCATCTACCCAGTGCTTGCCTTCAAGGAACAGCATGCTTGAAAAAGCCTTCTATTTTCCCTCAGGATGTAATTCCTGAGTATGGAAATTCTTTCATTTTAAAATGCCAGTGGCTTAACACTGAGTAAATAGCTAGGGCTCCGGAGGAGAGACAGAATGGATTTTGGTTCTAATAACAGGGCAAGAGCACAAAAGGAATTAAAAAACCTCAACAAATGATCATTTCCCCCCACACTTCTCCCTCTTTCCATGTACTAAGCTGCATATGACCCCACATTTGTTGCCAAGCCAAAGTAACATATAGTAAATGTATGAAAATACTTGAGGAATTACTTAACAGCTCCCAGGGGATTTCATCCTTTCCATGGTGGCAGTAATGCTGTGCTCTGTAACAGCACTAGGCTCAGATGCATGTCTACATTTATTTCTACATCTGTACCCATCTACATAGAAATCTTTTCATTCAAGTTTCCCAAAGCATTTTACAAATAATCTGCAGAACCCTTTTTAAATCAGGTAACATAACCTTCTTATGGATGGGCATACTGAAGAGCAAAGGTACTTTGAGTCACAGAGCAAATCAGTTAAACCAAGAAAATCAGTCAATCAGCTGTGAAGTTGGGAACTCTGACCCCACCCTCTCCACTTGCTAAGTCTACCAAGCCACACGCACATCCCTCATTCCTATTTATTTTGCCTTCCCCTTTCCCCTTCATCTTCTTTTTTCATGAATAAAGTGCTTTTGTCAGCACAATCCTTAATGATGACAACAAATGGGACTGAATATCTAGCATCTGGTTTCAAAACCAAGGATAAACCATTTGCCTTTTTTTTAGTTTGTTTGTTTTTAATCCTACTGAGGTAATTAGGTTGCCAGAATTGAAAAGGATGAGCAAGCAGCTTCACTTCTATAGGGTCAGGAAGAACAAAATTCAGGATGGATCTGCTAATCAAGCAAGATAAATGCTGGATTGTACATACTTCAGTCATCACTTATGGCAGTCAGTTTAAGTGACAATAAGAGCTACAGAGCCTCAAGTTTTATAACTTCTTCAATATGTTTTCCTTTATTAAATAAGAGAAGAGAGTACAAAAACTTTCCACTTGAAGAAAGAGCTCACTTGAAACACACGCTAGAAATTATTTGTGGAAGAAATCGAGAGTAATTTTGAGAATGTAAAGGAAACTTTATAAAAGTAATCCTTTAAATACAATTAAAGGTTTACTTGAGGAGTAAGTCTGGTAGACTGCAGAAAAGAAGAGAGGAGAAATAAAAAGTTTTACCTGGGTTAAGATGACTTTATATGAGTAGGCTGGACTGACAATTCTTTCATGCAGATTAAGAATTATAAAATGTGAAAAGACTCATACTACAGATCAGCCTCTCTCTCCAGATTATGAGAAGGTTAGTAATTCTGGTTACAGAACACTGCTACTTCTCTAAAAAGGGACTGAATCCCCAATTTTTCCTGGCTGACAACCTACCTACCACTGAATTTTCCCAGGAGATTGGAAGACAAAGCCCAGTGTTTACTGCCAAGCCCTTAAAACGATCACTTAATAAACCACCTGAAAAGACTCTGTGTAGCTATAAAAGGGATAAAGAATGAGAACTTGAGTTAGGAAGTCGTGCTGACTTGAGGCAGAAGTCTTCCAGCAAAGTGCATCTTTTCCTTTTATAAGCTCTGTTAGTTTAAATGGCATGTGGTGTACACTTACCCACTTGGCTGGTTGTGCTCTCCTGCAGCAAGAGGCAGTTGCATGGTTACACGGTTGACCTTCAAGCAGAAACACCTCTACCTTTTCTGGCCCTTAAAAGTCAAGGGGTCATATTCTTTCTTTTCCAATTTCACTGCTCAGCCATTAAGGTTTATAAACTGCTCCATTACTACACAAAATACATAGGTTCATCTTGATCAACTCAGGCAATGTCATTCTACATTGATGAACTGCTTCCTGAAATAAAGAATGAGCCTCTTACTGAAACTCATGTAGGAACCTGAACCTTACCAAGAGAGAAGGAAGAAATTATGGGCAATCTGTCCTTGAAGTTACCAAAAAGGCTAATAGGCAATCCAATGGAAAATATGACACCAGGAAAAATCCTGCTTTGGCATGGCAATGAGTCAAGTTATCTATCATCTTTTTCATCATCTGCTGTTGAATTATATGACTTGAAAGACAGTATAAATACACTGTAAATATTAATTAAAAAAAAAGCTCTGAAACTACTGGTATTTCATTGCACAGATCAGAACAGATAAGTTATTTTGAAACCTGATTCTAGTACTTCGGTTCATACCAAATAGTGAACTGGCCAAAACTGACCTACGATAATAAATGTGAGAGAGTATCTGAAAGGACACTGGCTTAAGTACATAGCTGTGAAATTACATGGTCCTGAATCAAGAATAAGTAACAGAAAGTTGTCTGGTTTTTAAGGTAATTTATTATCTTATCACATGTCTATGGCACTCTGCAGTTAGCTGTTACATTTTGAATTGTATCTTCACTGAATAAAGGAGAATAAAAATATTAATAGTTGAATTTTTCCTTCCAATGAAGGCAAAGGAGTAGACGTAAAAGCTGTGGAGAGGACAAACTAGTACTTGTCATTCATCCTGAACATGCTGGAGTGTTAACTGATTTTTCTGATCTGAAAGAGACTATATTGCATCAGCCTTTTAAATACACAGAAGTGATGCTGAAATCAAAGGACAGAGTTTTTCAGAAGACTATAAAAATATGGTGGCATAACAATTCTGGTGTACTGCAAAAACAACAGAAGAAATTCTGACTTCGGGCAAAATAAAAATAATATAACCTCTGAGAGAAGCATTCCAACTAAAGACACTGTACAAAAACATTACAAGTAAAAATATGATCATTAATAGCACAGGACCAGAATCTCTCACATTAACTCATGAGTAAATAGTAGAGGAATTATCTGATTCATGTTTATTCAAATAGTTCCAAAACAAAAACAAAAAAAGCTGCTTTATCTTGATGAATGACACCTTCTGGATAAGTGCATTTTACAACAACCTTGTCCACACTTTGGGTTACCACTGTTTTGGAGACAAGAAAGCATGTCCAACAAGTCATGCCTACTTCAGTGATCTCCAAGGTCACTGCAAGACCCCACAGTTTCTAATTAACCCTATTTTCTTTCTATTAAATCTTTGTCATTCTCCAGTGATCAGTCCTGTCCAAATCATTGAAAACAACTGCACAAAAACACTGAACACAATTTCAACCATTAAGTCAATAGAAAGTTTACTTTTAATTTCACTTAGAGATCTCTCATGCTTTTTCAAAAATATATATGATGTAGTCTGTTTTCTGCAGCCAAGACAGAGAAACAAATTACTGAAGATTGCCTCATACTAAGTAGGGACCAGATTATCCTTCCAGTAGAAAATGCTGCATAAATAGGAGAAAATGCCCCTGCAGATTCCCTTGAGGTGATACCTCCAACACCAGTCAAAGACAAAAAATCCAAAAACAAACAAACAAACAAAAACCACAAACAAAAAACCACAAACAAAGCCCCAAACAAATCACAACTTAAAAATAAATAAACCATGCTTCAAAATACAGAAGCAAACAGGGCAAATAAATTCAGCTATAGGACAGGTCCCAAAAACCAATGAACAAACATGCATAGATCCTGTATCTCTGTGACAGTTCTTGCCCCTACCCACACAGCAGTATGGTATCAGCTAATTTTTCTGTTACTGAACAATATTTGTGGTCAGTGTGTTATTTTGGAGTAATCAGCATGTTACTTTGGATGATGGCGATGTTGCAGCAAATCAGAAGGCAAGCCCTCTCAAAACAAAAAAAACTAAGCTTTCATTAGCTACTTTCCTCATCACACTGTATGACGGAGATCTGAACAGAACCTACCTCTGCAGCTAGTTACTGTATTTAGAAAGGGTCTGCAGTGCCAGAATGCGAAGCGGTGGATTACTTCTGACCTTTGTCAAGTTACATGTATATCCAGCTGTCAGCTACAGATGGTAAGCTCCAGCGATAAGAAATCAGCTTTAGCAGTCCTTTGGTGATCACATTTTGCAAGTTTTGCAGCAGTTATAATGCAAAAATTATTATACAATATAACCCCCCCTCTATTATACTTCACATGATAATACAAATAATATTAAAGTGGAGCCTCTCTAAAGAATGAGAATCTTAGCTTTTAACACAAAAAAAATTGGGGGTTGTGACACAGGGATATGAGAGAAGCAAAAAATGGTGGTTATGTTTTGGTTGCTTTTCAACAAACTAAACCAACAGAACTAAATTGGCTTGCACATCAGTAAGGGCATTCTATTCAAAAAAAGGTGCCTGAATGTTGTCAATTTTCATGCACTGTCAATTACACAGCAAGTAGTTCAGTCTGATTCCTTGTATATCTAAATTAAGAAGAAAGACAGTGCCAATGCCCTATGGAAGAGATGTATAATTGGAACTACCCTTCACTTAAAATTTGATTTAGTGCCAGACTGTTCCTCTGCAACTAAGGTAGAAAGAAGGTGGGTTAAGGCAAATACACAGAACGTCCTAAGGAAGGAAACCCTGCCCAGCGATGAAATCACTCTCCCAGGAGCTGAGACCCATGATTTCTACTTTTGGCATTCCTGTTATCATAGTATTAAGAACCTGGGAGGAGGATATATGACATCTGACAGGGCTAGCTTCCATGATTTTACCCAACACCATACTTCCACTCATAAACAGCTGTACTAATTACAGTATAACTACTCACAGAGCGCTGCCTAACACAAGTCAGATAGTGCCTCAGAAGGGTATTGTGAAGTTTAATTAATGCACACAAAACACTCTGAAAGCCTGAGACTAGGTCACTACATCACCTCAAGGTAGCATGCCACAGCTGCAGAGCACTAATAGTGGAATTTTGAAGAAAAACAGCGAATGATCCCATTGTTGCAATAGATCTGAGTATTTGTCACAACCAACTAATGTATTTCATATGAGACAGGGAAAATGAAGGCAATTCAGCACAACATGAGGTTAAACTGGAGATAAAAAGCATTGAAAAAAGTCTATGGAAAAATTTTCACAGCTACCATCCTGCAATGTTTCAGTGAATTCTCTCCTCACATAAAAACTTACAACTAGCCTATGAATATCCCCCGAGGATAGCTATCCATGTCAGATTTCAGGATATTAGATTTAACACAGAGCTTATGTTACTTGTGCAGAGTGTGAAAATCTTCCCACCCCCTCAACACCTTCCCCAACTCTCTCTCTCCCAAGCTCCTGCCTCAGCACCAACCCTCAACGGCTGTGCTATCAGACTGAGTGCTAGACTGCTTTTGTACTATTAGTTGCAGATACCTAAAATGTAAGATAAAGTCACTGCTGGCAGCCTAGTATCCAAACTTAATTCTAACTCTGTACACTATGGTTCTTGAAAACTAAACACATATTTTGGGAAGTAGCCAATTATTTAATCGTAGATATAAACCTTTACCCCTTTCAAATTCTAATAGTTTGCATATTTCCTATATAACAATTTTCATCTACAAATCTCAAAACATTTCCCAAACATATCTCTGGGCTGCAACACCACACATTCCATGGTAAATACACCATTTTGTCTAAGACTTTTGTATTTTATATATATGGGGATAGGTTCTAATAGTAGCCTTAAATCAGTGAAGCCTAGCTGTCTAGCCCTTCCAATAATTACACTGAGCAACAATCTGTGTTTAGATTTTTTAAGATTCTAAAAGCTTTTTAAATTTGTTCATTTACTAGTTTGCTACACAGGAAACTTGACAGAAGCAGCAGAACCATTCTCCTCATCTGCAGTTATTCCTTTCACTATGAAGAATTACAATGGATCTTTGATACAAACACGAATTTATATACAAATTATATTTGTTTAAAACACATTTTCCCACATTTCTCTTTGCTCCACTGAAACAGAGGCACACCTTATTTTTTGTAGTTTTGAGGGGAAAGATCTTCAGGAAAATAGGCATAATGGCTTCTTCTATACCTGGACAGTTTTTCTGATCAGCATAGAGAGTCTTCATACAGGAATTTTTTAAGGAGCATGTCCCTTACAGGTTTCATCACATCACCTTCCTGTGCTTTTTCTACTTGTGCAGGAGAAAATCACAACACTTCTTTCTCAGCAGCTGCTTATGTGAAGAGAGAAAGAAGGGCTATTTCATTAGGACTGCTTTGCTCTGATCTGCCATATGTACAGCATATCACTCCTCTATTTTGGTCTTTTATTTCTGAGGTTACTTTAAAATATGTGGTGTCACTTACATCAGAGAGAAATCAGGCGTTAGGATTTCTTAACCAATTGTTGTATGAGTTATTGAAAACTACCACCTCTATTTCTTCCCAAAATTTCTTTAACAAGTTCTGAATTTCCTTCATTCCTCCAAGTCTGAAAGTCAAGTGTCCTTCAACTTGAATCATGGGAGCAGACACTTTAAATTAGCAAAGAATCTGCATGGAACAAGACTGGAAACTCTTAGGAGATACTCAATGGAAATTCATTGGGAAGTTATACACAAGTGTGTGAAGAGCATAAAGCATGATTTTCATATATATACACATAATTGATGCTGCAAGAGAGAGGGATGATGCCTAATAAGTTTAGCACAAGATTATAGGCATGCTAGCATGATTTCCTTGCAGGTTGAGACACCATGTAAATCTATTTGATATGAAATTAGATAAGACAAACAAAAGCTACCTACTAGCATGAAAATGTGTTTGATTTTTTGGTGTGACTGAGAAGCAGAATATTTCTACTTTTCCACAGAGCAAAAGTTCAAGGATGAGACAGTCCCAGGAGGGAAACATAAAGAAGATCCCACTTAGTGTAAAGCTGGATAAAACAAGACTGATCACCCGTAAGCAGACAACTAAAATTAACCTGGAAAGGTGCAGTAAGATGAAGGAAGAATTTCAAGAGCCTAAGGGGAAGAGTGGAAGATGTCACACTCTCCAAAAGGGGAATATCAAGGTCCTACCTTCATGAAAGATGAAGAAAGATGTCAATTACTACTAAGAAACAGAAAACTGAAGAATACAGTATTATTAAATTGCCAAAAAAAGTGCAGAATAACAGTGTGAGGGTTCCTGCCACTTGATACCTGACAACTTCCATTCTGAAAGCTATTAGGTTTTATGGTAGAGTCAGGAAATAAAGTAAACAATGTCTGCCTAAGACAACATCATGTTGAGAGATTCTTCTCAAAGACATGAAGAAGGCATCTCAAAAGGGAAAGCAACAATTGCAAATTAAAATATCTATTGTGAAAGGTAAAACACCCTTCAATTTAAAGAAAAACTCTGAGAATAAGATTTTACATTTCACCATTTTTGGTGAACAGTTATCTTTATCACAAGAGCAGCTAACAGACCAAATCAGAAAGAAGAATAGATCAAGGGGACTCTGAAGTCATTCTTAACTTTGAAAGTTCTTCTGGAGAATTGTGTGGGAAAAAAAAGATTCAGCATAAAAGGCAGAACTGCTGAACTACCTGAAGTTTACAGACAATATATCCTACCTCCAAGATTTGACTAAGCTGAGCATGGAAAGCCAGCAGAAGATGCAGCTAAATGAGCAAGAAGTACTATTCTTCAGAGTATTCAGAAAAAGAACTAGGACAAAGAATACAGCTTTCAGAAAAGCATCAATCTTTTCTCTGAATAGCTATAAAAGAGAACGAGAGTTATGACACTGATGTATACAAAAGGCAACACAAAAGAGGATTTAGTATATTAAATACTTGTTTGGCAGTTCACTAGGATGCTTAGACAATGCTGCCTGCTGATTATGTTGTTCAAACTAGACCAGTCATATAGTAGCAGTAGTCTGCATTTTTAACAGTCCGGATCTTCAGCAACTGCACATATATTCCCTCCCTCCTACATTTCATTCCCAAAGTCAAAAGAAACTACTACTCCATTTAACCAAAGGAAAGATTTAAGGTGGATGAATTAGGAAATTAGTTAAAGCCATGCAAAAAACCCCCAACCAGATCCTGTGGGTAAGGCCATGCTCAGATCTTGTCTCACTTCCTAGAAAAAAACACAACCGTTCCTTCTTCTGACTAGACCTATAGTCTATCATATGTATCAGTTTCCCACGCCTGTACACATTCAGAAAGAAGCCAACAATAAGTTTGAATTCTACACTGAAATGCGTGAAAATAGGCTTTTACAGAACATTTAAAAGGCAAAATCTTTCCCCACTTTCTAAGCACTTAGATTCAACAACTCAGTAGTCCTAGATCTTCACAGCTTTAAACATCCCCAGTATGTGCAAAAGAGGATGCTGGCTTTCACTTGTGAAACTTCACTTGATGTGCTTCTGCCTTCCTACTTGCAGGCACTCCTTTGACTTCTTAGCACTGCTCTTGGGGTGCTAAATACCGAATGACAGTTTTTTTAAAAGAATGTTACTTTGCATTTGCTTTTACAAAGGCTGGCTCTTAAGCAGTTTTACAACTAACTAAATCTAAGCAATTAGCACATGCATGTAAGTAGAAAAAAACCAAAAAAACAAAAAGACCCCAACAAAACCAGAAACAAAAAAGAAAGGTTATATCACCAATAGAGCTTTAAAAATTCACTTTTAGTAATTTAACATGTAATTAATACCACAGATACAAAAACAAGTACACCAGTCATATTGTATACATTTTCTGTACTGACTTAACTTCCTGTATGAGGATCTTCATTTACAGGGACCTCTTTAGCACAACAAGATGATGCTTTCTCAGCTGCAACCTCACCTTTGCAGACAGATTAGTTTAAAAGTTCAGTTTGGCCTCCTTCTTGTAAGAAGCTGAATTCCAAAACTGAGTCTCCCTTGAATTTCTGTAGTTCTCTGTATTCCATTTACTATTTTTGGTTCTCTTCCTGAAGAGCAAATAGTTGAACTGAAGTGTGACCTTTTTACTCACTTTAAATATGACCTAGAAATGCACAGCTGAAATTTAACAGACTGATCCTTAATCTAACTGAGGATAGGCCCACTCATTCTGCAGAACGATCAGCCCACGGATGTAAGAGCATTGAGTGAATAGCCAGGTCTGGTGCTTAGTTTTAGAAGTGGAATTTAGATCTCTGCTTTGCGTGATCCTGGGCTAATCTCAGTGGCCATCTGTATGGGGGGGAGGGGAGAGGTGGTGGGATAAGGGCATTTCCCCACCCCACATAGCTGATACGAGGTTGTCCTCAAAACTAAGGCTCCTTATGGGTTGTGAGGACCCTGAGGCTAAACAAGTAGACACCTAAAAGTATCCCAGTTTTCATTTCTATGTTTGATGAGAAACCAGAGGAAGCACTACACATCCTGCATGACCAGGTTCCTGCTTCTTTCTTTTTGCCAGTACTGATGGACCCTCTTAGATGAGTCTCATAGCAAGTTTATCCTTTTATCAGATTTCCCACTCTAATTTTACACAGTATACCAATTTACTTTCATACCAGATATTGAACAAGAGGTTATACTCCCAAACTTCCTCCACTTACTGGTGAATTCCCTACCACACTTGACAGCATTTAACTGCACCCATAGAACTTTTCATCCCCACTATACATGGTAGTCTCCTACCACCCCAAAAGATATGTTATTGTTTTCTGTTAGTAATCAAATTTGTCAGGGCCAAATCAACAAGTGGAGTGAATTATGCACATTCAGTGGCATCAATGTGAATGAAATGTTATCAAAACAATTGTATTTTTCATCTAGTCATCAAGAAATAATTGCCACATCTCACATGCTGCTTGAATAGATGACTAAGTAGCAACAAGTGTTTAGGTATTCTTTACTGATGAATACTGAATACATTCCTTGCAGAAACAAATTAAAAATAAAGTTGTAATAATTCCCACATCAAAACTAGAAGAAATGCATTCTTTTTGATTGTTTAGACTCTGATCTTGCTTCATAACCTTTTCCTTTTGATGGGTTTTGAATATAATCTTCTGTGACTAGCATCCAATGTTAGTAGTAATAAATAGAGGCAAGAACAAACATCTTATTTCTAGGTGGCTCTGTTGTTACTTCTATATCTTAATGTCTGCTTTAGGAGGGCTAACTTCTGAAGCTAACTCCTTCAGGATTTAGCTCATAAAGGATCAATGACTTCTAGCATGCTCTTGAGTAGCGACAGGGGAAAAACCTTGGATTGCTTGCTGCTATCTCAGGCACTGCTGGGAAACACTGCAAAGCAGAACTTATCATCGGGGACAAGGGATCAAGAGAGCTGAAATTAGAAAAGACAGTTTGGCTGCTTTCAGTTCAAGTGGAAGTATTATAAAAAAGTCTTCCGAATTATGTCACACAGGGCAAGTGTCACTGCAGTTAGTAAGAACTTACTGTGCCAGCAAATGTCAGGACAAATTACACAGCAGGACAGGCGAGCTGTACGTCACATTCACTTCCAAAAGGAAAAGGCTTCCCCCCACTGCCAAGAAGCTGCTCCCACTTACAAGTGGATTTAAATCAAACTGCTCTTATTCAAATCAAAACAGTGTAGGAGTACTATAGTGATGGGATGGGCAATTTCAGATCCTTCCCCACTTGCATGGATGAAACACTTTGATTCTCCACCACCTTAGCACACAGTCACCTCAAGGCTATAGAGTCGTGTATGTAAATGGCTGCCTGCAGGTTCTTGAAGCCACTGCTTACCCATGCTGATCAAAAATGTCTCACTGTCCCTGTGCTACTGGGTCATACCCATCTAATCTTTTTTGCCTCTTTGATCATATGTTCTTTGCAGAAGGATGCATTTGGAATTTATGTGGGGACCCAGCACAGTACATCGCACAACTGAGGCCTCATCAAGGCCTGGGGTCCCTTAGCACTACTAGAAAAGTGAATAATAGGAACATAAAATTCAATGCACCAGATATGAGAAAGACAGGACTAAGTCATAGGCAAAATAAATTTATTTATTTAACTATAAGGAAATCTTCCACTGAACTGTGAACTTTTAGCAAAATCAACTCATTTTGATTTCAGCTTGAAAATAAATGTTTCAATTATAAATTACCAGTGCTTCAATACAGGAAAAAACCACATCCCTATGTTCTGCAGTGAAAGCAAGAAAAAGAACAAACAAACAAACAAAAACCCCACATATAACTAAACATGAGCTACAGAACATTTGGATAAGTTGAAGGAAATTTTTATTCAGTTTTGAACTTTTCTAATCCATGATTTCCCAGAGGTCTTCAGGCGCTTCTTCTTAAGGCTTTCATTTAAAACTCAGATTGCTGAAAAATATTAACTGAAACTCACATAGCTTCTGTTAATATCAGAATAACTGTGTTGGGTATAAACCAGAAGGTAGCTTGTTCCTTCACTTCCTAAGCTTTGTTTGGTGTTTCAATCATTTCTCAGCCAAAAAAAGGTAAACACACCCAGAAGGCTATCAAGAATCATACCCATAAATAAAACGCAATATAAAAGCTCAGGGATTCAGAGTCTGGCTTTGATTTAAGCCACTATTACCTCCAGTTATTTATGCTACCCTGCAGTCTCAGGCTACCATCCCAAATACAAGAGTCACTATAGCAGACCATCTCAGGTGCTTTAAAGCAGAGACAGCACAACACTGAAAGAGCAATGAAGTTTTAAATGAAGACCAAGACCATACACAGAAGTAGCTGGGTTGCAAGCTCAAATTTCCACACAGCAACTCCGCAGGGACAACAGCCTTTGGCAAATGAAAACTAACAAAGCAACTCTGGGGCTCTAACAACATTTCTGCTGTGAAGCAGTGCCTATAAATCCAGTTAACTAAGACACTGCAGAACACTCTGACCCTGAACATTTTTCTTAGCCACTACTACCAGTTCTTTTCAGAAAGTACTCAATTTTTGTGCAACTCTCTGTCTGTCATCAACTTGTGTTCTGAATGGCTGGGCTTGAGCTATGTCTGTGTAAGCAGAATTTGCCTCCATGTATTCATTCTCTATCCCCAGAATGGCTGCTGCAAGAATGCAAATCCTATTTGGAGGGATTACTTGCCACGCAACAGCCAGAGGCCCTTGTCCAAGGCTGGGCTCCCTGCGGGGCCAAGAAGCACAAACTCAGAAGCTCCAGTTCAGAGAAGGATGTGATTAAAGCAGGCAAGGTGGCAACAGGAAAAGGTATTGTGATCTCACATATGCAGAACCAAAGCTGGCATTCCCCTCCCCCCGGCAAACACCTTTCGTAAAGGTGTTCAAACAAGAAAGCACAGACCAGGCAGGTACTTACACTTGTGGAAGCTGGCCATAACTGGTGGCAATACAGATTCTATGTACATTCCTTCATAACAACAATTATGGAAAATTACTGGAATGTTCCAAGTACTCAAAGGTTTGAACGTGTTTTCCCTTGTAAGTTGTATTTGCTATTGCTTATCTTTGTATTTTCTGAATACTTCACACATTTCATTCCTGCTATTTCAGCATACCAGGGAGCCCTTTCTATTTCTGCAGGATGCAGTGCCATAGTCTGTTACATTCCCCAGCTTAGGATCTCTTCATTTTATTTCTTCCACAAAAGAAGAATAAGAGTGGTTGTCTCATGCTTGTGAAAATGGCAGACTGATAACACTGGTGGTCAGCATTTCCATTCAGAATAGAAGCAACGGTAGTGCACTTGTACAAGATTGTTTCCTTATCATTTTCACTGACTGGTGAAAATGGAGGAATGAAGTGTCATGCTGACTTCAGCTGGAAGTCCTCTCTTTAGCCTCTCTGGGTTAAAGCAGACACCAGTTAAGTTCCAGTTGTAACAGCCTCTTTTTGCAACTGCACAGCTGCCTGATTTGAGCCTCTGGGTAACAGAGAGCTGGTATGGTTTTGCATTTGCTCTGTAGCAAACTTGTGTTGATCAGAATTATTAAAATACAAAGAAGTCCCACATAGCCATTCCCCAGCCACGTAGAACTACATCATCTTGAAAATGAGAAATTTTACTTTAAAACCAGTTCATGTATTTCTCAAGTATTTCTACAGTTTCAAGTAACTTCTTGAAAATCTGTTTTGTACCTTCCCTGAAAACAACTCAGTAAAAGAAACATTCAGAACAAGTGACAGTATATCCAGCCATCAGGTAAAAGATGCCCAGAAAATGTATTAAGATCTCCACCATCTTACAGCTTAAACCAAAAAGTAATTATTTTTATTGACAGAAAAAAAAAAGGAAAATGCAGCACATTTTGTAAACAAACTATATAACAATCCTGAAAGTGAAAGAACACTAAAACTGTACAAAGAAAATGGCATAACTTGCATCTCCAGTTAGAGATATTTTCTGATATCCAGTTCAGAGACTTTTTCTCGTGACTAGCTGTCACATTAAGTACAGGTTTCAAGTCTCCTTCAATGTACGGCAATTAACAAGCATATAAAAAAAAAAAGACATCTTAGGTGAGTTGGAAGGTCTTCTATTAGCACATACTAAAAATAGACAACCTGTAGAGCTATCTAAACAGATACTTCACGTAACAAAATTTTGAATTTTACAGGCTCCGAGGATCCACATTTATCATTTGCTTTTGGAATTTGAGGCCTTTTGAGGTGTGCATATCATCCATTTATACACTGTTATTAATAACTGGCCACAGTTAGACTGAACAAGCTTTGGAGAACACCTCCATCACCAACTTGGGCAGTGCCACAAAAGAGAGCTGCACTGCACTGAAGAGAAGCAAACCAGCAGAGAAATCCTTTTGTGCCTTACCTTGTAACGGGAAGAGCAGATGCCTTCAAACATATCTATATCCATACAGTCCATTGGTTCAGATCTTCCTGGTAATAGCAACTCTTCCAGCTTCTTGTTTTCTTATTTTTAATGTGCCAGCTGGTGCAACCTGTATATTTACAAAAGTGTGTGTGTTATTCCAAGACATTTATTAATCTAATTTTATAAGGCATTCAATTTAAATACATATGGCTCTGTTCCATGTGGCTCCTATTGCTCTCCAGAGCTTTCAGTGTAATGGATTACAGACCACATTGTTTCTGCAGATTATTGATTTTTGGGAGTATAAGTAGAAGACTCTTTAGAATCTCTTTGTAGACTTTTCAGACTATCACATTCCATGTGTGTATATCTTATATATTTGACAACATGCTCCTATTTCGTGAAATTCAAACACTTAACAAAAAAGCATGGCATAACTTGCATCTCTTAATTGTCAATTTCTTTGTCAATTTATCTGTTAAAGGTTGATTCTTGTGGCAAGAGACTAAACTAAATTTAAATACTAGTTCAGGAATAGGAATGCTACAAATCTGAGAAACTAGAGGTTGACAGAGTGGCCAAGATTTATGTTCAGCAATTAAGGTAACATAAAGGAAAAAAACCTTCCAAAAAAGTGACTTTGGCCACTGTTCAAAGGTATTCAGGACCAGAGTAAATTAGTGGTACAGTAAGAAAAGTCAGTCAGAGAAATTCTTATTTTTTTTAGAACTATTCCGGGAAGCACAGTGAGATTCCTCAAGTGTATCTATAGCTGCAGTGCCTTCCAGGTATCTAAGTTTGGTCATCCAAATCAAAAGGACCTCTGAAAACCAAACAACAGGTCCTCTGCTTAAGCAAAAGAGTTTTCCTCTGTGGAAGCTATGAGGGAGTCACTTATATATCACAGAATATTCTGAGTTGGAAGGGACCCACTAGGGTCGAGTCCAACTCTTAAGTGAACAGACATCCAGGGATCAAATCCACGACCTTGGTATTATTAGCATGATGCTCTAACCAACTGAGCTAATCTCAGGGTATGTTTGACTCCCCACTGCAGACTGTACAGCAGATAGAGCATTACCTCTGTACGTGACAGATACCCCTCCCCACCCCCAATACCCTGAACTCTATATGCAAGGTCCACAAGCAGAACACATTTTCATGGTGGATTTCACAAAAACATATTTCAGTTTTCATGAAAGTTCCATTAAACAATGGTGTGTAATTATCTGTTTACTGGTAGACAGGCAGCCAACATTAGTTCAAGAGCTGCTTTGCTGAGCTGAACTCAACTCCTCAAACAACTGCTTCATTATGAGATTTCACCCGACAGCACTGGCTCCAGCACCACGGCACAGAAAATGGGATGCACATGTGCTGCTTTCCACATTTGGGCTCCTGCTGCTTAAAAGTTGCCCCTGCTCTCCACAGAAATTGTTTACGAGTATTTCAAAGGTTAATATAGCCTTGTGTATATGCAGTTTGCAGCATAAACATCTTATGTAGGCTGCTCCCTGCCTCTCTTTTTTTACTATGGAAAATTGAAAATTAACTCGCTTCAGCCGGAATGCCTGAAAATCAACAGTGATAACACTTTACACTACATTAACCACTTGTAGGCTTACATTCTGGTGTAAATCCCTGCCATGAAGGACACAAAGACACCGCACGGCAGAGCTGGCACATCACACACTGATGACACACTGGCTACATCTGATTTAATTGCTATTTAAACCTGAAACTCCCCATGGAGCTAGAAAAAGCCTTGATCCTGGGAGATGTTTCAAGGGACCTGTGCCTCTTCCTCCATGCAGACATATCTCAGATGTGAAAGGTCACCCACAATTAACCTGCAGTCCTTGACTCAATCTCCAAATAAAACCCAACATTATGCAGGCTCCTCTTTTACTTCCAACAAGTGTCAGGACTTGATTTATGCAAAGTAAAAGATTTGTCATTCAGAAGTACTGGATAAAATGAGAGTCATGGTTTAACATGGGAAAAAATACAACATACACTCTTCCAAACTAAGCACCACAACACAAACTGCTAGGGAACAATATTGACAATGCCACACTATGCAGGTAATCTGAACATTTCCAGGCTATATTTTTATTCAGTCCATGGTTTTGGACCTCTCTAATTAGGACTAACTCTCCTCTTTCCAGATAGTGGAGCATGCAGAGACTGGCACAGGGAAGCAGTTTGCATGGCGATAGCACTGTATATTACAACTGCAATACCATGCTTGGGTTGTGATTTGGGCATGATGCTGTATCACTCTGCAGAATCAAAATCCAACATAAGTCAAATATCCTCGCATGAGTAAATGTGGTCTTAAAAGACTGAACTCTCCTGTCATCTCAGACCTGTTGGATGACCAGAGGAGTGGGTCAGGAGTGGCAGCCAACAAGTCTTTATGGCACTACACAGCCAACCAGCTCAGTGAGAAGGTGATCAATCTCCTTTTCTCTGTAGCACCATAGAGACCTTAAGCAAGCAGGGTTCAGACAGAGGTGAGTGGCTGCTGTCCTTTGAATGGTGGGTCAAAGAGGAACTTCACTGAAACATGGACTGGGGCCTCTCAACTTGGCAGGAAGAGCCATCAGGTTATGAAAAGGGACATAGGCTTTGACATGTGCCTGGATGCAGGTAAAGAGAACTCTGATGGCATACCACTCCCACAATACCACTGAAGAACTGATTACGGTTAAGTGGAAAAATTGGTTGTCATGTGCAAAATTCCTATGGAATTAGGACTCTCTGTATGCACTCATATCATTTATGTGACTGCAGGGATGGATACAAGGCAGTCTACATCAAATAACAAAGAGGAATTAGCCAACAGCAGTAAGCAAGATGAAGATTGAAAAGACATCTAAAACTGAGGGTTTTTTCCTGGTTGATTACTGAGATTAATTACCTTCATGATGCAGAGTCTCTGCTCAAATGTTAATAGAAACAGAAATGGAGATCCTCTTGAATCCACCACTATAAATAGAATGCTACAATACTAGTTTGTATTCACACTTTGGATGTATACTAGTTCTATTCCTTTGTATATAATATTCTCATTATCTCACAGTGTTTTCCCACATAATGATAGACATTATATGAACTACAAAAAGTACAGATTAACTAACCAAACTGCTTGAGTGCCTTCAAGTGTCTGATTACATGATACACCTTTAACCATTTACTCAGAAACTGAAGCAAGGGGAGTTGTTTGAGAGATAACATCATGATTAGTTACTGTCCTGATCAGTTACACTGTTAATCTACATTGGTATAAAATGCTAAAACCGACCAAAGGAGCATTATCAATATTTAAAAGTGGTTGCATTGCTTTCAGCTCCACTTAGCTCTACCTTCTAAAATCTTACCATGTGAAAAGCTTATCTTAGTTTTTCAGTGTGTGCTTGTATACAGAGAGTATTCTACCTCTACCTCTGTAATCTGAAGTTGCACAATATGCTATAAACCATTGTTTTAACATCTTAGCACGGATCACATGGATCATAGCTCTGAAGTCTTTCAAAAGGAAAACTGTATTTTATGTAGAGAAAACGAAAGTACAGCGGGCAGACAGGTACTGCTCCACTGACTTTGAGTGACCTATTTACAGCGGATGTGGAGATGGACCAATGATAAGGATATAGCTGCAACTACTTCTCAACTATGAAAGATTCCCAATACACCTGTGTGATTTCCAAACATGAGTTATATTCTCAAATGTACATGCATACGTGTGTTATGGAACACTGGAATTAATCTTATCTCATTTTAGGACCATCATAAAGGACTTCTAAATGTAGTCCTGCATCATCTATTCTAGAGAATTACCACTAGATTACAATAGGAATGCCAGGTGATCCTTTAAGCGACCACAGAAGGCTTCTTTCACCACAGATTCCCCCATGTCTTCCACAACTAACATACTGTACTACTGTCTTGTCATAAAACTATGCTTGTTCCTTTAATGCATTGTGATGCTTTACTTAAAAGTCCTTCCTGGAAAAGTCTGACTTAATAGACAGCACTTAATAAGGCAGAGTGAGCTGCCCAGGCAAACCTTTTACTAAATCATACCAAAACTGCCAGAACTTATGCCGTTGCAAAGACAGTTGAAAACGTCCTTGCTGCCCTGGAAGCATATATATCTCAGAGAAGAAACTCACATACCCTTTTTGATTCGTATTAATGTCACTGTTTACAGGATGCATTAAATCCTGCCTAAACTACCAGGCACAGGAGCACTTGCAGATTGATATGTGGTCTTCCCTCAATAGCAGTGTAATGAGGCTGAGGTAAACCAGCCTGTTGCAACCAGCATGATGTCTCCAGATGCCTGCATTCCTCTGCACACTCCCACCCACCTATCCCTCACCACATCTCCTACCCTTTTCCCTTTGTCATCTTCTCTTCTTCTCATCTTTCTTTAGCCCTCCCTCTCCTTTTGTACCAGTAGAGGTTGGAGGCCAACTGGTGGCAATACAGCTTTGCAGAGAAAAACCTGGGGCCCTCAGTGGATAAGTTGACCATAGACAAGAAGCATGCCCATGTGACAAAGAAGGGACAGTAAAGAAGGTGAAGCCAGGCTCTTCTCAGGGGCTCATTGAAAGAACAAGATGAAACAGGCACAAACAAAAATAAAAGCAATTCCATTTAAATAGAAGAAAACTCTCACCGTGAGATTGGTCCAACACAGCTAAAGGTGATCCGAAGAGGCAGTGGAGTCTCCAACCCTGGAGACTGGAGATATTTCAAAACTCAGCTGCACGCAGTCCTGTGCAACCTGCTCTAGATGCTTTGTGCAGAGGGTTGAACCACACAACCTCCAGAGGTCCCTGCAACTTCAGCCATTTTATGAGCCTGTACACAAAGCCCTGTTCCCTAATTAACTTTTTTTTTAAAACAAGTTGACTATAGTATGTTACTGACCTGGCTAAGTTAAAAACCTTACCCTGAACAGTGGTACAAGAATTTCAATTGAAGTCTCCATACTTCATGGATGGAATGGACTGACAAAAAAATTACTTTGAAAATTCACTTAGATGTTAGAGATGATCCTTACTCTAAGAATTATAAAGATCCTTTCTTCTTAGAAGAAAAGCTCCAGTGGTCACTGTTGCTTGCAGAAAGATCAGTACTTCTACTTTCAGCATTTAATGCATTGCCCACTTGTGGCATTACATTATGTCTTGCCCTTTATATCACACTCCCAAATGGTGACTGCCAAGGCAATTTTAGTTAGCAAATCTTTTCCTCAGCCTCCTAGAACACTGGATAAAACCTGCTTTCTGATGCAGAAAGAATGATGTGAGAGCATAGAGCATTCATCGCCATAATAAAGAACAAGTCAGACCCTTACCCAGTGCTCCAGAGAGCTTTACAAAGGAAAGCTGGCAATTGTGCCAGCTCATACTCTTCTTTCAGGGAATGCTACCAGCAAAGGTCACAGTGAATGCTTTACCTGTGAATTACATATATCGTCATCAGTGGCAAGGATTATCCAGTATCAAGCACAGATGCATCACATTCTTGCTCAAAGAGGTGGCTAAGTGTTCTGCATAATCCATTTCCTCCATCAGTCAGGAGCAACAGATGGGTCACTCTTTCCTACGCCCATTGCTCCTTATTGCAACAGTTACCACATTCTGATCATTAATGATCCATTTGGAACGCCTCTAACCTCAACATTCTAGTATCTCAAACTCAGTTTGAAAAGCTTTATTTACAACCAACTACAAAGTAGGTCCAAAATTACAACCTGGGCTCACTCTTGTTTCTTTTGAAGAATAACTCAGTCTTCAGTCAGACAAGAGAGTCAACTATGAAGTTTTCTTTTTGCAGATGTTAAGTCAGAAAATTAACAGAGACTGATTCTTCCTATTTTGTATGTTTACTGTAGCCAGTATGTGCCTCCAAATGAGTAATCTGCAGTTACCCCATAGTAACTGTGTTGTCTAGTGATTTCCTTGGAATACTTCAGAGAATAAAATGATAGTTTTTGGTTCACTTTAATTTTCTATTGATTTTAACTTTAACATCTTCAGCACCACAGTCATAAAATTGTGCTCTATCACTCAAAGGATATCTGTTGTAGACAGATCATATTGTCTTTAGTTGTGCTCCTCCTCCTCTAGCTGAGGTTTGGATGCAAAAACTTAGTAACTATCCATTAAAAAACCATTTGTTGGTTATTAATTCATTTAGTTATTTAGTTAGTAGAGCCAGGAGTACCAGCTCATATTTTACACAAACAAGGATGTCATGAAACAATTCAGGGAAAGTTTTTACATAGATCCACTAACTCTGACAAAAATAAATAATTTGCAAATACATACACTAGAATTTATGTGTATAATATTGTCTCTATTTACTTGGCAGTTGATTAAACCAATTTACAGCACGGCCAAAACCTCTGGTCTACTTATAATCCAATGAGCTAGACTGGAGCATGAGTTGGTTGGGTGTTGTTGATGCAACTGAAGTCTGTTGCATGGCCACTGAGGGATTCAGCTTAGCTGAACTCTTGATATGGGGAGCTGCAGGCTGTGAAGAAATGTAATCTGTGCTGATTCATCTTATCTGTTAAGGCCAAACCTCCAATGGAAGGCAGCACCAGAGCAGATGCTTCAGCAAAAGCACTTAAGAATATTGCCTCCTGTTGCCAGGAGAGGAAAGGCTGCCCAGTGTTTTCAAACTTTTAAAGGCAGTGTCAATACATAAAATGTCTTTAATATATGCACATTATTGCAGATATTTCAGCATTATATTGGTACATCAGTTTTATTAGCACAAATCAAAGACTTTGTCAATAATAAGCTTGAGTTTTATTTTATTCTGCATTATGCTGCTGTAACTGCAGATCCTGGGCACAATCCCATAACTGCATCTCTACCATTGTAAGACTTGTAATTGCCTTCCCTCTTTCTTTAATCTCTCCAGCAGAAAGACTAAAGTTCAAACTATTCCATACCTGGCATTAGTCTAGAGAACATCAGTTTACAAGAGTAGAGCAAATTCCATCAGTTCTAATAGGATTAAAGGTGTTTCTGCAGTTTTCAAATCCTCAAAGCAACAATTATTTTTTTTAAAGGCATACCTGGTGTTCACACAGTTGATTAGCATGGTCCACCACAATCAGAATAGCTGGTAAGAAATTTAGCATAATAATTTCACTGCATCTGCATCAAAGATTACTTTATGATTATGATTTCCAGTAAGCCAGACACAGAAACTAGAGGGGAATAGGTCACTCTGGGACAACAGCAGGTAGGTAATAGCCAATTGCTTGCATGTGTAGATTTTGGTCTAATGGAGTT
Source organism: Pseudopipra pipra (assembly GCF_036250125.1). Classification (NCBI taxonomy): domain Eukaryota; kingdom Metazoa; phylum Chordata; class Aves; order Passeriformes; family Pipridae; genus Pseudopipra; species Pseudopipra pipra. The sequence goes on from NC_087549.1 coordinate 111,367,728, forward strand.
TTTAAGTCACCAGAATATCTTCCAATACAGGTAGTGTGACTATTACTACACTGTTAACTATACCTGCAATTTATCTGGTTAAAAAAATCACTCTGCAAATGTAAGAGTTAGAACTTAATACAGATTTTAACAGTTGCATCTGCCTTCCAGAGGCAGTGCTGCAAAGCATTGGGAGAAAATGATAGCTTTAAAAAAAATGTTTCTTTTGAATTGTATTCCTTAATCTACTAATTTGAACACCTTCCCCTCTCCTGCCCCCCCCAAAAGAAAAGGCCATCTGTAAAATGACACCCTCATTCATCAGAAGCACATTCCCATTGCTGATTTACCTCCCGAGGCAGTCAAGGGGTCATTTTTAAACATTAAATTGTCAATAGGATAAAGAGGAACTGATCCTACTTGCTTTAATTAGCAGCTTTTTCCACAGCAGCCTCTCCATATAAAGGACTCCCTCCACAGACCTTGAATGCCTGACTGCTTTCTGCAGCTGAGAGGTGAATTTCTCTGATACAGTGTATATTTTGTAGTTCTGCTGCATAAGCATGGCCATTTATTCATAGCATAGTTCAGTTTCCTTTCCAATTTTTCCCGTTTAAGTAAGTTCAATCCTTAATTACTTATCCATAGTTGTTTTATCTCTGTTACAACCTATCTATTCAATCTATGCTTTAAAATATTTTCCCGAAACAGTCATCTGGCCCCTCCTACTATTTGAGAGAATTCTATGAAGGCTATCTCTTGTAAACTGCCTAGATAAAAGGTACTGCCTATCACAGTACTACAACAGGCTTCTTCAGTGGTTACGCTTCAAGACATGTTTTAAAAAGGATACTGTCTAACATGCAGTGTTCTACTTTAAACACAACATGCCAGCCACAGGCTCCCAGTTCATTATGATATGGAGCAGTCTCGTGCCTTTGGTTGTGCATTACCAATACACATCTCGGCAAACTGGTCGTGACAAGCACCTTGTAGTTCCTGCTTCAAAAGCAAAAACATAAAAATCCTGCCTTCTGCCAGCGATATGATGCTTTTTATGCAGTGATAGATACTAATGTCACCTCTCCCCGCAGCTCCCACCCATTCGGAAAGAGTGGAAATAACCCACACGCGATTTTCACTACGTGCCTGCACCTGAAACTGCTTATTCACATTACAACCGAGCCCACTATGCTGCAGAAGGACAGTTACAACGCAACGCTCCTCAAACTACCAGCGCAAACCACCAGGCAGCTGCCACTCCGGATCGTATCTCATGAAATTAGAGCAAGGAGAAAACCTAAGCAAACGCGTCTCGCAAGCGGAGCCCCATCCCTCTCCCCTCTCCCACCCATTCCTCCGGGGTTCGTGCCGCCGAGCCGAGCCCCGCAGCCCCCGCCCCGGCGGCTGAGCCCCGGGAAGCAGGATGCGGCCGCTGCCGCCGCTTACCGCTGCCCTGCTCTGCCCTGCCCTCCGCCGCGCTGCGGAGCGAGCGGCGCTGCTGCTGCTGCCTGCCGGGCACTCACCGCCGCTCCTCGCTGCTCCCCCGGCGGCGCGGGCGGGGCTCCCGCCGGCCCGGCCTCCCCGGGAAGGGTCCCTGTCTGCGGCAGGGCGGGGGGAGGCGGCGGCGGCCCCGCCGCGGGGGCGCGGAGCGGCGGCGGCAGCGGGAGAGGCGGCGAATGTAAATGAGGAGCCGCGGCTGCGGCAGCGGGAGAGGCTGTCAGGGCACGAGGGGCAGGGTTTTACCGGGGCTGGCTGGGGTGGGGTGGAGGAATTAGCAGTGATTGCACCGAGAGGGGAAACCCGGGATTTAGGAGGGCCGGGCTGGGAAGGTCTAATGCACAGCAGCAGCTGTTGGCAGGAATACGGCGTCACAGTGAAATCACAGGTGGCTGCCGCACGGTCCCTTTGCTACGAGCAGTTCGACATTCTGATGGTGTTTTACCACTCATTTACACCGGGGCTTGTGTGCTGCCGGGGCAACTCTTACAGGTTTGAACCTGGCTGGAAAAGACCCCACTGCTGAGTTAGGATTTATCTCGTAGGCAAGGGACGTTTGTAGGGACGTTGATGTGACTGCTCCAAGAGAAATTGAGCCTCGGAAATGCAGATCCAGAAACACTGTCAGCTCCCAACCCCGGTCCCTTCCAGTAAAATGCCTTACCCAAGGTACTACTGCTTGCTGAAAATTTTAAGCCTTCCTTCCTCTCCCCTCATTAGCCATAATCGTTATGGGTTGGTATGTTTCTATATGAACCAATGGAGGGAAAAATCCTACCTTTTTTACTTATCTTTTTTTTGCTTAAGTTTTCTATTGTTATATTATTATTATCAGCCAATACAAACCTGCTACATCTGTCTTCTAACAGTGTAGGCTATCTTACTTTTGATTTCTTGTTACTTCAGTGGAAATGTTGAGTGTGTCAGGAATTCAGGACTTAAGAGTGCAAAGTGGTACACAGAGCTTCAGATTTACATGGTAAGGTCATAGGAATCACAGAATAGTTTGCACTGAAAGGACCTTTAGAGGTCATCTCATCCAATTGCCTTGCAGTGATCAGGGACATCTTCAACTAGATGAGGTTGCTGTCCAACCTGACCTTGAATGTTCCCTGGGATAGGGCATCTATCACCTCCCTGGGCAACCTGTGCCGGTGATTTACCCCCCTCATTGTGAGGAACATATTCCTTAAATCTAACCTGAACCTACCTGCTTTGAGATTAAAACCACTACTCATTGTCCTATCACAACTGGCTCTACTAAAAAGTTTGTTCTTACCTTTCTAAGCCCCCTTTTAAGCACTGAAAGGCCAAAGTAAGGTCTCCCCAGCTGCCTTGTTGCTCAGCATTTCATTCAAGAGGCTTTACAGTCTTTGCAGTCTTCCTTCCAATTAAAGGAAGATTTGCTACTGGTAAAATATTACCGACACTGAAACTATGGATTATTTGATGAGACTTTCCTCTGTCAGTGCAAAGGCACCAACCATTGCTTTGTTTCCCTTCTCATTTCTTCTTTTGGCCAATATTTCCTTCAAGTTGCTGCATAATGATAACAAAATGAAGGGGAGAGTCCGTGTCATACACCAACAATTGACATCTGTAGTTAGTTATGTTTTCAAGTCATAGTACAAGTATTAAATAATTAGGATAAATGTGCTAATTGAGCTGTAGTAGCAGAATAACCCATTACTGACTGGGAAGTGTAAGATTCTCAGCCTCTTATATGATGAGCAAATAGATATGAGGACAGCTGCACAGATTGGCAGCCTTGGTTGTGTCTGCCAGTTTGTGGATACTCTGGTTCATAGTCAAAGAGAAAAGGAGCGTCAGTTTGCCTAATAATCTTCCTGCCACCCTATCAAAATAAGGGAAGAATCTGAAGTTAAAAAGCACCCCTATGCTTCACACAGAGGGGATTTGTTTGGCAGAATGTCTATTAACTCTGCTGAACTTTAAAAATAATATTGCTCTGTAAAAGCTTTTTCTTCTGAAGTTGCTTAGTGCAGTTCAGGAAAAAAAGTCAGCTGCTGAGAAAACATTATCCTAGGGTTCACATAGACCACATATGGAAACCATGTTTCAGAGAAATCACTTGTCTGTCTATGTTTGACATACTGAGGTTAACCACTTTAAGGCACTTCAGGAGTTTGGTTTTAACTAGCAAGCCATAGATATTCACAGGTTAAAAGATGTTTTCTAAAGAAGACTAAAGTTCAGCCTCTTCAGAGATCTACACTTTGAAGTGCAGTTATGACTTATCTCTGGTCAAAAGCCAGCAAGCTTGGCTCCTTTGAGGCATTGTCATAAGTAATTATGAAGGACAAATTAAAAGGATTGGATTTTTTTTTTCTCACTGGAACGAAGTTATTCTTGACATTATAACTGGTTATAAGAAATTTTCAAAATCCTTACGGCATTTGTAAAAACACAAGACATTATTCATCCTAATGAAAATAAAAAAAGGGGGTTGCAAACCAAAATAAGTGTCAATTTTTAGTGCATAGAGAATCCAAATTGAACTGTTTTAGATATAAAGTAAAATAGATGGAAGCTGTAAAGGGTATATATATGAACTTCTTATCCTTGAAGTACTCCTTAGCACTCAAGAGAATTGAAGCCTGATAGATCCCCATCAACTTCTAAGGATCAGGATGAGGTGTGCAAGCAACACTGATCCAGTGTGAATAAGACATTCATGTAGGAGCCAGGGAAGACATATTTCCTTTTCAGAGCCTTTTCTGACAAGCCAGGTCATTTCTCCAGCTTTTTTTTTTCCTCTCTTGTCTTTGGCCAGGTTGTCTCCAAGCTCCCTGGGATAGACACAGTCTTTAAAAACAGCACACAGACTTAAAAAAAAAAATCCCAATTTCACCTAGGAATAGTAGGTACAATAAACCCACCCCCCCAATTTACAGAGCTGGAGCCAGCAAAATAACAAAATAATTCCAAATTTCTCAGTGTCCTTTTGAAAATATATCACCTCAAGGCTGCTGTCTTAGACAATGCAGGAGCGATTCTATTGCAAACTCTCAGAGCTACATCCATCTGGAACCATGGATGAGCCCTCTAAGACTATAACCATTCCTTCTCTCCACACACCAGTCACGTGGTTGGTTGCAAACATCCAGCAGGAGCTTAAAAATATGCAATTTTTAAAACTGAATCAGTCTGTCACTGAAAGGAAAACCTATATAGAACTTATTACACACTATTTTTCCACCCCCTTCTTATTCTGGAAGGACTATAATTATTCCCTGTTTCAGAAGCTGTACAGTAGTAATCCCTTTCCTCCTACATGCTTCATTTACAACTTCAGAGCTAACAGCATATTAAATTTTTAATAAATTATACTAAAATATTGTGGCACTGTTCTAAAAATAAAACCTGAAGATGAGTCATTAAGGATATGTTCCTTACTTGCATAAAACTATCCCTTAAACACATAGGGATTTTTACAAAAATGTGTTGGCTTATAAACATCTGTGATCATAAATACTTCTCAGAAAAGCACTGACAGTGAATTTGTAGTATTTCAGTCACTTTTTTTAAGTCACAAAAGGAGAAAGCTTTTTCATTTTCACTATTAATCTCTTTTCCTTTCATCTCAAATTTAATTCATCTCTAGGTCTTTACAAAGTCATGAAATTATTCATGTGCTAAGAAGAATAAGGTAGTACGAAAGAAGGAAGGACCTCACAAATATTCAATAGAAGTAACAACAAAAATACTGGGAAGAATAAGGAAAATATTGGACTTCCATTTGTTCTGGACCACAACATTGGTCTGAGCCATTTTAGAAAGTTTTAAAAATAATGCTTCTATTTTTGGATCCACAGGACTGATTTTGATGGGGAGTTCAGATAACAGCAGACAATTGAGTGTTCTTTTACTACTGTCTTTTGTATTGATGCTTATACTTAACATTGGGTCCTCAAATCCATGGTTAAAATAATTAATTAAAGTAGTCTGCTTTTCAGGCATCTCGAAAGTTCACCTGCTTCACTGACAACCACAGAAAGTATAAATACCTAGCACCTCTAAGACTGAGCACCGTTTACTTAAATGTCTATACTCGGTTTTGGAAATCTAACAGTAAGTCTACAGATTTCAAAAACCTTAACTTTCATATCTGGGGATTTTCTACATTTTCCTTGTGAGATGCTCAAAAAAGCACATTAAGGCACCTCAGAATTTGTAAAGAGAAATGGAAGAACCGAAGAAGCAAAAGATGATCAGCTGTGAATGCCAGTCATTTACAGATAGGACATGCTTACATATTGGACGGTTTGAGGAAAGCAAACCATTCGCAGATTTTGTTTTGATGCATATTGATCAAGATGGGCTCTCAAAAAGACAGCTGTTAGTAGGGGAAAGTTGTTCTTGTGCTGCTTGCATGAACATAACAGAAGTCTCTAAGTGTTTAGCTAACCAACTAATATCTCAAAGTGGAAAAGAAGCAATATATTAAAAATACAAAATCTTCAACAAAACACGGTAATTACCAGGTCTTTCAAAGTTCTCATAGAGGGAAGAAAAACCTTTAGCCTTACAGAAGAATTCAAAAGACTTTGAGAGTTCTTGTCCTTGGAGAAGACTGCAGCTGTTTAGGTATTCTGCTGAAGAGCATGGAGCATACCATTGAAAAGAGAAAACTAGAATATAACATTTTCAGTGCTTGTCACAACTATTTTAGTTCTGCCTCTGAATATTATATATTCAAAATGTGAATGCTTCTCTTATAAATGCTCTGAAAAGACTATTCAAAACCAAAGGTACTGAGGCGATACATATACCTCACCCATATCTTAAAGAAATGCATTTATGATGATGATCACTGGTAACATTGCAGTAGTTTACATGGAGAAAAGCTATTCTGAAAGCACTTGAAACGTGTTGACAAAGAAATCTAGTTTAAAAAAGCGCTCACCCACAAAAAATTCCTAGTACTGTTTGAGCAATCACTAGTGGTGGGAGGTGTCTTCCTGAAAAGTCACATCACACCAAAACAGTGAAGGCTTACATTTCCATTTTACCATATGTCTACCAGATTCAGGAATAACAACAATGGCACAGCTGGGAAGAAACTCAGGCAGTCTGGACCACAAGTGACTGAGAAGACCTCCTCTCATAGCCTGCCTAAGGCATATCTTCACATGTCCTGTAAACTCTAGGGATTTGATGCTGCTGACTTTTCCTTCAACCTAGGTGTTTCCCTAGTTTATGTCTGTATAATTGACAGAAATGTTCCATGATCACCTTTAGGCATATATAAATATATGCTTTTCAGCAGTTGCCTGAGTTCTTTCATTAAAAAGAATGAACATAAATGAAACAATGAACTTTTTAAACAGGAAAAAGATTTGCTCTACCACAAAAACTTATCAAAATAAGTGTGGTTCAAATAGGTGGGATTTAGTCTGGGATGTACATCTCATGGAAACTTAATGTGTAAATTATATTATTCTTCTTATGCCCATCTCTTAGAAATAGAAAAGAATATGATTGTAATGGTAGAAGTAAATGGCTAAATAAAACTAAAATCAACTGCAGGAAAAGATGAAAGAATATGAGATTGAAAAGAAATCTAAGATTATTTTCCTATATGTTGCTAAATGTTTTTACCCAAGTACTTAATCCTGCAGTTGTGTTTTAATAAACTGATATTAAGGCTCTTATTGTGTCAGCATTGTGATAAAAAATCCAGGAGGCCTTTCCAGAGATCATCACCAAATCAGCAAAAAGCTAGGGCTGGATATATTCTTAATAAGCAACAGATAAGATACAAACTTCCCTTGTATTAAGAACCTCTCTCCTGTTCAGAAACTAAATTCATTGCTTCATTATAATTAGGACCTTTGCAGATTTCTTTATAATTGCTAATTACTTTTTAATCTCCCTGGCAATAAATAGCTTTTCTAAACTTAATTGATTTCGCTCACAAGGGCTAACAGATTACCCAAGATTCTGCTCACCATCTGTCATGTAAACACAGGTAAAGTAAAATTTTCCTTGCTTTTTCTTCCTAAATTATGTCTCTTTTCCTTTGGAGTTGTTCTATCCAGACTTAGAATATCACACAGCAGTTTTTGGTTGGATGCATTTATTTGTAAAGTAACTTTTCAGAAGCAGAAATTATATATACAGTGAACAGAGACTTTCAATAAGTTGCAAAGGGTTATATTAACCTAAAAGTTCCTCTGAAAAGATGGTGGAACTCTTATTCCTAAATGTAAAAATCTCTAAAGCTACAATCAGGTTCCAAATATCAATGTCTTGGATTAATTAATTATTATATGTCTCCAAATTAAGAAAACTGAAATAAGATGTGTTATTTGCCTTCTTCTGAACTGTGCATTTCAGGGAGAGAAGAAATGAGAAAGGAATAGAGAATTCGTGTTTTCAGCCTCAAAGGCTGGGATGCTTTATGATGAAAATTAATTGTCACATAGCTTACAAGTCTAGGAAGTGAGACTTCAGAAGCAGATGTCTGATTAAAATTGTTTGCACTGTCCCTGATCCAATTAGAAAATTATCCCCCTGCCATCATGGCGCTAATATTTGTGAGTTTTATGAAAATATAACCAGTTAGAGCCTACTGGATGTCTTCTTTATAGCTGGATGAATGTATTTGAATGACTGCATGAACAAAACAATTTTATAAGTCTTTTTCAAGGGCTATTAATTCAGCCATGTGAACATGTAGAGTTTTTCAAGTGCATTTGTTTGCAAAATGTACTGTAGGATTTTGATTCGGTAGTGCATTAGTTTTCTGCTGGTGTGACTCCTGAAAATGCCCCAGTCAAAGCAGCTTTCCAGAAGGGTTCCACAATGGCCTCCATGTTCTTACAACAGTATTTTTTCTCACTTTGTTAAGGAAAAGAAAAAGAAGGTCTTTTTTCTAAATATGACTTCCAATAAATTGTGGAAGTATTGCTGCCAAATAGAAGATACAGCCAAGGTATCTGCCCTTTGTTTATTATTAAAAATAAATGTGGAATGTTGAAAAAAAACAAATAAAATATGGCTTTTTTCTATGGAAATAAAAAAGTAGAAGTGCATATTACATCTGAAACCTGGCAGTTGAATTATGTTCTAGTATATTGATTTCTTTTGATTGCTTTTATTCACAGTGTTACATTTGGTTTACTTAATAAGTAGGAAAAATAAAATCATTTTCAGAAAGAGCTTTCCTTTCTTTTAGTATCTTCAAGGGATTAAAAAAACCCTCTTTATTTTCCATCCATTTGCCATCCTACTTTTGCCTACCATTTTTACTATTTTTTGCTTTCATCCCTGCTTGCAAAAGGTTCTCAGGCATTTTTACAGAGCCAACCTCCTAAACAATCTCTGCCCATCAATTTCCTAAGGGTTCAGGTGTTTGACTCTTTCAAACTTCTGGAAAAACCAGTCTACCCGTCTACCAGTCTCCCAGGCAACCAGCAGTAGGACAAGAGGGCACAGTCTTAAACTGTGCCGGGGGAGGTTTACAGAGAGAGTAATCAGACATTGGAATGGGCTGCCCAGGGAGGTGGCAGATTCACCGTCCCTGGAGGTTTCTAAGATGAGACTGGATGTGGCACTTAGTGCCATGGTCTAGTAGCCACAGCAGCGTTGGATCAAGGATTGGACTTGATGATCTCGGAGGTCTTTTCCAACCTGGTTGATTCTATGATTCTATAGCTCTGCAATACGAATCTTCATCAAATCCTACATTTGCTTTATCAGTTCTGATTATATTCTTTGGATATTTATCTTGTAATGTGTATGAATTATGTATATTAATTAACATTGACATTAATTGCCAGACACTGCATTATGAGTCTCACAGAGTGCCATTCCCTGATTTCATGTTGGGGAGAGTGCTGGACTCAGGTGATGCACTGTCAGGACAGTCCTCAGGGTCTCATAATAACCCTCCCACTGTCAACCAGATGCAGCAGCAGGGTGACAGATTTGCAGATGCCTGTAAGCAGATCTTTAGTCTATCGGCAAGCTCTATCACCTCTGAAGATCCAATACTGAAAGCAAGCACACCATCCACCTTGTCTTGATTTTAGAGCAATTACAAGTTACTCAGTGCATCTAGGACAATTGCTGATATTTGTGAGAGTCATGTAGGGATTTTCCTGGAAAAGATGGCAAATGTTTTGGCTTCTTATTTATCTCCAGTAAAAAGGAATGTTCTGAAGGTGGGTGAATTTGTTCATAACGTGTCATACCTCGAGGTGTTTGGCTGAGCATTGGTCACACTCTGAAATAAACAGTATCCAATGCATTGGGATGGCAACAGGCCAATCCTTAGAAAGAAAAGAAGTGTATTCAGACTGTGAAATTTGGAATAGTGATTCACCCAGCCCTGTGGCAGAAGTATAAGGAGTCAGGCTGGTAGATGCTGAGCCTGGACTGATAGCAGTAGGGCTTCTTTCACTTGAAACAACCAACCCAAGACACACTTGGGAATCCCTACCTAAGGGTGTCATGCCATGCCTTGAATTCACAGAATAGATAGCAAACTGTGTCTGAGTGTGAATGTGCACACATGCAGCAGTAAATAAATGTTGTGATTTGCAGCTCAGTTCCAACATAGCATCTGGGTCCTCTTTCATCAGTGTGCCAAAGTCTATTTTTTCAGCATTAGCGTCAAGTTTTTCAGCTCGAAAGCAAAAGATTTTTCTTAGACCATTGAAGAGTTTACAGTTCTTCCATCTGTCCTGTAACTTCCTTACTGTACATGGAAAATGGGGGTTTCCAATCTATATGGTTGGTTCTGTTTTGAATGCTTAATTCAACCTTGTTATTAACCCTCTAGCAATTCACAGTCCAACATCAACCAAGATTATCCTAATGGTTTTACAGGCCCATGGCCATATTCTGAGACTTTGAAGTCAATCATTTAGCTTGAATAAGTACTCCAGAAATATTAAAGCTTTTGCTTAAGAACTGCAGACACAGAAACAAAACAATACAATGCCCCTGCATACCCCTTTTTCTCTTGAAGACAAAATGGAAATACTTGCCTCATTCTTTTCTCTTCCTATGCAAGTCTGTGGTTTCATGAGGTTTACATTATTAAAAATTATCCTCTAAGGCAAAAGTTGTAGAACCAACTTAACGTAGCTCATTTTGAAGTCAATGAGTTTCTATGTGAACAGTCAAGCCATGTAAGTTAAGAGAGTGTAATAAGAAAGCAATAATCCAGTAATAACGAAGTGGGAAGAAGCTTGAGTACTTATTAAGCCTTGCTCCCTCAGGACTCAACAATTATGTCCGAGTTTTTAAATATGCTGAGCTTCAACTTAAGTCGTGTACATGTAATGGAGCAGACAAAATTTTAACAGATTCACACTGTTTAGAGTTCACTGAATTTTGCACTTGTGTGAGTAGTACCTCCATATATAATTTATCTTTCCTAAACTGCCATTCAAAAATAAAATTAATTAAGGAAAAAGTGAAGACAATGTTATATTCAGAAAGAATGAATTTGTTTTAGTGCTATTCTTTTTTCAATTTGCTTTCTCTTAAAGGAAGACCATGAGTAGTTTTTTCCCGCTGCAGTTACTGCTGGAATGACTGAAGGAAAGAATGAAGACATAACCAGGAAACAAAGGGCATTTGAAAAACTAATATAATTTGCCCATGGAATTTTAGCGCTCATGCAACACATGTTTGAATTAAAAAGTCTAAGTTTTCCCTTCTCTTTCTGAATTTATTTTAGGAGACACTGACCACATTTCAGCTTTGATGTAACCATTTTTATCCTAGACAACTTACAGCTTTAATTATTTAGCACCTGTGTCAGACAGCTAAATCCATGGAGTTAATTGTCCTTTAACAGGAAATCTCTAAACTCGTTCTTCCTCTAGCCCTCCACCCTCATCATAGACTAAAGTCAAACTTTAGCCAGCCCATAATCAGCTTCTTCCAACCAGCAGTTTTCCTTATTTGGTGCCTTTTGATTTATAACGCCATTCACTGTGGCACCTGCTTCATCTCAGCCCTATTCAACCTTCACCAATGGCTTGCCAGGCACTTACTTATTCATCTCCTCCAAGAAATGCTTCACCTAATGGAGAGCTGCAATTCTCCATTTCTCAAAGTAAGGAGTGAAGGAACCTGTTTTTCTTTGTCAGCTGAATGCACATAGATATATGCACATACATATATTTTCATTACTCACTACAGGTTTTTCCAATCACAAAAGTTTCTCTGTCTGACTGTCAGGAAACATTTGTGTTCTCACATTACTTGTATTAATATCAGCTCTGACTCCATCTATGTAAACTAGAACTGATTCTCCTGTATCCTCCTGATTTTTATTTCCTATACTCCTAGCCAAGACGAGAAAGATTATATGGGAAACACAATACACCCAGGCAAAATAAAATATAGTCTAAAGAGACAAACTTGGTCAAATGTCTGTCTGAACAACACCAGAAATTATAGAAAAAAAAACAAATTAAAAATTAAAGACACAGTCATTGTGTACTTAACACTGACCTACCGGTATTTTTCTACTTCCATTGCATCTGCTGAATCTCTCATCCCTTTGCACATTTGCAGTGGCATCACAAGACCTCTGGCAGTGGCACTGTCCAGCTGACATCAATATAAGCCCTGCTGTCGAGTCCAAGGATTAAGAACTTTGTTTTATATGCAAGTCAGAATTTTGCTTTCGAAACAATGTATTCTCCTTTAGCTTCAAAAGTTGTTTTACCTTCTCTTTACCTGTTGCTTTCTTCCTATCTTGTTCAGTAGAATGACTAAAAATAATTACCTGGTTATAAATAACTAATGCCCCTGAATACAAGGGGAAATGAAATGAAAACTGATCTTTTGCATTAGATCCAAACCTGTTAGGGACAGTTTCCTTTGCAGTGCAATTGTGATCAGCCAACTTTGTGACTTAAGGGCAAGGAAGACTTAAAAAATAAAAGAAATATAAGTCAGAGAGGGTAACAACCTACATCTCATTTGAAATTAGATCTGTGTACCTGAAACAAATTAGATCTGTTTGCCTGGTTAATAAGTTTATGGCAGACATACAAATAGTCAGGGGATATTTTTGTCCATAATATGAAAAAATTAAAAAGAACTGAGCAATGAAGGTCTAAGGAAATACTAAAAATAGCACGAAACTGCGACAGTCAGTCATGGGACCAACAACAGTGCTGTATTGTACAGAAAGAGTAACAAATAATTCCTTCAGAAGGTGCAAATTCCCAAATGTTTTGTAAGGTACCTGACTTTTTTTGCCTGGAAGGACGTTCTGCCCTTGCAAAAAAACCCTGTGTGTTTGGTACTGGCTTTGAAGCAAACAGCTTTCTCTTGCAGAATTAGCTTTTCTTGCATTTTGCTTTAAATCAAATTTTATTTTCAAGAGTGTTTTGTAAAGCAGCAAATGATTGTGAAATATTAAAGACATGAATTTGTGTATAGGCAATTCAATGAAAAAAGAGGGTACATAAGAAAACATACCTCAGGTATGCCGTAGCAAACAATATTTACCCATTTTCATCAGACACCCTGACTACCAAAGTAAATAGACAAGGCACGGGTCATACGAAGTTTCCTGGTCTTACCACCACTCTTTTTAGTAATTAGGACCTTTGAAGAGGATGACCTGGGAGGGATTTCCTGTTCGACAAAGTAGTCTCTGCTAAAAGAAGGATTCTGCTTCTTTATACTTTAAGAGCTGCCCGAGTTCACTAAAATATAAATGAGTACACATATTTTTCTGCACACTACTCTTGTTTGAATGGAAAATGTGAGGGAAGACATAATTGAAAAACAGACCTAAGTTTGTTCAAAACATGGAGACAAATTTACAAATGTTGATACGCGTGAGGGTTTATTTTAAAGGTTGTAGTACAGCAAAACTACTCAGGGGAGCCTAGAGGCTCAGAGTTTCATTGTGAGGTTCTGCCTAATCAAATGTACAGTACATGTCACTGGAAATAGTGGCAACATGCTGATAAAGTGAGGCGTTCTTTATGCATTTATCTAACAGAAAAGTACAGGTGAGTTACCATTCGCCTTACCAGCCAGAAGAAGTTCGGTTCCCTCTCTCTCATTCTAACTTTGTCAGCTTCTGTATGCTGGTCATTAAAACACAATTCTGCCCTCCCTTTAAAAACTGTCCCTCAGAAATGATCTGCAGGGATTTAAATGGTTCCGTGATTTGGAAGTTTCTGAGAATGCCTATTTGCCTATTTGTCTTATCTTTAAAAGATCTGGGGCAAAAAAATTAGTAATACTATACAGAAATGGGAATGAGTTATTTTATAAGAAGAATAGATTTTTTTTTTAGGGAAAATTTTGGGGTATTTCATATTCAAAAGGAAGATAGTTGTATCAGTCATTGCCTGTGTTAGCAATTCTGAATTAATTATTGCATACACAGTGCTATTATTTGCCAGCTCTCCAGAATGAAAACAATAGTAGTGAATTTCAATGCATAGAATTATGTAATCCTAATTTGAATTTACATAAACCTTTATAAAATCAGAGACCAACTATAATGACCTCCAACTGCACAAAATATTTCAGATAAAAAGAGGTTGCTATAACTCAAATTCCTAATTTTAATCCACTTTGCTAAAAATAAAGAGGACAATTCTGACACATTTATTCACGTTGCAAGTACCCATCTGCAGGTGTTGCTCTACTGAAGAATAGAAAGGCATGAATCACAGAATATTCTGAGTTGGAAGGGACCCACAAGGATCATCAAGTCCAACTCTTAAGTGAATGGCCCACAGAAAGATCAAACCCACAACCCTGGTGTTATTAACACCATGCTCTGAACAACTGAGCTTATTTCTGTGTCATGGTCCTGACTGAAGGTTCATTGGTGCTACAATGGACATCTGATTACAGGAAAAATTCTGCTATGGCTGCAGGAGCATGGTTATAAATAGATTGTGCTCAGCATAAGTCAAGCACGTAGGTTTTGCCCCACTGGGCATAGAAAGAAATATCGGTTCACTTTATATTCTCCGTCTTTGTTTGGAGAACTCACTTGTTAATCCAACACAGGCAGCAAGCAATTCACTGCATTTTTTTCCTATGCTCTTATTCCTGTCAGTCCTAGTAATAGAGGACTGTCTTGTTGTTTCTTTGGATCATTACTGAAACACATTTATTCACTGCTGTCTCAGGGTTGATGAACAGGTGTATTCTTAAATCTTCATTTAGTTTTCAGTGAATCATTTGGATGTTTCGGAGTTCAGTCTCTCACATGCACTCCTTCATGTCATTCAAATTTACCCTGAGCTGACAGGATTGCAGTACCAGATTAATTACTGTGTATGAGTTTGCTTTGCTAGCAAGTAATGAGTTGAGGAAATGACAATGCATAAAAAAGTATTGTTATAGTTCTGATAAAGCAAGGTCTGTAGGATGGACACATCCTTTTACTAGGTCAAATTATACAGTTAGGAAAAATGCACAAGTTTCCAGGCACAATCATCTGGAGCCTAATCGTTTGTCCCAACTGTATTAGCTGGTTTAATACCATTCTTCATAAGCTTTGTCTCTCTGTCAGACACACACACACATATGCACACAAAGTACTTGTTTGTGTCTTGCATATTAATTTCAAATGAGGGTTTATTGGCAAGGCATTTCCAGGTTTTGTCAGGGAAAAGGAGGGGAAGGGGGTACTAGGTAAGAAAAAAGAGAGAACACTGAATTTTCCTGAAACTGAAGAGTAGAGGTTTTTACTTGTGAAAATTATTATAGAGTAGGTACTGGTACACACAACTGGCTGCAAATTTCTTTGTGAGATGACTGTGATTGAGATTCCAATCTATAGACCTCTGGGCTTCATAAATTTGGATTATGACAGATTTTGAACTGCTCTGTGCTGATTTACATTCGCTCAGGTTATTCTGTTTTTGAGATGTTTACTACATGAATTTATTGGTATGGTGTAACAGCTGGGGAGAAATACAAGGGAAATTTTGGAAATACTAAGGAACTAGTCTGGAAAAAGGAAACACCTGTGAAGAGAGGACAAAAACCAAGGTTCTTTCTGACAAAGAAAAGTGATACACTGGAGAAATCAAGCCAAGAAACAAGCATTTCCAAAATATTTGAGATAACAAGGCAGGCAAAATTGAAACAGAACTGATCCTTTTGGCCTTTGCAGATCACTGAAAATCCCAATCACTCTGATGAAATTGCTTCCAGTACCATGGAGGTCACAGTAAGTTATTTGTGCCCAAACTGTGCAGACATATTGTCATGAAGATGGTAACTTTGCATTGATAAACCTGAAATGCTGAATGCTGCATGGCATAAAAAGTTTGGAAGTGCCTTTCTCTGAACCAGTCCAACCTGGATAATTCTATTCCAGGGACTTAAATGCCCAACACATTTAAAATGGTTATCTGGGGTTTTTTCCCACTTCGTCCTCTAAGCTTCTATCTCCTTGCTACTTCCTATTAAATAAAACACCTCATATTTATGTAAGAGACAAGTTCATAGACATTACAGACACATGCTACAATGTGTGTGCACTTTTGATGTCCTTTGAGGTGAAAAGCGGTATATATTAATGTGAGATTATTATCTTTTCTTCAATAAGAAATCAAAGGGAAAAAAGATCAGAAGGTACCGATTTCATATAAAAACACAATGAGAGGTCTATGTCTTCATGGTTTGTTTACCAACTTAGTTATAACTTGTATTTACTACTGCCTCTTCCATGACGTATTTAGGTTGCACGTTAGATTATTAGAGTGATTATTCAGTATTGGTCAAACCTTAAGGTCCTAATTAATTCCTAGTACAAGTGAAATTATTAAAGTCAATCACAACTTTATCTGCAAATGGAGTAAACCCAGACTATTTCCTTAGCACCTGGTCTACTGCTTTATTTCACAGTTCTATTTTCATCTTTATCTTCACGGCTTTATCCGACATACAGCATCTCTACTGACTTTACACAAGAATGGGACTAACAGAGATATGTGATCTTTTGGAGAAGTTTTGCCAGGATCTGATAAGAGAAATACAAACCAGTACTGCCCTTTGATACCACACATTGCTCCTTTTTTTCAACAGACCTAATTATTAAGTATTGCTTAAGTTCCTGTTTGTTTTAATCAATTTGATTTCCAGAGAAGGTTGCCTAAGTAAGGGTGAAAAATGCGAAGTGACTTCAAGTTCTGATCCATCTTTTAGCAACCACCAATATTTAAGGAGTAAACTGAGAGATACCATCAATGGCAAAAGGCACTGAAGTGAGACTATGCAATTTCCCATGCTTTAAATTCAATATCTCAGTAGCAATAGACAAGTTTATCCCTACATTAAATATCAAGGTTAGTTTGTGTAGCAGATTTATTGAAAATGATGATGGGAAGCACAGCATGAAAAAGTGGAATGCAGCTAGCAGGAACTGCCTAGTTTCTGGGAATCTAACAACAGAGTTATCAATACCTACCTTTTTGAACAGAAAGCTGAAAGAGATGAAGGAAGTTTAACCTTATCAGATCCAAATTCTGAAACTAAATTTGATATTTTTCCTCCCTATTCATACTTGCCTTTTATTTACAGAGTTTGCTGCTCCAATGCCATCATATGTCCTTGATTCATCAGGAGAGCTGAATGTGAAACCAGATTCAGATTTTTCAACTCAGCCCAAATCACAGAGCATGGCTGGTAAAAAGTTCATTTCATTTACCTCTCTATTTTAACTATCTAAACAGACCAAGTCCCACATGCATTATGAGTAAAATAACAAATATAAAGAAGCAAATAGAATGTCAGAATTTTATTACCCAGAAATACTTCAAAAAATAAATGTTCCATCTGCAGACTAACAGTGAAAAAAATGAATTGATTTTTACTTCTTTCTCAGTGTTCCATGCGCTGCCTATAGGTGGCCAGTTTTACCTTAGTCTACACAGTAAGTGAAATCTGATTACTTTGAAGCTCAAAAAATGTATCACAGGTCAGAATTAATAGCTGTAAACCAGAACAGACATCTTTGTCATTAAATGATGCCAAATCACACTTCTCTCATCTCATGGTCATGAAGACACTAATGAAAAATGCAGTGACCTCCACTACTGTACGCACTAAAAATTATAAGATCTGAACAGTCAGCAACTAATTCTGAGCAATGCCAAGAGGATTATGTATCATTGTTTTATATTCCTTGTTGTATCATTCTGCAGACATGACTGGCATTCTGCTGAAGATACAAGTTCACTCTGAATCTCCCTTAAGGATTAGTTTAAGTTATGGAGAAAGGAGCAGAATATGTGCTGAACAATTGTTACCCAATGATAAAAAATAGACTGAAAATGTGACTAACTGTATTGAGTTTATATTTTGTTTAAAGGAGATTGAAGAAAAAGATTTAAAAAATCTTAGTGAAATGCATTAGTTACTCTGGAGTGCTGTAGTCATGAGTATCACCCCATGTTGAACAGCTTGAACATCTATGCCATGCTTCATATTGCATATGCCACATAAATTACAGAAAATATTTTTGTACATTCATTGCATTGTTCTGAAACTTTTTTTGGGAGCAAAGCATTTCTATCTAGATGCAACAGTAACTATAAGGACAATGCTCAGTCTTGTTCTCCTACAAACTGGAGTGTTTTTCATATTCTTGAAAGTACTGTGTAACTAAAATCTCTTGCCCTTACAAAAGAAGAGGCAATTTAGACCCTCTAATGAACGCTTTTGTACAGCTGGTCAGAAAACCAAAATGCATGAAAAATTCTGAGATTTCAGTCAGTCTTTGACAGATCTTTCTGAAAAGAGTTGCCAATATTTTCTCAGGAATAATGACAGACATGCTGAACACAGATTATTAAACTAAAGCAAACAACACCTTACATGTGAGAGGCACAGTTCCACTGTCCTACCAATCCTGAGTTAAAGAGCAACTTGAGTCTCCCATATTCCAGACAGGAGAGAAATCTAACCATCCATCATAAGAATTCATTTCTCTGGTGCCAAGAGAGGTGGAGTTCTTACGTAAAGCACAGTAACTGAATCCAGAGAGTCTGAGAGACATCCATCTTGGAAAAGCCAAGAATGTCAGTGTAAGGTACTCATCAGATGTGACAGCACTTGCTTGAGCCCTTGCTCCATATTCAACATACTGATGTTTTAACCAGACCTGTTTTTAACCCAAATGAGTGTCTTGGTTAGTGGCTGTTAGCTGCTGTGGGATCTTTCTTCTTCTCATTGACCCTTTTGCAGAAGTCTATATCCTGAATCTAAAAAGCTCCTAATATTTTCCCATCAAAATCGGCACATTTCTATTTTAATCTTTCTTCCTCAAAAAGACAGAATTTGAAGACATACTTGTGCCATAATAATCTTTTCCTTAACAAGCAATTTGAAATAGTACACAAATTTGTAGGAAATGCATTAAAGAGAAATAAATAGTAGGTTTGGCACCCTAAGGCCAGCAGCAAATGTATTTCTCATCTAATGACAAAATTTGCTGTGCAGATTGGACAGGTAATCCTTGCAAAGTTTTAAAGGTACTGGTGTACCATTAGCAAACAGCACCCTCATTTTAAGAGGCTGCTTACATCTCTCTAATAGGTTCCAGAGGGTTCCTATTTGTCAGACACATAAATTTTAAAAACCATGAATGACAGTATAACAGAAGTTAGAAAGGGAAGAGATCTATGATGTCCCACAACACATTCTCCTACTGAGGATTTATTTCTTTATTCTGATTTATCTGAAATGTTTGCAGGTGTCCTAATTCTAGCATTTTGAGAACCAGCTTTTTAAGAATATTTGAAGAAATTATCTTGCTTTTACAACAGTGAGCTCTATTGGAAGTGGTTTTCCTTAGAAAGCAAGGAGTCTAAAACATCACCAATCTGTTCCTGTGTTTGGAAATCACTTACCTACCACCTGGGAACATTACAAACTGACATATGGTACCATCATTGTCTGCCTTCTGGAAGCTAGTAGACAGTACATGAGAGGAAACTTTAGCTTAGTGAGCACTAGAGAATGCTAGAAACAAGAGACCCATGTTTTTTCCCAAGTGAAAATTGCACTCTTAAATGATTCTTAAAATATTGAAGCAATAATTAGAGAACAGGAGGGATCAAGCTTGCCACACTACTTTTTTTAAAGGTAGAGACTTAAATAAGAAACAAAAGAGAAGAACAATTTAACACAATAAATAATTCAGCAGTGGAACTCATGGCCACAGAAGAACACATTTGTGGAGAGATTCAAAGCACTACTAGATAAGTTCATGTAAGAAAAATCCTTAAATGGCTATCAAATATTAATATAGATGCAAACTCCAATCTAAGAGGTGCCTCTAATGTGTTAAACAGACAGAAGTTGGGAGGATGTACTGATAGTAGTGCCAGTGTATGCTTGTCATTTTTTAATATTCTCTCTAAAGCATCCCCTATTAGACATTGCCAAAGATAGAAGGGAAGGTCGCCTTCTTGTCTGACCTGCTGTAGCTGTTCTGTGTAAGAAATGTTATTTGCAAAATCAGCAGTCATCATGTAAGCTGTGAATCTAAAAGAAATAGCCAGCTATTTACCTTTATTTATTAATTTAGTCACGCACTTTTATTTATGTGTCTGATTACAGCTGTAAATGCCAGATTATAGGATCTCACTTTCAAAATCTTTTAGCTAAAGGAATTTGTAGGTATGAAACATATACTAGTTGTGTAAATAATGGATATATGGCACCTTATATGTGATAGTTATGATATAATTTTATACGGGCTCCAAATTTATTTCAAGACCTTTTAGCATCTTTGTTTATCAGCATATATCTGTGCTGGTGGCATTAAGAGAAGGACATTTCCAATATACAGCAAAATATATTTGCTAAGTAGTAAATATAAGCAAGAATTCAGCTAATACCCTCAATATCATCAGCTGGAAATCTACAATAGTCACACATAACATGTTTTTTATTATTAAATTGATGGAACTAGTGAAGTAAAGTAACTTGCATACATCTGGAGAAGGAATGGCCCTGACAGCATAGGTTTTAAGCCCACGTGCATACCAAAGGTTGCAGTTGGTAACCTTGCAGCCAGTCTGAAATTAAGCAGATGGACTAAGAATTTACTAACATTTCAAATGCAAATGGTTTATTGATCCTGAAAGAATGGATAAAAGATGAATCTGCTGATTATGTTTCTGGAACTTAAGTGATTTTATTGGTGAAGAGCCTCAAGCCACAGGGCAAAAAACCCACTAGAATGGAGTCAAACCTTCCTGCTGGGCTGCACCTCTTCTGCCCTTCTGTATGGCAATCATAGAGACCAGAACACTACAAAGGATAAAGAAAAAGCTTAGCCCTAAGCAATCTGCATGCATTTTCTTTAGTCAGTCCTTTGACTCTCACCTCTTAGAAGGACTAATGAAATCACCATTCTTTTGTATTTTTGGGGAAGTGTATATGCAGTTTGCCTAAGCAAACCTCTTAGCAGTTTTCATTGCTGCTTCAGAGCAGCAGTACGATGACACCAGCAAAGATAACTCCCTCCTTGATACATAATCTTACATCACATTAAGTGCTAGATAGCAGCAGGGTAGATCTCAGCCAAGTAACCCCTACCACTTCCCAAAACAGCTCTAACTGAGATGACAGTTCCATATGCTCCAGTCACATGTGGAGATAGCCATTGGCTTCTGAGAACATACATCGGCACAATATGGCTCTGAGGTGTGTTTAAGCTGGTGGACATCTGCAGCAAGGGTGTTCAAGCCCATATTGATGGTCTCTGCAACTCAGGTATGCCCTGCTCTGCAGTGCTTCTCACCAACATCTCTGTTTTTTGAACAGTGATGACAAACCATCTCTGTTGCCAGTGTATTCTGACTGGAAGACTCTCCATGAGCAAAGGCAAGGAAAAGCAGAGTTACAGGGCCAGATCCTCAATTGGTTTTGATCCAAATGGCTCCAGTGATGTCAGTGAATCAACGTTCACTTTCATTACCAGAAGATAAGCCCTACTGTGTGTGTGAGGAAACTATTAACTTCTTTTCTCAAAAGCACATAGTGCTGCACATAAGGAATTGATAGTTCCTGAACAAAGACCAAATTTCCTCCTGCTTGATCTCACTATCCTTCAGTACAGACATAGCCTTAGCCTGCTCCTTCATGACCACACAACATTGAGTAGGACCGGGATTTAAACCGAATGCTGATAGATAACATTACCAGCCTCTGTGAGGAAAGAGATAGGAGTCAGTCAGCTAATGAATTCCTCCATAATGGAAGTAGTGTGTGGGGAAAACCACACAATGGAGTAGAAAAATATCTTTCTGATATTGATATACTCTTACAGGCAACATCTTGCAAAAAGGAACTAAATGACTCCAGGCTACACTCCTGAGTGTAGCTTCTGTGAGGAAAGCAAAAAGGGAGAACACTGAGTTAAAAAGCTGATGGATCAAAACTAAACACGGCAAAATGGAAAGGGAGGAGGAGAGGTGGCAGTGGGAAGGGAGGAGTGGAGAGAGAAGAAAACCAGCATTACTTAGAAAAATTGAAGGCATAGTTGGGACTGTGCTACATCACTGACATTTAGAAAATGACTTTCTGTTTGAATTTACGTCAGCATCCCCAGAAAGCACTTTGAGATATGCTGAGATATGCAAGAAACTCTTTTGCTCTACACTTCTGTATCCAGCCCTTTTGCATGTTTTTTTTTAAGCTCAATTTTCTGTATGGACAATGAACCATAAGATGCAAGTGAGAATCCTCAAGGGTAGTGGTTAAATGGAAATGCTAGATTATTTTTCTAGGGTCAATAGCTTTGAACACATCATACTGGATTGTAAATATGGACCATTTCATACAAAGTGGTTGCAGGGTGATGGCAACAAGGAAAGCAGCATGGAGCTCAGTTGAGGGAGGTTGTCCTTATTTCTTTACAAGAGGATAAATCTTTCCATCATCACTCGGGAAACAAGACTTTAAAAGTGACACTGCACAGAGATTGTGCAGTCTTTCCCCTCTTGTTGTAGTGGTTGCAACTATAGCTTTGGGTGCAGCCCGTAGAACTGCCATTTTTTGATTATTAACAGCTGGATGTGTTTAACTGGATGCAAGATCAAGTTTTACCTCAACTGCTTCAGAGAAGGCAGGGAAGCAGGAATGCTGCCACATGCACATCTGCTCCAGAAATCCATTGCACACAAGTTGTTCTGTCACCTGGGGTGTGCACAACTAATACATTTTCCTGACTCCAAAAATGCAAGTAGTTCAAAGGGTTGCATGAAATGAACTGGTAGTCAGGTCAGAACACTTTCACTTATCCTTGCCTAGCAAGCAATCTATTGCCAGATAAATTCTTATTTCCTGTAGGAGGGAAAGGGTTGCTCAAACTCTCCTGTTCTTCATGACACCAGAAAAGCACAACTTAGGACCTTCAATGCCACCCTGTGACACAAGTGTAGGTTTCCATCTGATTTTGCTGATTTTTACAAGGAGAGGAAGGAGAACAGAATCAAAGTGGCTGGAGGCTTATCAAATAGCTAATTAACACCCCCCTCCCCCCCAAAAAAAGAGTCTTGATAAAAGGAATATGTTCAATTTCATTTAATTTATAGCATTTTGAACAGAAAACTAGAGAAACAATGAAAAGTAGAATGCCATCTGCTTTGATGACAAGACTGAAGGAAAGATGGTCATGTTTGACTACATTTGGTGACAACCTGATTGACAGCCAAGATCAAATACTAAAAAAACCCAAAAAAGTGTACCCTTCTCCTCTTCCCCATATTAGAACGCAAGTCAGAACTCTGATTTACATTGCTTTTATGAAAAAGTAATATTCGTGTATTACTTTCTGCAGGTTTATTTAAAGTATGAATAATATAACATCATGGTTTTGCAGAACCAGAACCTAATACTCAGTGCCAGTTGAAACCAACATATTTTAGCTTTTGTAAAGGTTCAGAATTGAATATAAATTGAGCATAAAACAGACCCAGAAGCTGATGCTATTACAAAGAAGCTGCTCACATGACAAAAAAAATGTAAAGGAAGCACCATAAGTGCAACAAAATTAAACGAGCATGCTCAAGGTGAATAGCATCTGTCTGCAATAATGAAAAGATAAAATGAGGAAAAGGATCTACATCTAACACCTCTTAACATGCTAGGCCTGATGCTTAAATCATCACTTCTGGACTTTGAAAAGAGGTAGCAAAAGGCTGAGGTGTTTGGCAATAGCTTTCTTTATGCTTATCTGACTGCATCCTATCCTTTACAAGCATTAAGTTTATGTTTACACATATTTTAATTTCTTGATATTTTTTTCTACAGCCATATATTCTCTTATGATGAACCTGCCCAGTGGTATTTGAACTTGCTTTCTATATTCCTTTCTCTAATCTAAAATCCTATTATAATATTATTATGGCTTTTTATGGCCATTGAGAGGCCAGAAACTTGTGCTTCAAAAGCTATTGAGTCAGGAAACCTTAATGTCATTGCAGTTAATAGTAAATCACAGGTAGGGTGGGAGCTGTCCTTGTTTCAAGTTAAGCAGGTTTTCTAGTTCTCTCATAACAATGTTTTTTCCATGATAGCTCCCAGCCAATGTAGTCTCACCATAATTTAGAACTGCTGTATCTAAGATGTCCAATAAACAGAGCAGGGAGTACATAACGAAGGTGGATTGCTGTTGCTTGGTACAAATTACAGGCTTTTTTATGTCCTCTGAGGGTGCTACATTTAGAATAACAGAGTGGATGGACCCAGAATGCCTCTTCTTAAAAAACCTTTTGCTTGTTTGAAAACTGGTATTACCTTACCTCTGATTACTCTTCTCTAGACTATTTTTCACATTTTCCTCGTGTAAACTTCAAGGGGGTTTTCTACTGTGTGTATGTGCTTTGCAGGGAGGGAAGCATTGTCTTCCATTACTTATGTAGTATTGTTGCAAATGTACATTTTAATATGGAAATTCTCTGTACCGTGATTCTCTGTACCACTCAGTGAGAAGTGTACTGTTAGTTTGCTTGTTTTACATAGGAAAGAAAAAGTTGAATACAACACAAAATGCATTTGTGAAGGCTAGGAAATAATATTTTTAAATCCTAGAGTGGATGCTACTCACATAGCCCTCCAGAATTACAATACAATATTTTTTCAAAATGCAACAATACTAGGTTTAAATCTTTTATGTTTAAGGTCTGTAATTAAAATGAGATGAATATTTTATCCTCTGCCATATGATCACTCTAGGCTGTTTAATTTTAGACCATGAACCATATTTTAACTAATACATTAAAATGTAAGATATCATCCAAAATTACTTGGGTTTTTAAACACATTGATATATGGGTTGTGAACCTTACAAGACACTTTCACTGTACCTCCATTTACTGTGAAATCCCTGCTCTCTCCAAGCTTATCACATTGTAAAACTGTATCAGAATTACATTATCACAGAGAAACCTGCAGAACTAAAGAGGTTTCATTTCTCAGAAAGTATCTGTCTGCGGGGAAATCCTGCCTATTCCTGCTTTCTTTCTCCCAAAGCTGCTAGAATCCGTGTCTCACTTTGGCAACCTACACTATCCAAGGCAGGAAAGATAATGTCATGGAGCTGGTGCTCTTGCATCAAGACATTTAGATGCTCCAAAACACCTCCCACTGCTTTGTTTTCTTCCACTCATTGGCTCTTTCACTTGCTCCATCCTTACTTTTTCCTCTCTTTTTCCATTACAGATGATGCCAGAAGGATTTGAGCCTCCTTGCTTATGCAGGCTACAGCTCAGAATGTTTCCATCCCTTGTCATGGCACATAGGGTCACCCTCAATGAACGTGAGTATTGCTTTGCCAGATTTTAGGATGCTAGGAAAAATGACAATGTGTGTGTCGTGTTTGCGATAGGAATAATTGTTACACACTGCAGCCAACTGCATTTGACTGAGAAGACTCAAATAAGCCTTAAAACCCTACCTTGAGTACTGCTGCACAGTCTCTTAGAGGTTTAGACTAGTCTTCAGTACCAGGTCTTACTCTGGATTAGTGCACAGGGTCACCCCTATGTAGAACTGCAGAGGTGAAATCTCACTCTCCAGTGTTACAGTTATTTTTATAGTCTCCTTGTTAGAATTGTCTGGCCTCCTTCACCTCTGCACCTTCAGATGAGACAGATGGCAAAGAAAACTGGTGAAATTGTATAGACTTAAAGGTGCCCTTCAGTGTCTGGCTTGAATATTGCAGTCCCTTTCAAACCTGTCTGTTCAGCACATTCAAGTCTGTGATCATGACAGGGAAAGAAAGATCTGCATTCTTGTATATATTTTCCAGTTTGTGAGGAACCTGTAATGCAGCCAGAGGACAAAGTGCTCCCACCAACACTGGCACTTGTGTGCTTCACTGTACTAAGATGTTTCAATGGATTATGGCAAATAACCAATAAAAAATTACTGCCTGGATGATAATACAACAAAAACTTTATAAAATGCTAATCAACACAATTGAATAGATCTTTTCCTCCTCAGACCCTTAAGAAAGTACTCCTCCAGACTCATTTTGGAGGTGCGTCTCTACAACACGAATTATTCAAAAAGTCTACAAACATCATCATGCAATGTAATTCCCTGGGAGCTCTAAGAGCTCTGCTGCAGGCTCCCAGTCAGATGATCTCTTTCAGAGAAGCATTCTTTGTGAGGTCTCCTAATGGATTCTCAGAGCTGCAAAGTGCTATTAACACCTCTGTTGCTGCCAGCTCACAGTCCCCAGGCAGGGACTCATCTGATCTTTTACATTTGGGGTCACCTATTGGGCAAGTGCAGCCCGCAGTCATGCCTGGGCATTCCCTACAGAGCAGACCAGGGTATGAAAACTTGTGCAAGCAGGTTATGCACATCTTTGGGTCATCTCTGAGGTTAATTAATATCCCATAACAAACAAAAAGTGGGTATTAGTTGTTCCAAGAGTGCTGTTTAGTCGGCCCTGGAAACCTCCCAGTATACTGCAAGTATATGGGGATTTTAGGATAATAACCCCTAATTTCAGAAATATGACTCTGTGCAGCACCTGGAGGTTATTTACACTTTTTTTAACCATCTAGCTAAAGGGCTGAGGTTTCTTAGACATTCGGTGACAATGAGGAGACAGACTTCCTCAGAGGAAGAATGCATCCACATGCATGAAGAGCCTTCTCTCCACACAGGTGTCCAATACTCCTATGTACCTCAGAACTGAAGCACACAAGAATGCTGCTTTTTGTCTCATTGTGTGAATCAGAATGAACTAGTACTAACATGAGAGAAAGACATCGTGTTCAGCCTTTGAAGTGTTCCTTCTTGCAATTAATTAATTTCTTCCCTTTTGTGTTGTGGTTTGTTTGTGTTTGTTTTTTTGTGAATCATAATCTCTTGGATCAAGATAGGAAGATAGTGGTTTATAGTATCCTTCTCCTTTGAAGGTCCATTTAGAATACTACTCTGGCATGAAACAAAAGCATAATTCAAAATTTGATGGGTTTTTTTATTTTAAAAGATGCCTTCTAAAGTGTAAAGATATTTTAATTAAAATGAGGTTCTAAAAATTACTATTAGCTTACCTCTTCAATGTACTTTCAAGTAAAATCTACTTGCAGAGAACCTGAAGAAAAAAGAAAGCCAGACAATTATTTGGTTGAATTTGCAGGCTCATTTCAAGCTGTCCAGTAACTCAGCTGTTAGCTAAACCCCATGTCTTTTTTTCTGTTGGTATTTTTTTAAATGTCTGTCTTCTCCGCTCTTTTTTTATTTTCCTAGAATGTTTCCTTTGTCTTTACAGCCACAGCAGTGAGGCCATTTCATTGTATCTTCCTCAATGTTACATCTGTGTTAGAAAATACAGGGTATTGAATGCAACAATTCCCAAATGGTAAAAATTTAAATTTTCTTATAAATGTGCTGATTTTAAGAGAGAAGGTAGGAATCTACTGTTCTTCATGAAAACAAATATTATCTCCTACAAATTCAATTTCACTGGAAGCAAATATCAAGTGATACACAACGGATGTGCTGTGGTTGTACTGCAGTTTCTACAGAGAATTTTGAATATTACACTTCCCAAATAACCCCAAAATCTATTCAATATTCATTCATAGAAATATAAAAAAATCCTTCATTGGAAAATGCTTAATAAGTCCTAATATGAGGAGAGTCTCAGAGTAAGAAAGCAATATATAGATGAGTCTTTAGATGTCTGTGCTGTAGCCAGTGTAATTGGAATAATAAATGGGGAAGAGTATTCTCACATACTCCATTAGTCTACTCAAGACCCTTGTTTCGTAAGCTTAGCAGCAGTAGTATGCACATTGTCACCAGAATCTTCTTCTGCAGAAAAAAATGTCTTGGTATCAAACTTCTAGTCTGGAAGTCCTTGACTATCTACTGAATGTCCAGTATGGATAAATACCACATTGTTGCAACTTCGTCTCATGTTTAGGAACATGCCCAGAGATCATGCCTCGAAGCTGTGTCCCAAAACTCACTTAATGATTTCCTCTCAGGTTCTTGGAAAAGCTAAGTTATTTTAGCACCGTGGTTTATATTGAAATTAATGGACCTCTTGCAACAAATTACACACTTTATTGGGTTTGTGTTTGCTCAGATAATATTATTAATAATTGTCACCAACATACACTTGGGAAGTCAATAATCTGAAATAAAATTTGACACTACATAATTGGATTTGCAGATAACAATACAACTATTTTACAGAAAATATGTCCCCCCCTTAAGAAATGGATAACATAAAATTTAGATTCCAGTTGCATCAGTTAAATTGCTGACTTCATAATCTCCGTTCACAGTGGAAAATTACATTCCCTTGAAAAAAAATAATTACCATTTCCAAGCATTTCCCTTAGCTCCTAAGACTTATATCAAGCCCTAACAAAGGATGGCATTGCCACAGCAACTGCCAATCTGCTTTCTTTTTGTTACTGTTTTGGTTTCTTACTCAGAGCCTACATAATAAACCTGTTTCATCAAATGACCAGCCATGGGAGACTGAAGTCAATGCTTTTGGAGAAGACAGTGCTTTTCTACCAGACAAGATGCTGAAAGAAATGAAAAAATAGCAAATGTAGATGTTACAACCTAACTGCATTTTGAAACTTTCAACAGAATGAATCTTAGACACAGTCATTGAAATACCCAACAGCACACTTCTGCTGCAGAAAGGAACATTTCTTAGCATTGCTTTTATAAGCTTTACTCAGCATCAGGAGATTTCTGCTAGAGGTCTACTGACCTCTAATATATCATGACATTGTGGCTTAGCAAAATCAGAGATGATCTTTAAGGTCTCTTTCAACCCAAAGCATTCTGTGATTCTATGATTAAAAATCATCTTCTTGGCATGG
This sequence comes from Pseudopipra pipra, assembly GCF_036250125.1. Lineage (NCBI taxonomy): Eukaryota > Metazoa > Chordata > Aves > Passeriformes > Pipridae > Pseudopipra > Pseudopipra pipra. The sequence continues at coordinate 111,396,569 of NC_087549.1, forward strand.
AAACAGGACCTTGAGCTTAGGCAAGTTATGCCCTTAGAACACGGTAAATTCTCATCATTGAACATAATTGAATGGCAAAACCATGTGTAATTTCTGAAAGGAATGAAATGAACTACAGAAAACAATGACTTAGGAAAAAAAAAAAAGCCTGTTAGGAGTCCTTGCATACTTTCTTCAATATTAAATAATAGCTCCGAGAAGGCAATTAAATGTTTGAGCTATATGGTATTTAAGTCTTATTCTGCCTTGCCACTAAGAATACTTTTGATGAAAATATAATCTTAAATTGTACACAAATTGATTGAAGAAACTGTAAAGTCTGAAGATTCTTGGGTTTCACTCATGAAAAAGCACACTCTTGCCTTGGCATCTGAGAAAAAAGTTCACTTGTCATTTATTCAAAGGCTGTCATTCACCACTCAAAAATGAATGAAACAGTTAAATACTAAGAATAGCATTGTCTTCACCTGTCTTGAACTCTGTACAACTTTTCCATGCGGGATTCTTTGCAAACTTATTCAGTTTATTTTCAACTCTCCCTACAGTCTCACTCTCACCTTTTATTTATATCATGTCCAAGAGCACGAGAGTTAAAAGTTTGTTCTTGAGAACAGGACAAATGTGAGACTGTGGAGAAATATTTCAAAAATGTCAACCGCATATAACATGCTGTGATTTAACTGGTCATATCAATCATCCCTGCAAGACAGTGCTGGTTGCAGTTCTAACTGACAACGTATAAAAAAGTTTCTGTGACCGAATCCTATGAGGTTTTGGGCTTCTGGTAGTAGAATAAGGAGTTAGAAGTGGAAAGCTCAACAGTATATTCAGCCTTTGTCAGTATTACCTGTAATCAAACTCAGCCAGCACTGCCTTCACAACAGATTGGTTTGGGATCCTTCAAAAACACTGCCACTCAACCAAGCTTTTGCTATTTCTGTTCTTAAACTCACCAGAGCAGTGATAAATCTTCCAATTAAAAATAAAAAAATGCTTTAATGTCTCTGAAATTCAGTTAAAAATTGAATAGACTTCCAAACAACTCCTAGTTTTACAATTAAGGCTGCAGGACAGAAGCATTAGCATATGCCTAACCCACCAAACATCAGTGGTTGCTTCTATAATATAGGGAGCAGAAATGGCTTCTATAGATATTGAAAAACTTTCTGAAGTAGAAATAATATGATATTTGGGCTTTTAATTGCAAATTTTCATTGTAGTGTAGATTCTGGAAGTTCCAGAGATCAGCTTATGTATTTGGGGATGTGCCATTAAAGGAATTTTTTTTAAATGTTAGACACATATCATAAAATGAAAAATTAAACAAGATCTTTTTGACTCCCTAAGAGTCTCAGCTTTATACTTCATCCATTCTGATTCTAAAACACACCAAATTCCAATTCCTTCTCTTTCAAAAATGGCTTAAACCGACTTTTTCCATCACCTCTCCTTTCTATGGGAAGAAGAAAGAGCAGTCTCAATCCATCTTTCTTCAGAAAACAGGTAAAAAAAAAATCTATGAAACAAAACAGTGACTTGATTGCATCCCCAGCAGCACTGGTAGTTATCAGATTGAGTTTTTTGCATTCAGGAGTCTTCAAACTTTTTTTTGAGTTGGGGTTCTACTTGCTGCCTCATGAGTCTGGCCTCCTGTACAAGCTGCAAAAATCTCTTTCCCTGCAAAAATGGAAAAACTGCACCAAAAACTGGTGCTTCTACATAGAGATGTCTAATTTCCTATTTTATGTACACTGTGCATATTTTAAAGGTATTTGTATGTTGATTAAAAACAGCTTTGCAGTTTCTACTGTAATTACTTAGAACAAGTATTTTTATAATATATGTCATATTCAATGGCTTTTTGCCACAGAGAAGAAATTCCAGCCCTCAAGGAAAAATAGAGAACTTTAATAAAAGTTACATTTAGAACTAAATATCCTAATTCTGTAGTTCCTTAAAGTCATGTGGGCAATAGATGCAGAATTTGTTTCACCAAGATCAAACATTCTTTGCTGAATCACCTTATTAGGATATCTGCTTATCTTCTTATTTTTGTGTTTGGTTTCTTTTTTTAATTAAGTAGCATTTATGACAGGTTTTTGCAAATCACATTTGTAGTTCTATTTCAATTAAGAGTGTAAATATTTTAGACCAGAGATGAATAATTGCATTATACTTCATTTCTAATTTACATGTAAAGATACTTGCTAGTTATCAATGAGGTAGTTATTGCACTAGATAGTGCATATACTACCCAATACAGTATATGTATTGAGTACACAGTACACAGTCAAGGATTTTTTAATCCAATTTTCCCTTTGCCTAAGTGGATGGCAGAACTTGGTATACCTCAGTAGAAACAGGACCAAAGCCCATCTCGGTTATAACAGAAAAAAACCCAAACTATCTAAAATAAGTGATGGAGTGAAGACTACACTGTATACTGAACATAGTTCAAGAGTAGTGTGATATTTTGTAATGGGTAAAGATACACAGTAACCTTTAAAATCACTGTTTCTACAAAGAGAGAGGCAATATCCCCTGATAGGCTCTGCTATCTCCAGCAAATGCAGCTGCCTCTGAGGGCCCTGGTGATGGTTTACAATTCCCAAGATGCCTCCTGTCTTGCACCCTGTTCTCACTGAACGTGCATTGCTATTCTGGACTGGCACTGCTCAATTAAGTTTGTCCCTTGTGTTTTCCACAGAGTCTTTAATGAATGTGAGCTGCCTGGAAGAAAAGCCTTTGGGAGCACAAAGCAAACGAAGGAACAAACTTTTAATCAAAGAATCTAAGTACACTCAGAGCTCAGTTGTGTGAAAGACTGAGGGAGCCGAGGGTTCTCAGCATCCCGCAGGAATAAGCAAATATGATGGAGGGTGAAAAGCTTGCAGCCAGAAAGTCAAGATCACCTGTTCTCAAAAATCAGGATTTATAATGCATACCATTTAAAGAATGATTCACTAATAATGGATAATTTGCAAGAAGAAATTATGTGTGTTCTGAAATTAAAACCTTAATTAAAACCATATTAAATTTTGAGATTATAGAGTTGTAGTCTGAATCATAGGCTCTAAATGCTAGTTAATGACTTTCTGATATCATTCCCCTAAAATTATATCAGAAATCACTTCCCCCTCTTCATGAAAAGACTCTAAAAGAAATTACACTTTGCAAATTCAGACAGAAAAATTATCAATGTAAGGGCAACTCTGGAATTTTCAGAAATGTTTGTCAATTTTTTTATGAATCAATCATTACAAATTACAGTCAAACACGTTTTGAATCCCTGTTGCTTAACCAGTGCTTTACAGTAATTTTCTTAGGCTTAAAATATTCATGTGAGAACATTTCATACATGCAGAACTCATTTTATGACAGGTTTTACTGAGGAGAAAAGGAAGAGATCATTTCTTTCTTATCCTAATGTGTAATTTAGACAGGCAGGATAGAAAGGTAAAAACCTCATAACCCACCTAGAATAAAATGCAATATCCCCAGGTGATCTTTAGATCTGCAAAACAGTACTGAAATTAGGGATCTCTTTCATATATACTCACAGGATGGGTTTGTCTGCCAGACTTACTAGTTATTTTTATAACACTTGAAATCCAGTATCATACATTGATAAAAACCAATGAAATCTTGAATGGGAGTAGAAAGTCACTTTTCTCAGGATACTGTGAACATGTTCACTTGAAATAAATTTCACTTTCTGTAACAATTCTAAATCTACTGTTATAAAATATTGTGCACCTTCTTTTCTTGAGGACTGTACCCAAATTGTGTATATAAACTGTTTTCCACACAAGACCTTTTCTGTTAGTAAGTCACTCCTCTCTTTAAGAAAACTGTTGGCGTGGGACATATTGGACCAGATGCCCTCCCAGAGCCCTTTTAACAAAAAATATTATATGATTCTACTATTTTAAGACCACCCAAGTTCTGACAGAAAATAGCATACCATTATATGTGGTGCCACTAGATACAGTGGTGCATAAAAAACCTCCAGAATATCAACAATTAATGCCTGGAGGGTAAGTTTCTAAGCACTCAGAAAGGCAACAGAGAGGTGATCACGCTCAGTTCTAGAAATGGGCTCTGCTGCAGAATCCAGATACAGAATTCCTAAATTACAGTACCTGAAAGTATATGTCTGGAGTTCATTTGGACATATTTGGATTTCAGAATTATATAATTAAATGGAAGAAAACCTATATATCTAATCGCAAGTAATCCATTTGAAACCTTTACTGTACACTTATTTTCTATTGGGATTTTTGGCCCAATTTTACTTAGGTATCATTCCTCTTTAGTGTCTACTTTGCAACTAGGACTTAAAACATCAATTACCATAACTGAGTATTCTGAGATCTGCATCACCCATGACTACAAGGTACCCAAAGAGGAAGGAAAAAGTTCTTCATAGAACATAGAAAGTTATCCATCTAATGCAGATTAATGATGACAGATCTGCCTCTCTGGCTCCTGCTTGAAAACACAAATTCAGAAAAACAAAGGACCTGGCTTTAAGCCCATTATGATCAAGAGGACAAAGTCTAGTAATTGAAGTGTCTGAGAAGACTCAGAGATGTCAATGGAAAATTACAACTGACTCTGATTAACCCTACCAAAGAGAGGTAACTAACCATGGGATGGACATACTGTAAAAGCCAGGAGCCCTGAATGCAATTCCTTTGTAGATCCTTAGCTGCTTCCATGGTAATTTTCCCTGAATGTTCTAGGTCAGAGACTGCTTCCATCTTGAACCACTAATTCTGCTCTTCCTCTTCTCAGTGGAGCACACAAAGATTTTTCAGAAGTCACTATCAGTTTTCTAACTGGAACTGAATTCATAGCTCAGAGTGCAGACTAGATCTCCAGGAAGACATGAACGTATTCACCTGTTTTGAGTTTAGAGGATGAGGGCACTGAGCACATTTTCAAATTCTTCTCTTCCATGAGAAAACTCTAACTTAACTTCTGGCTTTTCTGTCCATCTACCACGTAAGGCATTATAATGCAGCTCATAGTGAGAGCACATCTTGCTGAAAGACCATATATTTAAATGTGCTGTGTTCTATGGAGACAACTCACCAGCACACACACTACTTTCCAATTCATTATTTGCAGTTCTTTCTTCTTTCTAGCAAGAGAATAGAAAATTCTAATAAAGTTCATTAGTTAATCTGTGAATTTTTGTCCCTTGAGAACAAAATGAGCCAGATGTCTTTACTTTGTTGTGACTTTATTCTGTGTCCTCATTCTTTAATAAGAAATTAGTTGTAACTAAGAATGCTATTCTGTAATTAAGCTGCCACAGGGAAGATGCTGATATCTAGGAAACAACTTCACAAAGAGTCATTTCTCTTGATGAAGCCCATGTCTTATAAACAGATCGTTCCCATTTCAGAAGGACTTAGGAAACTAAAGACTTTAAAAGTATAGTATGGACGTTGCCAAGTAATGCAATTATTCAATAACACACCATTCTAAGAATCAAATATTCCATCCTTTTAAGCACTGCACTGTGTGCTATGAATCCGGTTCCAGTTAGAAAATTCATAGTGACTTGACAAAAATCTCTGTATATTCCACTGGGAAGAGCAAGAGCAGAATCAGGGCTTCAGGAAAGAAGCAGTCTTCGACTTAGAACATTCAGGGAAACTTACCATGGAAGCAGCTCAGGATCTACAAAGGAATTGCAATCAGGGCTCCTCATTTTTACACCCACTGTTGCCAAGGGGGACAACGCTAGTCAGAAGGGTGCTTGCTGACTTAATGTGAAACAAATTACCTATTTAGAACCATTCTATGTGTTCCTTGAAGAAGAAGGTGCAAAGTTTTAATTCTTAATTATGAAGAGCATAATTTTTATTATCTTGAGCTATTTCCAGCTCACCTGACAGCTTTCAGAATGAAAGGGTTTTGTAACAAAACCTTCTTTTTAGGCTCTGGCTTTTCTTTCCATTTATTTGTGACTACATTTTCTCAGTCTTATTACCAATTTTTGAGTAATATTGAGTAATATTACCAACTTTTGAGTAATATTTTGAGTAATTTGAGTAATTGAGCAGCTGAGTTGTATCCTGGGCTCAAAAGATTTGACAGTAAGGAGCACTGTGAAACGTGTTATACATTTTACAATTTAGCTTGGTTTTTATTTCTGCATTTACAAATTCCTAGAAGTCCACTGTGTTTAATGACCTCCTCCTTATAATTTGTCTATGCATGCTCTCTACCTAGGCCGTATTAACAATTTCAAAATCTGTTTTAAAAGTCTTCCAGTCCTCCCTCACTCTCTTTTTTTTATTATTTTTTCATCCTCTCTCTGTTCATTCTCTCTTCCCTTTCTTTTCCTGTTTTTTTTTTTTCTCTTCTTCATTGTCATGAATATCTAGTAACTCCATTCAGTTCAGTGAACTTACATTGGTCTAGATTCAAGTCAAAATCATACTTTCACAAATCTTAATTTGATACTTCAAATTAATGACCATCCTTTTGTGCATCCAGCTATGTCTGTCCCCTGCAGTGAACATACCTTCAGTTCATGGACTCTCCCAGAGCATGGAGTATAGTTTTTCCAGGGAAAAAATAAATGCAATATATAATTCAAATGGTTGCAACACCAGTTGCAGCCATTATATATGATAAGGAATTGTTGTGTCTGGAAAGGGGCAAACTAGCTGATACACCCCTGATTAATATCAAAAAGTCTTCAAAGTAAATTATTCTCCTTTTCTGAAGTATTATTTATATTATTTTTCAAAACAAAGCGTAAGTAATTTTACTACAGGTCTGAGCCTTTTGCAAAGGGAAAGAAAAAAAGGCATGGTGAGAGGCAAGTAAACAATGCTATAAAATATAGTGCTAGGAAATACTGAAGTAAGAAGTATGATTTCTATGGCACCCATTGATACACAGTGAAAGAATAGATTTCTTTAGTGTCTTTCAGTCTGCCTTGCACTGTTATGTCTTATGAAGAAACAGATTGCCAATTTGCCTAATAACTGATCAGTTCCAGGGACGTACCGGTTACAGTAGAAGGGGGACTCTGGCTGCTAATGGAATGCTCCTGATTGGATTAATTTTCCAGGAGTTTCAATTGACATTTTTATTGATCTTATGCTGTAGATGTTGTCTCAGCAATGGCAATTAGCACAGCTCTTCCTTTAGGTGGACACAGCTATATAATTTCTAGTATTTGATCTCCCTGCACGGTGCTGCTTTATGCTGGGTGGCTGCAGCCTTCTGGCCATGGAGCTAAGCCTCAGCAAATGCTGAATCTTTTTACCACACATTAAATTTTCCAGATGACTCTGAAATATATTGCTTATGGGAAACTGTAATAAGGATAAAAGCATCCAGAGCAGGTGGATACTAACAGAAGAGAAGCTCCTGTCTGCAAAGGCTTTGAAAAATATCACAGAAGTGAAATTGTAATGTATGATTAATAATAATCCATCATATACTCACACGCACATGAACACATATACACTCTCACACGTACACATTAACCTTTTCAAAATTATTTTTCAGAGATTTTTCTGACCACATGCTAAAAATAAAGGCAAATGAATATAGCTTAGCAACTCCAAGAGATAAAGCCAATGGCAATAGATTCAAGAAGTGCTTGAGCTTTCTTATCGAGTACTTGAAAATAGTAAGCCTTTAAACAGTAACTGTCTCAAATGACATTAAATTAAAATAAAATAAAATAGTAATAAAAAACATCTAAAGGATGGCTACAAAGATGGTGAAAGGTCTGGAGGGGAAGTCATATGAGGAGTGGCTGAGATCACTTGGTCTGTTCAGCCTGGAGAAGAGGATGCTCAGGGGAGACCTCATTGCAGTGACAACATCCTCATAAGGGTAAGCAGAGAAGCAGGCACTGATCTCTTCTGTCTGGTGACCAGTGACAGGACCTGGGCGAATGGCCTGAAGTTGTGTCAGGGGAGGTTTAGGTTGGATATTAGAGAAAGGTTCTTCTCCCAGAGGGTGTTAGGGCACTGGAACAGTCTCCCCTTGGAAGTGGTCACAGCACCAAGCCTGACAGAGTTCAAGAAGTGTTTAGACAATGCTCTCAGGCACATGGTGTGAATCTTGGAGCTGTTCTGTGCAGGGCTAGGAGTTGGACTATGATGATCTTTGTGGATCCATTCCAATTCAGAATATTCTATGATCCTATTAGAATAAAATAAAATAATAAAATAAAATAAAAACCAAAACAACTATGTGGGACATAGACTCGAGCCAATTTTTTCTATGCTGTGTGTACGATTTGCATTCTATTTAAGAATTATTGGTGGTAGCTCTCTCAGAAAACAACTGCTGAGCTAAAGGAAATTGTGATATTTTAGAAAAATAGAGTAAACAGAACAAATAAAATTAAGAAAGAAATGTAGTGCCTGGTTGCATAATGCAGCTATACTAACACAGCTGAGGATGGTGTATTAACTATGTATTAAGGGTATTGCCCTCTTCAGTACCTTGAACAATTTCAGGGAATTACATTGTCTTTTCCTGGCTTCACCTAGACAGCTGTCTATCCTCAGAAAATCACTTACAGGTGACAGGTTTCACAAGCATACTAGGACTTGGACTAAAGGGCATTATAATGGTCAAAATAGTAGTCCTATCCTGCATTGGTTCTGGCCACAAAAGGTTTCCAGTTCTTTTCTTCTCTAAGATTAAAATCACAGTATATAAAAGAACCAAAAACCAGAAACCCACAACAAAAAGCCTCAAACAAGCAAACAAACAAATAAGCCCCCAACTGCCTCTCCAAACCCCCCAAAAATGAGTGAGAAACTTCTTGACAAAATGAAAAAGAAAAGCACAGCTACCTTTCTGGATTTTGGTACGTTAGCAACAGAAAGAAAAATTCATCCCTTTCCCCTGGAAAAGGAGGTGGGCTTCTCGCCCAGTGGGTCACAGGTCTACATTTGACCTTTTTACAGGGCAATTAAATGCAAAATAAGCCACACTTTTATCTCCTTTTCCCCTTGGATGTTTTTACATTGCTCAGTTGCTGTATTTTCCAGCAAAACTACTGCTAAACAGATGACAGTTTTAGATGTCTCTCCATAAAAAGCCAGCAAAGCCCATCATCATATCTCCATAGGTTTTAAATGATTTGGAGTTTATAGTCAAAAACGCATTTTCCAGTTCAGTGAATCCTTTTAATGACTATTGCTCCAACATCCTTGTTGTTTGCCGTTACCAAATGGAAAGGCACCATATGACTCATAATAATTTGTATTTAATTGCAAAGATACGACTTTTGTCCAAGTGGATAGTATGGGAGGGTGGAGCAGGGGGATTATTTCCTGTTTCTAAAGCCATGATTAGATTTTTAAAAAATATTTTCAAACTCTGTTCACCCCAGTTCTGAAAGTCCTTATTTGATTTCCTCTAATCTAAAATATTCCTGGGGTTTCTCTCTTGTGAGGTTATTGCCTAATAAATGGTGTGGAAACTTGGAATCTTTCATAAAAGCTCCAACAACATGAAAATAGTTTCCATAATGAATAGATTTCAATCTCTAACTCCCTCTGTAGAAATGTTTTAATCATGAAAGACAGAATGGAGCTCTCATGGGGCTTTTATTTAAAATAGTAAAGAAAAATATTTCCATCTATTTTGCACTTGTGAAATATGGCTTGGTGCTTTGTTTACAATGGGAAAGCAGATTTTACTGAAAGAAGTGACTAGCATCTTGCATGGATTTTTGAGAGAGAGTGTATTTGTGCTCTGTGAAATCCTCGTATTTCTGAGAGCCTGAAATGTGATATTGTTCTCAGTCTACATCTTGATATTATTTGTAAGGGAATAGCCAGCATTTGGAGTAAGAAAGAATCTTTCCGAGTAAAATTCCTCGCATATATTTGAAGCAAATGAATAGCTTATATGAACAGCAAGATTCTGTCTAATGCTGTATTCTGCAATAGCTTCATGTTACTGCTGTCTCCAGAGTGAGGGTAGGGAGGATAGGGCATCAATCTGAATTTCTTGTTTTCTTACTCCACATTTTGAAACACTGACATTAGAAAGAATATATAATGGCAACCAAATTTGCAGATACTCTTAAACATCTAAACCCCATGAATCTTGGCTCTACCTACAACGACAAAATTTAATTCCAGCTGTGCATCCCGCATTTATTAGCAATTAACACCATTTCAATTTAATTTCTAGCTTCTCCTATTCCTTTTTACATATGCGACACGTACCACACAAGCATTTGAACCTAATCTTCTTGTGCAAGTGATAAATATGGATGTGATGGGAGGTTCATGACTCCATAGACAAAAAACCTTTGAGATTTGATTTTATGTATAATTAAGTCATGAAAATATTACTAAATTCAAGTATAAAATTTAATTACTAATCTAATCCTGGATGCACAAGTAGGGAAAGAGTACCAACAGCCTCACTGACACATGTAGCTCCCTGTGACCCCAAGTCCATTAATGCCAAGTGGTTTACTGATGATAACTTATTAAACTATAGATAGCCTTACATGGGAAGAAGTAAATGGACTGGAATCTTAGCTTAAAACTGGTATTTCATAAAGGAATTGTTTAAAAAGTTTTCAAGATTCTCCTGAATCAATCAACAAACAGATTGGAACGTGGGATAAGCAAGAACAAAAAAAGGAAACAAAAAGAGAACAGATTCAATTTAGAATGGAAACCAAACATCTGCCTGGGGAAAAGAACCCTAACACCTTGGAAAATTGTTTAATTCAAAACAGAGTATTTTTGTATCATTAATTAAAAGCTTAGTGAGAGCAGAAACATTGCCAAATAAGTGCCAGTAAGTAAAATTTTTAAAGGTCATCTTTTCTAACTATAGTTAGAAAACCATCAAATGCCCAGAGCAATAAGACGTTTGATATTGTACTAAAGATGTTTCAAATGCAGGGGTACACATATCATCCAAATGAATCAAGATTGAAATGGCATCCATCAAGCCAGAAATTATTAAATACTATCATATTCTACAAATATTTTGTAGCTGTTTCTATTTATAGGGCCTATTAAAAGGCTCTTTCTAAAATTCGTGAACATTTGCTCATTTATTTTCTCCTTGAGAGTACATATTGTTATTCAAATACATCATTATATTCTAGTGCTGATTGTGACTATACTCTTATGGAAGAGATTTTTGCAATGTCATTTAGAAAAATATCAATTTTCCATAGTGTCTTAGCCTTCTGAATTGTCAACTAAAGTTCATCTAAAAATAAAGGGTTATATTAGGCATAATTTAAAAACCCATAGGAAAAAAGGTCATCTTTTAATAAGAGAAATGTTCTTTTCATAATAATAATGTATGTGGAGACCAACTGATTTTATTTCTATTAGCTTGCATAAGACTTTCCCATTGGGGTTGCATATTGATCTCCTAACTCGTGCTAAAGTGTTGCATTTTACTCTATTGACAGAACAGGCAGCAGGATAAAATGCTCAGGAACCTTTGAGCTAGTGATTCTGAAGAGCCCCACAAGGACCTATTATAACAGAGCAATTGGATGTTATGACGACCATATTAAATTGAATGCAGAAAAGTGCAAGGTAGTGCACACTGAAAAGAACAATTTAAACTACTCATATGCACTGATAACTTCTGAATTAGTTATAAGATCCCAGTGGAAAAAGAAAAAAAACCGAAGGAGTCATCAAGGAGAACTGAATAAAAACATTAGCTCAATATTCAGCCAGTACCTAAAAATCATGATAACATATAAGTTGCATTAAGAAGGAAATACAGAATGCTATTAAAGCTATAACATTAATATCTATATCACTAGTGCATCAGCACTTTCAATATTACACATAAGTGTATAATTTCATCCCCCCAAAAAAACAATGCAGTAGAAATAGAATAAAGAAAAAATATGACTATGCCTCGAAGACAGGTAGAGACTGTCCTAGAACCTTTTTTAACAGTAAGAACCTCAAAAGAAAATAAAAATAGAGGTAGAGAAAAATAAAAGTCTATGCCAGAAAAACAGAAAAGAAGACAAGAAGGAATTTCATCAGATCTTCCAGGTTATCTCTCAGGCCCTAGACATCAAAAAATATGGAGTCCATTCCTCAGACCTTAGAATGAAAGTCTTTATTTCATGCTCGCTCCTAGTTCTGCAGAATCTAACACCTTTGGATATTTGGGTAAGGTCACCTGTTTGGATAGTCAAAAACCATGACATTCAGACATAATTCTTCCAAAAGCAGTATATTAAGTTATCAAGTGCTCAAAAAAGGCCCAATTAGTATGCCCCACAATGTCAGAACAAGTAGCATGCACTTACCAATATTTTAAATACTTTATTTATATACACACAAAACTAACGAGTGCTACAAGATATTATAAAAGCATAGTCTGGCAAAACTTTAAAAACTAACCATGTTTAACCAGTAAATAATCAGGAACTGCAACTTCTGTATTACCTTGGTCAGCACATCCTGTCCCACAAGCCACTTCTCATGCAACTGGCATCTTTTTTCTAGGCACAGCAACACATTATAGGAAATAAAACATGTTTCAGTGTGCACTGTAGCATGTTTCTAAGTCAGTTAGAAACTTCCACCCAAGTGTGAAATTTCCTTTAGTCACTTTTTGAGGTACCCTTAAGAAACTACACCACCAGAGAGTAAAGCCTCAGAAGACTAAGTTAACTAAAAATAGGTTATTTTCTCTCATGAAATATTTTCATACTTAATTCCTTCCAAAGAAAACAACTGAATTGCATCAGATCACAACCAGTGCAGTCCTTAAATAAAATTAACTTTTGAAAATAAAAGTTGACGCGGCTAGTTATTCTCGACTTTTTCACTAAGGTTCTTGTTTCCTATTACCCATAATTTCTGGACATATATCTTGGAAGTAAGTGTTTCATGTTGTTTTGGGCCGAATGGGAGAACATGAGTGTCTTGATTGTAATTCCCTTCTGGAATTTATTTGTCTTGACTGCTGACCAAGCTGTCTAAATCGTAACAATAGAAAGACAGGAATTACTTAGTCACTGTCTCTTTTCTTCTGTGTCTGTTTCAACTCCAGACATGTTTGCACACACTGAAGATGAAAATAAATGCTTATTTTCCTGTCTGGATACAGGCTCACAGTTCATACAATATTTCTCTCTTATGTAGACATATGGGTAGTTGGTCTGTTTTATGAGGAAAAATAAGCAACAAGTGTCAGACTCGTGCTAATTTTATCAATATTGGATTTTAAAAATCCCCAGACATAAAAATTACAATAAGAAAAGTTTGTTGGACAGATTATGCACAAAGTCTCATCTGTTGCAATTATGGATTTCGGACAATTTACAGCTGAGGGCTCTAATCACTTCTACGCTAATCAAAAGGATTTACTTCACCGGAGCAAATATGAACAAAATAGTAAACATAAGAACTGAAGTTCATATGAACAAAAGAGACTGTAAACAAAGACAGTAGTCACTGTGATGAAACTGTCCTTATTCTATTGTTAGGGCAGAAACAGCATCTACGGGAAACTGCCTCTGGAAGTCGTGGATGCCACATAAGCAATACCTGTTGATTTCTTTCTTCTTTACAAGCATTTGCTTCTGGGTATCTTTTGTCAAATTATTTTATCTCAAGTATTTCTGAAATGGTAACTTGAAGAGGCAAAAAAGTAAAGTAGTAGTTTGGGGAGAAGTGAAAACACCACATTACTGAAGTACAGTTTGAATTTTGGTTTATGTCTTCATTATTTGATTTATATGTCCCATTTATTTTGACAAGTCAGCCTCTTCATCTTTGATATTACAGCTTTAAGATTTCCCAAGAGGTGTCGCAATACTCATTTACTTAGCTAGCAACCTGGCTAGCCAAAGTGTTTGTGCTTTCCTCTAGGCTAGTATAACACTGGAAAAGAATGGTTTCCTGAACTTCTATTATGTTAAAACTTACAGAGTAGATTTGATCTGTATGAGGCCAAAGAGAACTTTCAGTAGCTTTACTACTTTGTTTGCTGGGGAAAAAAATGTCAGGATGAGCTCAGAAGGAAAACAGTGAAGTTATCTGTGTGGATGACAGGAAAGCTGACTTGAAAGGCTAAGCTGGAACATATTTTCAGTATGTTTCTGTGAGAAACTGATACTACTGTAACCATGTTTTTACTATCAATCATAGATTGTCTCAGACTTCTTCTAGTATCATTTTTTTTTGAGTTATTATAATTCTGAATGTTGACTAGGGTAGGATGAAAAATAAAGACTTCCCTCAACTTTAGCTAGTTTTCCTACAATAAGCTTTCCACAAGCTGGCAAATTACCTTCTTAACCATATAAATATTTTATAGACAGATTCAGTTGCAATTACAGGAATGAGGTGGCAAAGAGTTGGAAGAGTTGCAAATAAAATTGATTATCTACATGAACCCAATGGTAATATCATATTTCCAAATTGCATACCAAAACCTTAGGTCTGTAATGATACTTCCAGGCAATTTTGATGGCACTGTATTAATTTCAATGGAATTGCTTGCATTTACAAGAGTAGCAAATCCGATCCATCCATTTATTCTGTCAGCATTTTTCAGTTTATAAGAGAAAACTGTAGCTTGTTCTGACAGCTGAAAAATGAGGCTAGAAAATAAAGACTGGGTTGTTTTCCCCACCCCTCGCTTACTGATTAGGTGAAGAGAAGCCTAGAGAGTATGGAAAATTCCCTGCCACTACGAGTTTCAACTACAAAATAGCTGGTCTCCTAAATGGACTTAGTGAGTGAATTACTAATTGCAGATTTATTATCTGAGCTCTGCAGTAGGAGCAGTTAGATCATCCAAATGATCCTTTTGACTCCCCAGTCTAAGCAGCAAATCCTGGAAGCAAGCCAAGTAATTACACGTATTTCTGATATATCTTTGCATGTAATTTTTGAATGCCTTCTTATACCTTACTATTCTTCATGACCAGATCAGCTGATCTACTAGTAGAAGACTGTCTTGGAATACCTTCCTGGTCACCAGCAATTGGCAGATTTGAAATTAGTTCCTTGGAGAGGAAAACCTGATAATGGAAGCACAAGTGTCTTTAGTGTTAACCTCATTTATATACAAGAGGAGTACAAACTCCTGTTTCCCTGAACCCTAGTAATTCCCTCCTTACTGCAGTCAGTACTCAACCAAGGACTGCCTCTCCCTTAATTTTTCAAAGGTCATTGTGACTTTGGCTTCCTTGCTTTTGCTTCCTCTGCATTTCTTTTTCATTCTCTCCTTTCTCCAGTCAGCCCTATTTCCTTCATATGTTTTATCATTTCCCAAGAAAAGGCTTTATCCTAAATGGTTTCTGCTCATTCTTACACAGGCCTGTGTTCAGCTTCTACTATTTTTGCTACAGCTGAACAAAACAGAATTAACTGCTCCTTCATTTACACTGAATGGAAGGAGAACTGTTTTATACAACAAACTGTAACAAGAATTATTTCTTTACACACACACATACTTCCTGTAAAGTTTTTTTTTTTAGAATCCTTCATTACATATATTTTGCACATAATACATTTTGAAACTGATTGATGACTGATGGAATTAAGCAGTCCCCACCGTTGGAGCTGCAGAAATGCTTGTATAAGCATAAGGTCTTATTTATAGTAATTCCATCAAGGCCTTGCTTCTAGCATTAGCATGCTGTATAACAATAAAGTAAAGCTATGCAGGACACATGGCTTCTACTAACAATATTTTTCTGTAACAAAAAGCAGAGTTATGAGAAGTCAATGTACAGAGCAACATACAAGTATGAAGTCACACTGTGATCCATTCGGCACAATATGAAGACCAACCCTACATGGCAGAAGAGCCACAAAGAATGAAAAGGATCAACACCAATACGACTCCAAAAAGCAATACGCAGAACTGAACAACAAAATAATCATCTTTAGTAGTTAGCATGCTTCTCTCTTTCTCCCAAAACAGCCCTGTACAAATGCTACAAAAATAATTCTAATAGGATTTTCAATGAAGGCAGGATAAAAAGCTGTTTTCTTCGTTGCTAATTTAATTCAGGTAAATTACACATCACTGTTAGATGTGGTTCAAACCAAAACCACTTTGAACTTCGTCAAAGCTTGTCTATTTAAACTTCTGAATACATCCACCACTAAACACATAGCATGACTGTACTTAAAAAGAATGTAAGAGGTTTATAATGCATTCACTGTTATATGCCAATTAACACCACCACATAACAGCATGTAGCATTTCCATACACTGTGATGTTGCTCAACAGAATAGCTTCTGCCAAAATTATTACAATCTTCAATGTCATCTTCTTACCCATAGTTATGGGAGGCAAAGTTGCTGTTATTTCAGATACAGAGATTGTACTTTTCGCATTACAAAGACAGAAAAAGACTGTGTCCTGAATATGGTCATATATTACTTTTAAAATAGTGACATTAATAAATATTATAGAAAATATAGGCCTAAATCTTCAGGGCTGCTTATAGAAATTTTAAAAAATTGTTAACACTTAGTGTGCCATACATGTGGCTACATTTCTAAACTTCCATGAAGATATGTTTCTATAGCTGTATCTTTGCTTTTTGGAAGAATATATAACCATATGGTCAAGTTACATTGAATTCAAAAAGCAGGCAAATATTGAACTATTGTTTCACAATTAAAAATACAGCTAATGTTTTCAGCATTCAAGGAGATACAGTTTTGTTATTAAATATCAATTCTGTGATGGCTAATATAAATAGTAACTTTAAGTATATTTCTACCACTTTATCATGTCTCAGAAAGACAATATATCTCAATTACAACAGTTACTTTACTTTTCAGTGTTTTAGATGAAATCTCTGTATTTGAAAGCAAGTGAGAACAGTAGAAATCAAGTGAAGAACTTCCACAGTCTGTTATAGCAGGTCTAAGTATATAGTAACCATAAGTTTACTTTCAGAAATTTTATTTTTGGAACACAGATACTGGGAGGATTCAACACAAATCATAATAAGCAAAACTCCTCCAGATTAGTCCAACATCAGAAAATGAAAATGGCAGTCTCACACAGCTGGGTTTACAGACAGAAACTGAAAATACCCCCAAGCCAACTGCACAATAAGAAAAAACAACCCATCTGTCTCAAAGAAATCTGTATTTTCCCCAAAGGAAATTGCAATGCAGAAGCAAGGAGTGCTGGAAAAGACAAGACCTCAAACAAGCTTCACTGTCATACCTTTCAAGAAATCTCAACTAGATCTTCAGTTGGCAGTCTTTAGTTTAATTAGTGAAATGTGACCTCACCTAAAAAAAGGCTAAATAAAGATACGCAGGTTTTTTTTCACTGACAGTGTTTTTCAGCAAAGCCTGCTAAATAAAATACTTGTGAAACACTGAAAGAGAATTACAGCCAAATTCATCTGGAAATAAAATTATACATTCAGGTTTATGAAAATATAGATGACAAGATGATGCACAAGATATTTTAAGTATTTGACTTCTCTGGAACGAAGAATGGGAAAACTCAAAATTATCTCATTTTTCCAGCCAAGAAATGTTTTTCTACTTGGAGAAACAGCACAGTGTGAAGAAATGAACACTGTTATGGAAACATGTTCGTGTCTGGTTTTCTACAGAATGCTTGAGAGTTAATGAGTAGTTGGCATTCTTCAGTCACTTGTAATCCCACCGGCTGGCATTACTTCATTTTGACTTGGGTATGTGTGGCATCTACTTATCAAATGTTTAGAAATTAACACATCTGGATCCTGGCAGACTCATACGTTTTTTGTGTAATATGAATTGTGTCATAAACAATCCTTGATTAGCAAATAGATCTCCAGGAACCCTGGAATAAAAACTTCTGAGTAGAATCATAGAATAATTTAGGCTGGAAAAGACGTTTCAGATCATCAAGTACCATTATTAATGAGTACAAACTCTTCCTTCCCCCCATCTCTCTTTAATATGTGTATCATATATATAGCTGAATTTTCAGCACAAAACATACAGAGAATGAAAAACTTGTAGCTTTGGGAGCTAGAATCTAAGTAAGAGAAGGCTTATATCAGTTATATGAGTGCAGACTTGAAAGACTGTATAAACAGAATAGTGTCTTTTGTAGAGACATTACAAAAATAGGACAATGGCAAGCACACACAAAGAAAAACTAGACAAAAGGAAGGCTAGCCCAAAATAACCTTGATGTATTGAACTAAAATAGATTCTGTTTATTTTTTAAAAAAATCATGTTCGCATGCTACGAAAATGGATAAAAGAAAATGGACTTTAGAGGATTTAAATGTAGCACTTAATTGAAGGAAGTGAAACGTGTGTCCAAGACATAAAGCTGTTCTGGCACTTGCAAAATTTGTTTCTATTAACAGTCATCCTATGTTTGAAGTGTGAAAGCTGAAGACTAGGTATTTGTATCTATAAAGATTTAAAGTATTTCTTAATGTTTCAAGTATTATGATCGAAAATCAAGAACAAAGATTTCTCAGCTTAAAGATACACTTGAAAGTGTAGTAGGTACACATGAAGTAGGCAATTCAGTGTAACTTATGGAAAAAGCTTAAACTTAATAGTCTATCAGGCCGCAGATGATCTTTAAAAAAAAAGTCTGCCAGACAGACACCAAATTATACTGAGCATTTTCTGAATTTTTTTCTATTTAAATTGTTTGCAACAATCCTTTTCCCTCAAAACATACACAGGCCTTGACCTTACTTCATGAGTATTTCAGTTATAATGGTGGCCCTATTTCAACAGGATCATGGTAGCTCTGAGGAGTTAGTTACTTCCTAGACACTAAATGGACCAATTTTCTCCCAGCTGTATTTTTCTCCTTCTTTTCTGTAGCTTTCCACAAAGTTGTCTGAAAATGGAGACACATTTATAATAAGTTTTGTCAAAGCATATATTGTAATTCTTAATCCATCACATAGAGTGCTCAGAGCACTCAGTGGATGGCTGCAGATGGATTTTAAAAAATCTCAAAGAAGAACAAAGAATCAGATATGTTCTACACTCATTCTACATACGGAATATGCCTTTTCTATTCCTTCTGAGCTGACCTGCTGTTAAAGTGAGTTAAATTTGTTTTTTAAAAGAATTTCCACCTTGAGCATATATATATGTCTTATGCACCTGACCCTTCAAGGTCTTTCTAATTAAAGTCAGACGGTATCATCATTTGCTAAATGCACTTGGAGTGTATAAAATTTACCATGGCATTTCTAATACATTACAAGATCTTTTTACTTGAATTCCAATGTGAAATAGATCTACTACCAGTGTAATGAAATCATTACAGCAATTAACAAAAATATAGTTGTATAATATCCTGACTCTGTTGCAGAAAAACCTGAGCGGGACAGTGGCTAAGCCAAAAGAGAGAGAGCACTTCCATCAAAGCAGAGACAGGCACATCTAGCAAACGAATGGCACCAGTGTTAGGGAACTTGGCAGTGTCCCAGTCTGCTACAGAGCTTAAGATCACACAAACCTAATCTTCCTTGGAAAAAAACGTCTCCTTGGGAAAACTGTCTCCCTGGGAAAAAAACTATCAGTTACTCAGCAATCAATATATTTGTTATGCTGCCATATCCCCCCGCCTGCTCCAAATTCCTAAGTTATTCCAATACTGTAGAAACAGGAAGATCAGGAAGGGAAATAAATGTGTTTCTCAACATAACTAAGCCATCCTTGGTTGCTAATTTGCTAATAAGCAAGGGAATGTCACACTGCTGTATATGCAGTGTACTGCTGCAAAAGGATAAACATGAGTAAAGGGAAATGTCCTGACCTACCAAAATACTGAGGCTTTTTTCCCTGAGCATCTTGCACTCTTCATCTAGAGTCATGAGTAAAGCCAGTGCTCTGGATATTGTGTTGATGCCACCATTGCCTAAACTAATTGCACAAATTCATTGAGGCATCACCTCTGTACTTGACTGCTTTGAGTCAGTTTATTTCAGATTAGTAAAGTGGTTAACTAGTTGACTTTTTCACTCACATCATCCACTCCCACTAAAACTAATGCAGTCTGCTGTAGATTTGACCACTGCTAAGCAATGTCTTCTCCTTGTCTATTCAGCAAAGACTGAATGCCAGTGAACACTCTTCTCAAAGAGATGTTGAAACTTTTGATGATGCAGGCGCACAAACCAATAAATCGAATAAAGATGCTTTAATATCAAGCTCAGTTTGAGATGCAAGGGAGGTGATGATGAAAAAAATTAAATCTCTCATAAATATAAAATAATTAGTGAATTAATTTTTTTCAAGCTCAGAAACCATTTCCATATCAATCAATAAAAAACTCAAATACCTAAAATTTTTCTCTAGTTGCACCTTTTCAATGCTTCCAACACACTTTAACTACTCAGAAAACTGAGAAAAACATAGTCAGGGCCTTCCTTGCAGATACCATGATTCCTGCAGAGTTTAAGACGAGCTTCCTGCAGAGTAAACAGGTCTTGCATCTAAGTAACTGATAAAAGCCACTGGCTCCCTAATAAGTTGGCTGCCTTTTTTACTGTAAGCAATAACTAAGCATCTGAAAAGTACAAGGCAGTAAACATATTGAACCTTTGCTGCGTTGCACTCGAGGTGGATCTAAAATGCAGTGAATGTGCCTGCATATCCAGGAACAGGCTCAGACACCAACAGTAGCACAATGACTGCCTGTGCAGTGTTTGGTGAGGAGCTGGGTACCTATTTAGGCTTTTAGACAGAAATAGAAACTGTGCCAAAATGAGCTAGTCTGAAGCTAGCTCATATATGTCTCTATGTGCTGAGTACTGCAGGCACTGCATAGGACATCACTGGCTTGGGATGGAAATGGAACTGGTAGGAGGAAATGGAAGATGGAGAGAGACCAGAGGAAGAGGCAGAAAGAAACGGAGGGGCTAAAAAGACAAAAAGGGAAGCAGATAAGAGACATCAAAGAAAGCAAAGGGGGAACAACTGAACAATTTTTGTCAGAATTCATACCCCAATTATTTATGTGCAGTGACTGAATAGCCACAGCGTTACAGAAAAATTATTTACAAAGTCTCTGCTACCCTGAGCCTATAACCTTCAAAGTACAGAACCTACACAGAAAGGAACTTCCAGTGGTGAAGAGCTGGCTCTACAACTTCATGTAATGGTGAGTGGCCAAGGAAAGACATCATGTACTTCTGGCAACTGAATAATTAGCATGGATTTTTGGCACATAGGTGCAACAAAGAGCAAATAAAATATACCTCACCGCTGTATTTTTACTTTCTTTAGAGGCTGAGAAGATTCCTTACTCTCAAAGGGTGAGTAGAACATCCTTTCTGATGCACTGCCAGCAAAATAAAGCAGAGGCAGATAAAATAAAAACAGAGTAGGTATAAAGAATGTTTTGGAAGCTGTAGTTTCAATTTCTGCACATGAAGGCCACCCATGTATGTACAGCAAGCTGTGGCCATATGAATAGTGATACTATTTTAGTAGCAAGGATCCAACTGGACTTTTTCTCATGCAGAATTCTATATTATCTGAGAGAAAGAAATTAGCTCTGAAAAAAGAAAAAGCTATAAAGCAGCCAGTTTCTAAGGGGATTAATATCAATCCAAAGTATATCGATCCGTACAGAAACTACATGGAACTATGCCACCACGAGATGATGCAAAACTACCTAATTCCTGACCATACCACTGCTTAAATGAACTTTCTAGGTGGCCAACGAGGTGTAACAAGCACCAGTACTCTTCAGGCTCTATTGCCACAGTACACAAACTGCAATTTGTAAATCAGGCCCCAGTGCCTTATTGTATGGGATGGAGAAAATGAGAGCTAGACATACAGTCTTATGTTTACTGCTGAATAAAAGTATCCCCTGATAGACAGTACTAAAATTTTTAAACCCAATGAGATATCTCTTTAAGACTGTGTGTGAAAAAAGTGAAATCTCTTCCTAATTAAAGGGCATATTTAAACATGAAATTCTCAAATAAATTTCTAACTATTGTATAATATCAAATTATTCAAGATTGCTGAAATGGTTCGGGTTTGGGTTTTTTTTTTTCTGTAGGGAAAAATTTTCTGTGTTGCAAGCAAACCAAAAAGCTCAATTTGGCCAAATCAAAAGCATCATGAAAAAAATCACTTTCTAAATTAATAAATTAAGTGATGAAAATTAAGCTGAGGGAGAAAGAAAAGAAATAGTTCTGTGTACAAGAACCTTTTATGATTCAAGATTTAAATCACAAAAATGGCTATTTAAAAAAAACAACACCCAGCTTCTAGAGTACCTCTTTACCTGGATGCCAATACTCGCAATGTATCATAACACAAGTTTCTGCCACAAACAAGAATTTGTAACTGCAAGAATCTGTGGATGTGAAGAGAGGGATATAGAAATATAAACAAGCAGTTGCTCTTGCTGGTCTCAAAACCATTCCTCAGATGAGAAACAGAAAGCCTAAGACTTCTATAAAGCCATACAAACTGAGCATACCTTTTTACAATGTGGATTTAACCTCCAGCTATCTATACCTTGTCCACTTACAGAACACGGACCTGAGCAACACCTGAAAAAAAAGCAACAGAGGGATTATTTGTCATAAGGCAGGATTTTTTTCCTTGTTTTGCTATTTTCCCCATCCTACTCCCCTAGCAGAGATTTATTCAGGCAGTGCTTCCACTAGAAGTGGAAATGCCTACCCTGACCTTATACAGAAGGCCCCACTGAGTTCTGTAAGTGGTGATGCACATCAGAAGCTTTCATTTGGCTGTGACGTGGACTATGAGTTACACTGCCAGTCACCTGTGTTAAATGGAAAAGACTGATAACACAACATTATTTACTTCAAAGGCTGTGAGAGAGTTTAAAGAAGCATTTCTGCTTTTATTCTTAGATTGCATCAGAAATATAGAGCTGCTAGTTTATTTTCCGAAATCGCAACATTCTCCCTTTACTTGCTGGCATATAATATTTATAAGGCACCTCCACCTCCACCCCTGGGGTGCTTCATGAGCAATTAAAATGCAATCATCATAATAAAGAAATAAATAACCTTAATTAAAACATTGCACAGGAACCTTCCTCAGATGCGGAGCCAGTGGGGAGCTGTCTGTCTTCGTGAGATTTTACATATCTGTCAGTTAGACTGGGATTTAGATGCAACATCAGGTTTCATGGACACCATTCAGATTTATTATATTCCCTGAGGGTCATGGATTCATACCCCACTAAACAGATTATACTCAATGCAGATTATTTATTTTTTAGGTAGGATTTTTTAATTGCTTCTATTTGGAATTGCTCAATTTTTTAAGAGTTCTGGGTGCATGGATCACACACAATCTCCCCATCTGCCCTGCAACCCCTCTTATCCTCTGTCTTTCAAAAATGAACAAAACATCTCTAACAGAATCACTTCACACTCCTAAATTTTGTTTTTCCACTCAGGCCTGTTATATTATAACCTTTGGTACTTCCTTCTATCATTCCCTCTTCAATACCATGTTTACCAGCCCCTCATCATTCCAGGCAAGGAAGAAATCTGCAAAATATTCTCCCCCTACTTGTCACCCATCACAAGGCCTAGGTTGTTCTCAGTTAAATTATTTTAATCCTCAGCTTTTCAGTTTTTCAGAGAAGAAGACCACAGCAAAAATACTTCTGGTCTGAAGTACTGTTACTTTCAAAAGCATTACACTGGCCTTCTCTGTGTGTTAAAATTTCAGAACTAAAGGAAATAAAGAAAAAACTATTTATTTAACTGCTTGGGCATGGAATCACAGTTCTTCCTGGGTCAAAACTCCTATTTGACAATATAATTTTCTCTCCAATTCCAAAGTAATTTTTTTGTGCTTTGGTTGTCATTTTGTCTAAAATCTTGATATAAAATTAGCCATCCCTTTTAAATACTTCGATACCCATTAAGGAAATTCTGAACAGTTGACATCATGTCAAGTTTGTAACTTCTATTTTTAATATACTAGCTTAGCTGCCCCAGAAAACATGTCTAACACATTCCTTCTAGCATAACATCAGAACATGTAAATGCTCTGCCAATTTTGAAGAGCAGGTGGCAATAACCATGACTCTAGAACGTCTCTGCTAGAGATACTGACCATGGTACCACCCTTTCACATTTTCCTCAGAGTCCAGGCCCTTAAGGATGGTCATGTGCTCTTTTACAGCTACAGCTATGATGATGTCTATTTTCAGTATAATAAGCACAGTTCTTCCATCCAGGTCCTTTTCTCATGTAACTGCAAGTCCAGTGCAAATAGGTGGTGAAGATTCCATGAAGCCACAGGACTAAGGGAGTGACTGAAAGGAAGATGTCCCTCAAGGAACTCAGAAGCACAGAGATTAGTACTAGTGACTCATGCATCAAATTTGTACATGGTATCCACAGACACATGGAAAGAGGTGTATCTCACCCTTCTCCCAAGCTTCTAAGATTTCCTTTTGTTTGAATAAAGAGAATCCAGAGCTTAAATCACACTGCTAATTCCGTGCTTACAATTTCCTTAAAGGTTGCTGAGTTATATATTACATATTGTGCCTTTCATATGCATTGAATATGTTATTTTCTAATTATATCTGTACCTATTGGTATTCACTAAGGACCACATAAATTCATGGTTCTCAAGTTTAATATTGAATCATTTAGACTCCAAATGGTGCATTTTATTTTCAGGAGATCTCTCAAGTTCTATATAGGTTTCAGAGGAGTGGAATAAAACAGAATAACATAATTTCCTTCTTTTCCAGGAGAAATTCAGGGTCTCTCCTTGCCTAAGGCATTTACTATTTATTTTCAATTAATTACTGGAAGGGAGTTTATGTGCCAGGCTTCCTCCTGTTATAACTATGTTTAGAACATATTCTCCTTTTCTATGCTGTCCTTTTATATTTTAATAATACCTCTGAACTAGGGAAATGAATGATAAATAGCTAAGTGGTGATGTACATAAGGACAACATGAATACAGGCAGGTCTTTTATTGTCCTGCTTTGAAACAAAGCAGCTTGGTATGCCGTGACCTGCTTAATTTGGTGTACAAACAACTATTTCTTTCACAGATCTTCCTAAAACATACTTGTGATCTGCCACTGTGGTCAGGTAAATACAGCTAAAAACTGCATTTTGTTTTCTGAACAGAGCTGCATTTATTAACTCCTGACATTGCTCCTAGGACAGTTTTACAAATGAAAATAATGGGCTGGATGAATAGAAGGAGTTACAGCCTTAAGAGAATGTCACATACCCCTGCAGTTTATTTCTGATGTTCGTGAGTGCACATGGTATGCACTCTCAGTGTGGGCTACTGCTTCCCCTCTGAAACAGTAATCCAAATCCCCACTAAACTTCATGTCACCATCATTATTCTCTGTGAGCCCCCCGTCACCCCAACCTGAAGCAGCTGCAGAAGCTGCAAGCAATAACCAATCCTCCTTTCTTTGTCTTTGTTGCAAACAGATACAAACATTCTCTTCCCTAAAAGCAGACAAAGCAAAAAGTTTTATTCTTGCTTTTTGTCCTTTCTGAAAGAGTATTTGAATTATCAGAACCAAACCCGTAACAGTGATGAACGGACTGCAACTGTTTTATACCATTTCGTACTATATTCACATATAACCATTTCATGTTATATCACTGTTGATCGTTTTTGTAACAGAAATAAAAAGCATACAGTTGCAAGGGGAAAAAATAGCTTGTATATTATATAGAATATACATAACATAGATTGTCATTTTTATGCCCTAGATATTCAGTACGTTAGTAAAAAAAGACCATAAAACCCACAGCTTTTTCTTTAAAATACGAAATTCTTTCATTAACAATTTCAAGTGAGTACAAGAGAGCCACATGTTTATGAGAGACTTCCAATTTGTCTCCTATCAAACGAATAAACATTCCTGGAGAAGAATTTATTCTGGATTACTAAAAACTGTAGCCCAGATCACACTAGAATCGATATTAGATTGGAGATGTATGATTCTACTAGATTTTCAAACAGCCAGACTTGGGTAGTTTAGACCAGACTGTTCTAACTGCCTTTGCAAGAGAATGAAGAAAGCTGGAGCTAATTTTGAACTAAAAACATGGTTAAAATTTGGTAACTGGTATGTATGCATGTATATCAAAATTAATTTCATTCTAATGAAAAGGCAGAAGTTCTTTTAACATCTTGAGATTCAGAAGGAAACATGTTTAAAATTTAAATTATATTTTCTTGATATAGATAATATCTATATAAAAAGTGTATAGATGCATATTTGCATGCCCTATAAATACGGTGTTGGTACATATGGTATGTAATGTATGTGAAAATGGTCAGAGTTTTTATAATTATGGCATTTGCATGAATAGACGAGTTAAATGAGAGTATCCATTCTTGCCTTTATTTCCGTGAAAATTAATGGAGTGACAGGAAGGAGATGCAAGACTCTTTTGACTTTAAAATTCTATTTTAAAATGC
This sequence comes from Pseudopipra pipra, assembly GCF_036250125.1. Taxonomy (NCBI): domain Eukaryota; kingdom Metazoa; phylum Chordata; class Aves; order Passeriformes; family Pipridae; genus Pseudopipra; species Pseudopipra pipra. Next base: position 111,423,025 of record NC_087549.1, read on the forward strand.
ACCTGAATGTGTGAATGTGCGTGTTTTGTTCATCTATAGCCTTGTTTAGATCAGGAAGTTAAGAGGTGAATTTGAAATTCAATAGCTAATACACACTAATTTCCTGTGTTAACACTATTTCCTGTATCAACACTAAGTATACAGAATAAACAGAATAAGTATGCAAGATAATGCTTCACATAAAGCAAAGAGATGTCCGTACTAGGAGACAGAGTGGAATCACAATTTAAAGTTACAGTTACTGGTACAAGTGAGTGGGATAAAAAGAAAATTATCCTCTGTATATTTGAATGGCATTCAAGCAAGTTCCAACACAGAATAATTTCAAGATTGCCATCTCACTGGGATTTATTTCACATAGAATGAAGAGGAGTTTAACTGTTAAGAAAGAGAAACTAAAGGCTCTAATCTTATAATTGAGATCTAGCTAGTCTTAGTGAATGAGCTTTTAAATATCTAAATATTTTGTGGGGGTTTATGCTACAAACATTTTAATGAAGTCTTTATTGCTAATCTAATTGTGAAGTAATTACATGGTGACTATATTTATCTCACACTTTTAAGTCTCAGTTCTTTTTAACAGCCAATACTTTATAAAAATATTGCAAAAACCTTTCTAAATGCAAATCTAATAATTTTCTCAGTTAAAGGCAAGGGGAAGTAATAATTTCTACATTCCCCATTATTTGTATTGTGGAAGCCTCTATGTGTCCCAATTGATTTGAAAATACCAAAATAAATGCTCCATTATGCCATTTAATTTTACTCATGACAGTTTCTTTTGCATTAAGCATTTCTTCAAGTAAAGAAGAATCTTACAGTTAATACTGAATCAATGTAGGTAAGAAATAATTGCTCCTTAGATCCATACACAGCTAAGGCTTTTAACTCACTTATCAAAAACTAGACAAGCCAAAATACTGCTGAAAATAAGGTTGTTATTACCTGTTGCTGCCTTGACTAACATCTACATACAGATGAGAAGACAAAAAGCATTTTACATTTCATCCCATGGTTTGTCAGAAGTGATTTATTTCCATAAACTGGGAGAATTGCAAAGACTTACCTAAAGATCATCAGAAAAATTATAAGTTTAATTTATACTGTAAACGAATTGATGCAGCTATAAAGTACATTATGGATGAAGGACAAATTCTGAATTTAAGTTTTAGTTCATGTTAATGTCTTAAATTTTGTAATGTAATACTTGAGCCATAGCTAAAGCCCATACGCAGACAACTATATTGCTAAGGTCACTTGTGAAACATACATCATCATTTTTCTCATCTCACCTGCCAAGGACAGATGCTCAGAATTTGTTTTACTGAATTTGTCTCCATTGACTTGAAAGTTGCACTGTCTTCCAAAATATGTTCTTGCTTAAAAGAATAGCTTATTTATTCAGCCTACAACCAGACAATTTTGGGTTTAGTTCTCAATAATGAAGTCTCTTTTAGAGCACTTATCATGGGAAAGTATCAAAGAAATTTTCCTTTTCCTTGTGAGAGATTTGAGTTTCAAATCTCAAAGTGTTAAAGTTGCAAGAGTCTAGAAAATTACTTTTGCATCTTCTTCCTTCCAAAAACCAAAATGGGGATGAACATAGTTGCAGAAACAAAGCAATAATGGGTTCGCACTTACAATATCTTAAGGGGTATATAGCAGTCAGCCTAGAAATATAGCATATAAACCAAAGTGACATAGAGGATTCATTTTTCCATGCTAGCAAGAAGTCTAATAACTTCAAAGTGGTATTGACCACTTCACCCCAAAAGAAAAATTAACAAAGTTGAGGGTTTCTTCTATTTTAATTAATTATCTGTTTTAATTTAACTGTTGCCATTAAGCTCTGAATTCTGCCACTACATTGTTGTTGCAGACTGGCAACTAGCAAAGCAGCTAAGATGTTGATGGTACTACTCATCATTAAGTTAAAATCTGATGATGATTTGTCACACTCCCTGAAAAATGAAGCCTTACATCCACCTCATTTGCAAAACTTCAAACTGCCAGAAGTGTTAGTGTGTAAGTGAAAACTGCCATTCCATTAGACAATTAAAGCAAGTCTATAGATCTACCAGAAACCAGAACACAGGATTCAGCCTGTAAACAGTCAGTGACATTTTAAAAATGGCCCTTGTAAGGACTAGCATTAAACTGAGGACTAAATGTAACAACTGACCTTACAAAGAAAATTTGCTGTAAATAATTCAGCACACCGCAGTTATGGATCACTGTCAGAATGGGGTCAGTGTCACTGGCAATGCAACTTCCCAAGTCAACACAGTTACAGTCTCTTACTTATATCCAATTATAGTAATTTACAAGAAGAGTGAAGCATTTTATATCGAATGACTCATTTTGTAGTAAAACTGAAATGACTGCACAAATTATTTCCTGACAGTTTACAGGAACAGGAAAAACTCTCCCATCTCCCACCAATATAATTTTGCAACTAGGAACAGAGCAGTTTGTTCCCTTGCTCACAGGAAATATAAAGGCATGACCATGTGTTAACATATGTATGATAGATGGATAGCTATGTGAGGAACTGAATCCTTCCAAGCTACTGCCTTATAGATAAAATCTTTCAAATTATATACTGTCTTAGGCCACAAGGACAAAATAGTTCCCCTAACTGGAAAGCAGAGTGGGGAAGAGGGAGAATGAAAGTGAGGCTGAAAAATAAAACAGTCCAAAAATTCAAGCAATGATACAAAGTTGATATTTCCCTTATTCCATCAGTTAATACCTAAGAATATACTGGAATGACAAAAAACAAGTAAATGCTTTTCAAAAGTTAATAAACTTATCCTTTTATAGCACAGGTACATCACACCAAATTTTTAATCCATTTGCTTTTTCTCTAAAACTTTTGAACTACATTTCCATATCTATAAATACACAGAGGAAAAAATATGTAATAAGTAAGTAAAAGGAGATTTACTGCACACAAACAAGGTAATGACATACCAAGTACAGAACTCAATTTTTTTGTATCTGCTAAAATTTAGTGTCAGTTAAAGTCTAAACAAGCAATCAGGATGTCAGATCAAAACAGACGGTATGTAAGATATGACAAAAAGAATATTTGGCATATGTTGAAGACACTGAAAGACATGGAAAGCTTCCTTATAAGAAATATTGTAGGATTACATTAAGATTTGATTCTAGTAATCCACTGAATTCTTCCAAAAATGCTTATCTGCTGATGCAGAATTCTGTTCATCCCTAAGCTTGTGGAAAGAAACAACATCAGAGAGCCCAAAGGACTGATTGTAAGGGAGATATGCTCTTTACAAGACATTCTGAACAGCTAGACATCAGACTACAACAGCCTTTTCACGTCTAAATCAGAAGATTCATATATCTGTGATTAATGGGTATTGGTACCTAAAAGAAAGATTATTGATTACTCTACAACAGCTAATAAAATATTTCTAGAAAGTCAAATAAGAAGCTAGAAGTAAAGGGACTACTTCTGCAATCAAAGCAGAATAAATTTTCTTTCTTACTTAAACTATTACTAGAAGAAAATGCTTTCCCCTTTGAAGCCTAATTAGGTATATATATTACCTATATATAAGTTATCTTGTGCAGGAATATAGGATAGTCAAATTCAGTAGAAGACCATTCAGAAGAAAGCGTTCAGAATGTGAAGGTTAAGGGGAGTGACAAGGATGGAGTTATCCTTGTCAGTTATTAGACAGTTGCCTTGAGCCATCCAATTAGTCTACATCATGGTTCCTAGATGAAGATGTAATATACTCAATAACATTAGCTACAGGGACGTTATTTATCTATAATACTGTTATTAGTTTTGAATTGAAGAGAAAATGAAGGTTAATATGAATTCTTTTCTGGAGAGTACTTTCAGAAGCAAAGGTGAGTGAGAAAGCAGACACCTTGTACTGTAATAACCCAAAAATAGTTGCTAAATACTTTGTCCAGAGTTCCTTAGTCAAGAACAAAGCCTGAAGTAGACTTACCAAATTGTCCAATTTTTCTGCTCCTACTGGACTTCAGTCAGAGGAGAGACAGCTCAGCACCCTGTGCACTGTGATCACCTAACTTTGACAACTAGGAGTCAGATGATTTCATCAGCAATGAACCCAGACAACACTTAGATTGGATAAAATGGGTTAAATTTCTTTAAGCTGTTTAGGCTTCTCATGCTCTGTAATTACTGGAAGTGCTCTCTCAAATGGAAAATATCCAGCAGATATTAAAAATAGCCTTATGACAAACTCAATGTAATTGTCTTGTGGATAGCAAGGAATTGAATACGCTAAGGTCATTAACCTTCAATGCTCAAATACTGTTTTTCTATAATTATGTTTTCTGATCACACGAACCTTGTGTATCAGAGCCAACAATACACACACTACACTACTAAACAAAAGTTGAGGCCACCGAATCAGTTGACCTTCACATTTAGCATTCACAGACAAAAATACTTTCTGAAGTATTTTTTATTTTAAACTACTTCCCCTACTGATAGATATAATTTTAAACTTAAAAATTATGGTATTTTCCTTCCTTTGACATGTTTTTCCCTTTACTATGTAATAAAAATGCTAGTGCAATTCTTATTGCATGGTACATGTTAGCTGTTTTATTGCTTATGTTATGTTTGGAAATAACTATTATATAAATTTAATTTATCCATCCTGTATGTTGCAATCTCACAGGATTATAGCCCTTCATTTAAAATTCAGGGTGTAGATTATAGAGTAATAAATGCTCAAAAGCACTGTATTCTTTATGATCATTCTTTCAGAACATGAGATACCAATTCTCACCATAACTTTCAGTGCACTTACACTTAACTTCTTCTGTAGTCTTTCTTTACATTACAGACTTAGCATTTGCAATGCTTACAGGTCACTTCAGAATAAAACCCACTCCATGGAAACAGTTTGTTTTCTACACATTATTGTGAGAAATGTGTTTCTTTGTTTCATAACTTGATATTTTAAAAATTGTATGGCAATCCAGTTTTACTAAGAGTTATCCAACATTATGGGCAGAAGAAATACTGTCAGAGCAAATGGCTGAAGATGAAATGAGAAGGACAAAAGGAGAAAATGTTGCAAATCACTGATCAACTTAGATGTCTGCATACTAAGGAAAAAACCAAGATGTGGTAGAAATCAGCATGTGATCAGGGCTGTAAAATAAGAGATCTAATTGTATAATTCATTTAGTTGCCCCTCATTTAATTTAGTTTGCTTCAGAAAGACAGAAGAGAGATAAGACAGAAAGTGATGTTAGTTTGCATATAAAGGATTTGCTCTGAAGCCTGGAACATGGATGAACCTATTGAAAGTATAAGAATGAAAAGGGGAAAAAAGAAGGGGGGAACTCTTCTGGAAAGGTTACCCATGAAACCAAATCATTAAAACCAGATAAATCAAGATTGCTGCAGGCCTTTTGCAAAATCGTTTAAAACGAACTGAGTGGTGGGAATGAGGGATGTTTTGTTCAGGTATCTCTTGGGGAAGGAACATGTTTTGTATAAGTCAGCTCTTGAAATGCATTGGTCAAAAAGAACTATGAATAAATATCCCTTGATATTTGTTTCTAATAATAGGAAGCAGCATCTGGAGGTGACTGAAGTAGAAAGTACTTTGGTCTTCAATAACTTCATAGGAGGATATAGAGAAAAAAGTTGTCCCCATGAAGGCAGTCAAATACTAAAAGAGGTTGCTCAAAGAGGCTGCAACATCTCCCTTCTTGGAGATAGTAATGACTGGATAAGGCTGTTAGCAACTTAATCTAGGTTGACATTGCTTTGAACTGGGGTTTGAACCAGGGGACCATCCAAAAGTTCCATCCAAGCTTTAGCACTTCCTGGATTCTACGATCCCTTATGAAATGGCAGTGTTCTCAGTCTTCAGAAAGGAAAGGAGAAAGAAATGTGAATATACACTGAAACTGAACCTCAGTAACTTAAGAACCAAACCAACGTATACCTAGCTCAAAATCCTACCTCCATCAGTGATTGAACTGTTAACTGAAATGACTATATTATTTTTTCATGAGAAGATTGAAAGGTAGCTAATATGGCACCAATATTTAAAAGAAAAACATTGAAGGAAACACTCAAGCTGCAGCAAAACCAATTCAGGTTAGGCATTAGAAACAATATTTTAAAGATAAAGAGAGTGAATCAATAAAAAATTACAAGTAGATAAGTTGCAGAAGCTCCAACATCGAAAACTGTTAAAGAATATATTGGACAACCATGTACTCACCCAGTAATATTCACTAATAGAAGTTAAACTGAGTGACTCATCTGTCTCCTTCCACCTCATAGATTCATCAATATGACTAAAATTAAGATAATAGATTTTCTTTTGATCCCTTCTGTTTCCTTTACCCATCACCAAATCTCTCTCATCAGTATTCATATACAGCAGCTGATCACTACTTTTGATTTTGACTTCCCTCTAAAATCTTCACATCCACATTACACCTAAATCACAATCAAGTTAGAAAGTTCCACTCTGCCTCAAAGACTGTGTGCATGCTATCTAACCACAGGATCTGGATCTCATTACCTCACAATACTGTAACCTCCTTTCTATTGGTCCTGATCAGTGCAAGCTGGGTCTGCTCATACATATCCAGAAAGCTGCCAAAAAAGTAATTTTTCAAGTTCATATTGCAACAGCTGTCTCTTTGCATCCTTCCACTCTCTGCCTCTCCTATCATAAGAAATTAGAAAAGACTGGTATGCATTTTCAGAATGTGCACATGTATCTCTACCCTATCAAACAATACTTACTGACATGGTGATCTGCCAGTGCTGTACTCATTTTAGGCTTACTAAATGAATAGGCAAGCAAGCAAACTGTAACATAATTTGTGCTTCCTTTCCTCTTGTTCCTGATACTTTGGGCATATGTCAACTTTAACATCTGCATAGCTGCCTCATTATTCTCCTTACATCTATCTTTGCTTAGGCACCATTCAGAGAATTGCAAGGCTGGTTAAAGTGCTGGTGTGTTAGCACAAAAGACTATCAGATTGACCAGATTCAGCCTACTGAATCTTTGTTGTCCCTTTTTGGTCTTCATTTACATCCATTTTTCAATACATGGACTTGTATTTAAGATTAAATTTGTAGGATAAAAGCACATTTTTTTTTTTCTGTGTGCACAGTTCTTAACAAAATGGGACCCATGGTATAAAAACATTCTTGCTATTAGTCCCTGGCTTCTCAAACATATATATACATATATACATATATGTTTGAGGATGTGGATCTGAAAAAGCTATAGTTCATTTTCTTAGCGTTTAATGTAACACAACAAACATAAGATCAATGATTTCCTAAATGCTCCTTTGTAAATGGATAAGCTGCTGACTCTCCATCTCCCCCTTGCAAATAATTACACTCTTCTGTACAAGCTATGGTTTTAAACAAAGGTAATTCAGTGTTTCTCTAAGCTTAGGTGTTGTAACTTACTGCTGAGTACATTTTACTTATGCTATTTGAAGACCTTTTTCATAAGGACATGAAAGACAAGGGTAGATAAATAACACAACTATGTGGCTGAGCTGCTGGAACACAGTAAAGCCAAAATAAACCATTTTTGTAGGCATATGGCAAAGTGCTCAATATGTCTTTCTTCAAAGAGGAGAGGTGCAATTCTGATCTTAGTTACAGATGGTAGATCTCATCTGCCTGCAGGTGCAATTGCCTACTTAACATAATGAAGAGAGAATGTTATAAGAATGATCACTTCTCTCTCTCTGCGAGGAGAAAAAGCAGTGTATGAATGGTGAACCTGAAATCAAGCACAGCATTGTTTTCATTTCATTATTGCCTGAAACAAGATTAAAAACTCTGTTTCACACTGACCTTATTTTGTTAAAAGGGTTGTTTCTGTGATACGACCTTTTCTTTGGCCTGCCCTATTTTTCTGAATTGCATTAAGACAAGTTTTATTCAGTTAGATACTTGTGATCTTCTAAAACAAGTGGACCAGATGATAAACTGTGAGAGAAAAGCACTTAGGTGTCACTTAAAAAGGATTATTCATGGATACAGAGTTCTGAGCTATCATATACCAGTCAAGGGTCGAGGTCTCACTGTTGTAATTCCACAGGGATGCTGAACAAACTTCGCATTAACAGCACTTGCCTTACTGGAAGGGAGCTGAAAAGGGTTTTGTTTCTCTCTCCTGTGCTGTGTGTATTGAAGAATATATGGAAGTACTTCAATATTTCTGAAAGTAAAACTACAAAAGTTTGAAAATCACACTGTCCCTGATTGTGGTCAAATACAATCAATCTTATATTTAAAAATAAGAAAAAGAAGATGCTAAAATCTATGATTTTTTCTTTATGCCGGTGCTTGGGTCTGTAGGACTATCATTAATTTTTAAAGTCAACGCAAATCTGGAAACTTCATTTTTATCTACTTCATCAACAAAGAAAAGCTCTCAGTAGTCAAGCAATTTTAGGACCTGTAGCCATTCTTCTTTACCAATGTATTAACCAGTTATTGGGTGTCAATTATCCCAAGCAGTTAAGTTAAGCTGCTTACTCTGTAGTGAACACTGATAGAAATTATTGCACAAGAGTGGGGCTGCTGACGTGGTCTTATCTGGATTGGAATGACGGTCTATATCCTCACATGACTCCCAGTCCTTGACTCCCTAGAAATTAGTAGGACAGGTATACACATGAGAAACTTACTCCTTAGTCACCTGAGAAAGAGTTCGTGGGCTGGTTTATCTGCCCCTTAAAGAAGCAGCAGCATAGTAGCTTCTCTTTCTTTCTTGCCAGTCTTTAAGGAATAATTTTATGAAGCTCTCTTCATCTTTGGGTACTCAATCTACGGCTGATACAACTTTAACTCATTGCAGGCCGTTATTTCTTGAATAATCAGTGATTGTTCATAGGTCCTATCCCAGACGGATTTGATTCAAAACACAGAAATATCTGGAGAAATTCATAAGTAGAAATTCATAACTAAGTGCTACACATAGTATCAAATAGCTTTTCAATACTATCTAGAAATCATACAAATGTCAAATTCCAGTTTGCTGGAAACTTTGGGAAAAAACAGGAGTTGATATGGATTCAAAATCACAAGTTCAAATAATGTATCTCAAATTAATACAACTCTATCAATATAGGCTGGGAAAGAGGAATTGAAATATTTTGTTGTCATTGTGAAGTTATCAATACTACAAAACAAGGCAGCAGATTGTTGTTCTCATTCACTGGACAATTAAATTCATTCCCATTCCTTGACATAAAGCAAAACAAAAGAGTGAAAGATTTTTCCCTCAGTAGAATTAAGGTATGCAGTCATATGTTATCTTTACAGGACTCAGTGGTCAGCATACATGAAAGAAAATGAGCTTGTCAATAAGATGGGAGCTTGCACCTATCATTTCATAACTTTTTCACCCAGAAATCAGGTGAGTGTTTTGTAAAATGAAGATCACTCATCACTCACTCTTTTTTTTACTGCATTACTGTTACTCTTCTTGGCACCAGTTACCAAACACTTGCTGAACACCCAACTTAAACTGAAACTTGGCTGGTTTTAAGTCAGTGGAATAAAGACATTTTACATCAGCTAGAAATCTCCTTATAAAAATCAATCTGGCACTAAGATGTAGCAGTTTGCCATCAGAAGAAGCAAAATAAATAATATCAAATATATAGCTGTATGTTATCTAATGACAAGATCTATTTATAGCTCCTTGGCACAGTAACTAAGCCGATAAATTTCATTTGGTATTGTAGAAATAGCTGCATTATTCAAAATGCATTTCATAGTTTGCTGGCCTCTAGAAATTTCTTCATTTTCTTGTCTTTTGATTGGTACCAGGCAAAAGTAAGATGGGATCAATCCAGCTACATTTGATGGAACCAGTATACCTGAGAAGTTGAAGGCTTGTGCAACTAAGTGCAGAGCTTGGTTCTGGCAAAAACATGCCATGTAACAAATTATTTTTCTATCAGTTCTGCCCCTTGCACGTGCTATTGTGGTCTGTCAGATACATTACTCTGGCTTTCTGAAACTGCATGCTCATCCGTGTCCTCCTTTATCTCATTTATTTTAAATTTTACTCCTTTCATGCCATTCTGCCTTCATTAGTGGGTTTTAACTTCCATGCCCACTTCGCCTCCCCGATCCCCTCCCCCTTTTTCAAGATCCAGTATCCATGAAGAGAACAATGAAACATCTCAAGATCTGAAAAGAACTAAAAATCATGTAACTTGACACTAAGATTAAAAGAATTCTCCTAGGTATTACAGAGCAGTCCTTGAATCTAGCTCAGCATTGTGGTTGAAAGAAATTCAGTGATTAAAAGAAATCTAATGCTGATTGAAAAATTTTGAGTGACGCAGAGTTTGCCATCCTAGAAAATAGACTTCTGATGTATTTATATTCCTGTTTACAGGAATAGGGTCCAAGTTTATCATTAGTCACTAAAAGATATTTATAAGCATATATGCTCAAAGTGGTGAAAAAAAGAAAAATATACTCACAAGTCTAGGCTTCTGCAAGCACAAAAACCCCTGACTTATGAAACTTGCAAAATCTCCTTTTGGAAGGCTTAAAATAACTGGCGCAAAGTATCCTTTGAAAAATCTTGCCTTTTTTTTCCAGAGCTTATTCAGAAACACATCAAAATGCCAAAAAAGGTTTTTGGGTTCAAACCAAACCTTGTACAGTCAAGTTAAAGAAGCTGCATTAACACAGGATTACACTTTTTCTAGAAAATTTGTGAATTGCGTAATTGAAATAATCCTACTTTTTCTTTTTTAGGATTTTTATAGGAGAGAATTTTTTACTTCTGTTTTCAAAGTAAAGCAGTTCTCTGTTTACATCTTTTATTATATTCAGTGACGTTGCTAGTGGTTCTCTATAGTTTTGCAAAAGATTCTAATTCTTCATAAGTACTTTTATTTTTTTAATCTACCTTGATATGAAACACACATTTTGTTGCAAAGTGAGTGTGTATCTTAGTGGAACATTTAGGAGTCACTTCTTTAAGACTCAACTCCTTTTGGTTATAATCCATACAGTGTATGAATAGTGGATTTAAAAATAGTATGCAGTACACATTTTTCCACAAAGTTCAGGTTTTTTCAGTCAAAATATGAGCAAGCAAAATGGACATCGAGCTCTGTTTTTATCATAATTTAAGTATTTTAACACAGTTTTTCTTGAAAGAAGTGGATAAATGAAGTGGGTGGTTTTCTACAGAATTCTGAAATGTGATGAAAATCGTGCCATGTGTGATACTATGCTACAATATACATCCCTCCTCCAGAATTTGCATGCAGGCTGAGCTTTTCCCTGTGAAAGTAGAAACATAAACAGTAGAAAGTCTTTTCCTGTCACAGCCACATATCAAGGTGAGATGTCACTTCTAGAACTGTTTGGGTTCAGTTCTGTCTTCACAGATTTCAGGCTAATTCAGATCTGCAGGAATAACTTCCACATGAAGAAGGAAGGCCTAATGAGTGAAGGCTGTGGATTGCCAGCACTGTTAACTGTACCAGCTTTGCAGAAAAGACATGGATGAATGACTCTTACCTATGTCTGTACACAGATGCTTCAGTAATGTTCAGCACTAGATACAAATGGAGAAAAAGAAGAGCTGTTGAAACTACATCTGAAGTGGATGTATTTTATCTCAGGACCAAAAGCCCAAAAGAGCAACTCAAATCCAAATATTATGTAGCCTCATCCTTCTTTGTAAAATTGTTGTCCAGTATATTTTGTCACCCAATAAACGCATGTCAGCAAACATGTCTTAACCACATTTAAGATTTTGCTATCTTCCTAAAATCTTCCAAATTTATTCCATATTTCAATTTCAAATCTCTTTAATATGTATTATTTTAAAATGTTTATCTAAAGGACTATAGCAAAGTTAAGCAAGAAGGACTAAAGAGAAAGATTAACTCCCCCAAAAATTATTTCTTTTGTCAACACGAACACAATATTTACAACAGATATTAGTGAAGATTTAAAAGGTAAGGTTCTGCAATCTGAGTAGCGCAAATTATCATGTAGACTTTTAAGATACAAAAATGAAGAATAGAATAATCTGCTCATTGATGTTATGGGTCTAGGAAAGAATCATGTATTAAGAGAAATAATTCCTCAGGGCACTCAATATCTTTCACCTTTGGTTTCTCCTTTACACTTTTAGTGGAATTCCTATTCTCTTCTGCCAATACTACTGCTTAGTCTTCATCTTCACAAGCCAACTTGAGTGATTTAACAGAAGAATGTAGCAATAATACCTCTTATTTTCTATCTTTCCTGACAAACACAAAGATTGTTTAAAATAAATAATTGTGGCTACATATTAGATACAGGTATTTAGGCCCCATTTTTACACTAGTTCAAATAGAGTTTAAAATCAATTCAATATTGTTCTAAGAAATCTGATGAAACAGTAAGTTAGATTTATAGGTCACCTAGCACTTTTTTAATATTTTACCTGGTGCTTAATTAAAATATCATAACCCAAATAGAAAGCAAGGCTCTGCTTCATTATGCTATGGCCTGGAATGCATCTCTGAATGAATCAGCTCCAAGCTATAACAGGAAAACATGTTTTCGAGAGGAGCAAGCACACAGCTGTTTAACCATATGGAAGTGTAGCTGCATGAAGCTCTGTTAATATCCATTTCTCACCTCCTCACTGACATCCAAACGTGTTGCCCCGGGGCAGGTTCCTACTTTCACCTTTGCTCCCCTGCAGCCTCCTACTTTCACCATCCTTTTGTCCTCTTGTGATACCCCAGCTGTCCGAGAGCTCCTGCAGGTCACCCAGCCACCTGACCTTGAACAATGACAAGCATCCTACCAAACATACCAAATCTTGCACAGCTTGTTTTAGATGAACATCAGATATCTCAGGTAACCAAATGTACATGCACCACTTACTGGAAAAATTTAACTATTTCATGTCCTTTCCATACAGCTGGAATCCCACAAAGAGATTATAAATTTGCAGGGGATATATACTCCTTTTTTCACTCATTCAGTGTGATTTGATCCTCTTAGTTTTAAAATTTTCTGTAGCAAAGCTTTAAAGGAAGGTAGATGGGGCACAATGTGCAAAATTGTATGGTTTGAAAAACTAGATCATAAATTATGACAACTAATGAGGAGAAAACCTATAAAAGGAGTTAAACAGCTGGACTAATATCACAAGCATGAACATGTCTAAACCAATTATCTTTACCTGATAAACTTACTGATAGGTTCCAAGTTGACAAAGAATTTATGTACCACACAGAATGGCTGATTACTTTCTCAGCTGAACTTGTCATGGATATAAGTAAATTCTCATTCATTAGCATGGAATTGGAGAGGAGAACTTTTTAGCACACATTGGTTGCTTACTACACTTGGTTTTCACCAGTTTGTTTTAAATAACTGACAAAAGAAGACTCCAATTTTTCTCTCTCAATGACAATTGAAACATGCTATAAGAAAGCAAGATAATCAAACATTTAGCATATGAAAATTTCCCTAAGGTGTGACTAACTAAATGGGTAGCTCCTCAAACCTCATGAAAATTCATGATTGCACTGAAATACAAAATCAGAACTCACTACCAAACAGAGCTTCTACCCAACCATCAACAAAGAAAATGCATGCTCAATTCTGTTGCTCATTCCCTGTGGGCTTCAGCCACTGCAATCCACCTGTACTCTCAACATTTGTCTGTGAGCTGCATTCTTAGGCTGCTATTCTGCTTTCACACCCTTCTGAAAGTGCCTAAGGAGACACTTCATATGGAACATACAATCTCCTATGCTCAGAGAAACAAACCCTACCATTTAAAAAACATTCTATTTTGCAGGCTGAAAATATGAAGGCAGGTTGGCCTTTGAAAAGATGTATCCAAACACTGCAGTATCCTCTCTAGGGTAGCAAGTTACTCTGTTAATGCCATGCCCTAGACCGCAACAAGAAGAGGACAGAGACACAGCCTCATTTCCTTAGCACATTCTGCAGCAAACGGACCCTGGAATGCAATTCCAAAAAGGTGTTGCCACAATGCCAGTAGGAGTTTCAGACATTTGTTTCTTAAACTAAGCACATGAGTTTGCTGTTTACTAGATATGAATATCCACCTCAGTGCTCCTGATACACTGAGGAAGCACTGTCATATACCCCAAAGCAAAGGTACTTCACTTCTGCCCAGTTCGTTTCAAGCTATTCAGGTATTGGGCGAGGGGAAAGAAAAGCTCATTGCTACCTGACTTCCTGATACAAGCTGGCCCTTAACCCAGAAACTACAGTTATTTTCTTCCATCACTTGTGTACACAAAGTGTAGTATGTTCTCGATTTCTCTTCCATGCAGATTAATTTTCAAAGAAACCTCTGAATGTTTCAAGTAGCCTTGGGCATTTCTTTAGCAGATGCATAAGAATGAAGTGACAGGCTTTAGGGAGGAAGAGGAAATAAAGTAATATTTTTTATGTTTCCTTTACTGTTAGAGATCAGTAGTGTTTATTCTAACGTATCTAATCTAAAGTCATGTCAATGGAAAGGCTTCACCAGAGACTGCAACAAGTTGTTTACTCAATAAAGGTCATTCAATTGGTGCTGTTCATCATTTAGTTCCATTGTGAACATAAGCCCAGCTCTGACATTTAACAATTTAAAGCTAGGTAGGGTTACTGTTTTGAAGACTATTCTCATTGCCAGACAGAATTCTAAAACTGTTTTGAAGATGTAGTGTGAAATATTTCTTTTGATTCAAAGGCAGTATGTTTTTGACAGGTCTGAGCTATGCATTTCATGGCTTTATTAACTTTGTTTAAGACTAAAGTGATAATTTTCTGTTTATTACTACATCGAAAAATGTTTTATAGCCTAGTTTCCTGTTGAAGTCATTACAAAAGGTCTTTAAAACACAAGCAGAAAAATGCAGAAAAGACTTTGTTTTTTCTTAGACACTGCTCTGGGGAGTTAGGTCTCTCTTCTCATTGCCACTTGTTTCCTTTGTGCAGAGCAGAAGCTTTCTAAAAGAAGTTTAGCCCTCGTGACTGCAAAGGCAGTTTTCTAATGTACTTGAGAAACCAGCAAGTATTAAAGATTGTACCTCACACCAAGCACATTGTCTTTTCCCCATGATTTGAAACACCTGTGCTCTGCTTCCTATCACAGAGAAGTTAATGAGAGAGACTGCAGTCTTCCAGCTGCCAGAAGATACTTTCATCTATGTTGACCCCAAGCCAAAAAGAGATCTCTTGTCTTTTTCCCCTTCCTTTATCACATGTGACATCTCTTCAGACAGCACATTTGTTGGTTTGTTTTT
This sequence comes from Pseudopipra pipra, assembly GCF_036250125.1. Taxonomy (NCBI): domain Eukaryota; kingdom Metazoa; phylum Chordata; class Aves; order Passeriformes; family Pipridae; genus Pseudopipra; species Pseudopipra pipra. Next base: position 111,438,355 of record NC_087549.1, read on the forward strand.
TGTTTTTTTTTTTAAAAAAGAGACAGAAGACTAAAATAGGAGCTGAGGGGATGAAGCACAGACAGCAGCCAGACTTATGGCATGGAGCAATACCTAAAAAAATGCAGAGAAAATTCTAGCTGTCGCAACACTCGTACTTGAGTGGCAGGAGTGAAGAGGCCCTGGTAGCGGCTATCTGGTTGTCTTGCTATTCCTTTGCCATGTACTGAAAGATGGTGAAAGGTGACGTGGGATGGGAATGAAGGCTGGGAGAGAGAAAAAATGAGTTTGTGGAAGGAAAAGTACAACAGGGCAAACAGCTTTTCAGAAATTAGGTAATAGTTACGCAGTATGACCCTTCTTTTGAAGTCTTCAAAACATTTATATCTTAAGCAGTTGTGAAATGCTTCTGTGTGTGTTGCAGAGAACCTGTGGGTCCAAGTACAGAGCACATACAAATAAAATTGCTGTGTAAAGATGGAGTTGATCTGTTTCCCAGATACAAGTACTATGGACACACAGTTTGTAGAGCATGCTCTGTAAATCCAGTGTATCAAATATGGATCAGATCTACTGCACTTGACCACATAGAATTATAGAATAATTTAGTTTGGAAAAGACCCTTAAAATCCTTTAGTCCAACTGTAAACCTAACACTGCCAAGTCCACCACTAAACCATGTCCTTAAGCACCACGTCTACACATCCAGGGATGGTGACTCAACTGCTTCCCTGGACAGTCTGTTCCAATGCTTGACAACCCTTTCAGTGAAGAAACTTTCCCTAAAGTCTAATCCAAAGCTCTCCGACATAATTTGAAGCCATTTCCTCTTGCCCTATGACTTGTTTCTTGGGAGAGGCCAACACCCACCTCACTACAGCCTCCTTTTAGGTAGTTGTAGAGAGCAATAAGGTCTACCCTGAGCCTCCTTTCCTCCAGACTAAACAACTCCAGCTGTCTCAGCTGCTCCTCATAAGACTTTTGCTCTAGACCCTTCACCTGCTTCGTTGCTCTTTGGACACACTGCAGCACCGCAATGTCTTTCTTGTAGTGAGGGGCCCAAAACAGATAATCTGTACAACGTAAGTATGTTGAGTTGACCTTTCCTACATCAAAAGTAGTGCACAGGCACAGTAGAGCTGATCAGCATGTCCACAGTGCGCAATCTTCAGCATGTCTCACTATAAAACAACCAATCCAACCCACCTGACAAGAACTTGTCCCACTTGACACTGTGGAGATACTCCTTGATCCCAGACTTCCATAAGTTCACAAGATCACCACAACATTTCCTATCCAAAAATGAATATACTCTGCTTCAAGATACATACAGATATTCACAACTCATAAAATAAAGCCACTCCAAATGTGCAGGCAAAAGATACCAATTAATATACCACAAAAGTCTCCACAAGGGTACATTTCTACAGTATTCACTACAGGTAAGTCTTTTTTTTCCTTCTTTCCATTCTCTCAGGTCACATTGGTACAAAACTCCTGAAATAATATGACTTGTGGCATGAACCTGGAATGTAATCACAGAGCTTTACACCTTCAATCTAAAGTACTCCCAGAAGAGTTACTGGAATGTCATGACTCAAGTTTCAGAGAAAAATTAACTAAACAATTTGTCATATTATAGCTGATTGGTCTAATTTCAGCACAGCTACAACATAAGTTCAGAGTGTTTAAATAACCTGTAACTTAATTTAAAATATATGTGACCCCAGAGCCTTTCTTCATTTGAGTCACATTTTTTTAAAAGAGGTTTAAAAGAGTATATGCAGCTCCACTGTTCCCCAGCCATTCCTACAATGCAATGGTTATCTAATCTTTCAGTGTGCCAGTTAGTGATAGCCTCAGGATATTCAGAATCTGCTACAGTTATAAAAAGAGAAACATAATTTGGTTTCAATACATGTCTCATATATAGAATTTAAACACAACAGACAATGAAGTGCTAAAAAAACCTGCTAGCCCAATAGCACAAGAAATTTATTAGGAAACTGCATATACTGACTCAAAAATATGCCACATAATGGTTTAGAGATAAAATTCTACATCATTTGGTTATCAGTTTCAGCTCATATATGCAGAACTAATGTAGCACACAAGTAACTATGTTCTCTATCTAATAACATGAACTCCAAATACCTGAGTCTTCATTCATTTCAGCAATTTCCACACTATCCAGATTAATTCCTTGAAATTATATTCTATTCAGCAGTACAAATAATAAAATATAGCAGCACCCCTCAACAATGAGCACTTCAAGCTACACAATTAAAACTGGAGGATCAATGAAAAAACTAAAGGAACTTAATATTTAATTTTCAACTAGAAAAGTCAGGGGTTCAGGGCATCTAATCCTTTTATAGGACCCATTCAGAGCTGAAATCAGAGTTTCAAATGTACAGGCTAAGAACTTCTGGGAAGCTTTCTAGTGTTTATATTCTTAAAGCTGGGATTCAATATCCCACATGTTATGCCTCTCTTGGCACTTCTACCACTAATCTACCAATGTGGGGATTTTGGAACAAACTTCTTCTCATGGGATTTCAACATAAGTTCTTCTGCATTTGATCAAATCAGAAAAAAAATCCATATGACTGACTTATAACACCTAAAACAAAAACTGCTTGTGCTTGAAGATTAGGGTGACATCAACTGCAAGAAAAAAATGGCAGGAAGGAATTAGCCCCTTGGATTTCGAAGTAAATACTGACATGATTACAGATTAGGCATGATTAAGGACATTGCTAAACTGGTACCTTAGTGAACTGCTACTATTTGCATCATTAAATAAAGACTGCTCTAGAAAGACACTTAGGTATGGCATCTGCTAGTCCTGTCACACCAAAATCTTAAGCCTCTTGCCCTGACAGTGCAGCTTGTGACTTTAAATGTCTGACTTCTCTAGACGCTACAGGGGGTGAACCACACTTGATCATGAACAGAATACTGAATGGCAGAGACAATAGTTACCTGAAGGAATGATGAAGAATGACTATGGTTTATACCTGATCACTCTTGAGATCTCAGGTTCTTCCCAGAATTAGACACCTAGAATGAAGTAGGAGTTCATTTCAACCTCATTTGGGTATCACTGAGTACATCTGGAGACAGAACACGTTTTTTTTTAGCTTGCTGAAAGAGTGGAGTAATCCTAATCACTGAATTAGAGAATCATGATTCTTATAGTTCTTTTTGGTCCCATAAAACATGCACTTTCTGATGTATGACATTAATTCTCCCCAGAGAGCTGCAGAAGGTCTGAGCCCAGTCTTCCCTACAGCCCCTTGGTCAGGGCACCCTTCTGGGAAACAAAAGATGCGAGACCTAATTGCTTCTGGCTAAAGAAGCCAGTGAACTCACTCAGGTACCAACCCTTCCTATTGGGTGGCAGTACCATTTCCACATGTTTTTGAAGAAAATTTTGTTCAGATTTAGGATGCCTAATTTGTAAATCTGGAACAGGATAAGCTATTGGGACACTTGCCTCTGCCAAAAAGGCATATGTTCTGGGGATGAACAATGCAGCATGAAAGTACTTGTGAAATTTTACTTGGGTCCTATTGAATTTCATATTCCCACTAGCACAAGAAGGTTTTGTAAAGACCACTCTTAAATGAACTTCAAAATTGTTAGGTGCAATCTTCAGCATATTTCTTCTGTATTCATCCCCAGCTAAGCACAATTGTAGTTTTCTGACTCTATGCAGAAGCAATAAAGGGCATGGCAACAGCAGTTGCTTGTCATTAATATAACTCTGTTTTGCTGTTTATTTGGACATTTCCTTCACTTTCACCCCAGTTTTCTGGTGAATAAGATTAGTGTTCCTCAGAAGCGTGACCACACACATTAATCCAATTGGTCTGGAATAAAATGACCATGAGACTGCAAAATCTGAGATGTCCTTCTCAGTTCAGTGATGATTCAGTGATGATAAAATAGATGTTCAAGAGCTCTCTTCTTGCTAGGCTTATAACGCACTGCGCAATTTTCTGTTAACACTCAATTCAGATTTATGACAAACTAAGGTCACTTCAAAGCTTCTTTTGAACTTTTAGTGGAGAAATATCACCGAGTGACTTGCCATGAAGATTAAATAAGTTTTTCTTGTCTGTCATCCTGAAGCCATTATGAATTGCACTGTTCAGAATACACTTCCTATAGGTTATGTTGAAACATTTAATGAGTCCTTGCATTAGAAGTTACAAACATAAATATGGTTAAAGTAATAGAGAGGTTTGGAGGCAGCAGATTCCTTTTCAGTGTTTTCAGCCTATTGTTTCTATTCTAAATAACCGACTGTAACAACCTTCCTACATAAGGGTATCTAGTCCTTTATGAAAAATCAGAACACCTACCAGTTACATAAGATTGCAAAGCAAAGCCCTATTTTGACTGAAATCAATACAAAATTTAATGGAAATAGCATACAGCTCTCGAAGCTAATTAGTATTGTACTTTTCAAATAACATTATCTATGAATGAGAGACAAAGTACTACATTAAAACTTCAGCTTTTATTTATCTAAGTGCCTCCTCTGTATTTTGTCCTGAAACATCTTCCCAAACTGACTCAATTCTTTAAGAAGCTTGATTATAGCTAGAAGCATATAACTTCTGACCTAATGCTTTCTTAATTCTTGTGTAAGCAATTTCTCTCCTTTTTTCCCACCTCCTCGCACAACCCCATTTTCCTGAGGTCTTGCTGTCCTCTAGTGGCAAAGGGCCATATAAAGTTAGAGGAGGATTTGAAAGCAGATGTCCTCCCCTTCATTATGATTTTCATCATCTCTGCTCCAGGTAATTTTCAAGTCTCTCAGCAAATGGATTCTTGAAAGAAGCTGATGATTTCAACTTGACACCCTGTAATAAAGTTACTGAGTGAAACACAGCAAGTTCAGCAGCTGTCTGAACTTAGAACTATGCCCCAAGGTTGAATTTGTTAGGCAGTTTACAATTAACCACCAGTATGTTGTATTAATTCTAGCTTGAAAAGAAAAAGCAGATGTACTAGAGACTCTCATAAACGTGCCTATAGAAATAAATTATATCAAGACTTTTTATGGGATTTTCAGCACATTTCTTCAGACTTCAATTTTACATTCCTACTTCTAAAATTTAAATTTATGACTAAGTCTTGCTTATGAATGTAAATTTCTAACTTGTTGAGCTAATGATGAACTGTAAAAAGTTTCTTAGTTACTCTGTCACCTACACTCACAACACCTCAATTTCATGTCAGGTCACGGAAAGGTGTGTGCAAGGTGTAAACCAGTCATAATGATGGATATAGCCAAAGCCATGCTGGGTCAAGAAGACATCTACCTCTCCATCATCTAGCAGTCATCACTTCATCCACAGACACCCCACATACCAGTCACAGAACCCTACACACCAGTCACTGTGTCTGGTGGATCACGGAACTGCTGATGCTTACTTAGCAGGAAGGTCTCAGAGGAGGGCAGGGGCAGATGTCTTCCATGCAGATGAACAAAATGCAGGTTTCACACCAGGGCAGAGAGGACAAAGTAATTCTCATGCTCAGGGCTAAGATATGGCGGTTTCGGGCCTTTATGGAAAAGGAGTGTACCAGATGCAAAGCTGAGTAAGTAGATCAGTAATTTGGCTTATTCAGACTTGCACTTTGTGCATAATGTAGAGTACTGGGGAAAGTCAACAAGTTAATAAAGAATAGCCCAATAGCAAGCATCCTTTTAGAGAGAGGTCTTTATCATCACTAAAATAGAACCTTATAACACAGAATCATAGACTCATAGAAGGGCTTGGGTTAGAAGTGACCTTAAAAATCATCTAGTGCCATGGGCCATGGGCCAGGAGATCTTCCACTAGACCAGGTTGCTCAAAGCCCCATCCAGCATGGCATGGAACATTTCCAGGGATGGGACACCCACAGCTTCTCTGAGCAAATTGTTCCAGTGCCTCACCACCCTCACAATATTTTTTCCCAATAGCTAATCTAAATCTACCCTCTTTAAGTTTAAAGTCATTTCCCCTTGTGCTATCACCACATGCCCTTGCAAAAAGTCTGTATAATTCAGGACAAAAGCAATATTTCACGAATTACCATTCTATATCTTTTCACTGTATGTCCTCAATAGAAATCTCTTAATCATGTTCCATCAGACACAGATATTTTTTAATAAAGAGTGAAATAATAAAATACTATCAACTTCATTCAGTGTAGGTACAAACATTTTAACAGTGATTTATGAAGGATTTCTAACACACTTTGCTTATGCTTGTGGTATATAGCCTTAAAGGTCACTCCAGCATCTGAATTAACAAAAAGGATGTTGTGCAGAAGTTTGGTCACTTGCCTTTCATTTAAAGCATCTTCTGCTTTCAGGTCATTATCAACATTCATTCTAATCATAGCAACTTTTATTTTTACTGGGTAGTCAATCTGTGGCAAACTATCATCTTCAAATCTTCATGAGCTTCCTCTTATCTTGCTGTATCCTGACCTTGTACATTAAATTTTACTCGAATGGGTAAGTAATAACATACCAGATATATTATTTTATAAAATGAGTATCTGCTAACTTGCAGCTGAACTTAATAATACATGTAAAAAAACCAATCTTCTTTCACAGGTCTAATTCTTGCAGTTGTACTTTTCTCTATGGGACAGACCCTTAGATCTATAGATTTTGTTTGTTAACAGTCACCAATGACTCCTAAAATTAAATAAAGAGTAAGAAACTTCAATGATACATCATGTAGTAATAAAAGCAATACCCCTGCAGACTCCATATAAATATTTTTAAACAGTAGCCCAGCAGATTTTAAGTAACATCAAATAAAATATTTAGAATGTTTGCACAAAATTGCTTATGACATGAAGCACGAAAGTCTATGGGCTTCTAAGTAATGCACACTTTTAAAAAAACCCCAACCATAGTCTCAGTAGGGGGAGAGCATCGGCAGAGCAAGTGTTCCATTGTGGATCAGGAGTACTGATTACATACTGATGCTGAAGGGGTAGATAGAAGAGTAAATTTGTCAGAGGATCAGCCAATGTACTGTATTTCTCATTATGTGGATTAAGGGATGGAAAGCAGACTGCTTCTGTTACAGCTGAAGTAATGAAGGAGCCTTACAAAGTACAAGTGCTCATCTGACAGATACCTCTGTACCACGTCTGGCTGAGATAGATCTAGTTTTCCTCATAGCAGCCTGCAGCCACAAGGTGCTGTCTTTTAGATTTGTGACTAAAACAGTGTTGATAACACACTGATCTTTTAGCTGTTGCAGAACTGTCCTAACAAGAAGTGGAGAGCATCAAGTCCCTCTCTGCTACTCACTCTGCCCACCAGTGTGAAGACTGAGGGTGGGAAAAAGGTTGGGAGGGGACATAGCCAGAACAGCTGACCCAGACTAGGCGAAGGCATATTCCATGCCATATAACATGATGCTCAGCAATAAAGCTTGGAGCTCACCTTTCCAAAGAAGCTGTTCCCTAGAGACTGGCTGGACATTGGTCTGCTGGTGAGAGGTGGTGAGTGACCACCTCTGAATCACTTGGTTGGTTGTTTAGCTTTCTTTTTTTCTCTCTGTCTCTCTTTCCTCCAGTAATTGTCTTTATCTTGACCCAAAAGTTTTTCTTACTTTTGCTCCTCTAATTCTCTTTCCCATCCCACTAGGTTGGAGTAGTAAATGAGTGAGTGGTGTGTGCTCAGTTGCACCCAGCATATCTCATACATGGAATATTTTAATAAACTGTCTAAATTAAGTAAGTAATAGAAATGGTAAACATGAAGCTGCTCAAGTATCTCAGATATCTTCACTGACTGGTAAAGAACTACTTGGCACAGTCACCCAGTGTCAATGTCTTCAAATGACTAAGGATTGGGATGCTCTAATTGAAGCTTAAAAAAATAACATAACAATACAAAGAAATTTTTAAAGAACTTTCTATGGTGTTTTCTTCAGTGAATGATTTTCTAGGTCAATTAATTTCTGAAAGTTAAGACTTTCTCTCTTTAAGCTTATCCTCAGACATTCTGAGACATTGTTTCCGACATTTGTGCAATGAACAGTTGGATTCCTTTCTGAATTGTCCTAATCGGTGATCTAAAGCAATCTTTGTTAGTTTGCAAATTAGATATTGAAGCAAGCTATTCTAATCTCTAAACATTAGGAAAAACCAATCCATGAAGCAACAGGGAAGCAGTGTAATTTTTCTGTTCAGAAAGGATTGTGCTAATATGGTTTTCACTAACCATAAAAATTTCATAACGCACCCAGAGGCATCATTAGAGAAACAGCATTTATAGTTCTTCCAATCTATTTGTTAATGTCAAGTGGATTATTAGAAGGAATTCAGGAGCTCTTAAAATACTACAGTTTTCATTTGAGGTTTAAAATTTGGAGATTTTGACATTCGTGAACTCTGAATATAAGAATAAATCAGTCCAAGCACCAGCATGAACGTATTTTTAATTATTCCCAGAGCTCAAACAGGAGTGAAGTGGAGAAACAGCCTGGTATCAACATGCAAATGAAGAAACCAAGAGCCTTTGCTTTGTTACAGAATTACAGGCTTATTTGCTGAATCATCTAATACTGAAGAGGCTATGCTAGTGTCAATATTAGAGAAAACATAGTGGCACCCTTCCTCTTCCCACAATTGTCACATATTCTGTATCTGTCTTTCTTACAGAAGCAGGGTTTAAGTGGACTAGATCACAGATATGAGTTATCAATAAATGATATTCATTCAAGAAATTATTTTTTCTGCATGAAAACAAAGGGGGAAAATCAGGGCAAACAGCACATATTCCCCAAACCCAAGTTTTTACTCAGGGAAGTAAACCAACATTTTTTATTTCTCCTACTGTACACAAAAGTAATTTCCCCTTCCAATAGATTTTGAAACTCAGAGATGTCTCATTGGAGAGACATTTCTAAGATTTTTTTTTCTTTGTTAAGAGGAAATTATTCCCCTGGTTATAAGTGAGGCAAAATCTATTTTAAGGTAGTGACATTTTTGTTATTTATGCCAAAGGCAGGCCAGGTTCTGAAACTTGGGAACAAATTGACTTTCTCCTCAGCCACGGGGATCTGTTCTGCTGAAATCCCTAGGCTGGGTGAAGGAACCAAACAGGGTTTTTGGAGAGACAGAGAGGGAAAATGACATTAGGATAATTTAAGGGGCAGCTAATGCACAATTGCCTTATTCCTGAAAGGGAAGATGTTCAGAGAATTCACGAGTTTTACGTGAGGCCCAGAGGCAGGGCGAGGTGCCGGCACTGAACTTGGCTGTGACGTACCCAACACTCGCCTTTTGGTGGACCCACTATCCGCTCACTCAGATCTTCCTCGGTGAGTGCCAGCTGCTCTGAAAGTCACAATTTCTTGGTGTTGAGAGATAATTCACCCTCAAGGTCTCTACAACGCAAAAGCTTGTGGCACAACCTGCGTGCACCTCCCTGTTCGGTCGAGAACTGGGCGATGTAAGGGTGTAGACCAGCCCACAGCGCGCCGCAGCCTGAGGGCTCCGGGGCGGGTTACCGAGAGAGGAGAAATGGGCACGGCAAGGAGAAAACGGACACTTTGGGGTTTTTTGTGTGTGCATGTGGTTTTTTTTCGTGTGTGTGTGGTTGCGTTTTTTGTTTTTTTGTGGTTTTTTGCTGGCGCTGCCCGGCGGGGCTGAGGGTTCGCCGGCGAGCCTGAGATGGTGCCAGCAGGAAAGTTTGCCGGGACCTCACATTTGCTCGTTTTCAACAGCAAAAACTTAAACCCTCGTCACTTTTCCTGAAAGGAGCAGATTCCCTCCGCCTTTCCCCAGCCTGGAGGGACGGCTCGCGCTCCCCCTCCCGGGCTGCTCCAGCAGCGTTCCCAAGCAGGGAGCCGCCGTGGGACGGGGCGGGAGAGGAAGGGAAGGAGGGAGAGAGGCGGCCCGCGGGGCCGCTTCCTCCCGCTCTCCCTTCCCCGTCCGGCCGGCGCATGGAGCGGACCATGTCCCGCAGCCGCAGCCGGCAGCGCTCCGCCCCGGGCACGTCCCCGCCGCCAGGTCCCGCCGGAGGCTCCGGCCGCATGGCCCGGGGTTAGAGCCGCGCCCGGTGGCGGGAGCGGGGCCATGGGGACGGCGTCGTCCCTGGTGAGCCCGGCGGGCGTGGTCGGGGAGGTGATCGAGGACACGTACGGCGGCGGCGGCGAGGCCTGCGAGATCCCGGTGGAGGTGAAGCCCAAGGCGCGGCTGCTGCGCGGGTCCCTGCGGCGCGTTGGCGGCTCCCGGCCCGGCGGGCTCATCGGCGCCAGCTTCAAGTCCACGGCCTCGGTGCAGGAGCTGGAGTGCGTGGCCGAGTACGAGCGCCTGAGGAAGGAGTACGAGATCTTCCGCGTCAGCAAGAACAACGAGGTGGCCTCCATGGTGAAGAAGGAGGCCAAGCTGGACAGGGAGAATAAGCGGCTGCGCGCCGAGCTACAGGTAGCGCCCGCTGCCCCTCGGGTGAGGGGAGTGAGCAGCAAAGCTGGGGCTGCGAAGGACTAGTCCCGCTTCCCTGGGAAAGCTGTCAGGGAGGCGGCGGGTGCGAGGGAAGGCAAGGTACTGAGGGAATGGTGCGTGCCCCGGTGCTATCCTGGTGAGCCATAGGGATGCCTTCAAGGTGTGCGTCTGGGAATGGGGACCGCGCCGTGCGGTCACTGTGGTGACCAGTGATAGAACCCGTGGGAATGGCCTGAAGTTGTGTCGGGGGAGGTTTAGGTTGGATATTAGGAAAAGATTCTTCCCCCAGAGAGTGGTTGGGTAGTGGAACAGGCTGCCCAGGGAAGTAGTCATAGCACCCAGCCTGACAAGAGTTCAAGAAGCGTTTGGACGATGCTCTCAGGCACGTGGTGCGATTCTTGCGGTGACCTGTGCAGGGCCAGGAGATGGACTCTATTCTTGTGGGATCCTTGTGGGTCCTTTCCAATCCTTTCCTTATAATCTCAGAATATTCTGAGATTCTGTGATTCTATCTGCCCTGCAGTAAGGAGAGATGTAGGGTGCTGGGATAACATCGTAGACAGACCTGAAAAGTAATCTAAACCCTTTTATCGGTGATAAAACTCAGAAAAAAATGCTATATTAAATGTTTTCAGGCACTTCAGAAAACTTACCAGAAAATACTTAGGGAGAAAGAAAGTGCCTTAGAAGCTAAATACCAAGCAATGGAGAGAGCTGCTACCTTTGAACATGATCGAGACAAGGTCAAAAGGCAATTCAAGGTATGGCTTGACTTTTCTTTTTGTGGGAAAATGACCAAAAAAAAAAAAAAAAAAAAGGATATCACTTGTTCATGTTCCCTAAATGCTTCTCCAATATCTTTCATGAGGACCCCTCCTTCTTAAAAAAACCTTGAAGTGTCATAGCCTGTTTCTGTTAAGATAATCCTGCCAAAACCTCTCTGTGAAACTATGAGGAAAAAAAATAGAAAATAAATTTTTAAATATTAAAAGAAGAATATGCAGTGAGGCACATTAAACTAAATTCCTATGTTATTCGAACATGGGAGTATATTAATTTTTGAAAGTGACAAGAAAACATGGGCTGCAAACTGACATGTGCTGAAAGAATGTATAAACACAGAGTTCCATTGTTTCTGAATAAATTTTATATATTGCATTGTAATGTTTAACACCTCTAGTTTACATTAAAGAAAAATGTGTACTGGTGCATCTCTTTTGACTGCCAAAATATGATAGCCAGTTAAAGACAATTTGCACTTTCTGGGGGAATGACTTGAAAGGGCCGATACTTCTGCTGTTCCTTTGCTGCAGATGACACTTCTACCACCCAAAACAGGTCCTTGTTTTGTACTGTTTTCAGGATTCTTCTTATCCTTAATTGTAACTGGTGTTAATGTTTGGCAGATATATAAAAAGAGGATTGGTTTTGGCCTTACTTAAGAAAACGAAACTTGAGAAATATTTCATTTTTTTAAATTTAAATCTAGGTTTGTGTTTTTTTCCCCACATGACAGTAATATTTTACAAACAGGACATCTGGAGATGCTTGATCACTTTCTATCATAGGAAATTTAAATTTCTGCAACAATAATAAGTAAATACAAGATTATATGTGATTGTAAAAAAATTACATAGAAGAATAAAAGGGAATCTTTGAAAAAAATGTTACGTGTAGTGATTTTAGAAGACAATAAACTTTAAAAAGTGAAGAGAGTAATTTGCCATTTTTAATAACATACTAGTGCAGGCTTCTAACTTTCAGAATGGTGTGCTAAGATTTAAAATAGTAACATTTTAAAAATAGATAATTTTAAACTATGTTTTCCTGCTCATTTTTAGACTACTGATGGCTTTGTGTTCTCATTTTCATGCTTTTGCCTGCTAAATGAATGCTAGAAGCTTATTTTTCCAATTGAAAGTAGATAACGTGAGTTCAGGAACTGATACTGAATTTTAAATTTTTTTAATTATTACCTGCTCGTAGATTTTTAGAGAAACTAAAGAAAATGAAATTCAGGACTTACTGAGGGCCAAACGAGAGCTAGAAGCAAAACTCCAGAGACTCCAGGCCCAAGGAATCCAAGTGTTTGATCCTGAAGAGTCTGATTCTGATGATAATTGTACAGATGTTACAGGTGAGAATTTTATCCCCAATATTTTATGTTGGAACATGACTGAAGTCTCAGTAAAGCACAAGACAGATATTTATGTTCTTGTGAAAAAGAGTTTTATTAATCCAGATGAAAAGCAGCTTAAAGTGGTTTAAGAGATAAAAGCAGTGGACTTTGCAAACTTGTTTTAGATTGTGAGAACCCCACATTTCTAGTCTTACACATGAATAGATGATGAAGACCAAGTACTGTCTAGACACAGTGACTTGAATGTTTTTTGAAAATTGTTCCATGAACAATTCTGAGTTTTCTGGTCTTTTCTGAGTTTTCTGATCCTAGATCTGAGAGATCATGCTCCAAAGGATCCAAAAATCACACCTGAAACTAGAGGCAATCTTAGACACTTTGGATGATGACATATACCAGTCTCAGCTGCTGCACTTTTCAGAGTAGCAGAGTTAGATATATACAAAGGTGAAGTATATACAAAATCTTGTTTATGCTGTATGAAGTATTTGATATCATGGGAAGTGTTCAGATGGGTGTGTGATCAGTCCACTGACTTCGTATCTCATTCAAAATAGAGCAGTAATTATAGCAGACTTAACAATCCTCAGGATGACCATTAATGCTTGCACTATAAGGGGTTACTGAGGAAAAGCTGTGTGCAAATGCTGTTGCTTAACCTTTGTTTTGCTTATTGAGATATGTCAACCATCACATCTTGGCAGGAGTATTTAGAAGTGGAAATGTTTCAAAATACAGTGATTTTTTTTTGCATAGTAACTGCAGTATCTTGGGCTGCATCAAAAGCAGTGTGGCAGCAGGTCGAGGGGGGCGATTCTGCTCCTCTATTCACTCTGGTGAGACCCCACCTGGAGTGCTGCATCCAGCTCTGGGACCTCCAGCACAGGGAAGACATGGACCTGTTGGAGCAAGTCCAGAGGGGGCTGCCAAGGTGATCAGAGAGGTGGAGCACCTCTCCTAGGAGGAAAGGCTGAGAGAACTGGGTTTGTTGAGCCTGAAGAAGAGCAGGCTTTGAGGTGACCTAATGGCAGCCTTCCAGTACCTGAAGTGAGCCTCCAAGAGAAATGGAGAGAGACTATTTACAAGAACATCTAGTGACAGGACAAGGTAGAAAGGCATCAAACTGAAAGAGAGTAGGTTTAGATTAGATATTAGGAAGAAATTCTCTACTGTAAGGTTGGTGAAGTACTGGAACAGGTTGCCCAAAGAAGCTGTGGATGCCCCATCCCTGGAAGTCTTCAAGGACAGACTGGATCTGGTATTGAGCAACCTGGTGAAAGGTGTCCCTGCCCATGGCAGGGGGGTTGGAACAAGGTGATCTTTAAGGTCCCTTCCAACGTAACCCATTCTGTGATTCTATGATTTGATGAACTTTAGTGGTATAGAAAGTAGTTTTCCTTTATATATTTTTTCTTTCTCCTTTTGTATTAAATTAACTTTTCAATTCATACTTTCTTTCTTACCTCATTCTAAGTCTTTTTCAGTTTCCTGATTTTCTCCATGGAAGGTTTATTTAGTGTCTTGAATGTTGTATATTGGTGGGCAGAAGTGTAATCCAAACATATTATGAAGAGATGCTGTCTCAAACAGCCCAGATTTCAATCCTGACCTACAGCCCCTCTATGCTTTTTCAGTGCTGGAGCAATTCCTGAACAAAAGTTGTCAGTTTTGTGGTGGGCACAAATGACTGTAGCAATACTGTGAACTGTTTTCCTGATTTGTAATGCAAGTCAGTATTTGAACTAACAGATGTGAGCAATCTGTGTAATAGCAAATATTAGCAAATAACCTCATGCTTAACATCGTGGATTTACATTACCTTTGAACAAGCGCCCATTTAGAACTACAGCACATAAAGGTGTGAGCAAATCTGCTGAAGGAGAGAAAAATTGGTCAGTGGCATGTGGCTGTAAGTTTCAGCTGGACTATTAAGGACTGATAATTTACCTTGTTTAGTGGCAATGAAGAGGGTTTTTTTTGTTTTCCAATTTTTAGCTACTGGGGCACAATCTGAATACTGGAATGGAGGAGCCTTGGGAAGTGAGCCATCCATGGGTAGTATGATGCAACTTCAGCAGTCTTTCAGAGGGCCTGAATTTGCTCATAGCTCCATAGATGTCGAGGGACCATTTGCAAATATAAACAGAGGTAAGTAATGGTAGTTTGTTTTGCTGGGATTATAGTTGTCTGTGTAATTTTTCTCTCCATTCTTAAGTAATTCTGTTCTTTCTTAGCTGCTTTTGTGTCCGTTCTTGGGTAATTTGACTAAAGGGTTGTTTGGAATTCTTCTTTGTAAAAATAAAAGGAAATGTAGCTGTATGCACTAAGTTTAATATATGTGGTGATTATGGCATGTGCAGCAGTGATTTTAGCAAACGTCAGTGACTGGTGCTTTGCTGTGAGTAAACCAAATACCATTTTGTTGCTTAAATTGACGATGGAAGATGGTGACCTTTCTTTCAGTATCTGCTGGTGTTCTATTTTCTGTTTGTATTCTAGTATACTACTATTTTAGATAAGATGTATTATTCTTAATATTAACGGGTGATGACTTGTGTTTTATGCAGCACAATGAAATGTGAAGATCTCTAGACTTCATTTTGGTTTTTTTTTCATTGACAGATGATTGGGATGCTGCTGTTGCCAGTTTGTTACAGGTCACTCCTCTGTTTTCCCATTCTCTGTGGAGTAACACAGTAAGATGTTATATTATTAGTACTGATGAGACTCAACCAGAAATGAACATCCTAATTAGAGTAAGTACCTCACAAACTTATGCTCACTTTTATGCTGTTTTATTTCCAATGTGATACTGATTCAGAAATTGGTCTAATATTTCTTGAAAGTTTTAGTAGATGTAGTCTGATTTCAAAAAAACCAGTGAAATATTTTCAAGGACTTCAGGGGGAGAAACTGCCTAGAGAAAAGAAACAGATTTGGTTAGTAGGTCTTTAGTACTATGCATGTTTAATAATAAAGCACTATTATTCAAATTTGCTTACAGAACTACTCTCCAAAACTTCAAAGAGTCTGTGAAACAATGGGGTACTTCTTTCAAGTTGTTAATTTTTCATCAGAAAATGAAAGGCCTCTTCAGGATGTAAGAAAATGGGAAATTGAAAAAAGTTCGTTAGTCATTTTGCTCCTGCATTTAACTTTGCCAAGGTGAGGATTTTCCAGACTCGTAAAACAAATGGAAATGGTAATTTATGCAGAGCACATAGCTTATTAAAATGTATATGATGTTTTGCTCAGTACATTTCCTAAGCTAATATCTTCAAAGTGATATTCCTTCAAACTTTAGGTTTGCTAGTGCAGACACTTGAAAGGATATATCAACTTTGTAGCATTTCCTTTTTCTTGTAGCTACAGATTCTCTTAAAATACAGCTTGAAAGATGTCTTCATAATACAGAAATGTTTTGCTTTCCAAGAGCAGCTCTCTGTTGTCCATACAGTTGTGTCTTAGGAATTCAAGATGGCTGGTGCAAATATCCTCAGTGGTTTTCATTTGCTTATCTAGCCTTACACCTGTCTGTAGTGTTTTGGGTTTATTCTATCACATATTAGTTTCTGCTTTTGGCTGTCTTTTGGATTAATTTCATGGCACTCCTGTTTGTTACCTTATGCTAGCTTTTGACAGTTTGATTTATTGAAGTCATGATGTTTTATGACAAATAGTGATGCAGTGTGTTCTGTTTGCTCAGTGAGTAATTTCCTAACCTTCTAGAAGAAGAAACATGATTTACTAAATGAAAAACACCAACCTAGGGATACTTTCAGTATTGTGTTAGAAGTATTTGTTATCCATTTGAAAATTCTGGGTGGAGCATAGTTTTGATGTGTGCGGGAGAGAGGGGTGTCCTTTTGCTGAAGAAGAGAAAAAAAAAAGATTAGAAAAGATAATATTAAGAATCACAGAGTGATCATTCCAAAACATCTGTGTGAATGCAAAAATCTGAAGATAGCAGTATGCATTAAATTTAATTTTAGAGGTAGGTTTTGAACTCTAGGGATTTCAAATACTGTTGTATTATTAGAGCTCTTGTGTTAACTAGACCACCTGTTTCTGTAAATAAAAGAATTGGTCCACAGAGAATTAAAGGGTAGTTTAAGACCCTAGTAGCTAAGATTTACAACAGTAGAGTGCTTTAGGAAACAACCAAGTGCCATGGATGATGATGATTTGTTTTATAGAGGAACTGAACTAGAGCTGCCATACATTTATACTCTTAGGAAGGCAATGTCGGCTGCTGAGGATATGTTGGCTCTGAGGGGTTGCTGTTGCCAAATAACCCAATTTTATGTATGTGGGGCACAAGTGTTTAAGGACAAAACAAGCAAGGAAAAAGAAAACAGGTGAAAGATTGTTCCTGCCCATAGTATTGATTTAGAGAATTTCTCTTAGAGAAACTGATGAAAATTGTAGTGCTTGTATATGGAACTAAATATTTGAGAGATCCCATTTGCTATTGTCAGCAACCCTAAGTCATATAGTTTCTTCTGTAGAACAGGAATGTGAGTGATTTGTATGGATTTTATTCACATATTCAAATAGAAAATGCTTTTGAGTTTGGACATGTGTAGTTCTCCTCTTTAACTACTGTAAATTGAAAGACTGTCCTGTATCTGACAAATACTAAAGGACTTTTCCTATAAAGATCAAGGAATACAACAAAGCCTTCAGAAAACTGATGACAGAGCATGTATAGGATGCTCATTAATCATATATGAAACCATATTCTTTCCATACAAGGCAATTACCTTTCACTCTGCAAATTGGTATGACAGGAATATCAGCTTTTAATTTACAAATCAATAATCATAAAAATGAATAAATGGTTTTAATGGTTTTGGTACAAGTAGCATAAATTTTCCCTTAGCTTTTCCTTGCTTCAGAGTTTTTCTTAAATTCTCTTTTGAAGTATTTGCTTGCCTTTTGCTGTAAATAGATTTTGTAGTGAAACCCATCTTTGGAGCTTGTGTTGATTGAACTGTTTACTGCAGCAGTGTAATATAGCACAAGAATGCTGATTTCCAATCTAGTTGTTTGTTGGAGGACTGTGAAGAAGCCTTCTTGAGAAATCCAGAAGAAAAACCCCGGTTAATTTACCACAGAAAGGAGGATGACAGAGTCAGTTCAGTCTCGGTGCAACAGTTAATTGAGCAAATTTCTTACGTGAACAAAGCAAAGGTATGGCATTTAAAAATTGTTTTAAACAACATTAAGTGCTAGTAGGCCCAGATTTTAGGAGAAATGGCATTACGCTCATTACTCTGGATGCTCTAATGTAAGCAGATCGATGAAGCTGTAATTTATGAATGTTACAAAATTTTCATTAGCAGAGGAGAAAAAAAGCAACTTCTTTTTTCACTAAAAAAAAAAAATTCTATGTTATAAGGATAGAATTTCTTACCTGTGTTTAGGCACTTAAATGGCAGAGTTATTTATCTGAGTGCCTCTGCAGCCACTGAAGAGAAAGACGTGTACCTCCAGAGAGATTCCTCCTGTCTGAAAATAGATCAGTTGCCATTTTTTTCCTCTACAGGGAGAACTGTTGACAACAGTTGAAACTAGATGCCCAACTTTAAAGATCTTAGGCAAAATGAATCTTACATAAGGGAGGCAACAGAATGGAATTTAAATGTGTTCCAGAATGTTTTTGTATGAAGTCCTAAATACTGTTCTCAATTGGATTCAGATTTGCAGCATGCTTTGCCATTTACTTTTTCAGATTATTGACCATGTTGGAGGTGTGGAGGAAGGAGCATATGAAATCTATAGTTGTGTGGAAAAAATAATTAAACAGGTAGAGTATATGATGTATTTTAGCCTTTTCTGTTCCTACTCTGATTTGTGATCTTAAATTAAGTCAGTGTGATTAGTATATACTACTTAGATGTAATTCAAAGTATCTTTTTGTATTTTATCATTAATATCTGGCAAGCAAAGAAATGTGCAAGTGGAAAATAAAACCCCAAACTGAGCAGTAGTTTTATGGACAGAAGAAGAAACACCAATTCATGGCCCAAATTAGCTTTTATTTTCTCTTTATCCACATCATAGAATAAGGAAAGACTGCGTAGTCCATTCTGTCCTATTCTTCCTTGTGGTAAGTTACTCCCTCTATGAGATGACTAAAATCAATGTCTTGAGACCTGTGCATTCAGAGTTAACTTGGTTTAATCTAATTGCTTATTTATTTATGTTCTCTTCTACCCTAAAAGGAAATGAGCATCTTGGTGTTAGTAGAGTTGCACTCATACTGAGACTAACAGCAAAAATGCCTACACTGTTAAGAATTGTAATTGTAGTTTTCTCCATGTAATTTTCTTTTTACTTAGGATATATTGGGGTGTGAAATGACAGAACTAGAAGGCAAGGATTTAGGTAACAAGGAAGACTCCACTGCTCCTGAAGAAGAAGTTTTTGGTGATGTGTTGTGGGATGCACACGATGAACAAGAGCAGATGGAAGCTTTTCAGCAGGCCTCTAATTCAACATGTGAACTGGGATTTGAAAAAGTAAGTACATTGGAAAGGTATATTCATGAAGAAAAAGTTATCATTCATTTCCATCCCTTGCTAGGCAGGATGTACTTCTATAGAAGAATCTGTGTCTGAAAGCATCCTTGAGGCTATTACTCCTTATGCTGGAGGAAACCCTATTTCTTATATAGATGGCACATTTCTTTTCTGGGAGAGATGCCAGTTTGTGTGTTGTTGAATGGCATTGATGAAGAAGTAGTTGTTGTTCCTGCACTGGGGAAAAGTGCTATAATGGTGTGCCAAAGGCACTTTGTCCTCCTAGACTTCAGGACTTTGCTTGTCAAAAGAAAAGACTGAATGTCTTTCTTCTTTTTTTTTTATTTTTTCTCTTCTTTTATTTTCTTTTTCTCCAAGAAAATCCCATCTCTATCTTGACACCTGGATTTAGGTTTTTAGGAGATGACTTATGAAAAGATTTCATCTCATCTTGTAGCCATGTAAGAAGAACACAGGAAACTTTAAAATAGAAGGCTGCTGAATAGTTCGGTACTTACTCATTACTGGAAATCAAGTTTTTAAAACATTTCAAGTTGTGAGTGTCAGGAACAGGGAAGGTATAATGAATGTAGGAAGATAAACATTAACGTTGTCACAGAATGTGATGCAACAGCTTATTTGGGCAACCTTCCTTGATGTTATAATGTAACATAGGCTCGAAGTTTCTGTATTATTGTATTTAAATTCTTAGTGCCCCTATTTACTAGCATAATATGTTCTTTTACTTCACTACTCTTATACTGCTGATGGTTTGGAGGACTGTACCATCTTTACTACATTCTAGAGCAATAAAATATTAGAACATTAAGGAAAAAATGCCAATCTATATCTCAATTTTGAAGACAAAATATTTCTCCCAAGCAGATGATGGGTGTGGTTTGGGGTTTTTTCGTCACCTGCTACAACATTCTTGGACATCCAAGTGAGTGGTGAAGGAAGGCCTTCTTTTGTGTGCTTAGTGTCTCAAAATATCATTTATGGCAGATGCCAACTTCGAAGGCTTTGTCCTGGCAATCATATCCAGTGCAGTGGAGTAGTTTGGGGAAACAGGGGGCAGGGAAGCCTGGACAAACATTGTACCCTGTTGCTTTACTATAGTAACACTAACCCCATTTATTAGCACTGAAGGTTCCATTTTAAATGAGATTTATTTATTTTATTTATTTCACACTTTAAAAAAAAATGGTAGTAAATTTTGTGGTTTAAGTGTTTCCTGACAACATTTTCTCCATTTGTATTTCATTTGTATTGCATTTCAGTAGTTATTCCTTTACCTTAATAAATCAGTACATGCATTTTGAATCTACATGGTTCACAATCCCAGATACTGTATTTCTGCCTTAAACAGTGTAATATGTATAATGATTGTTTCTTTTTTATAGTATTTTGAACGTCTAAATGACCTAGTAGCAGCACCAGCACCAATTCCACCGCTGCTTGTATCAGGAGGACCAGGCTCTGGGAAATCTCTCCTTCTGTCAAAATGGTAATTTTTTTTTTTTATATGAATGAAATTTAAGAAAAAAGCATTACATTTCAAATATTGTATCAGTCTAATTAGAGGTAAAACCAGGGCATTTACAATGCATTGTAGTTACAGAAACATCCTGGAAAGGTTTGTGATATTTGAGTAGCAAATTCCATCTGGACTGCCTTTAACATCTACCTGACTCCAGCTGCAACACCTTACAACTGTCTTTGCACAGCATTGCTATGTGGTTTTGGTAGCTCAATAATGTTGCCCTTTTCTGATACACAAGAGGAGTTCTCTGGAGTCTTTTTAACCGAAATAAAGGAAAAATCCAAATAATTTACCATAGAAATGTATTTTGTGGTCACTTGTAAGCTATGACAAAATTTACTGGCATGAAAATAAATCGATGATGTCATTGCATCTTAAAAGTTACTATCCAATGCAAGGAAGGGCATTTGTTAATTGCTGTCAGTACCGGGGAGAGCAAAAATGGAATCTGATATTAAAAATTTGATTATAGTTCAGGAAATATCTATCCTATTTTGTAAGGTAAACATGGAACACCTCTAGCTAAGATACTGTATCTCCTTTGGCAAAACTGATGGTTTTTGTTTGGGATATATTTGCAAAATTACACTCTGTTGAGTCTGGTTTTTTCCTTCTCTTCTGTCATTAGGATTCAATTACAACAGAAGCATTCACCAAACACGTTAATTCTTTATCACTTTGTTGGGAGGCCCATGTCTACTAGTTCAGAATCTGCATTGATAATTAAACGCCTTACTTTGAAGGTATGATGTATCACATACCCTGCGTCGTTTCTTGCTTTGGAAAGTGCCACTGCATGTCAAAAGATAAAATTTTCTACAGATTTTTCTACATCAGTGAAAAGTAATACAAATGTAATAGAAAAGCATTCGAATTCAGATTGGGCAGGGCTCTGAGCAACCTGATCTAACTGAAGATGTCCCTGCTTATTGAAGGGTTTTGGACTAGGTGATCTTTAAAGTTCCCTTCCAATCCAGACTGTTCTGTGAGTCATTGAAATGTAAGGCATTATAAAATGGAGGGAATCTGATCCCATACACTGAATATAGATAAATTAAATAGCATCTCTGGGATATTCATAACAGATTGACATTAGCAGTTTCCTTTCTGGTGACCTATATTGATTCCTTATAAAACCATATAAGCTCCTTCCAAAATTCCTTGCCATCTGGCCAATGGGAGAGGCAGGTGGTACCTCTTCTGTCTATGTGTTTAGGAACCTGAGGCTGTATTGGACCAGTTGGCACCATATTTTTCCTAGACTAGTCTCTCTCCTATGTTAATTTATTTTTAATTGTGTACTAAATACGTGGGGAATAAGTGAGGAGTATTTTTGTGCCAGGGTCTAAGCTTTCTTTTTCCATCACAGGGTGGCACTAAGGACCTTACAGGACTAAAACCTTTAGAAAAATGAGATCAGTTGTGCTATCTTTGCAATTTTCTCATGTATTTTAGAAGTTTGCCTATTTAACCTGTGCAACTTTAAGTCTTTTAAGTCTCCAAATTTCTTGTCCATTGTGTAAACTCAGGAAATCTCTCTAGAATTTACATGCTGAGTTGAATAATTATTCTTTGTTCTGCATATACTGAAAGGAATGATTTGTATGTGAACTTGACTAGAGAAATTGCCCCAAAATCAGATGGGGTTTTTTGTTTGTTTGTTCTTGTTGTTTTTTCTCCTCTTAGGACTTCTTTCAACTATCCTACGTGATTTTTAAGGTAGAATTTCTTGTATCTGTTTATAATTCTGCAGCTTATGCAACACTCTTGGTTAGTGTCACCTCTGACTTTTGATCCAGCTAAACTTCTGGAAGAATTTCCCCGTTGGCTGGAAAAACTTTCTGCACGCCATCATGGCAGCATTATTATAATTATTGACTCTATTGACCAAATACAGGTATGTCTTCAAAGTATTTGCCATTTGTCCATCTAAAGGAAATCTTGACTACTGTAATAGGTTCAGCCATAGCTATGTAATAGAAATATTAGTGTTTGTTTTGCTCTAAAGAGAACATACAGAAAATAGTTTTGTAAGAAGTGCAGTTGAGTTATTTTTGTAGATAAATTTTATGTTGGGTCGTTTGGTTTTTTTTCTTCTAAATTTATCTTAACACTTTAATTTTTGAGCAGTTTGGTTACATTACTTATCGAAAGATTCAAGGCTGTGAGCTGACTTATGGGGCTTGTAAATAGCCTTGTTTTTAGGAGGTGAACATTTCAGCAATAGTGTTCTATCTGCTTTATGTAGTACATAGTCGTGCTGATACTTATAATTGGATCATTTAGTACCGTCCCAAGAACTAGACCATGAATAATTTTTAAGGACACTGGAGAATTTAAGACTCCTTGCATTGAGTTGTGCAGTTAATGAAATGTATTAACTTCTGGCATTGTTTCGAACAATCTTTATATTAAGCAACCGCAATTTGTTTTTAAGCAAGCTGAGAAGCATATGAAGTGGTTGATAGATCCACTGCCAGTGAACGTGAGAGTGATTGTGTCAGTGAATGTAGAAACGTGTCCACAGGCTTGGAGGTATGTTATATTTCTGAGATGTTTCAAAGTAGCCTGGGTTAGAATTATTATTTTAAATTACAGTTACTCATTGAAGAGCAGACAGATTTGTCTAGATGTGGAGATTTAATAGGGTATGATTTTGCAACCTGTGAGACAAATGAGACCTTCTCTATTGTAGTCACAATGACAGATTTTAGCTGTTGGACAATCAGATTTCTGCTTTACTGTGATGGATCTATCCACACGACTGTATGAAAGATGATATTAAATGCAGTCAGATGCACATCAAGAACTGCAGTACCAGGATGTAGATTCAGGATAAGGTTAAAAGTGGAAATTTGACTTGAGAGAACTAGAATTTCATAGTAGCAGGGAACAGCTTCAATTACTGCTTTGATATAAATCTTTAAAAAGCTCTAGAGCTGTGATGCCTTTTCTTTCCTTTTGTGTGCTATTTAATAAGGTTCGAATATGACTTTGTTCTCTCTTACCAAAGGTTATGGCCCACTCTTCATCTTGATCCACTGAATTTCAAAGATGTTAAATCTCTCATTAATGCAGAATGTAGCTCTGCAAATGTTAAATTGACTAAAGAGCAGGTATGTCTGTTGTAGTTTTTCTAAAGTACCTTACTTTGCTATAACTTTTAATGAAAACATGGAAAAATGACATAAGCCCAGCTGCCAAGAGAAAGTATTATATTTAGCTAACTAAATACTATTGCTCAAGATAGCAATGGCTCCTAGCACTGAAACGCATATGGAGCAGCATAAATTTTTAACACATAAACAGTGCAGTTGCACGTGTTGCTGTGAATGTGTTATTTTATTTTAGCACACTAGAAGGTTTAGTTATTTTTAATTAATTATTATTGCATAATAATGTAGCAATGATTGGCCGAATGGGGAAAAGAGTATTTTACCTTTGTCATGGAGACTGATTCTGTAAGATAAGCCTCATGTTGGGATATAATGTTAGATCCTTACTCTTCATCTTAAATTCAAAAGGAAACTTTCACTCATATGCTCCTATAGCTAGAAAAATATGCAGTATTTTGTGCAGTAATTACCATGTCTTAGTGTTCAGATGTTACAGATAGAAGAATATCTAGAACTTTTAT
Organism: Pseudopipra pipra; assembly: GCF_036250125.1. Lineage (NCBI taxonomy): Eukaryota > Metazoa > Chordata > Aves > Passeriformes > Pipridae > Pseudopipra > Pseudopipra pipra. The sequence continues at coordinate 111,462,660 of NC_087549.1, forward strand.
TTTCTTGTCAAACAGTGAATGTTTTATTTGTTTGGTAAATTTCATCAGTTCACAGATTTTATTTAAAATGTTGTAGGAGAAGAAGCTTGAGAGACATTGTCGTTCTGCCACAACTTGCAATGCTTTGTATGTCACTCTCTTGGGCAAAACCATTGCTTGGTAAGTTGAGATGTTCTGGAACTTATTATGCTCATCACTAGATTAGAAGACTTTAGGTGGGTTTGTTAGCCTTTTGAAATACTTTCATTTAACCTGGAATGAATATTGTTAAGGAAACACAGTGGAGAAGTATGCAAAGTTTTCACCATTCACTGACTGCAAATGCAATAGGAAGAGAAATCAGAGAGTATACAGTCACCATTTTGATAATAAGTGAATCCAAATAGTTGTATCTTTTTTCAGCTCTTCTCTTTATATATATTTTTTAATGTTGTTCTTCTTCCTGGGTATGTCAGTTGCTCCAGTGCTTTTTAAAGGCGTTTGGAGAGTGTTGATATTGTTTTGTTAAACGGTTAAATTCAGGTGTGCTGTGTTTGTTGATGTACCAGATAGCTTGCCTCATAGATTTTTAAGGCTAAAAGGAAGTTCAACAACTGTTTAGTTTAACATCCTGCATATGATACTTAGCCTTATAATTCCTGCTGTGGAGAAAATTAATCTTCCCTCTTGTGCAAGAGAATACTTAATAAGTGCATTGGCTTATTATTAACCTAGACTTCATCTTGTTGAGAAAGATGCATTTTTAGTTAGGAGACTCCCAGAAGATGATACACTAATTGATAATTTACTCCGGGTGATTGATTTTCATTATTTTTGTTTCTGTTTTATGTTCTAGAAGGCTTAATTGCTCCTGAAAACATACTTTGTAAATGCATTAAATGAAACAGCATCGTATGGTTTTATCTTTATCCAACCTGATGTTCTTATTTTATACTCCTGCTGGAGGAAAGAACACTGCAATTTACTTTTTTGTACAGTAAAATGTTGCAGCTATTTAGAAAAATCAGACAATATGACAGAAAGTGGGTTCTGGAACTCACCTCTTCTGTGTTTAATCTCATCAGGTGCTGTGCACCTTTTGAACCCAGTAGGAATCCAGAGATAGAGCTCTTCAGTAGTTTCAATTGCAGCTTACTCAGCCAAATTTAATATGCTAAACTTTGCCCTTTTTGTCCTCCTGCTCAGTGTTGGAAATACAGGAAATATTGACGAAATCCTTCAACAGTGTTGCCAATGTCAAGACACAGTGTCACTGTACAGGCTCGTTCTGAGATCAATTCAAGAATCATTGCAGAGTGAAAAAGAGAAAGGCCTTTTGAGAGAGGTAAGCAGAAAATGCACCACTATTTCTACAGGTAATGTCTAGTCTTTCCTGTAAAGAATTTTTCTTAACTTAAAAGTAAATGTAAGTTTATATTGGTTCATATGTATGATTCAGAGATTAGTGTGTATTATTAGCATAGAAGGGACAATTTCATTAATCTAATTATTTCTGTTCTATAACTATAGAACATATGACTGCTTTGTGTTAAATATAGACTGAGCTGTTGTCTCACAAAATAAAGCAGAGTTTTTTCAGTATGATGTGATACAGAGTTAGCACTTCCTTGCTGATCACTACCCTGATCTGGTGATTAACTACATTGAGTATAGTAAATGCAGTCAAAACATAGTATCTTGTGAATACAGGGCACTGCTTATTACATTTTTGACTTCTCTTCCTACCTTTACAGAATTTCCCTCTTGTGTGAAACATTTTTTCTTATTAAGACAAGATACTCAATAATTGCTACTTCTTTGGTAATAGCAGCATAACAACCTTCATCTTATTTTACTTAGATGGAAGTTCCTCATGATAAGTTATTTTTCCCCAGTGTTTTAGAGGAAAGTCTAAGGAGCCATTTGTTTATCCCAGTGTCCCATTTGGTGCTTCATCTATTAGAATATTAATCCATTAGCACTGAGGACTCTTCTTTGAGAAGAGAAGAGGGAAAGGGCTTGTGTAGGCAGGATATTTTTTCCTTTGGCTATAAAGTTATCACAGCAATAAACTGTATTTTTCTTGACATTTCAGTGTAACTAAGCTCTGCAGCAAATATTGCTAACCATAAAATGTGATTTCTGCTCTCTGTAGATACTGTGTGTCATTGGTGTCAGCCACAACGGCATGAGTGAGTCAGAGCTGATGGAGCTTTATCCTGAGCTGACTTCTGCAGTCTTAGCCTCACTCCTTCACAGCCTGCACAAAATGTGTTTGCTGACATATGGCTGTGGTTTGCTGAAGTTCCAACACCTCCAGGTAATTCTGAACATGTGCAAGTGAAACTCCCCACCCCCCACCAATGCCAACCTCTGTTTTTAGATAAGTTCTGTTGTTAACTAGGTAGGCCTTGATGTTTGCTCATCCATTCTCCTTAACATCTGATTTGATTTAGAATCACGTTGAAAACTACTAGAGCTGTGATATCAATATTGTTGAAAATCTGATCTTTCAGATCTTCATAAATTTCTGATCTATTAGTTATTAACTCTTTGTGTCCTAGAAAAAACTGGTTCCACAAAAAAAACCCAAGAAGAATTGAAAGAGAAGGGAATATTGCCTGAATAACCAGAGCTTTGATCTAATATAATACAATCTGTTTGCAGTGCCTGTGTCATTGAGAGATTTTCATTCTATAAAATAAAATGTATTTCATCTTGCATAACACTCTGTGTATCATCGCCACTTAAGCAAATTAAATGCATTCCCTTTTTTTTAATTATCCTTACTTTCAGGCTTGGGAGATGGTGAAACTAGAGTATATGGAAGAAGGTGAAAATGTTATTTCTGCCTATAGACAAAAACTAGTGGAGTATTTCACCATGCAGTTAAGGTAGGTCAGAATTCCATAAGAAGTCCTAAATTGCCTCATAGATATTTTTTTTCTTCATATTCCTTCTTTGGCTGAGTTTAATAAATTGTTATGGCAAAATAACTCTGCAAAACCCTAGTTGTCAGTTTAGAAGTTTTATTGGTATGTTGCTTTTTAATCTTGGAATAGAATGAGGACTGTGAAGGAGAATGGGCTATGATAAAGATAGAGTTATGAGGTGAAAACATAGGACATGAATTTATACCATATCAGTTATTTTGTACCTGACCCCATGTGGATTTTTAACTCCCGGTGAATGCTAGGAAATTTGAGGTTGCTTGGAACTTGAAGTTCATGTCCAGCTTGCAAACTGCTTTGCATTTACATCCTGAGTTAGTGTGTCCCAGCTGTGGGCTGCTGCTTACTGCTCCTCTGAGCATCCACTGTTGGGTAGTAGAAAGCCAAGAGAGCCACAGCATGGCAGACAGAGGGGGCACAAAGGGGCACTGGGCTGCTGGAGGGCTGCAGTCCTGCTGGCAGGCACACAATAGCCCATATGGGATGGAGAAGCAGCTTCCTGTGGAGTGCCTGGGGGTTCCAATGCCTTCTGAGGTGAAATTAAAATGAATATGTAAGAAAATGGAGTACCTAGGTCTTATAGTAATCTGTCTGTTTAGACATTCATGTATGGCAATTGTATGCTTGCCTAGTTTTCATGTCAAATTGACAAGTTCTTCTGGGCCTCTTGGGGTTTTAATTTTAATTTGTTATTCTTTCAATAGTCGAGACCGGGTGACTTGGAGAAGCGCAGATGAACTTCCCTGGCTCTTCCAACAGCAGAGTGATAAGCAAAAGCTACACAAGTGTCTTTTGAATCTCTTTGTATCCCAAAACCTTTACAAAAGGTACAAAGGTAGCCACTGCTTTGGGGCTTATAAACATTTCAAAGTAATTTTTTGTCAGTATAAATCAAAAAGTGACAGATGCAGATTAAAAGTACTTAAGTAACAGAGGTTGAAGTGCTAAATGCTGTTTTCGTGTAAATAATCTATTTTTTCTATTCTGTTACACCTGGGGGTTGGTAAAGGGATAATATTGCTGTTGAATAGCATTAGTCTCCATGAGTTGTCTCTGTAGATGCTGTAGCATAAAGACAATGTTTGTGCATATGGCCCTTTTTTTTCGAAGCTAGTGTCAGTCTGAATAGAGGGTTATCAAAGATAAGATGAGATTCTTATTTCCTTGTTAAAACAGGGGACATTTTGCAGAATTGCTGAGTTACTGGCAGCTGGTTGGGAAAGATAAAAGCTCTATGGCAGCTGAGTATTTTGACTCTCTGAAAGAATATGAAAAAAACTGTGAGGGAGAGGAAAGTATGATCTGCCTGGCTGATCTTTATGAGACCCTGGGACGGTTTCTTAAGGACCTAGGTCTTCTCAGTCAGGTAAGTACGTTTAGAGATTGTTGTAACAGCAAAAAGGCAAACTAAGTGGAGCTCAGTGTGTACTTTCTATTGCAGTTGATAAATTATTGTAGCATGTATGATGCTGCCTGCTGCCATCATACTCTGAACTTGGTTGTTACAGGCTGTAGCTCCTCTGCAGCGGTCTCTGGAGATTCGAGAGACTGCGCTGGATCCAGACCACCCAAGGGTGGCACAGTCACTTCACCAGCTAGCAGGAGTGTATGTTCAGTGGAAGAAGTTTGGAAATGCTGAGCAATTGTATAAACAGGCACTGGAAATCTCTGAAAATGCATATGGAGCTGAACACCCTCGGGTAGCCCGTGAACTTGATGCACTTGCAACCTTGTACCAAAAGCAGAACAAGTAAGCTTAAATACACTGCTCTTTTTCTTTTATGTGGAGATAGTACAAGAAAAGTAACAGGAAATATTTTCTTCCTGAAGCCAGAACTTTTCTTTGGTTCTTTTTTTGAGTTAATGTGTTCTAATGCAAACATGAGCATCCCCTCTCTATTCTTGTAGCAGGCCACCTAGGAGGGGCCTACTTTTGTGTTTAGTTAAACAAAAAACTTGTAGAGATAAAGGAGTAGTATTGTCTGGCCCTTGGCAGTTTGGGTGTTTTTATCTGTGACAAAAAGTGTGATTGTGTTCAAGATTCCTAAATTCTCAAATCTGTACCCTCAAGTAACTTAGAAGCTTTCCAGCATACTCATTGATGCTACATTTGACATCCTTCTAACACTACAAATAACTATTTTCAGATATGAACAAGCTGAGCAACTGAGGAAAAAGTCCTTCAAAATACGCCAAAAAGCAGCAAGGCAGAAAGGCAGTTTGGTAAGGAAATGTGTGATATTTAAAAAGAAGTGCAGGGCATGTTGCGACTCTGCTAAAGAGATGATAAAATTTGTCTGCAGAGCTGACAAAGCTCGAGGGCTTTTGATAATTGTGGGCATAGGTAGTGAAGTAGCTTAGCAGCAGCTTTGGTAACTGCCCTTTCAACTCTGCTGGAAGTGGAGATGTATCAGTGCGACTGGAAGAGAGTTGAGAGAGATGGAAAAGAAAGAAGTGGATATATATGTTTCAGGGGTGCAGAATTACTGCTGATACCATTGTCTGTCAAAGTGGCAAGGGAAAAAGATGTTCTCCAGAATAGCTGAGGCATTTATCCTACCAGTAAATACAGTGCTTACTGCAATGGAAAATCCCAGTAATGATATTAGGTAACATACTGAGTTTTTATCTGTTTTTTGTTTCTGTGTTGTTTTCCAGCTTCAGGGTTCCTCTTGTCATTCTTGAGCTAAGGGTTTGTCATGTAATGCCTGTACTGTAAGAGTTCAGCTAATAATTCCAGAGCTCTAGTTGTTGCTCTAATGAAAGTAGTAAAAAGCCATAAAAATATTGCTATTTCCACAGTGCTTAAATACAAATGAATTTGGTTCATAAAGATTTGGTCCATTTCTGTAATGAGTTCTGCTGCACAAATATTTTTATTAAGACTGCAAAGATCAAAAATAGGCAGAGTGCGTAACAACAGCCACACTTTTTACTTGTGATTCATTTTGCATGTAAGCATTAACTTGGCAGCCCATTTTACAAAGATCCATGTGATGCCTTGAGTAATACTGTAAAAGCATTTGTATATGGTGTTTGGTGTTGGAGATTATATTGATTTGAAGTTTTGAGCTTATAAACTTAAGAATTTGGTCTGAATTGGTTGTTTGAGCTGTGAAGTTTGTGCAAATTAGCATGTTTGATGCAGGGACAACGGTTCATGTGACAGCACAGTAACTTGAATTGCCTAGGAATTTTCACCAAACTTTCACATTTTAGTTACATTATAAATAAGCATGTGCCATGTAGCTCGAAAAAAGAACCTAAATAGGATTATTGTGCTTCTTTTGATTTTCTGTCTTGAGTGTTAAACTTTAAAAGTAATGGTGATTGGCTTACATTGCTTTGTTCTTTGCGTAGTGTGGCTTTGCTCTGCTGCGTCAAAGAGCCCTGCAACTGGAAGAGCTCACATTGGGCAAGGATACACCAGATAATGCTCGAACCCTTAATGAGCTTGGAGTCCTCTACTACCTGCAGAATAATCTTGAGTAAGTTGTAGTAATTGTGACACCTCCACTGAGTGGTCTCAGAGGTCTAAATGGGGACAAAGCATGGAGAACTAGCATTAAATGTCAGGATGAGGAACTGCCTAGTTATAATGGATGCTGTCAGTCTTACGGGGGAATCACCCATTGTTTTGACAGAGGAGCTGCTGTAATCCTGTAATGGAATAGTAATACACGACTGCAGTGAGATAAAATATGCCCTTTGCTTGAGTTGGTAGCATTATGCAGTCTTTTCTACTTTGACAGTTCTCACAGATTCTGCTGTGAGAATCTAGCTCATGACATATATAAAATCCATTCCAATCTCTCCCCCATTGGCATGAAAGCTGTCTGTTGAACACTTTAACATGTTTTACAGCCTTTAAAGTTACTTGAGAAATGTGTTGTGTGTCCTAAACCTTCACCTCATATGTCACGATTGCTTTATCCCTGGAAGTACTTGATTACTATGAGGAGTTGCCCAGAAGTCTGAAGAATGTTTTGAAGATGGAGGTTGAATTAAAGAAGAGAATAGCTATGGGGGCGTATAATCTGTTAGATGGGCAGCACTAACAGATTTTAGTCCTTAATGGGGGGGATCCATGTTTGCACAGAAATACATTAACTATCTCTCTGTCTACATCCATCCTAGCAGGATGTATAGTTCCACACTGCATAAAAGAATTGCTGATTTGGCATTTGCTTATTTCAAGGAAAGTCCATTACCAGCTGGCAGCACCTGTGAAGCTTCCAAGCCTGAGTTTGTTCTGTTTCAAACTTCAGCCTGTAGAGATATTACAATAATGTTAAAATATTGCTGAACAAATATGTTCTGTAGGACAGCGGAGCTTTTCCTGAAGCGCTCCTTGGAAATGAGAGAGAGAGTCCTGGGATCCGACCATCCAGACTGTGCACAGTCTTTGAACAACCTGGCAGCCTTGTACAATGAGAAGAAGCACTATGACAAGGCTGAGGAACTCTATGAGAAAGCTTTGGACATCAGGAGGAGAGCATTGGCTCCAGATCATCCCTCCTTGGCTTACACTGTGAAACACCTGGCAGTGCTGTACAAAAAGATGGTGAGCACAAGCCTGTTACCTTTTCTTAGCATGTGAATGAACTGTAATGCCTTCCATTGTTACCATCTTCAATCCAAAGAGTGGAGCATGGGAATTCTGTCAGCTATTGGTGTTCTAAATACATGCATAAAATATGTAGTAAAATGGCCTCAGAATGCTTCCAAAGAGCCCAGTAGCACTTTCAAAACACACCTTATTTAAAGAAAAGCTATTTCTGATTAATGTCCTCAGTGTCCTGCATGCTCAGTATTCACCACGAAGAATTTCTGGTTTAGCGTAGTGAATGTTTTAGCTGCAAGTGAGGGAAGCTCTTCCTAGCTGTATTTGAGTTCTCCACTGTCTGCTATGTGACATCCACATACAAGAGTTTGGTCAATTATGCCCTAATGGAAAAATCATGTTTAAGGGTATACAAATAGTTCTTTTTACACAATGACCTTGAACATTACAGTCCAATTGAGGGTAACTTGAAGGCTTATGAGGGAGATGCTATTTTACAGATAAACTGTCTGGCTGAGCCATCTTTAGCTTATGTTGACCTACTGAAAGATGAGGGTTGCTCCCCTGTAAAATGCACTGTGGGGAATAACATGTGTTAATGCAGTACAAACTGCATTTCATAATTTTAAAATGTTTTATGAATATTTGTGTTTGTAGATGGTTGTTCTAACTATTTGATATTATCAGTGTAATAGTGATACACAGTTTCCAACTCTTGAGCCAAGATCAAGTTCAGTGGATGACAAACATTTTATTATTTTACTGTTCTTCAAAGAGAAAAAAACCCCTTGAAGATAATCCCTTGGATCAAATGTGCCTGTGTTTTTTCTAAATAATTATTATCTGCTATTCTGTGCATTAAATGGTTTGGGGTCATATATTCTCTGCTCGCTTCAGCTTCTAAATTTCCTGCTGCTAGAAACTGCAAAAACACTCAATATTTGCATCAAAAAACTCTTTGCCAGTTTGAAGAAGCACAAATTAAAATCCAGTGGAGAAAATTATTTTGATTAAAGTACAACTGAAAATTCTTTTTAAGAGCTTTCTCAATGAGACACTTGTGGGGAAAAATTAAATTAAGAAAGGAAGAAATAGACATAGATAAGAAGCATGTTAACTGGGAGTTGAATATGCTCAGTATTTTGGAAAATTAGGTCATAATAAATATTCATGATAAACAATCTGTGCAAAATATAACTATTAATTAACCAAAGTTAACCCCTTATTCTAGAAACAGTTACATCTTCTCCAAGGCTTTTGTTTAAAATAGGTTTTACTGTTACTATCTTGATACAAGAGAAATGAATAATTTTTTTCCCCTGTTATTTCTAGGGAAAACTTGACAAGGCTGTTCCTTTGTATGAGCTAGCAGTTGAAATTCGACAGAAGTCATTTGGCCCAAAACACCCTAGTGTAGCAACTGCACTGGTAAATCTGGCTGTCCTTTATTGTCAGATGGTAAGTTTTTCATGCCTAACATGTTTATTTTTCCTGTCCTAGACTTTTTTATGATTTGTACCTAAATGAAACCAAAGAAACTTGATTGCGTTTAAAAGGGGAATTCCTTGTAAGACTTGCATAACTAAAAACCTGAGAAGGCTGCAGACTTTCTAGCCTGCAACTAATATGAGATTCAATGGAGATGCAATCCACTTGTCGAATTCCTTAGCATCAATAGGAGGGAGTTTGTTTTCTTGTTTCCTGGATTTCTGCAATCTGTATATCTGATTTTTAAACAGGGATTAAAGCTGCCTTAGGTAAAATCAAAGAGCATCTGGTAAATCTTTCAGGACTGAGATTTTCAGAACTGCACGGGAAGTCCAAACCCTAATTAGAATTAGTGGGAATTGCATTTGCAAGTGCAAGCCAATTGCTTTGACAATCTCAATGATCATCCGCATGTGTCAGTAGTATTGAGAACTCAAAACACCTTGCTGGTTAAATATGCATGACATTGCATCTAGAATGCTTTGATACTGTGTTGGCAAAAAAAAAGGAAAAGCAAATGTAATACACATCTGTAACAAAAAAACCTTTCTACTACCCAAAGAAAAAGCAGATTGAAGCTTTGCCTCTTTATGAACGTGCATTAAAGATTTATGAAGACAGCTTTGGCCACATGCATCCTCGCGTAGGGGAAACACTGAAAAACTTGGCAGTGCTAAGGTAAGATTATACGCTTCAACCCTATAAAAGCAAATTACTGCATGAAACAAAACATCCTGGGCTTGTGTACTTGCTAGGAAAGTAGAGAGCTTTAAGTACTCTATGGTGTGTATTTCAATTTAAATGATTTGAGAGACTTTTTTTTCAACTGTGTTTTACTCTTTTCCAAAGCTATGAAAGGGGAGACTTTGAGAAGGCAGCTGAACTTTACAAGAGAGCTATGGAAATAAAAGAAGCAGAGACTTTGTTGATAGGTGGTAAAGCAACTTCTCGACACTCATCGAGTGGAGACACATTCAGCTTAAAAAGTGCATTATCACCAAATATTTTCATGGAACACGGACAAAGGTGATATGAACCTGCTCCAAGAAAATGCAGTGTCTGTTGGTATTTTAAAGCAGACAGAAAATTTGCAAGACAAATCCATTTTTCCAAGGATTACATACTGTTTTGGTACTGACACCTGTCTTCATGAATGACAGGGAAACAAATGTTTCAGCTTGAAATCCTCCAACTTTGCAGGCTGTATGGTACGAAGTGAGCTGCTTTCATTGTATATAGGTGCACATATTAGTTGCTAGCTCAAGTTATAGGTAATACCAAGAACATGGACTTGATACCTCTTAGCCTAAGTGGCAGGATTCTAACAAGTTAAGCTGAACCCCTTGTATAAACTCTATGGGGTAGTTCTTATTTCTGTGCTGTAATAGCATGGCTTAGAGGATTTGTGTATTTTTGCTTCATCAGTCCTTTCTCCCTTTTCAGAAGCCTTTAAAGTTGTTTCTGAAGAGATGGTAACTTTGAAAAATTTTTGAAAATACAGTTCCACCAAAAGTTTTGCCTGCAGGGTTATTTCAGCTTTAAGCAAACTTGCATTCAAGGGACTTGTGCAAAATTAATTGCTTTCCTTGGGAAGCTAACGTATCTAAATATATCATCATCTACAGTTAAAGCTGTTGTCAGATTCCACTCTGTTCAGTAAAAATATTTCCAGTGAGGAATTGGAATGATTATGACCCAATTCCCTGTTGTTAAACCTTTAGTGATACTTTCACTATTTAATCTCACTGAATCCCTTAAAATACAACAATGTATTTGCTGGGATAACCTAGTGATTCAAAATAGTTTGCCATCAGATAAAGAGATGATAAACCAACCTACCTGCCTCTTGTATTTCTTAACACCGTAGTCATGTGGAAGAATCAGTTTGAAGTCTGTTCTCATACAGTGCACAAATCCATGAATCAATTTAAATACATACTTTTTATTAAAAAATGAATATAAGTGGAAAATTAATTGAAACCTTACTATAATGTTTCAGAGGCAACTAATGTAAAGACTTATTTGATCCAGTTTGAAAAATGCAAATGGTCTTCAGCTCCAAGGGGTACTTACCTTGCACCCTGTGTTTTCCCTCTTTTGGAGCAGAATTAAATATAGCCCATTTCAGCCCTTATTCTAGTTAGGAGGAATTTAATATTTTAATAAGGCTCTAACTTGGCAAAAAAACCAGTATCTGAAACTGACAGCACAAATATACAGCTCAAATTTGATTTTTAAGATGAAGATTTAGTTTGAAAAAAAAATTCAAAAATAGCTCTTGAAGATATTATGATACAGCAACAAGAGTTGGCACTTCCTAATAGCTCTCTGGATATTTTCCTCTTATTCAGAAAGTGGGTTTTTAATCAAAGCAGGAATTTGACCACTGTATTCCAGCCACCTTGAAGAGTTTTGAAAATAGGAAAGTTTCTTTGCAGGATTGTTACCAACTAAGGAGAGGGGCAAAAGGGAAAACAAACACCAACCAAAAACCCTCAACCTACTTAGTGTGTGTGTGTTTCTGTTGCCTCCTCTCCCTAGATCTGGTAAATCCCTTCTCTGAAGAATTACCAGATATCTCGTCTGTCACCTCTGTTCTGATTTTAACATGTAAAATGATGTATCTTGCTCTCCTGAATAGTTTTCCTTAATGTTTCTGATTTAAATAAGAAGCAACTTTCTAGATCTGCAGTGTTACATTAGACTTGACTACAGAAAGTAAAGCAGGATCACGTAGGACTAAGAATCCTATGGCCGTGTGTCAGCTGTAGCCACTGTGTGCTCACAAGACAGCTGTCCCTGCAGTTGCACCTCATGGACAGTAAGGAAAAGTAATTTATATATATGATGTATGCCAGGTAATAATTCTGTGTAGGATAATTCCTCCTCAAAACTGAGGGTCACCAGCTTCAAGGGAGATTTAATTACACAGTCAGAATATCAAGATTTTATTCATCAACATTCATGCGACACTGTAAAAACTGAAAACTTCTTTTATAAGACTGCCAAATAAAGCTGGACTTAACCATGGCAATGTGCTTTAATTTGTTAGTTCGTAACAAAAGAAGTAATAAATTTTCTATTATATTTTACAGTTGGAGTAGATTATACTTGTAAATGTCTTTTTAATTAAAAAAAGAATCCTTAAAATTTGGTTTTTTTGATGCTGTTTATTTTTAAATAACTTAACCATTGGCACATACAATCATCTTAATGTATTTTCTGATTATTTCAAATTTTTTGTGTATATACAAGTTGAAAGTCTGAAAGTAACATGAGAACCATTTTGTTTACTCTGTAATTGGACATACAAAAGTATATTAATTTGCTCATAAAAGTGTATGTGACGTTGCCTCTTGTAAAGCTGTCAATCATGTGATAGCAGTCATGTCAGCCAAACAGTTAAGACTCCAGATGAGCTGAGCTGTTGTAGAAATGAGTTCAGCCATTTGCCTCAGGATCTCCAGAGCCAGGTGTGTGCCTCACTGTTATTGTTCCCAACAAAAAGATGAAGTCACATAGAAATGTAAGTAATGCTTAAAATGACACTTGGATGAAGCTAACACAGACTTGGTAACACAGATTCAAGTATGAACCTTTCTAATGGTCTCATTTTTCTATTTCCCATCCCTCTTTACAGTTCATTCTGAGATCTGGTTTCTCCAAAACTGAACTCAATTAAAAAAACCAAACCAACCAACCAAAAAACCCAGTTCCATTTTACAGTATAATGCAACCCACTCAAAACCCACCTAAAACCTCCCTCACTACCTTCAGAGATGATTTTTATGTGTATAATACAACCTGATGTCAGCTGTGGAGGAAACAGATTTTGAAGCCTGTAACCATTGCTAAAGAAGTGAAACATTTTTTCACTAAGTATTCATTCAGCTGCCCTAAGCAGCAGAAGCACCACCACAATATTGCGATCTCTTTACATGTTGCTGGGATACTGCTACTACCATCACTAGCTGGTTCTGTGTTGGCTGCATCATGCTGTGGAAAAGTTTTTTGAAGAGCCCAACTTGGAAATACCTGTATTATACTGAGAATTACCTTCTAAGGTAATTTCTGAAATTTACCTTCTAAGCCAAACTGAAATAATGATCAAGTTCTGGATCAGACGGCCACAGTAGTTAAAATATTTTAAATTGATCCTTCCAGTTCTGCAGGGTACTGGCACTATAGGATGTAGTTTAACATGTGGTAATTCCTTCATATAGCCCATATGATGGGAAGGGATCAGAATTACAGCTAAACTTTCAATAACCAACAAAAATATATTATTTAGATTTTAGAAGAGAGAGACAAAATCTCCTGTTCTTTCCAATGTTGCCCGTACTTTTGTTTATGAAAAGCATCTGCCAGCTGAAATAGTGGCATGCTAATATACAGTCTGCTAATATAATACTAACAAAAAGACTTCACCTTCTTACAATATACTCAAAACATTATCCTATAGGAGCTATTTGAGGACAAGCAGTAGTAAGACATTGATAAAAGTAAGAAAGTTTAAAAAAAAAACCATCCCAGAGATATTTAAGGCAGATGAAAAGGCTTAAACGTTCTGATTACTCAGAAAAAGAAGCCACAGCACGATCCATGCAAAGAATTTAGACCAGTGAACAACAACCAAGGACAAGTGCCAGGAAAATCAGGAGCAGCAACATGAGTGAGGCACTGTCATCTGCCCTACACCTTCTCAGTCCACTCCAGCAGATTTCATCTTTCCCTTGTCCTATACTAGGTACTATTCTCATCACATGATAGGGCATATAATGTGCTATGCCTGCTTTTGTTAGTTTGTTCATCTCAGCCTTGGCCATATTGATCACCATAACTGGTCTACTCTGGCTTCCAACCGGGAGACCTGGAGACACACCATCTATAACGCTGCTATTTCCTTTGAGAAAGCACGCAGGGTCACCCTTGAGGAGAAAAGGCAACGCAGAAAGAATCGTGCCTTGCAGAATACACCATCTAAGGAGTCTTTCTGCTGTGCCTTTTGCAACTGGACATGCCTGTCTCGTATTGGCCTTTTTAGCCACCAGCCCGCTTGTGACAAACGTGGGTAGAGACCTTTCCCAAATCTTCGTTCGCGAAGCCCAGCCATGAAAATCATGTCCTTTTATTTTCTACTGAATATCTGGACACTAGCAATGCTGAGAAACTAAAATTTACAGTAGCACAACTCTGTATGGTAAAGAGTGACTAGACAACAGAATATGAACAATGTAAATCTGTGTCCTTCCTGCCCCTGTAACAGTTCCACTTCTTTAGAAAGGTAAAGGTAAGCTTCACTGGAGATAAAAAAAGAAAAAAAGGAAGAAGACTGGTCTTCTCAAAATCCATGTTGATCTGAAGTTGTACTTAATATTTATTTTTCTACATGTTTCTCATTTTGGCCATGAGTTCTTCCAGGCTTTCTTCAGCCTCTGCTACCGTTTCCTTCATTATCAAATTCTCTTCCTATTAGGAACAGGAAGAAAAAGTTGGCAAAAAAATAGCAAACAACAATCCCCGCACAAATTAGCTTTACTGCCTTTACACCACACCATTTTCCTAGATCCAGGCACTTGATTGCAAGATTAGGCCTAAGTGATTATACGCTTAAACTGTAAACTGTTTCACTTTGGAGTTAGAATGTTCTGGCCGCAAGACATACAGATTCTGTGTTTCCCAGGTATACTAATTGCTCTTTGACTACATACAGTTTTAAAAGATAAATATGGTAAAAATTAATTAGTCACCAAAAAGCAACTGAGAAATTCACATTTGTTTTCCTTCTACCAGCCCCGAAAAGCATTTATTCTTATCACCTCAAAACTACATTCACACCAGCTTCCATACTTAAAGAAATATATTTCATAGAAACACAAAATCATCTGCACTAATCAGATGTACTGAGGTCCAGTTTCACTGGAACTGTTCAAGATGGAATTTTATTTTAGGTTTAAAGGCTACCAAGCTAGCTGGTAGTATAAAGTTAATCTACAACATGTATTTCTCAAAAATTCATAAAGAACAAATATGTTACCTTTTCTGGGATAGTATATGCTACAGTAATTCCCTCAGGAAGGTCGGGTACCGGGCCAGATGCAGCCTTCAGCTCATCTACTGAAGTTTCTGATACTAATTCGATGCCTTTGCATTAAAAGCAAACAAGAACTCCATTAAAAGGTAGAAGAAAAAGTTCTTTAATAACCAAGCTATCACAGTAAGTAAGAGGTAAGCTGCAGCTTCTTTTCCAAAACAGAGAAAAATTAAAAGCAGAAAGACCTTTGATTTCAACCTCTTCCTTCCACTATCAATACAAAATATCTTCCCTTTACAATACATGAAACAGTTCTATATATGTAACTTATGGACAAGAATGGCACCTCTTCTTTGTCCTTACTATTTAAATCTTACTATGTGGACACCTCTGCCAATGGTAACATAAGATTATTTTTTAGATCATATAATAAACAGAATTTATACCCCTGTTCTTGAAACAGTTATATAAAACACATTTACCATTCCTTAAGACAATTCCTTCTAATTTAAAGCCCTCAAAGGAATATAAAATTCCACGGGATGCCTCAGCACAGTGGTTATGGAAATGACAAATGCTCTCAGTATATTTAAAAGGAATATACAATTAATACATTTTCTCACATCTCTCTCATCTTCAGACCATCTTTTAAGAAAGTCTTTTACTCAAGCAGCAGTTACATTTTGAGCCTAAAACCTGCACACTGCATCAAAAACACATCATCAGGTTGTGTTAAAATTATTGTCAAAACCTGTGAAAAGCCAGCAGTAATTGCGCAGTATAAGTTACAAAAAATAGGAACTGTAAGAATTCTATGTACCCTACAGTTTGTTCACCCAAATTGAATCTTGGTACTGGGAACATCATTTAGTCTCCAGTTGATGACTTACCCCAGTCATTGTCTTCGTGTACTATTTCATCTTCCTTTTCAATTACTTCTTGTTTTGGTTGTGCAGCTTCTTTTTTCTGAAGGAAAACCACAAAAAGATAAAAACCATAATAAGCAAAATGTAATAGTCAAATTTCCAACAACAGCAAAGAAGATCAAATCTAATATTCATGTTTCTTTCAATATTTAAGATAAGCAGTCACAGTTTAGAACTTTGTTAGCCATAAAAAAGGCAGAATACCTGCTGCTTAAAAAAAAAGCTAAACCCATTAACACTCAGAAACACAGGACTGCCAGAAAGGTTGAGCAATTATGTCCAAGAAAATATTACTTAACTGAATGCAAGCCCTTCTTCCTACCCTTTGCTTTAAGATAACTCTACATACTGTATATTTAGAAACATGTGCAACCATCTCAGGACAAGGCTGCTGAAAACTGGAGTAGCAATTAACGTTTTCTTTTACTACAGATTTGTATCTTGCATTGTTCTTAAGATTTTAAGAAAGGGAAAAAAAGAAAACCCAAATCATTTTTACCTTATAATTTTCTTGCTGTTTTCTGCAATTGTGGTCGCTACATTGTGGGTTTGGCTTCATAGACATAGTTGGGAAGAAATCCTGCATTGCATTGTAACCAAGATAATAACTCACAGTACCAAAATTTAACAGGTATCTAGAAACACAGAGAAAGAAGGAGCTTACATACAACAATTTATATTATATTTATGCAAACCTAAAACTTCAGTTGCTCAAGGAATAATTTTCCCTCATAGAACTTTTAGAATATACTCACACTACTGCAGTTGTAAAGAGTTACTGTAATTGTCTTAAATAAGCTGTAGTCACCTAACAACAGCATAATTGGACCAATATAGAATCCAATTCTCTTCTGGTCTAAGTGTGTGAGAACACATCAGCTACACTCAGAAGTATGTTTAGAGTAGCATGTAAGCAGTTTCCTCCTGTGCCTTAAACCATTGCTGAAAACACTGAGGTTCCCTGTATTACAATGTGGAAATTTTAAACACCTGATCAGAACCAGTTTAATAATCTTTATTGTAGGGTCCAATTTGCAATCAAAATAAAGATTCAAATTAAGCTGCAATGTTTGCATTCTTCATTCAAGAAAAACATCTCTCTGGACAATTGAAAATGGAGCTTTGTTGTTTATAGGCACACTTGCAAACAGTACTTTTATTCGTTGTAACTAGAAATTTTTGGGTAATGGACAAAACCAAGCTAAGGCTAAAAGCAGGCTAAATACAATCTTATTCTCAAAGATGCTTGTAAAACACTCTGTGTCATTTTGAAAATGAGCACAAAGTTCTTCAAATATTTTCCTTGCTGATACATGCAATTCTTTTAGCAGTTGGAGTCATGCAACATTACTTTTTGAAAATACTAAAATAAGTCATATTGCTTTATAACAGATTTTTACAAACACTGTAAGGGAAATAATTTATTCTTTGTCCATGTACAAAATTTCAAAGACAAGTCAGCACTGTAGCATTTTTTGTATATAACTTAATGATGTCAAATCAGAGCATGTTTAAATGCAGAAGTAAGAAAAAAATGTGCATCTGTGTATGCAGTGAAAGAAATTCTTCTGAAAACCCTGAAACTGTTTCTTACCCTACTGCTATTTAAAGTAGCAGTTCCAAAGCAAACACAGCAATGTTTCAAGCAGTGTATACTTCAGCACTGTCCAATCATGCCAATACCATCAGGAAACAGGCCACAGACATTTAAAAAGAACCAGACCCATCATTATGAGAAGTTCTTTCAGGTTTTTCTTCTCTTATTGGGCTGTAAATCGAATAGCAACAACTCAAGTCACTTACTTCAGAACATTTTGTACCAGCATTCCTGCCACAACACCCATAGTTGTAGGAAGACTGGCTGCACAAACTCCCTCTCGTTTCAATGTCTTCTCATCGATATTTGCAGCAACTACAAGTGGAGGAGCACACTGAAGGGAAATAAAGAAACTGAGTTTAAAAGAAGTTTTAAAGAAATCCCACAGATCACACAAAATCTTAAGCTACTGAATCAGCTGTGCCAGGATCACTCTCACTAGCCAGCTAATCTCCATATTCCCAGTCCTGCTTTAAAAGGCAAATGAGCAATTCGGCAGAGCGCTGCGTACCGCGAAACAAGCGGATTCACCAGGTATGATCAGCTGTATGTGTCCTGAAACTGCATTTTCACTGACTCCAGATTCCATCCAGATTTGACCAAGTTCATTGCAGGCCTTATAAACACAGAAACACACACATCAGCACTGCAAAAGTTTAATGAAAAGAAAAGAAACCCAAACAATGTGGTAAATTGAGTGTGATTAAACACATCCATCTCCCTGCTTTAAGACAAAAAGGCTATGATCAGAAAAAGGGGCATGAAGAGATAGAAATTATTTATCAGAGTCAAAGGACAAATCAAAAGGCAAATTGAAGTTGACCTCAGAAAGCTAGCCCATTGTGCTTTCCTGAGGACCTGAGATTTTTTAACAAATACAGACATTAGTGATCCAGTTACAGCACACTGCAGAATCTAATCATACAATCTACTTTTACAGGCTTGGATACAGTATATCTGTGTACCTTCCCTGCCTGCAATTTATGGATCCAGTCAGCTGGAGGATAACAGAAAACATACATTTGGCATGTACCCTACGTTGGCTGCTACTATAAAGAAAAACAATTTGATTAGGTACACAGCATTAAGTCATTTTTAGTATACAGAAAGTCATATGTAGTATACAATTAGCTATAGACAGTCTTTAAAAAGTTTGTAAGATTTAACATACCAGCCTTTAAAAATACCTTTACATAAACAAGATAATCTGGAAAGACAGAGAGAGTTTATGACACTTTACTCTTTTATGAACCATTAGCTGCTAGTAACTTAAAAGTCTACAGTTATATTTGGGTTTTATAAGAACTGGGAAAAAGCTCAGATTCAGTTTCCTTAAACCAAGGAAACATTTCTTAGAAGATTCTTTTTAAATTCCTGTCTTTTCTGCAGTCCCCACAGTTCCTAACATTGCTACAGGAGAAAATAGACTTCCACAAGCTCACGCCTTCGATGGCCTTACCGTGTTAATCGCCATGCGAGCTTCAAAGTTGTCTACACAGCTTAGAACAAGGTCAACAGGTTTCCCTTCCTCCAGTGCACCATTACTGAAATAAGCATCACAAAGTTTGCATGAAATTGCTGGCAGAACAAAATACCAACGTGGCAAGCAACATGCCTGCTTCTAGAGTACAGAAGCCCAGGGGAAGCGAATTTGTAACAAAACTTGTGCAAATGCAGAATAGCGTACAAACAGCATCTCTGATCTACAGAAGAAACAACAGCTGAAGCTGGGATTTAATATATGGGCATTTTAGACTCAAAGAAGTTTTATATAGAAAACACTCACAGTACAAAGTATTGGAGAATTGTACCTTGATACAACAGAACTGCAAATGGCAAACGTTATTTCAGACCTCCTCTGTGAAATCCACTAATAACTATTTTCTTTCTTCGTTCTATAAAGCATAACTGAAACCACTTTAGAGCAGTGAAAATATGATCTGATCTGTTTTCTATAATGGGAAAAGTCTCTAAGTCCTACAGCTTTGGCTGGAAATCTAAAGATGCATCAATATAAAACATAACTGTGTAACAGCAGAAATAAATGCCAACTCTAGAGAAAACATCTAGGCAGGAATGTCTTCATATACAAATATTTCCCAGTGGTTTAAGTTATTAAATTGAAAAAAATCCCTCAACAATAAAAACGTGAGGTTGTATAGAACTACACATCAGCAGAAGTTGGCAACATGCTTTTCTTGAGAGATTTTACCTTATTCTGTCCATGAAGTGTTCAAAGTTGTCCAGTGTTGTGATGTTGTAGTTATGTACTTCAAACTGAACATCAGGATTAATATCCCTTATGGAGGAAATAATATGAGTCAATAGTCACGAATGCAATGATAATTTGCATTCTACTCCCTAACTTCGCAAGTGTTACTATAGTCTTAAGTTTCCAGCCTGAACTCAAGAATACACCCATTTTTCTCCAAAATTCACAAATTAGATGAGAAAAAAACCCACAATATATTGAATTGGCATAGTTTATACCAAACTTCTGAGCAAAACTAGCTTTACTTAAAAAGTAGACTCACATAAAGGTTTTGGCCAATATGTCTTTAAAGTATCAATCATTCCCACAAATATTTTATACTCAAATTCCCCAATTAGATCATGCTCCTTTGCAAGTAATTAAGAGCGAAACATTGGTTTTCTGGAGCAGCATCCTAGGCAAATACATTTTAATACCCACTTCTCTAAGCTATACCTCAAAGTATGCTCTGCTGCTTGCACTTTACTTAATCCAGCTTGATGAGGTTGGAAGAAGAGTCTGTTCATGTTTGCCAGTTCCAC
This sequence comes from Pseudopipra pipra, assembly GCF_036250125.1. Classification (NCBI taxonomy): domain Eukaryota; kingdom Metazoa; phylum Chordata; class Aves; order Passeriformes; family Pipridae; genus Pseudopipra; species Pseudopipra pipra. Next base: position 111,482,992 of record NC_087549.1, read on the forward strand.
TTTGTCATAGTCAAACAGAAGCAGCTACAATAAAGATTGTATTAACATGTGTGAATCTCCAAAGACACAGCAACTAGAGTCCTATGGCAAGGTATTTTAAACAACAAAACTAGTTCTAAAAAAAAAAAACCAACAAAAAGCCACCCCAAGCTAACATCCCTCTACCCCTGCAGTGTCATTCAATTCACATATAAAAGGTGCCAATTTTGTAAGTGCATGAAAGACTGAATTCTAACTGCCATTCAGGAGGAACCAATTTGTTAAGTCCTGAAAACTACTCTTAATAATAAGTAATCTGTTCATTTGATCTAAACAAAGATTATTCAGCAGATTAATCTACATGAACACTATCATCTCTATTATCACATTCCTACTTGCTATTATGTCATTAACTAAAAATGTGTGATTTATTTCACTTGTCTTGGGATGCAGTTCTTCAAAAACAATTCTCTTAAAATACCTGCATAGTACATGGACATGTTGTTTATTATAAATTCTGAATCAACTGATGTTCTTTGCTATGCCTACGATGCCAGTCTTCTGGAAATGCTCCTTCAGAAGAATAAACTTCGCAATAAAAAATTGCATCACTTCTATATTTAAAAACTTTCCAGAGTTTTAAGAGTAAATAGTCAGGCTTTGTCTGGGAATACAAACATTTGAGCCATTCTCCAAATTCCTCCTTTAGAGAAAAATCCTATACACACTACACACACACCAAATTATTTTTAACTGCTGCTAAATTTTTAGCTCTAAGTCTGCCACATGACAAACTACCATTTGTGATAAAAATATCTGTTTGATATCCACCACGTTTCAAATTCATGAATATAAACTTCTTATTATAAGACTTAATCTTCTATGCAAGCTATCCCCTCCTTTTTCTTTGTTTTGTTCTCCTTTTGCAATAATCCAGTATGAAGGTTAGATAGATGGGCTCGTATAGGAGTACGGAGATGACCAGAATCCAAACAAGGATCATCCACATCATACAAGATTTAGCCCAAAGTAAATCAATTTTACTAGTGTTAAGAAAAATACAGACTCTTCAGTGCAATGTTTACACAAGTGCTTTCTTCACAACAGCTTTTTTATTTGGGTAAAATCAACTGAATGAAATCAAATCAAACTCTTCATAAAGAGGACTGATCCATCTACTGTAAAGAAGTAGAAGAAAAAAAAATCTCATTACCTTACCAATGCCACACCTTGTCAACATTTCAGCAGTCACACTTCCAACTCCACCTACACCTACTACTGCAACTGTAAAGGTACGGATTTTCTGTAGAAAGAAATAAAATAGAGACAAGGATATCAAAAGTGGTCCTGCCAGGGAAAGAATGCAAGTAACTTTTCATTACAGACAGAATCCTACCTCATAGTCTTTGACAATTCCCATTCTTTTTAATGCCATCAAGCGACTACGAATAAAAAAAAAGCAACATTACACAGAAAATGCTCTCTTATGTTTCTAATAGCAATTTTGCTTTTCAGGTATTTAAAATCACTTTTGCTTTAAAAATAACCCCTCCAAGCACCAAACTCAAGCCTGCTGCTTTCATTGCAGTTGTGATTGCCAGCTAGGTAGAGTCTGAATGAGAGAGTAGATGCTTTCCTATTAGCAACAGAGTACTAACCCTGCAGAAACTCATTTTCTTATTCAGCTGGTATGAGTAATGTCAATGAAATCAGGAGGACACATAGTTATTTTTGTAAATTAATCCCAGATTCACAGAATGAAAGATGACACTTTTTTCGGTAATGAACCATATGGCAGCAAACTAGTGAAGACTTGCACTGTCTTCTGATCAATTTGATTATATTAACTCCAACATAACATTAAAAAAAAATAAAAAATTGACACTATCAGGTTTTAAGGATAAGTGAAAGGATTTTAAAGTAACATTTTATCCTGTTATTGCATTTTTACATTGAAAGTATCAACGAAAGTACAGATATCGACTTGTATTAAGGAAAAAAAAAAGCATCAGATTTCCAAAAGAGAAGGGGTCCCTGGTACTCAGTAATTCTATAAATCAAACTCTAAAATAGTTAAGTTATGAGGAATAAGACCTCGTGTTATACCAACACCTGTCCATTTATTAGCAACCTAGCTGAAAAACTCACAAGGTTTCCTCTCTCTCGTACTGTAAAACAAGATAATACAACGTAGCTCTGACATACACCCCTGTCAGCCCAGGCAGGTGGGAAATCCGAGAGCATCCCTCCCCTGCTCCCCACAGAGCACCTGCCTTCAGCCTTGTCCTGACACCCTCCTCGGCACACCCAGGCCCAGCCCTTAGACCCGCACCCGCCCGAGCCCCCCTCCACATGCCTCTTCCCCTTCCCCCAGACCCGCAGTTCCAACCTACGGCCCTCCCTCTTGCCCATCCTCTTTATCCCGACGGAATCCTCCGCTTCCCGGACGGCCCCTGGCCCCGGCCGCACCTGTAGGGGTTGGAGTCCGTCACCTCCGGGCTCATGGTGTCGATGCGGGTCCGCGCCGGCCGCCGCCCGCCCCGCTCCCGGGCCAGCTCCTCCTCCAGCTCCCGCACCCGCCGCTCCAGCCGCTCCAGCCGATCGGGATCCGCCATGGCAGTGACACGTCTGCCCGGCCGCGAGAGCTTCCGGGAAGCGCCGGGGCGTTCCCATCCCGGGGCCGCCTCCCGACACCCGGCAGCGGGAGCGGGCGGGATCCGGCCGCGGCTGGGGGCGGGTGTTCGCCGAGGCAGTACCTGTCTGCCGGGATTGCAGACAGGAGAAGCCACCCAGCCCCGGCAGCCCCGGGGGCGGGCAGCGCCTTCCTTGGCGGACCGAGGCGCCTCTGGGCGGCAGCGAACGGGACGGGACGGGACGGGACGGGGCGGGGCGGGGCGGGGCGGGGCGGGCAGCGGCGGAGCCTCCCGGGATGGCGGCGGAGCCGGGCACCAGCGAGGTGCGGCGGCAGCACCGCTTCGACCAGGGCAGCTTGGAGCGGTACCTGAGCAGCCACCTGCGCGGCTTCCCTCGGGAGCCCGCGGGCGCGCTGGCTGTCAGGCAGTACAGGTAACTGGCGGCACAGGTGACATAGGTGACACAGGTGACGGGGGAGCCGCCGCTCTTCTGCTCCAGCGCTCCCGGGAGGGGCCAGAGCCGCCTCCGTGGCCCGGACATGGGCTGTGAGCCCGCACTGTGAGGCGAGAAGAGGGGCCGCTCTACTCGCTGCTGCCTGGGAGGGAAGGTGGCCAGCGGTAGAGATGTCCTGGGGATGGCGGTCAGCAGCCACCGAGGGAACAGCTCATCCCTTGGCCGGCTGGAGAAGTCAAAGTTTGCAGTGGCGGCGAAGGTGACCTTTGTCACGGACACTGTGTGGCCGCAGCCAGCCGTCTACGGGCGGGCTGTGTGTTGGGTGGGCTTCCCGCTGTCCTCAGGGTACTCGCATGATTGTTTTATTGCCTCTCAATTTATCTGCTCCATCTTTGATTACACAGCAAATAGTAATGTTCAGAAGCACATACACGGCTTAAGAATTCAATTGTAGAAGCGTTAGGCTATGGCCGGTTAAGCAAATCCATGAGAACAGGGCAAGGATGTGTTGAAATTCCCATTAACGCCCTGCGAGCAATGCCATGCGCCAGTGGGGTGCCACACCCAGGCTCCAAAGCCACTATCCCATAGAACGGTGGGTTCATTTGCATTCAGCAAATTAATGTTGTGGCTGCGTGACTTCACATCGGGAGCTAATTATTAGAAGGTATTCTAAAAATAGGTATTAGTTCCTCTGTAAAATGACCTAGACTACTTTATCTGTAGACCACTAAGAAACAGTAAACAATTTTTCATTGACTTCTGTTGCAAATATAAAACATCCATTGAATCATCAGCTGTACCCTAATCCTCGTATGTACCTTGATTGAGGAGACCTTAGGAAGGACCTTAGGAGAGTAGCTAATAGTAAAATCTGTTAAAATACTGTCAGTATTTATGCTTTTACTAGTTTGCTTGTCTTGTAGTTGCAGTTCAAGGCTTCAGCTGGTGTAAATTTCTTTTGTGCTAGGCAGAGCATTTGTCAGTGCAGTATACTTGTTAAATTGTGTTACAAATTATGCCCTAACTGCTTCAGGGAGAATGGAAATGTAATGGGAAGCGTGAGGGCAAAAGTTCGCTTGATTTTTGTTTTCCATTAGTTGTCCAGTCTTTTATTGGACTAAGTCAAAATGCATCTTAAAAATTAACCAGAATGAGGAGAGAAAGGCATGCAGGTTAGCACAGAGCCTTGAGGAAAATAAAGGTCAATGATCTTGGTTGGAAAATGATGGAAAAGGTGTTATGAAGGGTTTAACTAGGTTACCCTTTTCTTTTACACATGTATGTGATTGAAATGTCTTATTTTCTTTGTCACTTCAACATTCATTCTTTAAAATTTTCCTATAGGCTGTCCCTTAAGCATAGCATATGGATATCATGATCAGGCTGGCATACAGTGGAGCTTTGTACTAGAATCATCAGTAATTTAGTCATAGAGTAGAATCATAGAATGGGTTGGGTTGGGAGGGACCTTAAAGATCATCTATTTCCAACTCCTTGCCACAGGCAGGGACACCTTTCTCTAGGCCATATTGTTCAGAGCCCCATCCAGCCCAGCCTTGAACACTTCCAGGGATGGGGCATCCACAGTTTCTCTGGGCAACCCATTCCAGAGCCTCACCACTCTCACAGTAAAGACTTTTTTTCTAATATCTAATCTAAACCTACTCTCTTTCAGTTTGAATCTGTTCCCCATTGTCCTGTCACTGCATGCTCTTGTAAAAAGTTCCCCTCCAATTTGGAGAGCTTTCTTTGTGCTTACATTGTTCAAAATACAGCTCACCAAAGGAGAAATACAATTATGAGCTAGTGAGAATTCTGCTCTCTTTAATTCCTCCAAATCAGCTTTGAAGTTAGTATCTACTGCATGCCTTGAATAAGTTAATGATGTCTATGGAGGAGAAGTAAATGCTACAGGAGAACAATTTGGCTGTGATCTGTCCACAGTGAAAGAAGACATCTTTCTTATAAGTAGGAATAGAACCTCTGACTTTTGATTCTGTAGGCTGTCACTTGCTTCCTTGTAAGACTGGATTTGAAGAAAAACCCACAACCCAAAACAACTCCTGAGAAGAACTCTTTCCTCTGTCCTGCCATTTTGTTCAGGCCAAATTGAAGTGCATTTTGCATAATTTCTGTTAAAAGTTTACAAATTTGTAAGTACTTGAATTTGTAATTTTAATCTCTCTCTTTGTAGCTCTGGCCAGTCAAATCCGACCTTTTACCTTCAGAAGGGTGGTCAGGCTTATGTGCTCAGGAAGAAGCCCCATGGCCCCCTTTTACCCAGAGCACACAAGGTAAGTAACATTCCTCATCAAGCTCCAGACAATTCGTATTACAAGTGACTAAGTCCCATACATTACCCAGTACATTGTTGAGTGTGTCCAGAAATGCAGTGAACTGCTGGATCAGTGAACTGTGTTCTGTGAGCTAAACATTGTCATTTACTGTGCTCATTTATGTTTGGGAGGTTTTAATTGAACCTAAATTTCTGTGTCGTCTTCAGGTTGATAGAGAATATCATGTACAGAAAGCCTTATTTTCGGCTGGTTTTCCGGTGCCTGAGCCCCTGTTGTATTGCAGTGATGTTTCTGTCATTGGAACAGAGTTTTATGTAATGCAGCATGTGCAGGTTGGTCCTCCAATGTGAGAGATTCTTTCCTTCTCCCTACTACAAGATGCTTTTAAATTGCCTTTCTGTTAGAGCCTTACTCAGCAGTCACTAAGTTTTCTGATATGAACATAAATAATCTGATAATTTTAAGAAATGCTACCTATCAGTGATTCTCACAGATTTCAGCTTCTCCAAGACTTATTTCCCACTTTGTTGAAATATTCAGCTCAGTATTTGACCTCTTGTTCTTGTTTTGAGTTCTCAGAAGGATGTCTTGCAATAAGGCAATATTTCTTCTGTGAAAAGCATAACCAAGTCAGAGGGAAAACAGTCAGTTGATAAAGTTATACTGAATCTTTGGACATCCTGCAGGCTGTTTAGTACTGAAGATAGGAATTGACACACAATCACCTTTTCTTGAAAACCAAGCAGGATTTCAGTTCAAACAGAAAGAATAGTTTCAGAAAGAATACAGCATAGTTCTGTCTGTGGTCCATCTCATCTGGGGGTGCTGTAGCTGAGTTGATAGTGCTTCTGTTAGATTTTGGTGATTTTTGAGTGTAAGTATGCTGTATCATGTATTTTTTTTTCCCTGCTGGAGGAGGATTTGAATTCAGGCCTCTTTCCTTTCATTGCGTCCTACTCTGTCATCAGGTTAACTGGGAAATTAGAAATATAAGAGTTCGTGGGCCAGTTTCTGGAGATTAAGTTAACTTTCCTACAAAACCCATGAATCAAGAGTAATAAAATATAAGAGCTCTGAAAAATTTGAAACAGATTTCTTACATTAAAGATGGAGAATTTTTCTGGCTTTGGCTACAAGAAAGTGATTCCTTAAGAAGAAACCTTGCTGCATTTCTAAGTATGTAAATGTACAGTCTGTCCATTCTAAGATGGACAACACTCACTGTTTTTAACAAATACATTGTATATTTAGAAAACAACCATATATTTATTCTGTTGAATAAACTATTGCACAGTACAGAACCTGATTTTGAGATTTGTTACACAGAACCTTTTAGTAAAAAAAATTCTCTTGCTACTTTATCTGTGTGAATATATTGAAGCCATCATGCAAAACAGTGAAATTGAGGAGCTCAGAGGAGGTAGGAATCTGTTTTTTCTCTTCCAATCTGTTACTGGCAGCGTCAAAATTAAAGGATAAAATGGAAAAACACACCCATCTTTTAGATATATTAAACTGCCTTTAAGGAGAACACAAGTGAATTTCTTTGGGTTGTTTGCCTCAGCTTGTGCAACCCACCTATTTCTCTTCTCTCCCTGTCTGTGCCCCCCCATCTCCCTCAGGTCTTCATTGATATTTTTTCTGCAAGTTAGTTGTTAGAGGCAATGCAGCAACATTATTTTTCCTGGTACTTTCAAGCTTCATGATATCTGGATTGACTGCTCTAATTCAGACTTTCATCTACTGAATATATCTGTTATTTTAATTGCCTTCCATATACTAATGATCTGAGATTACTGTGAATCCCTTCATTTGCCCTGGGCGAGGAATAAAATAAATGAGGAAGGAATTTTTGTTTGCATAGAGGTGTTGATTCACTAAATTTGGTTTTGGTCATTAAATGTATAGCTTTACTTCTTTTCATCTGGTGTGTACATCCCACCAAATGCCTAATTTATGGTGTTTTTAGGGTCGCATTTTCCGAGACATCTCATTGCCTGAAGTGGGCCCAGCAGAGCGTTCTGCTTTGTATATTGCAATGATAGAAACTTTGGCCCTGTTGCACTCCTTTGATTTACAGTCATTGGGCCTACAAGGATATGGTAGAGGACCAGGATACTGCAAAAGACAGGTAAAACTCTTCAAAAAATTCTTTTGTCTTGTCAGGTCTTTGAATATTTATTTGATTTGCAAGCTAAATTATTAATTATTAAAAACTTGTAAAAGTAACCATCATATATTAGCTATTAAACACCTTCACTTAGTTCAATTATTTTGTGCACCGTGTAAGGCCACTGCTACATTCAGATTGATTCTATAGTGCTATGCTCAGGGAATGATACTAATTTGCTTTTGGAATAATATTAGATTTGGGCTGCGTAAATAGGATTGAAATAGAAATTAGAGGTAGTCCTCATTGCATCTTTTGATCTCATAGTTCACATTTGCAAATGCAGAGGTACTGGGTTTTACTGAATTCTGTAACATGATAATAGTGAAAAACCAGAAGCACGTGCTTCAGAATTTTGTGCTCTTTAAAAACTTGAGAATCAGTTGGAAAATCTGTTGGAGTGTTTGTATTTCTTTAGGTGTCAACTTGGAAAAAACAGTATGATGCAGCTGCTCATACAGATATTCTTGCCATGAACAAACTGGCTGAGTGGTTAGCAAACAACTTGCCACCTGATGATAATGAAGAAAGCCTGATTCATGGGGACATGAGGATAGATAACATCATCTTCCATCCAACAGAGGTATTTGAAACACTTCCATGTGATGGAACACTTCTGTGGATTATTTTAGTGCGTGATACGTCTTTGAAAACAACAGGAGAGAAATTAACTCTTCTCTATACTGTGTATGGTATTTAGGGCCTCTGGTGGTCTAGTGGTTAGAGTGCAGGACTCACACCGCTGCGACCCGGGTTCAATTCCCGGCCCCCCGGGCAGCTGGAGCTCGTCAGCCTTGTATGGCAATCCAGCTACGTCCTGGGGACCTCACTGCCACTGTCCAAGCTTTGCTCGGCCCCGGCAGATGAACCTCAGGATTAAAGGGTGGGCTCAGTTCAGCGCACGCTGTGTCTCACCTAAAAAATCCACTGCGCAGGCTCGAAGGGTTTATGACCTTTCCCAAATCTTCACTTGCGAAGACTGGCCATTACTTACAGTCCTGGTTTTCACTGCAGGAGCTAGACAGAATTGATAGAATCATAGAATGATTTGGGTTGGAAGAGACCTTAAAATCATCTAGTTCCTTGGCCATGGGCAGGGACACATTTCACTAGATGAGGTTGCTCAGGGGCCCCATCTGACCTGACCTTGAAAGATACTCAATTTATTCATTAGTTCTAGTCCCTACTTCAAAGTCCAGGAACAAAACATTGTGTATGCATAAATCCTGTTGAATTCAGTGCAACTCAAGTCTCACTTCATTAAACTACATAAGCATCTGATCCAAAGCCCATTTGACTGTGATATGGCTTCAATTAACAATGGCTTTTGGAATAGGATCTGAATGCATGATACATGATACTAGTGGAAGCAAAGAAAAATCTTCCAAAACTGCTTAGTTATGGAGTACACATAGATCACAGAGACCCTGAAAGGGAAAAGAAGGAGATTTTTTTTCTGGTTTTGGAAATAAATATGTGTTACCTATCTATCGACATAGTTGCGTTTTCATTATTTTTTTCCACGCTATTTGCTGTGTTGTGACCAGAAGATATGTCTGGGATTTGTGACCAAGGCTCTGCAATGCATACTTCACAGCAGAGCAACAGGTCCCATTGTTGTGCATGGATCAGTTGATAGACACATTAGTTGTAGGCTTAAATGTGCTGATTTGACCCTGAGAGCTGATTTGACCGAGATTTGGCAGTCTGGGGAACTCTCCCAGTTGTTCCTGATGCAGTTGAAGGAATTGATCGAGCTGTACATAGGTAATTTCAAGTAATCTTTAGAAACTTCTCCTGTAAAGGCAGGAGTGACCACGTAGGAAAGACTTTTGCACATAGTTCAAGTAGCCATGGATCGTGAGTAGGCTGGAGAAGTCGTTTAGATTGACAGACAAGCCGGATTATAAGAATTTATCAGAGTGACAGACTGGGGAGTCTCAGCACACCCAGCTGAAGACACCATTGCAAGGATGCTTGCAGCAGAAGCTTGTGTCACAGTCTGGGCAATGATTGACTTCCTGTTTAAGAAATTCAGTTCCCCATGTAAGTGTTAATCTATACATAATATTGTGATAAATTAGGGGGTTTGATGCATGGTCTGAGTTTCTGTGCTAAAGGACGATGCAACAACACTGGGGAAAACACAGCAACTGTCAGTACTACTGTTCTTTAGGATATTTTAATTCAACCATATTTTGAGTCGAAGAATTTACAAGTTTCTGACAGGAAGAACACTACTCAAAAATGTAGATTTAAATCGGATTTTCTGTGGAAAAATGCCTAGCTTTCTGCCCTTATGTGAATTTTAATTTTCTACAGATCCTTAGATAGGGCCAAAAGGAACTCTTTTTGTTGTAGACAGCTACAGTGCGTGTTTTTAATTTTAAATATATAGTAACCAAAAAAAACTCGTGGATATTAAGTGGGTGGTGCATTTGTGGATGGAGAGGATTTGTCTTCTAGCACTCACTCGAGGTTTTTATTTTTATTTAAGGCTCGTGTTTTGGCAGTGCTGGACTGGGAACTTTCTACTGCTGGTCATCCTTTAGCAGATTTAGCATATGCCACTCAATTCTTCTTTTGGCCTACATCTATTAAGGTCTTAGGTCAAGGATCTGTCTTGGGTTTCAAAGGCACCATAGGTATGAAAATGTAATCTTTTTATTGAAACAAATTCTAGGGTTGATTTTTATTTGAAATGTTACCCTTATAAACAGGAATTAAATGGTAAATCTACAAACATATAATTTTGCACTTGAAAATAACTCTTCCATGTTTTCTTCATTGTTGGAAGCATGCTGATAGAGAGGTTTTAGGTAGTTCTGTTTTAACAAGCTATGTCTTAGCTACGATTTGCTACTTTGGAAAAAATTTAGTTTGAACCTTTCTTAGAGATAATGGAAGAGAACAGAAATTTAAATGTAAATATAACTTTTATTTAAGAAAAAAATCCTACCCCCTTGCTGAAATTAGTTTCCTGACTGGAGTGGAGGTGAAGGGTGGTAGGAATTGTCACAGTTACTTGAAATTCTGGCAAATCCTTTTTCCTTTTGTTTCCCATATCACAGTTACAGCATGAGAAGTTATAAATCATGGTGTTTACTCTGTAAATGAAATATCTCATAAAGATGAAAAACTGTTGAAGAACAAGCTGGAAAAAAAATCATAGAAAACGTTGAGTATTCTAAAAAATTGTTGTATTTTTTTTTTTAGAAACTCCTTCATTTGAAGAACTGGTTTCCATTTACTGCCGCTGCCGGCGTATTAACACTACTTTATCCAACTTCAACTTTTTTCTTGCTTTGTCATATTTTAAAATGGCAGCAATAGCCCAGGTAATACACTCACATATGCTGAAATATCACATATTTTTGTGTGGATATGGGTAGTTAATTTAGCCATGGATAATAATCATATATCTATACTGTTGTCGGTTGGCTTGAGGGACAGGCTGGGCTTGCTTGCAGTATCATGTGCAGACATTTATCTTTTCTTTTTTATTTTTTATTTTCATCTACTATTGTTTGGGGTTTGCTTTTAGGTTGGTTTAGCTGGAGTATTTTTTTAACTCTTGTGCAGCAAGTTATCTCCATTATATCAGACATGGACCAAAAACAATATTAGCATATCCCAGTAAAATTGTCTGGGTAGTAAGTTTTTCCTTTTAAGAGTATGTGCATTTAAGTGTTGCTTTCATAGTTGAAGAAATCATTGGTGTGTTAAAGAGACGATTTTAAATGCATAATTATACCATATATGCCTCTCTTTTGGTTTTAGGGTGTATATGCTAGATATCTCATTGGAAATGCTTCTGCAGAGAATAGTCATGAATTTGCTAAGATTGTGAAGCCTTTGGCAGAGAGAGGGTTAGAGCTCTCAAAAAGGTAAGAGTGATCTAAACTACTGGTCAACAGTCAGGCAAAGCTTTTGCAACATCTTCATTTATTTGAATGCCTGTGTAAGGCAGCTTATCTTATTATGAGGGAAAATCTGGTCTTACTTGTTATTCCATTGAGTGTTCTTCCCTAGGTCATCTTTCAGCAGCACACAGCACATTTCTGGAGAGCTCTTCCATCAAAGTAGGAAAGGCCAAGAGATTTTGCTGAAGGTCAAGCAGTTCATGAAGCAGCACATTTATCCAGCTGAGAAGGTAAAAGCTTTTAGTTAACCTATTTTTAAGGGAACATTTTCAGACTAGACTTTATAAAAATGTAAAACTATGTATAGAAGTCATATCTTCTTGGTTTGGTTTTTTTTCTGAAACAGCCTTATTTTCATGTAGTGATATTTTTGGCATTGAGAAATATTAGCAGAAATCATTATTGTCTATTTTTTTTTCCAGGATTAAGATGTTGTATGCATTGTTAATGAAAGCTGAGTTACTTTTTAAACTTTTTGAAGTGTAAAAATTTCTCTTTTTAGTAAGAGTTACTTTCTAAAGGAATTTGCTAAAATACTTTAACAAAAACCTAGAACTCTTACGTAATAAATGGAAAGATGCTAATTTAAAGCTGGGAATTGCTGTTTTAAACCATATGAAGCTGAGTGTATCTGTTTCTTGCTTTCTCTTTAAGCTGTGACTTTTCTGACAAAAAATGGGATCGCGTAATGTAGCAATGTAGCCTCATTCCTGAATATATTTAATACCAGTGAAGATTTGAAATCAGATAATGAAATACCCACAGAAGTCAATAATCAGTGGAAGGGAAAATGAGACGAACCATTTTACTTCTTATCCTAGAGAGATTAGAAATTTTCCACGTAGAAAGTTGGTTCAGCTTTTTAGCCTTATGGAAGCACAGATGACTTCTGTTGCAGAACTGATTTCTTTGGCTTTCTGTTTTGGGCTTTTTTGTTGTTGGTTGGTTGGTTGGTTGGTTTTGGCAGTCGGGCAGAAATGCAGAGAACATATTAATCTAAAAGATTTATGAATGCATCTGCCTATCGCAAGGAGGGGTCAAGGGCAGTAACTCTTGATATGCAAAGTTTCTTAGAAGTCTGTCTGTGCCTGGTTTTGGATTGTAGTTTAGGACTGTCCAAGGAAGCCTTGCAATAATCAAAGTACTTGTTTTACAAATAAATGGACCACAATTTTTGCAGATGAGTAGTGTTGTGCTTGTAAGTTATTTCTGATAACAAGAACTGTGAATCAGGACTTCTAAATTTTACTTGGGCATTTGTCTTATTGTGTCATTTTCGGAAGAGGGAACTACTTTTATTCATTCTTTAGCTAGTTCTTGGTGAGGTTTGAAGTGCTGTACCTCACTAAAACATACTTGTGGAAACACTAGGATTACTAAATATATAGTTTTACTAATAATCACTGATGCTCAGAACGGCTACTGACATAATCTTTTAAGGGATTATTTTGACAGGAAGAGAAAATGTATTCTTTGTGGGGTTTTTCTCTGTTAACAAAAGATTAACTGGCTTATATATTTGAATGTTGTGACAGGAAACCTGAATCTTTAGTGTCCTTATGTCAGGCATTCATTTGTGCTTTTACTTTCGGTTTCATGCCTCTTGTGTGTACTGTTGGTAACAGGTACTTTTATCATCAGAAAATACTGACCTTCTAGCATCATCACCACATACTTTAAACGAACCCAAATAATTGTATGAAGTAAGGTACTGATTGGGGTCATCTCTGTGATGCATTTCAAGTCTTGCAAAACGAATAGGTTGCAGTTCGGTTTTCAATTATATATTTAATTTTATAATACAACTCACTATATAATGAAAACCTATAATGAATATTTCTTTAATTGGTTTCTTGGTGCACAGGACTGGAAAAGACATCATATTATTACTTCTGTGTTACACGTGTTCTTAATTTAAACAGTATCTTTTCAATTGTTTCTCTAAGGAAATAATAAAATACTATACTGAACATGGAAATACTGAGGAAAAATGGAAGAAACCACCACTTCTTGAGAAACTGAAGGTATGGGACAGTAAATATTCTTAGCATTCTAGCAGTAAAAGAGCACAGATATAGAGCAGAAGAGTGTTTGGTATATCATCCTGGAGAAGTTATTCTGTATGGAAAGAAACAGTGTGAGGAATAGTGGAAGGAAAGGAAGAGAGAAGTGTGCAAAAGGTGAGAGAAATGAGAGAGGAGTAAAACAAAGTGACTTCTGTGAGGGATGTGTCTGAATTTTCAATCAAAGATTGTACCTATTATTTCAGAATAGCTATTGAAAAAAGGCATGAGATGTATTAGACAGCAGGAAGGAAGGAAGTGTCTAGCAAGCCAGAATTTATTTTTCTGTTTTTTAAGATTTATTGGTATTTTTGGTATTATTATATGGTATTTTTCTCTGTTGATTCTTGCAACAGGAAATGGCAAAAGCAGAAGGTTTGTGGAACCTTTTTCTTCCAGATGTCAGTGGTCTCAGCCAGCTTGACTACGCCCTAATAGCTGAGGAGACGGGGAAATGCCTCATTGCTCCTGAGGTTTTTAACTGTCATGCACCAGGTTAGCAGCCCTGTCCCATAACTACAGCACTGAGAACATTTAAAAGTTGGTCGTGTTGCACCTTATGAGTTGTGTGTCTCAAGAAGTAAACATGACTTCTGATTTCTTACAGACACTGGAAACATGGAGGTCCTCCACATGTATGGGACTGAAGAGCAAAAGAAAGAGTGGCTGGAGCCTCTCCTGGAAGGGAAGATTAGTTCTTGCTTCTGCATGACGGGTAAATTTTTCTCCGGGAGAAAGTTAGAGACAATTGGCAAAAACTTTAAATGGTATATACAAAAAGTAGAAAACGTCAAATTGTGTGTTAATGAATTAATACAAAAATTTCCGTTGTATCTGTGAATGTGTTTGAATATAAAATCTGTGAGATGTGAATGCAGAGTGAAGCACCCTTGCTGCCCTTCCCCAGTAGTTACCATTTTTCATGGTTACAATACTATTTGCTTTCTATATATCTTCAGTTTATTTTTAGTACTAGTAAAATACATTTTATAGTACCAAACAGATTTACAATAGAGCTCGCCCTTTTTTATAATATGCTTTGGGGTTCTTTAGAAACATACAATTAGGTGCAAGTATGATTACTGTGATTAAGTTGTGTAGTTTTGCAGTATGTCATAGGTAGAGGTTTTAAGATAGAACCTGGAGGTAACTTGCTTTATGTCCATAGCTCAGCGTTGTAATAATTTTTGCTCTTGAAAGTTTGTGGCATTCAACATCTTTGGAAAGTCTGGCTCTTGCTGTAGGAAGGTAGCTTTGGAACATCTGATGTCAAAATCTTGATCTTCCCATGTCAGGAGTCAAGAGAACTCAGCCTTGCAGAGCTGAACCCTTATTTTGCAAATTCTGTTTCACTGTGTTCCCCAAGAGGAAAGAGATGCTTTTACTTTAAAGCAAAAGCATTTGCCTATTAAAAAAAAAGTAATGGTGAAAGGAGAGAGAAAGAATCTTTCCTGTTCCAAGTAATCATTGATGACATTTTGCTGACAGCTTTGTATAGTCTTATTTCACGTACTATCATAAAATTAGTTTCAGTCTCTTCATTTTCACTTGAGAAGAGCCCAGGGGAAGAAACAGTCTGAGGAGAGACATGACTGTTTTCTCTAAGTACACTGGAAGGATAAAAGATTTGAAAAGATCAGGAAAGGAAGAAGGCTGTTGATCGTAATGGATAATTTGAGCCCAAGAACAAGTCCATTTAAACTGGCTATGAATAACAGGTTGTTGGAAGATAGAAAGTCTTTCGACCACCAGCAGTGAGGTTCTGAAAACAACTTTTCTACTGGGAGCGAAACTGTGTTATCATTAGAGTATATCTACAGCCCTGTATTTGTGGAGGTAGTACTACCTCTTCTTTTAACCCAGTGGTTTGGTTTTGTTTTTACCTTTAACACAGAACCTGATGTGGCTTCAAGTGATGCCACTAATATGCAGTGCAGCATTGAGCGAGATGGAAACAGTTATGTGATCAATGGCAAGAAGTGGTGGAGCAGTGGTAAGTGTGGAAACCCTAAATAAGAATGGCTAAGCCTAAATTATTTTCCAACAACTCTTAAAACAAATATATTTATGCTTCATTTCTGAGATGGAAATTTGTCTTTTCTTGAGTAAAGGCAGCAGAATTTAAAACAACAGAAAGAGCTGAATTGAGCTTTTGTTCTGTGAATCAAAGTCCAAGACTCAAATTCAATTTGAGGGCTTGGATGCTTTTTGGAACCTCTGAATTTTGTTCACAGAATGTATGCCACTATTGTTCTCTATGCGTTACCTCTTTCTGTCAGGTAACTCACACATTTATGTTCATACCCTTTAAACTTTGTTTTTATGAAGCTGTCTTCAGCAGTTTGGATGTGAGGTTTGAGTATACTGTGTAGTTACAGTAAAATGTGGCTGTTTTTTAAAGTAGCCTGTGATGCTCTTGGGCTGAGTATTTCAGGACATTTGCTTTTATGATAATTTCCGGTAAAATCAATGGATTGTACTATAAGTGGTAAATGTCCCTGATATTGTCGTACTGTTACATTTTTGCCAAAACATGTGTGACAGCAACTTGAAAGTCGTGGTTCTGTGGGAGTTTGGAAGCCAAGTAAATAAACCGAGTTGTTAAACTTGAATGTTTCATTCACGTACAGGAATGTGTCAGCTACCTACTGATACATGCTTGTGCAATACCGAGACTCACCAGAAGATAGATCTCTCTCTCCTTTCTTCTCCTGTCAAACAGGAGGCACGGTATCTTGTCCCCTGACCCAAGAGTGTCAGTTAACTGCTGGCTGCTACCTTTGCTTTGGGTCAGTGTTTCCCAGCTGTGCATTGCAGTCCCTGAGGAAGTAATGGGAAAGTTTGTAGGAGGTCATATGTGCAAAATAATATTAATAAAATTAGTGATGTGAATTATAAAAGGGAGAGTTAACATAAAGTAAGCATGATTTGGTTTGTTTTAATTCTGATAAAAACAATTAGGACAGTCAGATTTGCATAAAGATATAGGCATAAAAGGCTCTGCAATTTCAAGAAGTTTGAGAAACAGTGTTCATTTGACTTTGTCTTAGTCAGAGTCTCCCTTTCTGCCTGGTTGGGATTTTTTTGTTTGTTTTGGAGATTTTTGTTTCATTTGTTTGGGTTCTTTTGGTTTTGGTTGTTTGTTTGTTTTTTTTTCCTTTTTACTCTGAGCGGGACATTAGGACATTGGATGTTTGGAAATTCCAGAAGCCTGACAGCCTGGTCAGAACGTCACTCTGTGAGCAGCCGCTCTGTATTTGTGAAGACAAGCCGTAAATCACACATGCAAGGAGACAGTTACTTTGTGGAAGAACTGGAGTTTCTTTCCATACTCTGCATGGGTGTTCTGCTTGTGTACAGTAAATCCAGTATGGCTTAAATATGTCAGATTTATGGTGTGTTTGTAGACCTTCTGTCAAGCACTTCTGACTTACCCGTTCACGCCCTAGTGTTTCTCAAAACGATGGGCAGAAAGTCTGCGAGCTTTTGTCATCCAAACAGGGAGAAGCAGCTCATGTCTTGTTTGTGCTCCTGTTGTCTGTCGTTTAGGAGCTTTTTCTTCCAGTCCATAGTTGTGTAACTTGGAACAGTGTCTAAGAAGGATTCTTGTTGGCTTTCATAAGGCGTAGATCAGGCATTTTGTGAGAGCCCACGGGACGTTTGAAGACAAGGACAATATGCTGTAACACCCCATTTTCATTTTGAAAGCTAAGCTAATATGTCAGCATATTTGAAATGCTTCCAGTGACTCACAGAAAACTGCTGTTTTCCTGGAATTCCTGCCAACGCTGTGGCAGGAGACAGCTTTGATACCTCTCTGTGTAAAAACTGTAAATCCATGAGCTCAGTATAGAGACAGAGCCTCTCTGATTTGTCAAGCAGGGCCTCTACACTTTGCTGGTTGGTAAATGCCTATGATGATGAGAGATGTCAGTACCTACTAAAACAAACCAAACCAAACATAAAGTATCAATAAACAAAAGCAAGTGCATTTTTTTGTTCTTTGACTTTATTGAATCTCCATATATTTTAGCAGATACAGTTATTGCAGTGCTTGATGAATTTTAAAAATTCTGAATAGAAATTCCAAGCCCTGTATCTGGAGATTAACTTAACTTTGTCTTACATTTACAGAGATCTAGAACCTGCCTCCCATAGAGGACTGGCCTTGTTGAAGTTTAGGGTAAGCAGAAAAGGAGAGGTGAAAGGTCTCCGTAGTTATGGAGAAGGACTTGCTGCTTTTTCTGGAGGCTGTTGTTGTTGCTATACATATGTGGAAACACATAAAGAATGGCTTTTTCTCCCCCTCTGTCCCTCTCAACCACAAACTTACGTATCATTTCAAGCTGCAAGGAATGATATGGAATGATAGCTGAGTTGAAAAATGGAACTCAGTTATTAGGCAGATGTTCTAAAGTTTTACAAAATAGTTGGAGAAACACAAGAGTATTAACTTCTGGTACAAATGTTCCTGTACTGCTGTTTTATTGATGATAGTTTCTTTCTCTGTTTTAATTAGATGTTTAGACTTGTACAGATTGTTCATTACACAGCTATTTAATTGCCTAGTACACGTTAAAATTTCAGTCTTGGCTTTTTTAGGTGTTTGGGTTGTGCTGTAGTGGGGTTTGTTTGAGTTTTTGTTGTTGTGTAGTAAATATCTCTATTGTTTCTCAAAATTTCAGTGTCTAGTTCTTGCATGATGCTTCATTCTGATAAACATGTTCCACTTTGAACTGCTCTGTAGTGTATTGGCTAGTGTATAGGTTCAAAAATTCATCTGAAAGTTAACCTGCAGAGAAACAGCTGCTGAAGCAATACCCCCCTAGAATTAGTGAACAATTCCCTTGGTTATATAAGATGATGAAAGTAATGGAGAGTCTATATAGTGAAACTAATTGTTTCTTCTGTCTGATCGTCGTAATTCATAGAAATTTCTTCAGGCCTTCCATTCTGCTGTTGTCTTCTCCAGTACCCATAATTTTTTGCAATTTTCATAATGTGCATTTTGAAAGAAGCACCCAGAAAGGCATAGAGAATAGGGTTCAGGCAGGTGTGAAACAAAGCTATGCTCTTGGTGACCTGGAGTGCAACATCTATGGTTTTACTTGCGTCGCAGTCAGTGATCAACATATAGATGATATCTATGGCTCGCCAGAACTTCACAATGTTGTAGGGTAGCTGAGTGATTATGAAAGTAGCCACTACTGCCAGCAGAACCATGAAAGGTCTAGACTTTTTAACATTTGCAGATCTAAAGATTGCCCGAGCAGTAGCAGAATAGCAGATCAGCATTACTAGGAAAGGAAGCAGAAATTCTAGGATAATTTCCAGGATTTGAATGGTTGATTTTAAGAGTGTTTCCATGTTCATTGGAAATACAGGAAGGCATTCATTCCTGTCATTGTGTTTTTTGACTTGATTAAATACTAGTTCAGGGATACTGAGGAAAATGGCAGACAGCCAGACACAGATGCAGGTAACACTGCAGTGTTTGCCAATTCTTCTGTGGCCCCGGGATTCAGAAGTGGCCCTATATCTATCAACACTGATACAGGCCAGGAACAGCATGCCGGAGCTGAAATTCATGGTGTACAGAGAAGAAGTGAGCTTGCACAGTGAGTTTCCAAGTTCCCATCCCTGCACTGCATTTGCAGCCCAAAAAGGGAGTGTGAAGAGCAGGAGCAAATCGGCAATGGCGAGATGCATGATGTACACATCTGTCTTAGTCTTCGATTTCTTGCAGTAGGCATAAATTGCAACCACTAATGAATTTCCAGCGACTCCCACGGTGAAAGCCAGTGCATAGAACGCAGGAAGGAATAATTTGGTGAAATTTCTCACATCGCTTTTTTCACAGAGAAGTTCATATGAAGTGTAATCTATAACATGGTTGAGATCATCCTCCTCGTCCCCAGTCCAGTAATCAGTTGAGTTATTCATATCTCAGCCTGTGGCAAAGCTACAAGACACAAAAAAAGGGGGAGAAGGGGATACCAAAGGGGATACTGAGTTTAAGCTGTAAAATTCCTGTTGCAAATAAACCCCTCCTTCAGGGTTGCTTATACATCTCAAATTTAAAGAATTTGGATATTGAGAATACATTTGTGAATAATCAAAGTAGAGCTAAATGGTAATGGAGGCATAACAGACCGTCTCAAATTCTCACATGGAATAGAGTAACTGACAACATCTATGTGTGCAATACAATGTTAAATGGATTCAACAGAAATGCTTTCATTAACGTTGGCATTTGAGATTGCAAGATGCTTGGAGTGCCCCTCACTGATTTCCACATTTCAGTCAAGGAGCCATCATTGCTTTAGCTGCTCTGTCTCAGTTATGTCTGATAATATTCCATTGCAACATAACTTTGTCTGTACCTTTATAGGGTTGGAATTACACTTTTCTCTCTACAGCCTCTGCAAAGCAAGGAGTACCAGTTGAAGGCTGTGAATGCTGTTACAATCAAATGCATAAGGAACACGAGCAGATTAAAATTGAGAGACAAACAGTAGTATTTAGTGCCTGCTGTCATAAATTCTGACACATTTCAGATAAGAGGATAATATAAGGAGAGTGTTTTTGTTTCTCAGGCACACTGCATAAAGTACAGCAGTGGAGTCTGTTGCTGAACCAGCAGTAGGAAAACTTAGTTTAGTCTCTATCCCCCAAAGCCAGCTTTGCCCACATGGAATTTCTTACAGAAAGCAGATAGCTGCGGGTACACAGCTGGAGGCTTCTCAAGATGTTATGAGAGAAAGGAATTTTATCACATACAAACTGCCCACAAGTACCCAAACAGCTCAGAAGCTCTGCTGTTTTTTCCAGTACAATCTCATGACAAATTTACTCCGTAAACACTAAGGCTGTGTTTTCACTTCCAGCTTAGGGTTGAAGTTCCTGTCTTCAGATTGTATCTTAAGCAAGTTGTGTCCTACAGTATTCTCTTCTTTTCCTATAATTGTGTTCATTGACTAATGTGCTGAAATTCTTTCTATTGTAAACTGCAGTCCTGCAGTGCCCTGTTTTCTTGAAATAAATGGGATTAAGGTTTCTTAACTGCAGTAGCAAAAACTAGCTGAGAACAAAAAACATATGCCCCCTTTCTCATCATCTGCAGTGTTTCAGAATATAAGGTCAGTGTTGCTGAGAGCAGATTGTTATCTGATATTCTGCCCCAGAGCTACAATTCAGCTTTTTCAAGCTTGCAAAAAACCCCAAATATAATTTCTGGTTTTTAGACAATGGTTGAAATGAAAGGTTGCCAAATCTTTATTATAAACAGTATCTCTTTAAATTTTTTTAATGTGTTATGTCTACCAGGAAAAAATAAGTTACTGATTGATCTCATATTAAGGGATGCAGACCAACTAAATAGAGAGAAATTAATAATTTCTGTGTTTGTTTGATTTTTTTTCAGTGATTCTGATAGCCAAATATTTTAAGAAGTGTATTAGTTTGAAATTAACTGTTTGATTTGGCTTCATCCTTAGTGACTTTGTTGGATTATTCTGTTAACATTTCAAAACACTCCCCATTAAACTTTAAACGGTGATCACTCTTATTTTAAGTCTTATAATCTGCCATTTATTGTTGCCTAAATGAGATATGCAGAATGGAAAAGTACAATCATTCTATTTAGTACTTTGGCAAGGGATGTTCTATGCCTAACAAGCTCTGTTAGCAGGATTCTCCAGCAGCAGTAATCTTTTGCAGCTTTATGGTACTTTGAGGAGGGATTTAGTTATCAACAGCAAGTGAATCTTTTTTAGTAGAAGAGAAACTGCTGCAAGGAGGGTTTAATCCACTTAGCTGAGATTTGAAGAAAATTAGAAGTTAAACTGAAGAGATTTAGTTGTGGTCTTAAAGCACTTAATTACAGAATCCAGCTGGGAATGCTTAATCAAACTGGTTCACTAGCGAATTTGCTTGAAAGCAAAGCCATAAACATTTCAGTGCAAACTCCAAGAAGTCTGTATGACAGAGCACTTTGGCTGTCACTCTGTGCTTCGCTGCCTGATGGGCTTTTGCCTGACCTGAGCTTTTGACAGAAACAAAGTTACCTAAAATGCAGCAGTTGATATTTCTCCCTTAAAAACACATTTCTGTTTTGGCTAACATACCTATTCGTATTTGTGATTCCTGTTACTGCTGTTTCTCAGGCACACATATATGTGCCCGCTACAAAAAGCAGATTAGCCCTTTTTGAGTTGGGTGTTGAACACTGGTGGAACAAGCTTAGTCTAGTCTTCATCCCACACAGAGAGCCATGCCCACGTGGAATCTCTTACAGAAGCAGATTGCTGCGGGTACACTGCATCTTGCAGCTGGAGGTTTCTCAGGATGTTATGACGGAAAGGAATCTTATCATGTACAAACTGCCCACAAGAACCCAAATAGCTCAGAAGCTCTGCTGAGTTTTCAAATACTGTTTTCTAGGAGGTATATTCATAGATATATTAACTCTGCAACTGCATGTTTTCTTGCAGAATTATTCCAGCCTTCCAGTCAAATACAAATTCAGTGTGTTTAAACTTGACATGGGATTGTATGAGTGCAGGTTGAATGAAGTTAATATCCCCAGTTTAAACAGAAAGATTTTTTTTCTCTAATGAATTAAGCAAAATTCTGTCCTACTCAACAAATCTAATTTTGATTCTGGAAATGAGCGTGTGCCCTAGTGAAATGATGTCTCTCTGTAAAGCCAACTTAACTAAGAGTAAATGTATGTAAATAAGCTAAGTATATCACACAATATACAGACCAGTAAATATTAAAACAAAACTAACCTTATTTTGTCAGCAGATGAGTAGCAGGTACTGCAATTGAGATGTGCTTCAGTGGAGTGGTCTGAATTGGTCTGACACATTGCATTTTGTCTTCAAGCACCACACCCTCATCTGGAAGTCAGTTGCACTTTCATTATGACTTGCCAGTTAAAAAAAAAAAATTTAAAAAATTATGCTTTCCTGGAAACTCTTCTCATGTTGAACACGTACACTTCCTACGTTCCTCCCTCTTCCAACTGAATGTGAGTGTTCTTTGGAAGGTCAGGACTCTCTTACTATTTCACTGTGCTGTTGGTTGTTTTATTCCTGCAAGTCCAAATTTTTTTTTTCAATCATCAAAAGGCTTTTAGCAAACCACACATTTAAAAGGTAAAAAGGAGAGAAAGAGGGGTAGGTCCGTCTAGAGCTGAGTTACTGCCCCAGAGTCCGTAGGGAGTCATTATTTTCCTTCCTCAGGGCACTACTTTGCTTTTGATGGCTGCCTACATAAGGTTTTAAGGGATCCTTGTATCCACTCCTTTAAGTAACTTTTTAGGGGGTACAACAGAAAAATGAGTTTGGTTTTTCTGAGAAGGGGGAGGTGGTTCCTTCAGTATGTGAAACCAGAAAGATGGTAAGAAAAATATGTGAAGGCAAGTGGTAAATTGTCAACCAGACTATAAAGCAGATAAAGCAGATAATCCTGCATCCTGGGGGAGAGTTCAGGGACTTAATGTTGCCAGTCAGACCTGGAATCAAATTAGTTTGGTAACATTTCTACAGAAACTGCAAGCCAGACAGATACTGTAGAAGAAAACTAGAAAGATGCTATTACATCCATGAGGTTTCTTGCACTTGTAGTGTGCTGTCTACATTATAGAGAGTCAAAACTTTTATAGGAAAGGGTAGATGGAGACAATCTGCACTTTACATGCAGATACTAGTATTTCTGCACTGAGGTGTGGACATACCTCTGCTAAGAATTCCTAAAATGATTGATTTTGCTTAAATTTACACAGTCTCTACAGCTTCAAATTGTTGTCTTGTGCAAGAGTACCTTGTGCAGAGTGTCGAGAACCTTCTGTGATCTGTTTGGTTAGAGAATGGTGCTGATAACACTGAGGCTGTGGGTTTGATCCCCACACGGGCCATTCACTTAAGAGCTGGACTGGATGATCCTTGTGTGTCCCTTCCAACTAAGAATATTCTGTGAAGTCTGTGAAATCCAGCTTTGTTTGAGTTATCCTGTAGCAGTCTAGTGAGTTTCAGTAAATGCAATATTGAAGCCAAACAACAGAGAGAGATATTGAGCAGACCAGAGATCAGATTTTGGTTTTTCTGGCACTCTGATGCACCTGCCACAGCTGGGTTAGCCATCTGTGTGTGCTTCAGTTATTTTGAAATATGTGAAAGGAAAGGTTCTTATAAATGGTCAGTTAAGAATGTAATGGGCGGATGTTTTCCAAATACTTCATTTTCATTCAGAACGAGAAGGTAAAATGGGTTGGGAGAAGAATTGGAGTCTAGAGAAAGAGTGCCACAATATTTGTGCATATTTCTGCAATTTTTTCATCTTGATTTATCACAGTACTTCAGTGTTATTCTTCACAGGGGCAGATAAGACATTTGGGTTGCTTCCAGCTTATGTCCTTGCAAGTCATGTCATGGCTTAGAGCCCTGAGCTATATCTCTTTAAAATAAATGAACCTCTCAGTCCTAAATAGGCTTGGTCTCAATATGGTCCCCAACAAGATAGAATAATCATTCTAGAACTGAGAATGCTCCCAGGGAATTGTGTATTGCCTGCAGAAGTCCCCAAGAGGTTCTTTGTGCAGACTGTAGGAAGGCAGCTTGTGTAATTCCTGCACTGTTTATTCCAGTGCCTAAGCTCCTTGTAACTTTGCAGAGTGCAGGGGGAACAGAACCTTCTAGTCAGAGTACAGAAATAATACTGTCATGTGTGTGTTTCAGGAGGACTCTGTGGGCTCAAAAATAACAAAAATTTTTTAATAAGTAAGAGTGAATTATCTTATTTAACTAAAAGCACTTGTGACTGTGGAAAAGTGGCATGAAGGTTGAGGGGAAAAAATGTTCTTAAGCTCAGCAGCTGCTCTCACTGGCACCATCTGAGCCTGTGAGCTCCAGCTGGGAATGACCAGCAGCCACATGCAGTGGCAGGACTTGCATAGCCCTTGCAGCTGCAGAACCCCAGCATTGCCTCTGTCTTCACTGTTTGATTGCAGCTACATTATAATATTTACCATACATGAGTCATATGCCTGCAGGGTTATCTGGAGAAGATGAGATAAAACTGTAGAATAGTGAATAGGAATTACTGCAGGCTCTTGGGAAGGTTGTGTGGGGTGTCCCTTTTCTTCATTAGGAGATCCCCACATCTTGATCAGTACCACAGTGCCATCCACCCTACTTGGTCCAGTTTCTTCTTGTAGGAGGGTGCAGAATGTGTTTATCAGTACCCGTCTACTTCCTAGACGAGTATCTTTAGCAGAGAGAAGTAACCCACTGAGCTGACAGTGCAGCAGCCAACATGGCAAGAATCATAGGTATTCTGGGCATTCAGGTAGTAGTTCATCCTGCCTTAGTCATCTTAGACTCAAAAAAATTGAAGACCGAATGCTGAAAAATAGGTAACTAGATTACAAGAATTAAAGTGCTAGTGGCTTCTGAAAGCAGCCTATATGGCAGCTTCTTCTGTGTCTGTGCCACATTTAGTACCCTTTCTACCAGAAATATAAATTGATTGTGTGAAGATCAGTAATCTTAAGCATGTTATGCTCCAGATAACAAAGACTAGGCTTCTAGTAGGATTGTGGCCAACTCTCTAAGCACATTTTAAAATACTGTTATCTTTGCCTATCTGAGTGCCATGAAGAGTTAGAAAGTATAACAAGTTAGTTAAACTTAAGATGTTTCCCAGTGTAGCAGCATTGTTGTTTAAAAGTTTTGTACAGATTGTAGAGTCATATATGGAAAACTTTACTGAAAAGCTTATCAATATGAAAATATGGTTAAAACTGACCTTCTAAAATATCTGTTTGTTCAGTTGTGAGTTTCTTGCAAAATTACTTCTAACTCCTACCACATAACAGGCTTCTGTGACTCTTCCCCTCATCCTTCAGCAGCTTCTTTGAATTCTGTAAGTAATGTAAAAATGCCATTTATAAATGAGAGATTTATTCCATCCAGGCTGTCAGCATTCCTTCCAAAGCACTGAAGTCTTTCAGTGTCTTGCATTAGATCAGAACTTCTTTCTGGCTTTTATCGGTCAAAGTCACATAAAATTTGTTTTAGGTTTCCCGGACTTCAGACTCTAAGGAGTGGAAAAGCCAGGAATCTGCCTTCCTTTGCTGTGCTCAGATAGGAATAAGAACAGATAAAATGGAGGTATTCATTTGCCTTCCAGAAATTTGTACAAATTATTTAGGGAATCTAACCAGATGTTTAGCTCTCAGTGAACTTCTCACTGAGTTCAAGATGAAAGCTTTCTCTGGTTGGGTTCTTTTTCATACAACATGGTGAAATTTGCCTTTTTTTGAAGCAGGGATGTGACTTGAGGATTATTTACAAAACAGTTTTTAAAGAGATTCCAGAAAGTCAAAATATATTTTTTGGTTTTAAACCTCACTTCAAGGTAGATCTGGTTTAGAAAATTGATCTCAGGCAATTCTTTACCTTCTGTGGAAAAGGAGAAGAATCAAATGCCCCTTACACAGAGAGGCAGCGTTTCTCTGTGCAGGGTAGTTTGGGATCTACCTTTTTTTTTTTTTTTTTTTTTACCAAGCTGATTTATTCCCCCTGCCAAAGCTTTTCACTCAGATTTTTAGCTCGTTAGCATTATACAGCTCATGGGCCACAAAAATAACCCCACTCTGGAAACAATGGCTGAATATCATATTACAAGAGAGGAAAGTAAACAGCCGGCAGTCTGGCCCTCAAAACAGGCAGTGTTTATCAGAATGAAGTAAATCTCTCTCCTGCTTCCTGGCCATCACAGTGGCTGTTTGTAGGAGGAAATAGCTCAGCTCAAAGCCAGGTGGTTGTATTGTCTAGACCACAGGCTCCCAAACCTTGTTCTAACAGCTGCCAAAGATAAAAAGTCATCTTTGTTTCTGACCTCAGAACAAACCAAGTTGGTATAGGTCAAACCTTGAATTAAATCTCTGCAAAGCTTGTCATCTGCATTGAGATGCAATAAAAAAGTTACTGATTGTTACATCCATCAGGTATTTTCCCTACCTTTGTGAGGCTTTGAAAGGAATGAGAGCATGCTTTGGTACCAAGAAATCTTAAAAGAAAAAGACAGTAAGGATTAAGGTTCATAGAAATTTTAATCAATGGTAGAGTCTTCTTTAGGACTTGTAAATTAAAATGCTGGCTTTGTGCTACAAAGGTATAATAAATATGTCTGTATAACAAACATTTCAAATAGTGTTATCAATGGTTTGAAATGCTAGCAGACTATTTTCATGTAAAAATTTCCACTTAGAGCCTTCTTTGAAGTGCAATCTAAAATCATTTTTGTAAAGGTGGAAGAAACCTGCATTCCAGGGAAGTTATGCTGACGTAGTAGCAAAGTCATCAGGGTAACCCTTTGATAGTCGTATTTGTGTAATTTAGTTATAATCCCATTGGTGTTCCATTCCCACATAGACCCTCCAGTCTTTATAGTTTAAAGATGTTTTTAAAGAAGTTTTCGTTTTGAAATAGCAGCATCTCACTTTGAGAGATGTGTTTTTGCATCACACTTACTTGCTCAACTGTAATGGAGACAGAAGTAATTAGATTCCGTTTCAAGTGTCTTCTTGTTCCCTTTTCCTCAGAATAGATAATGGAGCTGGATCCTGAAGGGTTTGGATGTTTGGATTTTCATATTCCCCTTCCTACAAGTCAACTCCCTTTTACATGTTGAGTTAGTAAGATGTATTTTGTTTCAGCCTGATTACTCAGAGTGTAAACACAGCAGTAGATTGTATCTCCTGTATCAGGAAAGGAAGGCAGTAAGATTTCTTGTTATGAAGCTTCATTTGATTCTACATTGAGATTTTTAAATTGAAAACTAATTTTGTATTTTTCACTTTCTTTAAGGTGCTGGAAACCCAAATTGCAAAGTTGCAATTGTAATGGGCAAAACCAAAACCTCCTCAGCATCCAGGTAAGGAATCCTAAGAGATTCAAGGAGTTACCTAAAACTTGTTCCCTGGAGGAGTCACTGCTTGAGAAAACTTTATTGAGTGAAATGCCATTAATTGCCTTGATCAGTTGGATGTGCTCGTGAATTAGAGAGGAGTTTAAACCTCTGCATGTGTCTGTTGCTGCCCAAGCTCCTGTTTTGCCATCAGCTGGTGATGACTGAAACCTCCCAACCTTTCTACTGTTATCATCTTGCATTGGCATGCTTTCCACCCCCATCCATTGCACCAGCTCTAGTGTTTGTGCAGCTGTGTGATGAATTGGATAGGAAATTTTGAGGGGGGTTCAACTAACTTTATCTTGGTCACGTAACTTTTAGTCTGCATTGGTTGTTTAACCAACAACTGTCTCTGGCTTACAATTTATTTTGTAAGTGTAGTATATAAAGCAGTTAACATAAGGTAGAATTGCTTGTTTAAGTAATAAATCCAAAACTTTTCAGAGCTTCCCTGAACAGAATGGTTATAAGTGGCACACCGGAGACCTGAATTTATCTACTGAGTTTTTCACAAAGTAATCTGTAGGTATAGAAAGTTAAGTTTGTACCATGAGATGTTGGTTATGTGAAGCTGTGTAAGCAGAGAACATTGCAGATCTTTAATCAGACTTACTCATTCCACTCTTGTATGTGTAAACATAATACTTACCTCTTCTTCTTTAAAATAAACATGTTGTTCAACTTATTACCAAACTAAAATTGCCTTTTGCAAAAACTTACGCAAGTGATGAATTAAATGCTCCATGTTTGGTTCTATTAAAATCACATGGCGTTTAATGCAAAAGAATTGGAACATTTATATCTCTAAGTTGGATTTTGGCCCAGATCCCATGGATTATCTGAAGTTTTTGGCTTTGGCTAGGTTCCATTGAGAAGCAAACAGTAAGTTGCCTACAGCACACAGGATGGTTTGCCCGGCGGCTGTACAGATGGTGGCATCTGTTGAGCTCTTGGAAGCTGAAGAGAAGTTCTTGGAGGGGATAGCGTGACACTCCACTTGCTAGAACTGGAGGCTGAATTCAGGGACCTAGGGCATCACCTCCAGTTCTGTGTGACTAATAACTGACCTTAAATATTTGTAAGGAATGTAAACATGGGGATTTTTCCCCCTAAACTATAGGCAAGCCAAGATGATGATTCTGATAATGTTGTTTTGAGGACAAAACAGAAAGGCAGGGCTAGGAGAATTGACTGGGTGATACAGAAATACGTGCACAGAAGGTCCAGCAGTAGGAGTTTGGTGCATTATGTGCCAGTAATATATTTTCACTTGTTGACTGGTGGTTCAAGGAGTGTTGAAGCCCCACTGTGTGTGGGCAGGATGGTGCAGGCGCTACAGGTAAATCTCAGCACTGGCTTTGTGCGAGTGCTAAACTGAGGATAGAAGATAAAAAAAACAGAGGAAGGGGACAGAAGGCAGACTCAGAGTTAAATGTAACAGGTGCATTTTGTCTTGATCAGGTACAAGCAGCACAGTATGATTATTGTTCCCATGGACACTCCAGGGCTGAAGCTGATAAGACCCCTCTCGGTGTTTGGCTATCTGGGTAGGTGATCGTATTTATCAGATATATGTGTGTTAATTTGTTAGCAGTCTCAGAAGCTGCTGTAATGTTAATAAATATTGTATATGAAATAAATCAGTAAAATGCATATATAGAAAAAGGGTTGGAAGGAATTGAAGGCTATGTTTTTATCCTCCTTTGTTTTACTCTGCTGTTGTGTTTTCTGTCCCTGTAGATGAGATCCATGGAGGACATTTTGAGATACACTTCAATGATGTGCGAGTGCCTGTCTCCAACATAATCCTGGGTGAGTTTCAGCACTTATTCATTTCTAATACATATAGCAATGAACCAAGCTTTAGGAAACAGTGGTTTATTTAATGAATCATCAGAAGTAATTGTAAACAGCTGTGGTCAGTTGAGCCAGGGTCTCAAACACGTGTAAGAGGGAGCCCAATATTCCTTTAGCAGCCTATCTGCTGCTTGAACGTACCTTGTTTAGAGCAGGAGGAAGCAGGGCAACTGTGGCTGTCATTCAAATATCACTACCCTGAAGTAGAGCAAAGCAAAATCTGTTAGTGGCATTCTTTCCCCAAAACCAGTTCTCATAGACTTCACAGACTTTTTGAAAGAATGTCCTGCTGTACTCTATGGCCAGTTCTTAGCAGTAGTGAAAAAAAGAAAGAATAAGCAGCACTGTGACCCTTTGCAGAGAGAACTCTGTTCTACTTCTCTTACTTAATATAAATCCTGATTTCTTCTATTTCCTCTCTGCTTCTTTTATTTTGCTCAAAGAGCTTTCGCTCTTGAGTAGCCCTAGGACCTGGAAACCTCAAAGTCTTCCCTCAGATACTCATTCCAAATCTTATAGATGTATTTTTCCGTGGAAGATTAACAAAATTTAATTTCAATCAGCTAAATCAAACCTTCCCAAAAACCATTAATTAATTAATAGTTAACCATTATTAATAATTAGTATTATTAATAGTGTGTCAATATAGATCTGATTGGAGTAAACAAGCAAGAGTTCTGCAAAATAAACTTTTAAGCAGCTTTCCTTTACCTCTGGTGCTATGAGCACACTTCTGCTTGGAGCCATGGATCATTTCAAGAGAGAGTCATGGAGTCTTCATATGCCTGTTTTTCTTTCCAACCAGGTGAGGGCAGGGGGTTTGAGATAGCTCAAGGTCGGCTCGGGCCAGGCCGGATTCACCACTGCATGAGGTCCCTCGGTGCAGCTGAAACTGCTTTAGAGATAATGTGCCAGCGCTCTGCACAGAGGGAGACTTTCGGGAAGAAGCTGTATCAGCACGTAAGCATGTTCCCTGTCTCAATTCACATGCTCCAGGCAGTGACCTTTGTTTTGCCCACACACAGCCTTGTGATTCTGATAAGGGACACAGAAGTAGATATGCCCTAACCTTGAATTCCTACTCAAAAGGCTTCGGATGGCAAAGGAAAAAATCACATCGCAAGGCTGCCATTTTTGGCTATAACCTATGGGATCTTTTCTTCTTTTTTTCCTTTGCAATGAACTGGATATCCTTTCCTGGATTTGAATACAGATTTTGTCACTGCATGTTTTTCTCTGCTTTCACTGATCTATTTGGACAGGTATTGTTTCTATAGTTACAGTATAAATTCACCATTTTTATGTATACAGTTTGTCACCTGAATGTCGATTCGCAATCACTGGAAACACTCAGGGGTCTAAATCTGACTGAAAATTTTATTTCTTCAGTCAATTATTTGTAGTTACTTATGAAAGTACAGACCAAACTAAGGGCATGTTGCGATTTTTGCTCTTATTTTGCTCTGGAATTGAAATACTGTTTCATGAGCAACTGCTTGCTAAAATAATAAAAATATGACAATCTGCCTTCCGTAGGAGGAACCATCAGCATTTGGTAGTTGGCGTCTCACATTTCAAGTGTTCCTCAGTTTTCCCAACAGCTGGGATGACTTTATTGGAAAAAACAAGTAAAAGCAATGGAAAAAGGAAACTGTATTAATATCTGGCACAGAGTGTAGCAAATTGTTTGTACAGATCCAGAAGGAACAACCTTACATATCTGTTTTCCAGTCACGTCCTTGCCAAACTTCCATTTACCAGCATAACCTAGAATTATTCAGAGCTGCATGAGGCATATTCTGTTTTCTCAGAAGTTTGTTACATTAACAACCATGTTTGATGAAGCCACAGGCATGATGTGGAGGCAGCTGCAGAGCCACAGTAGGTTCTGCACAGCTTGAGGATAACTAAGGAGAAGGTGAGGTTGGCAGCTGCTTTGAGTAACAGGCTGCCTGTCACCAGCACCCGTGGGGCAGTCAGGAGCTGCAGGCAGAAGAGCATGTGTGAACATGCCCGCCCTGGTTCTGACCATCTTTGTTGGCACAAGCTAAGCTGAGCCTCCAGACTTCGCACTGAAGCAAGTGCTGTACATTTGCTTGTATGTCCTGTGCCTGCCAAGGCTACAAATCCAGAGCCCCAAGAGAAGTGTGTCCCTGAGGCTGGCTTAGGCTCCAAACAGCTTTTGCACTGACAAGCATCACACATTTTTTCTACAGTGGTATGTTAGCTGCAGGGGGAAATTAGCCAAGAGGAGCCGGGAAGGGCTGCCAAGACTGTTAACTTCGTATTGGATCAAGAGAGCTTCTAATTTATCATCAGGCAGATGCAGCAGGCACCACCCTGCAGGTGTTCCGGCTCTGTCTGTCACACACCACCACCAGCAGTTTAAGCAAAGTAGAAGGAATTCCTCTCCCCTTTCTCCCCACTGTTTTATACTGGGGCTTGTTACAGGGCGAGAGGGCTGCGAGTGCAGTTAGTGGGTAAAGGAAAGCAGAGACTAAAAACCAGGCTTTGAAGGACTTCAGGAAAATGGCCAGCATGCAGTGTGTCTGACCAGGACTTCAAAAGTGTGCCAGAATCTGCAGGTTTTCCCTTTTAATTCTTTCCTGCCAGGAAAAGAATTGCTCTATCTTGAGTATTTTTTAGTGTTTTCTTTATTATTTTTCATATTAGATGACGTGCATCAAACTACCTTTAATTTGCACGAGTGTCTCTAAGTTGACAGAGCGTGCACCTGCTGAGGAGCAGATGCACTTTAGGGTGTGCTCAGAGGTATTAACTGACGTTCCCCTTGCTGGCTTTGGTTTCTGCAGGAGGTTGTTGCCCACTGGATTGCGGAATGCCGCCTCAGCATAGAACAGGCTCGTCTGCTCACACTGAAAACAGCCAGGAAGATTGACATGTTGGGCAACAGAAAAGCAAGAAAAGAGGTAAATTTCTTCTTTTTTTTGCAGCTAGTACATGGGAGATGCAAAATCTGTGCATTCAACTGGTTGAAAGACAAACTAAAACATATTGTTAAACATTATTATTCTAATTGTAGAGTATGACTTCATGTTGAAAACAGAGAGCCTTAAGATATGCTTTTAACTGTCAGAGGATTGGGGAGTGAGCTCAGAAACTTCAAGATGAATCTGTTCAAACACTGCTTGCTTGTTTCAACACAGTAGGATAGTTTGGGGTGACTGGAAACAGTTTTACTATACCCAGGGAATAGGAACAGCAGAGCCCTCATCCAAGCCTGAGAGGAAGGAATGTACTGTGAGATACTAATCTTCAGTAGCGCTGTAAGGTAAATATTCTCACTTGCTTATGAAAGTACTACTGATATTGTGAGTTCTCTTCTAATTACAGGTAGCCATGACCAAAGTGGTTGTTCCACGAGCTGTGCTTAAAGTGATTGACTGTGCAGTTCAAGTGTGCGGTGGAGCTGGAGTTTCTCAGGATTTTCCTTTGGCTTTTATGTGAGTAAAGGGAGACTTACCAGTAGATTCTAAGTATTCCCTCTAAGATCATTTTATAACACCAGTACATGCTGTTTCACCTCAGGTAGCTTGAAATAATAGTCCATATTCCTTTAAGCTATAAAACTTAAACCAATTGTTTTTAGAGTTTAATTTTAGTGCAGTTACCCTTACCAGAAAACCCCAGAACCTGGCACTTGATCTAAAATAGTTCTTATCAGCAGCAAAGAGGATCTGCGTTTAAAGATTAATCTTATCCCTTATGGCCTTCAGGAGAAGCAAAACTTCTGAATTCCCAGCCCACTCATCTCAATCTTGCCAGGAAGATTTTGTTGCAGTATCTCCTGTGCGATAGCGCTTTTCCAAGAAACCAGTGTCAGAAGGATTTTGTAGTAAAACCAGTGCTGAAAGCTCCCACTGTCAGACCCTCTGGCTGCTGTGGCAGGGTCAGAAACCTGCCCCTAATTCAGCTCTCCCAACACAGGTTTGCTTATATCCGGACCTTGCGCCTGGCAGATGGGCCTGATGAAGTTCATCTCTCAACAATTGCAAGGTGGGAACTGCTTGACCAGTCGAAGAAGCTCACTGCAAAAATCTAATGCCAGCATAGAGCCTTCTCAAATGGAATGGAATGGAAAATTTAGGAAAGGGTTTTTTTCCAGTTGTTTAAGGTAAAATTGAATGAATACAAAAACTCGAAGCAATTCTTCTCTCACTCTTTACTTGCAATCATTACACTTTAGAATCATGGGCTTGCTTTTAAGAATTAGCAGAATGGTATCTAAATAACATCTGGGTTCTTTGTAACACTAAATAAAATCTGTTTTCTAATAGGCCTAAACTGCTTTCTTTGTTCTGAGCCAAAGCCCTTTATCCTTTCATTGTAGGCAAAGCAGTTCTGAGTCAGAAGTCTCACACAGTTTAGTTTACTGCAAGCTAGGCTGAACTTTTAGGTTTTGATTAAATGACAAACATTGAAGGTAATGCCTTTCTTTCCTTTTTCCAAAGTTCAGCTGTACTCCAACCCTTTCTCCTCCCCAGTTCCTGCTCTCAGCTGCTCTTCTAGTCCTAAGGCTACATTCAGTCCTTCCCCCAGCTCCCCCTCAAATGAACCTCAGGGCAGCACAGGAGACTGGGGTCAGCGTGTAGCTAGGTCAGTTTGTCTGCTACTCCTTGCTTCTTACTCCTTTGCTGCGTTTCTCCAAATGGATCTCCTCACACTTTTTCTTATTGGTGTACCTTTTGTCTTCCCTTGCATCTTTTTACTTCTCTCTCCTTTTGTGCACCCTCACAAGCCTCCTCCTGTCTCCTGGTCCAAGCTACTCCCACCCTTAAATATGTCTAAGCACAGGTGGCACCTTCCCTCTCCAAGGAGCTGAAGCTTTGGCTGGCACCAGCAGTGACGGACATGGGGCAGTGTATGGCCTCCTCTGCTACCGAAACAAGCTCTGCCATTTATGCGCAATACACCTTTATGAAGTTCTCAAAGGTCATAGTTCCTCAGCTCTGCTCCTGCAATAATCCTCTTTGACATTAGTTACTTATAAGAGAACTTGCCCCTGCAGGAACAGAACCAGGCAGATCCCGGCATATTGTGCCATTAGTAGCCCTACTTCCTGTAAAGTTAGGATAATCACTTTTCAACTTATACAGGACTGATCAACATTTACCTTAAGGGTACAAGTGTTTACTGTTTGTGCGAACAAACAAACCCCCCCTCCAAGTTCCTCCCTGCTGGAGCTTGGAGAGAACACTCTGCTTGGCTCAGTCTTTGGGGTGAGGCTGCAGTCAGTTCTGTCCTTGAGCCCGCAGCCTGAAGGATGTCCAGCTATAGCTGTGGTAGTCAGACAGGGTGGTACACATACAGAGTACCTGGAGCTGGAGGCATTCCACGAAGTTTCTTACCTCATATTGATTCATTATACTTAAAAACAAGATTATAATGTCTTTTGGGAAAACAGTAATTCTTGTTTACATTTCTATCCACCTTACTTTCCTCTTGCTTCCTGCCAAGAATGTTTCCTAGGAAGCCGAGAGTGTTACTAAGTCAGTGGGTGAAATGCACTGTATGTGGTTCAGGAGTTGTGCTCCAGGCTGTCAAAACCTGCACAATGTGTTTTTCCAATGAAGAATGTCCAGGGACCATATTTAGCCATGTTAGGATCTCTGACCACCCTCATTTCCTACACCTTCAAAGAACAGCTACAAGAACAACACCTTTATCTCATTAACAAGGCTCTTAATTCCCTTTATTTTAAAATTTTATGTACATATGAATGATCTGTATAATGTACACTCAATATAGAAAGTTTTTATATACTGGATAATGTATAGAACATTTCACAATTACACTAATTTCTTACATAACATGTCAACTTTAAGGTTTTTTTGCTGAAGCTTTGTCAATTTGGTCAAGCCAGTTATACATACGAATGTCTAATGCTGTTTGATCTGAGGAAGAAGATAATAATGTTAATGATTAAGGACATGAGTGAACTGGTGCAGAGACAAAACCCTTTGCAGGTCATGTTCAATGGGAGTGATCACATCAGACTGAGAAAAGAAGGGATGCCCATTTAGTGGGGGTCGGTGAGGTCAAAGTTATTTTAGCCCAATTCCTCTAGACTGTAGCTCAACTCCAGTCATGCTAATTCATAAAATATAAAAACTAGGAAAGT
This sequence comes from Pseudopipra pipra, assembly GCF_036250125.1. Taxonomy (NCBI): domain Eukaryota; kingdom Metazoa; phylum Chordata; class Aves; order Passeriformes; family Pipridae; genus Pseudopipra; species Pseudopipra pipra. Next base: position 111,518,493 of record NC_087549.1, read on the forward strand.
TTGATTCACAGTCTTGTAAACAAATATAAAGGAACAAAATGTGCTTATGTACAACAAGAAAAAATTCTTGTGTACCCATTTCAGCTGATCCACAGAGTGCTTTCTTGTGTTACAGTGTGGTAGTTAGAATCACTGACTTTTTCCTAGAAAAAAAAAGTCATAGAAAAAAGGAATAACACTGTCATAAACACCCAGAAAGGCAGTAAGTTCACTTCAATGTACTGGAGGAAAGTGCAGTTCCTCATCACTGGCCAGTCTGCCTTTGTCTCTTTCACAAGGATTTCCAGTCCTTAACTGACATCTCCCACGTCGTTGTCTACTGGGGGTGGTACGTTGGGCATTACAGATGACGTTGTCCCTGCTGTAAGGTAACCAGCAACTCCAGGGCCTTTCGGGAAGGAAACAAATACTGGCGATTAGTTTTCATTCTACGGGCTGATTGAACAGCTCTATTCCCTCTGGTAACACATCATCTAAGTCAACCAGACACCTTACACAAGAACATTTAGGAGTTGAAATCTAGGAACACTAGGAACTAAGGCTTATTAGTCCACTAAGTGGAGTAGCTTGTGGAGGCCATTCTTGGACTTGCTCAGTGTTTTTTGTTCTGATGTGCCAAAAAAGTTACAAAAGAACCCCAACCACTAGCAGTACCCATCTCACCTTCTGCCACGGAAGCAGCAGTAAAGAGGGGGTGGGCCTTCCTTTGCTAAGGAAAGGCCCTGCCATGGAAGTGAAGTAAGTTCAGGCATGCGTTCCACTACTGGGCTCCTCATGTATGCTTTCAGGGTTGTAAAGGTTTTTTCCAGCTGCATATTCCAAGGAAGCTCAGTGGAATGCCCCATGAAGGAGCAGAACTGCCTAAAGCTTGTCTAGGCAGCATTTTGTGCCTTCAGTTAGGAAAAGGTAACAGAATTCTTAGAATACACAAACTATGTACTGGAGATGCAGAGCTCCTTAAAATTAGTAAATCTCCATTTTGATTACTACAGGGCAGTTAGTTTTGCACTGCAGGCAAAGCCCCTCTCCCTAAAAGCTTGGAATTAAAAATTTAGTCATATAGAAACTTTCAACAAATGCAATAAAAACTCACATTGCAGCAAGAGGTGTTTCAACAGTAACTAATGACTGTAGAATACTCCCCATCCACAGCATGTTCCTGCACCGATACAGCGATCAACTTGGTATTAGACCTCCAGCCTACACTGCCAACATTCAACATGGTGAATTCTGTTGGGTCCTGTACTCTCCCCACTTAAATCATCCTCACTGAGTTCTCACAAATTTCCTATCCCTTCCTGTCCCACCCTCCTCCTCAACTACACCCCAGAGCCAGAACATCAGAGCGTGGTTTGTCTCCTTGTGAACAGTCCTACGCTACTACTGTGAGGAAGAGAGCAAAGCAAGCAGTGCCTTTGGTATTTAAAAGCGCTCTGCCTTCAGGAGGGGACCTCTCTTTGCCAGCTCACCGGTGGCACCTGCCAAAAGCCACACCCACTGTTACTAGTGCAAAAATTCCCCATAGTTATCTTGTGCCTCAAACTTTTCCACTATGGAGGATTCCTAACATAGTTCAGAAGTTCAGTTCCTGTGTAGTACCAGCAAGTACCAGCCACGGCAGTTATCAGTGTTGTGCTCCTGTGTGCTCGAAGAAGGCAAGTTTATCAGTGTTTGGCACTTTGGGACCACACATTTGTCACAGCTCTATGACATGCATCTGTTGCTTGGAATGCAGCAAGTGCAGTGTGCGTTCTATGAGATGGTATCTACCTGCTTTAGAGAGCTACACAGAAGTTAGCAAGCTGCCTGACAGAGCAGATCTAAAGCCCACTTCTCAGGTGAAGGGGACTGCTGCCAGTTAGAAGGGAAGGAGAAGAGACACCTGAGGGAAGAGAAACAAGCAAGGGAAGTTTCAAGGGAAGTGCAAATAGCAAAGCAATTTGAAGCAAGACATAAGGCAGAATACAAGATAAGAGAGGTTAAAAATAAAGCTTTTAGTTTGATTTCCATCTACACTTTGCATTTGTACAGCATCTTCATTCTACATTGGCAAGCACTTAAACATTAGGCAATTTAAAAGCAGCACAGGCCTTAAGGCAATTGGAAAGCTATATTGTCCCCAGTCTCAAGCCTGACCACATCTGGTATAGTGGCAATTCTTGGCCAGTAATCACCCAGCATTTTCTTCATATTTCTATATTTACGGTATTTATGAAATACCAAGGAAATTCAGTACCAACTGAATCAGGTGTTCAGGTATTCTTTGTCAAAGTGGCATTAAATGGTACAATAAACAGAAAACTCCTGTTCAGAGCTAAAGCACAGAGTCTTTCCTGTGTGGAAAAATGCATCAAGTGTTGTAATATACCTACTCTCAAACTCTAAGCATCTGCTTCTAGACCATGTAATTCTGGACCTGAAAGGCTCTTGCTTCATTTTCTTAAAATACATGTTAGTATCTTGCAAGAAAAACTTTGGTCATCTGATTTATACGTCACTAGTTCAGTTATGCTATATCTGAAAATATGCGATAGGAAGTTTTGGACTGTGATACTGTGTCTATCAAGTGCTGCACAGGAGTGAAGGAAGAACCTGCTGTGATGTAACTGTTCTAGGATTGTGTCTGCACCATGCCATTAGCAGCAACAAGGTTCTCATCAGTTGCTGTCCTTTGTGTGTGCAGCATACACAGCTAAAATGCTCTTCTACACTGCCGGTGGCACTGAGGCAGCACCCCTGGGGTGCCATTTTGATCTTGGTGGCATCAGCAGGGGACTCACCCAGGGTGCACCACTGCTGCAGTCAAGTGTATGCCACCAGCTCCACATACACAAGCACGAGGCCATCTTGCCAGTGCACTGAGTCTGCCTGGAATACAGCCTCAAACTCCAAGCTATTAACATTCCAACTTTTCCAATACTACTACTACCTGCCTAACACTAAGCCGTGTAATTCACATGGCCAATAAATAAAGGCAGTCTAACTGATTTTGAAGACAGTTTGTTCCTCCCTCCAACCTTGGAAAACCATGTGTTCTAGGACTGAAAAAGACTGATCCTGAGAAAGCAAGAAAGCTACTGTCACATTCATTAGTTCCAATTACATCTCTGCTTTATCACTACAGAGTACTTTCAAGTCTTGCCAGTGTCCAGATTCCATTGCTCTGATATTTTAGAAGTAGGTACAGCAAAGACTACCCAGAGAAATACATTCTCAGTCAACAAGAAGTTTGGCTTTTGATGAATGTTTTAAAAACTTACTGTATTTTTACAGCATTGAATGTTCAGACCATGGGATGGCACTAGATCCTGGGGATAAACAGTATTTCCAGAGTCCAGTCTGACAACTAAATAACTGTTCAGTATGACTCGGCATAAACAGGAAAGAGTTGCTAACCTGTGAGGTATCCTGCTGTTTGCGTATCAGAAATGAACAAGTCGTGTTTCTGATCCTTGAAGGCACTCCACACAGAAGAACGAGACAGAATTTCATTTACCTACAGTAATTGAAAAGATTAACACAGTGAGCAAGTGACATTTGTCATGTTCTAGGCGAATAAACTCATTTTCTAAAACCAAACCATTCCAAAGGGATTACCAAAGAGCATGGCAGTAGTTCAGGCTGTGATATGGAATTCACACACATTTCCAAGGAGACTTGCTTTTCCATGTTAACTGTGCAGCTGAACACATAATGCTCAAAAAAAGTCATTTAATAGCTTGACTTTGTCTCTCATTCCCCAGTTAAGTGACAATGAAAAGCAACCGTGCAAGCAGCCACTTGCCACGCACCTACAGCTGAGGCAGAATAGGACTTCTCCTGTACTGTAGCAAGATAGGGACAACTTGGAAGAAGGACCTATCCCCAGTTTCCCTCTGTTTCAGAAAGCTTTCAACACAAGGGTAAGTGAAAGGCACCAAGGACTTGCACAGTTACTGGGGCTAATTTTACCAGCTTGAATATACACCCATAAAGCTGCTGCAGTTGTCTATTTATTTGGGAAACAAAAAAGCAATTTACACTTATAACAAGTTCTGAAGAGTTGTCAGTAGAAGCCAGCTACCTTATAGAACATTTCTGTACTTGGAATTTGTCTTGTTAGTGCTCTTCACATGCATTGAACCAATGACTTCTAATAAATAGATGATGACGTAATGATTTTGTAGTTACAGGATGTGAACATTTTAGGTGGAATGATGCACATGACAGGCAAAAAATTAAACAAGTGATGTTCAGAGTTTGATCTTCAAGTGTCAAAGCCCAGATGAAGACTTATCAGTACCTACCTGTTCCCCATACTGCAGGCTGCGAGACATGGATTTCAGAGCTTTAACTATCTGAGCTTTTGTTGCAGATGGACTTTCCAGGTTCTCAAGACCAACACCTTCAAGCAGCTTTAGAAGATAAGGGACCAAATCTGCTTTCAAAGCCTGCAAACATACCCAAATGAGTTGTCTTAACATGGACTAGGAAGTTCCATATAGATGTTTACATTACTAGCATTAGTGTGAATGCAAGTGCCAACAGCTATCACTAATATGTTAAAGCCAAGGCTCATCCATTTTTCCTGAGCTGTATGAATACATGAGTATGTATTGAATATGAATACAAGAGAAAGCAAAGATCCTGTCCAGCAATTCTGCTCTGTCCAGGTGTAAACACAGTTGAGTTAGCTGGCATTCCTACACTACACTTTCTCAGCAGACACCAGTCGACACTACCCTACGCATTAAGCTTCAATACTCAGGTAACATCCTCGAATAGGTCTGCATTTTAGATAAAGAACTGACTTCTCCAACAAGAAAAGCACATTAGTTAAGTTCTAGGAGGCTTCCCAGATGCTATCTAAATTGAACAGTACCTCTGTTCTTCTGAACAGTTTAGATGTATCTAAATGTAAAAATACCGCATTTTTACAGTCTCAGAATGCACTACTTACTTGGGCTACTAAGTCAGTTTGTTCCTTCTGAAACATTCGATTCAGTGTTTCACAGGCTACGCCAACTATATCCGATCTCTTTTTCATTCCATTCATGAGAGGGCTGATGGTCTCTAGTGATGCCATTGCTCGAACACAAAGCTATAGAGAGACAGAAACATCCAGAATACTTTATTTTGTGCCAAGATTAATGGTTACTGCAGATATGGTCAGCCAAGACCATGAATTTCTCAGTCTTTAATCTATCAATTCCCCATTAATTAGCAATAAGTCCCTGCTCATCTGTTACACAATATTTATAGTTAGAATAATGCCTTTTCAACAATACAAATAACTCCAGGTTTGCTTTTTCTCCCCTCAAGCACTTAAATGATTCAGTACCTCATTGTCAGACAGTATGTGCATGACACGAATGGCACTTTTGGGAATGGCATTGTTCTTGTGATTCATAGCCTGGATTATCTTGTGAAGATGACCAAGTGGAGGAACTTGATCAGCTAGCTGAGGCTGGGCACTGAACAGGCACACAGTTGCTGTGGTAATGGTTTCTAAAGTTTCCCCCTGCAGAAAATCAAAAATCAACACAAAGGATAGCTCAGTAAAGCCTTATGGATCATCATTATAATAACAACATTTCTCACTTACTGCGCATTGTAGATTTTTCCCCTAATGCTTTTATGTCACTTGGCTCTCAAACTATTAAAACAAGAAGTTAAGAACATGACTATCAGCTCCAGTAGTGGCAGACATTCATTAGTTCCATGAACACAGACCACATGGGAATTCCTAAGCAGTATTTCCAGCATCTAGAGAATCCAATGTCTGGCTGCAGCCTCTGCATGCATCCATGTGCTAACTTGCCTGGTGGAAGTATGACAGCATGGATGTTCAGGCTGACCACCTGAACATCTGCAGCCTGTGCAGCAGCACTCACCACACTTGGGTGTATTCCACGTGTCCCTACAAACAGCTATCACATCTTTGCAATAAGGATGTCTGTTTTATTCAACATGCAAGTTAATTTCTGCCCTGCAAGCCTCACCAAAAATCTGTCTGAACGCTGTTCAAGTAATGACAAGTTAATGATATGACTAAAACCTGAATTTTAAACATTGTTCTCATTCAAACTGTAACACATTTGCTCTACCCATTACACTAATTGTTAGGTGGCAGCCTTCTGTAGGTCACGTAAGTTACACTAGAGTGGGAAGTCAGTTTTGCAGAAGGACAACAGAAGTGTCAAGAGCTGAAAATTTTTAGACATTGTAGAACAACTGCCATTTTCTTAAGTCAGTCAGTCATGAAATAATTAAAAGATACTTAATTTGTTAAGCCTCATCTCTAGTGCAAAATAAGCCTCTAAGACATAACTTAAGCTAATTCTGGGGCTTCAGGGACTTTAAAAGCACTGACTCATGTTCAAAAGTAGCCTCAATATATCAACAATGTGCTTTTATAAAGAATCAGAAAGCAGACGAAAAAAACCATTCATGTTGGGAAGAAAGTGTGAGAATCTAAGTTAGACACTAAAAGACTAGTAGATTAAAACTGTTAAACAAATTCAAAGAGTATAATCAGAAAAATCATCTTACATGGGGGTTATTTTTCTCCAGTAGTTCAGTAAACTTTTCCAACAGTGCAATGAGAAATTCTCTTGGTTTCCGTAAAACCCAGGCCGGCTGGGCAATAAAAATCCTTAGGAAGACTCCCCCCACTGAAAGTTCACCTTCTGCCTCACCATACACCACAGCAAAGTCTTCAGGCAGCTGTTGAATTGCAAAGTACAAGGAGTTATTGGCGAGGATATTTGTGAGAGCAGCAACTGTTTCTCTACATGGTCAGGGTCACTAACTAACTGTATTTTCTGAAACAGAGCTGGGCAAGACCAATGAACACTTCATTTTGAAGGAACATGAGGTAAGAAATGACATTAGAAGGAACAGTTCAGGCAGTACTACTACAGTGAACTTTTCTTTCAAAAAATGTAACTGAACCTACAACTGCATCAGTGGTAAACCCTAGTTCAAGAGAAGTGCCAACAGCAAGGCTGATGATACAACAGCCCTTTTCTTCCTTTCTTGCCCACTTCAGGGGGAGGTTTCTTACCATCACCCTAGGGAAGTTTCCAGTTCTCACCTGGATCAAAATAGCTACCCTGCATGTGTTTAGAAATTGGTTTAATGTTGAACTAGAGCACTGTTGGGAGGAAGTCATGTCTGGCCTTTCACAGTTATTGGGAAACACTTCACTTATTGACCTGATGCAAAGGACAATATATTTTGAGACTTGGTGACTTAAAGTTATGAACATTTACCAAGAGCAAGTTTTCTACAGCTATGTAGTGACAGGACTTTTTCCAGCAAACCGGTATTCTTTGTTGCTGACTTTTGATGCATTTTAGAATGATTTGAATGATCTGAAAATTCAGAGTATGTTGGCAGTGGTTTTGCCAGTAAGTGTCTAATTTCAAGGTACAACTAGTAATGAAAACATCAAACCAGCTATGTTTTCAGTTACGAACAGTTACGTTCATAGCACAGCAGTGAATTCCTGTTGGTACTTAAACAGGAGAGCCTGTCATGCATCTATTATCAGCTGGCTTATAGTCTCCCTGGACGGACTCAAAGCAGAAGCAGTATACTTTTACCTTCCAGTTGGTGTCAGGGTTGTCCCTCTGAAGTTTAAAGTGCCTTTAAAGAGAAAGTAAGTTTTAACAAGCAGTAAAAGAAGCAGTTGTCTTCCCTACTTGACACCTCAGTCTCCCTCCATCATTGTGAAGCCATCTCAGCTTCTAAACCCCATTTTCTTCCCATTGCAATCCCCTCCAATTCTTACAGCAGTGAGCAAATACCTGGATTATGCACAGACTGCACCTGCATCACTGAGTTACAGGTACAATACAGAAACAGTGAACAAGTTTCTTTTCACTGAAGCCTGGCTTGCAATGATTCTGCTTTTTACAGGCAGAGTTTTGTCTGACAGTTCTACAGCAACTCTGGTTTATTGCCACTAAGAATGTTTCAGTTAAGGATATACTGTGTCAGTTGGTCTTCACATACTCAAGCATCATTTCTCGAACTGTTGTTGATACTCTCTCCCTGGAGCTGTCATTCCAAATTAATTCTGGATTTTCATGAGTTCCCTCAAAGATATGAACAGCAGCTTCAGGGTTGTCTCTCATGGCATCCATGAAAACTCCAGGTAAAAATTTCATTAGTGTAATTCTAACCTAGAAAGGATAAACAGAATTGACATTTAGTATAAGACAAACTAAATGACAGGACAAACTAAATGACAGAAACACAGAGAACTCCAGGAAGTCCAATTATCTGTAGTACTATAATTGCCAACTGCTAGAACAGAACACTACAAAATAAAATAGTGCCATCATTTCAAATAGCAATAACCAATGACAGGTCTGAAATCTAGGTCTCTAATGCTGAAGTCAATACAAATGGAAACCAAACTGCTTATAGTAGTTACAGTAAATACAACAACTTCTAGAAGTCTGCTCACAGATTAAGGGTTAACTATCTGAAAAAGTCAGATTGCTCTTCACATGAACATTTTAGACAGAGAAGAGTGTTTTTTTGCTTGTCTTTAAAGAGAGTTCCAATATGAGCTGTTACTATCCTTACCTTTGGACCCACCAGCTTATCTGCAGTCATTTTGGCAAAGAGCTCTGCTGTCTGAGCTCGGACCTGCGGATGTGTGGAGTTGCAAAACATATCTAGTAAATAGATTAAAGCACCTGTAACAAAGAGTTAGAAAAACATTCAAATTTTTTTCTACTCACAAGTAGTAGGAAGAAAGAGTATCTACTTTACATCCAGTGCTGCAGAAACATTTGCTTTCAGTGTAGTACTGTACCTTTTGCCATGGCCTCTTTAATTATTTTTGTGCTAGATGTCAAAGCATACAAAGTTTCAAGGACAAGCTGCCGACCTGTCAAAATAGAAAGCATTAAAAACTTTGTGTCATATAGATTATGAACTAATAAAAGATGAACATAACTAATCTTAACAGAAAGCTGTATCAAAACAACAAAGCTTATGACAATTGCAAGCTTACTCTGGTTAAACCCAGTTAGTTAAGGAATGTCAAAAATCAATCATACATTCCAGTACAGCATAGCTTCATAAGTAAATGTTTACTACCTAAATTCCCTAAAATAGTCAATGGAACACTACACAATTCAAACCCAATCAGAATACCTGATGTTTCAGCTCACGCATTTAAGACAAGAAATCAGTTACGCAGAACATTTTTTTAAATCATCCTCCCTGAAAGAGGATTAGGGTTTTAACCTAAAACCTAAGTGGTAAGCTCAACCAGCTGCATTCTAATTCATTTCTGAGTTGGAAACCCTTTACCTTGCAAGACTTAAGAATCATATAATACATACTTGAAGGTAAGGAATGCAGGAGTGCCAGTAGGTTAGAGAGAACCATTGACTCAGCAATGTTGTTAACACATTCTTGGTTACTTGTTACTATGTTCACTACCTGTAAAAGATCAGAAACAACACTTGATTATATACCAGCTTTTAAGACACTGTCCAGAAAATGCAGTGTGTGGTGAAGTCAGTCACTTCACTGGCAAATAGAGTTGATATTTACAACATTTATTCCTGCCACCAAATTGTCTTGTCTCCTCAGGGAAAAAGGGAGCAAAGACTCAGGCTAGAAGCTATCACCTGTTTCTCTGAGGAGTAACTGACACCTTAGAACTCCAATTTTGATATTTTTTAGATGCTACTCTAACAGTTACACCATCAGGTTTGTTTATGGTTATTGTGTAGAACACCTAGACAGGTTTAGTGGTTTAGGGTACTTTTGGTTTTGTTGTTGTTTTATTTGTTTTTGGTTGGTTGGTTGGTTTAATTTTTACCTCCAGAGCCAGCTGCTGCACCAGGCCAGCTCCATGAACACGCAGAAGGGAGAATATCAACTTAAAGTGACCTATGCATTCACATTCAGAACCTGTAAGATACAAAATAAGTCACTCTTCATGTTAGCCAAAGCACTCACTGAAGGCCATCCCAAGCCCACATTTTGGTCTACAGAGAGATGTTAAAGACTACATGGCTTTATACAGTCTGCCACAATAGTTGTAACAGCTCGTACAGGACAGCATCTGCTAAAGAGTTAGAAAATTTTAAACTCCTCTCTATTAATCTACCTTCCACAGAGTCTCAGATCAATGATATTCCAAAAGCAAAGGATACTTCCTCCCTCTGAAGTAAGTAACTGAGCTAGTTCTTGTAAGAATGCAAGTAATAAATTGCATAATTTTATTTATCCTTGATCATCAGTACTTGTCTTCAAATTCACTTGCCCTTTCAGAATGTCCCAGCTCAGAGCAGGTTGCTATATGCAGCAGTAACAGCTGCCTTCAGGGTTATAACTGTAAACACAGAATATCCAGTCTGAGAACAATTTAACCACCTATTATTAGAAGCTACAATAGTAGCATGATTTCCTTTTAGAACTGGAGAGTGTCCTAATCATTTGTTTTAGGCTTTTCCAGTCCGTACGTTGGTATGTGCTCATTAACTTTTGCTGATATTAGCTGCCCCCTCTCAAAAGCATCTTCTCCTCCTGCTTTAGTAAGGCCTCAACACTAATGACATTTAGGTGTTTACTAACATGCAGTACTCTGTTCAAAGAAGTTCTTTTTGATGCAAGGAAGTTTAAAAAAAATCAGTTAAAGATTCTTCGAAGGATTACAGGAAATTTCATCCAGGAGGCTTAAGTCTTCCTGGCAACAGCAGGCTCAAATTAGAGTTAAAACCTAGTGATTCAGAGATGAAAATAGATAAGGCTTGAATTTCACACAAAACTTTAACACATCTACTGATTACGTTCTCCAGGTGAGGAAAAAATAAGCAAGCCTTTATGGCTTATCAACAGTGTTAAAGTCTGTTAACCAGCAAAACAAGCTTCCTTCTCAGCGGAAGATAAAGACTACAGAGGTCCACAATTTTTAAGGCTGTCCACAAAAGGGTATATGAAGTAAGTTCCATTTTAAGCCTACCTGGGTTGTGTTTTATCACGTTTCTCAGAGCCTCCAGGGCCATTTCAACTCTCCGTAACCGATCTCCATGTTGATTGGACTCTACTTTCCCAGTCTGTGTTATTGCCATTAGCGTATGAAGGTACTGTGCTTGTGAGCCTACGTAATCCAAAAGGCTCGCAGCAAACGCTTTAGGAAGCTTTAAAGTAGAGATGAGAGCATTTTTAGCTCTGTGATGCAACAGTATTCCCAGTAGAAGAAAATGTATCCAAATAACTTGTCCTACAATTCACATATTCCCTTTCTCTAGACAGGCAGACAGAAAACACTTCTCTTTAATCACTACAACATCTGGAAGACATTAATCCTATTTCTATCTACACATACCCTTAAGAGGCTGCCACTACTTCAACAGGTAATGTTTGCCCATAGATATAGATGGACTGCAAAGCCACTAGGCAGAATCACCATTGCCTGGAACTACTGAAGCAACTCAAGTGTCTGCAGAACAAGCTTGTAGAGAAAAGTCATTAAGACATCTGAAGCAGCACATCTTAGTGCAGACTAGTTCTTTTAATTTCTTCTGCTCCAGTAAAGGCATGTCTCATAACATACTGGTCTTGAAGAAAATTTCCATCAGATTTTGTATTTTCTCCATTCTGTACTGGCAGATAAACAGGAATTAGCAGCATTCCAAACACTAGTTTCAACAGGAAGGTTTTAGCTACATCTCACCTCTAGTTGGAAGGTAGGGACCTCATTGTAGACTCTAACAAAAATCTCTCCCACAATAAGTTCCTTTGCATGGTCACTGAAGACAAAGTCAGATCCATAGCTCTTGTCACAATCACCCTTTAAGCAGAGATAAGCAGCAAAAGCTCAGACAGAAAATCATCTTGTAGAAAGTGTAAAGCTATAAACCGATAATGAAATAGGCAATACTTGAGCAGAAAACTTAATGCTTCAGCAAAAGTCAGAAGCTCAGATTGAAACATAACAAGAAATAAACAAGCAAACTCTTAGGGTTTTTTATTTTCTTTTAAAAACTACTGAATGAAGAAAGTGACTTAGGAGTAGTCAACAATAGAAATTTGTATAAACTATAACACTGCATCACAGGGGGATGTACCAAAACACAAAACGGTTTAAAAAAAACAGTAGCAGGATTTAAAGTAAGAAGTATCTTACTCTCTTAATCATGCTTTCTTGTTGAGATTCCAAAAACTCAAGTAGTTCAGCTCTTGTCCCATTGTTCCAGATCAAGTAGGGGTTCTCTGTGTTACTGTTAAGCATCTTCAGAGTCTAAGAAATAAGGAATTTACATGATGTAACATTTACAACAGTTTTCGATCGTTATGCGTAGTAATCAGCGTGTTTCACAATGTTAGTTAATCCAATCTCATTAGCAATGAGACCAATTACAGAAGCAAATTGAAAGTGTGAAGTTTCCCATACTGGAAAAGCATACTAGAAAAACAGTATGTACAAGTTATTTGGTCTAGTACAATCTATATTACAGGGTTTTTTTATTGTGCTTTGCGCCACATTTACTTCAGATTCTCCATCTATTTTTGGTAGTGAACAGCAACTATCTGCAGTATCTCTTTATAGATGACTTCCTTGGTACCACTTTAAAGAGATAAGTTTAGCCTTTACTCTTCATCATCTAAGCCTTCAACAAGTAACTCAACTTCTTTGTCCCTATATTTGTTTTGCAAATACTATTCTATAGAGCACTGCTCCTGTCTATAGTGTTCGAGGTCAAAGCAGTTTCTTTTCCCTGCAGTTACTCCAACTGCAAAGAAAAATCACACTGCTGTTCTCAGTATCCAGTTGGTCTAAGAGAGTTCAGTGTTTTAGAAGGAAACAGGTACTCCTTCCATAAAGCACTAGAGAGAGTTTTGGCCAACAGACACTTACCTCAGTAGGACTGACCACAGCGAGTTTTCTGGCAATATAGGGTGTCAACATTCCAGCCAAGCTTTTCCTGATTGTTGGGTTTTCAGGGGTAGCTTGATCATCAGAAAGATACCCTCCAAGGCGACTCAAGGCCAGGAGACTGAGCTTAGCAAGGCTATTTGCTACCTCCTGAAAAAGACAATCAGTTAGAGAAAACCTAGAGCTAATTGAAGAATTATCAGAATAACCAAAAGGGTTGTTCAACACTTCTGCACCAGAATGAACAGCACTGATATTCTCTATTTATCTTGGTTTAATAAGTGCAGTAAGACGTAAGCACTGATAAGCAGGAAAACCTGGGGGAGGAAGATGAGCTGAAAGTTAAAGAAGCTATTTAATGTATTGGTTTCTGACCAGACAACAATTCCTGCTCACACAGTCAAATATCAGCATAACAAATCTTTTATGAGAGTGATACAAGACTTTATAGCTACAACAGAGTGTTCAAAGCTCATCTCATCCAGTAGCTGAGGAAGAAATGTCATACTTAGAGGGTCACCATTTGAGGAAAAAGCAGATATTTTCCATAAGTTCTCAGTATCACTAGACAACCCTTTCAGCTGAGCCTCAGAAGACTGATAACAAAAATGTACATTTCTACTGTTAGCTATTGGTAAAAAATCTCTTGCACTAAGTCCATTAGAAACTGCAGGCTTTGGCAGCTTTAATATTTGAACTCTTTAAAAAAAACCCCAAAACCCCCAAAAAACAACACCCAAGAAGTACTTACACCGCTACACAAAAATCCCTTTCCCAAACTGCTTTGTTACCATTGCTGTTCATGCAATTCAATGATCCTAATAAGTATTTGAATACACTTAAGTCTATTTGCAAGAGTTGGCAAGCAACAACCATTGGTGTCTCATCTTGGGAACATTACCTGGTGGTTTGAATCTTCACTTTTCTGAATCCCACTCTCTTCCAGTGTATAGTCATAGTTGAAGAGGTAACCCAGTAAGTACCAGAGAACACCAGCTTGAAATAAGTGTGTTTGTAGCCAGTAATCTAAGGCAAAGGAGCTAACGCACTCTACTCCTAAAGCAGCTACTCGTGGTATGGTCTGAGGGAGAAAAAAGAAGTTTGCCTTAGTACTTGTAACCAAAGAGTGCCAACTGGTTCCCTTACCAAAGATTTAAAGCCAAAACTAGGTGATCCTAGAGTACTATCTAGGCAGCAGAGAGAAGAAAACTGAAGTACAGGTAACATCTGCAGTTGAAGTGTCTGGTAACCACCAACATGGCTAATTAGTCAGCATCTTTCAAAGGGAAGAGTACTCAAATAGTTATTTCACATTACTAGAAATGAGCATTATCTCCTGATTTAGCACAGTAAACCAAGCAGCTAGATGTGTCAGTTAAAAGGCTGAATCTTTACAGTGATTGCATTTTAAGCCCACTAAATAGATTCCAATGCAAGCACTGAGAACAAGACAGTGGAGTTCTGCATCTCCTCATGATTGGCTGGGATCTTACAGAAGGGTTGATTGGTCAGTGCAACTACGAGGAAAGGCTGAGAGAACTGGGTCTGTTTGGCCTGGAAAGGAGAAGGCTTTGGGGTGACCTAATTGCAGCCTCCCAGTACCTGAACAGAGCCTATGAAGAAAGATGGAGAGACTATTTACAAGGGCATGTAGTGACAGGACAAGGGGGAATGGATTCAAACTGAAAAAGAATAGGTTTACATTAGATACTAGGAAGAAATTCTTTACTGTGAGGGTGGTGAGGCACTGGGACAGGTTTCCCTGAGAAGCTGTGGATGCCCCATCCCTGTTCAAGGCCAGGCTGGAGAGAGCTCTGAACAACCTAGTCTAGTGAAAAGTGTCCCTGCCTATGGCTGTGGGGATGGAATTACATGATCTTTAAGGTCCCTTAGAACTCAGGCCATTCTATGATTGTCTTATCTCCTTTAAAAGCAGAATATTCCCCTAAACATTTGACAGTTCAACACCCATTTAGGCAAAAGAAAGGAGCACTTACCTTGCCATAATACAGTAGTCTACAGAGGTCCTTAATTATGTTAGGCATTTCTGTAATCTTCTCTCTGCAGTCCTCAAACTGAGCTGCTACACTGTAACACTTACTAATGTATCCACATACCTACAAAAAGCAGCATTTTATTGGTTACAAGTAGAGGAAAATGCAAGTTTACAATCCTATTGTCAATATATATACTACTATATCAATATTTTATATTATGTATATACATACATACTTATATTTATTATCATTTTATACATATACTATAATGTATCAGCTTCTCAGAAGACTATATAATCAGTTACAACTGCTGCAACTTACCTGTACAGACATATCATCTGGTTTACTAGACCGTGTCAAGACTGCTACACAACGATTAAATGCTTCTTGCAATACCTGTGAGGATTGGATGATGCATAAGTTGAGTCACAAAAAAAAAAGGAGATAAAAGCTGGCAGAAATAAAACATTAGTTAGTAAACTCATTTTTAATGGCTGAAGGGAAACATTTGACAAAAATCTGCTGCTTGCTCAAATGGTTTGTAGGGGCAAAATTGCTTGCAAGTGCTGGTACTAACCTCTGGTGCTTTAGAGTTGACAGCCTTCTCACATGTGATTAATACCTCAGTCAGTTTGCAGATGATACTAAGTTGTGTGGGACTGTTGATCTGCTGGAGGGTAAAAAGGCTCTACAGAGGGATCTGGACAGGCTGGATCAATGGGCCAAGGCCAATAGGATGCAGTTGAACAAGGCCGAGTACCAGGTCCTGCACTTGGGTCACCACCACCCCATTCAATGCTACAGCCTTGGGGAAGACTGGCTGAAAAGCAGCCTGGTAGAAAAGGACCTGGGGGTGCTGGTCAACAGCTGGCTGAATGTGAGCCAGCAGTGTGCCTCAGTGGCCAAGAAGGCCAATGGCATCCTGGCCTGTATCAAAAAAATAGAGTTGGCAGCAGGACTAGAAGTGATTATCACCCTGTACTTGGCACTGGTGACGCTGCACCTCAAGTATTGTGTCCAGTTCTGGGCCCCTCACAGAAGAAGGGCATTGAAGCACGCCCAGAGAAGGGCAACGAAGCTGTTGAAGGGTCTGGAGCACAAGTCTGATAAAGAGGAGTTGGGTTTGTTTAGTTTGAAGAAAATGAGGTTCAAGGGGACCTTATCACTCTACAAGTACCTGAAAGAAGGTTGTAGCAAGGGGTAGGGGCTGGTCTCTTTTCCCAAGTAACAAGAGATAGGACAAGAGGAAATGGCCTCCAGTTGCACCAGGGGAGGTTTAGCTTAGCTATTAGGAAAAATTTCTTCATCAAAAGGGTTGTCAAGCATTGGGACAGGCTGCACAGGGAAGTGAGCAAGTCACCATCCCTGAAAGTATTTAAATAGACACGTAGACATGGCACTTAGCAACGTGATTTAGTGGGACCTGGCAGTGTTGGGACTAACAGTTGGACTCAATTATCTTAAAGGTCTTTTCCAACCTAAATGGTTCTAATACTCTAATATGTGCAATGAAAAGCCCTTCTGCTTGAGTGACTTGCTCACATTTATCAATTCTTTCACATACAGAATGCAGTAGCTCTCAGTAGTGTTTTGTAAAGGTATAGAGAAACATCATATGTAGCTTGCTTATCCACAGTTCAACAGACAAGCCTAGGTTCAGAAAGGGGTATATTCTGCTAGATGCTTCTCCTATTGGATCCAGAATAGAGATAATAAGAATGGACAAAGGTCTCAAGACCAGAAGTGATTCTCAATTGCACCTGATGTCCTATGCATTGAGGATCTAGGATTTTTAGCTGTGGAAAAGTTAAACTAAAGAGAAAAAAAAAAAAGGCATTTCAACATGTTTCTTTGCATTTACCTCAATTCCATTTTCTCTCCTCAGTTCTTCTGCATTTAATGCTGAACAACTGACAGTATGGTAAGCAAGTTCTGTAGCAGCAGGCAACAGAGGAGATTCTTTGGAAAATAAAAGGTCATCTGATGTTTCAATGGTAATAGTTTTTATCAGCATAGGATAGCCTGCATACTTGTAAGGTTTCAAATCTGAAAGACAAAAAAAAGTCAAAGCTTCCATGTAGGCACAGCCTAAGCAATTTAAACCACCACAAAATTATCAGTTGAAGACATATCAGATATGTAAGGACTAGGAGTGAAAAAAAGCCAACATCTGGGAAAACTGGAGCAACACTGAGCAGCTCACACAACCTGACTCCTTGTAACATAAAACTGTTCATACTAGAAGCTGACAGAGCTTCATAGAAAGAACTCATTTAAGACCAAAAAGACTTACCTTCAGCTCATTAAGCCCCCAAACTCAAGAGCCTTCCCAATGACACTTGTCTGTCTCCAGAGAAACAGAAGTATAGCTTTGTCTGTCTTAGGCCAGGATTGACTAACAATAACCCTATAAGGACCTTACCCAGTTTGGCACAACAATCATATATTTTAAATAATTATACTTTTCATTGCTTTGAGGTTTAGTCATGCTAAAGAACAATTTCATTTTGCATACGGATCCAACTGCAAGCCAACCCATGTAAGTCTATACCAATGCTGTCACTACCTCCACACAACTGACAGAGTTATGATTGCATATGAGGTTCTTCATTTACCATTATAATACAACACTTACACAGCAAAACACTATTGACTCTGCAAGACTTGGACATGCCAGTAGCTCCCAGCCTGGGACTGTAGCTAGAGTTAAGTGTAAGGGTATTCTAGCTAACTAACCCTCTTTCCCAGTCGGGCAGTGAAAGACGTAATGTTGTAGCACAGCTCACCAGAGGACTCTAACACTGGTCAGAATTCCTGCAACAATACAGCCATCTGGCTATTAAATATAAGACTATCTCATAACCAGAATCTGCCATCTGGGTGACTGAGTACTAGTGAGGACTTTTCTGCCTTGACAGAATTCTAAGTATGAAGGAATATTAAAACCGATTAGCACTGGAGCAGAGAACTTCAAAGAGCTATTCATGCTTTTTTGAATTAAGTTTTACTGCAGATGAATTGACTTCATGAAAGAAAATGTCCTATTTTGAAGCCCTTTACCATAGCTACATAATGCTGTGGCAAGTCAGAAACCAGACCAACAAAGCACAGTCTCAGGAACAGAGGAGATTAAAACTTACTGAAATGACCACTAAAGAAATGAAGACAAAACCCTCTTCTGAGACAGCATGCTTACCTTCCTTATGCCTGTTGAAGAGGATGCTTTGAGTTTTCAAGATCAAAATTATGTTTTCTGGATCTGGTCCATCTATCACCTTGGCAGATTTTGTGCATAGAAACTCATATGCTTTATTAACTTTTTCAAACATATCCTGCAAATAAAGAGGAATAGTCATAAGAGGTATAAAGAACCCTCTAGATTACTGAAGCATCAGTTTAGACACAGGTAAAATAAAGCATTTAGGATTATAAGCCACAACACTAGTTTTATTGCCTCACTACACTTCAGAAAATACTCCAAACACTAGTTCACATATCAGTTTTCTTTTATCTCCTAAACTCTGCCATAGGCAAGACACTTAATCATACTATGATGAAAGCTTGATAGTGAGAATGGGTAGAAGATACAATCCACCTTTGAAAGGGAGCAAATATCTTATTTAGGTCCTGTGTAACTCTCTAAAGATGCTTTCTGATATGTGGGTCTGATCAGACTAAAATAGTTTACTGTAGAAATCCGAATATTCTTTGAATGACATAAGTTAAATTACTCATTAGTTGCACTAATCTGTATTTTAGTATTCATCTAGGGCATAGCTTTTAAAAAGGAAGAAAAAAAATTCAAGTGTGCATTTCAGAATTCTTAATACACCTAATAGTCAAATTTGTCCCCATTTTATTAACACCAGAAATTTGTGCTGTACATACCCTGCCTTCTGGATTCTTGTCTGGGTGATATTTTTGAGCCAACCTGAAATAAGCTTTCCTGATCTTGCTTTCATCATTTCTACAAGAAAACAAGTTCCATCCATTACATTGAGTAACATATAAAAAAGCCAACCACAGCAAAACCAGCCTGCATTCTGACAACAGTACTAACAGTAACTAACAGTAACTGCAGTTGAGTGAAAATTACAAAACTCTTATTTCCATTTGAAAACCCTGCTTTACCAGCTTACACTGAACGAGGGGTCATCATGTGACCACAGAATAGAATGAAATTTTTGAAACAAAGTATTTTAAAATACCTCTTGTACCTACTATACTAACCAGAAGGTGCTGAAAGTCCCTGAGTATTTTAAATGAAGAATCTAAATGAGCTGCAAGTGATCAAAGTTAGTATTTCATGATTTATAGTAAGTGCATGATTCTTGAAGGATAAATACAAAAAGTGTTATTGGTTCTCTTCTAAAGGCCTGAAGTCAGAAATCAATGGCAAGACAGGAGGTAAAAAATTCTAAGAATATAATCACCATGAAAAAGGACAATACATCAGAGGGAGAAGGATGATTAGAGAAATAAGTTCCGCTTTCAACATATTCAAGTTCTGCCATATTTTTTGCTCACTATAGTTGAGTCTAATGCTTGTCCTTTAAAACAGCAGAGCTCAAAGTACTTTTTTCCCTAGTTTCAGTTCATCTAAACACTTTTAAAATTATTCTCTCAAACACTGGAATTGTATTTCCAAGCTTTGCTTCTTTTTAGCAAAGCCATCTTCTGCTGTGAAAGAAAGTGCTACATGTAACTAAACTGGTACCCCTAAGGGTTCCAAGTACCTAGATAAGAAACTTCAGTTTGTTCAGGCCATAGAGCTTATATAAAAGTAGTTATACAACTTTAAATACTGAAAACAACTTACTGGCTTTGTCCTTTGGGTAGGTTAAGAACTTCATAAGCATCATCTATTGACATGGTAGGTGGCTTCTTCTCTACCTCCTTCTTCCAAGCTTCTAGTGTATCTTTCAGCAGTTTAATCTAAACAATTAAAATTTAGTAGTGTTTCATTTATGCCGACGCCAGTATATAATTTTTAATAAAATGCTACTTTATCAATAAATCCTAAATTTTATTCAAGATAAAAGTATGTTAAGATGAAAATGACTATGTAAGAGTCACATTAGAAGGTGGAGAATCAAATAACATGCAGCTCACATCTTGATACCATAAAAACTGCAACAAAGCTGCATGAATAAAGGTCCTTAGACAGATCTAGTCCACAGACTTGTACCAAAAAGATCAATTCAGTTAATGCACTGATCCCATGTTAGCTCAGTTTCTTCTGCAGCATGGGCAAATAAGAACCCAAAAGTGATATTTCCTCCCCGCCCCCCAATCAGTTGAGGTTCACTGAAACACTATCTGAAGGTTTTTTGAATGCTTTATTTTGCCTTTGAAGTATCCACCACAAGAACGATATATTTATACTGTTGTTATATGGAAAGAATACTATGCTGCTTCAAGATAAAGTAGTGTTTAATGTGTTTGCTTGTGGACCAAAATTGAGGATAAAGCAGTTACTTGCAAAAAGCCTAGCATTTGATTTTCTTAACATTTGTTACAAATCCCACTTTTAGGACTCTGAAGGATCAAGAACTAAATGAACCCTAAAACACTTCTTACTTACTGGATCTTTAATTGGCCAGTCTGGAAATCTGAGTGTATCACAAAGATGCTTGAGGTAATAAATATTACAGAACAGCTCATTTTCCAGTTGTGGATAGTTGATAACTGGGATGGGACAGTATTGGTAGAGTGCTCTAGTATTGCTCTGAAGACGAGGGGTGAAGTCAGCAAGATGAGCAGCAATCTTCTCTATCATAAGACGCCTAAAAGTTACAAAGTTCAGTTTAACACCTGCCAAGCAATCCTCAGTCCTCACTCACTGTACAGGTGTGTTCTATGATTTCTTCTGGAAAGATTTTCCTTAGTAATTTCAGAATAGGATTCTGTCCTATTCTATTACAAAGCTACTGAAATGCCATGAAAATTAGTTTATTAAAAACAATGTAAAGTTACAGTTTGCCCTCCTCAATATCTCTTTACTTTCTGGAAGACCCTAATATTCCAATGTATTGGAATATAAGAGGTACATCTCAGAAATAGGTGCTGGTAATAGAAAAGTACTTATAAATGAGTAAGTATAAAGCACTCCACACCCACAGTGAAGTCTCCACTCACAAAAGGAACTTAATCAAGATGTAAAACATGTTTGTCAGATACCCTCGTTATCTTTGATTGGAGAAAAGGGCAATGTAGGACACTGCTCTTGCAGAAGGCAAACAGAGGAAGTAAAGAAACAATGCAATCCAGGTATTTTCAGCTTTTCTGAAAAACAGGACCTCTTCAACATAAGCTGTAGTTCAGAATTATTTGTCCATCTGACAGAAAACAGTTACCTCATTTCATTGCTCCAAATTGCTTCTGGAGTGTCAAATTCTCCAAGGAATATCTCAGAAAATTTTTCTGGTTCATAGTTTTCTAAATAACACACCATTGCTTCAGGAAGAATATGTCCGAGTATACTTCTTTGAACTATATCTTGACCTTTTGGCTGCAGAAGAGATCATATGGTTATCTCAAAGGTAATTAAATTCAGTGTTGCTAACTAACTTGAGATCTAAAAAACTCTTCCCCTTTTCCCTTATAGTTCTTAAATTTCAGTTAAAACAACTACAGGTGGTCTGCAAAACTATTTGGAAACAAAGGTAGTTACTTTTGCAATCTACTCACTTCTTCAGACTTGAAAGCTTGTTTTGTATGTGTGTATTTCAAAAACCTAGAAGAGAAACAGCAGTTATTTTCTGTTTGATACTTAAAGTACCCTTGAATAATAAGCAGACCACCACAGTCCAGCTGGCAAATCTCATACACTTACTTCGAGATAAAAGAGTAACAGCAACAGTTGTATGAATTTCTGTACAAAGTCCATTAAATGTTTGGGAACTCCACAAAGCTAAGCACCCCCATGTTATAAGTGTTGCCTTATGTTTATCATTTCAGTTTGAAAGTCTTGTTCCTGAAAGCTTGTTTTCTCCCCAGACAAACAAAAAAGATGCTGACAGAGACACTGACAACCTTTCCCTCCAACCCTCTCCCCGCACTGTTAAGATCATCATTGCAGCAATGAAAAAGGGTGATCTTAGACTGACTGCTGACAGTCCTATCTCATGGAAGCATGCAATGATTTCCCAATGCATTTTGCTGTACAAGAGACTTCACTGGAATTGTACGACAGCTTTTTACAAACTACTGCATTTAGAGGAAGAGTAGTGGAATGAACTGCAACAGCCACCTGCATGTGCAGACTGATTTAACTGCTTAAGCTTCAATACTGAAACAGGCTTTTAGATTTCCCACCACTTTCAATAGCAGCCTACTGCCAAAAGCTACATTTGCATATAGATAGGCTGTGTCACTGCTCTTTAGTGCTTGCAATGAATTATTCTTCTACAATACGCCATGGCCAGTTGTACTGCTAGAACTGTATGATCAGACCTGTTCTCATTCCCTCCCTGGAAGAATCATAAGCAAATCACTTTTCTAGGGACTGACTAGATCATGGGGAGGCAATTCTTCTAGAAGAATTTCATGTTGGTTCTAGCAAGCCACACTCCCCTGAGCATACAGAGATGTAGAACAGTCCTTCTGAGCATAACTGGTCAAGAGGTACTTTTGGTTATGCTTTTTCCTCACCTTGCAATAGGAAGTACATTGGAACCCGTGTACATCATTATGAAGAAGAACACTCCGCTCAGATAAAAACGAGGTAACTGAGGGTTATCTTGCATCACATGAAACAACAATACAGCAACTTTTTCCACAAGGATAGGATCAAAAGTCAGTAATAGCTGAAATCAAAACACAAGCATTTACATTAGCTGCAACTAGTGCAAGTTACTTAGCCAAAACTGAAATTCTAACTAATTCAGTACTGGGACAACCCAACTGCAGGAATTTCAGTTAAAGAATACTTCAGCCTAAAAATAAGAAGTTTGAATCAAAGAATATTTAAAGTTGGGAGGGACCTCTAGAGGTCATCTTGTCAAACCCCTCTGCTCAAAAGCATGGTCATCTGTTGCTTGTTGACAAAGACCAGGTCCAGGTGGCTTTTGAGTATCTCCAAGGATGGAAATATTTCCTAATGAAACATTGGCTGAAATGGCATGAAATTTCTAACAACACCCTGTGAAATCAGCTGCTTCTTCAGAGATCTGCAGGACATGACTTAATGTGTTTGCCCCACTTACAGTATTCACACAGCAAAGATGGTAGTATAAGTAAAACTTTAGATCATTTAGGGACACTTCTGAAGAGTTACTTACCTGAGTGATATGAGGAAGGCAAGTACTATCTGACAACAGCCTTTTCACTCTAGGCAGAGGTCTTATGATAGCATTGTCTTGATCCCTAAAAATAAAAATCAAGTAGTACAGCAGTAAGCACACATGTGCCTTTTCTCTTTCAAGAATGAACAATTTTATTAAGAATAAGTATCAGGCTGTTGAGACCATACTCGTTGTCTTTTATTGTTAACTTCAAAGTCTGTTGTTAGACTTGGTAAGTTTAGTGTCCTGCATCGAAGCAGATGCATTTAGGTTAAAAGAGAGCGTGTCTGTAAGACTACATCACTGAGCATTAGAAATACACATAGCTTCTGTATTCATTTTTGCAGTCCCTTTCACAATATTAATACTGTCTCATTTACATACTCTCTATTTGCCTACAGAATCACTACTATATAAAAGGCTCTTTAATACAGTTCCTTAATGTACTACTTTCTAAGAAAAGCTTAAAAATAAAATTTATGAATTCATACATCTGCCAGATAAAGTTAACCACTTCTGCTGAAAATTACTGTTTACCTGCTGGGAAAATATCCACACATGGTGATTAGCATGTTGAGGACAAGTGTGGCAAGGTCAGTCTCATTCAACACAGGCTGGCCACTGGCAAGCAAGCACCACTTCAGCTGAGGGATGACCTGTAATGGTCGCCAGCCATCCATACCTTGAGCCCAGCACCGTGTTTTTGAAGTCAGCTTTCCATTGTTCCATAGTTCCTGCATCTATTGCAAGATTAGAGATGAATTCAGTTGATTCAGCATTCAGAGGTACCTTTGCTCCTAGACACTCACACTCAAGGCAAGCTTTCAGCTGCTGTATGGCAGGTTACTGTGGTTGCATGAAATTCCAGTGAGTTTATAACTCTGTCATGGAATCATGAAGTAAAAGTTGTTGGATTAGTTGCAACATTACTGAGGCATGGAAGTGTAGGCAGCCTTACCAAACAGGCTGTGATTCTTGGCACAACATCAAGCCTTTTATCTAGCTTCAATCCTTACTCAAAGAGTTACTTGGAGAATTTTCTTTAGGATTGTTTATGGTTCTCCCTCTCACTGTTTGAAACACACACCCAGTCATCAGGATGGAAATAATTTGTCAGGTTGAGAGTTTGAAGCTGACAGGTACCTCTTGAAAGCTGTAAGGCCCACTCCTTTCCTTGTCAGCATTGCCGAAGTACCATTCTTTCTCGCTCTCCCTCTTCACATCAGGTGCTGCCTCAATCACATTGCTCTAAAAATTGATGTTTAAAAGAATAGCATTAGCTTGACAGTGTAAATATCACATTTCTACAGTAAATGTGAGAAGTACCATTATTTTTTTAAGAATTGTCCTTTTAGTAGAGTAGCGTATGAGTAGTAAGAAACAAAGGCCACGTACCTGCAAAGGGACTGTAGCTCTGCTTGTATGAAGATGTGCCAGAGTAAGCAGATCCACAAGGATTCTGATTCCATTTGAATCCATAAGGTCCTTCACATTTTTCTGTTAATGAATGAACTGAGTTACCACAAGCATTTTCTACATAAGAGTTGTTATAAGTACTGAACAGTTTTATTCAAGTAAGAAGTGAACATGAGAAAAGTTCAAATCATTCTCTAAAGTGACCAGAATGGCACAATTACCACAATATCTACACATTTCCTTTGGCTTTCTCACCAGTAAATAACAACTATCACATCCCAGAAAGCTGTATAAAAATTGTTTTAAAGCTTCCTCGATACTTGAATTTTTGTTCAAGTTAACCCCGAAAGACTAGTTCAGACCACTTGATACAGCTGACAGACCAATAAACTACTGTTAAGTGTACATGTCCACCTCACCTTATTGAGGATCAGCTTGTTGAGAAACAGTATCAATCTGTCCCGCTCAAGCTTGTCAGTGCACTGTTGCAGCAGAAGAAAACAATTCAGTATTTCATACAACAAACTAGAAAAGCAAACACAGTTGCACCTGCACAGCCACATTTCTTTTTTATGCCTGGAATGAAACTGCTGACTTTAAAGTGCCCAGTTTCATGCACAGCTAATAAAGTAGCTTTCTGCCACTGAGGAGCAAAGGCCTTCTTGCCCTCCAACCCTGTTGTTGCTCTGGATCAAACCCACTATTCTGTTAAACCTAAGCGTTCTAACGGGAATCCAAGTGTTTGGATTCCCAGTGAGCCAGTTAAAACAAAAATAAGAAAAAGAGAATGCTTTCAGCCAGCAGACAGAAATGGTCTTTGATATTACATCCCTGGTGAGGTTATCAAGGCTCAAGGCAAAATAGCAAGAGTTCAGTTTCACTTGCAACAGCCATATCCAAAACCCATACTGATGCTAGCAAAGAACTCCTGCAGACTGCATGGAAATGTATTTTGCAAGCCAAATCAGTGGTCAGACATAACAAACATTTAAGAGGCAAAGTAGACTAAAAATCTAAGCCATCATGTGTGCCTATCTAAGGCTACAGTTTCATTAGGTCTGGGGCTGTTGCTGCTACTCAAAGTCCGTACTTTGAAATAACATGACATGGAACAATGTTCTCCTCTTAAAAAGCTTCTGCATTTTTCAAAAGCAAGCCAAAGTTATATCTGCTTTTTGTTGACCCTAAAGAGACTAGTTAGAAATACCTCTACGATCAGCAGGTTTTTTAGTGAAACTTCAACTGAAACAAGGGGAGATACTAGGAACAGCTGGTGACAGGATGGAAAAAAGTATTCATGCCTCAGTTTCACATTCTGTAAACCCAAAACTTGAGTTTCACAGTAACTTGAAGGATCTGAACATATGTTGGACTAGCTGTGTGTTAACTACTGTATCCAGTAATTTAAAATAACTCTTACCCTTTCTAACATCCCAACAATGTACTTAGTATCAGAAAATGGTCCTATTTCTTCATGACATCTTCCATAGACAATGGCCAATGCTTGCAGGCATAAGCATTTCATATTCACTTTCGGGGTAAGCAAGAAGCGATGGTAGAGTTCATTGAAGAATTCGTATCTAAAGAAGAGATGAGATTTTAGTAAAGAAAACAAACAGACCTTGGAAATGAAATAAGATTTTAATAATGTCTCACGATTTTTTGATTGCTCCACTCTCTTCAGTTTCATCTTCTTCCAGTAGTAATCTTAAATAATAATCCCCTATTTTTATTTCCTCAGAAAGGCACTCATATTTTACCTGTAAACACAGAACACATTACTTAACAATACATATTATTTCTCCTTCATTAAGCTTTTCTTGCATAACAACACTGTACTTGATTGCATCCCAAAACTCAACAAGGTTAGCAACCCCTCCTAAGTCTGAGGAAAACTGAAATCTGCTAGTTTGCTGTTAAACACACACCTATGACATATAAGCCACCTATCAAATATGCTGCTCCCCAGAACAAATGAAGTTTCTCATCTTACTGAAATCCCAGTTTCCAGCCTCTAAGTAACTTGCTTCTAGTATCAGCTGGCTTTATTAACTGAACTTGGATAATACACGATACATTTCAGTGACTCAAGTTTTAATAAGTAGTTATTCCATTGCAAGGTATTTCACTCCATGTTACTACAAGTATGAAACACAAGCATGACCTAATTATTAGTTATACTTGCTATTGTGCTGGCTAATAAAAGCCTAGAGGCATCAGAACACACATCAAGAAGCTGAAGTAAAATTGCACAATCAGAGCCATCACTAACTTCAGAGCAACTACATTAAATTTAATCATATGCCTCAATGCTCAGTGGTTTAAAGCATTTGGTAAGCACTTCAATTAGAGGTACCTCTAACGAAAGCCACTCTCTACAGCAGTTTTTCTTATCTATAGTTTGCAGGCTACTGTCATGAGCCCACAAAGTTATCTACAGATTTGACCACAGCATGTGATATAAAGATATCCTGCTAACTAGTACACTTTCAGAGCAGTCTCAAGCCACCATCCCCCCTTGGCAAAGTGACAGGTTCCACAGTTGATAGGGAACCCCTTTTCACCACTATGCAGTTCAAATACTTACAGCATAGCCCAATAAAGTATTCATTTAAAACATTTAAAAGCAAATCTCTGAGACAGCAGCTGTTCAAAGATCATGTTACAGAAGCCCCTTAAATCCAACACCAAAGTGTCCTGGGCTCTAGCTGCAAGAATGCTAGTGATACATTCCAGTAGCATAAGCCACACAGGAGTGCAGAGTGCAGGTGGGAAGTCTGTATTACTAAGTTTTAAATCTGTACTTTCAATTCTGCCCCAGTTAACACTGCTAAAGATTTGGGATAGCAAACACTGTGACACCCAGAAGCCCTGTGCCTGACCTATACCTGATGGAAACTTTAAAAGATAAAAGCCAGTGCATGAAATACCAATCCAAACCCGTACTTTGCTATTTACTGCATCAAGGTAAGAAGGAACCTGTAGTTGTGTGATAGAACTATTTTCTATTTTGACTTCAGATACTGCTGTTCCTAGAATGTGAGCAGAGTACCCTTAATCTATAATTTACAGTGCAGCATGGTTTTAGTCCCATAACCTATTCATGATTTGGCAACACAGTATTTAACAGACTTGAGTTCACTGAGACATGAAGGAAATATAGACAAGAAACTTGCCATCAGGAAGAAGTGATTTCTGAAACTACCCAAAACAAGTCTGATGGAGCACATTCAAAACCAAGTATGACTTATCTGGACAACAATGTAACACCAACTCTTCTCTTAATGCAGGACTACACTGAGGGTTCTGATCAATGTTTCATCTCTACAGTATCACTTGTCAGTCTGAAGAGGTTTCAGTTTTGCAGAGTGTACTGGACAACAGTACCTGTTCACAGACTCAAGACTTAGCAGTTTATTCCATAACCCCAAAAGAATCCTAGCTTGCAGTCAGGGATCATCAATACAAGATTCACTCATGTAATTAGACAGAGAAGTGACATTTTAAGTAGACATATTTTAGATATGCAGTTTGTCCTACAGTAGATCATATACCTCAAACTCCTGATGGTTCCATGAGATAACATTAGCACTACCAAGTTCTCTGTCAATATTAAATGCTCTCATCTCAGATTCAAGAGTATCTCTCAGTTCTTCCCGTGTTTTGAAGTTCCAAATCAAGTTTGATCTAGCATGATCCTGAAGAAATCTAAAAAAGAAGTTACATAGTTTAAACCCCTAAAAACATCATCTGAAAGGCAGAAAAGACTCAGCCAGCAAGGCAGGAAAGATCACTAGCAATTACAAGGCACAGAGCAGTGGTCTCAGGTTTGTTACAGTAATTATGGTCGCTCACTTGTAGCATGTTTTCATAGTCACATAGGCCAGCCTAGACTGAAGCACACCTGTGTCATCTCTTTGGGCTCAGTTTGTTATCTGCATATGGTTGCTGACCAGGAGATATGTCAGCTATCGACCATATCTGTCAGTAAGGGCTACAAGTGAACAGGGCAGCAGAGATGCACATACCAATTGCATTTTAAACCAACAAAAACCAAGTAGTTCATATAAGCAAATAGAATTTGATGCCTCAAGTGTCACAAGACAATCAGTAGACATTCTTCATTAGCAGTTACAGAACAGCTTTTGGATCCAGAGACTGACTGAGAAGAGCACTTTAATACCCAAGGTTTAGGAGAACTTAATACCCAAGTTCTTTCATGCAACACTATATTTGACATTTAAAAACATCATTCACTGAATGGAGTAGTTAAGTTTATGGAATTTCCCCAAGCTTGCTTTCATAGTTTGTTGAACAGTCAAGATTTATTAGCACACTTAAAAAACACAACATCCCTAGCCAAAGTGATATATCTTTTCAGATGGAAGCCCCTCCCTTGTAAACTCTGACAGCTGTAAGAGCTCACAGGTAAGCAAGCTGCATTTAGGACCTGTGGCACTATTTGAAATTCAGTATCCATGTGCTGCTTTCTCTTTCCCTGCCTTAAACTCATCTTTGTTCCAATTCAAGTTAAAACATCTTGAGTAGCTTACAGGTTGAAGCACCAACAAACTACAATGCTTTCCAGTGCTATTTTGCTTGGCTTTCAACATCATTCAGATCCACACCTGCAGTTTGTTATTTACTCTACCTTTTGGCTCAAGGGAAAAAATCATGTAGTTTGATAACATTTGAAAAGCTTTCTAAATTCCTCTCTTTCCTAAACAGAAGCTAAATCCTTAAGCATAGCTTAGGATTTTTTTTTTTTAATAAGTAGCTGTTACAAAACACTTGCACTGCTTCAAGGAAGGCAGATATTGGGAAAGTCACAGCAACTCAGAAGATACTAACAAAAATATCCAGCCACCTAATAACTTGTACCTGAGACCATCATATTAACTTTAGTATTTTCACCTGTAATAGAAGAGATCCCAGTTTGCCTCTATTTTTATTCTCTGGCGTCGTTTCCTTAATATCACTGGCTTTTGAATCATGTTCTGCAAAAGAACCAAATTTAACAAGTTAGTAGAAGCACATACTCCACATTTTCCTCTTTTAAAATAGAAAGCTGGGTTTTTTACACTCCTTGAAAAGCCACACTAAGTTAACCCTCATTAATAATGTCTCCTTTTCTAGTAACTAGTAGCAACAGACTTTCACAAGTGTTATTTACAACAGGTTAAATCATGCCAGAGAAACTTTCAGCTGTTTAACAAATCATTTGTTTAGAAGCAAGTTATCCCTGAGAAAAGCTTAGTTCTCATCACCATAAGCATTCATCAGCTCCAAAGCTGATTGAGAGGAAAACTCACAAGAAGAATGTTTTGCCCTTGAAAGGAAGTAACTAGAGCAAGTCACAGAAATAAAATGCAAACCTGACTTGGTCACTGAAAGGTTCCCTATTTTAATGAAGCATGAAATCAATGTTATACTCTACATGAGGTACCACATGCAAGTAGAAGGTCCAAGCAACAGAATCCACACAAGTGGCAGAGACATACAGACTCACCATATTGTTTCTGTCCTGATTGTGATGAAAAGTTGGAAGAAAAAGAAAAAGTACATTTAACAAGCCACAGCCACTAAAGTAATTTAAACTGGTAACATCAAACTTGCTGCTACCTTTTCCAAGCTACACTTGCACACATCTACTGTGAAATGATACAACTCAGAACTACACATAGAAAAATGACTGTTTAAACTCAGTCAGAGATGCACATACCAATTGCATTTTAAACCTTTGAACATCTAGACAAGATGTTCAAAGCGCAATTTGATCTTTCACCACTGTTTTTCACATTTCTCTGTTTCTCCTAGTTCAGTATTATTCCATAAATATTACCTGTCAAAATTGTGCACCACAGTCTGCATCAAACTTCAGCTAGATTTTACCAAGTTAAGGTTTCCCTAAATTAAAGCTTATTGTTACATCAGATTATATACAAAAGACAGGCATTGTGCTTTTCCTCCTTCCTTGCATATACAATAGATTATTTCATTTCCAGAATGCATAAAAACAAGCTTAATCAAGATAATAAAGAAAGTTAAGGGAAATACCTCATAATTCAAAGAGTTTGTCATATAGAACACAGCAATAAAAGTCAAGGAAAAAGAAGACCAACAGTAAGAACTCAAGCAGTTATAAGCTCTCCTCTTATAATATCAGATCAAAACAGTTACTTATCACTTCTGTCTTAACTGTGACTTTATGTACAGTCTTGTGTTGTCATTTAAGCACTGTGATACCTATAGTCAAGGGAATCCTAACCTGGTGTCCCTGTCCACAGGAGAACAGTTGGAACTAGACGATTCTTAAGGTCTCTTCCAAGCCAGGCCATTCTATGAGTTTATGATTCTTTAAGCAGGTTCCGTAATTAAAATATCAGTAACAAAGTACATAATTTTGAATGTAAAGAATATTCAGAGTTTCTTTTAAATGTATAATTTTGCCACATTTCAAGGAATTTCCTCTTCTGAGTTAACTTAGAAGAAATGCACATGGGCTGCATTTTAGTTTGATAAGGTTAGCTAAAGCTTAATACATATCCTGAAGGAATAAATTTGCATGCTTTATGTTCTCCTTGGAACCCATTTCTAACCTAAGATGAAGAGTAATAAGAGGTAGAGAGTTTTGTTCACCAGCTGAGTGTGTGATACTCTCCACACTCAATCAAGTTACTGTAACAAATAGTTTCAAATACTTTTACCTCTTTCTGAGCTATGCCCATTCGATCTCTCCAGTGCATCAAGACTAGATCCACTTTCTCTTTGGCAAATTTTTCAACTTCCTTTGCAGCTTTTCCAGCCAGTCTCTGCCACTCCGGCACTTTATTAAACTTGCCGTACTGATCCTGCAGAATAAAACAATTAATTACTTACAGTTGTGGATTTATCAACATCTTTGATGCAGGTCAATGCAATAGTCAAAGTGTCTGTATTAGAGTCACTAAGACTGTACATCTACATATGGCATAGGTAAGACAACTACATTTACTTACAGTTGCAATTTTTAAGTTATCTCTAACATGCATCCTATCAGCATCTTTTTCAGGAACAGGATCAGCGCTGTCAAGGTACGCCAGCAAACCTGGTGGCTAAAAACATTTAAAAACAGTGTAAACACACATGTGGCTAATGAACAGCAATCATCACATTAGGCAACAAGATTATTTCTTTAAATTAAAGATTTCATAACAGAATTTATATACTACTCTGAAGCAAGTATGTAAATCTACAGCATTTTTTTGCTCTTATTAGTAAAATGCCACCATCCTCAACAGAATCATTCAACAGAGGCCTACATCCTGTTTCTTAAAGCAGCATTAAATGCAGCTAAAGAATGCAGGAAGAAGAATTGATCCCACAGCAATACTGAGGGGAATGAATAACACTAGAATCCATCCATATCCTCTAATATGGACTAAATGTTACATGTAACATTAGAGATGAGACAGCCCTATTTGACTAACCTTTCCCTAAGAGAGTAACCAAGATGAGGACAGTTTGCACTGCCAAAAATGAAGGAACTGCTATTTTGAAACTAAAAGTTAGTAATTTCCCAGATTACAACACTATTCTTTGAACTAACTTCACTTTGCATACTTTATGTTCTCCCTGGAACCCACTTCTACCCTAAGACGAAGAGTAGTAAGAGGCAGAAGTAACTTAAGTACTTACTGAAGTAACTTTAGCAAGAACCTTTTAGGAGGCTGTAAAGGTTTAAGAACATAACTACCAGAAAACAAATTTATCCATGTTACAAGCAAACAAAGTTGGACAGGCACGAAAGCATAAACAGAACTCTTGCCTTAATTTATTATTAACACTATATGCATTAGAGATATGTTTAAAATGTCTCCCATATTTTTGTACTTTTAATAAAGAAAAAGAAGTCAGACACCTTATTTTTAAGTTTTGTGTCATACACTATTTTAAAAAGCAGCAAGAAAGTAACAGAAGACTTTTAGAGTCCGATATGCTTTGAACTAGACATCAATATCCTTTACGTATCAGATGCCAGACTGCTGGTCTCCTCAGTAAGACTACCCCCTTGAAGGGGAAAGGGGATCTGTTTACTATATAGACTGCCCTAAGTTTTTTGATACCACTGGCTCTCAGATTTTATTCTTTCGTTACTCCATATCCCATTTTTACTCACCAAAATACGTTTCAACAAGTTCATAGCAGTTTTGTTCTCAGCTGTCCAGAGGCCAACCAAATGTCTACTTAACTGCCTGAAAAAGCCATTGAAATTAACAAGCTGCAAGTTAGTATTTTAACAGATTTTTAAACCACTAAACTGTCACCCTTACCATGCTGATGAAATGAAGATGAGGAAGAGCTTCGTGCTCTTGAGTGAGTAAGAGCACAAAGCATTATATTGTTCAAGTATATGCTTGGCATGCTTTTAAAGTGTGGCCTTTAGAAGTTTCAGTGAAGTTAGTGGAACAGTAGCAGCACATGCTTTCTGATCTAGACCTCAAAGAACACTTGAGCAATAGAGCAGAAACATCTAATAATCAAGTGTAAATTTATCCAGCCAACCTTAAGTTATAGCTAAAGTTAAGAGCCTAGAAACCATCAGAAACTGCTACCTGCTCTACCTAAAGTTCTAAATACCAGTTATTGGCTAGAAGAGCCTTTCTGGGAGCCTGCCTTCTATGCCAAATGGCACTTTCTGCCAACATTTGTCACTAGGGTTCTACTGCACTGAACCAAAGCATTGCTTATGAGCAAACCGTAAGCAGTTGCACCAAACAGGACTAGTAAGACAGATGGTTTCACACTCTTTCTTGCCTGACATACAGTGGCATTAAGTTCCACTTGTCCCTACATTCCCTAGCAACTCTAAGCATGTCAGGAATGCACTGCTAAAGCTTCAATAATCTTGTATTTGGGTGGAAACAATTAAATCATCACTCATCCTCCCCAGCATACTCTCAGAGCTCATGCTCACAAGTTCTACTGACTGTTTTGTTCAGGGAATGATTTCCCTGAGGAGACTTCTCTCCCAGATAGGATGGGTAACCCTACCTGCATGCAAGATGTCTGAGGTGTGCACACCAGCTTTTATATAGCTGAAACTTTTTAGAAGTTCCAAACATTCTACTTGTCTTTTCTTTCCCTGAATCTCTTCATTTAAAAAAAGTAAAAAATAAATCAAAACTTGAACCTTTAACGAGTAATCAACCCAAGTCCACTTTGGCCAAAATATAATCAAGGGTTTATTAAGTAGCTGCAGTCTCAGCTGAAGCTTGCTCTAAACATAACCAGATCCTGAGGAAAATACTCTCCTAAAAACCTGCAAGTTTTCTTCCCTCGCCTCCCAGTGCTTCTAATGTTAGCTAGGCCATTATTTAGTTTTTTTTAAACATAATATATCAAGTGAGACAGACATACCTATTTGTAAGCATCCTCTGATCTGTGCTTATTGTAAACATAGCAGTGTGCAAGTGACGAGGTAAGGCACCTTCACTGAGGGCAAGATCTTGCATTTTGGTAGCAATCTCTTTGTCTCCTTCCTTTGGAAACAGGGCAAGATGATTACTAAAGAAAGAACCTTTGTTAAGCTGCTTTTATCCTAGTCTACAGTTCCAAGGCCTTCTTGACCATCAATTATACCAACTAATATTAAAAAACCAGAAGCTAGAGTATGATTTTTTTAAGTGGAAGTTCTCCATAGCAACTGCTCAAAGCTGTAGTAAAGCCATGGACCAGATAATTGATAGATACATCTATGAGGACAGTCACTGAAAAGGGTAAGATGCATGTTTCCCATCACAGATCAGGAGGTTGGTAGTACAAGTAACATTTCCACACTGCAATAGTAAATTAGGGTTAAACAGAAAGTAAGAGCCACATATAATTGCTTGTTGCTTGACTCTTGTCAACAGTAACCATTTAAGATTAATGGGTGCTGTTCAGTTTAGACAGCCACATTGATAAGACTGTCACTCAGTCAAGATACATTAGTTGCAATGAATATGAAAAACCTTTTGCTGCATTTTTATTTGTCTAAGTCCCACTATAATTCAAGTGATAGGACTTTCAATAAACAGCATAGCAACTTTCAGCTATCATTGTCAGGCATATCAATGGAAACTTGCAGATTTATAATACCTCTATGTCAAGTGTTCATTCACTTCCATTCCAAGAAAGTATTAGATGGATTTCAGATGCACAAGCCATTGTGATACAATGAGGCACTAACTTAAGCCCTGAATTTCAACACAGGAAGTGTCAAGAGTCAGTTAGCAAGGTCACCCTGCAACAATCACGAGCAGCCCTTCAGAAGTATGGACTGGGTCCATACATTATGTGGTATGGAAATTAACAAAGCCAAAGCAAGAACAGAGGCTGACACCACTAGTCTGCTCTGGGACACTACTGCCTGCTAATCCCAGTCCCATTCCATCTGGCAATGCATCCCAGAAAATATGGCCTCTCCTCCTGGAGGCACCCTCTAACATGCAGGACAAGTCTGGTGGCTCTGAGGTATGTGAGCTAATACAACATTAACAGCCAAACCTCGACTGCAGTATGAAAACATGCAAGGCACTACACCTTATGTCCCAACTCACATGCTTTCCAAACCCCAAACATAAGATAAAGCAAGTTGCTATATTAAACCACTCACAATTAAACAGGTGTTCTGTTCCTTGCTTTCCCACTTCCCCCTCCCCACTCCCTATCTTGAGAAGCTAATATAACCAACTTTTACTGGTAAGCAATTGCGCTTCCAAAATAGACAATACATATTTAGCATGCTATCCCAGCTAACATTGATAAAATCTCACCTCTATTATTGCCTTCATTACCAAACCTGCTCCTTTCACAATTGCCATGGAAGGGTGCTAAAACAGAATGTTGACAAAATAATTATTCAAGCGCAAAAACGGAAGATTAGATCATCCATGATTCAGTTTCCTTCACTCATCTACATGGCTGGTCTACCTCCAATTCTGGATAAGTTAGTTTTTCAGTTTTGTAAAAGCCTGCCTCAAGAAGAGCTCCTACCCCAAACCTTTAAACAAGAATCTCTCATGCAACTCCCAGACAGATTTTGCAGAACTGAACAGTAGTATATATCACAGAAGCTGCAATAACACTGAGGAAACTGTCTGACACAAGCTGACACTAACCAAAAAGCAGAAGAGCATACTGCTTTTACAGCAAAAAGGCATGACATTTTAGCTAATAATCCTAGAATTCTTACAGGTTTACTACTGAAGCAGATGTTACTCTTGTTTTTTAACTCTTAACTCATTTACTGAGAGAAAAACAAAATGGCAGAAGATACTCCAAAGAGAGGAAGATCTGTGTATCTGCTGAATTAGCTTAATGTTTAACTGGTATTTTAAAGTTTTTAGAAACCAGTCTTAGACAGTCTATTCTACAATGATTTGGCATATCATTTACTATAAAATAATCTGATATCTGAAGGCAGCAATACATCATTAAGAAATTTGCCAAGGTAGAAAATGTTTAGGGACATTAATCAGCTGAACAGTAAACAAATCCGTCTTTCAGGAGAACAAGAAAAACTTCGTGTTCACTGACTACCTAAAGTCTATAATAATAGTAAAAAAGTCTTACCTGAAAGAGCTTAAATAGTGTTCTTCCATTAGATGCCACCATTTCCAACAACATGTCAAACTGCTGCCCCTCAGTAGTCTCACTATATGGAGCACATAGGGCAAATGTCAGGAAGTCCAGAAGTGAACTAATTACTAGGGCACCTGTCCCATGATCCTGAAATTAGGAAGACAGATATGTAATACAGATACAGCATTTCTCCCCATCTGAGAATATTCATGACGCTGAAGATGCTCTTCCCTGTCGTACTATGAAATAGGCTGCAAACAAAAACTACAAGTTTAGAATATGCCATTACTCTGAGTATGGCAATACCCTGGGTAAAGTATTGGCTAAAGCATATCAGCCACTCATGACTCGTATAATGGTGTGCTACAAACTACTTTTTCTAGTTGAATCCCACAAATCCGAGCTTACACAATCCTTTTAGTTAAAAGAAACAACCAGCTTCCATACTAAACATGCAAACATTTGTTGCAGGATATTAAAGTTCTGCAGCACAGACAGCTACATTCTAACCTGTCAAGATCCAAACATAATTAGATAAACTTCAGAGCCAGACACATCTGTATTTTCTGAACTTCAATTGCAGGTGCAAATGCATTCAAAGATACATCCAAGTACGACAAAAACATTTTCATAGTAATTAAAAAAAGCACTTAAAGAAGATACCTGTTTTCAATATTTGACTTACCACATGGGAATTGAATTTCTCTAGTAGATTTTCTAGGAACTTCTTTGAAGAAAGAAGGGAAGCTTTGTTCAACTGCTCCTGCCTCAAGTCATAGTCATCATGCATGGGCTATAAAAAAAAAATCATTTATATGCAGTCACATTTCAACCCTCAGTTTTTAACAGCTGTAATCCAAAAGCCACCCTCTGAACATAAAAAGCACATCCTACTTCAAGTTCAGCAGGAAATCACTGTACAACAAGTTATTTCGTGTCTGAACACACTGCAGGTTGAAGGGCAGTCCCTATTTCTACATCTTTCAGTAGCCTGAAGTGAAAGAATCTGAAATTTAATACTTACACACATAAGAGCACAAAGCATGTCAATAGCAGCGTGGGTTACACCATCATTGTTCCTTTTGAGGGCTTTCACAACCTTCACTCCTAATCGTTCTCGAAATCTTTTGAGAGAAAAGAAAAACCACCAAGATTAGAAAGGAAATAGTAATCTTAATTTTAGATAAAATGTGTAGTCGGTGACCAAAAGGGGCCTATTCCCATTGCATTTAGCAAGTCAGTACCTTTGTATTTTCATAAATTTGAGATTCCTTGGTAGGAAAACTTTAGTAGTTACTACAGTATTAACAATATGCCAAGCACATTCACCAAAACAGAGACATATTTCTGTAGTTACAGGATACTATTTACAGAGAAACAGAACTTAATAAAGGTCTCACACTAAGTGCTTTTGTACTCTTCACATAATTCAGTTATTCCATAGTCCCTAGTCAGAAATATTTCCAAGAATTTTTCATTTTCAGAACAGACAGTTTTTCTGCTTTCTTATGCTATTTAATTAAGACACAAGCTCCAAGCAGCCTGTACTTACTGCAGAAGCAAACAGCTTCCTAACACTGTCTTAGCTTGTGTTGAACTGAGGATAGCAATAACGTCAACATACTTCAAGAACTAAGAACTGCCTATTTCAAGGACAGATGAAGGTACATTTTAGAAGTTTTACCACTTGGAAAAACATTAAACCATATTTGACTCAAGACAGTATTCATCAAAGGAAGAATCAGCTTTACTTGCTAATGATTTCTTGGGATTCTCAATTTGCATTAAAGCTTGGTGACAGACTTGCACTACTGAATGCAATTGTGTACAGTCTTCCAGTCTTTTTCAGAAGTGAGTCCTAACTCCATTTCTCAGTTTTAGAGATAATTTATTAACAAAAGCTCAAGAACTTTTCACCTACTACTTCCAAGCTTGAAGAGACTTATCACTTACTTTGGAAGCTGAGTAAAGGCAAGGAAGCCTGCTTTTGAAGCCACTAGCCGTCTTACTGCTTGGAATTGGCTTTCAAGCTCTGCATTAGATGCTGCAATATCTCCCTCTTGGGAGAGCAATGCTGTTATGGCATTATTAATGAGTTTCTCCTTGTTTTCTGAGAACAGACCCTGGTTAAAAAAATAACAATCATTTATTTCTTTATGCATTAAAAACATCTTAAAATGATGAGTAGAGGATTTATTCTTACATCTTGTGTAACTGCATGTAGTACCCCACTGTAGGAAATGTTAGCATTGAATCTGAACACAGCATCTGCAAAGTTACCATCTGTAAGAAGACATAACAACAGTTAAGTGCACAGTACCTGACTAAATATCTGGATGCTCTAAAGAGCACTATAAACCCATATAAGAAGCATTAGCTTACTTGGAGGAGTAGCCAAAAACCTCAGATGAAGGCTTTCTACTTCTTCATCTACAGGCATACTGAGTAATCCCCAACGCTGGCCTTTGTGTGTGGAGGTCATTTTCACACAGACATCTCTATTACCAGAAGCTCTCACTCCATCCAACAAGCTAGCCAGGAGAGAATCTCTGGGTTGGGACAAAGACACACAAATACAATTTATATCAGAGAAATGATGCCAAAGAACCACGTTATAAGAAAAATGGGAAAAAATATCCAAACATAGAATGAAAGGCAGCAATACTTGGAATCTCTTACTAACACTAGTGCCAACAGCTACACCTGTGGAAGAAGCCACTAACTTTCAAGTGTTCCTTTATTCACTGTAAGAAGAGAGCTGACTTACATCCAGTATAGCCAGCTGCAGCCTTTCACTAATGGGATCAATTCTAGATTATCTGTTAATGAGTTACACATGTTGCGAGCCAATTCATCCCTGTGCTTTCTGCAAAACCTCACTTAGCAGGATTAGACTGTATTACAACTGCAAGTGCATTCAGGGACTATGCTGTTGGTTGTTTTAAATAGAATCAACTAAGACTGTCTCAAACAGAGAACTCAAAGGGTTCACAGCCTTCACATTTCTGTATCACTTGAACTGTGCTTTCTTTCCTTGTCTCAGACGTACTCCTTATCCGAGTACAGCATACACCGAACAATATTGCTTAGGAGAAACAGGCTGTATCTAACCGTCCAATACCCTTCCATGTTTATCAGAAAACTTCTGGACAGATTTGCTCAAAGTTGGAAGGAAGGTAAATGGGAGAGATTTAGTTCCTGTAACAAATCTTCATTTGTAAGTGGCAGACTGCTAGAATAGGAAGGCTTTGAGTTAACACCTCCAAGGGTCAGAGTTCATGGAAGCTGAGAAACTAGAAGCACTACAGTGGCAACTCCCATTTGAATTTATAACCCACAGGAGCTCCAGTTACCTTTCTGTTGAAGAGTACTTCCGAATTTGTCCTTTGATAAATTCAATGGTGAAAAGCTGTGGGTTTTCACAGTCACATACTATTGCAAATACCTGAAAATAAGGGACAAGGATCACATTCATGAAGCACTGTTATTTAGCTAGTCCACAAATTAAGTCTGTCTTACATATACTAACAAATGCTTATCTTTTAGTGCTTCTATTTGATGAAGTGGTATTGCAAAAGGATGCCTCTTACCTCGCCTAAAGGTTTCAAAGTCGCAATGTTATAGGTAGCTGGATCCCGCTCAACTAAGCAAGCTTCCGTAAGAGCTAGCACCCTTTTCACAGGTTCCTTATAAAACAAGAGAGGCATGTTAGGAAAGAGAATACTTAGCATCTTAGAGGAACCGAATACGTTCAAGTCTGATGCCCTTACCAAGTGTCTAGGTGTTATTTTTTGAACAACAAACTCTGCTAAAGATGTTATAGATTCATCATTGCTGTATTTTCCAAAGCGAAGATTCAAGTACTGCTCAAATTCTAGGGATTCTTTCCTTATTCGCAGAGAGATACCTATGAAGTTGCCAGCATGCTCTATTGCACTCTTGATAATTTCCTCCCTCTGCTCAGATGCAAACAGGTGCTGCAAATTTCGACAAGAAAAAAAAAAGTGACAAATACAGCACAGCTAAAGAAATCAGAGTTCTGTAAATAATTCTCCACTATATATCTAACAGTGGACAATGTTCACAGCAGCTCGGCTTGCCTTTGCTAAGTGCAGAGAGGTACTTATTACACAGAAGATCCGTTATTAAGTTTACATTTGCCTTTAAGGAAAAAAATCTATAGCAGCTATTCCTAAAGGATACCCTGCTACACATTAGCATGCCATTACAGTGAAAGTTGGCATGACCCACCTGTCCACCCTTGGCAATAGACCCTGACAGTCTGGCAAGAGGAGCAGGAGAACCACAGTGGTAGCCCCAGCTGCTATTTGCAAGGACTGCTATCCACCCTTGCTAGGCAAGCTTAGAGCAGCTCTAGAGGATCAAGTATATATTGCTAGTTTTATGCATGAGAAAAGCATGCCATAGTACAAAAGACGTGGAAATCCTGATCTAGAGAGCAGTCCGATTTTGTTAGTAGTGACTGAGGTAGCTATATTTAGAAAATAATTCATGGCTACTAATGTAAAGATCCTTTTCAGCTGCTTGCAGTACAGTACACAGAAACCCTTTAAAGATTTTAAAACCAGCATTACACTGCAGTATTTCCCAAATAAAGCTCTGATTATCAGATCACAAGTCCAAAGAGGCAACAGCACCACTGATTAATCTATTTCTGAATAGAATCCCTCCATCGGTTAGGTAGATTAGTGACACACTGCCTGTCACTTCTGTAACTTTGAGAAATGACAGGAAACTCCAATGTCCACATTACATACATATTCATTACCCTAAAAAAATAGATATTTTATGCTCTGCAGTTCTTAAACAAACAAAACAAAAAAACCCAACAAAACCCAACTCACACATGGTTTTCAAATATTTTAACTAATTGCCTTTTGAAATCTGTCCATAAGCCTTGAGGCTACCCAGCAGGGTCCCAAAGATGCACTTGTACGCTCAAACTATGTTGAACCTTCATTATTAAACATGCAGCTATAAACATCCTAAGAACCATATCAAAGTATTTTGTTTTAATACTCACCAATCTACTAAATCCTCCATAGAGGATACAGAAGCCTCCCTGATAGCCAGTAATATCAACAAAGCCTTCAATGTTTCTGTAGTCATAGGAGCACAGGACTTTATTTGTTGCAGGATCAATTTGGTCAATACCTCCAGGAGTCACTTCCAGAATCACAGGTTTCCTC
Organism: Pseudopipra pipra; assembly: GCF_036250125.1. Taxonomy (NCBI): domain Eukaryota; kingdom Metazoa; phylum Chordata; class Aves; order Passeriformes; family Pipridae; genus Pseudopipra; species Pseudopipra pipra. The sequence continues at coordinate 111,559,897 of NC_087549.1, forward strand.
GTATCACTCCAGTGATGTTTATAGCAGTTATACCTCTGCAGAGAGAGCTACTTTTAGACCTCTATACACACTTCTTTACTATACAGTAACAGTTCTTTTCCTATCTAGTAAGTTCAAAAAATTATATAATTTCCCTTAATGCTCTTATCTATATCAAGAACGCTATGAATCAAAGGAAGATAGCTGTCAACTGACAAGGATGTCAAGCTTAAACAATGCTTTGTGAAGAAAGAACAGCAACCCCAAAACAGCCACTCCAGAAGGGTATAAGCTTCTCTTATTACAGAAGGTGGTCTATTCACAGACCATGATCACTATGATTTGACAAGGAAATAGCTTTTGCACCACATGCTGTTATTCAGCTAGTCAAATTAAGGTAAGCTTATCACTGTAGTGCAAATTTTTCATCTCCTGCAGTCACACTCCCTTACAAACACAGACTTGCTTAAAACAGCAAAAGTTAGAGGTCTGCTCTAAACTCCAGTAAGACAAAGGAGACCCCCATAATCCAGCAGTGTTACTATGTTCATGACTGAGGATTTTTCTATGCAATATTTTAAGTTATTTAAAGCAACTTTAAGCACTTCTATGACCAGAAGAAAAATATAAAGTCCAGCTCTGTATACTGTCTGGTTTATTACTGTACTACCAAGATTCAGTAAACACCAATCCTGCCTGTAATCTGACTTATAGAAATCCACCAAGGAAACAACATTCCTACATCGAGTGTTCAGGATGTTATGCAGAAAAATATTTAGAGTTAGAAAGTGAAGTGCTATAAGTACTAAACATTCACTAATGAATAAAAGCTTATGTTTTTCTTCTCCTTTCTCTCCAAGTAAGAGCTCCATATGGCACACCTCTGTATTCTGGCAGTAACAGTCAGAGTCCACGCACCACCATAAGGCTCACGCCAAGTGAAGAGAGCTCAAATATTCTACTATTAAAAAGGTTCCTTCTGCTTTTGAACAAACTCTTAATCTTCTCTTCTCAAAGACTTCAGATCCAAATTTACATAAGCTATTTTAGGTACTGCACATAGCACAAGCATAATATACATTAACAAAGTAGAAGTTTAAGTCTTTACTGCACATGATCCAGACAAGCCAGATACTTACCCGTCCTGTGATTTTTCCTTCCGAGAAGTCTGTCCTGAATCTCTGTTTTTAAAAAAGTTAACCATGAATGAATGCAAATATGAGAGCCAATCTATCCAGAAAGTCTACATTTAAGCTATTTTATGGGACTCTAATACTAAGCCTCCTCAAAAGGCTCACCATTCCATTGCAGTTTAACATATTCAGTATTTGTCGCTTTACTGACTGTTTACAAATCATGCAGTAGTTGCTGCAACTGACACTAGATCAAATTCATTAACGTAACACCTCAAAAACTTGCTTTCCTACATTTTATGCAAGGAAAGAAAGCATAGTAAGCTATCTCAAATGGTAATGGTAACCAAGTACTTACCGCTTACTTGAAAAAAAAAATTAAAATCTTACCAGTGCCTCTGTAAGGAGTTCTGTTCTGTGCTCTGTGGAAAACTTAAGTGTCTCAGACTTTCTTCCACTCCCTTTGCGAAAAGTGAGACTAAATTCTGTTCCTTGTCCTTTTCCAACAGGAGAAATACTGCAGATATCTCCATAAGGCCACTAGACAATTGAAAGTAATTAAATTATACTGTTAGTAATTTTAAAGCTACATCTCCTCCATTCAAAACCCCTTAGCGCCTATAACAAGGGACTGGCTGTAATAAGATGACAGCTAGCATGCTACGTGACAGCATGAGCCTGAGCTTCCTCTGATACTGTGCAAAGTGAGTAAGTGTCCTGACTCCCTTCAGGGACATAGCTTTACAGTAATCAAACTTATCCCAGTTCCTTTGGAACAGCACACCCAAAGGCAAACTACTACTGTTGGCCAATTAAGACAAACTGCCTAAAAGTACAAAACCTACTGGGTATTTGTGGAGTTGGTGAAGGTGACACTGGATTTCTGTCAGGTGTGCTTTTGTAGCATCTACGATATCTCCTGTTTTTTCTGAGATCTTGTGAGACTGGACAGTTTCTAAAGCCTGAATGCCACTATTTCCTCTGGGTAATGAACATGAGTCAGAAATCAACTTAAAAAATTGTATTTACCTGATTAGTAATTTCTAGTGTGTTGGGGTTGTATGTGGTGATGGCATGGGTTCCAACTGAAAAGACACGCTTATACCTGGAATACAAAAGAATATTAACTTTCTCACAGAAAAACCCCTCCTGAACTGCAAAAATTATGTTAAGAAGCTATATACAAGTCATTGTTAGGAAATGCATATGGTATTTTCTTTGTTGATGGTTTGCAGTTTACCCTAATAAATACAAGTTAAATACTATTAAATATATTTACTTATACATATGTTTCTGTAAGTTAATGGCTAAGTCAGGATCAAAGACTCTCAGAACTTGCACTGAAAGGGAGTACCAGAACAGAGTAAATTCGAAAAAGACCATATATATAGGGGGGAAAAAAAAGAAAACATTCCTGCAATAGTCTAAAGCACCTGTCTGAAGCTGTCTCAGACAAGAGTTGTAACATGAAATAATCCAGTTTACACACCTGGTCACAGTACTATAACAAGCCCAAGTGTCACTACGGCCAAGCCTAATTTTCTTCACCTTGAGGAAAACCAAGGCTAGTGAACTCATAAGTCTCAGACTACTGGAGCTATAGTTCTCTATGCAGCTAGTCACTGTATCACAAGTATGTTAACTGCCCCAGTGCTTAAAGAAAACCTGCAGCACAGCTGGTTGCCTGTGTTTCAGAAGTATCAGAAACAAGCAGCAATGAGCTAAAGCTAAGAAATTTAGTTGCATTAAGTGGAAAGTGGCAGCCTTACTATGGTTTCATTTCCCAGACAATCTTCCAAATATACCCTGAACCAATAGACACTCTTACATATTTCTCAATCTGAAAGTTTTGCAACAAAACTAATCAGAGTTTGAAATAGTAGATTCTTAATAGTACCTCATTACTTGCACAAATTTCATGTTATAGGGTACTTCTATCTGGAAGTCATCTACCTGGAAGCCTGAACCAGAGCCAGTATTAGGAAGTATTCTCTGACTAAAGTAACAGGATCTGAACACAGATGCCTTTCTTGAACCAAATAAAAATACTTTGGCTAGTTGTCCATATTAAAACTGATTCCATGTAGGAATTTAAGTTCCAGCTCTGAGTAAACTGTAGGTTTGCTTCAGAAAGATAAAATAAACAAGATGACTGACTAACTAATCTGAATCTGTGCCATATTAGACACTGCATCAAGAAGCAGCAAGTCGTTTCTTCCATCCCTTTCTGCATTCTTGTGCTGCAGTCCTTTCTTCTCTCTCACTTGACAGGTCTGCAGCACAAGCCATCATTTCTGTATAAGGTCAAACTTTGCATGGGCTTCAGATATATTCAGAGCAGCTCCCTCATATCCCTTCTCTCATAATAGGAAGGTCAAGAGTATCTGACAGTCAATCTCACAAAATTCATACCCTTCCATTTTCCCCTATTATTCAAACAAACTGCTGCAAGTTGAAGCCATTACTGACCCAGAGGAGTTTATCTCTAGGAATTAAAGCAAGTGCTTATTTTCTTCAAAGCTTAGAAAAATCGGTATTGAAACAATCTGCCACCTTAAAGATGTTTAATCTACTTGAAAAGCCTATTTGTTTCTCCACACAGTTGACTTTTCCTTATTTTAGATGCAGGTCAAGAGAAGTTGTTCTAATGAAGCAGAACATTTAAAGCTACTCTAGCTGCTGATAATTCCACTATATTCAGTCTGTCAAAGAATGCTCCAGTGCTTAGTTCATAAGAAAATCCCTTGAATACACCAACAGTTCCCTCTCCTCTTGTTTCACGATTTAGGTAGGTATTCTGTCTTTTATGTGTCTTATAAATAAGGTTTGTTTAAGTTCTTTAGGACAGCACATCACAAGCAATAAAGCTGTTTATTATTTGCTCAAGGTTTTGTTACTCACTTAATGTACTAAGAGCTTCACAGTGCTTTGTGGCAGAAAAAGGATCTGCAATGATCACACGTAACTGAAGACCAGCTTTCAAACATTACAGTCTCTTCCTTTTCTGCCCTCACGCTCAAGCCTGCATTTCAATATCTAGGAAGCATATTTATTATCCAGCATTCTAAATATGTGATGTGACAAGGAACATAAGACAAAACAACAGATTTGCTGAGTTACCATTTCCTTTGTCTCCTCTCCCTACGTAAATTCAGGAGACCCAAGTCTTGTTGCATGAACAGAGGAGATTTAGAAGTCAGTTCTTACATGTAGCCTAAACATACTCTTGTCCAGAACTTCACCTTTAAATATGCAAGGAAGGTATTTATACTTGTATGCCTTTAAGAGTTTACGATTAATTATCTCTCAGACTACTCTGCAGTATATCTAATGCCAGGATGTTTTGAGAAAAGCTGAAGCAAGTATCCTCTTCTCAGTAAAAAGGCTATTGCCTATTCACTAGTTTCTTCAAAGCACCATAGAAGTCTTTTTTCAACCAGGATGAACCTGGTAGACAAATTGTATAGCACCACACTCAATAGAAAGTGTTCACTAGTTTTAGAGAACTACAGATTAACACTGGAGCATCATCATCTGTACTACTAGAAAATACTTTAACTGACACACACATAGCCCACACTCAAAGTGACAAATCCTATGAATAGTCAAAATGGTTCAGGCTCATTTAGCACCACACATTGCTTCCTTTAATATTATACACAGATTATACTGAGAATGCATAAGTATAAAGTCCACTATGAGTAAACTTAAGAATTCAAATATAAAACTACTAAAAGCCATATCAGCTTCTGCTGCAATGTAACAAGAGGTAATTACTCACTAAATACTCCTTTCCCCTTCATTATGAGAGAAGTAACACACCACTGAACTTTTAAACTAAACCTGTTTTAGACTTTAGACTTAGCCTGAAGTTCTATAAGGTTTCATAGTTTATCAGAATGCTACCATCAAAGTTCAAGATCATTCTACTCTTAAGTTCAACAGCTTACATCAGGCTCTTTAATGAAATGTATTTGATAAAAGAAGAAATCTGAGTTTTTAGTTTTAAACAAGTGGCTCAAATCTCACACAATAAATTTGCACATATGCCACAGAAAATTCTGAGGGAGAAATCAGACATTTTCTGCTGGGCAACAGAAAGATTAGGAGGGACAAACTGTTCTGATGTTCTACCCCAACACAGTATCTTATTATTACTAGAGGAAATTACTAGTTTATTCCTCCATGCCCACACAATTCCAAATGCATGGATCATAACTTAGGTAAGATCCAATTTACACAAGTATTGGATAGAATTCTGTCAAAGTAAATTAAAATATTAAACTATTTATTTCAAGTCAATCAGGAATCTGTCCTAGCAGGGGAAAGATTCTGCCCTCAGAACACTGCTCAGTCTAGTCTGGACTCTGAACTACCCAGGGCTTTAATTTTTGCCGACAAAAAGGCAGGGAGCTTTTTACATTAGACACTGAAGCCCAACCCATGGTTCTTCAAACCACAATTGAAAGACCTGTGGCTGCTGCTCCTTATATCCCATCCTCTTTCCCTTCCCAGTATTCCCAATCTTTGATAGGATGAATTTTGCAGACAGCCAAGTTTCAACTTACTGGTCAATCAACAGATTCAGAAATGACCTCTTTGTACGACCATTGGAATCAAGCAGTACTCACGCTTCCAGGGTGCAGACAACCCACCCTCTTTGTTATGTTGTTGATAGCAAGGAAAACCCCCAGTTCCACAATGTATGTGAAAAGCAACAATGGGTAAGGATACCAAAGAAAGTCCTATGACACTTCAAAAAGTATACATAACAGCTGACTTCAGACACAGCGTAACATATATCAGTTATGATAATTTAATAGATACTTTTATTAGAGGTTCCCTAGCTTTTGCAGCATCACTGAAATTCATTTTTAGATCAAAGGGATGAAGTTTATTTCTATTAACAGAATTCTTCAAATGATCTCAGTTAGTAGTTTAATAGATAATCTATTACACAACATGTTAAGTACATGTGTGGACTAGTGACCCTCATCTATTAAAGTACATAAGACATTACTCCTCTCCAAACCTGTTCTAAGAAGCATTTCCACTTTCAAATTAGTACTTTACATAGTAAGTTCAAGAGACTCAGAAACTGAGTAAGTCAGGTGGTCCATTTCATAGCTACACTGAAGCATGGGAACATGTGCAGAGGAAGGCTATAATGCAATATTTAAAATTCAAACTGATTCTAGTGAAAATACAGTCAGTTCAGAGACTGAGCAGCAGGAACCTGTAGTTCAGTTTTCACCCATCAGTTGGATGCACTTAAATCCAGTAACAGGGAGAAGTGTCACACAAAACATTAAAAAACCCCCCCAAAATTAACAAACTTCAAACTACTTACTTTCCCCTCCATGAATGTTTTGTTGTGTAGAAACAAGCAAGATCTCTGTTTTCTCTAATTATATTCATTCTGTGCCAAGACCTGAAAACAAAGGAGACATCCTGTTAGTACTAAGGATTTTTATTTAAAACCAAAGTTCACTAATCATCAATACACTTCAAAACAAAAAGACTGGGGTTTTAAACATTCGAGTCACTGTTTTGTCAATTCCACACACACAAAAAAATTAGGAATACTTAAGTTTATCAAACAGTGCATGGACTAAGTTGCACATGGAGCTGCACATGAATTATTAGTTTCTCCACTGAATTTGTTACACTAGCTACTCTTTAACAGTATCAGGTTCCAGCAATTTATGTCTTGTTTGCCCTATTATAATCACTCTACTTTCACTGCACCTTTGCTGATTCACATTCAAGTGTATTTTATATCATCTCCAGAATGCTTTACTTCTGAAAAGTGTTTAGTATCAAAATTATTTGAGAACCCTATAACCGTAACTCCAGCTAAGCCAAACTCCTATTGCAATTCTGAAATAAACAGTAAGGAGATATCTGGATATCAGCTTGTTTTCCAGTCTGGAACAGAATCTGAAGTTGAGAAACTTATTAGCTAAGCATTGTGTTTAAAGAGCTAAGTACCCCCCCTGTGCTGTAAAAGTTTAAGCAATCTCACCACTAACATCCCGACACACTTATTTCACATAAGAATATCTATTCCCCAAACACACACTCAGGATTTAGTTAAACTTGTCCACAACTGCTTGAGTGGATCATTGCTTTAGGAGCTGCTAAGTTCTAAGGAATGCTTCTGAACACTATCTTCCATGACTGAAACAGATGCATGTTCAGTACTTAGGAAATTAACTTCCTTTTTACTTCACAAAGCCATAGGCAAGGCACTTAATCAGGGAATCTCTGCTTAAGTACAGAAGTGAAGCTGTCACTCTCAGTTTTATCTACTGCATTAGTTTTATTTTCAAATGTGACAAAACAGGCTTCCCTGTTACTGAGTAATGACTGGTACTACTCTGAGGTTTACACCATGGCATCCCCAAAAACACCAGGCATGGTGGCATCCCCAAAAACACCAGGCACTTATGCTAGTCTGCAAGAACTCTGAGAGGTTGCCCAAAGTAACTCTAAGGCAACCCAATCCCAGTCACTACCCCACTGACTCAAAGTTACATTACAACCCCAGTTATCTTTTTACATTCAGCTAACTCTACTTGATTTGGCAAAGGAAGATTTCTTACTTTGAGATGGATGACCTGTAACATTACCTCATCGCTAATTTCTACCCTCTACAACTCCAGGCTATTTCCTTTCTGAGCAAAGACTGCAGCAGTTATGGAGTCATAAACATGAAGAATGGATAGCCTGATTGAAATGAACTTGAGAATTCCTTCCCTCAGGTGAAGAAGCAGCACAATCATCACTACCTACTGAAGAGAACTTGAGGTACTGCCTCTGGAAAGAGAGAAAAGCAGCATTTACATACTTCAATCTTTGAGTCGAATTTTCAGAGTCAATACTCCAATGACCAGTGGCAAGTTAAATTCTCTAAATCTAGTTTTTGGAAACAAAGTTTCATGAGGGGCAAGATATTCAACAGCATTATTACTACTGATTGCTTACACCTACCTGGACTTGGGTAAAGCATTTGACACTGTCCCACATGACATTCTTGCCTCTAAACTGAAGAGACATGGATTTGCCAGATGGACCACTCAGTGAATAGGGAATTGGCTGGACAGTTGCACTCAAGGAGTTGCAGTCAACAGCCCAATGTCCAAGTGGATAACATTGAAAAGTGGCATTCCTCAGACATCAGTATTCAGACTGGCACTGTTTTAACATCTTTGTCAGTGACATAGACAGTGGACGCTCGGTTGGTCACCCACAGAAGCTCTGGATGCCCCACTGGCCCATCCCTGAAATTGCTCAAGGCCGGGCTGGATTCAGCTTTGAACAACTTAGTCTACTGGAAGGTGTCCCCAACCATGGCAGGGGGGTTGGAATGAGATGTTCTTTGAGGTCCCTTCCAACCCAAAGCATTCTATGATTATTCCTCAAATTCTTTTTTTCACCTGGTTTAAGAACTATATTGTATTATTATTGCCATGGATTGGAATAAACACAGTACACTCTATCCAAACTGCTTACTGTACAGTAGCACACTTTGGGTCTGATCATTTTGTGTTTTAAAGTTATCTTTCAGAACAAAGTGCCAGACACTCGATCTTCATACCCTTCTTTCAAAGCCATTTTCTTGACATTGACTAATGTATTAGTAAAAATAAAATAAGAGGCTTATAACAAGACTAGCTCCACTAAGTATGGGATTAAAAGATCTATTTATCTGTAATTCCAGTTTCACCAATACCAGACTCCTCTGACCAGCTCTATTAAGTCTCCCAAACCTGAACACCACTTGCTTTAGGGTATTTAAAGCAAGATGTTCTCCTGTTGCAAACATCTACTCTTAATAATACAGAACTGAGAAACACTCCTTTATAGACTACCAGGAGCTTCCAGTAATTTTAACATCTAACTGGATTCAGGATACTGATACATGAAGTATTGTACGTGAAGTGGAAGTGACAAATTCACTAGACTTTTTTTTTAGATCAAAGCTACTAAAATCATTAAGCTTTGATGCTTTACTCACTGTGCTTCTGGACAGTGATTGTCACTATCCCTCCCACTGAGAAGACTACTACAGAGGCAATATATGCCAAAATCTAGTAACAATTATTTCTTGCACACATTTTCCAGCAATTTAACAGAGAGAAAGGCTAACAATAGCCTACTGTTCTGAGCTGTACGTTGAAGTCCGGCAATCATTTTTCAGTTGTCTTTAGTTCCACAGGAAGAGCAAAAATAGATAACCAAAAAGATAAAAAAACAGTTCATGCCAAAACCAGACATTTTAGAAGAAATCAGGTTTTCTTCCTTCACTCATTCTGACAGAACCAGTGTGGCATCATCAACTGTACTATTAACAATGTGATACAATGTAATTTTAGCACCTAAGAAGATATAACCATTGACTTTGCAGAACACATCAGGATTTATCATTCATCAAGTTTAGCCATATTGCCAGTGTAAGCTACAGTGGTCTGCTTAGATTTATCACACTAATTCCCTAAAATAAGAGAACATTCTTGTTACCTTTACCTCTTCTTCCTGTATTCAAGAGACCTTCAAAAAGCTGACTGACAACACAAAAATTGAGTTAAATTTGTTATTTCACTCATAAAAGCATCCATGACAATAAGACCCCAATTTTAATAATCATCTTAAGTGTCCTTTGGTATCCAGTAGTCGAAAAAAATCAAAACTTCAAAGGTTATTTTGAACACTTTGCAGCACAGCCATTCCATATCCCATACTCATGATTCTCAAAGGTTTGAAACCAGAGAAACACCTAGTTCAGTTGTTCCATTTCCACTGGAGCAGAGGCAACGAGTATTTTGAAAGTATATAACGTTTTATAAACACGTTTTGTTTGGTTGAGAGAGTTCAGCCATGCTGAATGCAGTCTGGTCAGATAATCTGAGGTTCCTGCGTGCAAAATATTGTCTATGACTTGGAACTTCTTTTAGAAGCCTAACTAAAGCACTTCCCCTAAACATGCCCTGGACATTTTAATCAGCTTTTTCACAGAACAAAAGTTCAGCAATACTTTCCTATTTGGTCCTTTTAGTACTGTAAATAGCAGTGAAACAGCTTTGTGGGAAGAGCTGAAACCACATTTTTGCATGCCTCATGTACCAGAAATAGCAACCCCTTGAACTAAGGGGCCTGAACTGCTTCCAGGACTCCCCCTGCCTCAGAGTTCAAGCTATATAGAAACATAGAATAGTTTTAGTTCAAAGGGACCTTTTACACGAGTAGGTATATTACACAAGCTGTGTTAAACTTGCATGCACTTTCCACTTCTCCAGGATTTCCCATTCTTCAGGCAAAACTACCATCTGGGAAAACAATCTATTTCAGGAAATGGAGAAAAGTTATTCTCCAAGTAGCACTTGTAGAGCTAGAAACAAAGCTGTGACCTTGCAGGCATCAAAGCAACAGGCACGGCTGTAATTATACGTAAGTGTCCTTCAGTTTAAATAAAGTCAGAAGTTTGAACACGGGTCCAAAGTTTAGTGCAGAATTGAGACTGACTCTTTTCCTGATCAAATTATTCCTCTACTATTACAAAACTTGCAGATCTTTCTTAAATTAAGGTTTAACCAATGCTAAGGTAGGATTCAGAGCCTCAGACATGACTATTATTCTGTTCCACTGGGGGGAGGAGAAAGAAATGCTGATAAGAAACTGAGATTTCTTGGGGGAAAGAGGAAGAGAAATGCAGATAAGAAACTGAGATTTCTTTTCAAAAATTTATTCCAGCATGGCTAAATACAAGTTAGAATTCCTGGAAAGTCTTGACTACACAGGGACAGATACCCATAGCAAGTTCAAGTGTGACTTTTCTGAGAGAGAGATGTACTATGAGCATAAAATAAGGGATCAACTAGGAAAAAAATGAGAACAAAACACCGAAAAAAAATCCCCAAGGTTCTGTTAATCTGTGGATCTACATATCTACCTTCTAGTTTAGAGGTCTGGAACCTGATTTCCAGTCATCTACACCTCTGTAGCTTTAAAGGCATTATTGAAATAAATTAGTTTTTCTGCACTAAAATGTTTTAGTTGTCTAGGTTTCATCTGCCTCTTTCACTGCTGTGTGCACTAACTTGCAGAGTTTTATCTTCTCACAGATGCTTTTTAACAAGCAGTAAACTTTTTTTACTTCCCAGAACAGTAGTCTTCTCTTAAAGTACTACAGTCTAATTAGCTGTGAAAACTCACATTTCTTAATCTGTTGTGCAGGAACTCTCAGTCCTTTTTGTAAGAGGAGAAAGAGATAAGGCCCACAAGATCCTCAGAAGAAGCTAAGTGCAGCCTGCCTCAGTGATAGCAGCAATCCCACCTCCCGTGATCCAAGACATAAACAGGCTGAGAATTTTAATCTTAATACTACCCAAAATGACGGTGACAATATCAGTGTCCCTCCCCCAGCTGACTGCTCCCATTTCCTCACCGAGAACCCACGTTAAGGACAAAAACAAGTGTGAAAGATTCTGCTTTTCTTTTCCACCTACATTAGCATTCTGCTGGATCCGTGAACCGATCTGATTCACCAGCTAGACAGGTGAGTATCAGAATAAAAGGGTCTAGTCACTAATGGGGGCAAGTAAGAAAAGTGCTCCTTTCAGTCATAGTTTAGCCAACTGGTCATATTTCTTCAGAATATTGTTCTGTTTTATTAGTGAGGCAAGACAGTTGTTAATTTTTTTGACAGAATAGATTTTTGGAAGCAAATCAAGAAGCTGAACAGTTGAAAGTTAACACTTCAAGATACGGTTGAATGCCAGCTGAAGAATTATTAAGTCAGTAAGTTTAACTTGCTGAGCTTCAAAACGAAGTTAAAAGCAAAGTCACCTCCTCAGTCTGAAACACAGATCTGGGCCTCAAGACCAATCCCCAGCATAACACTTAAAATCTAGAAACACACAGTGATTCAGTCCCTCAGGACAAATATGTATTTGGAAACTATGAAAAATGCCACATGACACACAGAGGATCGAGCAATACACATGAAATAAATCTTTTTAGAAATGTATTCCAACAAAGTTAAAATTCAAGGGTAAAGTTCCTGGAAAGTCTATACCACACAGGGACAGAAACGCAGCTCTGAGTCTCCAAACACTCAGATATTTGTTGCAAGTGGAAAAAACCATCAGTTATAATGGAAAGGACACAGTAGTTTCTAGTTCACTGTTCTGCCACTTGGCTGCCCACAGCAGGCAGGAATTAGACAAAGCTGCATATCTATGAACTGAAGCAGGCTGGAGCCAAGCATAGTTTTTACACCTATAATAATGGCCCTGTTATTTAGAGCTTATTCATGGCAGACTGTTTGAAGACCATCTTCCTAATGCAATCCTAAAATGAAACTTCAGTCAGTAGCAGTCCCTTCAACAGCTTCCCTCCTTTTCTCACAACATGCAAGTTGCCTATATAGACAATCGTATAATAATCAAGAAAAGACTTCAAAGAACTTAAGTTCTCAAACACGGAATATTTTCTGAAATCCAGTATTATTTAATCAGCGCCAAGTAACAGGAAACAAAGCAGTTATCTACTCAACTTCATCTTCTCAGACCATCATGGATGTATTTGTGAAAGAGCAGAGGAGAAAAAGGGAAAATACATTTCAGATTACATTAACTTCAAAAGCAGCCATATAGCAGAGATTAGGTGCATTAATAGGAAGTCCCAAAATAAGCTTACATGCCTATTTTTCCCTTCAAGCAGAATGCTCAAACATTCCCTCAGCTTCAGAGCACCAAGCTGAAAAGAGGAAAAAAACCCTCCCATCCAAACTGAAGTGCTAAGACAACATTTTTTACGGTCCAGAGCTTGGCTCTCAGCAGAGACACATCTATCAAGGTGCAAGCTCCATTCCACCCAACCTGTCCAAAACACCGCTGGCAGCTCACTGCACACAGAAAACCATTCAGCATGCCTACTTGTTTAGACTTCCAGAAAACAAAAAGCAAGTGAAAAGCATCCACGGGAGAAATTCAAACACTCTGGGAAAAATAAGCGCACTAAGGGCAGATTTTCTGAAAGATGCATTTAGTTCTGCTCATGCTCACGATGAATACTGCTAGCACTCAAAAAAGAAATAAAATCTCATCTCTGTGAGCACAAATCTCCTCCACATCTCACTCGCCCTTCATAAATTATTTCCCAAAGCATGTCATCATGGGTATATTTTTATCTGAGGCCAGGAGGAGGTAAATAACGTATATTTTCTAAATGGACACGCCAGTATTCATCCAAGAAAGAGGACAAATTCTGCCCGGCGGCTACAGAAGCCGCATCAGGTGCAGGGCACTCCGAGGGAAGGACCGGGCAGGCTGAGGCTGGAAAAAACCCCAGCGCGCTCCTGTGCTCGGATACAGGAAGCGAAGGGCTTGAGAGCGGCTTGTGATAACACAGGTACCACTGTGCTGGGGACGAGGGACGCCCGCTCACCGCCCCGGCCCCTCACGGCTGGGGCAGGGACCAGGGTTGAGCCGGGGCAGCATCAGCCCCCATGGCCAGAGCGAGCGCTGCCTACAGCCCTGCCCACATTCCCCACACCGCCCCGCCCGGCCACCCGGCCCCGAGCAGCGCCCGGAGCTGTGCAAGGAGGCGGGGGCCGCCGCCGCCCCCTCACCTCCCCCGCCGATGGGATTTACCTGGCCGGGGAGCCCGCGCTGCCCGGACCCGCCCCCACCAGCACTGCGCTTTCCCAGCGATCAGGGCGAAGGGGCGCTGAGCGGAGCCGTCGCCCCTCAGCCCCCAGCCGGCCGGGCGGGCAGCAGCCGCTACACCGCTCCCGCTGTCTCAGAGCCTGGCGCTGGAGGCCGCCATCTTAGCTCGGGCAGCGACACCGCCCCCTCGGCGCAGCCGCCGTCCCGCCCGGGGCCGTCACGGGACGCGGTCACCTGACGGGCTCTGCCTCTGCCTTCCCCTTCCCGCCGCCTCGCTCGCCCGCCCGCCCTCCTGCCTGCCTTCCTCCCCACCCTCGCCCCCTGCCCTGCCCTGTTCTGTTCTGCCGGGAAGCGGGGCCGTTCCCTGCGCACGCGCTGAGGCGCCGGGTGCAAATTCCGCCCTCGCTCGTCGCCTGAGGAAGAGTCGCTGACCCTCGGTCTGGCGGCCGAGCGTTTGCGGCGTCAAGCTGTGAAAAGGCACGTCGAACAATCAAAAACATGCTTTTTAATTGTTATCCTTATTATTTGTGCGGTTTTAAAAGTAGTGTTAAATGCCACGTTAACGTTGCTGAAGCTGAATCACTGATTCATGTAGTTAGCTAACCATCCTGGAGAGTTCTTACGGGACTCTTGGGCTCCCCGTCAACCTCCCCACGGTCTGTACCATATGTAAGATTTCCCCAACATTTTGCAAATCTGTGGCAGCATTGTAACATCTCCTTAAAATTCCTAATGATTGGCGTGAATATTTTGAATATTTGAACCTTTTGAAATATGACTCTCATTGGAAGATATGATCTTACCTTTAAAAAAAGCCTTTCCTTCAAGATAGTGTCATTAAAATCTACAGATGAAGGGAGAAATGAGGAACAAATTGTAACTGGAATTAATTATCTTGGAGAAAAAAAGATCAAAATCACAGTTAATTGCTACTTTTTAATATCCTTTTCATCATCATATAAACTATCCTTTGTGTCTTATATTTTATGTAAGGCATTTAAATACTAGTAAGTCATTCTTTTGATAACTCTAGTTCTCTGAATCTGGGACACCATGGTAAAATAACGCTAATGGGAAAATAACATTACTTTTGGGAAGCTGATAAATTGCTTTTGCTTACGGACCTAAAAGGGAAAAAAAGATTGAATGTTTTATTAATATACTAGGAATTGCAGAAATCTAACTTCAGAGGGAGGTCGTATGACTCAGAAGAGTTTCTTTGGCTGAGTACATGGAAAAGTTTTTGGACAGGTTTGGAGCGATTTATGGTTTTGTTGATTAGTTGGCTCAGAGTATTTTTTGGTTAAGGGGGATTATATTTTGCCTTAATACTTTTTTTTGTGTTTTTAATATAGGTAGGTAAAACACATCAAGTAAAGCAGCGGCTTGTTAGATTTTTATTACTTGAGAACAAAGAATAACATTTGCATAACCGTGTAACAAAGTAGTAATCAATATTTTAATAGATTCTAATCAGACAGCACAGATTATATTTCATTATATTTATTCAGCTCAAGCTAGTATTTCAGTAACTATGTGTTTTCCTCTATTTTTGGACATGCTTTTGTGTAAGTAGTGATGTTAACTTTGTAATGTGAACGATTGATAAAAGGAAAGGAGGACACAGATTAAGATTGAGAAAATATGAGAGAAAGTGAAATAATAATTTTGAAACTATTATTCAGAGAAAAATAAAACAAGAAATGTGTGTTTAGCAGTTCAGACAGGCAGTAATGGAAATTATGTTGTACGACATGGTACAATATCTTTCAGAGATTAAAGTAGACCAGGATTTCATAACTGTTTAATTGTAAAGCATGTGTGAAATTACACTATATGCAGACAACAGCATTCTAGTTTGCTTGTTTTTTTCTTAGGATATGATACTACTCTATATTTTTAGAGATAGGGTCTCATTTTTCTGTTTTCCTTAAGGTTTGTGGAAATCTGGAATACAAAAGCTGTGGGTTTAACACCTTCTTCCAATACAAAAGTTTACAATTTTATTTTAAAAAGCTATAAAAAAGAAAGTGAACAAAATCCTCACTCCATTAATGCCAATGGTAGATTTATTATTAGCTGTGTCTGACACAGGTAGTGTTTCGCCCTTGGTTTTCCCAGTCACTTACAGAGTCAGGAATCATATTAGAGCAATTATCATTATTAAAATAAGAATAACAAAACACAGTTTTGATGCCTTCTTGAAAGATAAAATGTTAAATTGCTTTGGAGAAGCAAATCCATATTTCTTTCTTCTAAATCTTTCATCTGAAGTACTGCAAATGTCAATCTGACCTTGTCTGTTCAAATACTTTAATTTCCAAAAGAGTTCGGGCCATCTCCAATCTGGAGAGCAAGGTCTCTCCTTACCATCCTATTATTGAAGTCTGGAAGGAAGGAAGAGTTCTGGTCCACTACTAAATAATTAATACTCCACCAGCTATTTTGGTGATCAGCACCTGTTCTGACAGACTGGTTTAGGATTGGCTGAATTCTTCAAGCACACTACAGTACGGATACAGGAGAGAGCCAGTGCTAGGATTCTCTGCAGCAACAGTAAATACAACGATTGTAAATACAACCTATAATAGCAGAGATCCTGATATTTTTAAAGCAGATATACTGTGGTTTACAGCAATAACAAAGAACAAGTTTCTACCTAGCCTGCAAGCAGCAAGCAAAGGACAAATTAACTTCCTTTCCTAATACTGTCTCGAATGATGGGGCAGAATTTTGTGTCATCTGTTTGGAGAAAGGTGAGATTCTTCCACCCTTCCTTGTCTTACAAGAAAATAAGTTCCCATTAGAACTGGGAATAGTTACATCACCTTTTTATTCACAACATATTTGGAGAGTGCAGGACCATCCACTCTGAGATCGACTACTGTTTTTCTACCATGAAGTAATGAGGATCTGTCCAGCCTTCTTAAAGAGTGGATCTAAGTGGTACACCACAGCTTAGTATAAATTTAGGATAATTAAGAGGAAATATACTTACTAATTGTAATTTTTAGATGACCAAATAACAATAACAATATCCTTTGATGACTAAATCATAGGACTTGACTGAGAGAGGGTAACAGAAAGATTTTGAAAGGGACAAGGGGGAGGGAAATGTACAAGTCCCACCCGAAACTAATTAAATAGCATGCCTTTGAAAACCTCTGTCCTGAATCTCGTCACTTTTACTCCTAATTTGTTGCAGATGCCAAAATGCAGGTTACACAGAGGGCCTTCGGGAAAATCAGACCCACATTACTGCATCAGTCTTCTACTCTTTGTTATCCCAAAGATACATTAAGACTATGCTGACAATTTGCCAGCAGTTCAAAGCTCACATCAAATTTTTATGTATCTTGACATATTTTGTCTAAAAATACATGCAGATAGTATTGATAATTTATCTTCTCTGTGCCATTAATTAAAAGGTAACTTCTGGATGCTCGCTTTTAATAATTCTAAATTTCCTGGTAGACTCATCTAATGATAACTCGTTATCTCCGCTAATAGCTTGATAGTACCTGTAGCCTAAGCTAATTAGCTTCATGATAAATTTTGTTGAATTACTAATAATAACCCTCAATAAAGTGATTCATGCCAATCTGTATTCATATTCATAGCTTTCCTTGTAACTACAATAACTCTTGTTTGGATAATGCTTTAATTTTGGCATGAACATATGAGCGGTAAATACTCCCATAACAACTTTTGATCTCTTCATCCACCTACAGGCCTGTGTAACCTGGTCTTTTTGGTGTGTGTTTGAAAGATAACCTACAGATTATCTTTTAACTCTTTTGCCTTCCAATAGGTAGGTTCCAATATTAGTTGCAACCCAGTGTTAGTAGTTTATGTGGGTGCATCTGGTGTAAGAAAAGTGAATATAACAGATTTACTTAATATCTCAGATGTCATTCATAGTAAAATGAGTCTTTTCATGGAACTAAATAACAATTCACAATGATGTAACAGCTACTAAGAGAATGACAATATATTTAAAAAGTGTGGTTATATTTTTTCAAAGGAGAAATGTATTGTTTGTTGCATGTGAAAGAAAACAGCAACTATTTCATAGAGCAAGTCTTTAACTACCTTCTTTTTTCATTGCATTTAGCCAGGTTGTATGCATCTGAAAAAGCTCTGTACACATATTTTCAGTGGAAACCTTGATAAAATACGACAGTGAAAATTTCCATGTACTTGGTTCATCATGGGGGCTCTTCAGCTTAGGTAAACTTACCTAAGCCTGCTTAAGGTAAACTGCTCTTTGAAATATCTGGCTCTTGGGGACCGTTTTGTGACAGAAGGTACTGCAGATGTCCCAGTCAATATTTCTTTCCACTGTTGACCCATAGCCCATGCAGTGGCATGGTCTGAAACATGCAGAGGCATTCAAGAAGGAGTAGACTGTGAGAAAGACAAGGGGCCAAGGCAAAATAAAAGTTGGAACATAGGAAAAGAGGGCCAGAACTGGAGAGCAGGTGCTAGCTGAGGCTGATGTGGTAGGAGTGGGTTTTGCATTTGGGAATCATGGGATGGACAAAGATGTTGAACAGCTGAGAGAGAAAAGTGGTGATCAGTCAGCTTTGACAGGTTAGACCTGAGAACTGGGAAGATAGGAAGCACTGTGAGGCTATGATTTTGGAAAATTCTAATATTAACAGAACAAGTGCCTAGGTAGGGAGAAGAGGACTTCTTCTCCAGAAGACTGATACAGACAACTGACAGAAGAGGGAAAGCAAAAGGAGAAGAGTAAGGAAATACCTTGAAATACCTAGACCTGGCATAGAGAAACACTGTTAATGATACAAGTAGCTGAGAAGAAGGACTGGGAATGTCTAGAGAAGGAGACAGGGACTGAACTGAGGAATAGAAGCTGAATCAACATAGGGTGCTAGGAAGAATCAAATGTAGAAGAAAGGGGCAGGAGAAAGGGTTTAACAGAGCAACAGGCTGAAAAAGACAGGACAAAAGAGGCAGCACACAATAGTCAGCTAAACTAGGACCCACAATTTCTGCAGGATAACTCAGGCTGAGAAAACTATTGCTCATAGGTGTTTAATATCCCTTTAGTGGATGCCAACTTAATTCTGGTTTTAGTTACTGTTAATATTCTTGTCAGAGATCTGTGTTGCAGATCTAGATGTGATATATGATATAATCCCACATCATAATTATGTAGAGTCTTAAAATAAACCTGGAGAATTATACATTTACACACATAAACAACTATGCAATATTGTCATTGTAAAACCAAAAGTATTTAAGAGTTAAAAAATTCCAGAAGATTAGGATTACCTTTGCAAATAGTTGCTTGCTTATGTACTATATTTTTCCATGGGAACTTTGCCTTATCTTCTCCAGAATATGAAAGGACTCATTGAATACACATGCATGCTATACTGTCTTCTATTCACATTGCTCATTTTGCTGGCCCAAGATTTATTTAGTGTATACTATGCCAACTCTATTATTCAAGCCTCAGATTTACTCATTTCCATATTGACATTTCTGTGGCATTCTTCAGTACACTGAGTGCTCTAGGAGCATGAATTAATTTATTTTCACAACATCCTTCTGCTTCTAATATTTGACTAGTTGAAAGTACATTAATGATTCTTTTTCTGTATAGTCTTGTGTATAATGTCCAAATATCCCAGCACAACCTTTAAAAAATATGCATTTTTTTTAACAAAAACACACTTCTCCTCTAAAAAAAAAGGCAGCAAAATTGATCTCTCCCTGTCTCTTTTTATGGACAGGAGAACCAAAACAGATGACAGGTACCTTGCAGGCTTCTTCAACTTCTTGATCTATGTGACAGTGTGTCATGCCATGTTTTACATGTCTTATATATTTAAGAACTGCTCCAATCTTATGAAATTCCCATACTTAAGACATGGAATTGTCAACTTCTTTGTCAATTTATTTGTTACAGTTTGATGCTTATTGAAAGGGCTAAGTTAAATTCAAATGCTAGCTCGGGACTAGGAATGCTACTAATTTGAGAAACTGGACATTGACAGAGTGGCCAAGATTTATGTTCAGCAATTAGTGTAACAAAAAAAGAAAAAAAAAATCCAAAAAAAGTAATTCTGAACACTGAAATATTTCAGGAGCAGAGTGAATTAGTAGGACAGTAGGAAAATTCAGTCATAGGAATGTTTTGGTAGAACTACTCAGAATCACAGTGTTATTCCTTGAATGTATCTATAGCTGCAGTGCCTTCCAGGTATTTAAGTTTGGTCATCTAAATCAAAAGGACCTCTGAAAACCAAACAACAGGTTCTCTCCTTATGCAATACAGTTTTCATCAGCAAGAGTTATGAAGTCACTTATATATTCTTGACTCCCCACTGCAACCTGTACAGCATGTAGAGGAAAAGTAAGTACAAATTCTCTGATTCCCTAGCCTGGGGACAAATCCCAGAATTAGAAATGAGTGAGATTACAATGCCCAACAGAAATAATTGTGGACAAAGCAACAAAGGAATTCTTTATCTTGCCCACAGTTCCTCAGAGAGTCAGAAAAGTCTTACTATTTTCAGAGAATAAGAATGTTCTTGAGAATATCCGGTCTTTCTACCATCAAAAATTGTCCATGAAACACAGAGAAGAACAGAGGAGATTATAATGACATAACTTGAAGGCCAAGCCTTTGAAATCATAGCCATGTGAGAAAGAATGTGAATCAGAAGGATTCTTTCTTTCATTTTTCTTTTTTTTATTTTAAAAACCTTCCCATAGTCCAGTGGTATGCTTTTTACCATTTAGAATGACTCTGGTAGCTGAGAAATGCAGACTAACCATTTATGAATGATACATCTGCAAGGTGGTTTTGCAGAAGCAAAAAGAACATTTTGTGGCCTGATAATATTCCCCAACTCTAATTCTTCTGTGAATAGATCACTACTAATAACAGCAGCAGCAATGAAAGGGCTTCTGGCTGAAAGATCAAATTTTTATAATATGTGGAAGTTGTATTGTTTTTATAACAATTTAATCTCAAGCATTATCTGTGTACTGGTGAGAGACCCCCACTACCAACAATAGCTTAATTCCCTATATGCAGGATCCACAAGCAGAACACATTTTCATGATGGATTTTAAAAAAATGTATTTTGGTTTTATAAAAGTTCAATTAAACAACATAATTTAATAATAAAACAAAGAATGTAATTATCTGTTTACTGGCAGTCAGGAAGTCCACATCAGTTCAAAAGCTATTTTACTGAGCTGTGTTCAACTTCTCAAAACTTTCAGTTGTTTCGTTATGAGGTTTCACCAGACACCCCTGGCTCCAGCACCATGGCACAGAAAATGGGCTGCCCAACACCTGCTGCTTTGCACATTTTGGATGCTGCTGCTTAATATCTACCCCTGCTCTTCGCAGAAACTGTTTACAACTATTTCAAAGTTTAGTATAGCCTTGTGTATATGTGGTTTGTAGTATACACAGCTTAACTTAAGCTGCTCTCTCCCTACCCCTGTCCCTTTTTGCCATGGAAAAGTGAAAATTAACTGTAGTGATTTTGCTTTCACCTCACTTCAGTCAGAATGCCTAAAAATCATCAGCAATGGTATTTTAGACTATATTCCTATGCATAGCTTTACATCTTGGTGTAACTTCCTACTGCAAAGAGTGGCACACAAAGCTCTGGTTGTCCCTGCATGGCAGAGCTGGCATGTCACACACTGATGGCAGAAGGTGCATCTGACTTAATTGGTATTTAAACCTGAAACTCCTGATAGAGACAGAAAAAACCTTGATCCTGGGAGCTGTGCCTCCCCTCAATGCAGACAGATCTCAGATCTGAAAGGTCATGGACAATTACCCTACCCAGTCCTTGATTCTGAATCTCCAAATAGCAACCAACATAATGCAGGCTCTCCTTTTCCCTCTGACAACTTTCAGGACTTGATTTCAGTGAAATACTAGAGTCCTTGACAATCATTGTGTCATGTTTGTGTTGTGATTTCAGCATAATGCTGCATCACTCTTCTAAATAAGTATCCAGTGTAATGTCAAATATCTACAAATAAGTAATTCTGGTATTAAAACATTAAAGCCTCCTGCCATCTCAGACTGTTGGATGGACCAGAACCTGTAGGTCAGGGCAGGCAGCCAAGTCTCCTTGGTACTTCAGGGCCAACAAGCTCCAGCTGGCACATAAGTCACTGACCTCCTTGTCCCCGTAGCACCAAGGAGACCTGGAGCAAGCAGGATCCAGACAAACAGAGGTGAGTGGCTGCTGAGATTTGGGGAGTGCACTGAGGAGGCTTTTTGCTGAACCTTGGACCTGATCATTCATCTTGGCAGGAAAAGGCAGCAGATTAAGACACTGTCTTTGCCACGTGAATCATTGTTGGTGCACCTGCAAATAATGATATGGCGGAGCCCATGGAGAAAAATAAAATGATTGAACCCATGTAAGTGGGCTCACTGGTATTCCCTATAGGCATATTCTCACCCTCATTGTTCACAGGCAAGAAGTTTGGTCATTTATGTGAGAAATGTATTAAATTCTCTGTGCAATACTAGTGATCACTAGTGCTGGTCTGAATGAGGGTGGGGCATATTACTAGGCAACACACCCTCTCTTTGGAAGAAGGCTTTGAAGAGACGGGCACAGATGCTTATGAAGCTGGGGTGATGAGTTATTTACAGTGGTAATCAGATTACATCCATGTTAACAACAGAAGGAGAATGTAGCATTATACTGCAATAATGCTAAACAGCATTGCAAACATGGGACATAGAGAAGCTAATAGTTTGCCTTTCCCTTGTTATTGAATGACATCTACAGTGTAAGAATTCTGGACACAGTGAGTCATAAAAAGAGCATCGGTCAGCATGGTTTTCAGGCTCTTTCCTGTTTCCTGTAATAAGCAGAAGCAGTGATTTGGAAATTTCTGTTTTCTTTTGAGTTGGTAGATATTTTTTCTTGGGTCTTTACAGTTTCACCTTCATTTTCCTCATGCTGTTACTGGTTTCGTTTTTCTAATATGACGGAATCAAGGATTCCCTTACCTATTTCTCAGTATTGCAGAGATACTGGTATTTCAGCTTCCAATGATGAAAGAGTATTTCATCTTTAATATCCAGATCACTGGGTCATTTGGCTGAATTAATGGAAAACAGAAGTAGATGAATCTGAGCAAGCACAAGAAGCAAGGCAAAAATACATGTAGCAAGTTAACACTCCCTCTAACATCCATTTCAGGCAGTATATTATCCATATTATCTTCCCACACTTTTTGCTTTGCTTTGACATAGATCGTGACCATCAAATGGTATATGAGGCATATGCTGTAGTTTTTAAGCATAAGCATATGGATACTTATGTAACCATATTTAGTGCTAGTTTGTTTTTTGGCCAAATTTCCCTGAACTTCTGCTGTCCCATTTTTAGTGTATGGCAGAGAGGCATGTAAGAAAAGAAACTTGAATATATCCTTATTTACACCTCTTAATTTATGGAAAATAAGAAGTTATTATTGTATTATACTAATAAAACAGTTTGGATTATATGAATTAATCAGTTGTTTGAGAAATTACTTAACAGTGAACTGAAATTAGCTAGTGTGCTTATTTAATTAGTGGGTTAGCAAGTAAGTGCTATCCTCTTGAGAGGAGGGTACACTAAGTTTAAAAATGCTTGAACTGTCCCTCAATTGAGGTGATGTTGTAGCGGCAATGAAAAGGACTATATTCTCTATCCTACAAGCTCAGAATTCTTTTGTTTCTGCTTTTAGTCTAAATTCCATTTTGAAAAGAGGAATATCTCCCACCATTAGAGTGTCAAGAATAAAATTCATGCATATATAAATCAATTTCGTAATTGTTCAAGCTTTTCACCAATACTTTCCCCTCACAATCTGAAAAAACAAGTGATTTGTTAGCAAAAAAGGCACTAAGCCTTTTTTGAACTGAACATGTTCAAACTGAATCTTTTATGAAGAGGTAATTATTTGCATAACACCAGATATGCTGATTAATTACTTCAATGTGCATCTTATAATCTGAAGTGACCTGACCCTTAGAAGAAAATGTTTCTATGCAGAAATAAGATTGAAGTCAATAAGGTATACAGCATATTTTATATAGAAATAGCCTAAAACTGAATTGTTAGTTCATTGTATTTGAATAAACTAAGCATTTTGGTAGTCCTTGAGAGAAAATGTAGTATTTTATTTATTTATCTTCTGTTCTTTTCTTATGTAAAAGTGGCTAGCAATAATGTCTTTGAATAAAACTCATTTTTCTCTGTGACCAGTGCTTAGAGATCTGGTGCACTCAGTTTTTTAGGAACACTAATATAGCTTTTGACAGAAGCGCAAAGTGATGACTCAGCACATGGCAGATAAAAGACAAACTGTTCAGTTTGGCCCTAAATTTATTTTAGTTCAACCAGTAAACAGAGGCACAGCATGGACTTTGCTGATTAAAAGAAAACCCCTAAAAAAACCCTAAAGCTGTGTTTGACAATGTTGCAAATTGTAACAAGCTTATCACATAGGATTCTGTTTCCTTTTATTTTCAGGTCCTGAGATAGCTACTGGCTTCAGGCATCCTTATGCATATATATATATATATATATATATATATATATATAAATATATATTACTGTTTCATTGTGGATTGGTTTTAGGTTTTTTTCCCCCAGGAGGATTTATTTCTTCCTCTCAAGGTCCTAGAGAGACTTAATAGCCCTGCCCAAAATTTGAGATATTTGCAGCTTACCATGTTGTTCCTTGTTTCACTGCTCATGTCCTTACTATCTAGGCAGACCTACCTCTGCAAGCCTTTGCTTATTCAAGTGCTCTTGGTGTGAGTGATCAGTCAGTGGAACTCTGCATGTGTGATGAGGAAGCACACAGGTGAGGATTTCCAGAAGGTGGCTGCAAGTATATTGCATATCTTCACATTCTCTTCACTATTTTTGATCTTGTATGTACTTTTTTTGTCTGTTCTTCATGTGTTGAGTGTACTTCAAGCAGCATTGCTCTGTACTACAGAAGGCAACACAAAGTCAGTAACCAGTTCCTGATCATTAACTTCAGCTACCTCAAGAAGTGCCTTTTTTAGTGTGATTATTACTATTAAAAGCAGTATAAATTTATTGCAACAATAAACTGACTTTTATTGTATCATAATTTTCAGCAGTTACACTAGTACAAGATCTCAAAGGAGAATTTGGAGGTGGGAATTTCCTTGCCATGAGTCATTTCTCAAGTTACTACAGTCATGTCCATTAACAGCTTGAGGGTTTAGAATTTTTATGTTCTAGATTTTCCCAAAATTAGAAAACTACAAAGTTTCAAGCTTGCTGGGTCTGAAACAGCTGTTTCTAGAATAAGTATGTTCTTCATTGATTTGTGATGGAAAGCTTGTATCTGTGTGTGGCAACAGCATCTGACTTCAGATGACAAAACGTTGAAAAATCCCCAGCTGAAATTCGTGCAGCCAGACTGAGTGGTCAGATATGATGGGTTAGATCAGTCATTGTAACCACCAAGAAGTGAGAAAATGCTGGTGGAAAGTCTAGTCAGCATGGAAATTTAATATAGCACAGATAAGCTTGGAATCAACAGCTACACTGATCAAAGATGTTTTTTCTCTGTTTTTCCATTTGTGGGTTCTGTTGTACTAGCTGACTACAGGAGTTAAGCACAGATTAAAATGAACACAGGTTAAGAGGAGGTCAGAAAAACATAATCATCCTCTGATGTTTTGCCATTGAACATGACTGAGGTTCTTGTCTGTGAAAAAAAAAATCGCTGGTTAATCCCTGAGCCAAGTGTAGTGAAGTCTGCTATTTTCTGAGGCAGCAAGATCTCTTCTTTTGACACTAACTTGCCTATCAACTTCCTGCATGTTATCTAGAAGAAAATTGTTAATAATATCTTTTCTACCCCTTTAAAAAAGAAGTTAGTTCTGGAAGGGCAGAACTGGCCTCTTAACATCCAAGATGAATTTGGCTCCAGATTCGGAGGCATCAAAGTGGGCTGGATCCCATTTAAACAAGTTTTCTTGCGATTTAGGTGGGAAGCTGCAAACACCGAGAGCTTGTCTAGGCAGTAGGTGGCAGACTGCTCCCAGTAATCTGCAGGAGGTTGTGACTCAGCCTTTCTTAGTGCCGACCGGGCTGTAGCTTAAGTTGATGTGAAGAGAGATGTAAAGATGGAGAGATTCCTAGGGTTCAAGAAGTCTACCTGCTTTCATAGAACATGCCGGGGATTCTCCGGTCAGCAGTTGCCAGGAGAGGGGATGTTGCTTCTACACGCCCTGTATTATCAGTTCCTAAAGTAACTGTGGCAGTTTACCCTGCCCTGCAGCAGCTGGGTGACCTTGGTCTTGTTTTGAAAGATTTGCCACTGTTGATACTGAGTTAGCACTCTTATGGCTTTGACATCTCCACAAATCATTATGCTTGTAGGTTTGTCGCTACTCAGAAATCCCTCTTAACTCCAGATACCTCAAGAAATTTTTTAACCAAAATAGAGTTCAGCACATGGAATTATATGTCTGAGGATGTCTATGGGTACACCAAGGCCTCCAATGATCTCTGCATACACAAAATAGCTTCTCTACAGTACCCAAAAAGCTGTCCAGTCTTTTGACAAAGCCTTTTTATTTTTTTCTTTTCTTTTTTCTTTTTTTTGTTTTGGTGCTTGCTTTCCCTAGATGATGCTAACTTGGAAGAAATCTACTTCTGTCTTTATAGCAGATTGTATTTCAAATTTAAATTCATCTTGAAGAGTTTCCCCAATGCCCTGCTACTAATAATTAATGCACGTAAGGAAATACTTTGTCCCTTAGCTTTTGTCTCTTATGTTTCATTGCAAGAGAAGCCTGTGGTGCTTACATAAACTGTTTTTCGCATTGTGCTTGTTTCTCATGCCACTATTTTGCTGCCAAGTACTCTATCTAGTGTGTACCAAGACATTTCCTTCCCGCCTAGGACTAGGTTCTTGTACCAAAAAACCACACAACACAATGGTTTGTAAACACTTGGTGGAGCTGCCCATCCACTATGCAAAAATATTGGATTTGATTTATGGAATGATATGCTTAGCATTCACCAGATTATCTAAACCTGGTTTTGTCACCAGAGAAGATTTAAAAGCAAAAGAATCTATAAACATAGATTTTCATGATAGGAAAAGTGTCATAAAAGTACCAAATAACCAAATATTATGGAATTTACATTTTTATTAAGATTATGCTTATTTTAACTGCTTCTGTATTTAAGATAACTTTTGAGACTGATCCTTTAGACTCTGCTAGTGGTTAGTGGGACATCACATGAGTATGCAGAAGCATAGTTCTTTTGGTTTTTCTTTCCTGCTCAGGCTATTTAACATTTCTACTGCATGCTTTGGTTAGACTAACATTATGCCATCAGTCTTCAAGATGCTTTCTCTTGCTTCTATCTTCCTTAGAACATGATGGAATTACTTTACAAATTACACATGATGAAACATATAGATTGTCCTTTCTCAAGAAAAAAAAAAGAAAAAAAAGGCTTTGTCAAAAGACTGGATCTCAGAGTGTCTTTTCCGTTTGCTGTGTTAACTTGCTGTCAGTTTTACATCAACTGCTTAGCATATAAATGAAAGACTGCTTTGAGAATTGCTTTGAGAATGGAATATTGCCCAGCTATGCACAGTTCCCCTCCTTCCTCCCTCATATACACTCATTCAGACTTAGGGAAAATCATGAGCAGTCCTGTCACAGTAACATTTACTGGGGCTCAATGAACATGTAAGCACATGGTGGGAGACAAAAGCATCTCCAAGAAGAAGAGAAAGAACAGCTTCAGGACCATCTCAACCATTTCTTGACAGAAGAGCTCATTTTCAAAATTAGATTTTATTATTAGAAACCTCCCCAAACCATACTATTCTATGACCATTCCTATAGCATTTCCAGTTTTCTTAGAATTTACTTTGAACACTGAAGTTGAGTATGGTGATTAAAATGAAGAGTTGAGGGGATTAAAGACACATTTTGTTCACATCTACGGCCAAATATCTTCGGTGGTTAAAATATGTAAAAGTAAGCTTATACCACTCACTGTAGTTTAGTATCTTTGTTGTCCTTCACCTCCATCCTACCAGTAGTTTAGAGGTGAGAGCAAATACAAGAGAAGACAACTCAATAACTATGCTGGAGATAGTCTAACTACACATGATATGGCTTAATATTACCCTTCTTTGCCAACTTCTTCTTTCCAAAGATTCAAGTGAACTGAGTGAATTGAAAGTTAGGCCTGCATTTGTTAAAAGGAGATTTCCGTATGCTTATTTGAAGAGTCTTTGAGACTACAGTGTTTTTGATCCACATCTTCCTTTACTAAGAAAAGAAGAGTCTGTTGTGCATAACTGGATTGATAAGGCTCTTTTCCACCAGAATATTACAGAGGATACACAAGATTCTCATGAAGGGCTGCTTATACCAGTGGCAAATGGTCTCATCTATATACAAGTGTAACATGCTATGTCTGAATTGTTCATTTGACTGCCCTGGAGGAGGTGGCCCATTCTGTAAAAGTATTTCTGTATATGTATTCTAATTAAACAAGTGAAGAAACTGGTGTACAACAAGCAGT
Source organism: Pseudopipra pipra (assembly GCF_036250125.1). NCBI lineage: Eukaryota > Metazoa > Chordata > Aves > Passeriformes > Pipridae > Pseudopipra > Pseudopipra pipra. The sequence goes on from NC_087549.1 coordinate 111,588,295, forward strand.
AATTTACTAATCACATCCATTTTAATCTTGAGTGCTTGTGGTTCAAAGATTCTGAACAAGAATCTACCTTCAGATCTGCTTCAGCTCTTGCTGCTTTCTGAAGAGCAGACAGGAGATACTTTGAGAATACCTTGGAGTGGAGAGAATGAAGGAGCTCCACTTCCAAGAATTACTGGAAATTACCTCAGACAGCTCAGTAGTTGTGGGGATTACAAGATTTTGCTAGTCTTCCTGTAATTATTTATCCAAATGCTGTCATGACTCGTATTTTAGAGAATGCAGGGCATATGCTTACCTATTTTGGCCTTGAGTTACAGGTTTTTCAGTTCATATATATTTTTATTCTCATCTTCCTAAGGATAAAACTTTATGATCATTCTGCATTTTGCAACTTTTCTTTCCATAGTTTATAGGGTAGATGAACTAGCAGAATTTCTATCTGCTCTGAAATCAAGGACTCCCTATAGGAACAGAGCAAGAGATTTAGCTGCTGTAAACAAAGCACAGAGAAATTACCTTTTTTGACATGGACATGACTCCAGCTAAATATATAGAGAGATGGAGCCAGGACAATTTTGGTTTGCCTGTATCTACTTGAACTGATAAATTGTATCTTTCATCTCTCTACAGATATTTTAAAAGGTACTGGAAAGTCGGTCTGCCTGATGGAAAAATTTGAAAATGTACTGTTAGTCTCAGGAGAGGAAGTAGTGCCATTCTACTAAGAGAAATTACAGAAATTAGCACAACAGGACTTGGTCTTTTTAACTGTCTTTCCAATTGCACCTGATCTCCTAGACATGGTATTGCAGGTCTTACCAGTGCTATAATGCTTTTGGAGGTGAAGTTGCCTAGTCATAGAAGAGACCATGTAATGTAATAGTTCAAGTGATGTGTTATTTCAATAGCAACTCATGTTTATTTATTTGAGTTTTAATACTTGGCAACTTCTGATGAACAAGCATTATTGTCTACATTAATAAAGTTAGCTGTTAATAGGTAAATTTCCATCTTTCATCCCCATCTTTGTAAGAAATGCTATACAATCCTAAGCAATATTGCTGACAGCACCTCAACATGGGTTTGTATGGGCCAGCCTCTACCCATCCATTTCAAATTCCAGCATGGTAAATCATTATTATTCTTCGTAGAGTAGAAGTTTTAGCATTTTTTATTTGTGGAGAAAAATTTAGAAATGTAACTGTTGTCTTTTGGAGTTTAATCCAAACTTAAGAATTTTTGAACTAAATAGATTTTCCTTTTTTTTCCCCCAAATACAGTGCATATGTTATTCTGCTTTCTGTATCTTACCACATCTAAGAAAATGTATTTAAGTGAGAAGAAATATTATCATTTGGATCAAATTACATTACAGGTACAAATGACTATAAGTGCTCCAGGGTGAGCCAATGTTATTCTGGAAGTCAGATGGCTATACTGTGCTAACCCAATGTGTGCAATATTCAGGCCTGTGAATAAATAAGTTCCAGAACAAAATCAACTCAGTAAGAGGAGGTAGTTGCTGACTGAGCTGAAAAGTGCTCCATGTGCACTACTGTGCACTACCATATGCACCAGAAAACCCTGCTGCAGAGCTTCTAGTTGTTACTGTAATTATTGTAGGGATGGATGATGTCACTGCTAGAGGGCAAACTGAAGAGCTTGATGTCATCAAAGTTAGCATTATTCATGTCAAAACAACAGTGCTCTAAAAATCTGTTCTTACAGAAGCAACAAACCTGAACATTCACTTTTGTTTGGAAACTCTAGATATGCTGAAAGCTCCATTGTTTTTTAGCCAAATACAATTGCAAATGTTGAATCATTTCTTTAATGTACTTTATTGCAGTGCTACAAGTTGCTTGGACACAAGATATTTTCTAATCCCAACCAGTCTGCAGATTATACTAAGCAAATTGTAAATATGGCTGAAAAATTAGAAAAGCAAGAAGCTTGTTTGGCATATACAACCTTTTACTCCACTGGAGAAATTTTACTTTATTTAATCACAGCAAGACAAAATGCCTTTACTACAAGTGAGATTTAGGGCCTACTTTACTAATGTATTACTTCTTTAATGTACCTTCATTTATTCTGAAGTTCCATCATCTAAACCTGTCCATTACATTTGGTGTAACTTGTGTTCACTGAATCCTTTCTAAAAGTGCATGGACATTTTCAAGTACGACTATCTGTTAACAAAATTTGTTGTGTCCCTACAACAAAATTCCTTCATGACAGCTCCTGAGCAGCTAGAATTGCCTCATCTTCTGAAACTCTTGTGTTACAGCTCAGGCTTGAGTAATATAAACCACAAAAGGTGTTTCAGACACTTCACATTTTACTTTCTGTCTGAATGTACTTCTTTTTGTAAGAAGTAATCTTGGAAAAAACATCCTCATTCTGATTCTTGTGGAGTGCAATTGACTGAGTTTCTGATATCTCAAAACCAGTTCTTACTGCCTGTTATCAGTCAATGGTACATCTTCACTCTTCAAGCATCTGACTGCCTCTAATAAAAGATATCATCTATCCTCAACTGGGTACCAGCAGCATTGTGGCCATGGTAATACAGAGCTCAGCACCAGGTACCCACACACACCCCCCCACACACACACCCCCACACACGCACACACACACACATATATTCAGGAGCCAGGATGGGTTTTGCAGTTTGTTCCAAACTTTTCCCCACTGTGAGTACAGTGCTAATAGTAATGAAGCTAGCTTGGGCATGTTTCCTAGAGCACCTGTAATACTTTTGACTGCAATATGGACAGTCCTTTAAGTTTTTGCATGAGAATCAGAACTACTAGTTATAAGCTGAAGCTTGTACATCTAAACCATCTGATTTAGGGACAGCCTTTCATCTTTTTCACAGCTTTGCACCAGATTGTTATACATCCTGACCATGTAAGAATCAAATCCATCAGTTGATTATGGTATTTCCTAAAATAAATAAAATAGAAATGTCATGGATACTACTAAAAGCTTTTTACTGAGTGGGAAATAGTGTTTCAGTAGCCAAAGTTACCACAGGAAAGTGCAGTGTTTGGGAAGTGCTACGTTCCCACAAGCCTTTGTTATTCTGTCTGATTTATGCTATTTAATATCACTACATATAACTACTTCACATTTTAGACATGTCTACAGCTGTAATATTGAGGGCTGATCTCTAGATCAGCAGTAGCTAACCCAGGCTTCAGGGCTCCAAGTTACAACCCACGGAGTGTGAGTGAATGTCAGTCCAGATGCAATGTATTCACATTGCTGTGATGCTTTGCCTGAGCCAAACAGCTCCATCTCTCAGCTTTCTCTAGACCTGTGCATCTCAACAGGACACATAAGCTTGGGCACATTAGCTTGAACTCGTATCTGTTGGGCTGAACCTGCTGTTGGCACCTGTTTGTATAGTTGCCTTGACTTTTAAAAAGACTTCTCTGTGGTAATGGAATTCACAGTATCATCTTCAGGACTACAGGATATAAAAGTCTTGATTCAACCCTTGAAACATATGATGATAAGCAGGATTTTATACAGCAATATTAGTGCTTATTATACTAGTTTATGATACTAGAGAGAAGTTATAGAAACATTCCCTGCCATTAGGAGCTTATAATCTAAACAAAATATATTGCACAGAATACAAAAAGCAGAATCATTGTTTTCTTACTTCAGTGCATGTCTTGCTAACATACAGGATTTTAAAAAGAGCAGGGAGTTAAACAAATTATTGTAGATTAAAATTAAAGATGATGACAAGTGTGATAGCTTGAGGAGTTATTGTAAGAGTGGCTCAAAAGAATAAAATTATGGACAGGACCTGAAGCAGGACAGAGAACAGAGACATTGTAGAAAAGTTGCAGGGCAAAGGATCATTAATGACTTAGAGCTCAGAAAAATAGGAAATCAGTGTAGTGGCAGCTAAATAAGTGTATTTACTTATCTGTATTACTGAAGTTGTGGACGCTGACCAAGATGCTGTTGCACTAAGCTTTTTGCTTGATGCCTGGATGTGTGACAGAGATTATTCCAGTTTCTGCTAATTTCAGTGAGAGCTATAGTAGTGTAACTCCTTTAAAAAGCAGGCTGAAGACTTTTATTAGCTGAAGGCCAAGGTCAAATCTCATTAATAGATTTGCGTGAATAAACGCAGAAATAGTATGTCCATGTGATGGTGTGAATCTTTTTCATACAGTGATTGCAGCTTCTGCTCACTAAAAACATTTTCCTTTGTATCAACAAAATATTCGTTTATAAGAAGTAAAGAAAATATTACAGACTGCGATTTTGAAGAAAGACTTGTTAAGCAGCGAAGGGCTAAGTGGTGATAGACAATATTAAAAAAAAAAGTATAGGCAATAGCATCCCTTCACCCTACCCATTGATATAAGATTGATTAATAGTAGTAGAAAACCTAAAGATATAAATTAAAGTGATTCCATCCATCCAGTAATTCTTAACAATTACATATTACTACAGTATTTCTCACTGAAGTTGTTTAGAATTTTAGGAGCTAGGCCACAGATACCTCAGCTCTTCAAATTTATTGAATATGCTTTGGAGATTAATTGGACCAGAGCAAACTGATGGATATCAGCAACTTCAAGTATTGTTCAGTGTCTAGCTGCTCTCTCTTTTGTTTCTTTACCTCCCCTTTAAATGTCTTGATAACTGCTTCTGCGCCTGCAGCGTCCATAATGATAAAGGAGGTAGAGCAGTACAAGGTTAAAAATGGACAACAAGCCAACAGCAACATCAAATCCGATAAAAATATCTGTGAAGGACAAACAACAAAGGAAAAGGGAGTTAATGAAAGACATATATGTATATCATTTTAGATGCGGACATAACAGTCTAATTACAAATATGTACAATGGAAATATAGTATGTTTTGTTCGTATTTCTGGCAACATCACATTTTCTGACACATGCAACATAAGAACATGTACTTCAATCCTAGAAATACATAGATAGCTTCCTGCGCATGGGCAAATCCTAATTCTAGGTTTCCACAGGGTAAGAGGGAAAAAAAAAAGAATTTCATCAGGGATCAGCAAAATAATGAATATACAGAGGAAGGAGGAAATACTGTGACTATGGAAAAGTCTTCTCATTCTTCCAGGCAATAATATTTGGGTGGGAAGAGATTATCAGCTCTCAGCTGTTGGCTGAGGCAGATAGCCACTATATTTGCATGGATTAGCTGCACTCCATACAGCTGAGGTTAATTTATCCTCGATACATAGTACGTGTGCCAGAAATACAGATGCACCACTCTGTGCATTTGCAAGCCGGTTTTGCTTTGCATCTACAGAAGGTCTGATGCATCCAAGATACCCGGGACCCTTACATAGCACCCACACCCATAATTCTCTTGGACATTTTCAACAAGCAGAGCTCTAGTTTTGACCGTGGCCTTTAGGCAGCTCCTTACATGAGTATGTTCAAAATAGCACTGCCTTCACACTGGTGGGCAAGTCTACTCTTCACATTTTTAGAGAAATTTAATTTCTGTTGACCTTCCTTGTCCATAGTAAATCTGGCCCTCATTTGTTAAAGGGAAATCTGTCTACTGTGTGAAAGGTACAAAGTTTGAAACCGTTGATACAATTTCTGCCTCCATGTCTTATGTGGAAAATACAGAACTGTTACACTACCTTTCACATTGTCTTTCTTCCCACATTCTTTTGACCAATTTTCTGTTATCACAGGAGAAACTAGTTCAGCAAACTTCTCAAGTGGACAAGAAGAGGTGCATCCTGGCAAAGTGAGCAGGTAAGGATCCTTTGAAGTGTCATTCCTATAATGCATTTCGATGCTATATCGCCTGATTAACAACATTGAAAAGTTTTTTAAAAAATGTTCTTAAATAGAAGATTTCCTATTTGGAGACAGCATGTTGGAAATAGGCTCTAACATCCTACTCTAGAACCTATTCTTCAAGAATGGAGGCTTTGTGAAAGACATCTGCAAAGCCCACTTTGCTGAAGCTGGTTATATTGCTGCACAGATCACCAGTCAGCTGAAAATGTCCTTCAGAAGGCTCCTTGAATGGCAACAGCACCAGGTTCTTCTAAGCCAATTGGTTTGCCTTGGGATTTATTAAAAGTCTTGGAAATGTTCTTGCTATCATTTGAAGAATCAGGAAAATTTATTTTATCATTTACTTCTATCTGATAAGGCTTGTTTTCCTCTTCTTCCTGTTTTTCAAAGCACAAACATACATGCACATCCAGCAAATGTTTTTTTTCTTAGCTTTAGTATAACTTTGTGCCTATGGACTGCTCACTGAAGTATCCGTTTAAATCAAAATTGTATCTCCTCACAATATTTGAGAGGAAAATGATTTTGGGGAAGGGGGAAACAAATTCCAAACACTTCTTGTTCTTGCATAGATAAGAAGATACTTGCCCGTTGCTTTCTTGGTAGAGTTCAAAAAACTGGCAAGCAGCATATGGTGGCAGTTTTCCATTGAAAATATTGAGAGCAATCTGGAGAGCCCCAACTGTGGTGTCATGCTATTGGGGGAAAAAAAATCCATCCTTGAAAGCCAGTTAAGTCAACCAGCATTTATGCAGAGTAATTAGACAAGAATAGAAAGGGAGTGGAAATCAAGATAAAAGAAACACTGTATAAATTTGACCATAAAACTGTATTCAGTATATTCACCTTTGGGAAAAACATGGGTTCTACAGACAGCAGGAGACATTTTCAAAGAGTTACTGCAGTATGTGTCTTACACCATCTGGCAGTATTTTGGAGACAGGGATACTGAGGGAAAGCAAGATGTGGTCTCAGTAATAAATCTAGTTTTTCAGTGCATTTTGCTACTCCTTCCTCCAGTAGAGTTTTTTGCTCCCAGGTCAGATGAAATCAGTGTAAAGTAATATATCCTACAGCATTTCAAGTAAAGATACAAGTTCTTTTCTTTAGATAGTGCACCAGACAAATAGTTGCATGCAAATTGTTCTCGCTTCCACTTCAGAATATATTTAGTTGTTGTTCCTTCTGTTTGGATTCATACAATAAAATCTCAGTTGGCTTCTACTTTTATGAGCCAATTACCCAACCACCTGTAGTCTCTTCCTCTCCCCATTATCCCTCCTCTTTCAGGGATAGCAGGAGCAGGAGCTGAAGGACGGAAGTCCCAACACTTTGATGCATAAATGTTGTAAGCATCTTTATATACATATCTGCTAGGCCTATTTATATTATGGTCTAGCATCTATGTTTTAATTATTTTTCAGGTTCTGGAACTTTTTAGAATGATCATTTTCAAAAATAACAGTCTACTTGTACTCAAGATATTAAAGCAGAAGTGCAAAATCTGGATACATTTCTTTTTCCTTTTCAAAAAGAGTGTAGTATTGCTGGAAATCATGTAGAAAGGACAGCAAGAAAGATTTAAGGTATCAAATGGTTTCTATATGAGGAAAGATTAAATAGGGTAAGACTCCGTCTCAGAAAAGGAAAGATGGAAGAGGTGTGACAGAAAATATTAAATTCATGAGTGACCCAGAAAAAGTGAATAAAGATTGAGTTTTTCTTGTTTCTCAACATATAAATGCTAGGAAGGACCTAAATCAGTACTTTTTTACTTTAACACACAAGTCATTGTCACAGGATGTGGCAGAGGCCAAGAGTATAAATGCATTTAAAAAGTGATAATATAAGTTGATAGAAGAAAGTCTGTCAAGAGCTATTAAACATAGAGACACAGATTCTACCTCAGGCAGTCCCTAAGCCACAGATTGCCTGGAACCTTTTATCACTCTGTGCTGGCATTATTTTCACATTCATCCGTGCCTTTGGCCCTTGTTAAAGACAGAATAATGAATGAGCTAAGTGGATCTTGCTCTGACCCAAGTGGCTCTTTTAACCCTCTAAAATAAATAAAATAATAATAATTAAAAAAAAAAAAACAGCAAAACACAGAGGAGAGGTTTGGAGGTACAGCTGAAGTTCTGCAATATGCCACTACCTCTAGAGCACTTAAGGAAAAATGAACCATTAAGTCGTAGGAAAACTGAATGATAAAATGCATAGTTTTCTTTGCCAAGTATAGTTTGACTTAAACTGAGATGAGAGCCATGCTTATGCTGTGTTCTTGTACTGAGTGGTGTTCAGCTTATTAGCTGAATTAAACTGTATTATATTATTCTTTCACTTAACTTACAGGGAAACACTGATTATTCTCTTTAAGGGTCTTTTACTGGTAAAATCAAAGCAAGATTTATTAAAGATGAAAATACTCACTGCAGAGTAGACCTCCATTTTTCTTGGTTTTGAAGAATTGACAGCTTGTTTAATACTATTTAAAATAATATTCACAAGGACACCTTAAAAAGATAGGAAGAGGAAAATGAAAGTATAACATTTGCTTAGAAACAAAAAAAGTGGAAGGTTATGAGGTTCAAATATGACATCTACTCAGGCCCCATACTTATTTTTTTAGCTTACTACAATTTCATAACTAGAGAGAAGGTATTACAGAGGTAAAATAGATGATTCTTCATCGAGGTCAAGGGAAGAGACAGGATTCACAGAAAATCATCTAGAACTATCCTAAGAACTGGGGCTAATGACACTTCCAGTTCTGTTATGCTGAGATCTCCTCTCCATCCTTTTTTATCTGTTTCTAGTGTTGCAATAATGAGAACTGTGCTAGTCTCTTCCTCTCTACATTCTGAAGAAATATTTTAACTGTTTATTTCCAACAAGTTACACAGTATCGCTTCTCATTTTTTTCCAAAGCTCTTTTGTAGTCCCTCTCCGGACCAGAGACATTCTAAAGCCAAAGGGATAAGGGCAGCAGAAATTCCCTGTAGCACAATTTATATCATTCTAAGGAAAGTGGACATAACTGGTGTACATGTGAATACTAGATAAATAGTCCTGATCAGATTATGTGGTCATCTGCCAGTGGGCTTTAATGTCAGTTCAAGCCTGTAATTACTGTATGGCTGGACCCAGAGATCTATATATGCCTGGACAATGAGTCTGCTAATAATTCTTTACCTAGAGCTAGACTGCACAGTACATGTATTAGAAAGCCTAGCCCCAAATGTTCCAGCCTGCTGATATTCAAGCTCTGTTGTTTGCATTTCCTGCTCATGGACACCTGGGGATCATGTGACAAATTCCTGAATTGTTTCCTGAAGCAGTGTCAGAATATGCATAGCCTATGCACCCCTATTTTGGAGCTAAGCAGTTGTCGCAGTTCTTGCAGTATAGACATAACTGGAATCTCTCATCTTCTCTGCTGATCAGACTGTTTTGGAGCAGCTTTATATCAGTCACTCAGAGGGCTACCAGTGTGTTGCCAAGGTTTTGGCACAATATATAACCAGCACATCAAAGGAAAAAACAAAGAACTGGAAACAATTAGAATAAATGTTGGAGAAGCAGAACTTAATCTAACCTACTATAAGATGAGTAATGGTTTTACCCATGAGGGCCTGATTTTTTTCCTTTATATTTCTATAGTATTTCTTAAAATTCTAATCCCTTAAAAAATCTGGAATAACAAAAGAGAGAAGTTTTTACAACTTGTTGCAATATCTCATCCATGTAAGTGCCAGTGTTCAGCACATATTTTAATGCTTAATATGGCATCCAATCTCCATAGTTTCAAATGAAGGTTCTGTGTGAATAATTTTGCATGAGTGACAGGATGTTGCCTTTTATTATAAGCATTGTCTCCTCCTTTCTGAGAACTATGCATTTTTTTATTTACCTCCTTGTAGTCGTGATTTCTCTTCTGTTTTATAAAGCCCAAATAGTGATAATAAGGACAATTCTGCCAGTTTTTCCATCTTGTCAATTACATCTTTGGTGGCCCATACAGGGAGAGTGTAATTGTGAATACCCTAGTGATAAAGGAAAACAAAATAATGTTTATAATTCAGTGGTTTCCATCATCCTGTTGCCTAGGCTCACACTGCTAAGTTTAGACTCTCTGAGGCTGTCCTGCAGTTCTTTGCCCAGTGTGGTTTTACTCCCCAGCATGCGCTGAAACGCACTTTGTGGGAATGGAGATCAACCTGAAGTGGGTGTATAGGAAAAACAGAAGCACCTGTGTGAAGGGTATTCTTTGTAGGTATAATGTCTTCTTGCTATAGAGATATATGTTTTTGGTGGGAAATATCGCGGGCGTATATCTTGTCCTCTTCCTTTCCTCTGGGTCTTCAGGTTATACATCTCTAATTTTTTCTGCCTTTCCATACAGTCGTCCAGATACCAGTTCTGTCACTGACCAGTTACAGACAAGTGTCACTCTTCAGTCAGGTAAGAGTGACAGTGTCTTATTTCGTTTAACAGCCTCAATGTGTGGAGGATGTGTTCAAAAGGCTTCATGTGCTGCTGGTAATGACTGGGGCTGAATGGAATCCATTCTTACGATCAGTCTGATTTTTTTCACTGGTAGCAATCATCACCTCAAAAATTTTCAACTGATAGATCTTGATCTTATCTCTCATCTTCAAAACCTAAGTTTTTTATGTTTACCTGTTGATAGGTTAAGGCTGATAATTTCATTTCTCTGTTAAAAATCACAAATATATCATAGGTAGCATGCTCAAATAATTCTGTTGCATGATATTGGGAAGGAAAAAAGGGAATAATGGGAATGAATTTTGGTATCTGTTCTTCAGGATAAAACATGAAATGGAAAGAACAGTTTCTCAAGCTGTAAACCATGTTTTTGGGTTATCTGATACCAAAGTACTAAATTATAACTTATATTCAAATATATATATATATAAACAAAAACAAAAAAGCAGATCCAGAAGAGAAGGCAACTCATTCCTGTGAAAACACTTTGTCATAGTGTAATTGAAACCCAACATTAAAGTTATATTCTTCCCCAGCAATTATTGACTTATTATTACCTCACAATGTAGAGTATCATATGTATTCCAGAGCTGGAAATTATCCAGTATTTTAAGATTGTTTAGTTCAAGTCCTGTGTTAACAGCCATTGTTTGTATAAAATCCTGGGGGGAAGAGTGAAGAGTATACAACAAATATTCAATACATATGGAACATATATGCATATAGATCCATTAACGCCTGGCATCACAATAATGTTTAATTTTTCACAAGTGAAACCCCTGTAGCAGAAGATTCTGGTTGCAGTTTTCATTTTGTAACTTCTCAAGGTACTGGTCTCTGTTTCAGACGCTGTTTTTCTTGTCCCTGCTATGGATAAGTTTGGTGTGCTCTCTGTCACACTCTTCTCTCCCTCTTCTGACTGCTCCAAGAAGCTACCTCAGTCACCTCAAGCCTTCAGATATAAGGAAGAGGAAGGTACTAAGGGAAAAGGAACATGAGAAAAAAGATGAGGAGAAAATACATAAATGAAGAGAGGTGAGGCAAAAAGAAACTGGAAAGGAAAGTAGGTTTTACTTCTGCCATTGAAGGGGAGTTGAATATCTAATAGTTCTGAATATCTAATAGTTTGACAACAATTCCCATAGGGATTCTTTTTATGTGCTACCACAGAAGAATAAAGGGATATCTTAATATCCCTTATTTCCATGTTACCCGTTCATACTGTTAGCTGAGATAGAGGATAGTTATGAATCATAGTTCACCACCCATTGCAGGTGAGTGAGGCTGACCAGAGTAGATGAGGGAGACTGACCAGAGTAGCTGAGCTAGGGGAAAGTTACAAATAAACCAAAAGAAGAAAAATACTGGGTTTAGCCCAAGCAGTAAGCCTGAAGTGACTTCGAGTGTAGTCAGGGTATGAAGACCTGAGACCCCTGCTTTATTTGTGCAGTCAAACCATTAGAAAGTGCAATGGTAGGCAAACAAGAGAGCAGCAGTAACCACGATCTAGAGCAATTATTATCCACACGAACATGGTTGCTTGAGGCAAGTATACCATCCATGTACCTATATCCTGCTGCAGCACTGGAATGGAAAACTTTGAATCTCTGACTGTGAAGATTTGTGTCAGGGCCAAAACAGAAGAATGTTTTGCGATGGATCCAAAATGCATGCAGAGAAATTTACATAAATCAGAGTGTTCTCCTGGTTAGGCTTGCTTTAGTTCTCTGCTGTAGTGCCAACTTCAGAAAGTCAGAGCAGGAAAGCATAAACCTTTCCAAGTTTCAGATTTCTCAGATGTTTTAGAATTAGTTTTGTGCTACCCTGTAAAATTAGAAATTGCTGCATCCAGAAATTTCTCTTCCTTACAGATAATTGAATTCTAAGTAGTCTCAGAAAATTAATATTAAATTCACATTTTAAAAGATTAATGTAGAAAAGTGGGAGAAATATATAACGTATCAAACATACTTTTTGATCCTATTGGCCTAAATTTCTGATTGTAAGAAAACAATGCAATTCCATAATTTCTGAATCTTATTTACTTTCCTTCTTCTCATTTACTTTTTATTTCCTTCTTATTTTCTTTTTATTTTGTCTTACCATGTATGGTTGTATTCTATTTTGAAATTCACTGGATGTTTGTGTTTCATTCTGAAGTTTATCAAAAAGGGGACAGTCAGGCAGAGGAAAGTTCAGCCTCTGAAACCAGAAAAGTAAAAGTTAGAATAGTTCTAAAATTATCAACACCCCTCTGTTTTTTTTCTGTTGCTGAGATTGACGATGTAATATTTGTTAGACAGATCCATGGCTGTGCAACAGTTACTCCTTAATTGTTTGCTTGGCTACCTTATTCATGAAGTTGGTTAACATAGGCAATGGACTGTGGTAGTTTGGCTTTTCAGTGGCTACTTCTTTGGATAGCTTGATTTCCGTCAGTTGAGTTTATTTTGGCAAAAAGCAATTACGTGTGTCTAGCAAGAGATTGGATCAGGGTGCATGATCAGGCTACCATTTCCTCCTTAATTTCTGAATCCCCCCAGATGCAACTTGACTCCACCTGGTCCTGGAACCTGAACTGCTTTTGCATCTACACATCCTGCTCTCATCTCTGGAGATAAGTGGATCATGGTAAGCATTTTAAGTACCACTTAGTGGACAGAACTCCAAACAAGGGTGACAAATAAATTGTACTCCTGAAATCTCAAAAAACTATGAGCCTAATGGCTCTATTCTTATTTAGGGATACGGTTCACTTTTAATAACTCCAAGTGTATGCATTACAGGGTTACCTAATAGTACATATTTGATTTGAACCACGTCTAAATACATGCATTCTTCAAACACTGTGCTCTGGCCAATATGGTTTATACCAATTACAGAAAGACAAATGATACCTGATCCAGCATAAAGTGTCAGTAAAAAGTCATGATGAGCAAAACAAGCCTGTACTGGTTCAGCACTTCATGTCACATCATTAGAGCATTTTTGACCCAGCACTAATATTAGCCTATAACCATACAAATCATGTCAAGGAACTGACTTAATATACAGTGGAGAAAATAACTTCTATATCTATGGCTTATGTATGTGCAAGGGTGTTTACTCTGTCTTGGGGTGAACATTAACAGACTGCACATCTCTTTTCTCTTTGGTTAATCAATGTGAAGTTTGCAGTAGCCACCGACTCTAGCCCATTTTCACTTGGGCATATTTCCAAGAGTACAATTTTTCTGTAACACTAGCACACTAGAGGATGAAGGCTCAAAGTTGCAATATGAATCTGGGGAATGTTGTTTAATTACACAATAACAAATGTTTCTCTTGCGGCATGGCTTAATTATCCCTCTCTAGGTGTTATTAATTAAGCCACTCCCTTTGACTTCATTAAGCATTACTCAGTACTGTTGCCTGTCAAGTCTTGATAGATCTCAGTGGGTTTAAAATAAACTGTGATTACCTTTTTTTTACAAGACTGTACTTGGCCTCAATTTCCCACTTTGTGTTGCTTGGGGCTTGAAAATGCCTTCAAACATCTGCTTGGTTTAACAAGGGAACAATGTTTTTTCCAGGTGATTTGCATATATAACAGGAATTTTGAGTTGCTGCAGAGGTGTGATTCAGTGAAACATCAATACCCACTCGGAGCAGCCGCACAAACAGTGAGGTACTAGAGACTCCTACAAATGAGCTTGCCTTCTTCAAACGGGTCATTACATTGCATTGTGATTCCCCTAAGGGCTTTGAGGTATTGTTTGGGCAAAGCCCTGACCACTTTGATGCTTTTCTGGTCTTCTGGTGAAAGAACTTCCCCTGGTGTCCCGCATTTAAATGGCAGTGACAGCATTCTTTTCTGTTGAGGAACAGGGCTAAATTTCTAGCTGAATCACATTGTGCCTAATCCGGTTTGTGGAAACCCTTTCACTCTGTACCTGCTTCCAAGCATGGTCTCAAAGAATGCAAGAATACCAAAGGGAGTCAGGTGTGGCCACCTCCTGATGACAGAGTCTATTCTCTGATGTTGGTGACAGGCAGTTATTTAATAGGGGATTTGTATAAATTTCCTTAAAGTCAAATTCTGTCCTCAAAGGCAGAAGAAAGTTAGGCTTTCTGTCATTACATTCAATAGCTTTTCATCCTTGTTGGACACACTGTTCCTTACACAGTCCTTGTCACAAGAACAAGTAAAATTAAAATGTAAACATGAGTCAGCCAGAGAGAGCTATGTAAAGTAAAACTTCTATAGGACCTATTATTCAGGTGGATCTGCTCTTATGATATACAAAAGAAGTGCTAGGATTTCATTAAACGTTTCTATAGTACTGAGCATAAAAGGACCCTTCTCTTTAATTAGAGTGCCTAAGTGCTGCTAGAATAGGAAGGTATAATTGTGAGGTCATTACAGTGGCTGGATAAAATTCAATTCCTTGAATAAACTATGAAACAAACTTGCCAAAGAGAGGATTGGTGCTTAGAAAAGCATTTGTTTCCTGGAAAGGTTTAGGGCATCTAGCATACTGTCCGAAAGTGTTCTGGTCAAGAGAAATGTGCTTTGAAGAAAATGGTAGTGTGTATGACAGTTGAGGTATTCTGCAACTACAGAAGGAGGATTTTCATGTAGCTATTACAATTGACCTATGATATACTTGTCAGCCAGTAGCTGCATTTGATATTTTCTACTAGATTGAACTCAAAAAGCATAGAAAATATTTTTTGCTATTTCCATTTTTTCTCTTTTTTGCTTCTGTGAAAGTTTAAGACATTATAGGAAGCATCTAGCCAGTACTCACCCGCTCTGTTGATTTTTGAAAAATATGAACTGGAATGGGTTGCCAGAGAAGCTCAGGGTTCCAAATTTGGCTGCTAGTTGGTGGAAAGAGGCCAGAAAGGTACGACTGGGCACTCATAATGGTGCGATCATAATCTGTACTTTGGATGTAAAACTGAAGATAGAATGGCAAAGAGTTAAAGATAAAATAGAAGCTATAAAAATAATAGGGAAATTTTACCCAACTCATGAATCCTGGCTTCTTGTTTTCAGTGTTATGTTTTTGCATATAGTCAAAACAGTGAAACCATAACTCAGCTTTCTGGGGCCTTACTTCAGTTTCATAAATGGAATCGCCAAGCCATCTTTTAATTTGGAATCTAACCCTCAGATTGAACTGAGAGAATAAGAAAGCATGATTTAAAAGAAGGAAGCTCTCCATCTTTTGATATTCAGAAGAACATTGATACATATGGACATGGTGCTCAGGGACATAGTTTAGTGGTGAACTTAGCAGTGTTAGGTTAACAGTTGGACTTGATAATCATAAAGGTCTTTTCCCACCTAAGTGATTCTATAATCTATCAGCTATACCTCAGGAATGTTAAGGCACTTAAAATCATAAACTTCTCTTGGAAGCTTGGCAAAGTTATAGTCTTTCATACCTTCCCATCAATGCTTCCCTAATATATAGACCAAAATGGTAGTGGTATCTTCCCCGCAATGGATCTGTACTGTATGATAAGCACATCCAAAGAACTGTTAGACCTCTGTTTTACAGGATGAAGTATGTGAGCATGGCCCATTGCATGACTGAATAGGCATTCATTTTTCAACAGGGTAGAACAATTTGGAGTCACTGTATAAATTCCCAATTCGTTTGGTGGTGTGGAGCTGTTCAATTCAGGAAAATTTGGCTGTGAGAGACCCAAACTTAATGTAGGAGCTGAAAGTTAGATTTTAGTCTGTGTTTAAACCTTGACATAAAAGTCTGACTTCCAAAAATGTTCTTCTATTACCTTAATTTTTCCATTAATAAAATGAGTATGATGATGTGCTTTTATAAATCCATAGTTCTGCTATGCCAGAGAAATGTGCTCCAGACAGTTCTGCTATATACCTCTTGCCGGTTGTATGTGCTGTTCAAGAAGGTGGAATATCGTTTCCGCATGTACTGTCCGAGTTCAAACAGCTGCTGCATTCCAGTCTGCGAGGCAAGCATACAGGTGACTATTAGATTAAGGTGACTGGAGAATCTTAATGTAGAAGTTTCTTTTCTGTTTTCTTTTTTATGTGTGTGTGCGCCTTCCGTTTTTAAGTAATCATTAAGCGTATAATGTACGGTTGCTGTGGTTTAACCCCAGCTGGCAACTAAGCACCAGTCAGCTGCTCATTCACTCCCCCATGGTGAAATAAGGGAGAGAATCAGGAGAGTAAAAGTAAGAAAACACAAGGGTTGAAGTAAAAATGTTTTACATGCAAAGCAAAAGCCACACATGCAAGCAAAGCAAAACAAGGAATTTATTGACCGCTTGCCGTGGACCGACAGCTCTTCAGCCTCCAGGAAAGTGACTTGGGAAGACAAACACCATAAGACTGAATGTTTACTCCCATTCCTTCTTCTTCCCCCAGCTTTATATGCTGAGCATGGCACCATATGGTACAGAATATCCCTTTGGTCGGGGGGGCAGCTGTCCTGTCTGTGTACCCTCCCAACTTCTCATGCACCCCCAGCCAAACTCACTGTGAGGGTGGTACAAGCAGAAAAGGCTTTGACTCTGTGTAAGCCCTGCTCAGCAGTAACAAAAACATCCCTGTGTTATCAGCACTGTTTTCAGCACAAATCCAAAACAGAGCCCCATACTAGCTACTGTGAGGAAAATTAACTCTCTTCAGGCAAAACCAGCACAACTGTGTATGTTGTAGATGATCTAGCATTTTTAACAGAAATACTCATTTATATCTGTGAAAAAATTATGTGTTCTGAACTGCTAAGACTGCAGCATCTGCTACAGAAAGGTGCTGCACCTGATTCCATACAAATACAATTTCCACAGTGCTGTAAGTCTGTAGATGCTGAGTGATAATGTGTGTCACTTAGTGACAGCTGAGAGAGGATGACTGACAACCTAGTATTCATCATTGTCATTGCTCTGATGTTTGATCAACATGATAAATTTGTGGCTTACACTTCATGCTTGAAGGAACGTTCTTCCTTCTTTATCTTGGTGTGCCTGCCGTTGTCTTAGATTGCACACTGTCTTTTCTGTTATTCATTTCTAAAACCTGAGATGAACTTTTTAATTTTTAGCTGTCAGAGAAGCACATTCTTTCTACTGTTAATAAAAAGGAAATAAAATACCAAAAATCTCTGAAAAAAGTCTATGCCAAGCAGAAACTTATTTCCTCTTACTACATAAGCTATGTACCTGAGGATAGTAATGTGCTGAGTGTCTTAATTTTACAAATCTTTCAAGTCTCCCTTCAAACATTAAATGCTGACCTGTCTCTGTTTCATGCTTCTGCATCATGACAAAGTGTTATTAGGAAATGCATTGGCCTCTCTTTGCTCCAGAACTTCATATGTCAAATACAGTTAAAGAGATAAGGCTCGATGTTGAAATGCCAGAGCAAGAAGTAGGTTCAGTGCATCCTAGTGAAACTCTGGACTGCAAGAAGCCTTTTTAGAAGACATACTGTCCCCAGAAGCAACCTTAGGTCCTGCAAGCCTTCCCTTATTTTGTGAGGTAGTGGTTTTCAGTCCAATGCTGAGATGTGGACTCATCACTTGACCTGATGCGCTGGTGTCATTCTCTTACCCTCTCATAGGACCTGGTGCTTAATGGTCACTAGAACTTCATCAGTGTTGAGAGTACAACATAAAATGGCAGTTAAACTTGCCATTAACTTGAATGCAGGCACACTGTCAAAAAGCTCTTGCTTTTAGGAAGGTAGTTGTAAAGCTATGATGAACAAGATTTCAGTTTAACAGCAGCTGGATGAATAACATTGCAAAAATGTTTATGAATTATGGGGTATCGCTAATACCAACTATCACCACTTGGGATTTGCTAATGTTTTTGAGATGCATTAAAAAAATCTTCCCACTTCCTATTTTATTAGCATATATAAATTCTTCTAAGAAAGCCGACATACCTTGGTGAGTTGTCCAAATCCCTGGGGCCATTCGCTTTCTTTGTGTAGATCAGTTGGAAAGTTTACAATTGGTGTTCGGTCACCATGTCGGAAAACCTAACAGTATTAGCAATAGAAAACCCCTTAGTTTAATGCTATTAACATTCCTTTCTTATCTAACTAGAAGTAAAGCATATATTATACTTCCAGTACCATTTTTCAAATGAAAATATTAGAGAGTCTGCAGAAACCTAGTCAAGTAGGATTGGAGTACATTCTTTACATTCAAAAATATGTATAATTATATAGAAATTAAGTGGGCAGAAGCCCAATGATTCTTCCTCCTAGAACATAAAATTAATCACCAAAGATGTTGGTGCTGGGATTACATTCATAGCTAGGTATCTAGACAGGAAATCTGAAAGGAAATGCTGGAACACACATTCAGAGGGCTCCAGACAACCTTCCAGAATGCTGACCCAACTATTGCAAAAGTTACCTTTGCTTGTCAATGTTCCCATAACCAAACTCATTCCCAACTTAGCAGAATAAAATGACAATGTAGAATCATGGTATATTTGTTCATAAAAGGACATTTATTCCCTAGTACCTCAGTGGTATATAACTTTTTCATAATTATTACTCTCTGCTGCCTCATTAAGCCACATCATTCTTGCCCAAACATCAGAGACGGTTGTATGGGCTAGTTAGTTTGCCACTCCCACTGGGAGGTGTTTCATGTTTATATTTTTTAAAGTAAACACCAGCAGTGTGGCTTAATGTTTTAATTACAGCATACCCCCTTTCCATCAGCCTTCTGTACTGAAGCGCACAAACCTGTGCCAGAGCAGGTACTTCAAAGATGGAAAATACTGTCCATTTAAGGCAAATATAATTGGATTTCTCTCTCTGTTCATTTTCTACAGTAGACAGCAAAGTTTGCTGAACCTGAAATGAATATTTTGCAGCAAACCAAGCAGTGTTTTTCATTATCATCAACAACATGTTGGTCAACATGAAATTGCATAGTTTCAGGAAAAAAGCCCCATGCCTTTTTTTTTTTTCCTGAGTTCAAGAACAGGAAAATAGTCCATAAAATATTTTTTTCTTTTCAGGTTTTTTTTTTTTTCCTTCTTCATGCAATTTTAAATTTTCTGTATATCTCTCTTCTTATTAATTTGGAATCTCAATTGATTAGTTATAACCATTTCTCGGTGCACCTCTATTGAAGAGGAGAATAAGTGAAGAACTACATTGTCTGGTGACTGATTCAATTGCATGCAAGAAAAACAAGTGAGAAGGACTTTTGTGCCCCTGATTATTTCCTTGGTGTTTTGACATGCTGATATACACTGGTGTGAGATAGGATTCATTAGTTTCTCTGGACAAGCTGGTACCTCTGTAAGGAATGAAGGTTAAATTCCCAATTTCAATGTAGCTGCATCCTCTTGTTAAATTATCCAACTTCACGGAAAAGTATTTTTAGGGGTAACTGACAGTTGCTCAAACTGACTGACATGTTAAATGACTATTTTTTTAGGCAATATTTAAAAATGGATCAACACTTGGCCAATAAATATGCCCTTTTTACTAGTGAAAAGTTACTGAAAATGTGTTAGATTTTAAATACTGCTTTGTGATATTTATACTTCATGTGTGACATAACCCT
The DNA here is from genome assembly GCF_036250125.1 of Pseudopipra pipra. Taxonomy (NCBI): domain Eukaryota; kingdom Metazoa; phylum Chordata; class Aves; order Passeriformes; family Pipridae; genus Pseudopipra; species Pseudopipra pipra. The sequence goes on from NC_087549.1 coordinate 111,608,202, forward strand.
CAGCATGTATTTTACTGTCACAACAGTCAACCCCTAAAAACTTTCAATAAGCCAGAACAGAGAAGCATTTTACCTGAACAGAGACTAGCATGCAAAAGGGATCAAGATCAAAAGATATTCAAATATATTGGGGAGCAGGAGATGTAATGAAAATTATTTTCTTTCTTTGTAACCTTAGGAAATTGAAGCAGTGAAGGGTCTGCTCTTCCAAAAAGCAGCACAGCTTCTTTTAGTTCACATAAAATAGGAGTGAGTTCAGTTCCTTGTTTATATTTCTTCACCTTAATTTCACAGTGACATATGAATATGACATGAACACTAAGTTGGAAGTATCAAGGGGGAAACAAATACTTCTAAGAGCAAAAGCCTGTTTTTAGGAATTGAAGGATGAAACTTCTCAGGCTACTAATTTTTGTTTGTGCTCAAACCTCCTTCTTGCTTGCTACTTTTGAAAATGACCTTGCTTCAGCTGCAGTTGCAAATGAACCAATGACCTTATGAACAAATACTTAACCTAAAAGACTAACTTATTCACTCATTGCTACCTTTTAGGAGACTTTTTTTTAAATTTAAAACTCTAATAGGAGCTTGTATATTGGAAGTTTATGTTTTTCATTAGAAGACCTCATAGTGTTAGGAAAAAAAAGTGCATCCTTACAAATCTTGTCTTGCTCATCAATATGTACTTCTCAACACTTATAATTTCAACTTTGTTAAAAAGGAGTTGATGCTTTAAATTAATCTAAAAATAGGTGTGCTGCAGCATTTATTACTCCCAGCCTCCAGATTACATTCCTGACTTTTCAGAAGACACAGAACATGGCAGAATGAGGGAAAAGGAGAAAGGAGGCATCATAAAAGGTGAAAAGACATTAGAAATCAAGAAGGAAGGGAGGGCAAGGAGAATATACACAAAAATATACACAAGAATATACACAAGGAGAAAATACACAAGCAGACCTGTTTGGGATATTCATTTCAGCAGTCCTTTCTGAAGCACTTTACCTCAGTTCTCAAAAGCAAGAGGTGCACAGTTATCCAATACCTCTCTTTCAACTCTGATACTGCTTGAACCTGATTTGGTGTCTGGGTTCACCCAGTCACTCTTTGCAACTTTAGGAGGGTGATCAGATCAAAATGGTCACATGACTGAGACTTTGGCCAGCATTTGCTTCCATTGTTGCCAGGTGAAAAATCATGTTGGAGAAAAACTGTTGCAGAGGAAAGGGTGAGCTGAGAATACGGCATATATAGTATACATAACATATTCATTCAGAAATGCCATGAATTACAGTGAATTATCTGTCTCTGAGTAATAGTGAGCTTCTTACAGACAATTTTATTGACAGACTCAGCTTCAAACAAAAAGATTTCTTACTTTGAAGCCAGCAATAGGAATGAAGACACAAGAGTGAAGTGGAAATATCATGCTGTCAGTTCAGGGAAATGGTAGATGCAGAAATACTGAGCATGTTTAGTCAAGGTTTCAAATGGCTTGGCTTGATTAGACAAATCATACTCAGAGATAAGATGCTCAGTAAACACTTTCTATCCTGAATTACAAGAAGAAAGATGAAATCACAGTACCTCAGAAGCCACACCTCTTTGCATGCATGACAGGTGAAATGAGTGCGTGTGTGGAGACAGAAGTTACAAGTCAGGACTTCTTTATGCAGAGGCAATAAAACAGTATTTTGTTTCTACTTGGGTACTTGATTGTCCTACATATTTCCTATTTTCTTCTGTCTAGTTTAAATTCAGTTCACAAGAGTTATGGTGAAGGCTAATGATTACATGTGAAAAAGAAAATTTAAAAAGCATTTTGATACATTGGCTTGAATTAGAGCTTTTCAGACAAAAGGACTTGTGGCCAATAAACAAAATGCACAGAATCAGCATAAAGTCAGAAATTGTGAGGAGAGAGTGAGACATCCTCCCAGGCACAGCTCAATTCTACAAGTGAACAAAAAGGCACATTTATCTGGTTTTTTTTCTCCCATGCATATGTATTTTATATTGTGCAGCTCTGCTAAGAAAGTTTTAAAAAGTCATTATGACGATTTTCATAGTGCGGTAATACTGTCTGGTGAAAACATAGTGACTCACAGAGTACAGCTGGAGAATGGCTATTGAATTATCTCAGAAAGATGCCTTTTAGACTTACCTTGACAGTAGCCATACCCTCGTTATATCCCATTATACAAGCGATATGTTCTGGGCCAATTCCTATCCTATTTATTTATGCTAGCAATTCTGCTCCCATGAAAATTCAGTGAGTTCAGAAGATAAAATTCAATTGAGCACACATAAGCCATGCTTTGAGAAAAAAGATGCACTTTGTGATAAGATTCAACCTATTGTAACTTTTTAGGTGGTTGGTCAGCCTAAGCAAATGTATCAGGGATAAAAGGAAGACAGTTTAAATGAAATTTACCTACTATTTTATTATTAATTGTGATAAGCTACTCTAGAAATAAACAGGTGTTTTGGTAAGTGGCTTCATAGTTATGGTAAGCAGATGATCTTGGAAAGGAAGTCTGTATCTCCATAATGGTGAACATTTCCTGTAAGTCTTTCTGCAAAACCATTCATCGTTAAAACACAGTAACAGCTGCAATTCAATAGAAGTCTCTTTCCCTTCAAGGAGTTAATTCTCCAAGGCTTACTGTCTGCCTGTTTTCATCTGTGTGTCCAGTTCTCCTTGTTATCATTGAAACAACATTTAAATATATTGCTATATACAGAATGTTACTGGAATTAACATTGAGTCCCTGCTGTGTCAGCAGGAGTAGGACTGGTTTTTCCTGTGCACTCTGGCCTCCCTCCAAGTTATGCATCTATAGTGCAGCCAGTAGATAATAAGACATGAAATACTTTATCTAGAGCCAGATGATATGTTTTGGACGCAGCACTTCTACCTGTTACCTGTACGTACACATAATGTCTCAAATAGAGAAAGGTGGAAGGAGAAGATCTTCAATTTCCTATTTATAAATGCAAATTCCAATCCCCTCAACTTTGTATAGAAAATATCACCTTAGACTATTCTATTTAACTATTCTTTATCAATGTACCTCTTATTAAAAAAAAAAAAAAGAAAAAACTATGAAAAGGACTATGGTTCAACCTTCATAATTCAAAGTATTACATTGAATTAATCTCTCTTCATCCTGAGATATTGGGGAAAGGGACATTGAAGTATTGTCTAGTTACTTTAAAATAAGAAATGGCCCAGCAAAAGAATTATTACAGTACATTTTCAGCCTAACTGCAGTTAATGCAATGTGTCTCAGATCTCTACATAAAAATGCCTATTTCTGTTTCTCAGTATACTGCTGTGACAATTCAGTTGTTGTGAAATGGAAAATACTTTTTTTTATGGTAATTTCTATAACATCATAAGGTTCAGCTTCCAAGCACAGAATAGGTAGGCCATAATCACCAGCTCTTGGATTATGAATTGGAATGTTAGCTAAATTAAGGAAGAGTAGGCAAACATAGACTTTGCATCTCTTAACTCCTATTCACTAGGCATCTACCACAAAGCTAACTTGTTCAGATATCTTGAAATAATAACTAGAGGTTAGGAGATGAAAATTTTTATAACTAGAGGCATTTTTATCCATCTTTAGTTAAGGTCTTTAAACTCAGTAAGCAAAAGGGCAGTAGTAGTTATTTTTAAGTTAGAAGATAGGCATAGCAGCTGCCCACCTTGTCTGATTCGACAGACATGTCAAATTCCCTGTATTCCCCACAACAAAATAGAGAACAAAACTACTTACTACAACCACAAACTTCAGTTGTCGTTCTGCAGTAGTCTGTTGAAGCAGAATGAGGATAAGATGAAAAGAAAAACACAGGATCCTGGACAGGTTGGGAACCTGTATCATCACACCCATCCTGGCAGAGGAGGAAAAAAGGCTTTGTAGCTCCAGCAGCTGCTCAGACTGAACAGCTGAGATGTCAGGCTGTACTTTCAAAAGGGGTGGAACTGCCGCTGGTGCATTTCAAATGCAAGAGGAATGTTGTGTGACTACGCAACAAATTGCATTGCCCTTTGTTTTCAAATTACTGTTTACATTCTTCTTAAATCATAATTCAGTTCCTTTCTTTCTCTGATATTTTTCTCTTTTGGAGTGTAAAGACGAGGTTAAAATACAAAGGAGTTGCTAAGCATTCCTAATGTTTCAACCTACCTGTTCTGATTCCACTTCTCAGGGTTTGGAATTTTTCCAAACTACAGCGTGGTCACGAGGATGAACTCAGAACCAAGAGCCAGGCAATACTCTTTTCTCTTTGCTGCTCAGCTAGTTCACTTTTTGGCTTCCCTCCCCTTCTTTTTTCTTCCCTCTTCTATATTATTACTGTGAAATCAGAATAATTATTTCAGACAGCGTTTCATGTAGGTTAAAATTGCCAGTGTCTTAGATAAAATAGTTGAAATCTTGCAACAAGTATGCTCTTTAAGCTCCTTGCTGGGCAGTTATTTGCTCTTCAATTTGTGTATGTTGCTTTTCTTTTCCCTCGGACTATTTCTGTACTTCCCCTTTTGTAACTGCTTATATCAAGACTTTTTCAGCCTCAGATTTCTAAGACATTTCTTGTGAAGAAGCCCTGGAGCTCACATTTTTATTATTACTGATTAAGAACACTCTTTCTGTCAGTAGCTCACCGCCTTTGAGAAGATTGCTCAGCTTGCCTCTGCTGACTTCTTCTCTATAAAATAAGAATAACGATACTTGTAGACTTGATTTCATAAGGATTTTCTGAGTAAATTGATTAGTTTGCAGAGACCTATAAATAGAATTCTTTAAATGTTAAAACTTTAGGTCCTTAGTGTATTGTCATTCCACTCCTGTCATACTCAAACCTGTCTCAGGGCTTCCTGTTGAGCTCTCTGCAGCAGTATTCTCTACAGAAGGTTTTTACCATTTACCCCAAATTTTATCTTTAGGGCCCTAAAGCCCACTAAGCTTCAGGTGTTCTCTCCTCTGAGTTGTGTGAATGTCCTTATGTATCCACTTTGCCTGATGGATGAGTCTGGAAGGGAGGAGTACCACAGCTCCCAGACTTTCCCGTCTGTCTTCTCAGTCCATTACAAGTTTTCAGCACTTAGACTTCTTTCTTTCTCCACTGCTATGTCCCCACCCTTCTTTTTGATCTCTCCTGATATTTTTGCCTATGCAGAAGATGTAAGAGAGAAATCCATGCTTCATAACTACATAATACTATGCCTTTCTGGAAAGAAATGCGAGATGATGATGTTGCTCTACTATTTAAAGAGTACAGATCATAAAATATACTTTCTTTAGAATACTTCAATATGCCTCAAAAATCCGGGATGGAATTCCTACTTTTTTAATCTATATAGTTTTCTAGATGGGTGGTTCCTAAGGTCTTCGATCAAGGAATTCTTGTTAGCTCTCGTAGTTTTTTCTTTTCCTTTCTAAGCCCTTACCATGAAATTTATAAGTGATTACTTTTTTTATAAGAGTTGCTGGTTTGTTGTGTTTTTGATGAGTGACTAAGACTACTGAAGTCTCATTATTATGGAACCCTTATAGTGATACACCTTAGACATGATCTCAATTTTTTTGTAATTCTGGATGGCACCATTCAGAAATATTTGAAAATATATAACAACCCCATTTTATAGAAAATCTTTGCTAACATCTCTTAAAAATGATATTTTAACCCAAGACCAAGCATATGACAAGTAGTTCTGCTTTTTGTGGTTTCACTTTTCCCTTTGGCACATAACTTTGCTAGTGAGATTATTTTATGCTTGCTTTATTTAATGTAGACATTAAATAAATGTCTGCACATTCCAAAATGAAAGAATAGCCTATTCATGTGCCATGGTGGTTAAGACAGGGTCCTGTAGGAATCCCATATGCAATCTGTAGGTATGTTGGTAGCATGTATTTTGTTTGGAAATTTCCTTGCTTTTCTTGAATTGTCTGCATTTCTACTGGGCACTTGGCGGCTATAAACTTGTCATATTCTGCAACAACTAAATCCTGGATCTTTTCAGAAAAAGATAATAATAATTAAATTATATATAATAAATATATATATAAATTATATTATATGTAATAATATAATAATAATTTAAAAATCTTAACTCAATCTATTTACGGTTGTCCAAACATTATAATGCAAGTGGACCTAAACAATTTGAATCTTGTTTATGTTAATTTGGCTCATTGTCATATATTTTAATTATCAAATTATGGCATAACTTAAACACAATTATCCATTTTAAGTGCATGTGTCTATCTTAAAGGCTTGCTGAAGCATAGCTTGATTGACTTTGAAGTGGACTGGTTGCAAAAGAACCCATGCTTTAGTGTACTCAAGGGTTACCTGAGGTAACCACTGCTGGTGGAGCTCAACCTACACACAGAAAGGGTGGAAGTCATTGCTGTCAAGGCAGACGGGCATGAAGTAAAGCACTCATGGACCAGGTTTCAGTAAACAAAGTGACACATTTTTCAGGCACCATTTTGAAGCACTTCTGAGAAAAACAAAAGACTATCTTGCAGTCCTGTGTTGGGGTATTTTCACTAAACTTTGGAAAGTGGGAAGGGACAAAGGAATTAATTTGTGACACAAGAAGAATTAACTTACTTATGCTGGTGACAGAACATGAATCTATATCTTGCAGTATAGGAAAAAATTCCCTAAGCCCAAAGTTACTACTCTAAGGCAAGCAGGGGGAAGAAAGTGTCTACTCACTATGTCTTAGTAAATTCCTAGTTTGTCCCAAGTTTATAATATGCACTTGGTTAGAAGGCACAGAGAGAATTTCTTTTTGGTCTTATGAGATTAAGATGTTTGCCTGAGACACAGAAGCCTAATTTGTAGGTTTTTGCAGGTTTACATATTTCTAGGAAATATGTAAACAAAGTGAAAAGCAAATAAGAAAGAGACAGAAAGCACTATTCATCTTCACTTTCCCCTCTGAAACTCTGCAGTCTGGTGGTGATTTTGGTTTCTGGAAGAGGTAGAGTCAGAGCCTTCTGGTAAAGGAAGGATTTTTTTCTGTCAGCCACATCTCAGATGAGTACCATAAGCACTAAGTAAAAAGAAGGAAAAACTACTTCTACCACTACCATGAAACAAATCAAAATTAGTCAATTAATTTGATCCATATTTGTGTGTTATGCAAGGTTTGGGTTGGTTTTTTTTTTCTTTCTTTCATTTTTGGTAGTCAGTCAGCACAGTAAATAACCCAAAGAGAAAAGGAAGTGATGAAATTATCAAAAATGATAGTCCAGGCTGTCCAGTGCCACATTTCCCAGGCAGCACAAAATTACTGTTGCTTTTCTGTTGTTCATTCCCCATCTTGTTGGCACTGCTTCAGCATATGACAGGAAAATTACTGAACATCACAAGGTGTATCCACTTATATTACAGCATCTATGACTATTTAGGTTATTGTATCATTAGCAAGTCTTCTTTAAAATATAACTGGTCTGTCTACGCGTTGTTTGTGAAAGAAGAGAGGGAGCTGCATTTTCAGGTGATCCCACTTTTTCAACATATTTAAAATTAAATAGTTTAAATAATAGTCTAAATATTTCTAAAGCCAAACTGTAATATTTTTTTCATCATTTTTACTCATTTCTTCTTTAAGAGGAACTGAAATGAACCTGTTTATGGCTTCATACCTGCAAAAGACTACAGGACTGATTTTTCCAATCAGTCAGCTGGTGAAGTTGTAGAAAAACATAGTTTAGAGCAGTTTATTATTCATTCACTGATATCCCAAATTTATATTCCTACAATAAGATCTGGGCTTTATAAACACTAATGTTTATTTTTTCTGGGAGTAAGCAAGGTAAAAAGGAAATCTTCCTTTCTGTGTTTCTATAGTGATAGTCCTAAGAACAAAAATCATCACAAAGAATGTGTGTGATGGGGTTTCTGCTGAATAAGGATGAGGGGAATAAAATAATTTAGAAATACCTTAATTTGTGAATTAAATTTGAAATTTATTTTTGCTCAGCAGAAATCAGAATGTTCAAGGTACATTCACTGGGCATGTAGCATGGAAGAAGTCGTGGTCTGATCATGTGATGGGAAAGGGGGACCTTACATTGGTGTACTGTGAGCAGTGACCTCAGCTAGGATGCACTTCCATAGCTGAACTGAAGTGCTGAGACCAGGGTACATCCAGGTCCATAATCCCCCATACCAGACAAATCTGTGGGACAGAAAAAGGGTCATCATGCAGTTCTGAAAATTTTTGAGAGATGGATTTGGGTGAGGAAGGAGGGGAGGAGCTGGGAACTGGAGACTAAAGAGAATCATGAAGAATGTCTCAGCTCTTGCATTTTCTATGTAAGCCTTGTGCAATCTGGGAAACCAACAGAAAAGTTGCCCTTGCCTTTGATGGGAGAAGCACGAAACCCCCTTTACAGCTTTTGAAATTCCACTTCTAAACATTTGGCAAAAAAAACATTAAAAGCAACTCAAGCAGCACAAGTTGGCACAAGTTCAGAAAAAGAAGAATCAGGAACAAGTTCAGAAGAAATAAAAAAATGCCTAGAAATTTGGTTTTGACAGCCAAAGCTATGATCTGTTAGAAGTCTGATACCAATAAAGATGGAACCTTAGCTTTTCCCTTCTATTTCCTTTCTTCTAGCAGGTTTTTTTTAATTACTTCTTATTAAGGGAGGTGTCATGATCAATGTGTTTTTGAAATGTTAGCTTGCACTAACCTTCCTGTGAGGGCTGCAAGGCCTAGGAAGGCTTTTGGCTGGTGTCTATTGTGGGACGTTAAGGTAATACAGAATAAACAAGCTTGTTCTCCTTTTGTTAAGAAGTAGCTGGAACTGGTTGTCTCATGTTGTCGGGAAACATTTTTACCCTTATTTGGATGCTATAGTAAAGGGGTTCCATTTTTTGACTAGAGGGAATAATTTATTTTTATCTCTATGTTTGCTGCGACATCTAAATACAATGCTTCTAGATTAACCATGAATCCTACAATGGCTTGAGAAGCACAGGAATTGTTGCTTGGGACCTGCTGAGAAGAGAATAGGTGTTTATGATGAGAATTCTGAATCTCAGATTCTTGTTAGAGGGGAAAGGGATCCTTCTATTATTTTGATTCATTTTTAGCTTAGGGAGTAGCAGCTATCTGCTTATGAGGTAATTCTAAAAACGAATATACTTTTCATAGGCTTAGCATCTATTTTAAAAGCCTGGTCCAAGGAATGGAAGCTAGAATGGCAAAATTTTCTATATCTCATCTATTAGTCTGGTTCTCTTTAAAATTACCTGCAGGAAATGGGACTGGTGACAGAGGTCCTATCCACTGTGAGAAAATAAAAAAGCAAAGAAGTGCTCACTGTTTTCAGAAGTTATTTACATCTGATTGTTCTGATCCAGCTTTTGTAGTAAGAACACAAACTGGTTTTGCAATAGCAATATTAGAAAATGTAACAAGTGAGGGGTTGCCCAACATGTTCTGCATGCTTTAGTGAGCACGTGGCTCTGGATTTTTTTATTCTGTAGCAAGTACTTTTTGTTATTAATGTCAAGAGCAGTGTGAACTTACAGACTTCCCTGAGGCACAAAATTCATATGATCAGATGAGAGTATACCACCAAGGTAACATAATGAAAGAAAGGTGTTTGAAAAGCTATTTGAAACCATAAATTATTCTTCTTTCAAAATTAACATTTGGCCTCGTTATCTTTTGGAAAGAATATTTGAAAGCCTCGTTGGATCAGCAAATTGTATGCTAGGTCTTCATGGTAGCTAGCCTGGCTGTTGTAGGCTTCTCTTATGTCTAGATTCGTGGTCCATTTTTTCCATGTCTCACCTTCCTTCTACATAGAGGTGGGATATTTGTGCATGTCTAAGACAGAAAAATGAAAAAGAAATATATCTCTTTGCTAGTAAACTGACGTTATCCTAATTTTTGTGGCTTCTGGGATCTGTGTTTCATTACTTCTTGAATCAAATACAGTCTAAGGACACTGGAATGACTTCTCCTTCTGGGGTCTCCTTTTGAAGCACTGCTTCTTTCACCAATTCTGGGAGTTCTTTCCTCATTCTTCAAAAGAGGGCAACACTCCTTCAGAGGTGTTTTCTAATCTTGCTGTAAATTTAGGCGATAGCCCTTTAAAACACTGTAACTACAATTACATTCGTGAATTAGTTCTCACAAAATCCCTTTGGAATTAATAGGCCTTGAAAATTACTCTGGTTTTGTACTGCACTTGGATCTTACCACCTGACAAAGTAAAGCAAATGTACATGAAGGATAAGTCCCTGCTTTCAGTAATTTTGGGTTGTTGTGCTGAGGAATGTTTTCTTTTGATAAAGATCGGGAGACTGTTCACGCTGATGGAATTTAAGGAGAAATGTTAGACTGTAGTCACACCACAGTGTGGAAGGAGTTGTTTCATAAAGCTAATCACACTGAAGATCATGGGGGGAACACCTAAAGATAAGACAAAAAGAGAGAATCATTCTTAGCATGTGGCTTCCTCCAAAAACATGGCAAACCTGTTAATAGTGCCTCAACAAGAGGGTGGCTGAGACTAAGTGTGGAAGACTTAACAAATTTGCTCTCATTTTGGTGGAATTAGAAAAGGTCTTATGAAATTTTGAGTTAATTCACACTGAAATCTTCCTGAGCAGCAAAAAGAGTGCAGAGAGAGCATGGTTTTATCTCCTTCCCAAATATGCTGAGCTAATTTTTTTCCTGTGTTCCACAGTATGGTCATCATGATGTGGAAGAACTTGACTCTGATTTGTACCACCCTCAAATACTGCTACTGTATTGTGTGATCTGTAATAATAATACTTGCATAAGCCCTTTATTTCCCTGTAGTGGGGACATAAGTTCTTTCCATGAAACTTAAATATTTTCCAGAAACATCTTTATGTTTGGGAACTGGTGTCTCCCTGTGGAATAGCTATTTAAGTTAATTTTTTGAGCTTAGTCACTCCTGGATTTCGTTAAGAAAATGGCATTTGTGGACTTCTATTCATCAAATGCACTGATGCATGTATAATCAAAGTATTAACATACGCATTAGCAAAGAATGATATTTGATATTATTTTTAACAAATCTGAAAACAGCTGAAATCAGTGATGTTGCAGCTGTGCATGTTAGCTGTAAATGTGACCTGTAAACTCTTTGCATCACTTTTCAGCTTAATTTAGCTTCCTGGTGTTAAAAATAATCTGTTTCAGCCTATCTGCTTTCACTGTGAACTGGTAGAGCACAGTGGTTTAGCACAGTGCAGTCTGTCTGTCAGAGTGCTGCACTGTGCAGGCTTGGGAGCAGTGGGCCTTGGCATTTTCCCAAGGGCACAGCAGATCGTTAAAACTACCTGCAGGAAAAGCAAAATTGGCTTTTCCTAAATTAGCAAAAATAAATTAGGATCTGGCCCCAACAGGTACACTCTGAACCAGGATAAAATAGGGGAAAGTGTCAAATTTTGATATGACAATATTGAAAATGTTTTGATTGGAGCATCAGGTTTGATTGTAACCTCTTTTGTGGTCCATATGTGTTTTCAACACTCAGGATTGCTGATGAAAGCAGTGATGCTGGATTTGGTGTAAAATGCCTGAACACCATCTAACTTCTACTTCATCAAAATTTGAGAATTGAAACAATGTGCAGCCTTTGTGTTGAACTTGAAGGCTAAAGATTTGTGGTTTTATTATTGTCAAATTTTGATTATATGATGGATTTTTTTTTGTTTCTTTACTTAGTCAGTTACACAGTTTGCTTTGTGAAGGAGGGGAACTAATTTCCACAAAACTTAGATTATTAAGCACCAAAATATAAACATGAAGTATTTATCACTATTTTCCATGACTGCATTAATAGCTTGGCCAAAAAAACCTCTCATCAGAAACAACCTCTCTCTCCCTCTGCCAAATAACCTTTTGCAATTAAATGTGGTAATTTCCTGATATGTTTCCTGAGAATTTGTGAGCAATGACTATAGTGAAGGAATTTATTTAGTGAATCATTAGTTGCTAATTTTTCATTCATTCTGGCTAAACTATCTCTGTTAATGGGTTCAAGATATTTAAGAGGAAATTATTTTCACCCAGATGAGTTGACTGGTCTGCATTCTTATAATCTCTGACATTTCAAATTCTCCTTGAGATCAGTGATTCAAAAAGATTTTTTAATGTTAGATGCAATATTTGATCATCAAAAAAGTGGGGTCTGTTTGCTTTTCATTTCCCTTAAGGAATACAGGACTAGATAAAAGACAGACAATGTCATTTTCTGCCTTCCTGTTCCCTCTTTCTGCAAAAGTAAATACTATCAATGGTCAAAACGGTCATTTAAACATCTTAATATGGAGATACAGACAACCTACTAGGGAATGTGTTAGTATGCCAATGTGTGTTTGTATATCTTTGACATTCTGGTAAGTACCAGTCTGGTATTACTATTCAATATTCATCTCTTTTAATCTCCAAATACCTCCTAAAATCAAGGGAATGCATAATGTTGCTAATCAGCTTGAACAGTTAGAGAAGATAAGGTGACTGTTTTAAGTCAGTGCATTTGTATGTGCTTCCTCGGTAACTGAAGGTCTTTTTGACTGTACAAAACAAAAAAAAATCACGTGATCAGCCTTGACTTCATTTCATCAGAAAGCTGATCTGGAATGGGTAAATCCATCAATGGAGTAGAAATTATGGCCAAAATGGTTGTTACTTTAAATGAGCTGTTGGCAGAAGATCTAATCATGACTTTACTTTGGGTACATGTGCCCAAAGCACCTAACTTACCTCTTTTGATGTCCTACATCTTACATTCTTTTGTCCAGTAGCGTACGAGGACCGGAGAGACCAACTGAGTAAATCTCTCCAGTGGACAGCGAAATTTGCAGCCAGGGAGAGTGAGAGGGTGAGGATCTCTCAAGGAATTATTCCGATAGTACATTTCTATGGTGTATTGCCTGTTTTGAGATACAGAAGGGTCAAAATAAAGTTAGCCATGCAAAACCACACTGTCTTTCCATGTTGTAGAGATTGTACTTTGGGACATACTTTCAGCCAGCTTATTTTTCTGGTTGTTAATGTGTTTATGTTTTATTAATATCATTAGTACTCTGAAAAGGTCCTTTTAAACAATAGGGGGTCAACACCAGTTTGCATGTAGTATGTCATCTTTGTCAAGAAGTTAAATAGATTAAAAGGAGGGAGTAAAACCTCTGTAATGAATCAATATATAGAAGGTTTTCAGGTTTACTCTGCTACCGTCTACTAAACTGAGTCCAATTATAATAATTAAAATCAACCTATAATATTTTCCTGCACGAGGTGAACCTCGTGTATCCAGTTTAATTAGTCTGGGGTAAATTGCTTTTTTAGAAATAAATAAATTGTAAATTAGTAAATTGCTTTCTAGAAAAAGTACATGTTTGAAGTACAGCTTGAAGGTACTTGCCCATTTTTTTCCTGGTAAAGTTCAAAAAAATGACAGGCACTGTAAGGAGGCAATTTCCCATTGAAGACATTGAGTGCTGTCTGCAAGGCAGCAATGGTGGCTGCATGCTGTGAACAGAAGAAACCTGTAATTAAAGGTCTGCTGAAAATGATTGCATGAACCTATTATTTAACAATAAGTCCAGCACATTATCTCTCCACTCAACATTAACATTATTGTGTGGCCTCATTAATAGTTGCCCTCTGTAACACTGAGCAAATAGTGTCCTTTTATGGCTATATAAACTGAGGTGCTGCATGTATAAAATATACACATATGTAAATATTTAAGAAGCCTTAGTCACTTGCAGTTTTTACCAAAATTAACAGGAGTTTTAAAAGCTCTTTCAAAAGGAACTAGTGGTTTTTTTCCATTAAATAAACAGTATTAGAGATCAGATCAGTAAGCTCTTTAGCTGATATATATACCCGTTAGGTCATACTCTGATGGCAGTTTAGAAATAGGAGCTTTTTACTGAGAGTAATACAAAAATTTCCTCCTCCAGTGACAGCATTTGCACATTCTAAACCAAAATACAAAGTCACAATTGAGTACATGCCATCATAAAACCTTCTCAAGTAACTGTAAATTCATTTTTCTTTTTTTTTTATTTTTTATTTTGCTCCTGTAAAAAGATGCAGAAAGCAGGAGATTTCTTTCTGAATTATCTTCATGATACAGGCTTAGTAAAACATAAGGCATGGTTTTTCCAGTTCTCTACTCAATCAAAACAATATTACAAAGAAAAAAGCCATGACATCAGGTGGAAAATGGAAAGCTGCAGGTTTCAAAGCAGTATCTGTTCATTAAAGAATGAAAATAATCAAAAGATATTTAAGATTAACCAAATAAAAATGCTTGTAGCTATATTTCATGGTGGAAATAAAATTTCATGACTTTCACTGCATTTAATAACTGCAGAAAGGAAGCATAAAAGAAACAGAAATCACTCACCGCCGAATACATAACCATTTTTTGCCGGTGTGAAGGGTTTCTAGCATTTGAGATACGCTTTAGAATGGTTTTTAAAAGAATACCTGAAACAAAATGGGGAAGCAGTGACAATGAAAGAGATGTTAACATCTGCATTGATCGTTGCCATTTTAACAATCAGTTTTAAATGCACCAGATTTATTCAATTGACTTTATTGGTAATTTGTGCAGAGTGCCCTGATTAATTCTGACACTATCTTTTATATGAACAGTGGACCTATTTTACTTCTGTGTAAAACGTTTTGGGGATCTCTAATAGCCTCAGCATCTTCAAACACTGCATTCACAGCTACTTTGTGCCAGCAGACCAGTGCAAGAAGAGCACAGTAATGAATACTACCCTGCTGTGTGTGTAACTCCATTGATTTCTTGATTTTCAGAGAAAAAAGGAAGAGCATATCCTCCAGACTCAGGGCCTTCATAAACTGTATAGTTGTCTGTATTTCATTAATGTTAACTGCTGAAAAGTTGTAAGACAAACTACTTGAATTAAATCAATGGCTGTGCTAGTATGTTAATGTAAGGTTGGCATCTCAACAAATAAAAATCCTAAAAGGAGAACTGTACAGACAAGCAGCATTAGACAGAACAGGCTTCAGCTACTGGCACATTTTTAATAGCAATTGTTAGCAAGGACAGATGTTTGAACTTTGTGCTAAGTTTTGTAAGTTGGAGCTTCAGAAATGCGACAAACTGATTCATGCTTATATGTTTATTTGTCTTTGTAGCTCATAGATCCTGACTGAAACCCTGTCCATGTAAAATGAAAGGAAGCTCAAAAGGTGGCAATGGATGAATGGAGGAGAATGAGTGACTAAAAATATAGAAAATATTTTTAAATTTCAGCTACTATTTTCTGAGCAGAATAAAGTTTAGAAGCAGTTTATAATTTCATTTTAGGACTCTTGGTAGTGGAG
This sequence comes from Pseudopipra pipra, assembly GCF_036250125.1. Taxonomy (NCBI): domain Eukaryota; kingdom Metazoa; phylum Chordata; class Aves; order Passeriformes; family Pipridae; genus Pseudopipra; species Pseudopipra pipra. Next base: position 111,623,599 of record NC_087549.1, read on the forward strand.
TATGAAAACTGTAAGGCTACAAACTCACCATTCTAGACATTATTACAAATAATACTTTTTAAAGTAAGTTACACATGGTGGCTTACATTAAATTCAGACTGATTCAGTTCAGTTAGAATCTGTATATCACTTTGAATTTCTTATACAGTGTAATCTAAATGATACCTCCATTTTAATGTTAGATTAGGATGTTCATGATTCATGTCCTCACCACCTCCCTTCCTATTAATCAAAATCTTTCAGTGCTGACCACCAATATCCACATATGACGGCATCTTTCATACATCTACTATGGAATCTGTAGCAATGTTTGTTATATCCCTTTCTTCTTTCCCATCCTACTTTTGTTTTTAATTGGGGTAAGAATTTGGCTTACCTCCCTGCAAACGTGATTTTTGTATTTGTTTGTGGAACCCAAATTCCGCCTGCAATAAGAATTCTGAGAGCTTTATCAGCTTGGTCCTGACACCACGAGTAGCCCAAACAGGTAAAGTGTAATTGTTAATATCCTACAGTGAAGAAAGAAAACATGGTGATTTTCTTACCAATTCCTACTGCTAACTGTTGTTTGTTCTGGCACAAAATGCTTGTCAGAACAAATTCGGAATGTTTCACTTAAGTAATATTTTCTCTTTGTAATAAAATGATGACTGTATTTTGCATTTAGACAGCTGTAACATTCCTATTTATAGCATCATACCACTTGAAAGAAACTTGAAGGGCAGTGTTCAACAAGAAGAGGAAATATAATACTAAAAATTATGCAAAAAGCAACTGGCATTATTTATGTTGTCAGATGAAAAAAAATCACTGCATGACTTTTTCAGTCGTCTACTCGGATATATCTGGAGATCTTTACTGGAACAAATCCTATATAAACATCAAGATTTTAAGGGCTGGTAGCTCTGAGATATAAGTGGGATACAGAGATCAAGTGGAAATATGTACAGCTGAAATATGGATGTACCCGAGTATGAGGTAGATGTACAGGGATGAGGTATATATATAGATGAAATTCATATCTGCTTACACCAGGTCTGTTGGATACTGACACAGTCCTTAAGCTAAACTGGAATGAATAAGTCTTTCCTTGGGGATGCAGTCCAAGGTATACTGATGATCACAACTGTGAGAAGGGAAGATATGCACAACACTTCTGGTTTGCACTACCCTGCATTCCTGTTTAATCAATGTTTGTAACTTTGGAGCAATGTAACCTTTGGACTGAACTCACTAAAAGGAGTGTTCTTGTAACAAGTGAGCTCAAAGGAAAATGTCAACTACTTAAAGGATTTGTTTAAACAAGAGAAACAATAGAACTGTTGGGTTAAACCAGCTCAGATCACAATGTTATCCATTTCTCTTTTAACAAATGTGATTTGTGTCTTGAGGAAAGAATTGGCTAGTAGCATGCTATTTAAGACAGTGCTGTAGGCAAGCGAGCACATCAGTCTCCAAGTTACCTGAAAGTCAGGTGACAGCCAAAAGTAACAAACGCAGAAAGATGCAAGCTACTGTAGTTTAATGAACTGTATTTAAAAAACTATGTAAGGACAGTCTCTCTGTATCCTTGAAAGGGTGATGGTGACTTCTGTGGCAGATGTCTTAACTGATACCCATAGAGTCTTCAGTGAGTAGTATGAAAGACAAAAGCTCGTCAAATCTAACACCAGAAGGAAAAACCCAATTAACTTTTTTGTCTTCCAGAGTTTAGCTAGATCCCTGATGGGAGCTTTTGATTTTGCACATTTCTCTGGTGACACAGCTTTCTAAGTATAATATAAAAATTGAAATAAAAAGTTGCAGTCCTGAACTATCCTGCATCGGAAAATGTGAAAGGGTGAAATCTCACTGAAATTACAGTGAGATATCCCAACATTTTAACACTTCTTTTAGCTCAAGGACCCTGCTTAACATTCCATTCAAGATTGCTTTGACCAAAGTTGGACCTCTGCAGAAGCTACAGGACAGAAGTTAAACTCATTAGCATCACACACAAATATTACATGTAACTTGTGAAATATGACTTAAAACTGCCTCAGTTTTTTTGGGAATATCCAATGAATGGATATGAATATCCATATGAATGAATGAATGACCTATTTATCATTAATATTTGAGTTTATAAATAGTTACACATGAAAGTATTTGTGCAAAAGCTGCCTTCAACAACAACTTTTTAACACAAGACTCTGCAATTTTCACTTGTGTCAGCCAAGATAAGTCTAGACTTTGAAGTTATATGAAGAGGGACTTATTGCTAAATTAAGGGCAGTCAGGCTTTTTTTAAATCACAAAGTTACCAGACTGTGGGACCCAGATGCCCATGACAGTTTGGCACCACAATATCCCTTTTGATATAAAATCCATGCTTTTGTTGTGATACCCCTGGTTCCTTGTTTAGAACAAGCTCCCAGACTTGAACAAATATAGATTTGTGTCATTTCAATGGCTTCTTAATTCCTGAAAATACTCTGACCACTACTGTTCCTGTGCAAATAACTTCTCTTGCTTATACAATTTGCATAAACTCTTTGTTGAAGGATGCTTATATTTCTTTGCCGGTGACATATTTTATTCATGTGTATCTTCATGATGGTGTTTGGAGGAGTAACAACAATTGTATCTAAAGATATGCTTTTGTCTAATTCTCCAGATGCGGTCACTGACAGGATCTTGAATTTGATGGGCCACTGGTTTGTGTTCATTATAGCGGTGGATGACACACAGCAGTCTGACACAGTCACAGTATGTTTACAGGATTTTCAGTTGTAAGTTTGATGTTAGGTGAAGGTTTCTGGGGAAGAGTAGTCTATGGTGCAAAAAATTTTGAAGGACAGACCTGCCGTCTTTTGATGTCTTACACACAATAAGAGGTAAAACTAGTTTTAAGAAAGTATTGGAATTTCTATTGGACTTGATGATCCTAAAGGTCTTTTCCAACCAAAATGATTCTGTGATTGTATTTACCTCATATTGTAAAGTGTCCAAGAGCTTCCAAATTCTTTCAGTGTTCAACTTCTTCAGTGAGTATCCTGTATTAGTGGCTAAAAACTTCAGAAATGGCTGGAATACAAGAATAGTAAATTTGTGGTATCCAGGGCCTTTTTACATAATTTCTGCATGCTGCCATACTTGTACATAGGAATTGTTAGAAAGAAGAGAGTCTTTGCTCTTAAGCAATGAACCACTGCTTAGATGTAAGAGAATTGGGCCTATTCATCTAGACAAAGTTGGGGATATGAGTTCAGACTTGAAGTATGATGGTTGTTTATGCGTGGTGGAAATGTTCAAAAGGAGGCAAAGGGGACACATATACATGAAGAACTCTGGCAGAAATCCAAAAAGTGCTTAAAAGAAGTGAGATAAACAGAATTATGATGATATTGGTACTCAGGAGAAGGAAGGTATGATACAAATTTGATAAAGCTGGGAATTGTTGTTTACTTGCGTATAACACCCAGATGCAGAGCCACAGATAGGTGGCTGAGGTTGGTGGCTACAGATAATAGAAAATAAGGTGAGTTTCATAGTGTCTACACCTGTGAAGAAGAAGGTTGCAGCAGAATAGACATGTGATTACATACTCATGCAAAGTTTTTGATGGTGGAGAAAGACAGGAAAGGATACCATATAGAGATGAGAAACGAAAGTGAGCACCTGAATGAAGACTTTCAGTGTGAAGCATGAACAAGTACTTAAGGAAAGCACTGAGGCTGTTATAGAAATTCTGGGGAATTGAGCTGTGAGTGTTCTGTGGAGGAAGAGGAATCTGAACTAATAGAGAGTTATACAGAGAGATGTCAGAGGTCTTGCTTTACATAGGAGTAAACAGAGAGAAGTATTGGAGTAATTAAAGAGGCATTGGCACTGATTTTATCTGAATTTTGTTTTGTCTGGCCTCATAGAAGCTAAGTTTTTGTAAGGAAGTCAATAATTTATCTTTTCTATGATTTGCAATTTTCAGTTGATAGGAACAGCCCAGTCCAGCTGGATCTGTAATGTTGTAATTGTTTTTTTGTATGTCGTCTACACCCACTGTAAAGATTAGAGATCTGGAAGAAGCATATTGATTGCTATATTTTAAACCTACCTGTTATATAATATTGAAAAAGTGGTACATTTTAATTAGATTTCCAGAACTGAAAATACTTTACCTTGTAGTGCTTGAGCTGCCTTTGGAAATCCCTTGTTGTGAAGGTTTCTCTCAGAAGTTCGTTATATTTTGGGCAGTGTGAGAAAGGTAAGTATAGCAACTGAAAAGAAAATTGCAAAACACTAGTTAGGCAAGGTGCATCTTGTTCTGCAATTCAATGTGCCCTTGCAGGATTGTTGTTCTGATTGGCAGCACTAGTTAAGACAAGCTGAAAAATAATTTGGGAATGTAGTTTTCAAGGATATTCATCTTTAGGACTCTCAGAGTCATACTGATGACTACTTAGAAAATAATCTTTAAATGTTCAGAAGAGTAATAGCTGCAGTAATTCAAAGTTAAAGGATTCATTCACACAAGATGAAATTTGTCCCTTGACAGAAGACTAACACAAGACCTCATGAACTCCTTTGTTCTTGGCTTCTCCAGGAATGATTTCACTCATTGCCAAGCAACAGCTGGACTGCAATAGGAATCTTTGTCCATACGCAGCTGTATTGAGTGGACTTACCACAGCTTCATTTAGTTCAGCCTAAATTGTAGAAACTTGTGACGTTTCTTTAACTCAGTTTTGTCTTTCATTAATCTAAGACATCTGAAGGTTAAATGTGACTGGAATAATTTAAGAACTTTTAATTTCATTCATTTATTTAAGCTAAACTGAGTTTGTTTTTGTTTGAAGTTTTTTTGTGTTAAATTTTAAACAAAAGTTAAAATTTGACATTGAGATATTCTTAGTGCTTTCTCCAATGTGCTTTTTTCCTTTTTCTAGCAATGAAGATCCATCTATATAGTCCCTACATTAAAATAACTTTTAAAAGAACTTGAGAGTTTTGAAGGGATAATGAGCTTGGAAATCTTCACAGCAGTTCCTTGATCTTTTTAGAAATACAATCTATCCATTCTAGAAGACAGGAAAATATTTCTGAATTATAACCATAGTTTCATGAAGAGGCATGACTTCACTAATAAATGATAGGTTTTTGTTTCGGGTGGTAGGATACATGTTGTCTCAAGTTCAGCCTGTATATGTAGTAAAGATGAATGAAGTTAAATAGTTGGAAAAAGTATGAAAAATGTGCATGTGTTCATGACTTTTTGATTTTTTTTAATAAACTTACTTTCTCCCCTAGATGTGAATGAGGTGCAGCACCTGCTTGCTGAGTTTGCTAGTTGTGTTGATACTGGACAGGTATTCCTGACTGTCTGCTGGGATACCACCATGTGTGACAGTGTCAGAAGCAGCTCCTGACTCTATGCCAGGCTGTGTGTGTGAACAGGAAGACGCATTTTTCCATATCTTCTCTCTTCATGCTCTCATCACCCCAAGGTGAGAACCTATTTAACCTGATTCCCCCATCATCACAACATCTGTGTTAACTAGACTTATAAGCCCACACAATTTATCCTGCATCACATTTGCAAACCTTCTCTTTCAAACTGGGACTCATTCTGCACACATCTAATCTTTTCTAACTTTTTATGATAGGTTTTCCATACACAGGAAACTCCAGCTCCACTCAGCTGCCCAGCCTTTCCTCTAGGAGGTATATGTGCAGGCTACAGAGCTGCTATCCACATGCTTCCTTACAGCTCCAAGGTGAGGAGTTGAGGAAGGGAGATGAATAAATGAATTGTCCTATGAACTCCTGTGCTTAAAGCTCCGAGTCCTCCTTCCTTTTCCCTTTTACTTTTTTCACCCATCCTCAAAGTGCATGCACTTACTTGCAAGGTGCATGGAAAAAAATCCTGTGACTCAATTCTCACTGTAATGTAAGTCCCAGAACGATTCTTTTGTCTCAGGCTGCTGACTGAGAAATGTTGAAGCACTAGTGATATTAGGTGTGTTTCCTCTTCTCACACAAAGAAAGTCATGTTTGTGATAAGATTAGGATTGATCTACTTCTATAGTGATTTACTCACACTACAGTTTAAATATTTTTCTCTGTACCTAAGACTTCTGTTTTTTTTCCTGTTTTGTTAAGACCAGGTCTCTGATACGTAAGTCCATTCCTATGGAAACTCTTGTCAATATTTCTATTCAGCTTATTAGGCCTTTCTGGACAATTCTTCATTGGCTTTACCATGCACTTTTTGCTGCATCTTCATCTCATATTCTATGTACTTTACTAATCATTAAGGGAAAGCAAATGCCTCTAGTTTATACTCACATTATCATGTGACAGTGGCACTGTGTGAACTGGAATTGGTTGCCAAAGGATTCTGGGGTTCCAAATCTGCTCCTGTGTCAGTGGGTACAGTCCAGCAAGACTTGCCTGAGCACTCATAAGCGTGTGATCACAGTCAGTGCTTTGAACATAAATCTGAAGAAAAAAAAGAAAAAGTTCTGAATGTCATTTTTCCCATTAGATTTGTTTTTCTTTCCTCTTGGTAGGAAAGAAGGGGGATGGTACTGTGCTGGGGAAGTTGTCATTAAAATGGGGTGGCATGAAGAAGGAGGATGAACAAAGAGTGAAGCTGCAATAAAAATTCATTGAACAAGTGAGCTGCAACATGATAGCATTTCCCTTCAGAATGGTAGTGGAAAGCATCAGACTCACTCTATTTGACCATCTAGTATTTGGGACGTCATATGTGCATTGAAAAGCTGGAACCTAAATGAAAACTAAACTGTATCTTCAGCTCCATCTCAAAGTGGCATTGGAGATATTTGACATAGATACTCTCCCATACAGTAGTGACAGATCTGAACCTGATGTACAGCCTGGTTTTCAGTTGACCATCAGTCTGAATAAAAGCTGAACCACAGTTTCACAGATAATATGAAATTACATTGAATTCAATCACTATTAGTTTTCTCCAACCACACCAGGTTTAGACACTCATGCATCCAGGAAGTCCCATTAACATCCATGACAAATATCCTCCCGCCCAGATCCAGCACTTGCCTCACTCTGCTTGTATACAACACTCAGGAAATGAGAGTATCTCCTCCGCGTGTACTGGCCAAGCTCATACTGTTGTTGTATGCCAAGCTGTAGAGGTAACAGAACAGAGTAAGAGGCTAAAGAAATGTGCTAGGCATTCATTCCTACAATGACAACAAAACCCCCAAAATATTTCATATTATTTTCATAAAGACATTTTTCCTTTCACAAGTGAAGAATGAAAGAAGACATGGGAAAAAAGCAGTAAAGTTGCTGTGTATCTAATACTGGATAATGTTAGATATGATTTCCTGGTGGATACAGTTTTGTATTTTGCTCTATGGAAAGATATGTGTATGTTTATCTGAGCTAGCGAGACTGGCTGAGGGGCAGGGTGACTTCAAGTAGGCATAGAGATGTCCCAATACCATTTGTCTAGTTTCAGCTCTGTTGCTGTTTCAGAGATGATTAACTGAGAGTGCAGATAGAGCAGCCACCTCCCCATGAAGACACATACAGGATATGAATCCCATAGAGTATCACGAGTGACTACATATGGAGGCTACGTTTTAGCTTGGGCAAGACCTAATTTTTAAGAATAGAAGACTTGAAGTAAAAGTCACCAAGGCTTCAGGTATTGTGCTGCAATGCTTAATTATTATTAACAGTCTGAAACATTTGATTCTTGGTTCTTGCCTGACTATGTTCTCAGCTTTCAGTCACTGGATCTTGTTATGCTTTTGAATACCATTCACCATCACAGATCTTCTTCAGAGTTAAACAATAATCCATAAAATGAAATCAAGTCAGTTAATCTCTGTGTTAAATTAGACTGATGACAATTCTCCCTTGCAGCAAAAAGGGTTTTCCAGCCTCTACATTTTAGTAGCTCTTTGCTGAAGATTTTCCAACTTACCTACATAATTTTGTGAACACATGACAGATGAATCACAGAATCAATTAGGTTGGAAAAGACCTCTGAGATCATCGAGTCCAACCTATGACCTAACACCACTAAGTGCCGCGTCCAGTCTTTCCTTAAACACCTCCAGGGATGGTGACTTCACCACAATCAGGTGCAACATCCCTGTAATAGTTTCAATATTTTCATCTTTTTACTTGCACCTGGTGTTACCTGACCTAAATTTAAATATATTCCACTTTGCTCATGTAAACATTACTGTTCACTGGGATTACTCATTGCTTCCTAAAGTAATTTTGTAGGATCAGAGGATAATTCAGACTGAAAGGGACCTCAGTAAGTCTCTAGTCCAACCTCCTGCTCAAAGCAGAGTCAGCTATGAGGTCAGACCAGGTCACTCAGGGCCCACAGTGTGTGTATGTGATCACCTCTTTTTGTTGCTGAAATTGTGCATACAGTTTCCTAGGGTATATGTGTGGCTTAGGCTTCTGCCCCAGCTTGCCTAGTGCGCATGTTGTGAAATCCTGACACCTGAATCTTGAAGCGTTCCATGCCCTGGAGCAAGCTGGCATGGAGAGCTGAGCTTGAGTAGTGTTTATATGGAATGATTGAGTCACAGCTGAGTTAGAGCACAGTAAGCCGGTCTGTTACTCCTGTTTCTTCAAGGGAGGTGACATGGGAAGAAACAGGCTTGATTTTGCATTGGAAATCAGCCTGACCCCCTAAGAATGGTGAGGAAGAGGAACCCCTCAGGCAGTTTGTTCTATTCTGATTTTGATGGAGACCTGGCAAGTGACTAATTTGCCCAGGAAAGAGACCCACTGGACATAAGGGGGGTGTGTGCCTAACAGAGAGACACACCTCACAGTCTGCCTCCACATGCACCATAGCCATTTATCTGGGACAACCAGAATTCAGGCACACCTAAACTACTTCAGTGAAGCTGCCTGGTTCCCAGAATGCTGTGAAAATAACTAGTGGATTTTTCGATCCAGACAACTTATCTTGAGAAAAAAAGGAATGAAACACAGGTACACAGACACTGTGGGTACTGCTGGTGGGAGTGGAGCAGAAGTAGGGTTAAAAACACCTAATGCCCACATATTGCCTTACAGTCTGATAGCACAGGAGTTCACCCTTGCCTCCATTCATAAGAGGTGGCAGCTAATGGAAGTTACAGTCAATGCAGACATAGTTTCTGCGGTTGCCTCAGCTGCTGTGATAGCTGATAATTATGTGCAAGCTCAGTTCTGCTGTATTCCACCAATGCCTGCATTAAAATAGCATCATAGAATCATAGAATATCCTAAGTTGGAAGGGACCTATCAGGATCATCGAGTCCAGCTCCTAGCCCTGCAAAGGACACCCCAAGAATCCCACCATGTGCCTGAGAGTGTTGTCCAAATGCTTCTTGAACTCTGACAGGCTTGGTGCTGTGACCACTTCCCTGGGGACCCTGTTCCACTGCTCAATAGCCCTCTGGGTGAAAAACCTTTTCCTGATATTCGCTTAAGCCTCCCCTGACTCAGCTTCATGCCATTTCCTCAAGGCTTGTCACTGATCATCAGAGTGACCTTTAAATCTACTTTCCTGGACATAGCATGAGAGGAGTTTCTACTAGTGCTGACCTTAGTAGTTCATGAGCTAGGAAACATTCCTATTCAGCAGAGATTCAGGGGAGGGGTCTGTGAGTACTTCCACTACCTTATGCTACTGTCAGATAAAGCTTTATGTGTGGTCTCACGTAAACTGAGGTGGTCACCGATGCCTGACTGTTCCCAGGAGACCCTAGTCTGCAATCAAACAACTCAACATGCTGCTATTGACCACAACAGGCTGACTCAGTGTCATTTAAAGTTAGTGAGTGCTGTTGCTGTAGTTTTCTAGTAAGTTCTTTGGCTGTCTTTCTGGAGATCTGTATTGGCAACTTGATAAGGGCTTTCTCCAAGTGGAAGCAAAGTTTCAAACCCCAAATATCAAATATCTTCCAATATTTCAGTATATTGCCACAGGTAAGCAAACTCACCTTAGTAAGCTGTCCATATCCTTGCTGTCTTACAATTTCTTTGTGCATATCAGTTGGAAAAAACTCCTCTGGGGTGTGATCACCATGGCGAAATACCTGATAAAATAGATGAAATTCCCTTTGTGTTACTGGTATTTTTGTGGTAAATATAACTTATTAGTATAGTCGCAAGAAATATGGAATGAGAGTGAGTACTGTATGTGACAGATGCTAAACATATTAATAGTGCTTTCTTTAAGTCTAGATAGCTACATTTCCTGTTGGATTTATTTAGGCAAATATAACTGGGGTTTTTTTCCTGGCATTTGAGAAGTAATTAGCTCAAATAAATTTTTGCAAGTTACAAAAACTACAATATATTGTAAGATACTGAAGAGGTTTTATGTGTTTTAGGAGGTATAGACCACAATATTAAATAAACAGAAAACAAATAGAAGCATGTAAGTAATTTTGCAAAAATACTTGAACATTAATATTTTGCTATGACCAAGCTGGAATTCATAAGGAAAAAACCCAAACTATTGCTCAAGATAACAGGCTGACTGCTGTGAAGTGCTCTGTCTTGGCAGAAATTAGCCTTAAAAAGCCATATGTTGACTTTTTCATTACAAGGGGCGATAAAAGTGTTATCTGGTATCTAAATACAGACTAAACTGTTACTCTGAAAACATTGAACCTGATCTGGAATTTCACTTTAGATAAAAGATATATTTATAAAGATACATCAGAATTTTTCATTCCTACAATGACTTCTTTCCTTGTCCAACACAATTCCTGTGGATATGTGCCATATAATTATAAAATTTTAACACCAGATTTTTTTTTTTTTTATTTCTTATTTCAAGCAGGGAGAAATAAGATCAAAAACTGCAGCACAATAATTATGTGATTTACAAGTATGTGTAATGTTCAGAACAAGATTCAGGCTTCCTGCAAACAAATGGTATGTCATAATCATTGGAAACAGCATTTGTTTCACAGTACTGGTTCTGTGTTTCTTGTTCAGTGTCATGGTACACTTGTTTGGGTTTCACATACTGAAATTTGTTTTGCATGTTAATCCATTGAAACCACTGGAAAAGTGGAAACTCTTCCATAGTAAAGAGGGTTTTGCATAGTTGGTATTTAGTTATGTAATCCTCTTTTACATTTTAAAACAGAATCCTGCATTATTGTCTCTTAGTGCTATAAAGTAAGCATTCTATGTCCATCCAGAAAGTAAAGTTCATCTAGGAATGTACAAAGGAGATAACATTTTAAAATCTTATTTAAAATTGGGACTTTTTTTGGACAATGCAGTAACGAATTTTGAATATGCAGGAAACACTTTAATATTCAAAAAGTACTCCCTCCTCCCTACCCTAGAGTAGAAGAGCAGTAAGTGACAGGTTTTGAAGAAATTCCATTTGCCCATGAACTATCTACTTACTATGGACACAAACTTCAGTTTTCTTTTAGCTGTCGTTTGATGGAGAAAGATGCAGAAAAGGCAGAACATGAAACACAGACTCCAGATTCCACAGACCAGCTGCCTTGCTCTCATCCTGAGGGTAGCTTTCAGCTGTTTTACACACCAAGTTCCCTAGCTGGATGTGGTGATATGGTAGATATATGGCTAAGAGGGGTGGAGTCAGCTGTGCTTAGTGAAGTCTGAAAGTGGACTGTGAACTTGCCTCCTCCTGCCTTTTTTCCCTTCTAGGGTTAGTGTTTTTTAGGGAAACTATAAAATGAAAAGTAGATTTTTCATTTGTACTCAATTCCTGTGTCCTATGTATAACATGGAGTGGAATTTCTGAGTCCTCTAATTCCTACCCTGGCACTTGCAAGGCAGGTGAAGGTAAAAAGTGAGAACTTGCCTTCTATTATTTAAGCTAGAATTTGGTATGGGTCAGTCAGCTTTCCCAAAAGTGAAAGTGCTGCAGATATCTTACTGTATGCAAAAGAGCTAGTAAACCATCTGCATTCCTAATGCTCACACAATTTTCTGTGAACACTTTGTACTAGAAGGCTAGAAGGAGCAGTGCTGACAAATGTTCTTTCATAATGAATCTCTGGATTCTTCCCTGGATTTGACTGTGGTTTGCAGGAGGAATAAACAGCAGAAGGTTTTGTTGCATAGGACCAGGAATAAACCTAAGTTCATCGCAAAAAAAAAAAACCAAAACAAAAAGAAAAAAGGAAATTTTAATCTCTTCAGTAGATTGACTCTGTCTCTAGTGTTAAAGCCTGTGCCACTGTTTTCTAGAACTATCCCCCAAAATTTTGTACAGCTAGTTAATTTTTTATTTTCAAATTTCTCTTGCTGCAAACCCTCTCATTATTACAGTGTGCATAAATCAAGAATTGTTTCTGTCATTAAATACAAAATAAAATGTTATTAAAAACCAAAATAATAAAAAATAAAAAATATCTAGCTCAGACACCTGGGCAAGAGACAGGATGGATCTTGCAAATTATTGGTCTACATTCAGTGTTAATGGAAGTCCTTTTAATATGTTAAAATTGAGGGTGATTTCTTAGTCATCAAAAGCTCTCAGTATGTAAGTATTTAAAAGAAATTAATGAAAAAAAATTGTCATGTTGCTACCCCAAAAAATTATATCATCTCGAGCTAGTATATAACAAAACACATATAACAAAACTTTCCTTTGAAATTATTAGGTATAGACTTGTCTAGAGGGATCTGTTCTCCTTCCTGAGGTAACAATTTTGTATCTTTCACATCATAGATTCCTCTATGAAACATTCAGAGGTCAGACTTTCATTTCCGCTTTTTGCCTGACAAGTTTAACACAATCATGCAGAAAGAGAAAAGTGTGGGGAGTTGCCCACATTCACTGAGAAAGAAAATTCCTTTCTTTCTTTCTTTTTTTTTTTTTTTTTTTTTTTTTTTTGAGGGAACCTGGGGGAGATATGGGTCAGCTGATTAAAGCTGCTTACACCCTGTACATTTTCTTGCCTCCACTGGCTGTCAAACCTCAAAAAATCTCTCTGAAGGGTCTGTGTTTTGCTGTTTCTAGAGGACATGACATCAGACACTACTCCTAAAATACATTGCTCTGCCAGGCAAGGTTTTTAATTAGACCAACTGAGAAAAAATAGGCAAGTTCTCACAATTGCAAGGCTCCATTCAGGTTTTTCAGATACTGTAGGTATGTCTTTTCAAGCATCCATTGCCTCACACTTTGAGATTTCTGTAATAAGGGAGGTGAAATTACTCTTACTTTGGGGATGACAAAATATTAGTGTCAATATTGGTGTACAAATATTTGTAAAATGTGTAAAAATATTAGTGCAAAAACTGATACTTGCTTCCTTTGATCTGATCATGGCGCCTCTAATTCTGTGGGAAAAAACACATAAAGGGCTGGAGTTATTTTAAAGTACACCATGTTGGTTAATTCTGTTCCTGTTCAAGGTCACAGAGGGAGAATGAAATGGTGCTCTGTGCCTGAGACTGAAACCAGAGAGCAGGATATGGAGCTTTCTTGGCAGCTCTTACCTGAGAAAGAAATTCCTTGTTGTAGGTTGTGAGAGGTGTGGTAACTACAGCCATTTCAAAGTCAAGGCAATTCTTCTTTAATATGCTTGCAGTCTGTGTTAAAACAACAGCCGAGGTGGAAGAAAAGAAGATAATGATAAAGGTAATAAATTAATCTCTCTCACTGCCTTGGGAGGACAAAAGACAATATATGAGGTGTAGATCACATGCCTTTATCTTACCAATAAACTTGATGAAACATTTATGGGATCATGATAAACATAATATTTTTAAGCAAGTAAAGGTACAGCTTTGTGTTGTGTCCTGTATTGTGATATCTGAAGGTAGTTAAGTGATGCTGCTGGATCTCTGATGCTGTTGAGGGAATGTAAATGTTCATTAACAATGCTTCAATGCTTTAAAATAGGTTCATGGTTTAAGTGGCAATATTGTATTTGAAAGCTTATTAATCCAAAGGACAAAATTTGGCCCTCTACCCCCAAATTATAATATGAAGAATCCTTTCCAGGCTGTGGTGCTTACCCACTCCCCCAGCTTTTAAGTGCAGGGTTAAATCTGCTTGGTATGTAACCATAATGTAGGATTGGACTTGCAGCTTGAGATGCTACTTCTTTATTGGTGGTGGAGAAGGAGGCAGGTGGAGGAGGGACTTCAACCTTCTCACTGTGCCTCCCCTCCTTCTAACTCCTTCAAATGACCCCCTAGTGGGATACTTATTCCAGCCTCTGGTGTTGAAGTCATGACTCTGTGGCTTCTGCAGTTTTGATGTCCATGTCCACTTCCATGACTTTTCCTCATCATCTTTCCTCAGCCCCAGTAAAATCAGGGCTGTATCTGTCAATAGAGTTCCATTTTTACTCTGGTTTACGGTGTACTTCTTTGTCTCCTGCTTATACTCTTTAATGAAACGATAAAGAAAAGTGAGGGTATCATTCATTCAGCTGCAATAAACTAACAGCCAGAACAAAAAAATTCCTACTCCAATCCACTTGCTTGGTATCTAAATAGATAGGTATCAGCTGCCTTTATTTGGCTAATGCTTAACACAGATTTCTTTGGCCCTTTATGCTAGGAAAACAAAGGCCTTTCATGTCATGTCACCATGCCTGTGTCTCAGGGACACATTACCCCCACCTCAGACAGAATTCTGCCCCAATCAGATACACATTTTCTGTTAATGATTTCAGTGCTAACATGCAGCAATACTCTTTCAGCTCATTTTAAGACTGAGCTAAAGGCACGTTCAGCTGCCCTGAGGAGCTGGGTCAAGACTTGTCAGAAGTATGAACAAAATGGAGCATCTTTGCCCTGCTAATAGGGTGATATTCACTGGTAGTTGGGGCCCTTATGAGCTGTACATGGTGGTCTTGAAGCTACTGGAAGAAGACATCGCTTACCGCCCCATATTCTCTGTTTCTTCCTTAAATGACAGCAGGAAACAAGAGACAGCAGTTGGTGTTGGGCCTTGTGAGGAATAGGGCTGTGGTCATTCTTAGGCCATTCGGTGTTCTAGGCAACTGCCTTCTGTTTGGGTTCAAAGCTGCACTCTTGATGCCAGTCTGAGATAAAGTACTTCTTTTGCCCAGTGGCCAGCTTCTTCTCCATTACACTGATGCAAATATAGAGTAACTGTTTGGAATTTGATGAACTTATTCCAAATATATTTTCCTTTAAGGTTTGCACATTCTTCCACTGATTATGTTCTCAGCACATTCTGATCTGCATTTTGCTGTGTTTGGGATATGTGCATCTGCTGCTCCAGATCCTCTTTTGGTATGAACTAGACTAACTCTTTAACTTTTATGGAGTTGCATTGGCTTACAGGGACTTCAAAACACAGGAAAATGCTAAATTTCATTTCCCTCATTGGTTCTGATGAAGAAAAATTATTATAAAACTGGATCTCTGTGTTAATGCAAAAAGAGATCAAGTTCTAGATCTAACCTTCATCTTGAGTTTTGCTGGACTATAAAACTCCCTTCTCTCAAATATGAGCACTTTCTCTTCAGTTCCATGTGATTCATCATCTTTGTGATCATAAAATAAACAACTCAAGAAGCAAGACTGACATGGAGGAGTTGCAGATTAAGATGCAGTTTGATAGTTATGTTTTAGCACATGATTACTATAATATCAACACACTATCTGTAATGCTGCTGATGCTTTTGAGAAAGCACGCAGGATCACTCTCGAGAAGAAAAGACAACACGGAAAGAATCGTGTCTTGCAGAATATACCACCTAAGGAGTCTTTCTGCTCTGCCTTTTGCAACTGGACGTGTCTTTCTCATATTGGCCTTTTTAGCCACCAGCGCACTTGTGACAAATGTGGGTAGAGCCCTTCCCAAATCTTCGTTTGCGAAGCCCAGCCATGATGACTATAATATCAGATCAAAGGGATTTAGCTGGCATTATTCCACAAAGCAGTAGTACATATTTTGTTCTTAGGTCATCAGTGAGTCACAAACCTGAATTTTGTGCAGGGTAAAAGTCCGCCATTCTTTTTTTCCCCCAAATTCCATGAAATTCAAGTAACTTTGCTTGGGTGTGATGGATGGCTGTATCCCGTAACCAGACTGCCACTGCAGGAAAGAGGTAAGGTTTGTAGGAAATGGCTAGGAGACAAAGGTCTTTAGACCAGTGACACTATCTGGTCATTTATACTTACTAATGAGTTGTATGTTGTTCTGACAGTGGGAGATGAAATATTCTCATACTGAAGGAAAGAACATTTTCTTCCAGCCAGTCATCACCACAGCTGTCTAGCTTGGGCATAAAGCAGAAGTGTTTCCTACAGGTACTGACATCAGTCCAAACAACAACCTCCCTGTGTGTAATCAAGCATCAAGCTATTGTCCTTGTGCACCTTAGAATACCTGAGGGGTTTGGATTGCTGCTTTCTTTAAATTTTAATAATTATATTTAACTTTGAGGTAGGCTACAATAACTATGATTAAAGCAATTGTTCTTCTCAGCTGGAATGACTTCTGATCATGCCTAGCACAATGCTGCAAGATTTGAAATGCAGGTATATGTGAGGGAAGAAATGTTCTTTCAACACTTTTTTATTTCTATTGGAATAAAAAATAAAAAATCCTCTATAAAAAACCCAACTGAGGTAAAATATATGCCAGTGATTTCTCATAAATATTGGACCTTGCTGGTAATCAGTGTCATCTACCCATTTGGATGGTTTACTTTTTGGTACTTAAATCTTGAATTAGTAGTGAAGAATTGGTAAATTGGCTGTTTGATTCAGAGCTGTTTCCTCCCCTTTCCCCCTTTCATTCTGTTCCTGTGCTTTTATCATCCTTTAGGCTCTTTGATTATTGGAGTTTTTGGTTTTATTTGCTCTTCTTCATTTTAATCAGGGAAGCATTTTGTGCTAGGACATAGGCATACTTTCATGGCACCTTTCAAATCTTTTTCAATCAGATGTCTTCTTGAGATGCTGGTGATTGCCACAAACAATTTCTGAATGAAACTGTCACAACAGTTACAATGGACCACTGTGCTTTTATGTCACTACACTGTGTTTATTAATACTAACTAAGCCTAGTGGTGGTGTTACTTCAAAGCTGTACTTGGCATTTCCAATGTGACTTTTATCAGGGAAATTTGCATTGACTGTTCATATGGTTGTTAGAAGCAAACTCTGTACTTTTCCTTTAGTTCATATACCCAGTTTCTCTCACATTAAATCAAACTAAATACTCCTTATCAGGATGATAGAAATTTTCTAATTTTCACTTAATTTAGAAGTGACATTGAGCTAGCTCTCTGAGCTATTTTGATCTGCCTTTACAAAGTACTTCAAAGAGATGTCCCACTTTCTTACCTACTATAATCCTGTGTTGTCCATGTTTGTCTTCACAGATACAAAAGGTATAAAAGTGCCTTTTGCAGAAATGTGGGATGAACTATCCAGAGGGCCATAGCTAAAATGATGAACAGACAAAATGGTACTGGCAATCACCCTGTTGTTTTGTTTTGGGATCTGTTACTAATTGAGTTGGTGGGAGGGAGAATAAGTCGTGTGTGGGAGTGGTAATAACTTCAAGAACCCATTTTTGTAGAAAAAGAAATGCCAGTAAAAGGAAGATACACTTAAAATCATGCAGGGAATTGGCCAAGGCCTTTCTGAGCTGCTGCCACTGCTGAAACTATTAATGTTACCTTCAAATACTGTTCATTCTTGGAAACAATTGAGCAACCCATTAATTAGAAGCTTAGTTGATAATTATAGTGTGGGTTTAGTTTTACAAAGTGTAGGTTTATAGGTTTGATTTATAACGTGTTGGGCTTTCCAAGAAATTGGGAAAAGCACTGCACTAATTAGTACAGTATACTTTGATTATTTAACCCAACCAAAGTACCTTGGATAACTGTAGTACAATCCAGGCTATTCTACCTGAGTAACTGACTTGGACTTTGGTAGAAGCTACATGATTAGCCGAGAGCAAAAAATGGATAAGCAAGATCAATGCTTCAGGTAAAGGAAAAAAATGCTACCCAGGGGAATCCTGAGTTTGAAAAATGCATCATTAGGTTCATGTTCTTATTTAAATCAGTAGAAGCAAGGTGGTAGCCCACAAAATTATGTTTCGCTAAGCAGGATAGAATTGGTCAACATTCCTTGTGCGATTCTTCACGTTTTACACACACATTGAATAATTCATAACGTACTTTCGGTTAAACTGTGAATCTCTTCTAATTGGATCGGAGTATTGTCCAAACTTATTTTAAAGCAGACAATGAGAAACATGCAATAGCATGAAATAAGAGTTTATTTTAGTGCAAACCAAACAAAAACTATATGTCTTGATCCCGTAAGGTCCATCTGTTTTTTTCTTATTTTCCTAATTTTATAAGCTTTATAAGTTTTATAAGAAGTAGAAGTAGGTTTTAGAAGCAGCAGCCCTTATTCCTCACCCTTTAGCACCCTTTAGTTTACACATTCCTCAACCCTCTCACCCCATTCCATGCTCCCCATATCAATTCTACCTCTGAATTCAGTAGAAAATGTTTAGTCTTTCGTCAAGGCAAGGCCTATGCTGTTTAGAGAACACTCATATCTTGGCCTGAACAACAGAACACAGTCAAGAACTGGGTGACCATGTACCCTCTGTACTCTGAAGATGATGAAGATGATGAAGAAGTGGTCCCAAAAGCCCCCAGATCCAATTCCCAGGGGGTGGACGAGGGGGTGGACCAGGGCAAAAGCTACGGGACGGACAAAACTTGGATTGGTCTGGCAGTATCATAAAATGTAACATCTCAGGCACGGCCTGCATGCATCTTGTAACATCTATGCCTAGGCACAAACCTTAAACCCTTTCCTTATCTCCCCCTCAATTGACTGCTCTGGAATTTTTTTCCCTCAGCATCATTAGGCATCATCTAAAACTACACAAGAACTAGGAGATAGTACAATAGTTGAAAAAATATTTAGCCATATCTGTAGGCACCTCAGATAAATATTTCACAAAAGCATATTGCCCTCTAGTGTTAAACTCTCTTCTGTTCATTGTGTTTTAGGTTACTGTAGCTGCAGTAGATTCCTGACACACACTTCTGTGAGAATCATTGGAAATCCCATAATCTATTGAGAAATGCATTAGTGCAATCAGACATCAAGAACACAAGGCCACATTTCCAAATTTAAATAAAAATTGAGTTCAATAATTTTCACTCCTCTATTAAGGGTTGCTGGCAATATAAGTGTACCCTGCAGAAGTTAAGAGATTGTTTAAGTCAGTGTCCCGTTCTTCTTTCAGCATTATGAGAAGTGGTGAAAAAACAATACAGTAATTTTTATATACTTGTATTATTAACTCTTAAATAATTTTCTCTTTGTATATTTTCATTTATGTTGTGGTAGGAGTTCAGAAAGAGAGAAAGGCACTTAGATGAATTTTACAAAATGAGACAGTTTGAGGGGTCACAGAGATAAGCTGGGGTACTCTAGTTTCTTCTCTTCCACTTTTCACAGTTACTTTTTTTCTCTGCTCTATGCCCCTCAGTTCTGAGTTTTATTTAATGTAAAAGATGGAAATTCTGTATAATCTATTTTTTTATGGTATTCAGAGATGACATAGCTTTCACATCTCTCTTTCCATGTTTTCTCATAACTTTGGACTCACTTGGTTCATAGCAATGACTTCCAGATAGCGAACTGGAGTTTAGAGTTTTATCAGCTGGCTGGAAACACTTCCTTTTAGAAAGGGCTTTTACCTCTATGACATCCTGCTTTATAGTTACATAAAACTTGGCTTTACTTCAGATATTGAAGCTGTAATTTCCTATCTGTATGACTTATGTTAAAAAAAAAAAGACATTTTCATGGAACCATTTGTCAAAAGCTGTTAGGTAGGCAAGGAAAAGGAAAAGGGAGAAGTTTACTGTGTATTTCATTATCTGCTGACCTTGTAAAGGTAAAAGTAAATACAGAGTTTTATTTATTTCCTATGTATGTATGTATATCTTAGCTATTGTACTGCTAATACATCTTGTGTCTTTTCATCCTGAGAATGAGCAATGAAGAAGCATAAGAAGTATTCTTAGCTCTATGAACATATTTAAGAATAACAGGTATAGTTTCTGTACTTGCATTTGAACAGAATTGTCCAAGTCAACTTATCAGCATCTCTTGTGCTTACTTCTGTTACTAAACCAGTTTAAGGAGCTGGTTTTGTTTCAGGTAATATTTTGTTGTCAGAAAATCATGTCTGCAATGGAATTTTTTTTCTCATACAATACTATATTATGTTTTCTTGTCTTTATCTTTTGGTGCATAGTTCTGATCTTTACTTACTCTTTTTCAAGTAACTAACATTTAGTTGATTGGTAGGTTGGTCATTTCTGGCAAATTTCATAGCACTTTCACTACCTTCTGTCAGTAATGGTCTAAGAAAATTACTTACAAGATGTTTATTTGTTTTCCTCACCATTATCACCTTGTGAAGCAAAGAATATCTAGGTCTGCACCCTGCTGTTTAAATTTTAGTTTCCTGGAAACAACATTTTGTGAATTATTGGAAGACTTAGTATGGCTTTGTTCTATTTCTAAACTGTTAGTAATATTTTCTTGGAAATCTGTATTTTATTGAAGTGACTGTAGTTTTAATAATAACATAGGCAGTCTTAGACACTTGGGAAAAATTACAAGTAAAATTTGGAAAATTATATGAATTATTTCCCTTTAAGAAAATGGGAAAAGGAGAGATACCACTGGCAGATATCTTTATGCATTTCTAATTGAGTTACCATCCATCTCTAAACCCATGGGATGGGCACAATGTTCTGGGACTGGTCTGTGTTCTATACTGGCTCCAGATTTATTCTGTAAAGTAAGTGACACTACTATGGAGTTACATTGGTGGAACACTGCCTAGGGATGATACAAGTATTGTGATGTATTTCACTTGGCTATCCCATTGGATAACTGAATTTTCCTTCCCTTTTTGGTAAGCTGTTGGCAGATAATATTGCTACTTTTCTAAAGACCAATAATTTCTGCTCCCATAATCCATGAAAAGAATTTTTTTGTTTCTTTTTTTTCTCCTGTCTTAGCTGTTGGCTATTGGTCAATCTCTAGTGAACAGGAAGCCCTGAATTGATGCACATGGATGCTGGAGAAGGATTATTTCTACTGGGAGAATGATGTCTACTTCTGCTCATGTGGGTAACACTTTTATCAGTACCATGTATAAGACAGCACTGTTATAACAGCCATTGAATTAGTTTGAATGAAACATCATATTTAAAGTCCCTACAATACTTATTCAGAAAATTTAAATTTGAATTAGTATAAAGATCTTAAGCACAGACCCAATCTTATTAAGAAAAGTAGGATGCTTCAACTGTACTTATAACCAAACCCAACCAACCAACCAGAAAAAAAACCCCAAAGACCCAGCACAAATAGTGCTGCCTGCAAAGCAACACTTAAAAACTTTTGTTCCATAAGAGAGGAGATGGCCAAACTTCTAGTCTCTGTGAGCCACAGCCTGATATTTTCCTATGGCAAAAAGCCAGAAGATGCATATTTCAGAGACTTAAGAGCTCTGGGTATGGTTCGGAAAGAAGGAACAGCTCCTCCCTTAGGATCACACACTTCACTGTGGGAAGTAGAACAAATATGTAGCTGTTTCTCAGCACTCTTTGTGCCAGAACCTTATGCTGGTTTGTTTCTTCACAGAGTCAGAGATTTGGATAAACTTTCACCCTTTATGTTCATTGCTGTTGATTAAAAGATGAAGTTTTGACCTTTGTCCAAATCTTTGTTGCTAATAAATATGTTGATTCCTGTAAAGAAAAAGAAAGTTTTTTGATCCTGAGGACCAAAAAATTTGCTTCATGTGAACCCAGTCCTGCTGCACAAAGAAATGTCAGTCACATCGACAGTGTGAAAGTAGATTGGAAACTGTGACATCTCCAGCTGTGAAGCTGTGGGGGAAACTGTAACATCTACTCAGGAGAGAAAAATAGTTAAAGAAATGGCTGTTATAATAGCCAAGGACTTGAGCAGAGGAAAGATCGTTTCAAACACTTGGCCTCATAACACTCTGGCCAGATGAATGGTTGAGAGTGTGTATTGGTTGGACTGGCTCAATAAAATGGAAATCATATCACCTGTTTAACAAAGTACCAAGTTCCTGTAGCTCCATTTCCACAGGAAGAACTCCAGTTAAATGGCAAAAAATCAGAGCCCTTGAAGTATGGATATCTATAAACTATCAATTTATCTGTGAAGGCAGCTATAAAGTAGAGTTGGAAGGCCAAACAGAGCAGGTGAAATTTGTGTGCTATAAAATTGCTGCACACAGGGAGTTTGTGCAGTGCTTGAGATCTTCCTCTTTATATTAGTTAAGGACTTGTTAACAAAAGCTAGATGAGAGGGTAACTCATGATCAATTGTTCTGTCTTACAGTTTGTCTAATCATTGTTATTATTTTTTTCACTGATTTAAAAGTAATGTTAGATGTATCTGGCAAAACTAGTCTAAAAGTGTCTTCTATTTACTGTTGGTAGTAAAAGTAAAATGAGGCACTGGTGTTGGCTAGTTTGGTGTCTGTGACAGAACATTAGGGCCTTCTTTGGATAATTAATACAGCATGGAATTGAGGAAGAAAAATATTTGTTGTAGGCAAACAGTGCATTTATTGTACTGGGTCTCTGTCTCCGTGTTTGTTTTAAATCGCATCCGTGACTCAGCTGTAATGTGTATATGCACATGCCATGTTTGCCCACACATACACATGCATCCAAACTACTGGTCTCCAAAAGTCCCAGTGACCTGCCTTGCAAGAAATTGTAAATTGTTTTTGCTATGTTGTGTAGAAACATCTGATGCTTGGTTGCTTCGAACTCTACCATCTCTGATCTGTAAAACATGTTTCTTTTCACTGTGTTTGTCGCTCAGGGAACATCAGACTGCCTTTAATGTCTTTTTGCTTGATAAACAGAGCCAGGTCAGATTTGTGCTGTTCTTGAACTTGGGTGAAAGTGAGGCAGTGGAATACCAAACATGAATCTTCTCTCTCTTTCTGATGATCACCATGTGCAATACAAAAATTAATATTCAACTTATGTCGTTTGTAAGACTCGCAAAATAATTAGCCAATGCATAATTCAGTGAGTTAATTTTCAAGCTCTGAAAAACATATGTTTTTTGATGTAGTGCCATAGAGTACATTTAGGCCTATAATATCTTCACAGGGAAATACAGTCGTGAAAGCAGGTGTATTTCCTGTCCTAGGGAGCAAACAAAAGCAACCTGTTAACAGAAAGATCTAGTTCGATTCACCTGACTTTCCCTTTTCGGTCTTTTATGTGCTACAGCATTCAACTTGTAGTTGTCACCTCTTTGCAATATTACAAGAATGTTGTATAGTCAACAAACTGTTCATGTTTTCAGAATTGTTTCTCAGGGTGAACATTTAAGTAATGAGAAGAAAGGCAAGCAAGCACAGATTTCCTGTTAGTGTTCCAGTTGTGTGAAATACTCTGTACTAGTTTATAAAAGATTACATGTGGGCCTCAGTGATTTAAGTAATTTGGATAAATTATATATTGTACTAATATTTGATGCAAGCAGTCTTCTTCTTTTCATGATTTTTAGAGGCAAACATTAGGGTTTCAGTTTTGTTCATAATTTGTGCTGCATATAAATTATGAGGGTTACCCTGGGAGACATTCTTCCTTTGAGCTTCCCAGGCTAAAATAGAAGTATGTGTAGAGTAAACTTGAAAAGGACAGCAGAATCAAATACTTGAAGTATTATACATAATAGTGATGATGTGATTGAATAGTTTTGTACTTCCATGGAGCTGCAGCATAACAACTGTGTTACAGTGAAAGAAACAAAAATTACTAGTATGAGACAAACAATGAGGAAGTAAAGAATCACATTTAGTGCAGTAGTTGGGTAGAAGACTATTACTAGGATGACCTATTTTTTTATCTTCTGCTGCATGCCAGATTTAAAAGCCCATGTGTCAATAATATTTTTTAAAACTGCTTTATGTTGGTCCTATAATGAACAACTGTTTCTCTACTAACTTTTTTCTTTTCAAGGATAGCATCCTTCCTGATCATGGCAGAGCATCTGACAGGTCCTAACACCACAGACGTTGCTGTTGTAGGCTGAAGCAAGAGTGGCCTTCCATATGGCCAACTACTCAACCCTCTTTCTTTTCACAGAAAAAAAAAAAAGGAAAAAATACCTCAAGAATGAGAGAATGAGAAGGGACTGAAGTGCTGCCCCTTTCTGAATTCCTTACAATTGAAACCTTTGTGATTCCACATAGTATGTGACCCCTTTTCCCTGTATCGAATGGGACTCATCTCGTAATCTCATCTTGCTCACAGAAGCTCTGCAGTAATTTTCAACTCTTTGTAGCCTATTTTGTGTTAGTACAATGCACATCTCAAAACACCAGCTCAGCCTGTGATTACTTTTCAGAAAAGAATGTGCAGTTTCAGGAAGGTAAAGAAAATAACATCATTGGTTGTCTGCTAGACACTTACATGGGCCTTTTATCCACACCAAGACCTACGCACTTTTCACATCAGCTCTGATTTGTGACTTGAAGCAACAAACCTATGTTTGTGTAACTAAACTAACACAACACTAGGTAAAGCATCCAAGCCATTATTCCTTGAACCATCCCTCTTTTGAAATCCACTGAATAAAATGTGACCCACCTCTGCAGCTCTTGTGTTGCTAACTTTCCATTACATATTCCAAAAGATGTAGCTGTCTGTACAGTAACTCTGCAAGTCAGTGTGGTGTGATGAGAATGGATCATGATGTTTCTTTAGTACAACTCAGTGACATTGTCTGGCCAGTCTTTGATTTTCTGGTGAAAAAAAGATCATAAAAAAATTAAAGGAGCAGGTCCTCTCTTCTTCTATCCTCCTCCTCTTGGCATGCCCTGTGTTTTGCAATCCAATGGAATGACAGTTCTGATTTTTGCCTTCAGTTTCACAGCTGATGGCCAGGTTTTCACATGAGATGAAGTTAACCAATATTCAACCACTGCCCTGAGCCACAACATGCGTTGTGTCTTCACTCTTTCTCAGCCTTGGAATATAAACCCTCATATCATGTCATCTCTGGGGATATATCTGGTCAGCCGTATTGGCTGACAATGTGAGAGCAGAAAGAATGGATGCATGGTGTTTGGGATTTTCAGGCAACATTTGATAAGGACCCAGAGAGAGCTAAGGGAGTTTTTACTGTTAATCTCTAAGTAGGGACAGAATCACTCAGGGAAACTTGGCCAGAATAATGACAGATCCTGAGAATTTTTTTTCATATCTTAGCAAAAGGTGTGAAATGAAGGTATCCAGACAAATGATGAAATACAACACCCAGAAAAGATGACCACCATCACAGACCACAGTCTTTTTTAAAAGTATAGCAGGACAGTCAACACTTCTGGGCAAAGTGTCAAAAAAAAAAAAAAGTAACTAACAGTAAATGAGATGAGGTGGTACAGATTGCTTCAACCTCGCAATCCTTGCCCCTAACTAATACTGAGTTTTTCTCCCTGTTTAAGTACAGCTTTAAGGTTGGTTGCTGGCACTTGCTTATTTCTTTGCTTTGCTTCCTAGCTCATGGTTTGCTGCCATGTGGTAATATCTCTGTTGCACTGGGCTATTTTATCTGTATTCATCTTTGTTTCAAAGTCTTTTTTCTCTTTGTTCATTGATCCTATTAGCATATTTTTCCATCTGAAAACCATCAAACAGTTACTATGTGGAGATTACTATGCTTTAGAAATGGTCTCCTTTCCTACTGAGTTGTAATATGCTATTTGTCCTTGCATTTGAAGCATTAGTCAGCTCGTGATTTGGCAGTCCCTGTACTGCATTTCTCATCAGACGACGTGTAATGGACATGTATCTGAGTTTTATGGTCACTGATACAATTTTCAAGCTTTCCAATAGCTACTGACTTGAACTTTATCTCTTGAGAGGAGTAATAATTAATCTGGATGGTATGTAAATAAAATTTTCATTGAACAAATAGCAGGTTGTTCCTTCCCCTCATACACATGTGAATAGAAATTTAATTGCATCTTGGAGTATGTCCCGGTTTGGTGACTATGAAGTCCAATGCATAGTCACAAAGCCAGGGAATCACACTTGAATCCAGGATATCCTGGCAAAACATTGCAGTAGCACCCAAGCAGTTTTGGGTTTTTTTCGTTTCTCTTTTTTTTTTTTTTTTTTTAAGTGAAGTTCTATTTCATACACACACAAAAAGTAAGATCAACAACAACAACCAACTAGTGTTATCGTGGAGTGGACTGCTGCCAACAAATGATAAGGATCCCAATGCCTCAGACAGTACTAAGAGTGGCAGATTAAGGAGAAAGATAGAAGGTTGTGGGGTCAGTCCTGGGGTTTTTTTGTTTGGTTGGTTTTGGAGGTTTTTTTGTTTGTTTTTGGTTTTGTTGTTTTTTTTTTTTACAAGGGGCTAGAACGCAACATATATTTTCAATAGCTGATCTATATTTTCCTTCTCAGAGTAACACACAGTGTTTTCCATACAGCTTTCCTGGTTGAGTTCTATCATCCTCTGTCATCCCAGTCTCTGTACATAGGATGTGCATCTATAATTTCACAACCATTTTTAATGCCCAAATCTGTCCAGAAGAGTTCAGTGAAGAAGCATGTGTTTTTACTGCATCTGAAATTGGCTCATGATACATTACAGTAATGTCCCTTCAAGAAATAGCTGGTGGAAGACTCCAATTCTTTGTTCTGCTTTGCTGCTCTTCTACTTTCTGACATTAAATTACTCAGGCAAGATGTTTCATTTGAATATCTATGGTATAAATTACCAGTGTTGTTCTTCCCTAGCATTTACTTGACAAATTAATTACCAATACAGTTTTGTTCAGCCTGTGCATTTGCAAGGCTGTGTAAGGTTGCAGCTGAGGGTTCAGATTATGTAAATTAATTATAGGTGCAATTGACCTTGTGTGAAAGTGGCACATAGCAGATTCAGAGCCACTGTGTTTAGCTGTCACTACAAAGCACCTGCTCTTTGTATTTCTGATTCAGTCAGTACAGTGAGCAGAATTTTTTATCTGATAAGAGAGTGTGATATCTCACTCTGGGAAGCAGAAGACCTAGAGAAGGGAGGTAACACTTGAAGAGGCTCTACCTCAGGTGTCTCCATTACCTGATGCAAATGTGTAGAGGGGCCTAAAATCCAACTTTATTCCCATAGGGTGTTGGATTAAATGGCATTCTGGACATTTTAGGGCTGGCCTAACTTGGCTGCTATGGGGAATGGCAGTGCTACATAGAATTATGCTAACATTCCACTTGTGAATGTCACACACCAGTTGGTGGTACCTGTGAAGCCTCCTTAGCTCTTCTGGAACATCTGCCACATAGGAAGGAGACTTGGTCAACAAAAATAAGAAAAGGAGAGGACGCAGTGTAGCTCAACACTGACTTAAGTTCAGTAGGGCATCTGGTTAGCTAACACTCACGATTCCTAGATTGTCCAAATACTTCATTACTTTGCTGAATTAGGACTATCATTTGTCTACTTGTTTCTCAAGAAAAACATTTGGAAATTGTTACATGTATAGTTTATCTGCTGTTCTGGTTTTTTTTAGCTTGGAATGAGGGAAAATTTTCAAGGATACTTTTTTTCCCCTGCAGGTTTCATCATCTGCTTATTTCTCAGCTGAAAGAATAATATGTGAAATCAATTGTTTGCTCTGGGAATGATTATGCACCTTGTGATGATTTCAGGTAGGGAATCACACATGAAAGAACACATCAGTGAGTGGAAGGATCAGACACTTCTGAAAGAATAAGTAGCTTGTAAAACTTCAGATGTCCTTGTACATATATAGCGTATTAAAAAAAAACATTTTCTGAGTGTAGCAGTGCCTTCTAAGTGTTACCCAGAGCAGAATTACAAATATAGACATCAAAATTATAGCATGTATAAACTTTTACAGTGAGACCTGAAGTGATGAACACTGCCAAGGCAAAGTACCACTGGCATGCTCTGGGGGTGATGTTTTATGAAAAATTTTGGAAAATTCTCTAGACTGGATGCAGCTTCTAGCTGCATCAACATAAACTGGAGTAAGTTTCCTGGAGACAGTGGCACATGAATAGTCTCTGCTAGCTATTGTGTTAGAATGCTACTTTGGAGTAAGTAGCATTACTTCAAGCTATTTCCCTTCAATACTGAAGAAAGCAACTAGAATTTTGTGGTTGAGTGTAATGTGTCTAGGATTAAACATTCATTCTACAGAAAGCTGATCTTAATGTTTGAGACATTTCTGAAGGGCTACCAAAGGGTGGCTTGAACTGGAGCTTTTTCATGTAGCATGTCCATCATGACAGTGTTTCAGAATTAATTTCTATTTCACAGGATCAAACATCAAAATTTCAAACTCAGCAACAATTTAACTCTGCAACATTTTTATTGTCCTTCATCTCTGCAACTGTTAGACGCAAAGGAAATACAGGGAAAAGGGTGGCTTTTATCTTTATCGTACAATGAATGATCAAGTGCAGTCCACATGGAGTCCTCATGTGTATGCATTTAGTCAGTGTAATGCTGATCGTATGGACAAATAAAAGAAAGTGGAAATCAAGAGATCCAACGTTAATACTAGAAGCTAAAGCCACTACATATGAATATTTGGTTCTCTGAGATCTATACCATCACAGAAGATGAATGTATATACCTCACAGCACACAAGTTTTGATGATAGCACACAAATGTTGCTTTTAGTCATAAGCTTCTGTGTTGGATCCCCTACATAGGCTGAAGTGAGACAGCCTGCCTCACCATGGTCTTCACCACAGGCTGCAGGGGAATCTCTGCTCTTGTACCTGAACCACCTCCTTCCCCTCCTTCTCCACTAATCTTGGTGGCTGCAGAGCTGTTTCTCTCACATATTCGCCTCTCTACTCCTGTTCTGTAACTTTTGGGGGTTTTTTCCCCTTTCCTCCATCTTGGAGCCATCCGGCATTGCCTTTATCAAACATGGAGGAAACTTCTAGCAGTTTCTCATGTAAGCCCCCCCATAGCCTCCCCTTCCCCCTACCCAACACCCCTACAGAAACCTTGCCATGCAAAGTCAATTCATATGGGTAGAACTGACTGTTTTAACTCACATGCAGCTCTACAAAACCAAAGCTTTTGCACATCCTCATTTTTTAAAGCTCTGCTTTGGCTCATGTCTCCAAACAGTGCACTGACTACATATTAAGTAAAATCCTGACTTCAATGAAGAAAATGGCAAATGCTTTTATTGATCACAATAGGGTCTAGATGCTGTTGTCTGTATGTAACATGTAAGAAAAAGGATGATCTATGAGGGTATTCCTAAAACAAGATGCAGCTCATCTTCTGGCATGTGGATGATTGGTAGAGGGAAGGGTCCTTAAACAAAGAGATGTTGTCCAGTTTTTGTCAGGGCCTTCAGAGCACTAACAAACTTCTTTGGCTCTGAGCAACCTCACTTGGGATCTCCATCCACACCTATTAATGCCTCATTTAAACTGGCAGCTAGATGATACTACTTGGTTCTGATGTGGTACTGATTATTCATTCTTCTCACAGAAGTAAATGGTTTGGGCAATTCTGGGCTGTTAAATCAGCATTGTATCTTCACAATATGTGGAAAGCCAAAAATCTTTGGGAATTCCAGATTTTGTGTAACAAATCCACAAAAAACACCAGCTGTGTATTGCTGATTTGTAGCAACCATTTTGAGTGAACTTCTGTTTAAACAACACACAGAAATCCTGGAAGAGCAGGCAAAGAGGGTTTGCCAAAGTTGGGTATATTTGGACAGATGGTAAGTGGTAGTGGGTCAGTCTCTTAATCACCAGAGTTTGCGTTGTACTTCAAAATGAGCTTGGAAATGAATGGCAGATTACATTTCTTCAGGGCATGTAGATCTAGATTTTTGTATAAACCAAACATGGGGTTTGTTCAAGGGAAGAAATACTGTCTGATTTCCATATGAAAGAACACATCAGTGATGAGTAAGCCATTCAAAATCAAGACATATTTTGTGCCCTATTCTCAATATGCTGATTTATAAAAAAAGAAATTAAAGATTCAAGTAAATGACTTTCAGCGTTAGGAAGAAAGATTTTCTTCCTCTTGCCCTTCTTTGAAGGGTTGTAATTTTTGTGTCCAGATCTGGACCTGCAAGTTGTAAATACATGTGCATGTATATACAGTAATCCATACAATGTGGTAATGTGTGAAGGTATTGTGAAGTGGTAGTATGTATCCTAGAGTCAAACTTATCATCCTTATTCTCTGTATTCTGGTGGTGGCCATGGATTAGCATGAGATGACATAGAATTTCCTGGTTTCTGTTATCTGTCCTATCATCTCTGAGGATTTTTCATTCCAGAAAGGCATGGGTTTAGTTGCTGATTATCCTTGTCTGAGACATTTCCTGTTCTTTGTATCTTCTTTTCTATCTTCTCTTTTGCAAGTTTCCTTGCCTTTCTGTGAGAAATGAAGTTGTTTTATATGACTGGCCTTTTTTCAGCTACAGGCTCTTAAGATGATGCAGCCATGTACTTCTATTTAGCATAAGCTCTAGTCCTTTCTTGCTTGGGAAAGAGATACTAATTTGAAAGTATGATAACCACTTGAATAATATTTTTTACAAACAATTGGCAAAACAAACCAAACTGCTTAAATTGGGATAGAGAAAGCAATTTTGAGGAAAATGAAATTTAAAAAATAGGTGGCTTAGAGAAAAGGTTCCTTTAAACACCAGGGTGATGCCTTTCTCTAAGCACCCAGGTGAAAGTCTTGCCTTGGGAAATTCTTGCCATTGTCTCCAGGGCATAGATGTACTCTGTCCCTATGCCTGAGATAGGTGACTTTCCACCCTGGACCATCTCTGCTATTTTCATACCCATGGGGGGAGCAGCCCAGATGACAACTGCACTTTAAATAAACTCATAGTTCTATACAACCCTTTTCACAAAGTGGTTTTTAACTCTCACTATTCTGTCATTGGCTCTGATGTGAAGTCGGTTTCTTCATTCTTTTTCCAGTGAAACTTATTTAGTGCTGAGTATTTGGGAAGGTATTGCTTTGTCAGTACTTTCTTCCCTAGCAGACAATAAGTTCCTCCTTCTAGTCTCCATTGCTCCTCTCTACAAATGCCCAATGTATTGACCAGAGAACAGAGATTTTAGTGTTCTTTCTTGGCTTATTTCAATCATTGTGTCTTTAGAGAAATGAGCTTCTCTCTTAAGGGAGAAGTGTATGAGATCATATGGTATTTTCCTGATAAGACCTATGCTTTACTGACAGCTATGTGTAAAGTACCTGACAAAAATCTCTTGGTGACATCACATCATTAGTTTCTACATTTAATTCTGTTAATTAATTAATCAGTACACTTCCAACAATTCATTCTTAGGAGTTATGTTGCTATCAGGTAGGCTCTGAATACAGTACTTAACTGCCCAACATTAAAGAGTGGATATAGAAGACTCTTTTTCATTGGAGAAGTGAGATCTCCATTTACAAATAAAAATTCCCAGGTATCTCAGAGGTGAGCTCCAGAGATTTACAGTAATTTGGATGAACTGTTAATTCCTTTAATAATTCAAGGAAAACAGTGTTATGGGGATTCAGACAAGAATGGGAGGGATCAATGAACTCCTTATGTCTTTATAGTAAAAATGACATTTTAAATATTGCAGTAATTGATGATCTTTAGATGTTTTAGTGCAGCATATGTATGGATGTCTGTGATGGTCCCTGTACCATCTAACTATGCCTCTGACTCTGAAGTGTCAAATACATAAAAGAAGAAATTTTACATATTATTTTTTAAGGAGTTTTTTTTTGTGAAGACAGCATGGAGAACTACCACTGGATATTTTTAACCTTGTGGCCAGTTGCCAGTGATGATCAGTAATGATCAATTATCAGCAAATAAAAGGCTGGGAGGTTTTAGCATTTGGTAAAAGTGATGACAGGACAGATAATAACATTGGTGTGTCAGGACACAGATAAGGAGTCATAGCCAGGACCAAATCTTAATGTTCTCAACTGCTCTTTATAGGTGAGACATTTTAACTACCCCCTTGCTTTCTGTGTTATGAATTAACTGCACAGCCCATATCCTCCTGGAGAAGTCTGTGGACTAGGATGACTCTCTGCCCTTGCTTACCTCCCTTTGAGTTGGTGACAACTCTCTCTGAAGCAATTTTGTAACACTAAGATTATAAGTTTAGTTCTTGAAATTGCCAATTTTGATTGGTCAGGAGTAGGGCTAGGAATACTGGGAGTTGGTGGTTACAACAGCAGGCCTGGCACAAAGCTGAAGCCAAAAAGCTCCTCAGAAGTCATCCATGGGGCTTTTCTGGGTGAATTCTGAATCTGGGCAACAACCTCCAGAGAGGCTGGTTCATCCATGGGGCTTTTCTGAATTCTGAATCTGGGCAACAACCTCCAGAGAGGCTGGTTCTGAGGGAAGCACTTTGGAAGAAACCCTCCAGCAGGTTTCTTCCCAAGGAAGCCAATTGATATAAGTAGCCTGAAACATATCTTTAACCTTCTTAGGAGTTCTGACCATCTCTAAAAGTCTGACCTAAATGGAAGTCAGTCCTGCTGGCTTAGCACACTGCACAGGAGGCCAGCTGTTTCGGACCATGTCTATCTCAAAACCTGGAAAGGGATGTGCTCCTAGGGATACAGGGGCAGTGGTCTACTGTGCACATATCTCAGCTTAATATTGCTCACTTTTAAAGATGCTGCTTATTACAAAAAATAGTAACAGTGGTAATGATCAAAATGATTAAAGTCTCTTTTCTCTTGGAGTAACAATTTGCTGCCATGTTGAATTTTGTCACCCGCAGCTTCTCACAAGAATCATGCATTTAACACTAAGCTCATCCTCAAAATGTTTTATCCCTTGATGTGTTTAATTAAGCCTGGCTGTATTTACAGTGCTGCCTTTACCTGTGCAGTGTTTTTCTACAAGGATTTTCTACAAGGATCTTTTTTCTTCCTGCACCCTCTCATAGATAGCTTTCCTATCTGTGCAATTATATTTTATTTCTGAGGGTTTATGACTTAGTAGTTTAAAAAGGCAGTTAGAGTGCTTGCTCATTTCTGAATTGGCTGTATGTGGTTTTGTTTCTCTTACTAAATTATATTTAACAATTTTGAAATTGCAGTTTCTGGCAGCCATGAGTGTAATGAATGTAAATACTTTGATACTTTCCCTTTAGAATTCTTTATGTTTTAGTTGTAGTGTATATATAAGAACATATAAGTATGGGAGAACCACTATGGTTTTGTTGGTGTGTGTTTCTAGCTTAGTGTTTAATGGGAAGGTTCAAAAAACTATGAAGGTGCACATTTCACTGTAGAGAAGAGCTGTTGAAGACTTTATTATGAGCTCAACTATTTAGGGAAAAGTTTTCCTCCTCATCTTTTCCATTTTTATCTTTTGTTAAGTTAGCTAACCTGTCAAGCTAGTTTTCAGTGAGGATTAAGAAATACATTGAAAGAATTGTCATCTCATTCTCCTAACATAGGAAAAAGTATATTCACAAAAATTCAAATGACAAAGGGTTCAAAAAGACAGAACAGAAAAAAAATCTGTTATATGTTCTCATATTCAAGGTCTTCTAATACTGTGCTCTGTTGCTAGTTCCCATGAACATTAATGTCAGAAGCAGGAGTTGTTGTATGGATGGATGCCACAGGCTATATTGCAGCTTTATGGCCATTTTTTTTCTAAAGTGGTACTAGAGAGTATGAGGCTGTTAAGGATATTCCTGTAAGGAAGATATGTAATGTTTATAACAGGGGAGGAAAGGACTCTGAGTTTTTCTGTAGGTATCAATATCAAATAATTCATTTTATTTTTGAGCTAATATGGCCAAGAATTAATGTTCTGGAGAAATTTTTGCTGTATTTATTATATCCCTGAAATGCTATTAAGCTGCCATAGATAACTGCAGGATGTCACATAGCCCTTATGTTTTACCCACTGGCGTTGTGGGCTTTTTTAATATCTTTTATATTTTGAATGCTTTTACCTGTCATGGCTCAGAGCTTTGACTCAAATAAATATTTAGGAACCTAGATGCCTTGTCTTAAACTTTTTCCAACTCCATTGACTGAAAATATATTTTGATAAACTTCTTGGGTTTTGTTCAGCAAGGACTATCTTGAGGAGAGACTTTCAAAACTTTTATCCTGTGAAAAACAGGCATACCTAAATATGATATATAATATTAGTTCACTGTTAAGTTTGGAGCAAAACTTTTGGTTTCACTGGTAAATACTAATTTATGCAACCTATATTCTTCATGGGAAATTTTTAAAGACATTCTAAATGCTATGTTTCCTAGATAAAAATTTTGGGATTGTCACTGCTTCATTCAAACATAAAAATGGATAAAAATGATACCAATCCCTTTGTGTTTGTTCTTTCAATGTTTCAGCTTATTTCTCCATGTAAGAACAAGCTCAGAGAAGACTTCATTAGAGTGGAAGATTTTTGGAATCATATGCAAAAACTTAGACAAGGACCCAGCGTTCTCATGGCCTTTTACCAAGGGAAGATTTGGGACATTTGTATTCTGCCTATCACCAAGCACTAGTCAAAAGTGGGGAACATCTGTGTTTGTTTTTTCTTGCCAATCTTCAGTCTAACTGCAGTAGTTAAGGAGGAAAATCTTCTGAAATTGCAAGTCTAACTCTCTGTCTTCAGAGAATTTTACCTTCCATCCCCCATAAATCAATTTATAGTGACATGTCTTGCAGATGGTCTGTCAGCAACCAAATATTTAGTACAGCTGTCCATATAACAGAAATTCAGGGTCCAGGATAACATGTCCAGTTTTGTTTGCTAGACACTCAGATGATGGAACCACTGGTTTGATGTATGGTTGCATAATTTTATGGAAAGAAAGAGATCAGTGCCATTGCACTCAGACAAAATAGCTCTGTCATTTCAATTTTAAGGCTACAGCCAGGTACACAGTGGTGTTCCATTTGCCTGTTTTTTAGGGATTAACACTGTGTATTTACCTTCTGAAATGATTAACATAATAGTGAAGAGGGGACTCCCTTGCAAATTGTGTTGTCAACAAAGATAATATAAACTGTGACACAAGCTAAAAGGAAGAATACTTGCCACGTAAGGGAGAAAAGGCAAAACAAAGTTAACTGGTATTGATTGTTTTGTCACAGACAGGTGTTAAACATACACAGCAGACAATTACAGTACAATTAGAATTATAGAGCTGACTTCTAACCTCAATTAAAGGGAAACTTGGTGAGGGCAATGTGACAAGGAAGAAAACTGTTCTCTCATTTTATCTTGTGAAGTGTTTCTTTCTCTGCTTTTGTGGACTGTTTAGTTAGTTTGTCTTTGGTAGATTTGTTAATTCTTTCTTCTTTCCAGTAAGAAATTGCATGATTAAAAAGGAGAAAAAAGGTAGACTCTGAAAACTGTGAGGAAATCTCAGAATCTCAATTGCTATTAATGGTTGCAGGTCTTCTAACTTCAATGTGCCTCCTCAGGAACCCTCCACTAATCTCTCTTTCCTAATCTTTCAGAGCCAAAGTGACTTCCCATCATCACTGGAAGAACTAGAAAGGACCTGAATGTGGACACCTGTGCTTCTTAAAACCACTCTTTGGCTCCTTCCCAAATGAGCTTTGAAGATGGAAATCCATCCTTCTAATGAAGGTACTTAATAGATAGCAGCTGTTTCTCACAACTACCTGAAGACATATTTATCACCATATTCTATTCTGTGTAGAAATGTCTTTTATTATTGTTAAGGCTGAAGTATAACCTAATAGGTCATCTTGTCACTTCTCATCCCCTTCTCAGTATTTTGTTTGTTGGGGGGGGTTGTTTGTTTTTGTTTGGTTCATTTTTTGCTTTTGTTTTTTTTGCTATTTTATGGAAAACTGCACATTCCTGGCACGTGACTGAGTGTGAAATAATGAGGACCAGAAAAGTCTGCTTATAGTCTCAAAGCAGTAAATGTTACTGTTCATCTGAGAATCTGCATTATGACATACAGTGATGCAGTGGAAGCTCCATCCACACTGAGTTTTCTTGAAAAGTTTATGAGGTTGTTCACTGAAATACTGTGTCCTTGGGGAAAGAAGCAAATAAATATATTTGTCTAGTTAGCAGATTTTGATTTTGCAAAAAAATCTCTACCAGTCTTAAGTGAACAAAGGTGAAAAAATGGACTCTGGCAGCAACATCTCTATCCACAAGACAGTCCATGCAAGGGTTTGTAAAGGTCATGAAAGATTTTGTGCCCACAGACCAAGTTGTTCTTTCTGAAATATTACTCTGTGTCTGGACTTGGCTGACTGATGAATAATTAAAAAAGAGAGGGAGTTTTCCTGACATGATTATATAAAAGAAAAATCCTACTCAAACTTTGATTTGTATGATGATGACTCTTATGCAAGTATTGTATGTATTAAAAAGGTCCTGCAAGATGTTCCCCCCAAACTTGGAATATGATCATGTAGTTCAAATGGATCCTCTTGATTCAAAACAACAGGATAATGGTTCCAACACTTTATTTCTACCAAAAGCCTTGTATTGCATTCAGGTGGTTATAAATCCCTTTCACAAGCTGTCAGACAGATATGGCTGAACTATTTGAGCAGCTGTAAGATAGAAATGAAAGTCTAGATCCTGATATGAGAATACCCACCTAAACATTTTGAGGATTTCCTGAAAAAAACAAACACTCATATCTGAAGGAATTGTGGGGGCTGAAATGTTTTACCCCTGAGATTTTGCACTGCAATTAATCAACAGCATGGATGTATCTTCTCTACTTTTGTGATGATAAGCCTCGACAGGTAAGCCTTCTCTAGACAGAAAATTTCACTTCCATACAGTCAGTTTGTCACATTTTGAAGAGCAGAAGCTTAATTTTTAAAACAAACATCTGGAAATAGAAATGTAGGTTAGAAGAAATATGAGGTCAGAGGCAACAGCCTTCCTCAGCTGTCTATTCTGAGAGCCCAACATTTCTCTAATATTGAGTTCACTCTGTCAAGAAAAGCTCCAGATACAGTGTTGTATCCCCATTATGGTGGTCACTGCTCAGATTAGTTCTGTGCACAGAAAGGATTTGTATTTGAAAGAAGGTACTGGCAAAACAACCAGTTTACATGGATCTTCTGTGAGTGACATGGGTGGAAACACCACCTATTATGCTATACTCTAAGATGTGGCAATGAACTTGTACCTTCCTTCTTCCTCTAAGCTTTTCCATGGGACTGATAATGGGGAAAAGGGAGCATCATCTTTTATATGATTCCAATGAGACAACTGGGCATATGAGGTATAAGTTTGGTTATTTCATTGTCCTAGAAGCAATTTATTACACAACTGTCCAGATGTCTAAGAATGGCTGCTAGAAATTTCCAAAGCTACAGTTCCATCAGATATCTTGCGTAAAACAAATGCTTCTGTCACAGACATTTTATTTTAGTACAACTAAAAAGAAATGCTTTATATGTGTAAAAGATACAGAAGGAAGGTCGCAGATGGCTGTGGGAATTTGATGCTAGATTATGGAGACAAATTAAGTTTGCACTTGCTTTAAAATGATAAGGGATTTGAGAGTGTCAAGCAGAAGTACTTTGGCCCTTAAAATGATGTGATGCAGCTTATTCCCTGCCAGAAAAAGAACCAGTAAAGCACTTCTGAATAAATGCTGACTGCTGGTGAGGACTTTGGGAAAAAATACAGTTCATCACTGCTCAGCACTTGTCTTCTTGATTTTAGTGAGTAATTAAATTGCAGTGGCCCTTTTAGTGATCTGAACTACACATGAGAGATTCAAAGCCCAAAATTCAATAGTTTGTGCTCTCCTGTTTCCTGACTAATCCTGTAAGATGCAGTGGGTTGAATGGATGATCAAATAAGACAACATAACTGCAGTCAGCTAACTCTTCTATAGAAATTAATAATGAAAGCTCACTGAAAATAGAGAAGAAAACTCATTTATGAAGGAATAATAAAATAAAATAGCTAAAATGGAAAGTTACCTATTGAAGAATAAGATTTTGTGAGCAAATTTTTGAAGTATAAACTATGTTTACTGTACTGCCTGCACCTTTGATTTCTGAGTTTCTTGGGTCTGCTCCTTCTAGTAACCACACTGACAGAAAGTGGCCTGGCAAGGTGGTTTTATGCAGCACATCATTCAGAAATTTTGAATGTAGAATCATTTATAAGTGCAAATACATCTGAGATACTTTCTCACTATCCAAGGAAGCTTGCAGAACATTACTACCACATACACACAAGTATAAGCTCTACATTTATAGAAGGAAAGAAAAGGTACACATAGAATTGCAGAAGCTGGTTATTGTGTCAGTTATTAAATTGTTTCACTATAACTCTGTTACACACAGTGAAATTTTTTCACCCTTCTGAGGGAAAAGCTACATATGGAAGATACTTTGCAAGCTATAGAACTGACTGAATATATCTATGCCAGCCTGGAAATATTTGCTGCCAAATATCCCACTTTTTCACTAAACTTTCAACAATCCTCCCTCTTTCTCTGAAATAAAAGCATCCCAGCACTTTCTCCTTGCTCCAGGAATTGAGCCTCCCTGCCTTCTCCAGCTCATCTCTCCTACTTGTCTCAGACCCTCTGAATCCCTAATGCTGTTCCAAGCCAGTGCAGAAACCAAAAAAAAAAAGAATTAAATAAAAACTGCAGATTGTTTTCACTGCAGCTTCTGCACCTTCTGCTTTGACAGCAGCAAGATGATGCTCTCTAGCATACCAGCTGGCAGTTTACCATACTGCAGCTCTGCAAGATATATCAAGGGTCAAGGCTTACCAGCTGTTTTAAAAAAGTTAGGGAGTTGTTTCCCTGGAATGAAGTTCAGCTAGTGTTGTAAGACTGTCTGTACCTAACTACCTTAAGGCATTATGAACTTGGCAACTTACTAGTAGCAAATTTAACTTGTGGAATTTTCTGTTGCTGGGGGAGACTGGAAATTTTGCAAGGAAGTATGCATCTGCAGTCACCTGCAGATGCAGGGGTGCATTGCAACTTATACATCCCTTCCACAAACCTGCAGCTCTTTGGTCCTATGTTCCGTGGACATCTGGACCAAGTGTTCTTGCTCTTTCAAGGGAAAATGATGCAGTAAGTAGCTTCCTTTTCTGAGTTGTGTGGAGACCTGGGCAAAATATTAGAGCCTTTATCTCATAAAAAACTCAGTTTAGACCACACCTTTAGTGAGGAACAGTGACAGAATGAAAACCTATCACCTAATTCTCACTTAAAATCAATTTGGCAAGCATGTTGTAGTTACAGTCATCTGTAACAGAGTATCTGACTTCACTGATTGTGAAAATGTCACTGAAATATTGCTAGTTTCTTATATTGGGCTTCAAGGTCCTTTGGGCAAGGTCTTTCACTATTTTTGAAGTGTCCAGCGCACAGGAACTTTGATTTGTATATAACAATAAGGTCCCTGACTGTACATAGGTAGACTAATGACCCTGGGCAGGCAGAAGATAGTTCATTTGCTGGACCAGGAGACAGTCCTACAGCTCATACCTTTGAGGCCAGACCTCTGCCCTAGGCTCTGTTGACCCACCAACTGGATGAAAACCTGTAACTCTGAAGATCAAGAAATTTAGAGGAAAGAGAAGAGTCTCTTGCAGCTGTTGGCCATACTTGGTTGTCCTGTCATCCATAGGACATATTCTTATCCAAAATGGCATCACATGTGGTCCAGCTTCTGTGGGATAATAATCAGTTTTAGGACTCCAGTATCTTATGTTTTTATAGCTACAGTGGAACAGTGATGAGTTTATAATGTTTTGACTCCTGATATTATGCATATACAGATTCTGGAACATCTCTATGATTTATTTTGCAGTTCATTGCCTGAAAATCCACTGTTCAGGAGCAGATTGCTATGCCAGGAAAGAGCCATGTTGGTGTTTCAGAAGGTATGTAACTACGGGTGCTTCTTATGGGAGGAGCCTGGATTTGTTACTTGCCACCAACCTGGGGCAACTTCTCATCTGACTTCTGGATTTTGCTATTGGTTTTGGAT
The DNA here is from genome assembly GCF_036250125.1 of Pseudopipra pipra. NCBI lineage: Eukaryota > Metazoa > Chordata > Aves > Passeriformes > Pipridae > Pseudopipra > Pseudopipra pipra. The sequence continues at coordinate 111,663,727 of NC_087549.1, forward strand.
AAAATGGGCAAAACTCTTTTGTATTTTAACTCCAGGGAAGATAGTGGAGGTTCAGTTGGGATTAGTTAGGAGCAATATATAAACTTCAGCAGTCAGAATCAGGGTACTTTGCTATGCGTCATGTTGCTCCTGAGGCTCATTCTTTATCTGTCAGAACAGTCTTCTAACCAGTTTTTTTGTCCAGTCCTTAAGGATGAGATTAGAAGGCAGCAATTGGAAAGCAGAGTGGCTTGTGCTGCAAACGCTCAGTCCTGTAGGAGCTGATCAGGTCAGAAGCAGCTATCTCCTCCCTGTATGCCATCACAGGTTATGCTGTGTTTGAACCAACACTGTTACACTGAAGGGCTTTCATGTCATGGACAGATTCTGCTCTTTCCTTTTACTGAAGAAACTGAGAGGTCTTTGGCCTGTGCCAGTTACTGTTCTCACACATATTATCGTCCACCCTGTAGTGATGTCCTTCGGGGATTTTGTTTCATTTTACTAGAAGTCTTTCCAATTTTATGCTTGTTTTTTGTTTGTTTGTTTTGTTTGGCTTGATTTTGTTTGCTTGGTTGGGCTGGGTTGCTTTTGGTTTGTTTGTTTGTTTTTTTTTAATTACAGATCAATTACATTTGTGTGTGCAAAGGCCAAAGATGAACTTAGCAGTCTGTTGTCTCTGGTCTTAAAGAGCAAAGCCAGCGCTTTGGCACAGCATTAGTTGCTGATAATGAGACCACTGGGTATAGAGACCACACTCCTCCTCTGCTTCTGTGTGTCCCTGCAAGGAATGGGCACACTCTAGTTCTTAATAAATGTGTTTTCCTTCTTAGTTTATATTAAGATCTACAACATGAATCACAACACAGTCCTGATGCCTGTATTATACTCCTACTGCACACACCTACAGCTATCTCACCACAAACCAGCTCACAAATTACAGCCTCTGTCTGCTACTTTGTGAGGCTGATACTGGTATTAGAGTGCTAATTTATTAGCAGACTCTTCTCTCTAATCCAATAACAGCAAGAGTAATAAGTGAATTGCCCAAGGTCTGACTGAAAGCAGTCAAGTCTACTACTGATTGCAGGGAGGGCAGGAGTAGGTTTAAGGTTGATAAGACACTAATTTCCTTGGAAAAAATCAACCAGGAAAGATTTTCTTTCTTTCAATTAAATAGTCGATCTTATGGCAGCGACTGTTAAATTATGCTCTTTTTCTTGTGTATGTGTTGTCACTTCTCTTGATGTTTCCCCAAAGATATGCCATTTTGGGGGGGGGGAAACATGTTCAGTCCACCATCACTGTCTTCCTCTGTGGTAAGGAAAAACAGACATATTGTATCATCAAAAATAGCATTTCCTGACAGCATCTAAAAATATACATCACACATCACTAGCTATTTTAAATAGCTGGCTAAAGGAAGAAAACCTCTCCAACATATCTCAGTTATGAAGTATTGACATATTATCATTTTACATAAAAGAACCAGATCCTCCTTAGCAGAAACTTATTATGAAGTTACCAAGCATTTTTAGTCATTTTGAACAATAGAACAGAAAGATACATTGGACTACTTAGATCCTCTGAGGATATAGGTTTGGGAAATGCCCACAGAGAAATTACGTGAATCAGTACACTAGGTACTCACTCCAACCCCTAGAGAATATTGCCCAGTTCTTATATAAGCTTAAAAGTTCCATTAATGATTCAAGATCAGACTATAACACTAAGCAAAAATCAGTGCTGAAGGGAAACCATACAAACCATGGGATATAATTCTGTACCCCAGCATCATCCTGAAGTGCTTTCCTCTACTCCAGAATAGATATTTAGCATTTGTACAGAAATTAACTGTGAAAGCTGTAGCATATCTTGAGGGTAGATTTTGTTTTCCTCAAACTTGCCTGGATTTTGGAGCTAGTAGGAAGTGCAGCATCAACAGATATTTCAGGTGGTAGGATGGGAGTAAGGAATTTAATGTTGCTTTTTCTTACTCTATTTGCCCTTCAGAGAAGCTGATCAAGCTGTGAAGTATGAAAATGTGCTGCACCTTTTCATCAACCACACTAATACTCTTTCCATCTGAAGTATTACCTGACACTACAAGAATGTCTGCAGGTCACTGTAGGGGGCAACACCTCAATTGTTATCTTTTGCTCAACAAGATCCAGAGTGAACTTTAGTCCTGGAAAGAGGTCAATTTAAGCACTTCTGTGCAAGTAAAAATGCTTTCTTTTGAAAAATCTTAATGTAACTGCATTCATTTTCTGCATATCCTTACTTTGAAAGTGGTCATTCTCATTTTTGCTCTGACAGGTTGGTGACAAGAGGTCACCTGCAGTCTGGTATGCCTTACAGGGCAGGGGCACATCCCTGTGGGCTCTGAATGAAGTTTGACTGCCAGGTCCATGGATGTCTAAAGTGTCCCTCACTGAGGATTTGACATCAGGGGTCTTCTGAGGGTGTCCATCTGATCTTCATTGCTCAGAAGACTGAAATACTTTATCAGCATGTGTCATGGAGTAAGAAATTCAGACCTTTCATTCTTTTGAGCTTTAATCTCCCTTAAGATTACCATTTTATCTGGATTTTCCCTAGTTTTATTTCTGTTAAAAAAATCTCTTGCTGACCCTGTGTTTGCCAGCAGGCACATAACATATGCAGAGTGATTTTGTGGTCATCTTGTAGTTGCACAGTATGGAATGGTAAAGGTTTTTCAGGGCTCATAACAATAAACTTCTATTTTGTAGTCACTGTAGTCTCTAAAATCCAGGTAGGTCCTGCACTGTGAATTGGGAAAGCCTAGTATTTTTGATGATGCTTTTGACTTGCTGTGAGACCTTGAATAAAAGACATTCCCCCTACATTGCCTCAGTTTACCTTCCCAGACACTCCTTGTCTATGTGTCTCTGAAACCTCTGGAACACAGGGGCAAATATTACACACAGTTGCAAGTAACGTCAAGAGGTGTTTGCTTGTTTGCTCATTTTTGGAATTACTAAGTCTATGGAACTGAAATAAATAGAATTTACCCTGTATGAATTACAGAATATAGGAAAGCCACACGAGTTGCGTAGCTCCTTCCTGGAATGGTAATAAGCATCTATGGATGCAGTGGAGTTTTACTGTCAGCGTGAAAAGGCTTAATGGTGAACAGTAAAATAGCATAACCTGGTCATGCTCTACCACTGCTTCGTGTCTCTGGATGTGTTTTCTGTACAGCCCCAAAAAGTGTTGCTTTTGTGCGAAAGAGCTGATGTGAAAGGTGTTCTGCTCACTGGCAGTATCTTCAGTTTTCTTTCTGTTCGTAGAAATGTGTGATGAATTTACAGGAGGCTTAAGACTTAACCAACAGAACTGGCATAAATTATTCCTTTATAGTAGTATTGGAATGCTTCCCTATGAGAATTCTCTGACAGAATAAAAGTTGTAGTATTTCAGAATACCTATTTCCCCATAGGAGAGACATAATGGTTTGGAAAAAGGTTACATGTACTCTGGAGTGTACTGTACACAGAGATCATCATTCTGAAATAGCTCTCCCTCTGCCACTCAGTTTCACCTGTTAGGCATGCCCTGGGACAGTAATAATGTGCAATGAGGATAGATCTATGGCTGTGACACTATCAGTGTGTAAATCCAGCCAGGAAGAACTAGCAGGTCATTAATGTCATGTGAGGAGATGGAAGACTTGTTATTTTCACCAGATATTTGTCTGTGAGCTGAGTCCTCTTACAGCACCTTCTTTTAGAGTTAAAATTAAGTCACGAGGGTTTCCTATTTAGATTTCTGTAGCACTAAGAATGGGAAATGTTTTGTACACTGGGGTCTGTGTTTTATGAACAGGTAAATACCTTTGTTTAGTAGTGAAACAGAAATATAAAAGTAAGGATATTTCACAGTCAACCCTGGGATCTATATTCCATCTGCCCATCTGCAGAATGCATGTTTAAAATGTCTATGAGAGGGTAGTAAACACCTGGACATTTTGACAACTACAGACAGACTGTGGGGCATAATCTCAGCTTTGTTCCTTGTATTTTATATTGTGTTTTTTCTTATATTAGTACTTGGCTGCATCTTTGTTTCTTGAGGAGTGTTTTTCCAGATTCTTTGTTAGAATGCAAGTATCTTTTTTACTTACAGATGATGTGCCTATCGATATGGAGAAGGAAAAATACAATAAATGCAGTGTTATCTGAGCAACTGGCAGACTGTAAAGACAAAAGTGTGAATACATTTGGAGCTCCTGAAGGATAATTGTGGTTTGGGCGATTTCTCAATGGCAAGTTACTTCAGTTTTCTTCCTCATGTTTGAGAAGGTGTGAGGCTCAAAGTATTAATGCTTAAAATTCTTTAGAAATGCAGATAATTGTCCAAGTTCTGCTGCTATTACTGTTATAGTGAAAACTCTAGACTGAGGGGAGTAAACTCTTCCTTGCTGTGCTGTAGCTGGTAAGAAAATAAATGCAGACTTGTCACCTTCCCAAGTGCTGGAATAAGGGGTTAGTCATCCTCTGCCCTCAGATTTCCACAGCAATTTTTTTATTGTCATGCTTCAGAAGTGAAGGACTTTATGAAGAAGAATACTTCAACAGAACAGAATACTTCAACTGAAAATAAATATGTTCCGGTGGCAGTGTATTTGGGTTATGAACTATTTGTGGATAATGAATTAGGCTTTCTCTAATAATCAATTTGTGCAGCATCCAGGAAGGGGGGGAAAAAAAGTATGGATACTTTCTAACTGTTTTACCACTTTTAAAAAATGCTTTTGGCAAGATATCAGCAGGAATTAACAAACATTAATAAAACTTGAAAGCAACAGCTAAGAAGTGTTTGATTCAGAGGTGTTGCCTGCTGCCATCCGAATTGATGGGCACTCTCCAAGCATGGTAGGGCTGTAGAGAGAGGAGAACCCACTTTGATGGAAATCTGTGTGGGGTGGCCCCAGCAGGAATATGAAAGGCTCACCTTTCACAGTATGCTGTGTAATGCTGACAGAAAACGACTTCTGTTAGCAGAGCGGCAGGCTGGAAAGAAGATCAAAAAGCACATCTGGGAATGTGACCGATGGGCAGCACAGTGGAGATGAAAGACCGTGCAACTCCACTGTCTTGGGAAGAGTCACAGAAAAGAAAATAGAAGGTGAATGCCTGGGGAGAGCTCCAGCCAAGGTAGGAATGTGCTACCTTCTGATTTCACACAGCTGTGAGCAGAGCCTAGGATATCCTGTGCAAACCACTCCTGTTAGTTGTTGGTCAAACTCTGGAATTGTGAGGGCCCTTGGTACCAGGGTTGGAGATGGCTGGCCGAGGTTGGGGCTGTATCTGAGAGGTGGCTGATGTGGAAGATGTGCTCTTCCCCTGTTATGGACAGAGGACATGTTCCAGCTGATGGTCAAAGGCATGGATGAATCAAGACAGATACTGGCCTGGGCAATGGAACAGATGTAGCAAACAGTGTTTGAATACTTGCAATTGTATAGACACTGAATGGTGGCTCATTTGATTCTGTATAACTTGTCAGGGCTCTTACAGAGACCTCCATGTCCCGTTGCCTTTGTAGCTAGGAAGTGTGAACTTTAAAGTGCTGGGAGGGAGGCAAAGGTGCAGTCCAGAATAAAAACTGACCCAAACAGGAGCAGGAGAAGAGGTGATGGTTGCAGTAACTTCATGCTGATGTTATCCTATTCAACTGGTCCCTTTTATTTCTTCCTGGTGATCCATATCTGTTTCTGTCCATAGCTAGGAAAAATACCTCACTTACTAACTTCTCTCTGGAAGGAAAATCTCAACACTCATAAATAGTATTTTTTGTTTAGCCCCTCAGTATCCCTGTTACCAACTCTTCCAATGAGTCCTGCATAAAAAGATTTTAGAGTGGTTATTTTCAGGGTGCAGCATACGCCAGCTACTCCCTAGAGGACAAGAACCCAGGGGTACTTCCCAGGGCAGCAGGAGAGGACCTCACAAATCAGGGCCCATGCCACCATCCCAGAAGCGAGGCAGCCCCAGCCCTGGGCATCAGACATCTTCATGGGCACAGGGATGGGATAGGATGGGATAGGATGGGATGGGATGGGATGGGATGGGATGGGATGGGATGGGATGGGATGTGGACCCAAATCAGTGGGGTCTGTGGCCAGGCAAGGCTGCAGGATGCTGGAGACTGGCCCTGGTACATGACTGATGGGGCAGGGTCTGATGGTCCTGGGCATGCTGGACATTGGTCAGGGTTGAGAAAAGCCCCTGGAGACTGGGCAGAGACAACCAAGGCCGGTCATGCCCTCAAGCCTTGACTGTTACAGTGGATGGCCTCCAAGAACCCAGAAAGACTTCAGCAGCTGATTTGTGTGTGGCTAGAGAATGGCATATGAGAAATAGCAGGCTCTTTCTTAGCTAATGATGACCCTTGAGAGCAGCCTGTGGATAACAGATGATGCAGGCTTCCCTCCAGTAAGCAAGTGCAAATCTTTTGACAGGAGCTGCTGAACCCACTGATTCATCATTGATGAATTTGCTGTGGGAAATAAACACTGTGGCTAGATAGGACACAGTAAATAGGGTCAATAGCATTGAGGCTACTGCATGCTGTAAGTTACTTTTTAGTGGGAAACCTTCCTGTGGAACACCTTTTTCTGGAGCTAAGCCAATTTGCTGCTCAGGCACAGGAAGGTAATTATTATCCTAATTGGCTTCAGCAATACAGCAGATGCATAATGAAAGATTGTTAATAAAATGATAAAATATGTCATTAATGATAATGTAGATAGTCCTGAATATTGTTTGGAAAGGAAAATAAACCCAAACCTATGGTGAGTGAAAGAGAGCTGGAAAACTTAGTAGATGGGGGGTGAGGAAGGAGACAGAAAATAAAAATGGAAGCCCAGATGACATGCCAGATGTAAGGTCCTTGAAGAGATGCAGGACACATACAAAGAAGATAAAAAAGGAACCTAGAAAGGATAAACCCACAAATTTCTGATTTTTTCCATAGGCTACCTGCATGGAGCATCAGAACTGTTCTGAGGCACAGATGTGCACATGTCCCCTTTTCCTTTGGTCATGAATTAGAACTTCAGCTAACATTTTTAATTTAAGCAAGGTGCTATATAAAAATGCTTTTAGCAGATGTTTGAATGTCTTCTTCACAGGTTCGGGTCAATCAGGGTAGACTCTTGGAAATATTTTGTTAAGTTGAAAAAAAAAAGTTGAAAAGGGACACATCAGGAGATAACTCTTCCTCATTAAAACTTAGGTATAAATCACAGTGCCCTTGAAGTTCTTCTCATTACCTTTAGCCTCCATCTTCAGCAACTATGCAGAAAAATATCAGCTCAGCAGTGTTACCCACAGTACAAAAGAAAGCCTTTCTGTAGGAAATCTAAGGATTCCTCAATCCTTTTATTTATGACGCAAAACGGCTGAAACATTGAAACATCACAGATCCCATTTTGAAAGCCCAGTTATAGGCTGAAAAAAATACGTGCACGCACAGCTGTCTAAAGAAAGGAGGATGACAATCTTTCTTTTTTCTTTTAATACACTTGTGTATAAGCTAAAATCAGGGAGAATAAAAGTCAGCACTTTGGGGAAAACCTTAAGCAACAGCATGTAAGAACTTTTCATGCTGAATCAGACCAACGCTTCATCTTATTCTGACACCTTATCTTTGTGAATTCTAACATTGCCCCAGTGGACAGGTAATTGATGGAGAATAACCTGTGCATTGGCAAAATTTCTTCCTAATCTTGTCAGTGAGGGGTTGGGATTTGCTGTGCATTATGAAAAGCTGCACTCCTAAACAAGTAATTTTTACATAGTCATAAGTTCTGAAAAGTGCAGTTACAAATATAACAGGTGGGTTTTTCTCAAGCTCTTGTTTTGTCATGTGATTTGCTGTGACTGTTCCCCATGAAATTCTTCAGAGCACCCTTGTAATCTGACAGGGCAAGAATCTCCTCGTAGAGGATCACCTTATTCTTGTTTCACTTGGTGTATTTTATCTTCTTTTTGAATTTCTGTTGCTCACACCTGTTAAAAACACTTTTTCTGTTGCTAGGAGAGCAGAAACAACAAGAGAAAAAATGATCAGCATCCTGCTTCACATGTTACTAGTAAAAATAACTGCAAATAACACTTTTCAAGCATCCTTTTGTGTAAATGCTTTCTGTGTATATTTTCATCACCTCTGAAGGCCTCCACCACTCTTGCCACTGTGGTAGATCTTTCTCTTAGCACTATTTACAGCAGCTGGCAGAATGGCTCAGGCCTCTTTGTTTACATCTGACACCTCCTCACCCCGTCCTTGCTACAGTTTTTGCTAACCAGTTGTGGAAAATATGCTGTGTGCACACACATTTGCGGGGTAACTCTATGCCTCTCTTCTGAAAATCTGGGATTTATCCCAATCCAGATTGCTTAGATTGCCTGAAGTTTTCACTGGATTCACTATACACTTCCAACCATAAAGTTTACCCTTTTCTTGAATAAGAATCAGTTGCTTAGTAGTAAGTACTTCCCTGTGCTCAAAACCTGTAGGTGAGTTGAGACTGTTTGGTTATTCTTGGGAGTTTTGCACACCAGGTGCTGAAGTGGCAAGGGTGTTATTGGAAGTTATGGGTTTTCTGTTAGCTCTTTAACAAATTCTTTCAATAAATCACACTTTTAATCTGTGCCACTGTTTGCCTTGTCACATGCATTGTATCTAATCATCTGCTTTGGCACAGGGACTGGCTGCTTATTTTTTTCCTGTAAAGTCCCAACCCAGGGGGCTTCGGTTTCAGCTGGGATCCCTGGCTCCTATTGTGATACTAGTTTCAGCAATTAATGTCCCCAATTTATGCTTCACAGAAGTCAAGCTGGTGTCCAGGCCAGCTTCTGCAATAATAAAAATTGAACTTATAAAAATTGAATTTCACGTTTAGCAGAACTAAATCTGATATCCTAAGACACAGAAAATTAATTTTTCAGCAGTCTTGAATTTCTCACATAATTCCTGTTAATGCATTTATGAGCTTCCGGATCTGTCCATTCAGTGGCTACTTGACTGGAAATCTGCCTTCTCTTACCTGTTCCAGGATGGTTGCACTCTCTTTAAAGAGTGGGAGGTGAAGAGCCAAAACAGCCATGTGCAATAATACCATTTCAGGTGAACATACTGACACCGTTGCACAATACAGAAATAAAAGCCAGGCTGTGGCTGCTTCCGGGTCAGCTATTGAAAGAAGCAGGAAATCATATTGTTGTGACTAGTCTGCGAATGATCACTGCCAGACATTGGTGAATTTACTTCTGACTCTTTAATTGCTTTGCAAGGGTTAATGGTAAAATTATGTTTGTCTCCGCATTAATTCCCAGCTGTTTTGCAGGAAATCTCAAAGGCTTTCTGGGTCTGCCAATGAAAAAGAGAAAATACTCCAGGATGTTCTTTCTTCTCCAGTCATGAAGCCAACCTTCTCCTTTTCAGAACACCACTGTCGTGGCCTCTCTTTGTTTGCCCTGGACATCACAACTGGCTTTCCACGGCAAAGGGTAAGGAGATGGAAGAAATGGTTTCCATAATCATTATTGCTAAAAAGAAGGCATTACCTAATGGCATGACTACAAGAAAGTTGCACTAGAGGTAATTTTGGCCTAGGAAAGCTGCTTCTGATGTTTAAAATAAAACAATAGTAAGAGAACGTAGGAACAAATTAGAAAAGTTAACATTTTTCTGCAGTGAAATACTAAAGAATCTTATAAATAAAACTGGAATTCATCAACTGCATGAAGGTGTCCTCTTTTTCTATTAAACACTATGCAGAGCAATAGCTTAGCTTTGCATCAGAAGATACTGAAATAAAGCTTTTCCTCTATTTCTTGCTTAGAGGATATGTGAAGAGGAATTTTTCTGTTGTGATTGTGAAAAACTGATTTTTACCTTCATAGACTGTTACCTTATTATAGAGAACAGGCTTAATTATGTCTCTAAATGGTGAAGAGAACAAGTAATTTAAGGGCTCTGGATGTACTTTTATTAGTAAAATCCCATTTGGTACAGTACCTCCTTATTCATATTCTCATAAAAAAACCAATAAAAATCGCCATCTGTAGGATATGTGACATATGGGTTATTAAATATCTTCTATGATATCAGGGCTCTAAGTGTTGCCAGGAACCATGGTACCTTGCAAAGAAATACCTCTGACCCTGACGGTAGAGACTTTTTATTACCGAAACACAGATGTCTCTTGCTGTGTGTGAACCTTGAGCACAAAAGGACCTGAATGTTTTTAAGCAAACCATTATTTCTAACAAAAGATGCTTTTTCTTTCTCAGACAATTGTTGAGAGAAAGCAACGGACTCTTACTGTTAAACAAGCTTTAGAGTTTTTCATTCCAAGTAAAATAGCTTGAGGCTGGCATAATCAATTGCTGTTTCACAGAGTGATAGAAATGCACATGCTACGCAATAGCTAAAAATCTGTCAAGAAGCAACTACCATGGCAAATGACCAAGCTCACATTGGCAACAGCATGGCCAAAGTGTAATCTTTACCCTTTATTAACTAATGGACCAAAAAACCCACACTAAACTGCATCTTTATTTCTGGGTGAAATATCATGTTTCATAAAGAAAAAGGTTATGATGGACCAATTATTATGAGCTTGGTTTAGGTTGGAACCGTTTCTCATTCTCAGTTTTGCTCTGAGGGCAGTGGAAGGGGCACAGAAAAAGTATTGTGGGCTGCCAAAAAACAGAAGAGACTGGTAAGAGGAAAAAGTGTTGGTATATTAACATATACTTGCCAAATTACGACCAAAATGTGTTAGGTGGTATAGGTGCCCAGTATAATTCCTCCCAGTTCTACCATTTTTGTAAGGAAAACTTTATTCAATAACACAGTACCACTTTAAAACAAAATCTCTCTGTCTAGATACTGTGATTTGTCTTCACTTTTCCATGGTCTTTATCTAGCTAGTTTACATTTTTAACTGACTTTTAAATTCACCCACGTTAAATTCAAGTATGACAAAAAAACTTGCAAACAGCTTCCTTCCACTGTGAACTTGCGTCCTTCATCTCTTGCCACAAGAGATGTGGAAGGCAGTTTGGTTGTGACACCCTGACCAATGCCTGTTTGCAATATTGCCAGATGCCACAACAGCATCCTATGTGTTGGACAGGTCTTGCATCACCAGTCCATTGACCAGTGAAAGACCATATTGGCTGCCTGTACTGAGCTTGAAGATCCACACAGGGGTAAGTGGAGCCAAAATATTGATACTGTAGTAGGAGAGACAAATAACCTCTCCTAACTACTTGTCTGATATCATGAAGACTCATGAAAAATGGGGAATGTGGCACTATGGGACTTGCAGTAAGGCAAGTCCTCAATATTGTGAAATATATATCTATGTTATACACTAGCTATAGCTGAGCGTCTTTTGAATACAGTTATAGAGCCTGTAGAGAAGCTACAGGTCCCCTTCTCTAATGGACTCCTTTGTTTTAGGAAGTACTAAGTTCTGAGCACGGCTACAAGTTCTGCAAACTGTGCCAAGTGTGTGGTTGCCTGCTTACTCTGATCTCTGCTGAGCTACATGGTTCTTCAAAAATTATGTAAAGCGTTCAGGCCAGAGCCATACGGACGGGTACTGCAATCAGTAGAACTGAAGGCCTGAACTCCACAGGTGGAAGCAGAGTTGCCATGAACTCCACATTGCAGTCCACTGACAGTTGCATTGCTACAAGACAGGAGAGGCTCTCTGGCATCACTGGTGGCCACTGTCACGGTAGCCACAAGAAACCCCCTGAGACTTTTTGGAGGAGGTTAAGAAAGGATTCAGTTTTCCTCTGTTAAGTTTTGGGCAGTGACAAATGTTTTTATTCAGAGGTAGGATTATTTTTATAGTCTTCTCTGTTGATTGACTTGATATCACTAAGCAGAGCTGGCTTTGTGAGACTGCACAACAGGGTGGTACACACTGGAGAAGGGTAACAGTGCCACCCATGGCAAAATGGCATAAGGACCCCTTAGCTAGCTGAGTAGGCAAAGGTGAGGTGATTCTATGTACCTCAGAATCTTAAAACCTTATCACTTTCTTTGATTATCTTCCTTTTGAAATATTTTTTGTCAAGAAAGGAATGGTTTAGAGAAATAAGGATATATTTGCCTTTTTCCCATTCTCTCACTTAGCGTCAATTCCCAGACATGTCAAGATAGCTCAGCAGGTGGCACTGAAGATAATACAATCTTACCAAGTCAGTGGCATCAATTTCTACATCAGCTATTGCTTATGATTGTCTTGCTTGGGATAAGTCTTGTCTCATGGAAGATGCTGGCCACTACTCAGACTCCTTACAGTCATGCCATGGCATGAATGACTGTGACTCAGCAGTGGCAGCAAGAGTTTATATTGCTTAGTTTTCTTTTGCTAGAAAGCACAGTGCCTGCCTTCAGGCTAATGTGTACCTTCTCTTGTCACAGTACTCAATACCACATCCTACAGTCAGCAATGGTGTCAGCTTTATGGATATTTGGTGCTACAAAGCTGTGCTAAGGGACCCCAGAGTGATTAAGAATTGAAGCCAAGAGTATAAGGGTTCAGATAATGCCACACATCACACGACTGCCTGATTGATTTCTAAAACCATTTGGATCCAAAGCTATAGCTGTAGCCACAGTAGATTTTTTTTCTGGGTTTTGTTTTCTTAATATATAATTCCTATGTCATTTTCATTTTCTCTAATATGTCTAGTAGCTCTGAGTCCTCTAAAGGCAACAATGTGCTGGCAGAGGCTCTTGGGAACCATTGGTTAAAATTCTGCTGCCAACACAATGAGAGCTTTAGGATCATTTCCTGGACTGGGAGATCAGCTCATCTCTGAATACAATCAAAGCTGCCAATATGTATCTATTGTGCCTATTTTGATACACGTAAGGACCACATACAAGACTAAGAATAGCATCACTGCTGACAGGAAAAAAACAGACTCTGTGCCACCTACTCATGATGACTATTGTACACACAGATTCATAACTCTAAATCTCAGGAAAACAAATCTTGCTGGTTTTGGATAATAACTTTGTTAAGAATAAATTCACTGAAGGAAATGGAAAACTGTAATTAATACTCTATCAGGATAGATCAGAGATGAGATCTAGGGCAGTATGTGTGATTTCTTTTTCTGGAAACACCCTGAAAGAACTCAGTTTTTCAGAAGGCAGGTGATTTGAACCTCAGCTTTCTTTCATACACCTAAGCTTTAAAACACTAGTTACTGTAGAAATCATGTATTTGGTCTCTAATACAATTAATCCAGGTCTTTTGCAAGCAAGCGTGTCAATGAAGTTCCTAAGCAAAACCTAGGACAAGTCTGTTAGAAAAGTCAGATGTAAATGTCAGGTGAGCAGATCCATGCTTGCAAGGGCAGCAAACACCAACTTTTAACATTTAAAATGCCTTTAAAGGAGAGGAAGGGAAAAAAAAAAGAAAGAAACATTTTTCCTGTTGTGTTTTTGAAGGTCATGCTTTCCTCCATTTACAACTGTTGATGGTTGGTGGGTATAAGCTGACTAAGCTTTATTGTGGTTATCATCTCAGGCAGCAGAATTTAGTCATATGGGCAACTGAACAGTACAAGGCATGAACAAATTCTGAAAAAAGTATTCTAAAATGAGCACAGATACTCTGCAGGTAAAGCATTCATTTGCTCAGTAGTTATACTCATAAGGCTTTGGACATTAGAACTTGAGTAGCACTTGAGTGCATAATGGCTTGGGACTATGCACTAACTTGTCTCAGTGTGATAAAGTCTTTCCTGATCTATACAGGCACCAAAACCAAGCATGACAATTGTAACACAATAGTTTAAACCACGGAACCACTCTGCTCTTGTTACAAGTGGGTGGACAGCTTAAATCTGTAGCCTTTGATATCCTGGCTTGCACTTACACTTAGTTAACACACAAGTTAATTCTTAAGACTTTAAATCATTCGTTTAATTTAAAGATCTGCTGGTTTATGTGAGCTGCTTAGCTGCCCTCGCAGTGTACTGAGGCTGGCTGTTGGCAAGCAGGAATATCATCCTTCTCCTATCTCTTTCCTAGGCATGCCTTGGTCCACTGAAGATATTCTGATGCCACCCGCAGGAGGACGCAGGTACTTACAGCATCTCTCTGCCCTATTAACAGTGCTTTAGCAATACTAGCAGGTAATATTAGCAAGCAGAGGAAACGCTAAGGCATGTAGCTGTGTGGGCACATAACTACAGGGTGAGATTCGAGCCCTTATAGGATCCGTGCCACAGAGTGAGAAGTATTATTTAAGTGTTGGAGTGTAAGATAAAGAACAGAGAGCTCACACTTCATCTGGACTCAGCTAAACACAGATGGAGGTTAGATCCTGCTCCTTCTCACAGTCCCCTACTGCAGGTTATCCCACTGGTAAGTTCCAGCCTACAGCTAGACCACAAATACATTTTGTGGAAGTCTTGCCAAAGTCACAGATTCATGAGGTCTCCCTTATTCCTGCAGGGCATCCTGTGTTTCTTGCTGTTTTCTAGAGAGCCGAGCTAAACATGAAGCATCCTGGTGTGCAAGAGGCTGTTAGCAGGAAGCAGCTCCAGTGAGCTGTCACAGCTCCCAGCCATGACACAGCATGCAGAATCTAGGAGTCAAGCAGCCTTGCCCAGCAGTTATTCTGGGACAGCAAACCTGGCTTTGCATTAATACACAGTTTTTTCCTGGAGGCTTCACCCATGCATTTCTGTGCAATATGATTCTGCTGTTATTAAGCTATAAGACTTGTGAGATCCAAGTAAAACTAAGGGAAATCTTGACTTCCTGGAGAACTTCATTAGCTTAGTGGTTATGCTATTATGTACTGGGTGCATAAGGGAAAAAAAATCACAGCTTTACAAAAACAGTAACAGAGAAGAGGTAAGCAGAAAAGACAAGGGAAATTATACTGTTTGTTGTATTTAGATGAGTTTTGTGTAATTCTTACTGTACTATAAAAGTAATTTATGTTTATTTCTGTGAATGTATAAATAGAAAGGCTAATCTTTGATTTTAATGCTGTGAACAAATTACTAATCAGCAGGATCTCTTGCATAATATGCTCTGTAAAATGCTGTGTTTTGTTGCACGTTATCAGCAGTTTGAAAAAAGATCAGGTTTACAATGCATAATTCTAACATTTGCAGCAGTATCATATTGAAGTCGCTAATCAGAGAATCAGGGGGTTCTGACAGAAGAGTTCAGCTATATCTCAAGAGGTGACTCTTACCATTTTTAATTTGGAAGACTTGTGATGAGTGTTCCTGGTTTGGGCTAGCAAATGTGTTTGCCTGCCTGTTCTCTGTTTGACGCCTCACACTGCTCAGGAGCAGTAGTCCAGGATTTGCCAGCTCAGAAAACACCTGGCATCAAGTTCATAACATAAGACTAACTTGTTTCTGTCTTGCACTCCTTCCCTTTCCTGAAAAATTTTCATCACTGGAGGTACCCTTTTTTCAAAATGGTTTGTGTTTATATCTTTATGCCTGTTTGGGGGATGACTGCAGCATCTGTATCTCAGTGGACACGCTCTGGGAGCTCTATCATTTTTAAATTGGTGTGTCTCAGATAGATCTATGAATTTTCATCTTCATCAGATTCTTGTGAGGTAGGGAGAGGAAATTAGATTATACAGGTGAGAAGCTATGGCACAAAGATGCTATATTCCACAAATATTTGGGGATTTGTTTAACCGACAAGTGTAAATCCAATTCCCTGCGTAATCTGAGGATTTCTGGGAAGCCAGCCAGATTTTTCACAAGAACACACTTTGGCATTGACACAGTTGCTCAGTAGATCAAGAACTGAGTGGCTGCCATAGGTAGGCAAAGTCAAACAGTGAATCCTGATATCCCAAGTCCTTGAGCTGTTTTTTGACTGTAAGAACTCTCTTTTCGCTTAGTTGGGGCCATCCTATCCGTTCTCCCTGTTAGGACATCTAGCGAGGCACTGCAGAGTCAGCAAGAACCCCGATGCCAGGGGGAGAGTGGCCCCTCAGCAACCACTCAACCCTGTTTCACTCTCGCAGGCTGGCACTGCTGCCTCCCCGACTTGTGGGCATTTGTGCTTCTGCCGGCATGTGGGTGTTACAGCCCGAATTTAACCTAATGCTCAACTTGAACCATTCGGCTCATCGGAAATACTGGTCGAACTTAGTTAACCCCATACTGGCGGCCGCTCAGCAGTGCAAGCAAATCCTCCCCAGGTGTGCCGAAATGGCACCAGAGAAAAGCTCGGTGCTCGCAGCTCGGAGGGCAGAGATGCGCACGGGAAGCCCCGAGCATCCCCGGCGCCCCCTCCGTGCCCGCCGCCCCCCGCAGGGGGCGCTGCCGCGGGCTCCGCGGCTCCGGCACCGCGGGGCCGGGGCGGCTCCGAGCGGGGGAGCGCCCGGCGCGTCCCGCCCTCCTGCCTCCTCCCTCTGTCCCCTCCCCTCGGCGGCGGCGGTGGAGATACCGGGCTCCCTCGC
Organism: Pseudopipra pipra; assembly: GCF_036250125.1. Taxonomy (NCBI): domain Eukaryota; kingdom Metazoa; phylum Chordata; class Aves; order Passeriformes; family Pipridae; genus Pseudopipra; species Pseudopipra pipra. The sequence continues at coordinate 111,680,222 of NC_087549.1, forward strand.
TTTTCTTCACATGGGGCTCGCCCTGCGGGCGGGACAGCGCTCCTGCCCTCCCGCCGACCGCTGAGAGGGACCCGGCGCGGGCGGAGGGGTCTCGCCGCCACCGGCGGGCAGGTAGGGGCGGGCGGCGCTCCCCGAGGGAAGTCGGGCGGCGGCGGGACGGGCGGGACGGGCTGTGGTGCCCCGGCCGCCGGTGCCGGTCGCGGAGCGGAGCGGGGCGCACGTGGAGCGGGAGCCTCTCATCCCGCCCTCCTCCCTCCTTCGGCGCCCGCGCTTCGTCAGGGTCTTCCCGCCGCGGCTTCGTCGTGGTCGCGGGACCCCCGCCGGTCACTTGTGGACGCATCGCGGGGAGATTCTCTTCCCGGGTGCCGCGGGGAGCCGCGCAACTTCGGGGAGGAACCCGGGCGGGGACGCCGGTCTTCCCCGTTCGCCCAAAGGGAATGGAGTTTAATTAAAGAGCTGTGGATCTTCCCCTGCCCGCTCCATCTTTTAGCTGTCAGGAGAACAGGTCCGTTATTTGTGAAATTATTTTATGTCAGTTTAGGTCTTGTTTCTTTTTTTCCTGTACACTACCAAATACAGAGTGCTGATGAGATTATTTTCTGTGGTTAGTAGATTAAACACAGGACGAATTCCGTGCCGTTAAAGTGAGCGTTATAGGTTTGCCGAGTTCATATAATCTTATGTTCTCATAGCTCAAAATAAACCTTTTCATTAAAAGGGAGAAAACTGGATTCAGTTTTCGCAGCTTTTGATTGATGAGAGCTCCCTCGTGGAAATCAGCAGGGAGTTTTGCCTGATTAAGAGCTGCAAAATTTTCCTGAGGTTTGTTACACAACTGGCTGTAGTTGTGCAGTACGGGCTCAGTTAGGTAACTTTGCATCTGGGTCTTGTTTTCACTGGTCCAGCTGAAGTACTTTCAAGTCAAATTAGGTTCAGTGCTCCTCTTTAAGCCCTCTCCGCTCGACGGGTCCGGGGGAGCGGAAGGATTTTTTTACCTGCTTCAAAGAAGAGTAAACTTGTGGGTTAAAAAGAGAAGCAGGTGACACTCATTGGAGATAGCGATTGCAATTTAGAAATGCTCCGCGTGTTTTGCTGGCAGTGCCAGGTCAACTGTTTTCATCCTGGAAGTGTTTTATTTTGTTTGTGTTGCTGTTGAGCCTCAGAAGCTCTAGTCAAGGACCAGGGACTCAGCTGTAATAGAAGATGTACAGGCATGCATGTAATCACAGTCTCTCACCAAAAAGCATGCTTTCTGGTGTGGTTATGCAGAAATGTTACAGAAAACAGAGCATTGCTCCTCAAAAAGCTTGGAGGTTGCAATTTCCACACTTGCGAGCTGACTATTCAGTTACTGCTGTTCTGTTTTTTTTTTCTGTGCTGCTAAAATACCTGACAGTAAGCAGTTTACAGAATCTAGTCAGTTGTTTGTGGAACTTTTGTTGTTGTTGCAGCTGCAAGAGTTCTGTCAAATTGTTTGGGTTCTTTTTTAAGGCATGAAAGTAAGTAAAATAAAATGGAAACTTCCTTGCATTTTAAGTGGCAGCAACACAGGATCAGACTTGGTGAGGGTGGAACAAAAAAAACCCAATGCTTTTCTTTGTGCTGTAACTATTTTCAGGTAAGAAAACCTCCTTTGGGATGGCATTTCACAAGTTTGTTCTTGGTTCCTTGAAATTTCAGGGGCGAAAGTCTGATCAATCTAGCTATTCAAGCGAGGAAAAAACATTGTGGTGTGGTCTGTGGAGTTCAAATGCACATTACTGGAAAGCTACAGACAGCCTTAAAGTAATCCTTTGTGAGGCAGGAACTCAGGCATGTGCTGAACAGCTTTCCTGAGTTAGGACAAGAGGAAACAAATTGTGTATCACTAAAGTTAAAAGTATTCAAGAAAGCTGTTAATAACATTCAAAAGGAGGTTCTTAATATACATGTGAAAAGCATTATCAGTTTGTGTAGCTCAGCAGCCACTCTGTAGCTGAGCTGTCATGTTTAACTGTCCATCTTCTAATCTTTGGGGGGAGATTTTTCTAAAATAGGGTGCTTAAACGTACCCCAGTTTGAAACACTGAACTAAGGTGAATTACTGTAAGTAATTCTGCTCAAGAGATTGGACATTTGCACCTTGGACTGAAAAATTACCTTCTTAGCAGCATGCCAAAGCTTGGAGCTCTCCATATGCAGAGAAGTTAATGGAGTATACATGGTGGTGTTACATGTTCAGTGCTGGTTTATAGGAGACATTTTTATGGCAGCTATCACTCATATATCACAATTGCTGATTTGTCTTCATGGGGTGGGTTAGGAAAGTACTGTGGATGTGGACAGACTAAGTGCCTTGCCAAGTTGCTCGGGAAGTTTGAAAGACCAAGACGTTGAAGCCAGGTGGAAAAAGGCAATCAAATGACTGGCAGTCTTATCTGGGTTGTCTGCCTTTTTTGCTAGAGATTGTTTAAATTATGTTATAAAATACAGCTATTTCTAGATATTGCATTCAGTGGTTGGCTGACAACATTCAAAGTTTAAAAAATGTTTTTCTATTATATGCCTTTCTATGTCTTTGTATGCACATGGTGTTTGGTAGGCATTGGTATTTTATTATGCTGTCATAGCTTCCCTTTTCCTAGGTTTATTATTTTAATGTTTTAAAATCATGTAGTAGACTCCATGCGAAAACACTCTGTTCATGGACTGTTAGAGTGGTGGAATTTGAATGCGAGATAGCCAGTGGTCAGCATTATGGTTCCTGATGCAACCATTAGTCAGCAACACTTTGCATAAATAGCCAACCTAAAATTTAATGTATCTTGTTGGAAAGGTGACTTTAAGCAAGCAAGAAGTTCTAACTTGATGATGAAGGATACATGCCTACAAAGAGCTGTGCTGAGGTTGCTGTGAAAATGGTAGGTTTGGGGTTTAAGCATTTGTGACTCAAATTTTAAGTCCACTTTTGCTCTTAAAAACCACAACTTGCAACTTTAAAGAGCAGCTAAATGTTTTCAGGTTTTTTACAAGATACCTGACAGCAAAACCTGCATTAGTAAGGCACGCTGCTCTGAGGAGCTCTGCTTTTGTCTGCCCATGGAACTGAAGCATCCTTTGCTGGTGCAGTTGAATGTGCCACCAATGCTAATTGATGTCAGAGACAGGGGTTTATTCAGTGTAGATTCAGTTTTCTGTGACCGAAGACCCTCATGTTTTCTCCCACTAATCAGCCATTTGTAGTTTCTGTCTTTAAGAAAACGAAGTTGTGTTGATTTGCTTATGCTTTTGTGCTGCAAGCACTACACAGCTGTGAAATTCCCATCTAGCTCTGATTCAGGAACGTATTCTTCTTCCAAGTGGTGTGCATGTCCTCAAACAGCTTTGATTCTCAAAGACAGGTAAGTGGCATTTGTGGCCTAGAAAAAGCTGCACAGAGATAAGAGGAGCTACATGCATGCTTAAAAACTAGCACATGCCCAAGTGTTTTGGTGAATAAGCTTGAATGCTTTGCTGAATCACAGCTGTGAGTGTGCAGAAACACTGTACCTACAGGGTCTGCTGCAGCTGAGTACAGTACTTGGAATGGATTTCAGGGCAGGTGTTCAGAGACCATCCGAGCACCAAAAATGAACTAGGAGTGGGATTGTACATACTACAGACAGGAATGGAAACATAACATTGCAAGAGGCTTTACTGGAAATTTTAGCAGGACTTTTCTCTTTCTCTCCAGTACTCAAATACAGAGTGAAACCTGATGCAGTAAATGACCCAATTCCCATTGATTTCCTTTAGAAAATGATTATACAAAGGGTGTGTCCAAGTAAACTGCCTTGGGAGTTCTACCCGTGGCCTGCAGAAACGGTGTGATTTGCCCAACAATGTCGTTTTTGTGTCAGTCCCTTGGAACTGGTTCGATAAGCGGGACTAGCGCTAAGTATGTAAGTCCCGACCCCTTCTTCCTTGGATTACTGTACCCGAGACCTCCGAGGGCAGCGGTGTCGCGGGCGGGGAGCGAGGCTGACAGCTCTCGCCACGCCGAAAGCCGCGCCCGGGCTGTCCCTGTCCCTGTCCCCGCCGGAGGGAGCCCGAGGATCGGCGGAGCGCGGCGGCGGCGGCGGCTCTCTCCACTCCGCGCGGGGATCCCGCCGGGAGTGCGGGGCGGGGACGCTCATCCCGACTTGCCCGATCCGTTCCTCCGGTAGGGCACATCCTGCGCGCCCTCCCGTTCGCAGCGAGGGGCTGCTTTACGTCGGTCTTTTTGTGGCGTCCTTCGACAGCAAAGTCCTTTCATCGTGCGCCTGGTTATGAATAGAAGCTGGTCTGACCAGGAGATTCCTTTCCTAACTTAGCTCGTTGCCCTCCCCCGCCCCATTCTTACCACTAACTTTTCCTGCTTTGCCCACCCAGGCCCTCCAAAGCTGGAAGTAAAATGGCTGTCAGTTTCTTTGGTAGCCTGATTGAAAGGAGTGCAAGAAGCACTTCAGGATGGGGTGGTAAGAGGACCCTTGGCCAGACCAACCTTTTCTAGCTAGAACAGTGATTCCCGGCTGTAGCCACCCATGTGACTTCGATTCCTCATTTATTGTCAATAAATTTGTAATTGACATAGGGGGAGTACCTACAGCATTTCATGTACTAATGACTGTGGTACATAGATCAGCAAGGTCTGGAACTGTTATAGGTAGGGTAGTATGGGGTGAGATTCCCTTTAGTTGAACAGTGGACAAATGGAAAGCAAGTGTGCCCTAAGCAAGAGAAGTTTTCTTGGTGTAAAAGACTATGAACTGTCGAACTGCTTGGGCATGACAACTGTGCCAGTTAATCCATGCTTTTCTAGTCTACTGCCTTCTCTAATTTCCTCCTGTGAATTATTTGCTGTGAATTGATTGCTAAATGTTATATGGATTGTCAGTAATCAGGTGGCAAGACAGACATTCACTGTACATCTCTAGAGGGCAAGACAAGGTGGCAAAAGCCAATCATTAGGCTATGGGGTGCAGCTTGGACATGGGCAGTATTTGGAATTAATTTCTAACTCTTTTTTGACAGTTTACTTGAGGGAGTTTCTCCTCCTGCATTATGTTGTCTAGAGCCTTCAGGCAAGATTGTTGTCTTTAGTCACTGTGACTGCTTGTCACTGTGGCTCAGAATGATGGGAAGGACTAGGATTGTTAGTGTTAGTTGCCATCTATAAGGACTCTGTCAATAATCAGCTGGATACTGTGAAAAATGCAGAACTTGCTTATCGAATTAAGAATATCTTGTAAAATATCTGCAGTAAGATAATATGTGTACTGTAATGTAAAGGCTGTGACTGGCACTTTGAAGTCACTGCCAGTGAAATCCTCGGAAATGTGGACAAATGAATAACCCGCAGCTAACAGTGTGCTAAGTACTGTAGACAGCTGTTTCTTATTTGGTTTTATGCTAATTGCTGCTGCTGTTACTGTTGCATTCGCAAGTTGATGGAGTTGCGCATCATCCCTATGATCTCTGTGCAAATGTTGCCCTGATACTTCATGTGTTGATAAAAGCAGAAGTTTTTACTTGGCTTTTAATTTATGGTGAAAGTTTTATGGGATCATTAAGATCCATTCAGAAAGACTGAAAATGACTTTGAGATCTTGCCAGATATTTGGCCAGAGAGGCTCATCTTTGCACAGTGATCAAAGAAAGGAGGAAGAAAAAAAAAAATCTATAAAAATTTATGAAATTAGTTGTATGGAATTAGTATGTAGACAAAGAAGGAGAGAAGAGTGAGGGAAAGGGAAATAGGAGATTGAACTAAGCTGTCAGAGTGTTTTAAGTAGGGTCCAGTCCTCTGTGATGGATTGCAGGCAGCTTGTAACTTCTTGAGGATATTCTTTTTGAACTTCAAGGAAGGCTTTCAGTCTTAAGCTTGTGTTGAAGACCTGGACTGAGGCTCAGCTTCACTTGTGTGGAAAAAAGAGAGGGAGGTTTGCTCTGCCACAGTTTGATTTTTTTTTTTTCCTTCATTATTTTGCAGATGTATAAAATCCAGTGTCAGCCCTTTATTTTGGGGCTGTCAGTATATGCTGGAGGTGGCCACATTCAACCAAAGAAAGATCGAGCAGAAACTTTTAAGGCACATATAATTTTCTCTGTATTTAGGAAAAGTCTTTTTTTCTCTTCATCTGGATTAACTGCTGCCTGACTAACTGTAATTTTAATTTTGCTTCTCTTTGTGACAAAAGCAGTTGTATTAACTTCAATAGGGATTCCAAGTACATATTTCTGTTAGTTTTTTATCTTCCTCATTAAGAAAGAATTATGCCACAGGACTGAAGAGTAGTAGAAATGAGGAAGCTGGTGAAATGTATTTGTAAGTCTCTTTTTCTTCACAAGCTCAGATACTTTGTATCTCTCTATCAAGGGCTAGGAGATTAAGCAGAATAAATATTTATTATATGGAGGTTGTAACTGCAGTTTGAAATGTCAGATGCAGCTTCTAATTAGAAGTAGGAGACTAAAACTTCATCTCTGAGCATGGATTTGTAATGAATTGCTGATTGTAAAATAAAGTATATACAAAAAAGTTGAAAATGTTTAAACAAATATTTTTATGAGATTATCCCTTTGTATTGAATTAAATATTGTCTTGCTTCTGTAATTAGATGAAATTAGATGTAATTAGATGAAAGTGACTGATTACACAAGAAAATATTTTTTTTGTGTGTGTGTAATTTTAAGAGTCCTGTTTATGGACTATGTTCTACTGTGGACCAAAGGAAGAGATATCTGAATAAGGTGAAGCAATGCTTCCCTATCAACTCAAAACAGTATATAAGAACAACTGCAACATTAAATAAAATAAATTGCAAGGAGAATTTAGTTGGAAAAGTAGTCTTCAGGTGATTAATTCTTAAATGTTTTCCATTGACTGGTAAGGGAGATGGCATTCCAGTTTTTGCAGTGAAAGCTAAAACATCTAGTTCGTATGAACTTTTGTATGTTATGAACTTTCTGATTTCATCAGGGCATTCATAACAATAGAATTTTAAGAACTATTCCATGTATTCTGTGTACTTGGTCAGCAGCTTAGATCCTCTTAGATGGACGTCCTGCTAACTACTTCCATGGGGAAAAGCTAATGCAGTTAGCTGTAATCCTCTTGATCTCTTTGTTCATCCTTTACTGTACACAAAGAGACTATGAAAGCAAGATATACATAACCAGTTATTTATTGTCTGAGATGTGTGACAGATAACTAGGGTTGATGAGCAATCAGGCAAAGCATTGACATACTACCTCTAGGTAAGATGTGCTTCACAGAATAGCTGAGGTTGGCAGGGACCTCTGGAGGTCATTTGGTCCAATCCTCCTGTTCAAGCAGGGCCACCTAGAGCCAGTTACCCAGAACTATGTCTAGATGGTTTCTAATTTCTCCAGTGAGGAAAACTGTAACTTCTCAGGGCAACCTGTGCCAGCGCTTGGTTACCTTCACAGTGAAAAAGTGTTTCCTGATCTTCAGAAGGAACCACCAGTGTTTCAGTTTGTGCCCATCACCTCTGGTCCTGCCATTGGGCACCAGTGGAAACTGCCTAGCTTCATCCTCCATGCATCCTCCCTTCAAGTATTTGTATACATTGGTAAGTTCCTCTCTGATCCTTCTCTTCTCCAGGCTCAGTCCCAGCTCTCTCAACCTTTTCTCCTATGTGAGGAACTTATGCTCCCATCCCTTCATTATCTTTGTGATCCTTTGCTAGTCTCTTTCCTGTATGTCCATGTTGCTCTTTTGCTGGGGAACCCAGATCTCCATGTGTAGCCACACCCATCCTGGTACCATTGCTGGCCTGGCAGTCATCAGTATTGGGAAAGGTTGATTTCTGGTTCCTCTTGGAAGGACTGATTTTCAGTATTGCTGCTTTTTTGTTTTGTTTTATTTTGTTTGGGTTGTTTTGTTTGTTTCTTTTCTGTGGGTTTTTTTCTGGAGTCCTTGAGCTGTTAACAATCTATGTTTTAAGGATTTTATGTCTAGCTGCAAACTACCACTCCTGTCATGGCTCTAGCCTAAGTACTGCCACACAGCTTTCTTGCAAGCTGGCAGTTTCTTTAGAAGTTCCATTCAAGGTTACGCAGTTCTGCTGTGTCAAAACTAGGCCTTGGATCACAGATAGCTGAACCCCTAGGAGGAGGATTCACACAAAGCTGAGGTGTGAAATCAGTATGAGCTATGCTGTGCCCATTCCCTTAGAAGGACACACAGTGAATACTCACTGCAAGGTTATTTGAACTACTTTCAAAATAGCTGCATGTCTGCAGGAGAAGCCTTGTAACTTAAACCCTCTCTGCGCTGGACTTTTACCTGTTAGTGTGGTTTTTTATGTATTTGTGACACTGATATAGTTTAAAATTGGCTCTTTGCCTGATCTTGGAAGCTGACAACTCACCCTGACGTGGATTGGCTATGATCAGGAAAACTTTGGGGGTTTTTTTTGTGCCAGGGAAGGTTTAGATTTCATATCAGGAAAAATTTCTTCACCAAAACGTTTGTCAAGCTCTGGAACCCTGGAAGCCCAGGGAAGTGGTTGAGTCACTGTTCCTGGAGGTATTTAAAAGATTTATAGGCGTGGCACTTAAGGACATGGTTTAGTGGTGGGCCTGACAGTGTTAGGCTAACTGTTGGACTTGATAACTTAAAAGGTCTTTTTCAACCTAAGTATTTCTATAATTTTTAAAAACTAGCACAAAAGCTATCAAAAGAGAAAGAGGAAAGAGTGGAAGGTGAACTTCAAGATGTTGACAAGAGTTGTGAAGCAGCAATGGACTGAGGGTGAGAATCAGTACGCTGGCCTTCTATGTTATAAGCTATTTCATAGTTAGGAAAGGGTGGTACAGTAGGTAAAATTAGAGAGAAGGGAAAATAAGAACAGGTTTTACAATGAGAGAAGAATATACTTTTGTTATTTCCTGAGGGAAAGAAGGATCAAAAATTACAAGTGGGTTTTAATAAAAACCAGCTGGTAAAGTTCTGACTCTGTGAAATGCAAAGCAAAACTTACAATGCCTTCACTGTTGCTGGATTATTCCTGTCTTGAATGTCAGGAAAGGAAGAGAATATCAGGAAAGAAACTGTTTTGTTGTATTTGTAAATTTACAGACCTGGAACACTTGTACTTGCAGTGGAAAATCAAGTCAAGCGCCGGGAAAGACTTTCTAATTGAACAGTGGTGCAACTGAAAAAAAAATCTGAAATAATTGAGATTTCAATCATCTGGAGGTTTGAAGATCAGAAAATGAAGTTTTCAGATACAGTTAATTCAGTTTTGGGGACAAGTGATATTTCAGCCACACCCTTTGTAATTTTATAAAATTATCCAGAGAGTAGGCTTTCAGGTATGTTTGATCCTTTCTATGCAGGAGACAAAGCTTTCTTAAATTGTTGATATCTATGCAGCACATGAAGGAGGTCAACGTATTTCTGACATAAAATCTCATGAGTTAACAAAAGATAACAAACTGTGCAAATAATGTCGTTTGTTTGGGAGTGGTTTTTATTTTGTGGGGTTTTGTTGAGCTAAGATTTCTGATAGTGTGCAGCTGGTAGGGGTATTATTTTGTAAACTGGCTATTTATTAATGCTCTTTGATCTCTTTGCTATTGTAATTTAGATATTTATTTTGACCAACAAAAGTGGCCCCTGTGCCTTGCTAGTCAAGTACTAGTCTGATGTCTTTGAAAAGTGCCATCCCTCTTGCTGCTAGAGATGTGTAAAGTGTGATGTGAATGACTTCCCACTGTTCCTTATGAATAGGGACAGAGGCTCTGGTACCTTCATTGAAGAGATGCCACTTAAAGCTTCAGACATAGTGGCATAAGCATTCATCAGGTGTTATCGAAGTGACTGGCACACCAGTCATCCTCTACTTCTGCAGTAAAATGTAAGGAATTGCTTCGTTAAGGATGATTTTATGCACTGGAGTGGTGGTGGTTGCGTGTGGTGTGTGTGGGTTTTGTGTGGTTTGTTTTGGTTGTGAGTTGGTTCAGCTTTTTGTGAAGTATTCAGCTTGAGAACATTGCAGCAGTCTTTATAGGATGATTTCTGCTAGTTTCATTTTTCAGTCAACTCAATGGATGACAAGACTGTACGCTGCCTAAAATCCTCACTTTTATTAGGATATGATGCAGAGGAATGATCTTCTTCCCTCTGTGATCTTTACTTTCTGCTGTAGCAAAACAAAAAATTGCAATTGTTCTTGTATCCAGTTGAAATTTCTTATAGGATTGGTTTTTTCCAGGTGTTTACCTAATTATGGGTTGAATTTGTCGCCTAAGTGAATGGATTTGGTTTGTTTGTTTTAAAAAAAGTCAAGAATATCAGATACCAGTCTTGAATTTCAGTAAAACTTTTTTGAAGAACCACGCTTGAAACCTTTTGGAGTTAGCTGCTCAAAGAGGTGTACTTGAATGCAAGAAGTGATTCTCAGTAGGGTTGACTGGGGTAGATTTAAAAATTAGCTATTCTGATCTTCTGTGGAAATGGATTTGCTTTGAACCGAAGTTTAACCAGTTTAACCAAAGTTTCACCAGTGTTCATAAAAAATAGTTTCACAATGGAGATATTTGTTTCCTGCCTTAAGCAAATATTTAATTTCTTCATCCTGGTACTTGTGATGTTAATGTATTGATTTGCTTTCTTGTCTTATTAAGCTATATGAGTCCTTCTTTTACTGAAATAAATCTGATCCTGACAGTTTTCTTACATAAATACTACCTATATAGCATTAAGAAAGTCTAAACCTGGTTTATACTCAGTAAGTGCAACTTTTATACATGACAACGATGAAGCCAAATATATTCTATAGGAATTTAGGATCATAATTTGCATAAAGCATAGTTTTGCATGACTTGAATTTTACTACCTTACCTCCTACAATTCCTTTCACTGTGGGCAAACAGTTACTGTATAATCATTGAGCGAGTACCGAGAGTTAATTTTCTTTTTTGCACTTAGATCTCGGTGGTGTTTTATTGTGGAAGCAGTTATGTTTAACAACCCATTTAGCAGGTGAATAATTCTTTCATGTTGTTGCACTCCTTTCTCAGTCATCATCTATTGTCAGATACTAATTTTTTTGGAGAATGCAGCTTTTTTACCTGTGACCGGAGGCTAAACTGGAGTTGAATGAAGTAGCAAAGAAAGAATGGTGAGGGTTTGATCAATTAGAAATGGTCCATTTATCCTGCAGTTCAAGGGAATCAAGGAAGATGAATGCAGCAACTTGCAGTGTAACTGATCTCCTTAAATTCACTGACAAAGTATGAGCTGCACTCCAGAGAATTTCACCAATTACTGCTGTGTAGGTTTCCAGCAGAATGCACAAGTTCTGCAGAAGTGGCAATGCCCCGTGGTTTCTGAAAGATATGGGAAAACAAAGGAGAGAGTAGCCCTAACATTTTTCATGCATCTGTTGCCAAGAAACTTCAGTTGAACATGATCTGTTATTGATTGTGGTTTGCTTGGCTTAGTGATGATATACATTAGACCACAAATTCAGTTTCTCTAAACTGATTCTGATGTGACCTTTCCCTGGCTCTGATGGCAAAGAATTTTTGAAGTGTGGATTTTGTGGTGGGTTTTGTTTTTTTTAAACTGAATATGGATAATTAAGCAGATGGGAGACACCCAGTAGAATTGCAGTTGGAAAATAAGGTAAAAGTTCATGTCTCTTGTATTGAAATGGAGAAAAAATTAGTATGCAACCAAAATCTTATTCATAAGTAAACAATTGTGTTAAATGTTCTTAGTAGCCATGTGCTGAGGAAAACACAGGAGCTGACCTCTGTGGAAAAGGTAGTGCATTAGCTGTCAGTGTAAAATGTCTTATGAGCCTTGTAAAGAGAGAGGTAGTTACGTTTGGTTTGCTTTGTTTGTAATCCACCGTGGAGAGTGGGTTGCCAGGATTCCTCTGCAGAATGAACCGTGTGTGAGTAGCAGAAACCCTGGAGCAGAGTGGCTGAAAGGTGTCAGTAGGGGTGGAGATGGATGGAACTGCTGAGCTCCTTGCAGGAAGTCCTATCTGAATTGTCTTAATATCTACTTGCCTGTACACTTTGGCTTATATAGATGGTGGATTCCTAAAAGGGCCCTTAATTACTTCAGATTTGTATAATAAATAACTCTTATTTTTCTAATTCTAAAATTACTATAGAAAAGCTTGGGTTGGAAGTAACCTTAAAAGATCACCTAGTTCCAAGCCCTCCTCCATGGGCAGGAGCACCTTCCAGTAGGTCACAGTGTTCAGGGCCCCCTTCAACCTGGCCTTGAACACTTCCAGCAACAGGGCATCCACAGCCTCTCTGGGCACCTGTTCCAGTGCCTCACCACCCTCACAATAAAGAATTTCTCCCTAACATCTAAAAGATCAGAGATTTGGGTTTGTTTAAAATCATTCCCCCATGTCCTATCACTGTCTGCCCATGTCAAAATTGCTCTCCCTCTTCTTTATAAGCTCCCTTTAAGTACTGGAAGGCCACAGTGAGGTCTCCCTGGAGCCTTCTCTTCTCCAGGCTGAACAACTCCAACTCTTTCAGCCTGTCCTCGCAGGAGAAGTGCTCTAGCCCTCTGATCATTTCTATGGCCCTCCTCTGGACCCACTCTAATAGGTCCATGTCTTTCTTGTGCTGGGGACCCCAGAGCTGGACACAGCACTCCAGAATAGAGTGGGAAAATCACCTCCCTTGACATGCTGGCCATGCTGCTTTTTATGCAGTTCAGCATATGCTTGGCTTTCTGGGCTGTGAGCACACATTGCTGGGTCATGTTTAGCTTTTCATCCACCCATGTTCCCAAGTCCTTCTCCACAGGGCTACTCTCAATGACTTAACCTTCCAGTCTATGCTTATGTCTGGCATTGTCCTGACCCAGCTGCAGCACCTTGCCTTTGATTTGTCGAACTTCATGAGGTTCTCATGGGTGAACTTCTCAAGCTTGCCTCTGCATGGCATCCCATCCTTCTATTTTGTCCACTGCACCACTCAGCTTCGTGCCATCTACAAACTTTGAGGGTGCACTCGATCTCACTTTTTTATATCATTGATAAAGACATGAAAGGGCACCAATCTCAAGACAGAGCCCTGAGGAACACCATGTGCCATTGGCCTCCAGTTGGCCATAGAGCCATTGACCACAACTCTCTGGCTGCATCTGTCCATCCAGTTCCTTATCCAATAATTAATCCACACTTAAAACATGTTTTCTCCATTTAGAGATAAGGATGTCATGGGACTGAGTCGAAAGCTTTACAGAAGTCCAGGTAGATGACAATAATTGGTCTTCCCTTGTTGTCTGCTGCCATTACTCCATCATAGAAGGCTACCCAATTGGTCAGACACGATTTGACCTCAGTAAAGCCATTGATGGCTGTCTTAGATCACCTCTTTGTCTTGTATGGGCCTTAACATTGCTACCATGAGGCTCTGCTCCGTGATCTTTCCAGGCACAGAGGTGAGGCTCACTGGTAGTTTCTTGGATCTTCCTTTCTTCCCTTTTTAAAAACAGGAGTCGTTTCCCTTCTTCTAGTCACTGGGAATTTCCACCTGACTGCCATGACTTTTCAGATATTTTGGAGAGTGGCTTGGCAACAACATCAGCCAGTTTCTTCAGGAGCCTGGGATGCGTGTCATCAGACTTGTGGCTATTCAGTTTCATCAAGTGGTCCTGAACCTGTCCTTTGCTTACAGAGGAGGGGACTTTGCTACCCCAGGCCCTACCTAAATATTCAGTGACTTCAGAGATATGGGAAGCCCAAACTGTACTTTTAAACCATTGACCTGGATTGAAGCAGATGTGCTTTCTGGTGTTCGTTTGTCAGGAAACATTTATCTTTGCATTCAGAGTCAGGTGAATAAAGTATATTATTTCTTTTTATTTGGCCACTGAACTAAATAATCACAAATGCTCATTTGCTTTGTTCTGATAGAAATCTTCATCTAACTTGTTATTCATTATGAAAGAAAAATGAAAATATTTTCTTAAATATTTGGGAGGGTTAAATGAAATATTCCTTTCCTGAAAACCAAATTTTGTTTTCATCTGAAGTAGCTTTCATGGCAGCAGGGTACACAGGTGGCCTTACAAATCAACAGCAAGGATTACCAGTGTTTAGGTGCACAGGCCAGTGGCCAGAGCACTTTCTGTGGGTAAATTGAAACTTTCCTTTTTCTGTAAAATATTTGTACTCAAAGCTGGGCCAGAGGATAAGAGAACCTTCTGGTTTCCCTGCTCAGCTAGCTGTGGTAGGGAAAGGAGGTGCAGTGTCTTTTTGGCTTCAGCCTGGTTTCGTGTAGAATTGGAGTACATCACTTGTGGGGCACACTGTAGGAGAGACTGAGGCAGCATCAGGTAACTGGATTAATAGCGCTACTATTGGGAACAAACTTGTCATTCGATTTCTAGTTGAAAGCACTTAGCAAAGTAGTGGAAATCATGAATAAATTGATGTGACAGAGACTGAAGCTCTGTGGGTTGGAGTTGTTTATTTGAATAATCATTTTCGGTGGCTCCCCCCCCCATCCTATTCAACTTGATTGGAAACTCCAAATGCTGTTGCTATTGCACAGGGTATTACCAGTTGTTAAGAGGAAGTGGTGACACTCAGCTTTCTTTGCTCTTGTTCCTGTAGGGAGGATCTGAGATGTTCTGGGGAAAGCGGGCTCAGGTGTGAGGGATGGCTGGGCAGCAATACCAGGTGACAGATCCGCCTTCACTCCCTGTCACAGTCTCACTTATGTGAGGTGTGTATTTGGGAGCAGGTTTTAGCCCCGTGGGAAGGAAGAGGCAATATGAAAGGTTGAAGCAGGAAGAAAAGGAAGGGAAGACTAAAAAGAAAAACTGCCTTTGAAGTCACACTTTGAACCAGACTATGAAGTCTTACAAATGTTGTATAAGTGTTGCTCCTCTGTGCCATGGTGAATGAGTCACAAATACTGCTTCTGTGCTTTTTCAAATCCTGTGTAAAGAGGGGAAGTAATGCTACTCCAGCTCTGCTGACTGGGAACTGAGGGGCAGCAGGGTTATGTGATTTGTCTGCAATCATACAAGGGATCTGTGGCAGTGAGGCACCAGAAAAAGGTTGTCTGAACTTCCAGTCCAGCACATAATTATATGCATTGCTCCTAAAAAAGTATTTGTGCAATGTTCTGTGCATATTGGAGGAAAAGAGCAGAAAGCTTGATCTCAAAATTCTGATTAATTTCTATTCAAACAAACGAAGTGACAGGCAGAAATAGTTGCTTGTGGTATATCAGTAGTACAGGTATGCTTTTAGCCCATGTAGAAGCCCTTCTGGAAAAATTAATATTTTTGAAGAGATTTAGAGCTATTTCTCTTCCATGAGCTATTTACTTCTTCAACTGAGCTAACATCTATTAAACATTCATTCTAAGTGAAATACCCTCAAGAGTCAATTTAGGTAAACTGTAGTACCTCTTTCTAGGCTAAAAATTGCTTTGTATAATGCATGTAGAAAAAAATCCATTACATTATTTTTTCTGTTCCTCTCAGTCTTTATTTTATTTTGAGATTAATTTTTTTTTATGAGGTAGTAGGGAAGGAGGGAAGAAAGCTCCTTTGTCAGCTGCATAAAGGGACAGTCAGAGCTTTTGTGTATAAGTGCCTTTTTTTTTTTTTTTAAATCATGTCTTCTGTTTTCTTCTCTTTGCAGTTGTCTATGTTATCATGACTGCAACTCTCACACTCCCATTGTCATAAACGATAGTCTAATAACCTTTAGAACTTTAGTCCTTTGCCATTTTCCAGCCTGGCAGCCAGATGGGTGTGTGGAACAATAGTGAAGACAGTGACTTAAATCATGTTGCAATACACAGCCCATCCATTACTTCAAATACTGTATGGTATTTTTAATACCTTGTGCCTGCAGCCGTGGATGATGTTTGAGACTTAGCATCACTTTTGATTACTGTTTGATTTGACAAGCAGCTGCTTTGGGTGGGAGGTAAGAAAAAAAGTGCTGCCAATCAGCAGAGCTTGCTGAGCTGAAAGAGGGTAGGAAGGAGATAAGCAGATAAGACCTGCCTAGAGGTGGGGGCCTTGGTGGGAAACTGGAGGGATTGAGCTCATGTTCTGGGTTGGTTGGTGGATGGAGAGAGTCTATGGTCTCCTAGCCTTACCCTGATACTCTTATCACTCTTAGAATTAAGCTTTTCTGTGCTGTTTGGGTGTTACCATGTGTTCAAACCCTACCTTGTATCACTGCAGGCTGAAGAGGTTAAAGTGTGTAAAAGTGCTCAGGGTGGTCCAAATAATGCTAGCAAGTCTGCTTAGATTGATACCTCTTATGACCATGGTAGAGGAGTTCTTAAATTCAGTGTCCCAGCAAATTCTTTTCAGTGTAGACAAAAGCATTATGTTGATTCCTCCACCTCATCTAGCTTTGATTATTTTAAAAATCTCTGCTTAATAAAAATCTCCCCCATCAAGTAATGCAGCATTAGCCAGTCCAGCTGAACAAGTTTAAAGCTATTTTCAAGCATGCAGATCTATGTAAGAAAGATTTATCCCTGTGAACATCCGACAAGCCCAGCCAAGCCGTTTTGGGACCCTGGCTTGAGAAGATGCTAATTTCTGGTGGCTTTTTTTAATTCTTTTTTTTTTTTTTCCTCTACTCAGTATACTATACTGTGGTTGCAGGATTATGGCAGTCAAACTGCAGCTCACAGTTCAAAATGCAGATTTTATTTTATTTTCTAGCTGTTGTTTTCTCACAGGACACTTTTGCCAACTGTCTTTCTTTATAAAATACTGAAATCGAACTCTAGGAGCCCTATTCAGTGGCACGGTATTTAATGCCACATTGGAGTGTAGCTGTAAAAAGTTTTTCTTTTTTTTTTTTTCCTCCTTCATCTTCCCTTTTATAAAGCACTGCAAACACATTGTAAAGTAGCAGCAATTTGGAAGGTATTTTCAAGTAACTTCTTAAAAATCCTAATTCATATTTTCATTTTTCTATACATGAAATATGACTAAAAAAAGTTGATTTACAGCAAGAAGTGAGAATGATAGGTCAGTGGAACAGGACTCAGGTAACTCAGGTAACTTCTCAACAGAGCTTTAGTAAATCACTCTATCCTACTTCTGGTAAGGAAAGAGATACATTCTTCAACTGACATGCTGAAAAGATGGTGCTTAATTTTGGATCTTCTGTTTTGGAGGCCACATATGAATTTACCACTTGACCTCTCAGTAATGTGGTATTTCCCACCCAATATTGTATCACAGCAATAACTTTAGCCACAGGGAGCAATTATCCAGTCAGTTTTCAGTATGTATGTGTGAAAGGGTGTTAACACAGGCTATGACTCAGAGACCTTATAGTGTTTTGCAGTGTCTTTTGTGTCGTTTATATTCATGGATGTATTTTTTTTCCTTTTTTTTATCCTACACATCCACTCTACATCTATCTAGGAGTTTCAGCAAGAATTTTTTCCATCTTCATAGCACCAGACAATACGGTCCCTTCTTCCCCAGAAGGGTGCACAGCCTCCGTATTGCAGTCTGTTGGGCTGAGAGTGCTGTCTCAAAAACTGCAGCAAACTTCCCAGGATGACTTTTGCACAGCACTTTGCCTCATTCTACAGAGTAATGTAGAGTTGTGAAATCAGCCTTATAAGTCAAAACCTTGAGAACTGCATTACCTTAATACTTCAATTTGCCATGAAAAATTGCTAAAGCATATTTCCAGACTTAGTAATTCCTTTAAAAATTGGTTTCTTATTATCTACTTACCTAAATAGCAATTTTACCCTTTTCTGAATATAGATTATTAAATTAGAATAGGTTTAATATTTTCCTCTTCCTGCATCCAAGTTTCTTGAGGCTCAGGAGACCAGACCATGCCTGATGGAACAGGGCAATTCAGTAACTTGATTAAAAGGACTGGGCTGCTCAACAAATAGACCCAGCAAAGGTCCTGTGTTGAAGCTTTCACGCGCCAGCCTTTTAATTTCGGGATGACATTCAATAAGGGCAATAAATTAACTAATCAAAAGGACTTGCATGAGTGAGTTAGAGGTGGCTGAACTTGAACTGAGAAAGCATGCACACAGACTGAATAGAAAGGATGATAATCATATACTTGTTCTCCTTTAAAAGGACAGTACATGCTGGGATGCCCACCATATGAGCACTTCAGAGATACACTGGCACTCTTCTGGAGAGAAATAGGGTCAAATCTAGGACTTTCTGGGAATTTCCTTCTGCTTTTAAAAAATATTCCTCTTTTAAATATTCACACCAGTGTTTCCAAATCCCCCACTTTACATTTCCAGCCTCTAATCAGGATACCCTGATAAAAGGGCTGCAAAGCAATCAGTGCATTGCCAGAGCCAAAAAAAGGTCAGTTCAGGCATGACCACATTGTGAATCATATTACTGTGTGAATTAGAAGCAATTCCTCCCATTGTTATTCTAGAGGCAATGCAATTCAATAGTATTAGGAATAGTGCATTAGTACATTTACTGTAACAGTCACATAATATTCCATCATTGTTATCAAGACATGTTTTGATTGAGAAGAGATGTGGTACCAGCACTTGAGGCATTCAGAGAGTGCCATTCAAATACTGCACAGAGCTCAGAAGGTGATTTTTGACACACAGGGGGCATTCATGTGCCATGATGACAGGGTCATCGAGGGCAACCTCTGGTCTTTTGCACCCACTTCTGCTGAACAAGGGATATGGCAGTATAGGCCAAAGCAAGAACCAGGGAGGAAGGGAGATAGAAACAATTCTGAGGAAACAGACGTTTTTCAGGCTTGGGAGAGGTGGGGATTTTTTTATTTGATCAGTCTGGGTTTTTTTCAAATAAACAGCAAACCCCTCCATTTCCATGAGTTCCTGTGTTTCATTCAAGGATCACTGAATCACAGGATTTTTACATGCCACCCCTTGCAGCAGCCTCACTGTGAACCACTAGCTGTAGCCCACATATCCCTCAGCGGAAAGCTCCAAGGGCAGGCTTGGCAGCAGCCTGCTGGCTGATAATCCCTTCTGCAGCCTGTTACACAAATGCACAAGGAGCTCCTGGCACCAGCAAATTCCCTCCAGTGCACAATGCTGATGAGCCTTCGTATAAGCACCAGTGACCTGAAGCAGAGCTCTACCTCATCATTTAAAATTCATCATGCATGTATTCTGTCTTTTAGAATTAGGCCTTTCAGCACCTCTCCCATCTCCTTTTCTGATTCAAGAACAGCATCTGGCAGGTCTATGAAACTCACTGAAACTGGCAAACTGTAATCTCACAAATTAAAAACAGCCTTTCTTAAAACTGCTTTTTCTTTTTAAACATCCACCATTCATAGCATTAATTCAGCTACTACGGTTTGCATTTAGCTTACATCCATTAACATAAAGGAGAATTAAATGATGTACATGAGAGGCTGGGAAAAACATTTTTAGGACTCCATGCTCTTTAAAACTGCCTTTTCTTGCAGGTGACAGATTCAGGTCAGGGTGAGTCTAAAATGGGACACTATTGCCATGTATAACACTATTACCATGTGAACAAATAGTGCTCTCCCCCTACCCATCCCCTCTATCCCAACACACTCTCAAAAAGACCTATTTAAACATGTTTGTTTTCAGGATGCTTCTGAAACTTTTGCTGGCAACATACAAAGAGATTCCTTTGGTGCTTTTATCTTCCTCATAGCCCTGTGTGACACAGACCCATAAACAAAATGCTGACTGTGAGGTAGTCTCGCTTGACTTTACTGTAACCAGTAAAGCACGAGGAGTGGAGAACAGAGTAGCAGAAACCCTTCTGAAATAAAGCTTCAGGAAAAGATACTTAGATATGTATGTTTCTGTATATCCACAAATCTGTTACCACTTTACAAGCTAGCAGTGTTCAGGGGAGACCTGTTTTCCCATCATCTTATCCAATTTTTAGTAGAGTAACAGAGTAGCAATTAGAAATATAGGCTCTATGATCTCTTTCTATGGCTGCCAGAGATGAGAAAATGAATCGTTGTATATCTAGTTTCTTATATCATTGTTTCTACATTATCAAATCTTCCTTAGTCTAACATCTAATCAGTGCAATGTACTGAGTTTCTTATTCCTCAACTTCATTTTCTCCCAAGAGCTGCAAGAGCGTTTTACCCTGGAAAACCAAGACTAAAATCCAGATATGATTCAACTAGGGGAGTACAGAATAAAAAAATGTAAAATACAACCCAAATAGACTACCCACCCTCGACAAAGACAGCAACTTGAAGTTCTCATTCAACAACCAGCCCTTACCGTAAGAACAGAAAAGATCACTGTGTGATCTTTTAAAGTGATCAAATAAGAAGTTTGATATTCTGCATCAGAAAGTGACTGTTTCATTTAAATTTAAAAGTCTATGATTTATCATTGAATGAATGGAAGAACATTTAAAAAGACAGAAACTATGAAAAAGTCTTAAAATAATAGTGAGTTCAATACATCCATAGTAAGTACTTCCAAAGGTTAAATACTTTTCCTATTAAAGCAAACCCCTTACAGTAAGACTCTGGCTTATGCTCAGCTGTTCATAATTGGTTTACAACATTAGTTCAATGTTTTCCTTGTTTGGGTATAATAGGAATCTGAGATTGCTTTGCCACTCCTTGCTGTAAATTAACTTTTTAAATAACATATTTCATGTATAGAAAAATGAAAATATGAAAGAATTAGGAATTTTAGAAATTATTTGGAGATACCTTTAAATTGTTGCTACCTTACAATATTCTTGCAGTGCTTTACAAAGGGGAAGATGAAGAAGAAAAAAAAAAAGGAAAAACCATTTACAGCTACACTCCAATGTGGCATTAAGTACGTTAAATGCCATTTTTGTCTGGGAAAATAGGGCTCCTAGGGTTCAATTTGAGTATTTTATAAAGAAAGATGGATGGCAAAAGTGTCCTGTGAGAAAACAACTGCCAGAAAATAAAATATAATCTACATTTTGAACTGTGAACTGCAGTTTGACTGCCATAATCCTGCAATCACAGCATAGCACACAGAGCGGAGAAAAACAAAAAAAGACCCCACCAGCAATTAGTGAGAAACTAGGCACCAAATAGTGTGGGGCTGTCCCTAACTCTATATTTGGTGTTGTCTTTAATTAAAGGAATAAAATTAGCAGTGACCTGAAGCTAATTAGATTGAAGTTCTACCTAGACCAGCACTGAAGTATGCACCATTGCACCTTGTGCTGTGACCATAAGGGCTGGGTATAGGAGCAAAGTAGCTTAGCTGTGATTATTTGTAGAATTTAGGGAATTTATTTCTTGCTTAATTTGAAAGAAGAATGTGAACAATTGCAAACAATATGCAGCTTGTTTCTATGGGCTTCTTAGAATTGCTTCATCTTTAGCATTCTTTTGGAAGACTGTACTGGTTCTAGCATGCTGGAAGGCTTAAAATGGTCTAGAACTTTCAGAAAGGACAAATGAAATTAATTATGCCAGGAGATTGTGTTGAGTTGTTGAATACAAAAATCCCTTTAGAAACCTCTCAGCAAATAAACATAAAACATGAAGGAGCTCTACTCCATAGCAGGTTAAACTATGGAGTCTTCAGTCTCAGCTCTGTGATCTTGGTTGATCAGTCAGTTAAAGTAACTTTTTAAGAAGAATTTAACGAACAAAGCATCTATATTAATATTTCTATTTAAGCCCATCTAAGCCCTGGTTCTTGCTCATTCTAAGGGTGAGCAGCAAATGTCACATCCCTCTCTAGAGTGCCTTAAATAAAGCTGACAGAAGTGATCTTCCAGCTGCCTGTTGTGTGACAAGGACTTTTTAATGATTTTCTCAATTTTCACTGTGACTCTGAGGTCTGGCAGGAGGGAGCTGGCAGAACAGAAAGAATATTGGTTCCTCAAAGTTAATACCACCCTTCTTTCCTGAAGATGCTTTTATTTGGAGAATATTTGTGTCTTACTTGTGTTCCAGGAGCCTTTCTTGAATGCAAATGCCAGGATAAACATTCTGGCAATCCTAGTTTAATTATTTAACCTAGAACAATAATTAGGCCTTGTGTGCTTTAAAAACTCTCATATTGTGCAGACACATGTGGCTGAATAATTGATCTGGAAAGTAAACAGGAAACCTCAGCAAATGGTTTCACACAGTGCAAAGACAGAAATATCTGCTGTACAGACGGTGTAGGATCATCGTCATCTCATGACAACCAGTGCAAAGCTGGTAAAAACAGGTAAGTGCATGGCTTTACTCCAAAGCTGTGTATAAACACACACCTTTTCTCTCCAGTGCTTTTTCAGGAATGTTTCTGAGAATGACTAAGGTAAAAGTACTTTTTTCAGTACTGTTTTCTTGATGTGGCTTTGTAGCAAAGGGCTGAGTATTCCAGTTACTGTTATTAGTAGGTCCAATGCATTAATTATTTTCCAGGTCAGTATTAACTTAAATGTATGGTGGTTATGGGTGACAGCCTATGCTTTATATATGCTTGTGTAATTCCCTTATTACCGCAGGCCAGTTGTTCTCTCCTCCTTGGTGGGTGCCAGACACTTACAGTCATAGGAAATTTAAAAACCAGAAAAAGAATCAATAAATTTGCTGTATTATATTCTGAATTTTTAATAAAAGCCATTGGGAGTACTGCACAATGCTGTGGAACATATTCTGTAGAGCAGCTAGATAAGAAATATTCTTAATGTGAAATGAACTATTGATCATTCTGAAACTTATCCATTTCTTGAATGCCGTTCCTCTGAAGGCTCTGAATTTCATTTTGAAGGACATTTTTGGAGATCATGGCATTTGTTTGGGTTTTGTTTGGGGTTTTTTTGGGGTTTGGTTTGGGTTTTTTTTTATGCCATTCCTGTTGTTACATGTATGAGAGGATTGAAATTTTTTGTGAAAAGAATTAAGCCATTGGGGATATAAATCTGGGTAGAGCCCTGTAATCAAGAGATGATGGGAAATGATGAATGATGTTGCCAAATATTTCCTGAACAGAGCAATTGGGATAAAACAGGACAGGATCAGTTTGAAAGGACCAACTTTCTATGCATGTCTTTAAAGGCAAATTTGAAAAAACAAACTTCACATCGTTCATGGACTGTTTCACCTGCAAAATGATTCTGAAATTTTAAAATTAGGCTTTTAGACTTTTTAATTATTCCTTCCTTTGAGTTTGACTAGATGACTTCCAGATGTTAAATGTTAATTTCCAGATGTTAAATTTAATTTAATGAAATTCTGTTTGTGAAGAATATACTGCTTATTTTGAGTGGACTGTTGCCTTTTTCTCCCCCTTAATAATGATTGTGAATGGAAAGGTACAAACTGAAGGAGTACTTGGCTGCTAAAAAGAGTGTCAATATTGTGGGTGTATAATCAGAAGTTAAAATGAGATAATGCTTGCATCAGCTATGAACTGTTTTTTGGCACAGATTTGCTAGAAATCAATGGCAACTGTATCAGCATTTTTTATGTCTCTATGTTTTTTTCAGTCTTTTATATAAGGTATAAATTCACTTAAGCCTAGTAAAAATCTCGTCTTATTTCTAGACGGTACAACTGTAGTGCAATCTCCCTAATTTTGTCATTCCTTTTTGTACTGAAAATGTAACCCCACTGTTAACATGTTATTAAGGTTTCTGCACTCAAAGGTCAGCTCTCCCTGGAGTCTGCTTTTGTCTGAAAGATGCCATATATTAAAATTTTTTAATAGTTCCCATTAGTTTCAATCCTATAATCTTGGGATCAATCTGGCTGTCCTTCTTCACAGCCTATCAAGTGCAACAAATGCCATAGGTGAGCAATAAAGAGATTGGAATTAGATTCTTCTAAGCAAGAATTGTTTGCCTAAAGGTTTAAACCTGGCCACAGTTGTGCTGATAAGGCTCCTTTCACTTCAGGTGAAAGGAGTTGCTAACACTTTCAGGTATAAAACAGCTGATCTTTTGAAATAAGATACAGCAAGTATGAGTGCACGTGGGTGCAGGGCTACACTTTTAACCATGATTCCATGATTTCTTTCACTGCATGGTCTGTTTTTTATGCACAGTTAAAAAAGAAATAATACTATTTTAGTGTAATAGTCCCAGCTGTTAGGAAGGGGATCCAGATCATCCAAGAATATGCTTGC
The DNA here is from genome assembly GCF_036250125.1 of Pseudopipra pipra. Classification (NCBI taxonomy): domain Eukaryota; kingdom Metazoa; phylum Chordata; class Aves; order Passeriformes; family Pipridae; genus Pseudopipra; species Pseudopipra pipra. The sequence continues at coordinate 111,704,336 of NC_087549.1, forward strand.
TTTGATTTGTGTGAGAAGAATGGCCTGTGGTAGCCTAAGCTCTGTGGGTTGGCATTTTTGGTGGGAGTGGACTTGCAAGCAGAGGCCAGAATTCCTTTTGTCCTTCAGCGACTGTAAAAGGAGAGTGCAAACAACCACTCGTGGCTGAAAGACTAGATTTCAGATGTTTCCATTAGAAAACTTTAGATAAGGTCAAGGCAATTATTTTTTTTCTACAGACTTACTCCACTGTGGCCGACACAATGGACTGGTGCCTCTGGAGACTATTATGCCCCTGGACATTATTATGTGGATAATAAGATTAGCTTAAAAGCTTGGAGAGTCACTGAATTCATATTTTCAATGTGGGATAAATTTTTCTCAAACAGCATGACTTTTCATAATTGATTGCATTTTTAAAAATGTCAGGCAGAGTCCTGCTAAGTTTATTGATGAATGCAATGGCAGAAATGTAATATAAAGGAGAAAAAAATAACACAGCATGTAACAAACAAATTATGGTTTTCTTTTAAATCTCCTCTTGTCATGGTCTCTTTGAAGGATGCTGCAATATATCTTTCAGAACTAATATTACACCTCGTTGAATATTTGTGAATGATTAAGATGTCTGTTCCCCTGGCCAGCTTTTTAACAGGGAGGATGTTGCCAGGGCCAAAGCTCCATGATGAAACTGTTTGGATGAGCTGCTCCTTTTTGCCTTTGTAAAGAAGCCAAACTGTCAAATACCTTAACACTAAAAAGATTTATCGAGTTATGCCATGACTGTGAAGGGTTTAGATAGCTTCTGTCACCTTCATTGGATCGGATATGTGCCCCACTGGGACTGATTGATCACTTGGTGCTTATCAGTAGATAAGTGTGTGAACTGTACTGAGAGGTACTGATTGAGCTGCCAGGTGCCATTACAGAAACTTGTGACAATTCCAGCATTAGGTGATCCTGTACATTTATATACTGTGATTATAATGTGATTGCTTGGCTGAGTAGGTAGTTATTTTTTTGTGGTTGGTTTGGTGGGCTCTTGTTCTTTTTTTGTTTGTTTTCTATTTTTTGTTTGCTTGGGATTTTTTTTTAAAATTAGGGAAGGGGAAAAAGAGTTATTATCTTAACAGCTGTCTCAGTTCATGCAGATGTTAAGTTTCCCCAGCAAAATAAAAAAACATGGGCAAGTGGCTTCTGTCCTGTTCTCTGCTTCTACATCTATATATAACTCCAGACCTGCAACCTTCTGTTCTTATGGATAAATGAATAATTAAGAAAACCCAGAGAAAAACACGTGGATTGAATTAAGCACTTAATTTCTTCAGAATGTGGAGAGCCTTTAGGGTGTCCTGTGCAAATTGGAGAGTCACATGAAATTATTTCAGGTACTAATGCCAGCAGAAGTTCATCTTTGTGGATGCTGAAAGCAAGTATAAATGTTATTTTAAAGAACAAAAGCACTGATAAGCTCCATGGGATTGGTTATCTTCTGATATGTTGGGCAGGAGAGACAAATGCATCCCTTAATATAGACATAATCTGATAATAACCTAAAACTTAATTCTTCAAAATTTATGCTTTTCTTGCTGCAGGTTTCAGCAACACTTTGTCTTCAGTACTTATGATCTTAATGAAGCTGGGATGCTGTTTTGCACTGAAGAGAAGTTATTATTAAGGTGTTCTGACACCTCAACTATAATACACCATTTTGATGTTCTTACTGACTTTAAAAGAATTTTATGCTGGAATTTGTGTTTCTAACTGCAAAGGAAAGCCAAAACATCCCTTAAGTAAGGTTCCAAGAAAGTGACATTTTCATACTTTTAAAATAAAAATACGGTGGTCTTGTCTTCGAACAAGCCTAGGTTCTCTGTGCTGTAGAAGGAATTTCCTCAGTCTTTCCTCAGAGGAGAGGTGTTCCATTCCTCTGATCCTTTTTTTTTGGCCCTCCTCTGGGCAGTGTTCCAAGTGTGGTCTCATGAGACCAGAGTAGGGTGGGAAAAATCACCTCTTCAACCTGCTGGCCACAATCCTTTTGATGCAGCCCAGAACATAGTTGGCTTTCTGGGCTGCAAGTGCACAGTGCCAGCTTGTGTCCAGTCTCTCATCCGCCAGCACTCCCAAGTCCTTCTCAGAAGGGCTGCTTTTAATCCCTTCATTCCCCAGCCTGCGTTGGTACTGCGGGTTGCCCTGATCCAGTTGCAGGACTGTTGCCTTGTTAAATCTCATGAATCCTCACATGGGCCCCCTTCTTGAGCTTGTCCAGGTCCCCACATCCATCTGGATGGCATCCCATCCTTCAGGCATGTCAACTGCACCACTCTGCTTGGTGTCATCTGCAAACTTGCAGAAAGTGCACTGTCCATGTCATTGATGAAGACATAAATAGTACTGATCCCAGTATGGACCCCTGAGGGACACCATTTGTCACTGATTTCCATCTGGATATTGAGCTGTTGACACTACCATCTCTCTATGTGACCATTCAGCCTATTCCTCATCCATCAAACAGTCCATCCCTCAAATCTGTATCTCTCCAGTCATCCAGAAGGATGTTGGGAGGGACCCAGATAGTCCAGATAGTTGACATCCATAACTCTTTCCCTTGTCCACTGAGTGGTCACTCCATCATAGAAGGCCATTGGGCTGGTCAGACAGGACTTGCCCTTGGTGAAGCTGTGCTGACTGTCTTCAGTCACCTCCCTGTCCTCCATGTGCCTTAGCATAGCTGCCAGGAGGATCTGGAAGGGCTAGGCAACACTTTGGTTGGATTTGGAAAGAGCTCAGATGAGGAGATGAGAACAGGGGAGAGACTGTTGCCCCCTTCCTTCTTAGTGTATTGCTACAAAGGTCCAGGTGTTATATGCCTGTGACAGAAACTGTCATCCAGGAGTAATTGGTCTCCCGTGTGACATGAACTGAGAGTGGATGAGCAACATTCCTTTGTACAGAGCCCACTGCCAGGGATTGTGTTGTGTCACAGCCTGTTCTTTGATATGGCCTATAGTAGACAGGAATGTCTACTGCCACTGTGAGGTTCCACTTCATCTTGAGCAGCAGATACCTATGCAATAAAAACTCTTCTGTCTTGTTAATGCCTGTGTTTTGTACCGCCATGTGTGTGTTGGAATGCAATGCCTGCTTATGATTTGCTTTCTGAATAACTCTCGTGTAGCTTCCCGCTGTGAAAAGCAAAGCCAAACACTTGAGGGTCAGGAAATGCCAGAACAAAATATGCCATGTGGACTTAATTGAGCCTTTTAGTTTGTGTGTGTTATGACACTGTCTTTTATGAAGGGATCATATGCCTGTTTTTCTGTGACAGTCCTGCAACAAGAGAGCCTTTGCCATCTTAGGTGGCAATTTTACCACTCTTTTTGAGAGCAAATGGGTTTGTAAATTACTCACTCCATAACTTTTCTGCAGCAAAGATCAAATGCTGCAAAAAGCAAGTGAATATAGGGACTCCACAACCCTTTGATGTAAATGACATCTTTACATTGTCTTCAGTAGAGTTCAGAATGGGCTTCAAATTCAGACAAAATATGGACTTGAATTTTTTTCTTTTTCCAATGACTTTGTTGATAGGAAGACATATAGAAGAATGATTTCAGTACAGCTTCCTTAGGTTTAGAACCTCTTTTGTTTGTGTTGGGTTTTTGTTTTTGTTTTTTGTTGTTTGTTTGTTTGTTTGTTTGGTTTTTTGTTTTGTTTTGTTTGGGGCTGGGTGTTTGTTTTTTTTTTTTTTCCCAGACATTAAATAATATGAAACAAAGTGGTTTGGGGTTTTTTTTCTGTTTTTTAAATATTTGTCTGGATGCTTCACTGTTCAAGTGGGATCCTTGATGCAATTCATTAGACTTCTCCTTAGGTGAAAAAAGCATCCCAAACAGTAAAGATTTATGTTCCAATCTAGTAATGCAATTTAAAGTGTTGTAAAGAATCTAAAATTAGGTAAAAAATCAATCCTTCTATAATCAAGGGGACTGCAAAGAACAGAGCATTTAATAGTGTAAGCTGTGTGATGGAAGATTCACAATACTTAAGGCTTAGGATATCACTTGAGAAAATGTTAAATATTTTTGAAATCTTCGTAGCTGTATCGCTTATCTTTTAATTAAAGAATATTTGTGTAAAAAGAAACATAAGGGTATTTTGATCTGTTGAAAAATCAGTTACTGCAAGAGAGCCTTGCCTCTGATATACACTTATTACTTCCATATGTACATTGCAAACTTACTGTAAGGGAATCTTTGGTCGGTTGGGGTCACCTTCTGACTCTGTCCCCTCCCAGCTCAGTGTGCACTCCAGCCTACTGACTGGTCAGGTGGCATGAGGAGCAGAAAAGCTCTTGATTCTGTGTAAACCCTGCTCAGCAATAACAAAAACTTCCCTGTTATTATCAACACTTGTTTTTGCAAAACAAAACACAACCCCATACTAGCCACTGCGAAGAAAATTAGCTTTATTCCAGCCCAAAACAGCACAGCACATCTGCTGGGGATAAGACTCTCCTCCTAAATCACTAGAACACCTTGATGTTAGAATGCTATGATAGAATGCTCCGGATTGGAGAGCCACAAGAATCCTGCAGAAACACTGAAGAAATACTACTCAGTAGGCATAAAATTATTTTAACTGAGCAAATAGTTTTGAATGGATACTTTATGTACTGTCTCTCCCTGTGTTTGCAGAATGTCCATGAAGAAGGTTGTAATGTGTTAGTGTATTTGCTGTTCAATAAAATTTAAGTAGCAAACAACATTCTTCCATGAACATTGATTTCCATTTTTATTGCATACTTGTGACCAGCCAGTGGGTGTTATTTATTCTTTCTGATTTGATTTATATGGCCAAAAGCTCATGGAAAGAGGGTTTTCTCTTTGGCATAGAAAATACTTCTTTCATTAAAGTTTTGTCCCTTGTTGCTCTGGAAGGAAAATGTGGAGACATTTCTTCCGTTTTTTGAGTGAAGATAGGTGGGCCTGGTATAATTATGGTCTCCTGTAGTAATCATCACTGTTTTTTGGAGCAGCTGCAGACTTTGTGCAAGGAAATTTACTGGATACATTTGACTCAGCAGTCCTGATCTACTTTCTTATTTCTCTTGCCAGCTGAAAGAATCCTATCCCTACTCAAAAAGCATCTATCTGTGTTAGAGACAAAGAACGTTAGTACCACACTGTGTGTGTCCTCTGCATTCCACCTCTCTTCTATTAGATCTCATTCTAGAGCAGCAGACTCAGCTGTCTGTAGCTGGCAATAGGTGTGACATTGCAGTGCTGCCAAAAAAGGTTGGGAAGCTGGCCACGGTGGAGATGGGACAGAAGGACTCTGATAAGTTTGGCAAAGAGAAATAAATAGAAAAGGAAAGTCACATGGTGACAGTTTCTAAAAGGGTTGCTTACTGTGTTTGTTTGAGGGGAACCCTGGTTTCTGTCTTCTCAAGAGTCTCAATCCTGCAGCATGTTACATGTCTGAACTCCCACTAAGGGGATGTTTAGGGCAGGAACACCTTGCTATGTTCATAACTAATCTCTATTGGTCTATGTGCTTTTCTTACCTGTCATGGCTTTGACCATGCAAAAGTCCAAAAGGAAAGCAAATGGTCCATTTTGATTATCGTCTAGATTTTCAGTTGTGCCATATATCTCTTTTCTAACTTAAGAACATGTGGGTACACCTACTGCATTGGCGGTAGAGGATAAAATTAGTATTCCAAATATTAGCCTTGGGATAGAACATTGGCTACTGAAAAAAGAGTAAGTCCTCTCCAATTTCACTGGAGCTTGGCCAGTCACAGCAACTGTGTATTTAGACCTGATAATATCCTCTCTGAAGACAAGAGTTGTCTGTGGTTTTGATTTGGACTTTTTTTTTGAGGCAAAAAGGGGAGAAGGACTTCAGTTTTACCTTTTGTCGTTTGTAATGACTGTCCCTCTGTTTTTGAATAGGCAGGGTCATTGTTTATTTTGGTGATTACTTGGAGGTCATCTCTTAGTTCCCTAGGCAACGGGTAGGTAAATGAGCTTCATTGCTTGGTGTGGAGACTACATTTTGATTTGAATTAATGAAGTAGGATCCAGTGCACTAGTTTCTATCTAAAAATTTACTGATCTAAGGTGGAGTAGTATAGGAAATCCTAAAGGTTGTTTGGGTATGCACAGACTGTATGAAAGGCAATGTGGAATTTTCCTTCCAAATGAAGATATTTTCTCTCATTTTAAAATGTGGTTTGTAGAACAGATGCCTGTCTTGACTCCCCCAGTAGGGAGACAGCTGGCTGGAGGTGCTGCTTTCTCCTTCTGGGTCACTGGTAAACACTATACTCACAGGTGTTTTGTAAGCAGACCGAGGTATATAGGCATTTGTGACCTTGCTTATTTGGGCACTGGTAGGAATGAACTGGACAGGCACAGGTAAGTGCTAATAAAGTGCAAGAAGTTACCGACTAATATGTATCTCTTATTTTCCACACCCTTTCCACCATAAATTTTATTGCCCAGATGTTTGAGTTCTGATATTCATTGTGCTATATCAAGCCAAACTTAATTATTTAAGGGATTCACCTGCCTCTGTGTGGTTTGACCTTGAATGACAGTTGTGACATTCTTATGGAGATGAGCGGTAAAGGAAAATAAAGCAAAAAGCTTACAACTAGAATGGGCAGAGTCTAGAATGATATAAAAAATTGTAACAGTGAAGAAAGCATCAGTGGTTTCTCCAGCCTAGTCTTTCAACAGCACCAGACCAGGACAGAAGCAGGACCACTCCATCCTCATTAATAGATGAGGAAGGTGAGAAACAGTTTGGTCTTTATTTGCTGCTGGGGAATGTCAGGTTCTTGGGCATGCATGTGATTGAGAAACTGAGGTACAATTTGGCATTCTGCTTTGGGGTAGTTTGAATCAGCTTACACTTTGGGTAGCCTCTTTCAGCCTCCTAGAACAAAGCACATTGTATTATATAAATGCAAAGATTAAGTGCTTGGTTTCTCTTGATGGCAGGTCCTCATTCTGCTGATGCAGTGGTAATAAGTATTTACCAGTATAGGGTAAAATCAGGTTAGACAACTGGCTAAGCCAGGCTAGATTGAAATGGTTTCTTCTTTCCTGTAAAGACTTGGATTTGTTCTCATGTAAGCTAACTGACTGCTGGCTGTTAGGTAAGTAATGCAGTTTTACACAGTTTGGTATTTGTGTGCACTCTTGTGTATTTGTGTTATAAATGAAGAAGACATTGGGCCAACAGAATAGGGATGAGTTCCTCCTACTTGGGGTCTCTGGTGTGTCAGCTTGGGAGTTTTCAGCCTGTGGCTGCTTGAGGGGCAGTATCAAAGATTTCTTGCCTTTAAGTCTTTATAAATGAAGGATTAGCATTTCCTGAAATATACCACTGCAAATGGCATGGCTTAAATAAAATTATTTTATACATGGCAAAAATTGAAATGTGTGAATAGTGGGTAAGAAATGGAGTGATATTTGAGCAAAACTGAACAAAATATTTTGAGTTTTCTTACAACCAGATTGAAAAGATGATTTTTTAACCTTTGCTAGACTAAACTTAATGTAATCAGAAATACATTTTTTTTTTCTTAAAGCTGTTTTTGAGGAAGCATTTTCTCCTTCTTTATTTTTTTTTTTTTTGGACAGAAAACTTCTATGTGAACCTCTGTCTAATTCTAGTATTCCTTGTTTGTAGATGGGGACAAGAAAATTATGTTTTGATATCTTTGAGCTTTTATCTTGCTGTTAGGGGAGTTTGAGGCTATTGTTTTGAAAAGTACAAAACAGAGACCAATTTTTAAACATAAGAAATTGAAGATGAGAATACTGGAAATAAGGCAGTAGAAAATACTCCTTCTTATCTGAGCTGACTCTTTGCTTATTGCTATAACTACTGAAGAAAGGCAAGGATGGGAAACAGAAATGTAAGTTCCAACAAAGTTAGAAATTGCAACCTATGTGGCAAATTAGAAACCCATGATATTGATACCAACTAAGAGCCTTTATTAGAGTCTGTTTCAATAAGTTTGTTTCCAAACTTCTTTTGACTTGCCTAGACAATTTTATGTAGTAGGCAGATTTGAAGTGTTAGAGATTTTTCTAGCTAAGTTTCATGTCATAAGAAATACTAATTGCACAGGACAGCACATAGATAAGCTGAGGAAAGAGAAAAGATTAATACCCTTAAAATTTCACAACCATTTTAATTTTAAAATACAGCAAAGAGAAATTATAACCCATTTTGAACAATCTGTAGGTAAAAGTAACACTAAATATTTGATTTTCTCAGTGCAATCTTTGTTTGAACAAAGTTCTGAGGGCAAAAACTTCAAATACCATTTGTCTGAGTTCAAATGGTTCACTGACTGAAAGGAGTTATCCAGGAATTAAAAATACCAAATAGTAAAAGATAAGCTTTATATAGTTCCTTGATTTATCATTGCATTCTACTAAGCCATCTTGCTAGTCAGACACATCATTACAGCCACCAGACTAAACCTGCAATAATTTGTTTTACCTTTCTTGAGTGTCCCTTAAAGGGATGCATGGGAAGTACTACACCCCCATAAAAGATGTTTGTCTCTGTATTAATAGTTACTCCGTAGGCAGTGTGTAAATGAGTTATTCAAGATCTTGCAGTTTTGTTCATAGGGTTTGACCTGCCAAAGTGTTCATGCTTTGCAAATGGTAAAGTCATTTATGGATGCAGCTCCCGGTTGGAATATGCTGTTTGTTTAAGGTAACTATGATATTCTAAAGCCTGTCTTCTCCCCATAACATGCAGGAAATGGCAGTGATATTTTTCTTTTTAACTGAGTTAACCAGACCTTCTGACACACACCAGCTAAGTAAATCAGTGAAGTCAAAGGGAATCCTAGAAGGATTTGAGCTTTGTTCAGTGTTAAGAGGGGAAGGCTGATGGAATGTGGTCTTAGTGCTGTCATCAGAGAAGATGGAGCCAGGGTCTTCTTGGAGGAACAGTGGTAGGATGTATGGCAGCAGGCATAAGTTGCAGCAAGGAAACAGGAACAAAATATTCAAAGAGATGGTGGTCAGGCACTGGAATAGGGGCCCAGAGAGGTTGTGGGATCTTCTTCCTTGGAGACTGTCAGTACTTACCGGAACCAGACCTGCTTTGAGCTAGGGATTGGAAATAGAGACCCCCAGAGGTCCCTTTCAACCTAAATTACTCTTATCACACAATTTGCCTGCATTAACGTTATTGGAGACCCAGTGCAATTTGACTCTAGCAACACAGTATCTTGTCAGATGTTGAAGTGTCAGTGACTGAGAATTAAAGAGCTCCTTTGTGGTGTCATTGACAACAGGATGTAGGTATGTTCAAACTGCTCTGAGATTTTTCTTGGGCAATCTGTCTAATTTGGAAGCATAATCTTGGCAGAGATCTAAAACAGAAAAGATGGTCATAGGTTACTTACCATAGATGGAAAGAACATGGCTATTCAGAGGCTGAAAAATAGGAGGAATGGAAAAAGCAAGCTGAAACTTCATACTTGAAGTACTAGCTAAATAAGAAATGCTACAGTAATCAATTGATTGAAACAGTTTTCTTAACATGTTGCAAAATGCTCACTTTCCTGTAAAAGGTAAAAGTAAGAGCCAACACAGGTAGGAAATGTACTTTCATGTCAGGCTTTCTAGTTTATGGTAAAAATCTCATGAGAAGAATTGGAGTGTTCCTCCAGTAAGTATTAAATATTTGTCAGTGTTATTTCTACCTTCAATTAAGTTAATGCTCAAGATGTCTCTTTTTATGTGCTTCATTTAATAACATATTACTCAAGTGAATCATTTGAAGAATTCTTCAGTGAAATATAGAAATAATTTTCATATAACATCAGCAAGTGAACATCTTACTCAGATGTATTACTCTGTACTTAATATCCCAACATGGTTTTTGTTGATGTATTTACACCAAAGTTGAAGCAATTTAGAACACTAAAAGGTATGACTGTGCATTCCATCTCATTACAGACTTAATGCAACAGCAGTCAAGGACCTCATTATTGTAGAGGGCAGAAATTATAGGTAAAATTTGAGGTTTGGCTCAGGAGCATAAAGAGTGTCATCCATCATTCACTTGGTCAGATCTCAATTGCTGTAATGTTTGTAACTGGTAGAGAGTGCTTATGACTGAAACAGCAAAATGCTTTTAAAAAGGCATATCTTTTCTGATATTTTAGAACATTTCAGTTCATCTTTTCTATAGGTATTCAAGGCTGGCTTTGATACCACAATTATAAAGAAGTATTTAAAGATCTGTCACTGAATTTTGATAGACATGAATTAAATGGACAGATCTGTGAGGGCATGCATTTACTATAACCCATGTTCTCTATTATTAATTTGTATGGAGTTTTTTGTTTTTTTCTTTTACTCTCCCAGCACCTATCAGGGCTGCTGACCCTAGAGAAGGAAATGAAAAACAAGTGTTCCACTTCTCTCTGTTAAGAGGAACAAAAATGAAGATCTTGGATTCCGTACTCGTGAAGGCCTTTCAAAACTCTTAATTCTGGAGTTACCTTACACTTGTGTACATTGAAACATGTTGATGCATTAGACCATTAGTTATATGAAATTATAATCTTATCTTTTTTTAAGTTACGAAAAATGTCTATGACTATTGGATCTATTTGCTCTGGATCCAGAATAAGACACAGATAAACACACAGTAAATATTAAATGCCTTGTGTGGTTGAAGTATTCGAAGACCAATTTGAGTATCATCTGTTGTTACAGTTGTGTTTTGGTTATTCTCAACATGTTATTCCTAATTCTAAAAATATGTAGGTGTACAGGAGTCTGATGGCTGTCCTCTTAGAGTTAAAACCAGATATAAATACTTGAACAAGGAAGACATTGCTTTGTGCTCTGAGCAACTATCAGGTTTTAGCATATTCTAAATTTTACGTTTTCTTTAGTTCTTGGCAGCTCTCACAGAATACTTGGAATCTAGTTTAGTTATCACCACTCCTTTTTAGCATCATGGGATATCTACTGAGGCTTCTACTCTTCTGTGTCTTAGGAAATATTAATCTTTCCACAAGCATGAGGAGTTTTACCAGGCTTGTTTGATGTTTCTGTCTCTTGATGGTGAGGCCAAGAACATGACAGTACAAGTTCTTGTCAGTCGAGTGCAGGGCATGTAGCTTTTGTGGAGGAAAAGTCAGGCACAACCAGATGTTGCAGTTTGACTTCACACCTTTATTTTTACCAAAGCTCTTCAGCATCACTTTTGGGTGAAGCACTGACAGCTGTTTTATTTAGGCTTATAAAGCTTTCAACTATGTTGGTATTTCAAACATGCTGGCGACTTAGACATCTACCTGAGCTAGGCTCAATGAAATGCTTGTTTTCTCTCTTCCTGAGTTTCACTTATGCTGCTGCTATTTATCCTTAGAGCAAAGATTGTCATCTTCTGAGGTCTTCCACCACCATGTAAAGCGGACTATTACATCATTGTGACTCTGCTTTGCCATTCCTTATCTCCCTGATGCTTTGCAATTGTCTCTTGGCAAGCAATGTAGGAGAGTTGACAAATTTCTGTTCGGAGAGCAATCATATTCAGCAGAAGGCAGGTGAGGAAGTGAATTAACAGTTTCACAGGTTTGGAGGGAATGCCTGGGAATGCCTTTAAACTGTCAATTCATACAGAACTATATCTTAGATAACCTGATCAGAGTCATCGCATTTGTGAAGTAGAACAATCTGGCTGGAACTTTAATACCAGCCTCTTGTGTCTCTTCTCCCTTGAGGGCCGTCACTGCTGGCTTATTGGCACTGCTTTCTGTCTGTCAATGGGTGGTTCATGGACTTTATAGCACTTTGTCCTGTAAAGACAGATGTAGGTGAAGCCCTGTGCAATATGTGCCCAAATCCAAGGGTACTGCTTACGTAGTGTGAACTTCACAAAATATTCTCCTACCATGCAGTGATGTCAAGATCAGCAGATGTTATGATGTTTTTTGTGTGTGGCAGTTGGCAGTAGGACTTCCATCAACAGAGATGGTGTCTGTCCATTTTTTTGTGTGCATTATTTTAGGAACAGAAACCCCCTTCCTTCTGCCTCCAAACTCTATAATAACTAACAGAGCTAAATTGTTTGTTTTGCCCTTTTGTTGTCAGTACATGCTAACAAAGACTGATGGGGACTTGCAGATTTCACAAGGAAGACGTAACTCTTGTGTATACTCATAGGTTCCTTTTAGAAGTGTTTAAGAGACAACCTTGTGTCAGACAAAGTTTTAGAAAAGACATTCCAAGTATCTTGCTTCTCATCTGTGTTAGTTGTTGACAAAGATATTTCTCATATCCCAAGAATTTCCAAGGAAGAGAAAAGCTTGAAAACTCTTGGTGGCTTGGGTTTCTAGAGCTTGTTTTCAAAAGTAATATCTAGCCAAAGCCTTGGCACTGTGTCAGAAGGAAGTAGCTCTGCTATAACATTGCTGACAAAGCTCTGTTGCTTCCAGGGCCCAGGTTAGGATCTATATGAGGCTGCGCTGTGTCCTGACGCATTAGGACCCATCTTTAGTAGCTCAGTAGAGCACAGATCCTGTGGAGCATGGACACACCAGCAGAGGAATGGCACGACACTGGCACCAGCAGTACATTTGGCACTGGTAGGACCTTTTGCTGACAGCATGCTGCAATTCTTTTATGAATCAGTTTGATACCAAAAATAGCTACTAGCTTCTTCGGAGACTATCATGGTACGGGGCTACTTTGATTGCAAAACACTCCAGACAGGGAGTAGGATATGGCTGAAAAGTCAGACTGAGCTAGTAGAAATGAATCTAGGAAAGAAATTAACACTCTATGTAAGTATAATTTGGCTGGCAGAGCTGCATATCCTTTAGGATTTTCTGGTGCCTACAGCTGGAGCTGCAATGTGATTGTATCCCTTGCCAATTTAGCTGAGACAGTTTCACTGTGTGCTTGGCCTAAGTCTCCTGGGTGACACTTCAAACATTTGATCAAGGATCTAGAAAAGGAAATAGAAAGTAAGTAAATGACAAGAAGACAGGAAAGGCTCATGCCTTTCTTACTTAAGAACTAGTGGTACAAACTAGTGGTACAAACTTACTAAACTAGTGGTTTAGTAAGTTTGTACCACTCTTAACTTAAACTAGTGGTACAAACCCACTAAACTAGTGGTTTAGTAAGTTTGTACCACTCTTAACTTAAACTAGTGGTACAAACCCACTAAACTAGTGGTTTAGTAAGTTTGTACCACTCTTAACTTAAACTAGTGGTACAAACCCACTAAACTAGTGGTTTAGTAAGTTTGCACCACTCTTAACTTAAACTAGTGGTACAAACCCAATCTGTTGTCCCTGGACCTCTGTTGCAAAGGAAGTGAACTCAGGACTGGCTGGCAAAGGTGTTAATTCCCCAGCAGCTCCCTGAGGGTGGGCAGGCTGTTCCTTGTGTGTCAGAGTCCCAGGAGGCCATAGGAGTTTTGATTGTTACTGAGAAAGAGGTCAAACGTTTGGCAAGAGACTATAAAGTGAGAGAGCAACTGCTTGCGGCACTATCTGTCGCTCCCTTTCTTCTGCTCCTGTCCTACCTGACAGAGCAACTTGACTTTAAAGCTCAGTTCCAGTTTTGGGGTCATTGTGGCCCCTGTGTAGTAGGTAAATTTAGGTTTTCTCACACTGCTAAGAAGCCCTGAACCAACTGATAGTAAATATACCTTCTGGTTGTGTTGCAAGTGCAAAAACTGAACAGTAAATGGGAAGTTCTTCTTCACTGCTGTTCTTGATGTGCCTATCTTTGGATTAGCAGCAGGAAGCAGCTTCTCTTGTAGAATCATTTTTATGCTGCAGGAAAAGCCATTATAGCCATCTGTTGAGGAAAATTAGCAGTTTGCAATATGTTACATCTGTAAATGGATAAACTCTTTCAAGCATGACATGTGTTTATATACATACTTTGGTGTAATTGAGTGTAACTGAGGAATACAACTTGCTGCTTCATTACCAAGTAACAAGCAATAGGACCCGAGGAAATGGCCTCAAGAGTCACTAGGGGAGGTTTAGATCAGACATTAGGAAAAAATTCTTCACTGAAATGGTTGTCAAGCACTGGAACAGGCTTCCCAGGGAAGTGGTCGTGAAGCACTGGAACAGGCTTCCCAGGGAAGTGGTTGATTCAGCATCCCTGGAGGTATTTAAAAGATGTGTAGATGTGGTGCTTAGAGACATGGTTTAGTGGTAGACTTGGCAGTGCTGGGTTAGTGGCTGGACTCATGATCTTAGGGGTCTTTTCAACCTAAACAATTCTATGGTTCTCTTCTAGCTGATAGCCAGTGGGTTTTTCCAAGGTGGGTAAAAGATAATTGTAATTTCAAATGTATTTTATGTGTGTATAGGTGATAATGCAAGGATTAACATAGTAGACTATAAATCTTTCTTGTTGTTCAGAATTGGCTAATTATTTCAAGAATTGTTTCACCTCACTGAAGGCTCTCAGCTGATAGCAGAATTGTGACTGCTACACCTTGGAGTGCTGGGATTATTTGATTTTGTTCCAGGCTTATCTTTCTTTGAAGTATAGTGAAATATCCAATTATTTAAGATTCTTGGATAAGTGACTGTATAATAAAGCTTCAGTTCTTGTTATGACACCTTTATTTTCCCTCTAATACCTAACTGTGAGAGCTGATTTAAGAAAAGCAGCAACACATATCCTTGGAGTGAATAAACTTCTGTTCCTGTGTTTCATTTGATATATCGCTTAGTACAAGCAGCAAACGAAAATGACAAACCTAAGGAAATTGTAATGGCTTTTAGTGATAAGTAGTCAAATAAATATCACATGCTAGTAGCTTTGAAGTTTTTGATTAGAGAGATTCAGTTGAATTTCTGTGATTTACTAGGCTTACACGTCACTTATATTCACAAACCATGCATGCTTGCATATAATTGGTTGGGTTTTTGTGTGTGTGAAACTCCTCAGTGTGATGTTTGCAGTGGATTCAATGGTCCTGAGCTTTTTCATGTATCGATGCCTAATCCCTGTGCTTACAGCTGCCTGTGCTTCAGGTATTATCTCTACTGTAGTATGCCAGACTCCTGAGACCCAATAGCAAAACCAGTAGGCAAATAATTTGCTTATTTGGCAGCCTGAATTTTACTGGGGCTTCATGTTATTCAGTCCCACTCATAAATCATCGGCTCAGGGCCTCAAGTTATAGGACAGTTTGAACTTTGTTGGCATTTCTTTCTCTTGCTTTTTAAATACATTTTTGACTTCTCTAATGGTGAGAAAGGGCTGTGGAACATCAGTTCTAATGGCTTTGCAAATCAAAATGAGATTAAGAATGAAGCTACTTTCATTAATGTTTTCTGAGTTAAAATATGTCATTTTTATGAGCAACACTGGGACTATTTAATGTTTTTGCTTGACATTATTGAGCTGCAAGTGAAGGATTTAGACAGGAATATTTAAGGAAATAAAACTGTGGATAATAAGACAATTACTGTGTGTCAGCACATAGATGCATCAATCTGTTTTCTTTCTGGCCTCTACACTGTTCCAAATAAAATACATTCTGTTATTAAGACACCACACTGTCTTAGAAGATGTCATTTTATAAACAGGACAAAATACACACCCTCTGTAACCAGCCTGTAAGCCAACCTTGTTGTGGGAGAGGCAGACTCCTTGTGACTGGTACAAATCCACTGAATGCAAATAAAACAGACTTTGGTTAATTCTGGGGGAAAAAATCTCTGCTGCTTTTCCAGTAGTAAATGTTGATACTGCTTTCTAGTAGGGGAGTTGTCTCCATTTATCTCTAGGAAGGTTATTGTGATCTTGTGTTTGTTCGACCTCCTGTCTTTCTCCTGTATATTACAGTGTTGTAAGCAGGAAGACACTGGGAACTCTGCGAAGTAAGATGTGACTAATGGCATTAGCTACATACTAAAGGAGCAAGGGAGAATCTTAGATTTGCACTTCTAGTAGAGGATAATAGAATATATGTATTTTAGTGACTGACTCTTACAGGTGTTTTGCATTGCATCGAGTCTGACTTCAGTGGGGTCCACTCAGAGCATCCAGAACTGGCCACTGCTTCAGTTATCATGGGGGTTTCCCCTCTCTTAACTGGAATGGGGTTATTTGCACAGGGATAGCACACTTTTTACAGTGTTTTGTCATACATTAGATGTCTCAATTTCTTTCTAGTGACTTTCCCTTCTCCCCTTATAATTGAAACAGCTGGTTCAATGGTAATGAGTCCCTTTGAGCTGTCAGTGTGTGTATATTTCCATTTACACTGCTGGCACTTTGTTCTGAACCTTCTCCCCTTCTGTCCAAATAGATTACTTGCATTATCTGATCTGTCTTATTGTTCACAATAGCACTGCTGTGGATTCTCCAGATCCTCCTTCCGTACTGAGTTTGTTGCTCATTTTGCAAAGGCCTTTATCAAACTTTGGTAGGTGTAACTTTAAATAAATCCTCGTTAATTTTTGTATGAGCCAGAGAATCAAAGGGAAGAAGGAAAAATTGTATTTTTAATTGCACAAAGTGTCCTGTGGAGTGGTCTAGCTAACCTGTTGACTTCCTCTTACACAATAATTCATATTCAAATTAATTTTGGCAACTGGCGTTTTGTCTGTTTTATCTATGATCATTTAAACTTCTTTATAATACAGTGAATGTTGACCAGAATAATTTTTAATGCCAATAGAAAAAGAGTCTTGTGCAGTGATATGGCTGATAATCAGGAGTCTGGGAGTGTGGTCAAAGATAAGCAATCGAATGACTACGTTTTAAGATTGCACTTATTGTTCATGAGAAGTAAGTTTCCAGAGATGCACAGAGACAGGCCAAGGCAATGGCCACAGCAGCAAAAAAGATTAGACAAAATAAGGAAAAAACCAGTTCATGGTGAGGTCGATCAAACAGTGTAACAGAGGTTACAGAAGACCCTTTGCTATGAAAATGTTACCGTGAAAAAGATGTTGCTTCACAGAGGAAATGAGGGCAATAAACAATATCTTCGGTGGCCGATCACTGGTTTCCAATCACTGACCTACATTTTTTAATAAAGATAGGTCTGCTTTCTGTCTGGCCTATCTGCTATCAC
Source organism: Pseudopipra pipra (assembly GCF_036250125.1). Lineage (NCBI taxonomy): Eukaryota > Metazoa > Chordata > Aves > Passeriformes > Pipridae > Pseudopipra > Pseudopipra pipra. The sequence continues at coordinate 111,721,442 of NC_087549.1, forward strand.
TCTGGGCTCTCTGTTCAGACCTTGGCAAGCCATGTATCTTAGTGAGCTCCCAGTTAAGCACCTGGAATATTAATTTAATGAACTTGCTGTATCAGGACCTCCTGATGAATTCCCATCTTTCCTCATTTGCAGAAAGCTTGTTTACCAGCCACACAGCTGAATGAGAAGGAATGGGCTTGCTTTTCACAACCAAGGAAGCCTTGATGCCAAAAATTGGTAGAGTAATTCCTTGAGACTGGGAATTACCAATCACATAAAGTTTCTTAAAGTAAAATAATTGCTCACCTCATTTAGTATCATTCTTTGAAGGGGTCCATGGCCTACATTCTGCTAGAGCCAAAAAAGTAATTAAACAGAGGAACGTTTTAAAACTCTTTTGCCTGAACACCCAACATAATTTCAGCCTTTTCTGTAAATCTCACTCTTACTGTATTTTTCATAACTTCATCTTGTATCATAATGGGAGACAGAATAGAAGCATATAAAATCTTCAGGGCCTGAGAAATGCACATTTGAAGCCAATTAATAAGGTTAGTGGAGTTTGGGTCAGGCCCCAAAAGGCAGTTCTAAGGCACTTGAATCCTCTGTGCCTGATGATTCTTTTTCATTATTGTGTTGCCAAATGATGAAATACAATGGGACAAAACAGGATTGCTTGGGGCACTATATTACTCAGCTGCCTACTTTGTTGAAATCAGTGGGTTATTTTCTCACTGACTTCTGTGGATCTCAGATCAGACCCTATAAAAACTTCAGTATGCTTTCAAAATGTCCTGTTATTTAATCAGATTCTGTTTGTCACTTAAAGCTAGTGATTTCACGTAAAAATGAACATGACTATTTAGATTTTGATTTTGAGTTGTAACTTAAATCAAGAATGTAGAACAGAACTAGAGGAAGCCATTTTCCTAGGGCTACAAGGATCACAATTCTTAATAACACAGAAAAGTAGTTTTCCATCTCTTTTAAGCAGTGGAACACTAATTGTTTTCCAGCAGAAGCTGGTAGTCTGAGTTTTATGAATTTTAAGGTGCTAACTGTAGATTTGGGGTTTGTATTTACTTTTATTAGACTTTAAACCTTGAAGAAACTGTTGGTACAAAACTTTCTGTCTAGAGAGTTGTGCTGCTCATGTGTTTTTAACGCTAAATGTCTATCCCATATATAATTCATAGGTATAAATAAGTAGGGAGCAGCTAGAGCCACAACATCCAGTGCTTTTAGGCCTGCCCTCTTTTGGAGGCACTTATTCACAGCTCTTATTTCATGTAATGCTACATTAGTATTTCCCACTGCATACACATACTATGAACATAATTTACTTTTCCAGGAGCAGACTCTTGCTGTTTACTTTTGCAGAAGCAGGCAGATGCTATTGGCTCATTTTCATTTCATGACCAGCGTGCCAGTAAAACAAATGATTCAGACGCAGCTCTCAATATACGGCGACGGGAAACCTTCTAACCCAGAATTCATTTGCTTGTACTTTGGCCTGGAGTTCTGGTTTCTAAATAACAAGACCTTTTCCTAAATGCAGAGCACACTGGTTACTGCTTTTAATCTCAGCATCTTTCTCATTTGCTGCTCACTTACTACCTAAACTGAAGGTGAAGCTGAGTGTGCATGTTTCCCTGACTCTTAGCAAGGTGCTGTAGAGAAGCAATGTCTTCATTCTTCACCCAGGCATCTTGCAGAAAAGCTTTTTGGACACTGTGTTTGTAGGAGAGCAAAATTACAGGGTAGGCAGAGGAGAAAACTTGAAATCTGAATTCAGGTAGCATCTTAGATTTATTTCATGGTGAATCTAAGGAGCCTGGTTATTAGTTTGCTGTGAGGTTCTCTAAAGCCCTGTGTGGATCACCATTTTGTAACAAGGTGGATTTGATTGTGTGATCTGAATTTAAGTCTTTTAGATCTTGGAGAGAGGCGTGTACTGTTTGTACTTCGCATCATGGAGATCCTTACTTTTGTAGTCACTACATGACTGAACATTTTAAGCCATTCAGTCCCCCTGAATGGAAAATCCGCCTGTCAAATGTGTAATACTGATTTTCAGTGTAACCCAATCATATAGGCAGGCATGATCTTCTGGATTTGTGTGCCGTTGCTTTTAATGAGATACCTACAAATGAGAGACTTTTGTAGACTTTGTACAAGAACTGTTGAGCTCATCTCTGTCTTGTAATTTTCTGCATGATTTTGGAGCCAAGGGATTGAAATCACTGAATAGTACTCAGCAACATATCACAATCTGTACACTAAAAGATTATACTTTGATTGTTTTCTCCTTAATCACAGAGTAGCAGGGGTTGAAAAGGACCTCTGCAGGTCATCTGTTCTAAGCCTCTGCTTAAAGGAGGTTGCTCAGGGCCGTGTCCAGACAAGTTTTGGATATTTTTAAGTATGGATACTCCACAAGTTCTGTGAGAAGCTTGTTGGTGTTCAACCAGCCTTACAGTAAAAAGTTTTCTTCTCCTTAATCAGAATTTCCTGTATTTCAGTTTATGCCGATTGCTTCTTGTCCTGTCACTGGACACCATGGAGAAGAATTTGGCTATATATTCTTTATTTCCCACCTCATCAGGAATTTCACACCAATGAACAATGAATCTCTTTAAAAATAACCTTGTACATGGTTTACTTTCAGCACGGTGCACTTCAAGACTTTTTTTTCCAGTTAGTACTGCCTTCTTCCTCACTGTTTCACCATGGGGAGGTGAAACCAGAAGGCCTGGTTTTGCTTCCCCGTTCCATCCGGTCTACCACTGTTTAGTAAGTTTGTGTGGGAAGCCCTGTTTTCCTCTTTTCCAGAGGAAATGAAAGAGAACATGTGCAGCAACAAACTGAAAATTTTAGTAGTGTATGACCAGTTTACTTACTTTTCTACATATGCTTTTGCTTTCCTCTCACGGATACAGCTCTTTATCAGTGAATATTGAAGCCTCGTGGACCTTGAAGGAATAATAAGGTTCTAATGAACTGAAAAAGGAAAAGTTTGTAGCAAAGAAAAATTAGCATTTTTTTCCTTCATCAACAATGTACGTAGTTAATTGACAAAAAACTTCTTACGCAATCTAACTTCTCTATGTTTGTACAAAATAATACCTTTTTTAGCTATTTTTGGTAGGCTCAAAATCTATTTTCCAGGCCCCTAGCTCCCTGGTAACGTGACATCAATACAACAGCCCAAGCTGGTGATTATATTAAAAGAAGAATATAATGAGACAGAAGATGTGGCTTGATCTTTTCCATTGATAAATTTAGAACTTGTAAAAGCTGAAGTAATAGTTGTAGTGATAAAAAGAAATATAATTTTATACTTGCTCACTGTTCTAAAACACAGTGTATAATTATTGTAGGAGGAAGAAAAATACACCTCTCCCCCTCACTCTGCTACTTTTTCCTCTTCTCTTGTGTTGAAATCATCCAGTTTAATTAAATCACCAACCTATTTTTGCACAAAGGATGACATTTTATTAATGATGTATGATGTGCATTAGACAGAATTAACCCAATTTTCAAATGGATTTCAATTTGGAAAGGGCAACATGTAAAAATGTCTCGTAAATGTGTGGGATGATCTTGTTGAGCAGCTTTCTGAAGGAGATGGGATTATAAAATGATGAATAATTAGAAAACAGTCTTTCCCCCCACCTCAGTTCCTAGCAGTGTTTTTGTAATCCTAGTTGATGGAAACTTAGTCTCCTGACATCATATATCTGGGATATATTAGGAGTAGAATGGAAAAAAAAAAAGACTGTGATGATTGCTAGCAAGATACATATAAATACATACATATTTATAAATACATATAATCTTCTCTGTAATTTTTAGCTAAATAGTAGCCTTCAGTGGATTTGTCACAATATCACCACCTTAATGTGTTCTTTTTTTGAAAAAAAAAGGCAACAAAAAGAAGCAAACCAGTCTTCCAAACATAGTTTTGAATCATCACTTTTGGTAGCGCTTTTTCCAATCACTTCTTTGAGGTATCAGATTTCAGGTCCCTCTTTGAATGCAGGTGATTGCTTCTCGATTTGTGATTGTATCAGAGTAGTTCCAATTAAGCTAGAGCTCAATTCCCTCTGCTTGCTGTTGCTCTCAAGCTAGAGCTACGATCTTGCCATTACTGTCGTGAATTGACCCAGCACAAAATGTTGTTCCCTACTCTATAAAAGACTTTGAGATTTGAGCCATGCTGGTTTATCTTCAGTGTCAGGACTCTTAGCTAAAAATAGAAGATAAACCAAACTACTCTATAAGAATACATCGTGTAGAACTTGAGATTGCTCTTAGGGCTTTATAATGTAGCATAATATCATTACCTTTTCTATATTTTGTTTAGTTTTGCCTTTTTTCTTAGTCATGTTTCTTTCCTAACACTGAATCCAAGGTACAGTAGTTCAGATGATAATATTTCCAAGTAATTGGGAAGAGCTGAAGTAGACTATTTGTTGATCTTAGGATGTCAGGCACTATGGTTGTGGTGTTGCTCACATTTCAAGCCTATTTTACCATAAGGAAATATGCATATAGGGCCTGAGCTCAAGAGGGGGGTTAGAGTCCATCCACACTCACTTCACTTACAAACATATCAAACCCAGCAGGCTGGGATATTCACAGGAGATAAATGGTCCTACAGTAAGCTGTTGTGTAGATTTGAATTGGAAGAATTGTAAATTGTTAATGAACTTTTTTCTCATCTGCAAGGGGAGGAGATCATCTGCCTCATCATCAGACTTACATTCCTGAAGTTTATCTGTGTGTATTAGAGGTCCACACTGTATTGCCAACTTCTCTTATTCTGAATTGCCTTTATAATTCACAGGAAAACTGTACAGGTGTGGGTTTGTGGGTTTATTTTTAGTTTCATGGTGATAGGAAAAGAAAACTTCACTTTCATTTCCATATCTCCAAAATTTAACTTTTGTCGAAACAGTTCTCAAAAATCATTAGCATCTGAGAACAGAACGTTGTGGAAGAGATAGTGAAAAGATTTGAAACAGACCACAAAATTATCTTGTTAATGAACTGGCAAGACAAATCTGCCCTCTAGAAGTGTGAGATTAATTTTTCGCAGCTCTTACGTACAGGGTAAGGTGGTGAAGGCACTAATCCTTGTATTTGGAGAAAAATTTTTGGCTGTGAAGTTCCAAACAAATTAGTGAATTATAGCGTTCCCATATTCTTCTTTATTGATGCAATAATAATCATATAGTGATTTTTGCTAAGCTTTACGTTCAAATGTTTTTGTTACTTCTGTTGAGAGCAAAAGCTTGAGCTATAAGGTTGTTGGTGGTGTTCATAATGACATAAGGGCCAGAGGTCCCCACCATTCCAGCTGCCTGTGTTCATGTAACTGTGATTCCTGACCCAAAAGAGCAGACACTGTATAACAACAAGATTTGCCAGCGCAAGTATCCTGCCCTTATGCTTGGAACATCAATCTTGACTACTTGCCTAGGAATGGAGGGAGGTAATCTTCTGCAGTAAGCTTGGAAATAGTGAAATATATTTTGGAATTTAAGATTGATATGAAAGGAGCCTTCTATGGCATTTACACCAAAAGTTTCTGTAAGAAGTACATACATTTTGGATGGAATACTGATAAATAAAAGCAGATTGAGGGAGCGTTGAACAAATTTAATTTAGCCCTCTTAAGGTGTTATCAGGAGAAATTTGGAATTACCATCCTGTCTATCTATCCTTTGGCCTGGGGAAGCGCAGCTCTGTGACCAGGAACAGAGCTGGAAGTCAAGATCACAGTTTTGAACTTGATTTATTTATAAACATATGAGACAATTATTTCTCTATAGTTATTATTTTGATTTTAATTTTTCCCCCTCTTGCTCTGGATCTCATTCACAGTTATTGTCTAGCAGAACTTTGCGTTGGCCTCTGGAAGGGAGGGAAGGGCTGTACTGCTTGTGCACCGTTCTCAATAGACCTTTTCTCTCTTTCAGAACAAGGAATGAAGAAAATGAGCAACATCTATGAATCAGCAGCCAATACCCTGGGAATTTTTAACAGCCCATGCCTGACTAAAGTGGAATTGCGAGTTGCATGCAAAGGCATATCAGACAGGGATGCCCTCTCAAAACCAGATCCTTGTGTCATCCTTAAAATGCAGTCGCACGGCCAGTGGTTTGAGGTGAGTGTTTAATAGAATAAAAATTATTCTTCTGACACTTTATGATGGCATAGACAAACTGAGGCAAATTTCAAACAGCAAGAACAACGAAGAGAAAAAGTAGTTTGAAGCCTGTGGCATAATCTTGTAAGAGTGAAGGGAGATTTTCCATTAACCCTGACGCACTTTGAATCAAAAACTTTGAACTTCTCTTTGGAGTCTAGATTAAAAATCAAGATGATTAAAGAGTGAAGCATCATAAAACTTTCCCCTTTAGGCCTCATGTTTCATAAAAGCTTTATAATAACAGGGATAATGACTATCAGGCATTACAACAGCAAGAAGAAAAATGCCATGGAAGAGAGGAATATTCATTACTAGTTGGCAAGGAATCCGGTGAAAGAGCAGCTTGATTTGCAAATTTTAAGCATTACAATTGGATTCATAGTTGAAGTTAGTAAAACTAATGTGTTTGCTGGATCAATTTGCCTTGTATTGCAGTTTGCATGTTTGATTAAAATCCTGCTTCATGTTACTTTACCTAATCTTGGAAATCATTTCATTGATAGCTGGAAATAGGATGTCTTAGGGAAGTTCAAATTGTAAATAAAGAACATTAGAATGAAATGTAATATTTTTAATGACATCGTGTTGGTTATTTTATTTCAAAGTTATACTTCAGTGTTTGTGGTTTAACAAGCTGAAAGGTGACTTTAAAAAGAAAATAGAAGTACATAAGAGAAAATTAGGAATGTATTAAATCCAGTTAATTTTGCGTGCATATTCATCTGTCTCCTTTCAAGAGTTTCAGCATTCAGCATAAGATTGCGTTATATATGAAAAGGTAAAAATAATAACTCTGAGCATAAGCAGAAAGCAAAATCCTAAATTCAAGGGTCTTTTAATTCAGCATTTTCAGCCAAATTTGTCAGACTTTGGGGATTTTGTTCCATTTATTCCAATTGTCTGGTTTTGACCTAGGGACCTCTGAAATTTTTCCAGACCAGTTGGCACCAGCATAGCAAAATTAAGGTTTTTTTGATGGTATTCTTCTTCTTTTCATAGTTTTCTCTTGTGGAACCATTAGAAATGTCCCTGGTAGAAAACCAGATTAGAAATAGATATAAAACTCTCACGATTGTCTTAGTGCTACAAAATCAGTGTGTCCATTTAATTAAAATTTAAGGTGATACAACAGCCTGAAGAAAGTAATTTTAACTAGCTATGTAGAAAGAAGCATATAGCTGCACTTTGAGTAATCACATAAATACTAGAACCAAGCAGTGTATTAAAGGTCAAAATAAGTGAAATGTCCTGTTTGGAAAGGGTAGAATGAAAACTTTTCCAGTATTTCACTTCTCTGAATAACTGAGTGCGTTTCACATACAGTTTGTCTCTGGCCAGTTATAAGTGGGGTAAGTAGATTAAATTATATATTCTGATGTTGTAACAGAGATTCCCTTTATTTGATGTGGTTTTAATTTGGAAAGTTATTCTCTGAATTGAGTAATTCTTGCAGAACAGATCTGCCCACTGATATGATTCCCATCTTATGTCAGTTTCTCTGACTGTCTAATGGGAGTCCAGGGCATTCATTTTAGTATGAATAAAAAGGTTTTATTAGTTCACGTTCCTATCAGTGCTGTGGAGTGAATACAGCTCTGACATAATGAGTCTTTTCTGGCCAGCACATTCTCAACAGAATTTTTAATTAAGTTGCAATTGCTGAGCTAAATTGAGCAGAGTCACTCAGGTATAGATGAAGATATAATTTGGTTGGAAGAATGTTCTGCTGATGGGAATCAATGATCCAGCAAGACCTGAGAAGGCAGAAAAATTAATAATTAAAAAAGAATAAATCTAGTTTCCAGTGAAGTGAGTATATTCAATATAGAAATCACTAAATGGCAACCCAAACAGGAACAGAACTGAGGAGTTTTGTATATATGGATTTAATGCCTTCCTGAAATTGTCTTGAATTTCCAGACACCTTAAACCTCTTGTAGGTTGGACATCTCCAAACAGACTGTAGCAAGATACAGTATTACTGAAACATGCATATTGATCACATGCTCTAGTTGTTAGGAGGTTCTATCAACATGGAGTAGCTGGGTTGAAGGTGTCTAAATAGAGGTTATGGTCTTGCATATAAGTGCTTTTGAAATCTGAAAAGTACTGAGGACAGGCTGCACAGCTGCTATTAGGCCAGATGCAGCTGAAGTTTGTGGGGTTGGGCTGATGGAATTGCATTGTGCATGCAATTAGAGACACTAGGATGTGAGGGATTTACTCTACAGACACAGATAATCCTCGAAAGTGAGGAATTTTTGCACATTTATCTCTTGGAAGATTTTGATAAAACATGTCATCCCGTTGCTGAGGAGATTTCTTTTTCAGTTCTGCAGTACTGTGTATGCATATGTGTATGTTTGTGTAAATTGTGCCACCTGCACATGTAAATATAGAATGAAAATGTGTTGATGCTCTTGTAGAGTGGGTAGATGCAGTTTCTAGAGATTGGAAATGTCATATAATTATTTGTTTTTTAATTGTGGTTTTTCTGTTTTGTTTAGTCTTGGGCTTTTTTTGTTTGGTTTGTTTTATTTTTTCTTCTTTCAGACACAGAATTGGTGAGGTTAGAAGGGACCTCAAGAGGTCACATAGTCCATCCCCTGCTGCTTAAGTGGGGACACCTACATCCAGTTGCCCAGGACAGTGTCAGACAGTTTTTGAATATATCTGAGGAGGGTGACTCTGCATAATCCCTGGGCACCCTGTGCCAGTGCTTGGTTGTTGTCACAAGTTCCTAATGTTCCTGTGTTTCAGTTAGAGGCCATTGCCTCTGGTTCTGTCACTAGCCACCAGTGAAGAGAAGCCTGGCTCTGTCGTCTTTAGACTCTCCCTTCAGGTATTACGTACGTTGGTGAGATGCCCCTGAGTGCTCCAGGTGTGTCATCTACAAACTTGCTGAAGGCACAGTCTGCCCCATCATCCAGCTCACTAATGAAGGTGTTAAACAGGACTGGATCCAGTATTGACCCCTGTGGTCCACTTCTTGTCCAACTGGACTTTACATCACTGATAACCAACCTCTGGGTCCAACTGTTCAACTGGTTTTCAGTCCACCTCACTGTCTGCTCATCCCTCCCCTACATCAGCAGTTCCTCCATGAAGATCTTATGGGAGGCAGTGTCAAAGGCCTTACTGGAGTCCAGGTAGACAATATCCACTGCCCTTCCCTCATTTACCAGGCCAGTCACTTCGTCCTAGAAGTCCATTCTGACTACTCATGATGATTTTCTTATCCTTAATGTGCCTGGTAATGGTTTCCAGGATTAATTGCTGTATCAACTTCCTAGGAATCAAGGTGAGATTGACATGCCTGTAGTTCCCTGGATGAGCAGATGATTGACACGTTATTCCTCAGATGTGAAACCACTAGGAACACGAGCAGGACATGGACAAGTACTCAAAGAATCCTGGGGGTTGTCCCCAGTTCTGGGACAGATATGCTTTCTGTTTTTCTCTTCCTGTCTGGGTAAATGTCTCCCCACAAACAAACCTGCACATGCACAAACGTGCACACATACCTTCCCGTCACATTTCTCTGTATATGAATGTTGATGCCGTCTGAAAAGCACTATCTCCACCAATCTAAAATGGAAATAATATGTTGTGTCTCCCAGGAAAATCAGCAGTTTACTCTTTCTCTCGCATGAAGTTTGTATTTTTAGCCTGATGTGACAGGGTGTGATACAGAACAATTTAAGATTATGCTATCTGTATTACTACCCAGGGCTGAATTTTAGCTCTTCTGGCCTTAATTTTAGGCAGGTACACACTTGCAGAGAGGCCAAATGTTGTACTTAAACTGTTTAAGATAATAATTCAATGGCTGTTTTTCCATATTGATTTGAATGTGTTCAAGGAGTTTAATTACTGTAATAAGCTTCAAATGGTGAATGACTGAGGTACGTGATGATAAATTCCTTTGCTCCAATGATTATTTTACCCACCTGCAGCGTGGATGTCCATGTGTAATAAATATTAATTGTGTATAGCATTGGAGTCTTCAGCCAAGATGTGCTAGCACTGACATTCTCATTAACTCCTTATTCCTAAGAAAGTAGCTTGGACCTGTGCACAGGTTGTTATCTGCATATGGCAAGTACCTGTAATACATGTTATTTTGAAAGCTGAGTAAGTTGCTGAGCTGTGTCTGATCATACAAGATTTACAAGAAATTGGGAGGTGTCATATATCCTCACGTAGCAGATGGAACATGATGTCTGTAGCTATGAAAAGCAAAGTAGCCAGGTTTGGAAATCTGGGAGGGCTTCCTGTAGTTGTACTCTTATGGCTTTTAGCAGGAAAATTTGAGGACATAGAGTATCTGCTGCCTTGTGGATTTGAACAGCCAGCTGGAGTTTTTGCTTTTTATTTATTTTTCCTAAGTTTTTATTAAACTTGAAGTAACTGCAGAGCAAATAAAGCAGTGCCCAAAGACAACATGCACTTGCGAAAATTCATATTGATGAAATTGGGTGGAATTGTTTGGATGGATAAGTTTGGTCACTGAGTTTTTTGTTAAAATGTTGTCTGAAGTCACAAATTTGGTTGAACTCAATGAGCTTTGATAAAAATGTGTAGGGCAAAATCATTACTTTTAATTTTGATATTTTTAAAATAAAAGTTATTCACTTATTGTTTAGCATGACATTTCAAGGATTAGCTTGGCAAAATTAAACTAACAAAACTGAATTTTCCAGCTTGTTTTTTCTTTTTTTTTTTTTCTTTGAGTATTAACCTGCATCCACACAGACCCTCATGCAAACAGATGGTAGAGACCAGAGAGCTTGGAAATGCATTGAACTAGTTAAAGTATAGAATAGCAGCAGAGCCTAATAAACAGGCTACATGGGAATCAAGGTATAGGAAGGACATAGTGTTGCTCTTCATCTGTCTTTGCTTTTCCACTTAATCCTGCTCTCTCTTTTGTTTCATTTCTGAATTTCCTTCCTTTCTCTGCCTCTTCACCTGCCTCAGGTCCCGATTTCCATTCCCAGCACCTGCTGCCTCGCTTTGCTCCTCTCTATATTGGATAGTGGAGGAGATTCCCTGCCCCTTCCTAGCATGAGGGAAGGATCTGAAGATGAGACCTTGAGGCAAACTTCAGCTACTTGTTTCCATAGATACCCAGAAGTATCTTTCATGTTATCCATCTGTGGCTGTTACAGCCCACTGCAGAAGCCAATAAGCCATGAAATAGGGGAGTCTGTGGGATGATATATTCCATGACTCTACCAAACTGTCCCAAAATAACCACAAAATTACTGTGAAGAGGGGGAAAACAACCTATATATAAATAAATGCAAATAAATACATCCTTTTTAGTTCATGGAGATGAACAGAGTAATAGATGAAGCATTTGGATAGAACTGGAAGTTTTAATGATCAGAAACAAGAACTACCATCAGCAGCCATAGAGAATGAGGTTTGAGGCCTGACTAACCCCGTCTTGCATCTGGTTGCTGGCTGGTGGCAATGAATAAATGTGAGATCAGAGAAATATAAAAGGGTCTTTCCAGCTTGCTCTGCCATCCCTCAGTGATCTGCAGCTCAGGGAGTTCTTAAACGCAAATTTGTGCGTTTGTAATTAAAAAAAAAATGTTGGTAGAATAACTTCTGTAGCTTAGTTCAAAAAAATTTTGAAGTTTTTGTATTTAAAAAATAACTTTCAGGCTATCCTGGGACATAAAGGTTCTGCAGCTTAAGTGGTGGTTGAATAAAGTAATATTACTTGTATTTCTTGAACTTGCCACTTGCTGATTAATCTCAAGTTTCTTGTTCATGTGTTAGAGGAGACATGTTCATTTGAAAATCCTTGTTCATTTTCTCAATGCCATTTGGGATTTTATTCTTCTGATTTTTTTGTCACTGTATAAAAAGGCAACAACTATGTCCTAGCAGCATATCTAAGCCATCAAGGAACATGGATTGGTTTGGATTGTTATTTGACCCATCTTTATTTCAGAGTATTTTAGAGATGCAGTGCCAGATGCTATTGTTGCACTTCCATAGAGATTTTTAGGCAGTGATTTGGGATTTGTTTTCTGCTTTAAAGAACTGTAAGGCTTCACAGTGGGCTGGTTTATGGAGTGTTTGGTGGGGTTTGGATTTTATTTTTTTAAAATTAGTAAAATTAAGAATTTTTAAAAAGTAATACTCTAGTTAATGCTAGATCAGATTCTAGATACTATTTTTCTGATTTCACTCTAAGATTTCAATTTGGTGAACAAGCATCTTGTATTAAATTAATTGTAAGTAATGATGTAACAGTAAGATGAACATACCATCTTAGGAAGATCTTTCTCTGACAAAGAAAGAAAATTAAAAATTTCTGATGAGATGTTTTATATTAGATTATGCACAATTTGGTGGCAAGGGAGTGCTTTCACTCAATAGAGGTTATGAAATTAGTTCTTCTTGTTTTGAAAAGCTTCTGATTCATTTGCAAATTTGGGAGTTTTTCTCTTCTGGATGTAGAAGGGGGCTGATAACTGGAAATGCTGCCTGCATGTTCTCTGGCCAAAGCTTAGGTCAAAGTCTTTAATGATATACTAGAGTGAGTGTAAATACCTTTGGATTCAGGCAGGTTGTGGTTGATGAAAGGCAATGGGGAAGAACTGAATCTTTAATTGAAATCAAGACCTTCATCGGAAAAGAAAGGCAACAGAATTCTTTCTAATTAAGCCACAATGTGGTCAAGGTTCTACCTTTGCTGACTTGGAGCTGGCAGTTGAGTTGATTGTCCCCTACTGCCCAGATCACTCAAGTCTTCAGAGCACTTGGTCCTGTACACAGATCTATGCCCTGTACACCTTGCAGGTGATGATCTGTTAGTGCAGGCGTTGATTACTGACCTTTGGACCTAAGAAGAAATGGGAGCAGTCCTGCTGAATCATTTCCCAAGTAATATTCCTAAAATATGATGTTTGAGAGCTTTTCAGGTGCCGTTAGACCCTTGCATCAAACTGAAAGCTGTGATTATGTTTACACCACACAATGTGCCTGTGTATATGCCTTTATGGTTTATTTCATCCTCATAATACAATATAGTATTTTTCTTTCTCCTTTTTCCTCAAGTCTAGGTTGATGCTAATGAGTGTTTCTTTGCTTACTTGGTAACCTCTGTTGCTGCCAAGATTTGCTTTTAGCTTCTGCTTTCTCTTCCTGGTACATTTCCTTGAAGTATTTCTGTGTGGTGTAACTGTCAAAGAGAACTCATGTTTTTCAAGCACCATTGGAAATCTGTGGGGTCAGGCTGCAGGCTAATTGAATATTTTATCTTGGTCTGTTCTTGGCCTGAATTCATGTAATTGGATATCTTACTTTCCAAGAGTTAATATTTTGGAGGCAGCTTCCAAGGGTTTGTCTGTTGAAGACCTTCTGTCATTAACTCTTTCAGGAAAAAGAAAAGTTCTCCACATGAAGAGAATCTCCTATGAAGTTTTTCTCTGTATCCTACAGAGCATCTTTCATAGTATTCTGTCCAGCCCCTAATACACTGAGTACATTTTTACAAATATGTATGCATAAACTCAAAATCTGGAATTACATTTTATATTAACCTTCTTGTTAAAAACAAAGAGAGCTCTCTTCCCTTCCCAGGTCTTTTCCAACTACTTATTCAAAGTCAGAAGTCTGAAAACTAAGGACTGTAAATTTTTTGTGTTGGCAAATATTTGATTAGAAGCTGGTACTAGGAACTTCTTCCTCCTGTGCCTAGTTCAGAAATATGAACATCATTAGGTTTTGATGAGACTTTTCTTTGTACACCCCAGGTAGTAGTAAAAATTTATTTTAAATTCATTTTATGATAACTCTTTCTTGCTCTTCTCTTCTCCATCATGGCTGGGGTTTTTTGAGCCTCCTTCTTGCCTCAGCATTTAAAGATAGCCACAGCGCTTTGTTTTCTGTCTTTTTAAATCAGCAATCTTTAAACTTGAACTCATTTGAATGAGACAGATTGTCTCAACTGAAGACAAATACTGTCATGTTGAGTCAATATATATGAAATATCATATTATTCCACTAGTTCAAACACTATTTTCTGCCTCTGTAGTGCAGTTAGTGAAACGTAATGCACATGCAAAGGAAAGAAAGTAGAAATCTGTTTTCTTACTGAGAGTGGTGATATTTGGGCTGACTGCTTTCTCTCTATCAGAGCTGGAGGCTGACTTCTCTATCTGTCCAACTAAATCTCTTCATATCTGTTGTCTTCAAGTCATGGGAGAGTGAAGAAGTTTTTTTCTCATAGTTTACATAAATGAATAAAACCGAGTGTACTCCTGGGAAGTCAGGAGGGAGCACTTAGATGTGAGAGGTGGTCAAAGCTACATGGTCTCTTCCTGATCCTGTGACCTGGAACAGGAAGATCTACTGTTGGGGCCAGCTTCCAGGAGCCTTCTGCCTGGTAAATAAGCCACTGGGAGAGCCATGGAAATGAAGGAATCAAAAGATTTGTGGGATCACATAGTCATTTTTCTATGTTAGGAAAAATGCTTAAAAATTGGTTCAATACTGTATTAGCTTAGATGAAAATCTGAATGACCTATACCTGTTTACATCATATTTCAGCATCCAGTGGATCAGGGATTGTGGAAATGATTGAGGAACTCTGTTCCTTTCCTGTGAACAATTTCTGTACAACCACACTCCATCAGCCATCTTCGATTAGTGCATGTCTGTGTTTGCAAGTAGCACTATACACCATTTGTACCTGTGAAGGAGGGGACTGGGATGGTTGCTCAGTTGTCAAATTTCTCTCTGGCTTTGCAAACATTTTGTAGTGTTGCTGGTAGAAACATCTTGAATGATTTACAGCTACCTGAAAACTTTGCCTGTCTTAACTGTTGAATAATTTGATTGCAGACATGAAATACTGAGAAAAAACTGAGATGAGTTTTTGTCTATTCTTTTATTTATGACATTTGGTCAAAATACTATTGCTGACAAAATATTTTACTTTTTAACAATAAAACCTTTTTTTTTCCCCTCAGAAACAGACCAGCTGTATTAATTCCTCCCCGCCCCCCAAATATCTAGTTCTAGATATTTCTTTGTTGTTATTTCACTTTCATCAGTATTTCTAATCATCCTAAGACATTCTTGCAAATACGGCCCTTAGCCATACTGTTTATTTGATAGTTCTCAATTCATGCTTCATTAACTTTTCACAACTTTTTCTCTGGATTACTTTCTATGAAATCCATGACTCTTAAACAGTGTTCTCAGTCATGTATATACACACACAGTCTGTATGTATATATACAATTAAATAAGATTTCTGTAATATTTACATTTTTAACCAGGTCAAGCCGTGTAGTTTTGTTGTATGAGTAGGGTAAGATAAAAAAAAGAAGAAAGAAGAGACCATTAAAAATGTTTTCGAAATTACCTAAGGAGGATATCAGGACAAGGAAGGCTTTACAGTGTTCTCACTCCTTCTTAAGCCTGAATAACTGACTTGTTAATCTGTCACAATTTATGTGTTTATAGAATAGACAAGAAGTTGTCTGTCACAGTCTGTAAGACTGAATATGGATGTATGAATATGGTGGAAATCCTTTAGCTATGGCTCCCTTGCAGGTCAAGATAAAAGAATTGATGGCCATGAAGGATGAGTTGAAGAAAGAGCTTGAGTTCTCTACATCTCACCTTTTCACTCAGGAAGATTGTAAAATAAAAGCTGGTGTGTGTTTTCTCATGCAATACTGTACTAGGTTTTTGCAGATATAGATCCTCAGAAGGGCTTTTTCAGAGGCATTCACTAACTAAAGGAAACCATAGAGATGATAAAAATATGTGAAATAATTAGAGAAATTCTGCTGCTACTTAAAAAAAAAAAAGGTTTGGTTCCTGATGAAGCAGTAGCACCGAATACCAGTAGATCATGTGGCTGAACAACCTTAGATAGGACATTATGGAAATATAGCCCAAATCTGTGAAGTAGGGGGAATGCATTATCACTACATTTATCATTAAGAATATATTTAATACTGGTTCTGTATGAGAGGAGTTGCTACACTGCCACCAGCAGCCCAACATTAAAAATAATAATAATAAAAAAAAAAATTCTTTTGCTCTCTTTCCCTGCAGTTTAATTATCTATCCATAGATACCTAATATTTTAAACTTGGATGAAGAATCTAAAGCTGCTTTTATCACGGGCAGGCAGATGCACATTTCAGATTACCTCAGTGATATGCCTGCCTCGCATGAGCTATTTATTACAGATACACAAACTTCACGCATCTCCAGGACAGATTTTAAGCCTGACTTGACTTTAGTAGTCTGACAGATTATGATAAACCTACAGTAAACAGGAATCTTTGGAGCTTCTTTGTAAGTAGATAGTTCACTTGATTGATTTGGTACACTGATTCTTAACTTACAGCATCAGAATGAAACCGAGAGATTGTCAGCAGCTTGAGCCTCTTCTGCTTTTACTGTGAGGGGTTTTAGGGCCTAATACAAATCTTTTGCTGAAGGGAAAGAGCAGTTATGAAACTCTGAGAACAAGCAATTTAGAAAAACAGTCTGAATTACTGGGGATGTTTGCAAAGTCTTACATTCAAATATTGATTGACCATGGATACCAAGTTCCTTAAGCTGATTTGGTTTAAAACCAGTACGTAACAAAGTAATGAGCTATTGGTATGAATTGATGGAGTTCAAGTTTATGCAAAGGAAAAGTAAAAGCATTTTCACTGGAACTGCTGTTTTTCATCTTCCCTCATGTTTGGTAGTAGCTTTAAAATATACTACACTAGCTGTGTTGTAATAATCAGGCCAGAATACAGACTCCATGAAATTTAACTGAGAATTGAAGTGTCCAAACTACATTTCCATACAGATGTACTGACCTCATCTCAACAGATATTTTTTGAGGTTTTGCCTGATTTCTTTCCTTTTTTTTTTCAAAAATTGAATGAATTGACTTTTATTTTTCTTTCTCCCGTTGAGAACTTTACAATTTTGCATATAAAAACAAAAAATCCAAGCAGATCCACATTGCATCAACTATCTGCATATGCCTGCATTGGGACTTCTTGCACAGTTTGTGATGTTCCTCTTGTGTGTGATGCTAGTGGATGCTCAGAGCATACACAAAGCAGAATATAGAGTGTATTTCTAGGTAAATTACTCCCTTCCAACCTGATTTCCCTTTATAAAAGCAGTGACAGCTTCATGAAAAGTAGGTTTCTCCTTTGAGTCTTACGTGACAAAAAAAGGTGCTTTTTGCCCATCAGCTCACAGTCTGCAGACCAGCTCACTGCCTGAAATGGTGTTCTTGTGCTTTTGTTTCAGCTTTGCTTTAGGTGTTTCACACTTTCTCTTTGGAAGCTAAGATAGCATCTAAGTAATGATGCAGTGATTTCTGGTTTTGTTTCTTTACTACTCTTTGTGTTCTCCAAAACTGCTAGTAGGAGTAGTCTCTGAAGAGAAGTAAAGCAAAAAAATCCCTTACTGGCAGAGGGCTTGGAGTGGCTACCATGTAGAGTACTACCACCATGCCACTGCTGCCGACAGCAAAGCAAAATGCTTTTACCAATCTTGGCTCTACAAAGTTGCTTACTTGCTAAGAACATTTTAGGGCACTATGGACAATCCATGCAAAATTTCTACTATTTGGGTGTAGATTGCTTAGATGAACTGTCTGAATTTACCTGCCTTTTGTTCAAATTGTCATGCTTAAAGATGAAAGAATAAAATTATATGATAAGCCAATTCTTGTCCCAACAGTCTCCTCTAGAAAAGCATGTAGGTCATTGGAACTGGAATCATTGCTGTAGCTCCCTATAAGCTCCCTATAAATAATTTCTGTGTTCGAAGACCTACAGTGTATTGTTCAGCCAGTTTCTTTATAATTTAGTTTGAAATTCATCATAAAATATTAACTGCAACTGTCTGAGGTAAATCTCACCATTTTTTGAGATGCTCAATTTTATTCCACACCACCAACCCAGGATATTGTGTTTTTGAAGCAGAAAACCATCCATTGTGGTAGTCTGAATTTGTCATGATAAACCTTATCGGAGCATTTTGAGGTTTGTTTTTCAATTCAATTTCAATTAAAAAAAATCAATTAAAAAAATCTGAGGTTTGAGACTTTTGTTTTTCAAATATTTGGAAAAACTCACTGCCTTGCTATTGCACCAGTCAACTCATGTGTGCCACTAGTGCAGAACCATCCAAAATTTTACAGCCAAAATTTCTCTTTTTTTTAATATATATAACTTGTATTTTTCACTGGAAATTTATTGAGATTATCTAATAATATTGGAAACTGTTGATCATAACTAGAGAGTGAGACTTATCTTTAACAAAAGTTAAAATTCTACATGCAACTCTGATTCCACCCAAAACTGTTATTTTTTAATTCAACTTGTATGTGATGCTGTTTTTTAACTTCTAGAGATTTTTGCCCAGATTCTGATTCATTTTGAATTTGCTGCTGAGCACTAAATTGCAGCATTGGCACCAAAAATAAAGTGCCTGTTTTCTTAATTTATTTTTTAGACTTTGCTTTTCAGGATTAATCTGATGGTGTCATGATTTAAAGTGGCCATGTCCTGACCTTCAGGTGCCCCTGCATTCTATGGGAAAGAAGGTGGTTGCAAGTCCTATCTTTAATGAAAAATAACACACTTAGTATAACTCTTTCAACTGGATAATGTTTTTGCCTCTGAGCTTTTGTTTTATGATGGAAACTTTTCCAATTCACATAGTCGGAGTTCAAGAATGAAAGAAATCATTATCGCACTTTGAGGAACCATTCAAAGCCCTGAAATTTTTCTTTCTAATTTAGAAGAGCTGTACATATACTCTTCTAAGCCGGCCATCAGCAATTTGTGTTTGTGTTATTTTTAGAAGAGTAATACTAAGAACCTCAAGGAAACATCTTTAGTTAATTTTGAAACCAAGGAAGTCACTCTTTTTGAATGCACTTTAATTGTGTCAGTTGGGAATATTTTTAAATAAGATTCTGACATAATGATAAAGTTCACAGAGTTTACATTGTCATAGTATGTGTCTTTCCATCTGGGTATCCACTTTCAAAGCAGCCATGTGCTCTTATCCATTTGACTGGAGCACAGCTGATATGGGCTAATTATTTTTCCTCCTTTTCATTGTATCACTCTGCTTTTTCTGCCGATTTCAGCTGGAGTTGGAGGTCGGTCTATTTAAAGAGCCTACACTTTTATCTCAATGTCTCTTGTGAACTGTTGTATAATTTGGCTACTCCTGGGGATCTTTGCAATGAGAATACATAATTTACTGACCATCTGCCTGCCTTTTCCTTTCCCTTTCATTACAAATGTGGAGAGGAAAAGCTGAAAAGGAGGTGGTCATATAATATGTGTGCAGAAGTTGGTTGCTGACCAAGTTACATACTGTGTTTGTCATTCAGAAATCTGCTTTGTGCCAGAAGTTGGTGTTACGACATGAAATCCAAATGAGAGCTGGTCTGTGTCACACAGTACTGAAGAGAAATGTATATGATGGATTTGTTTATTCTGAAAGCAGTTGGTTGAGCTTTTTCATAACATTATTGTTTATTTCCCTGCAGCTCCATATTGCCTTCAAACAGTATCCAAAATCCCAGACTATGCCTTACTTTGTGACCAGCAAAGGTCTGGGAAACCTCATTCTGCCCCAACATGGAGTTACTGAAAGTCCTGAATGATCTGGCTGCAAGGGCTCAATTTAGTTTTATTTGGGCATGGTGTGTATGTTTGAATGTGAGAAAGAGGGAGAGCAAGATAAGATGCAACAGACATTAATGACACTAAATGAGATTGTATTTAAAACCTGATAGCATGGAAACTTTAATACAACCTGGAGAGCAGCAGAGTGTGGTCCTTAGAGAGGCCTGGAGAATAGGCTTTTGGATCTGAGATTAGTTTGAAGAACATCTATGGCTGTGAGGAAGGAAAATTTTGTTAATTTGACTTCTTTGTGAATGTTTTAAAATAGTTGCATCAAAGCTTCCTGACTTTAGAGAACTCTAGAATGCTACCCTATTGTAGAGAACAGGTCATGTGAGGAGCAGCTGAGGGGACTGGTTTTGCTTAGCCTGGAAAGAAGGAGGCTGAGATACTTTTATTGTTCTCTACAACTATCTGAAAGGAGTTGGTAGTCAGTTCAGTGTCAGTCTCTTCTTACAGGTAACAAGAAGAAATAGCTTCATGTTACACCAGGGGAGGTTTAGGTTGGCTATTAGGAAAAGGATCTTCACCAAAACAGTTATTGAGCATTGGAACAGGCTGCCCAGAGAAGTGGTTGAGTCACCATTCCTGGAGGTATTTAAAAGTCCTTCAGACATGGCTTAGTGGTAGACTTGGCAGTGTTAGGTCACTGGTTGGACTCAATGATCTTAGATGTTTTCCAACCTAAAGGGTTCTATACTTCTCTCCTGTTTTCATTCTCAGTGCAATAATCTTATAGGACCCAGATCTTGGCACATAGTTCAGGTGGGATTGTATTTCACTGATGTTTGTACACAGATGGATGCTCTCCATGTTGATACTCCTGCCTTTTTGGCTGAAGTTACAATACCTCCCTATGAAAGTAACAGATCATGATGTGTCTGCAGTGATGTTTCATGTGGCAGATTTCAGTAGGTTTAGGTGGGATGGATGTATTCTTCACCATCACATTTAAAGGTGGTCTCTTAAACCCTTTCAGGGACCTTATATCCAATCTCACAAATTGCAGTTTTATTCTAAAAATATATGTATGCAAACTCAGACCTAAGGTAGTCTTTTTGCTCTGGTGAATTTTTTTCCCAATTGCTTGCCATGCTGTTGTGTGTGTTTATAAACTACTTAGCCATGAGTTCTTAGGGGCAGGAAATACATCTTCTGTTTTATTTGCAAAGAGTAGTAAGAACCTTACCTAGGTCTCTAGGTGCCATTGCAATAAAATAATCATAACGATAGGTCTCTGAGTAGTAGTAAGTCTGACACAGTTGAAATTATCTAGTAGCTTACCTTGGAGTGAAAGTTTTTATTTGAAGTACAGAGAGAGCAAAGCATACTTAGTTATTTTTTGTTATCTTTTGCTTAGAGAAAATATTAAACATGGCTTGTTACTTAACTTGGCTGGGGCTATCTTCATGCAGCTTTTTTTTTTTTAAAACCAATTATCCTGCAATATGGAGTGTTTTGATTTAGACAAGCTTTTTAAAGATCATAATTCGTGGCACATGCAGTGAAGAGCAATTTAAAATTAAAAGACTGCTTTAGACTTTTAAGAGCACCTGGATCTTATTTTAGAAGCAATTGGAACTCTGGGCCAGCACCTTGTAGGGTAATTTAAATTCTTCTTTTTTATTATTTTGTTTGAGTACTTGTTGAGGAATTGATTTGAACAGCGCGGTGCTGAGCTCTTCAGATTTTGAAGTACTTCCAATTCCCAGTCACATTTAGCTGCAGATCATGATCTTCTCTTGGTCCTGAAAAGCCAGGGATCTTAAGAATACCAACCAGACAAAGAAATGAATCTAGACTCTTTTGATTTATCAGACATTTGATTTCCTGTATTTTTTCTCTTCCGTTTACGCATAGAAGAAGTTCCTTAGGTCAATGGGAAGACATTTAAAAGTTTCAAA
This sequence comes from Pseudopipra pipra, assembly GCF_036250125.1. Taxonomy (NCBI): domain Eukaryota; kingdom Metazoa; phylum Chordata; class Aves; order Passeriformes; family Pipridae; genus Pseudopipra; species Pseudopipra pipra. The sequence goes on from NC_087549.1 coordinate 111,743,251, forward strand.
AGAAAAATAAATACAGACATAAAGTCGCCGGTTGTACCATATCTGTTCAGCATTTGAAGAAAGTATTTTCATCAGTAAAACGTTCATAGGCACTGAAGTAAATTACGTGTATTGGTTTATCCAGGGTAAAAGGGTGTGGAGGGAATTAAAAATCCTTCAGTTATATTCAGTACTCCATCTGGGAGCATGGTCTGCCCTGTGCCCCATGTGAGACGGCAGACCTGTGAGAATGAGGTGAAGGGAAGGAGGGAATCATCATGTAACAAAGGCTTATCATTATTCACAAGCAAAAAGAGATGCTGTGGCTGCACAGGTAGTCTCCATTCTGGAAAGTACTACCCTGAGCACTTGGCTTTGAACCACAAGTCTTCACTGTAATGAAGACTTTCTGGATATTTTGGAAAGCCCTGTGCAAAGAGAGGGATGTAATGATGCTTTACTCATACAAAGTGACACAAGACAGCCATGTTCTTTGTTAGCTTTATTTTCAAAATGACAAAAACATGGCGATATCCATTCTCAACATGACATAGTAGGTGTCCAAAGTACAGGGATTAGAGATTTTTGTTCCAGCTCTCCATAGAGTACTCAGTCCCTTATGGACCTACACAGGCGGGATTGTGAGCAGCTGGGGCTCTAGCAGTGAGTCACTGAGTCACTGGAAATTCCCTGGGATGTGAACCACCAGCAAGAACCTTTATAATATGGTAGTTGCAATACAATAGGAAACTGCAAACAGGCAACTCATGGTAACAGGTTGCAACTACTTGTGGTGGATCTGAGAGATGGTGCAGGGAAGCGTACAACAATATAGAGAGATTTTATAAACTGGAACTGTGAAACAGTGAGCATGATGTTAAAGAGCATCACCATCTCCCTTTACTGGCTGGATTTCTCATAAGAGACTGGAGGAAGCTGATAATTTTTTTTTTTCCAAAAAGCTCGGTGTATTTTTGCCTTTGAGTTGAGATAAATAAAACATCATAAGATACATTAGAGATTTCACTGGAGTGTGGAGGAGGAGAACGTAAAGTCTGAATATTTTGTTTTCTGTCTGAATCACTAATGTGCTACCAGTCAGTTTAATTAGAATAATTAGTCATGAAATATATAATTGGTGTGAATCTTGCTGCAGTTTATATAGAGAGCTTTTGAAGAGGAATGTGGTTGTTTGATACTGATCCTGCAAACATTTCTGCACGCTCTTAGCTCAGTGTGCATGACTCAAGTGGTATCCCATTGACTGTGGAAAGGAAGTTCTCCTTTAGCTAAGGGGCTTTCTCAAATTGAGCTTCATCAATAGGCAGCATTTCTCTGTGACCATGTGATTTGTGGCAAGTCCACTACTTTAGGGATTCCTTCAGTGAGGGACTGCTTTCACCCTTAAACAATTACTAGTTCTTGCAGAGCAGTAACTTTGAATGACCAAGTGGTGGCACGTCCTCTGGGGCTTGGTTTGCATCTTGGTCTCTAGAGTTGCTCCTCTCTGTGAGAAGCATCACTCTGTTGTGTCCTGCTGTGGGGAAATGACCCAATTTCAGTAACTGTGTGGAAGAGCGTGTTCTTGATTTCTTGTGGACTATGCCAGGTCGTTTCCTGGATCAGGTTCAGCTTGTGACTGTGCACAAGCCTTTTGAAGCTTGTGAGAAGTGAGGATGGGAAATTGCTGGTGCTGTGTGGAAGAACGGGCGTGGGGTGGGTTAGGCTTGTCTGGGTTTAGGTAGTTTAGTTTTTCCCTGCAGAAAAACTTGAAAAAATTGAGCAATTATTGCAGATATTGACAAGTGCTACCACTTGATCCTCTCTTTTCTGAGAAAGTAACAGTAAGAGACTTGTAACATTAACAGATTTGTTCTCCTTACCTTATTTGTCTCTTATGTCAAAATTATTTCTTACCCTGAGATTATGTAACAGGCAGCCCTGCTATATGCATAAGATTTTCTCCTTGTAGGATATACTTATGTGTTTTGGTCTAATTTGATAGTCTAATCGACTGTAGCAGTAGATTCTGTACATCAGGTTTGTAAGAAAGCTTGCAGTTTTCATTATCTTTGGCCAGAAAGAAGAATTGAAAGCTTATGGACTTCCTTAACTATTTTTATGGTACTTCAGGTAATTCCATTTCTCTTTTTTGGCATGTGGTATAGGGTATAATATAAAAATATGTGATTCAGCAAAAGCTGTGGAAGGATTTCTGTTACTGTGGTGTACAGAACTGCAGGTACTGCAAAGAAGACTGAAATAAAAAAGAACGGAATATTGTGTATCTGCAAGATAGGATTGTGTCACCCTGTGGCCTTTCTTATTGGTTCACAAAATTAATTGTGGTGTTCCCCTGAGTATTTTCTGTGCACTAGAAAACCTGTGAAGCTACATCATATACATCATGTTATAAATATATATATGTGTGTGTGTGTGTATGTGTTAATAAAGAGCTGCTATTTTCCTTTTCCACACCTTTTCACTTGAAGCCTCTTAATTTAAAAGTTATAGTAACCTGGAGGGGTTTGGTTTCTTTTTTTTTCCTAACCCACCCTCCTTAGCAAACTAAGACAAACATTTTATTGTTAAGTGTGAATTCATAACTTACAGAGAGAAGATGTTCCTGAGTTGTTACGTTGTCTTCTGGTTTGGTAGTTTTGGCTCTTGTGTCTTGATATATTCGAAAGTCCCTGGTATTGGCTGCATTTTATATTTTTTGTTCTGGATCAAGAAAGCAAATATCAGTGAATTTCAGATGGATTAAAACTAGTATCAGACATAGTTTCAAACTCCTTAAGTGGAACAACGAAAGACACAACAAGGTATGTATGAAATCAGTGTCATGATCCAAATTTTCTGAAGTCCAGCTATTCTCTTAAGGATGCTCAACACATGATAGCACAACATTTCTCTCTTGGTGGCCAGAAAGTTTAAATAGCTCAAATTAGTGCTTTTCTCCCAAGTAACAATTGATACGACAAGAGGAAATGGCCTCAAGTTGCACGAGGGGAGGTTTAAACTGGATATTATGGAAAATTTCTTCACCAAAATGGTTATTGAGCATTGTAACAGGAGGGCCAGGGAACTGGTGGAGTCACCATCCCTGAAGGTATTTGAGACCTGTAGAGGTGGTGCTTAGTGAAAGGTTTAATGGTGGACTTGACGGTGCTGGGTTAACAGTTGGACTTGGTGATCTTAGAGGTCTTTTCTAACCTAAATGACTCTATGATTCCATAAATTTATCTGAACTTCTGTGTAGTCTATTGAATTCTGATCAGGCAATCAGCCTTTCAGAATTTATATTTTAAAAGCCTGTGAATATAATGTCGCTGTGTGTCAAATAACGGTTCAGTTGCATTCCTATGCAAACCATGTCTTTCCAATAGCAGTCCTTCTCTAAATCTCATCTTGCATAAAATAAAATCAACCAACCAAAAACCTTGTATTGTGAACCTCACGCAGTAGATTGTCGGTTTGTTTCCATAAAACACCATGGATGTCTGTGATGTTTTATGTGGTCAAAAAACAAACAAAAAAACCCCCCCAAAACACAAAACCAAACCAAAGCCCTTATAATCTGGTACATCTGACAATTTCTCTAGGTTCTCACAAGAGAAATTGCTGCACACCTCTTCAGTTCCTTCATTCTGGTGAATGTTACATGTCCCATTGCTCAAAGCCTTCCATATTTGACTGTGTTAACTGTTGCTTCTAGACAGCTGCTCAGAAGCTCTGGACAAAGCTGCAAAAAACCCTCATATAGATATGTAGAGAGGAGTAGGAGCTCTAAGTTTATATCAACTCAAAGTGAAAGAAAAACAAAGCAGATGAGTAGAAAACAGAATATTTGTTTTTTCATGCATTTCACAAAGTGTTAGCAAAATCCCTGAACAAGGGGAGGCAGAGATTTATGAGAAAGCTGCAATCTTAAAATATTTGAGAGGAAAACACTTCTCTTTGTATGTTTGAGAACTACTGAGTGCTTTGCAAGCAGCCATATGTTGTAACATTTTGGCTGAAAGAGAAATATGTGTTTGAGTGTTTTTATAATTTTGTATAAATGTTTGAAAAATGTAATGAGAAAATTGACGTTTCCCTTTTAAAAAAAAAGGGCAAGCCATCTCCTATCTAAGCTCTATCCAGCTATGTCCCAAACTGTCTAATTCCTTCAGGCATTTTAGAGAGGAGGGTAAGCATCACTTCTTTGTACCAGTGGATGCAGAACTGAGAATTATATAGAATTGAGAATTAAAACTGGTCTGTGGCAGAGCCTGGATTCTAGAGTTCAGTGCCTTGACTCAGAAGGCTTGTCTTTCTGTTTATCTGTCTAACTTATGTACTTCTTCATGTAACATTTGTTTATCAGTTCATTTATCCTTGTACCAGCTTTTGAGGCTGACAAGTACTGTTGTGCTCTTTATATAGATGTAGGCTCCAAGAACAGGTGATTCAAGTGAGTGTCCAAGGTTATACAAGTATCTGTCAAATAAAAGGGACTGAGTAAAATTTACTTAAATCTCATGTAATAACCTTAACTTTTTAGGCCTTACCCATTTGCTTGAGAGAAAGCCAGAGACAAAAACAGAGGGGGAAAAGAGAAAGAAAGGAAAATAGGGATTATCTTCTTTCCCTTGAAGGCTGATTTCCCATTTTGATTTCAGAAAAAAAGCCATCTTTTTTCAATGCTAATTTCATAAGTGGTACTTTTTTTTTCTAGCAGATGACAGTTTTTCAGAGAAATTCTCTGATTTCACAGAAAATGAGTTACATCGAGCAGAGGAGAAAGAAAAATAAAGGAGGAGAAAAGAGAGAATGCTATGAATGGATTCTCCCTCTGTCCCTAAGAATTTTCTGCTTCCACCTGCCAGTGTTGTGACTTCCATATTAGTCCATGGCTTCAAAACTGGCTTAGCAGGATCTTAGCTCTTTCTAGGATGGATGTTGTGTATTCGGTCAGAGCACCAACTCATGCAGGGAGGCATGGGGGAGCACGTAGTGGCATTTCTAGCAATAAGCTTGTCAAAATAAACAGTCTCACTTTTAAAATATGTATCTGGAATGTGTTGCCTCCTAATGCATATTCATGTCCTAAATGCAAATATCTCCCTTTGCTGCGCATATTGTGGATGTTTGCCCTCTCTATTTGGGTTGTGTATCATATGGCATGTAAATAAGAGATGACAAGTTGTGTAATAACCGGAGGAGGGGAGGAGAAGAGGAGGTAAAAGGATTTGATTTAATAAGAAACATGCATAATTTACACACACAGCACTATTCCACTCTGGTTTTGCATATTTTAATTGCAAATCCTGTGGCTTCATGCCAACCAGTGTCTTACAAATAATAGTCATTTAGTAGCCTTAAAGGTAAGATTTCTCAGATGAAGTTCACTTTCTAGAATGAGCATCCTGCAGTGGTTTAGATTGATACTGAAGTTTATTGTTTCTTTGCAAGGTGAAAACAGACATGTCACTTTGGGTAGATACATCAAATATACAGTATGAGCAAGAAGATGTGTTTCACGTGATGTTTTTATCACAGCCACAAGTGTGAAATACAAATTATTTTAGGATAGATTTTTTTTCTCTCTGGCCTGTAAATTGTCTAAGCTGAGGGCACAAACTAATATTAGTATGCTGAGGTACCCAAATATCCATAACTGTTTGCCTTTGCAGTGGTGGTGGCATACTTTCAGAATATTTTTTTATAATCACTGGTGTTTGTTCCTGTCATTCCAGGAACTGATCTTGTGAAATAGGTTCATTTTGACATTTTAGTTAAAGTCATGACTGGGAATAGCCAGCTAAGTGTAGCCTGCTTAGGCCCGAAGGAACAGATGATTCTCACCCTGGAAAGTTAGACCTAAATAAACACCTTACTACAATGAAAGCATGTGCCACAAGAAGACAAAATGTTGAGTTGCTTCCAAGGCTTTTGGTATGGATTCTGTACATGTGCATATCCTTCTGCATACAAGAACTAAAATGAATGTAAATAGGCAGAAAGTGGAAAAGATACTATGAGTTGTCATTTAGGAAAGCTTCACAATCAGTGAAAGACTTCATGGGGTATCAAATCCAGTCCCAAAATACCATAGAGACTTGTGCCTTATAATCAAGAAGAAAAGAAAGAGACAGAAATGGCAGAGTGATTCAGAGGCGTGGCACCAAAAATATACGCAGGACAGATGAGGTTTCTGCATGGAAAAGCTCAAGCTGCATCTTGTTTTTATGGAGACACCTGTGCTTGCACGAGTGGATAACTGTGCACTGCTGTGCTGGCTCCCTGGACCTACACTCCTTTGTCATGTGCTCTGGAGAATCTTGCCTCTCTTTGTGGGCTTTGTAAGCAGACTCACAGTTTGCAGACTGGTTTCCAATAACCAAAGAAGCCTCTCCATGAGCTCACCAAACCCAGCCCAGCATTTCAGAAGCTACTTCTGACCTGGGTTGAAAATGGATTCTACAGTGACACAAACCCATGAAGTTTGAATGTTATTTTGGATCCAAATTCTGCTAGAGTTTGTGGGCTCATTATCTTATTTTTTACTTTGTTTTAAACATGTGCTCAGCTATAACTACTATAAAATTTCCTTTTTTTCCCCCTTAGACGTGAGTATTTCAGGCAAGTTGCAGAATTCAAAAATCTAATTGGGCCACTAAAATTAATAGCAATGCCTCAAGCTTGTTGTGATATGGATAGAGATATAACTGAACAAAAGAGTTTTTTGCTTGAAGGTAGCAGTTCAAGGAATGTGCTTCAGTGGACCATTCTTCTGCCACCAATGAAACCTTGACAGAGGATTTTCTGTGGCATCGCAGTCCTGACTGGTGCAGGCCTTCATTTTACCTCAGGTGTATGCCAGTTGTCTGGTGCAGTATCTTAAGGCATGTTCCTTGTAGTTTTGTCCCCTCTTTATATAGTATGAAGAGGGAGAAAGACAGTGCTCCCAAACACCTACTTCACCCATCCATGCTGCCTCTCAGTCCTAGGCTGAATCCCAGGGAGGAAAAAAAGTCCCATTAGTTTTCGAAGGCAGTTCAGCCGCATGTAGTCTGAGTAAATATTAGAGGGGGAGTTTTATTTTGTTGCAGTTTTCTTCCCATACGAGAAAAGTTTTTCAAAATCCAGCTCTCTTCAGTGAATTTCATTAAAAATGTTAATATCCTATCTCGCAGGGGTGGGGAATCTTTGGAGGTAGTGTTCCCACTCCCCAAACTAGATAGCAGAAGGAGAACCAGACAGAAGCAACGTATAAGTTTTTCCTCCTTCTCATGCATAAGCCTTAATGATGAAAGACAATTCTTGTCAAAAATAAGTCTCTTATGATGCCTATAAAGCTTTCTGCAGTGACATGAACCATTTTATGATTCAACTTATCAAGGAAACCAAGTTGCCTATTGCTCCACACATTTCCATCTCCATTTCCATGCTGCTTATGTAAAGACATGCAGTCTTTAGAGCAATGTGTTGTAGATGGAATTCCCAGTTGGGAATCACTAAACAAACAGAAAGGGAAATAATTAGCAGTGATTTTTCCCCTCTCACTCCATAATACCTTCTCAAAAGAGAGCAAAACAAGCAGCAAAGAATTGCTGCTCTCCAAATATGTATCTAGGAACTTGTCTCCTGAAGGCTGTTAAATAAATATGGAAAAGAGTAAAATTTATTCTTCTGGATTATGGAATGAATTTCTGAGCAATAAAATACTACTTTTCTCTTGAATACCTTTTATCAGTTTTTCTGAAATAATACAGCATGCATGAATACTTACTGGAACTTTATCTTAAAAAAAAAAAAAGAATTAAAATTGGTTTGTCTATGGATGCTGACTTTCTGTGTTTTCTCCATTTTAAGGTTTTGTACTATTCAAGTTTCCTGATCACCCATTTGAATAGATAAAAATGTATTCTGGATAGATACAAAAGCTCTAGTTCTCTGGCTACCTCCCTTGACTGGAGAGGAAAAGTAATCAAACATCAAGTTCTGATTCTTGGTGCCAACTGAGCAGAGAGGGACTGGATGCTTTGCAAGAAGGCAGGTCAGATGCTTTGCAAGAAGGCCAGGACAGGATCTGAATTTGGTAGATTCTGTTCTGGAAATAATTGCAATGCAGAGTGGTGTTTGGTTTAGGAAGAGAGTGCTTTCCTACTGCTCTGCCATTGTCATTTTGGAAAGCTTTATACTTGCCTGTCAGTGTGAGAGAGTTGGGAGTTGCTGAAGTGCCAGCTAGCTTGCCCTTTGCAGGACAGGCTGGCATGCAGTGGTGGTCAAGCTCTTCTGTTGCTGGGGAGTCTTGTGACTCTGAATAGTGGCACATGGTGGTTGTAGGTCCTGAGGCCAGGGAGGATCTTCAAGGCCAGCTAACTGGCGAATAGAGGCTATGAAATGTGACCTGTGCCAGGTAACAACCTTTCTTCCTGCTGCAAGAGCATTCCCTATAGAAAATAACCATCTGGCTCTATTGAGAGTGTATCTTTGGCTTATCAGCACTGTCTGGAGGTAAGCTGGTCAGCAGGTAAAAATGTTGTAGTGGTCACCTGGTGGCATCCACTCTACTGAAGCCTCTCTACAGCTGGGAGCTAATAAGTGTACAGATAATATATGGAATGAGTAAAGCAGCCTGGTGTTTGGAATTTAAAGGAAAGGAAAATCAAGAACTAGTCATTTAAGCAGTTGACTGGAGAAGATGATGGCAGAAAACTTGGGCTTCCTGCCCTTTTATTGTGCTGTATGTATGCTGCCATGGTTTCACACCTGTCGATTGGAACTCAGGTAATTCTGTAGCCTGATACAATGTCAGGGGTTGTTTTGCAAATAAATACCCATTTAAACTAATACGAGGGAAAGTGTACAAGCTCAAGAAGTGCATCCATGTGAGGGTTTGTGAGGTTCAACAAGGCCAAGTGCGAGGTCCTGCACCTGGGTCTGGGCAACACATGGTATAAATACAGGTTAGGGTATGAAGGGATTAAGAGTAGCCCTGTAGAGAAGAACTTCGGGGTTCTGGTGGATGAGAGGCTGGACATGAGCTGTCAGTGTGCGCTTGCAGCCAAGAAAGGCCAACCATATTCTGGGCTGCATCAAAAGAAGTGTGGCCAGCACGTTGAGGGAGGTGATTCTGCCCCTCTATGCTGCTCTGGTGAGACACCCACCTGCAGCAGTGTGTCCAGCTCTGGAGTCCTTAGTACTGTTTAAGCAGGTTCAGAGGAGGGCCCCAAAACCAAGTTATAGAGAATACCTCTTCTCTGAAGAAAAACTGAGAGACTTGGGATTGTTCATCCTGGAGAAGAAAAGGATCTTAGGAGACCTTATTGCAGCCTTTCAATATTTAAAGGATGCTTATAAGAAAGATTGGGACAAACTTGTTAGTAGGGTCTGTAGCAATAGGACAAGGTGTAAAGGTTTTAAATTGGAGGACAGTCGGTTTAGATTAGATAAAAGGAAGAAGTCTTTTACAATGAGGATTGTAAAAGACTGGAACAGGTTGCTCAGAGACATGGTGGATGCCCAATCACTGGGAACATTCAAGGTCAGGTTGGATGGGGTTCTGGTCCCTGCTCATTGCAGGAGGGTTGGACTAGATGACCTTTAAAGGTCCCTTCCAACCAAACTATTTGATGATTCTATGAAAATATGTGATTTTGTGGGGGAAGCAAGTAGTGCAATAAGGTAATTTTTTCTGTTCCCTCCAAATAGCTCTTCCTTTCACATCACTCTCATCTTTGTTGGCCTTCCATCTTTCCCAGGCACACAACCTTTTCTTCAACACTTGCATTATTTAAAACCTTTGGGTTACCACAGACACTGCTCACAGACTGGAGATGCTGGGAGGAGAGACAGGAAAGGAGAGAGGGGAGCAGTTGCCGACTTCAGTGCATATCCAGAGCATTACAGCTGCACCTTTTGTGCTGAAGGAGCTTGAGAAATCACAGTTTGTCAAACATTTATAATCTGTATGGTGTAAAGTTGTCTGCTTGTGCGTTACAAGGATGCAGTGCTTCTCTGGCCTTCCAGTCTGAGAGTTGATTTAACCAGCAGGCTTCAGCAATGTGGGCGGCAAACTTTAAGGCTGCTGGTCCAGTGCCTTGTTGTCATTAGTCACACAGTGCGTAGCTTTGGCTCTTTAGAAATCCTAACTGCTGTTTGGCACAGTCTCTTACCAAGAGGATGCATAAATCAGATAAACTCTCACTCCCCCAGCAAATGAGAGTAATGGATGATTTACACTTACGGTTCTATACTGGTATTTGTCAAATTGACTCCTGTTTGGCTTTCAAATCCTTAATTTGGGTTTTATACTTGCTTGCCATTAAATATCCTTTTATCACTCCAGCAACACTGTCAGACCAATTTCTTGCTTGTCTTCCTCCTACTGACATGGAAATATAAGTTCACTGATCTATTTGTCATTCCTTCTGAATAGTTTCCCAGGATGTATTCTTTGGAAATCAGCCAATTCATTGTACAATGTTGTAACTACTGGAATCTAAGTAAATGTGAAATATAGTTCTCCTAGATAAGGCTCCCTGCTGCAGGAGATTCCTGCTGTGGGCAGAGTTTTAATGGTATAGATTCAAATACATCCATGTTTCTAGATGAATGCGTCCACTTCAGTCTCGAAAGTGTAATGGCTGTGCTTCTATTCCAAGTTGCTTTGTGACACACATAGTTTAGGGTTTTATGAAAAAGGGCCAAAGGCCAGCAGAAATGGGCTACTAAATCTTCTTTCAGTAGGTTTCTTCAACCTCATCACTGTCAAATTTAGCTGTATGGAATGGCAAAAACCAACTTAATAACAAAGGACAGCTAACTAGGAAAAAGAATGCGTTATGTCCCACAGAAAAAATTCATAAAATATGTTGCTTTTCTTAATGCCAGGCATTAGTTTCCTGACATAATGATTCCCCATTTTAAAATTTTTTTCTTTTCTTCCCTTTATGTGGAGAAAGCAGGAAAGAGTACATCTGTAAGGTCACAAGATAATGTAAATTTTGAGCTGTTGAATATGTACCTGCTTTAAAACAACAACAAAATCAACAACTTGTGATTTCTGAAGCCAGCATTACTATTTCAGACTCCGAGGACTGACTTGCAATTCTTGACAGACTTCATCTTAGTGAGGCAAAGGATGAGCAAATTTCAGCTCCTACTTGTCTGGTGTTCTGATCAAGCAAGATGTAGCAATAGCTGGCATCTTTACCCTGAATTGACTTTAGCTTTGCCTTTTCATTCTCAGCTCTCTGAATGTTACATTTTCCTGTAGTTTGCTTTTCCCTTTGCCTTTGCTGTCCTCAATGGCAGCTATTCAATTTCTATTTGACAAGATGAACATTACTTGAGTTAGATATCGGTGCTTCTGTGCCAAGAAGGTTTCACAGTTCAGTTCACCACCGTGCTTTATACTGTAATCAGCCCACCGTGAGCTGCTAGCAGCACACTCCACTATTAACAAAATCACCACTAGGACTATAAACACCCTTTCATGCTTCCATGCTAAAAACTTGTTTTCAGTTGCTTACAATTTTGCAAAACCTCTTCTGTTTGAGTTGGCATGCTACAAGACAGGTATACGCCTCCTGGGGAGTTATTTTGTATGGAATTTTGGACAGAACCCCCTCAGTCATTTAATGACTAGACTAGGGCAAAGTATGCTGTTACAAGTTCAGCATTCAGAATCAAACCTGAGCTGCACACCCAAGATGTAAGCTGCACCAGCCCCAACACAGTGACTTTACCTGCATCTTGACTGTCATCAAGCCTTCTGTCAGGAAGAATTAATAATGCAGTATGTTGTCCTGCCTGTCTTCAAAGGTGCATTCACTTTTTTGGGTAGAGACAGTGCCTCCCACCAGCAGTTTGGTGAAAGGGATGCCTGTTCCCTTCTTTGGGCAAATCTACCAATATTTAGCAAACTAATGAGCATGTTTTAAACTGTAAGCTTATGTTTGATCAAGATTTATTAGATTTTAGTAGATAATCTTGTCACGGATTGTAGAGAACTTAAATATAACACATCTCACAAAACCCCATGAAATTGTTGCCCCTGCTTTGAGAGCCCAGTTTGAATAATCTACAGTGAATGAGATAAGGGGGTCACACAGTGAACGAGGAGAAGAAAGGAAGAAGATAGATAGCTGCTCATTAAGTGAGCATCATCTGTTCTGTGTGCTGAATGATGCAAAGGTTAGGTTAAAAAAGGAGGATGTGAACATGTAGTTAAGGACTGTTATAAAGCATGTGGATGAAAGGGCCAAAATTAAGGTTGTACAGGCAACCCTGAGAAGCAGAGAAGTCACGTAGTAGCTTTAGTAATGCTTTCCTAATTCAAGGGGTGTGTATGTCTATTTAAACTGTGTAACAGTGTTACATTAAAAAAGTTAATATGCAATAACACTGTTGCATATCGTAAAATGCTGAGCATTTTGCCTGGTGTCCTCCTATCTTAAATTTTTCCTTTTATGTGAGGGCAAACATTAATTCTGCATCATATCAAATGGAAATACCAACAAAAGGAAAACTGAATAGTTATGTCCCTACTACTCTGCAGTTTCAGAGTGCTAATTCAAGCCTTTCATCTTCATCATACTTATAGGAAGTTGCTTGTCTTGGAGGCTTCTCTTCCTCTTTCAAACTTGGATAAAGCTTACCAAAGTCCTCTAAAGCTGATCAAGAGGCACTTGCAGAAAGGGACAAGGCTGTGACAGCAGCAGGTTTTGAATGGCTGTGGGGTTCCTGTGTAGCTGCTGGTTGTTGAGGTTTGTTTTTTCCTGACTGTTTAACTCTTTTCCTCCCTTACCTTCTCCAGACTTGGAAGCAAGGAGACACAGAGCTACCTCATCCTAAAGGAGGGATACCCAGTAGCTGTTTGGCAGATGACTCTCTGGCCTTTCCAGAGAGGATGGTTAGATATCAATCTTGCACATGGACAGTTAACTGAACTATCTTCAGTAATAAATCCCAGCCCTGCAGACACAGGATTTCTGCCTTCTGTGGCTTCTGTGCCCATCATCTTTATAACTGAGAACTGAAAACTTACTTTCCAAACAGGTTTAAATTGGTATATTTTCCCCCATCTGTTATATTCTCAGTATTTTCTTCAGGAAAAGGTATTTCTTTTTAAGTAAATGTCACTTATTTCTACACCTTGTAGCATGGTATTTGAGAAAACACACACAAAAAAAGAATCAGAAGAATGTGTGATATGTTAATGGATGTCTTTTTATTATGTACCTCACACCATCAACAAACGTCCTTTAGTTTCAGGGAGAAAACAGAAACTTGATATAATTTTTGTCTTTCTTCTGATGAGCATTCTTCAATGCCTAGCTGAATTTTTTATTTATTTTTTAATTTTTCCTGACTTCATAAATGTCTTTATTGCTTTAGCCACTCCTGCACAAGTAGCGGTAGAATATCAAATTAACCTTAAAATAGCCCTCAAACTGATTTAGGAAATCAGGAACTATTTGAGAGACATGCATTAAAGTGCAGGGCCCTTGTGTTTTAGTAGAGAAAAATAGTATTTTAAGAGATCAGATTTTTAGTAAGACTTTTAAATCTACATTTCCTGAGTTTTTAACTGTATCCTTCATGTGTACAATTTTTGCAAACTCTTTTTGTTCTAATTATTTCGAATTATTTCTTTAGCATGGTAAGAGAAAGAATGGTAGACACAGAATGAATTTTGTGACTAGAAAGAGCAGGATCTTACCCTTTCAGCTGCATGATCTGACTGCCTTTATGGTGCATGTAGCGGCCTTTTTTTTAATTTAAAAACTTGGCTGCTCATACAGCACAGCACAGGCTTCCTAAACATCTGAACTGTCCAGATGAGAGAAAATAATGGGCAAGAAGAGTTGTAGCATTTAGGGGAAAGAATTCTTGAGGGCCAGGGATGTGACTGCAAAACACGCAGTGTTTCTGATTATATTTTTTAATTAATGGCATTTTATTACAAGACATCTTATTGATGCTATAAGATCTTTTCTTAAAATTAACTAACTTGAGTCATACCAGTTACATCCTCATGTAGCAGTAGATAACTGAAAGCTAGGATCTACTTGTGAAAGCAGTGGTTTTTGTCACAGAATTGATAGCCTCTCACTGAGAGTGCACTGCTCTTTGGTCAGAAATATCACAGCTCAGAGATTTTAGTGTCACTCTCAAACTGGCATGTTTATTGTATACAGCGCTTATAACCCAGTTATGTACTTTAGGCTTTCATCTTCATGCTTTGGGAAAGTAAGTTTGGTCACTGTTATTTAGCTGGTCACATGCATGTAAAGATCAGCATCAGAAGCAGTGGTGTTAAAACCTTCATGACGTGTCCCACTGGTTTCGTCTCATTTGACCTGATGGTGTCTCACACTGCCATACTTGTCTCTCCCCAGCACTGACACCAGAGTGCTAGACTCTGCTCTGCAGCGTTTTCCATTTGGTTATCCTGGGTTTTTTTGGGGTGGATTTTTTTTCCCCAACACTTTGATGACAGTGATATTATTTATCTTTCCCCAGGATGCCTCAGTGAGTAAGAATAACTGAAATTTTGGGTGGTAAATTTTAGTGGTATCTCCCAATGAATGCAGTGCATTACATTTGTATGAAAATATTTTCAAAGGGATTAACTGTCAAGGGTTTAGCCACTTTGGAGGTGATGCCTACTTTATAAACTCTGTGAGAACATTACATACAAAAGCATAAAAAATGCTGCTCACAGCACAAATGACATACTCGGGTGACTGTTTCATTCACTCCTTTTCATTATAGTATCAACCACTGCAGTGTCCTAGTGTTTTCAGCAGGTGTGCTCCTTGACTGATTACTCCCATACTTTGGAGATTCCTCAGTAGTCTAATGAAAATGTAAATGCACATCATCAGCGGTTTAAACTTGCATAGCTTCCCTGCAGCGAGCAGAGTCAGGCCATTTGCCATCAGCTGAGGAGCAGCCTTGGACTATCAGCAAGTTACAGACTAGTATGCTTTGTAGTTTCACTAGTATATGAAGTGCATCCGTAATGTAATTACTTTCAACTACAGGTTCCCTAAATAGCTTCATCTCAGAAGAAGGAGAGAATGCTGATCATTCTTTTAAACCTCAGTTGGTAAGATTTATTGGTGAAGTGTTGCTTTCGAGCAGAATGCAAATACCTGACTAATTACTGCAACTTGTTATTCATAGGTCTGCTCGAGAGGAAAATCAGCAGAAGTTTTGCCTAGCTCCATGATTTCTCCTCTCATCCAGTAGCCTGCTGTTGGAACTTAGACTCTTGTCCATTTGCTGTCAAATGTCTTTTCTTCTCTGATAAAATGGGTCTTGTAACTTGAAAAGGAAAATTGTCATTTAAACTTTCTTGAGAAATATTTTAGAAAGAACAGAAGTGCAATGGGAACTTGACCTAAGAGCTGCCTTTTTGAGCTGGAAGTGGTTTGCTAATACCTTCAGATCACTGCAGGCAGAAGCTTGTGCCACTATTAGGCAGTGCTGACTTGCTCAGGAAGCAGAATCAGCGATCCAGCAGATGGTGTGAGCTCCCTGGTAACTGAGCGTTTTATTCATTCAGATACTCACCCGTTGCCTGTGTCTAATGAAATTTCTCTCTCTGACTGTGTCTGATTCTTAAGTGAAGCCTAATCTGGCAATCTCTGACACACAAAACGTGCTTTGACTGCAGCAGTAGGCATCACCAAGGCGCCCAGCACTGCCTGGTTGTGTGTTAAAGAAAGCACTTCTCTGTGCAGTGCTGTTGTGCCTGTTCCTTCCATATTCTGGTAAAGACAGAAGCATGCCTAATACTGAGTAGTTTCAAAGATTTGACAGATTTTTTTTTTTTTCTGGTTACCTCTACCTGTTATTCTCCCTTGCAAAGGATCCTTTTTCTGTCCTTCATGGAATCTGAAAGGCCCTAGGACCATGTCTATTTTCTAAAAGCAGATGTATCTCTTGCCTGTTCCTCAAGACCTCCAATGAACGGAGACACCAGAGCCTCCCCAGGCATCCTATTCTAGCACTGTTGATCTTTAAGTTCATTTCATTATACTTTTCATTGTTGCATCTAACCTTAGGGTTTTTTTCGTGCCATTTCAGTACTTAAATCCTCTGAGGATGAAGAACAGACTGTTTCTTTCTCTTTTGAAGTAGCTGCTGCTTTTAAATTTTTGTCAGTCTTTTCAAGACAGTAAGCCCAGTTTGTTCAGTCTTTCCTCCTAAGTCATGTTTTCCAAAACTATGATCAATCTTCACTATTCTGCCTGCGAGCTTGCTTCGGGTGGTCATTCCCGTTTTGAAATGCAATGCACCAAACTGAGCTGTTGCTCTAGCACCTTCTTGAGTGGAAAGATTTCCTTCATGGCTCTCACAAGCTGTACCTCTCGTTGTACACTGCCGTAAAATGATTTTAGTCTTCCCAGCAGTACGATGAAACACTTGTCATGTGTACATTTCTGATCTACAGATTGCCTTCCCTGTAGCAACGTGTTTCCTCACTTATAGTGATATACCTAATTATTTCTGCAGAGGTATAGAGCATTATATTGCTTACAAGCATCACATGCAATGAGTATTTTCAGCCTATTCTCCCGTTTGCCGAGAAGTTTTGAAGTCCTGCTTTCCAATATACTTAAAGTCCCTCCCAGATGAGTGCTATTTGACAGACTTTTTTTTCCCCCATCCTTCAGTTCATTAAGACAAATATTCAGCAATGCCACACTTAGGACACTTCCCTGTGGAATATCACTGAATACATGCATCTTTCTTTACTTATGATGAGCCATATATGGTTTCTTTCTCCATAGCCTTTTCCAACCATTTCTGGAGTATTCTAATATTTCCACCTTGGTTTAGAGAATTTCACATGAAATCAAAGTCAAAGCTACTTAAGTAAAGCAATATGACATCTACTGTTTTTCTCTATTCCCCAAAGGGCATTATCCTGTCATAGAAGGAAATTAGACTGGTTTGATGGGGCTTCTTCCTGACAAATCCACACTGTCTGTTATTCATCTTCTTGGATTTGGGGTTTTTTTTAGGAATTGACAAGCAGTTCAACAATTTATTCTGATATAGTTCTTCAATTGAAGCTACGATGTTGGATTTATAAGTCTGTGGCTCTTCCTTTTTATTTTTTGCCATTTGCAGTCTTCAGTGTATCCCAGAGGACCTCCAAGATAAATTCCAGCAGCTCATCCAGCAGCTCGTCAAGAAAAGCCAAACCATACTAAAAATGTCTGATTTACCAAGGTATTCTCAAATCTTTTTATTTCCTGATTCAGGGTTTATTTCTCACCATCTGTTGCTGGTATTGAGAGCTAATTGATATTGAATAAAACGATGATGCAAAAAAAGGCATTCTAAATTTGAGCTTTCTAGGTGACATCCCTAAGCAAGGTCCCAGTTTCACTAAGTATTAGACAGACACTTTTGTTGACTTTCTTCTTCTATTAAAATACTTATATGACAGTTTCTTGTTATTCTTGATGCTTTGTTAATTGCATCTGACTATGGCCTTGTCTTGCCTGACCTTGAAAAGTATCAACTCATACTGTACTATTTACCTGTCCTTAACAGACTGACTTGGTGCTTTTAAAACACCCGAATTTAAGGTACAGGATGTGTTCAAGGCGTAGTCAAATCAGTCCTCTAGCTACATATGCTATCTTACCTCAACTCAGAGGATGATTTGCATTTCTGTCACTACTACGTTTTCTCTAAGGAAATGTCACTCTTCGCTACCCTTTTCCTTTAGATCAACATTCCTAGGGATCTGTAGTCACATCTCTCTGTGTGCTGGAACTTGCCTTCCTGAATGTCACTGATTTTTATTTTGCTGTTCCCATCTTCCTAAGCCAAAGTTTTGAATTCTATTGTAGTTCCTTACGGCTTCGTTTGGGTAAAGAAGAAAACAAAGGTACAAACATCCACATTTAAGCCAGGCCATTCGGATTTTTGAGATATGCTGATTCTCTGTGGCTTTCCTTAGCCTGCCTTCATCTTTAGTGTGTTCAAGGGTAAAAATCACTGGTTCCAGCATTAAGGTCGTAACCTAAAACCCCCACGTGAGGGCCTGGTCATTCAGAGCAGTCGGGGAGTTCAGTGTGTCTGTGAAAACCACTGGGATTACATCCCTGTGCTGTGAATATTGGCTACCGTTCCTCTTCTGTGCCTTCAAAGCCCTGAGCATCAGGGAAACAGTAATTCACAGCCATCAAGCCTTTTTAAAAATAAAAGCAAAAATCGTTAGTTGTCTCTTCAATTAGAAAAGTTAACTTAAATTGTCTGTATCTAAAAATAGTACAAGCTTGCTTTGAAATTTTGGGAAATGTGTAACTGTAATAACTTAAAAATAGGCTTTGAAGTTTCATTTTCTCTTTTGGCAATGTTGGTTGCCATGGAGTTCAAGCAATAGGTTGTAATGTTTAGCACTGAATTAATTACTACTTCTCACTCACAGAGAACATCTAATTATACATATTCATGAAGAACGGTGTTTGGCACTCCTGAGGGAGAAAATATATTTTTTAATACTGAATATACGTACTTTTGCAACCAGATGGGGTCTGGTAAAGGCATAATGTTACAGAACTTTTTCTCAGAGTTTTTAATTGTTTCGTAGTCTAACAAAATTTCAGTTTTAAATATTGTCTTTACATTATTTCCTTGTATTATGAACATTCAACAAGTACAGACATTTACCTTTAAAGTGCGGAAAAGTTTAAGTGGACATATAGATTAATGAATACATAGAACAACATACACTGTTTTTTTTTCTCAGGCAAAACAGAACTACTAAACAGCTCTTTGGCATCGATGTTCAGCAGTCCTCGCTCTGTTATCGTCAGAGCATCTAAATTAATGAATACTGATTGCAGATGTGGGTCTGGGATGTCTGCAATAAGAGTGGTGTGTGCTTCTAGCCTCGCAGAGCTCTTGCACTTGGCTCTCTCTAACTTCACAGTAGCTTCACAAACAAGAAGAGCATAAATAATCACAAACTAGATCTTAATTTCAGTGGCACTTTGGCTCCTACCTGTGTGTGTGGCTTTGGATCTTTGTTCAGGAGGGCATCTGTGCTCACAGAGATCTCTTTCTGCTGAGCACAATCTTCGGTCCTGAGTGATAGTCCACTGATGTGAACCAAAATTGGTGGCGTTGGGCATAGACCAATAGCAGACAAGCTATTGGAGAAGCTTTGGCCTACATGGACAGTTTCATGGCTCTTTGAGAGATACCATTGCATTCCTGAGCACCTTTGACAGTCTTGACAGAGTCCTATCTTTTATCTTTTATGATACAATTAAAATAGTTGGTTGTGACTAGCAGCAATTTTTATTATAAAGCACAAACCTAAGCTTAAGTAGTGTTTGAAGTACATTTTCTGGGGATCGTCCAGTTTTGCACAAAACTGTCTCATGCTTCTATAAACTGATCTTGTGTACTCGGTACCAAATCACATATTTCAAAGGAGGCATTCAATGCTGAACCTGTTATCTTCTTAGTGTATGTAGTGGCATTTATCTTCAGTAAAAAGTCATGTAAATGGCAACTGAAGGTGGAGGGAATGGTGAGAATCCTTGCTGTCTTTATTTCAGCTAATTTAGACTTTTCAAGTTCTCCATAGAAAATAATCTGATGCATAGAGGTAGATTTGTTACTTTTAGATAGTAAGTCATATTTTAGGATGGATCTCTGGCTTTGGTGGGCTAAACTAAAAATCATCCTAGATAAAATAAATGAATTATCTGCTTCTGTCTGATAAACATCAGTAGAAAGCTTTTGTGAAAACTGAACAAATAACATCAATTAAGTATCAATGTTGTTAACAGAACAGAAAGACTGAGGTGTTAAATCACTAGTGTTCTCTTAGCTGTTTCTAGTATAGTCTGCTTTTTTAAGAGTGATCATTTGAGCTGTGCTTTTTTTCAGTGCAAAAACTTGTAAAAGTGGAGGTTGCATGAGTAATGGTCTTTTTTTTCTGCATAGCCTCACTCTTTCGAACATGTTCTGTCCATTGGTGTATGTCTAATTGAAATTAATGAGATCTTTCCTTACACATCCAGTGGCAATAGTGTGCTTATAGAAGGAATTTTCTTAAGACAGAATACCTTTACTTTCCCACTTGTAAAACAGTAAGTCAGGTAGCTGCATTATCAAATGGTAAGGCAACAGACTATGTATGAACTTAAACAGGTGCAAGGGAAAACTAGTGTGGTCTAAGTGGGTTTACTTTCTTTGGGCAGTTAGAGTGACTTTGGGTTGATTTTACTAGTGCAGAGAAGGATTGGGTACCACTGAAGGATTTTAATATACCAAGACTTGTTTCCTTTTCCCTTTTTCTGACAGGCAAAAAATGTTGAAAATAATGTGGGTTAAAGTGTCAAGAATGAAGTAGTGATACATGGAAAACTTTGAAGGATGCTTACATTTACAAGAATATTTCCTCGCAGAATTTTTTCAAGAGGAAAGAAATGAATAAACGTGTAATAAATTAGACAATTAGTACCTTTAAAGTAGTTACAATATTTGGGTGTTTGAAATAGCAATTGTCAACAGTTGGCAACTAGCCATTTTATTTTTCCCCATGGCTTCCCATTAAAAAAAAAATAAATTCTAGATTGAATGGCATTTGCTAATCTTCTTCTGTTGGCTGCATAATATGCTTTCTGCTTTTATATTAGAATTTCTGATCCTTTGTGTCATCACTGCATGTGACAGTACTTGTAACTTTCAGCTAGCCCAGAGTCTGGATTTGATTGCTTTCTTGTTAATCTGACATTTAAAATAATTTCCCTTTAGAACTGTTGCACCCTTAGCAGTTTTCAGTGGCAGTAATGGGCACCGTGCTATACTTTCTTTAGTCTTTTTCACATGCTGTCTGATCTTTGAGTGACAAAGATGAGGGAGAGTCAGAATAATAATAACAAGAGACAATAACAGCGATTAAAATGGAGTGCTCCATTATGAAGGTTCTTTTAGGAGCAGGACATGTAAAATGGAAGGTATTATGGTTTTCCTTTTGTGAGTTAGTTCAGAGTATGTTTCATCCTCTTGTTGCAAGGAGTGTAGGACTGGTGAGCTGAAACTTCAGTACTATTGCTTATGATATTGAAATTAAACATGATGAGGTGCACTAGTGCAGTTTTGCTGATAACTGTTGAGCTCCTGAGAAACACAGTATTCTATTTTGTTCAGGCAAAAAAGCTATATCCATCCTCCAGAAACTGAGGGAAGACTCTACAGTCCCCTAGTAGTCTTTTATTATCTATCCAAACCACAACTTTTATACTGCTTTGTAACCACTAAGCAGCACTATTATCTCCAAAGATGGTTTGGATCAGCACAGTACATGATTAAAATAATAAATATAGAACTGGGGTTTGACCCTGCCAGTCTGAGGATTTCTCATCACTTGCCATTGCCATCCTTCTTGTCTTGCACTGAGTGCATTGTGCTTTCTGTCGCTATTGCAGTTCTAAGTTGTACGTTGCTGGTATCTGATATTCTGGAAAGAGTAAATCTGTCAGGTTTACATTTTTGGTCTGGCCGTATTTCTGTGAAAAAAATGTATGCCAAGTTTGCTTTCATGAGTCACACTAGGAACTGTAACACTGCAGGCATTTTCCTTCTTTCAGATTCCAAAACTCAGTTCTCTCTGTGTTGGCATTCTAGGAAAAAAAATGTGTTTCAGCTCCTCTTCCCTCCTGAGGACACGATATGTAAGTGTTTCCCATGGATTTCCAAGGCTTTATGCCCTTTCTGGGCTTCAGTGTTGTTTTCTAGTAGTAAGTATTAACATACATGATTCAACCAAAGTAAAGCCCATTTTCTACCTTTTCTTTTAGCCATTCAGAGAAGTTCCTTCTACCCTCATGTTGCCGCACCTGCACGCAGGCTCTGCTTTAGTGTCGTGGCTCTTATTGTTCAGACTTGTATGGTTCTAAAAAGGAGCTTAACATCTAAGATTCAACAGTTTATTGTGCCACAACTTTAAAAATGTTTTCTCAATTGCTGGTCCACCATGGTCCAAGCAACTGAAGTGAAGCTGAATGAAAATGGAGCAATTTAAATACGAGGGTGGGTTGGAAATGTCACTGTTTCCCTAGGAAGAAAGTTGCTAACAGTTGAAGTGATTATGAGCCACAGATGTAACAAGACTGGCCTTGGCCAACTCTAATTTTTGTCAGTGAGGGAGCTGACACTGAAAGTGTGACATTGGCAGTAGCTGTGTGTGGAGCTGCTCGAGTAGTTGGATGGTATGGCACAACATCCCTATGGGAGGACAGAGCATCCTTTCTTTCTCATAGGAAGTTCCAGCACCTCTCTCCCTTTGTGCAGATTTCAAGGAGTTTCTGGCTTTGATGATAATTGGCAATGAAATCTGTGCTTTAGTTGCTCAGTTTGATCTGTGTTATTCTTGTTTCTCTGTGGATTTAGATTCATCTGCATATTGATACATTTCTTGCACATAATTTGTTCACTCTTTAAGGTGTGCCTAAAGCCTGCACCAACTTTATGAAGCTCCTTTCAATCATCGAGATGAATATATGCTATAAAACTACCCTGATCTTATTAATATTTTAAGGTGATGTCAGATTTCAAATTAAATCTCACTTGGCTGTATTAAAAAGAATGAAATCCAGCCAACCTGAAAGTTGTCATTAGTTTCCAAAATGCTTTTAGGAAGACAAATGTATGTTAGAAAAGAAAAAGTGTAATTAGAAGAGGAGCTCTGAAGAAGAGAGTTGTATTTAATATTTAAACCAGTAAGTAGTATAGGAATAACATTTTCTGTCAAGGACATATTTTATTGCATATTAATGCAATTAAAATTACATCACACTCTACTAATTTCCTTCCAGTTCTGTACACTTAAAAGCAAGAGCAAATCCTGATGATTAATGTTTGTAAAGGGAAATCTCTGTGAAAAATATTGCGGTAGAGCAAAGTTATGCAACAACAATGGGTTGTGCTACCCCGTGCAATTTTTCTTTTTGCCTACTTTTCTCTCCTATCCTAGTGTTAAGTCAACTGGACGTATTACTACTGATTGAAAAAGACACTGCAGATAATAAACAACCTTGAAGTCCCTGATTAAAAAAGACACTGCAGATAATAAACAATCTCTTTCTTAAGGGGATCACATGGCTTTGTGGGGGGATTTTATTATGAAGTGCAATGCTCCAAGCATCATATAAGTTTTGGCAGAAGAGCATAGTATTTGGGATAACACAGCCTTTGGATCTGCCTGGAATTAGACTCAGAATTGCAGTCTTGTTTCAGAGAAGCATTTTGCTTCTCTCAAAGTGATTGCAGTGTGATTCACGTTAAAAAGCTATGATTCAGATTGACGTTTTCCTCAGATGAGATTTGCCATGAGCTTTGGACTCTGGAAATCCCAGGCTTCTTTGGGGCTCTGAGCTTGGGTGGTAGGTCTCCACTTGGAGGCCTTCAGCTCCAAAGTACTGTAGCTGGCAGCATGCTTAGTTTTTAAAGCAATTTCAGGATAGAACTTTTCTGGTTTGCTTTCGGTTTTAGTGATGTTCAGAGTGAAATTAATATGGAAACTCTCAGTGCCATTCAGTTTTCACCATGCTGGACCTTTCCTCACTCTACTTGCATTGCACTGTGAAATTCAGAGATGTCCTCACTTTAGCTGCCCAAAGGATCCTCCAGCCTTTGGTGGATTGCTTACTTACTGTTTTCACTGTTCCCAAATATTGCTGTAATCAGACATTCTTTAAGAGAAACTTTTTTGCTTTTTCTGAACTCTCCAAAGGTTTCCTGATGCTCTTTAGCTCCACTTACTACAAGTGTGATAGTATCTGCTTACCAGTTTATTTAATAACTCTTCCATTCCTAATAGGAGTTGCAGAATAAACATTTCCTTTTGTAAGAACCATGCCAGGTTGACTTAAATGCTACCTTGAAGAGAGTACAGCTCAGGGAGAGGCCCTCCAGTGGGCTTTGGCTTCTCTTCTCATTTTGCCACTAGCCAACTGTAAGAGCTGGGGTACTTTGCTCCTTTTTCCTGTCTTCTGGTACATAGCTGCCAGTTCTCTTCAACTAACCTATAATATGGACATTATATATGGACACATACAGGTTTAAAACAGGATTAAGAAACAATGTACCCACCCAAGACAATGAGCCCCACTGCAGCAGAATAACACTATAGATTTCAGATCTGAGCTGTTGTATCCATACACATCTCAGATTTGGTATCCACTGGGCTGAGGGGTAGAGTGTTGGGTTTCTGTACTGCACTCATTTTCCAGTGTAAATGAGACTCATTTTTCAATCCTGCTCTCCCTGACAGCTTTTCTGGTTTAGCAGCAATAGCTTTAATCTGCAAGGAATGACTGGGACTTCAGCATGCACTAGCAACTCAGAGCAGTTCTTGAATCTCTTCTCTGTTGTGCTGGTTGTGGCTGCAGGTACAGGTCTCTCCGTTGCAGTCAGATCTGTGCTCTCATCCTCTCAGAGAGATAACCCCCTCTCACCCACCCACCTCGGCTTGCAGAGCTCTGTGACCTGAAAGGGAGAGGAAAAGGAACTGGTAGGATCCCATGCTGTGAAAAATTGTGGAAATCTGTCCCCTACACAGTCTATTCTTTTCCATAGCTTCTCTGTGTCTTTGGGCACTTGGATACTCTTTAAAGGTAATGAACCTTACGTGGCCGTTGCAGGCATGAACACTCAGTGCTGCAGCTAATGTGTTCTAGAAGGATTCCTGGCCAGGGCCTGGCATTGAGTCCTTTAAATCAAAGTAGTCTTTGAAAGCTGAAGAAGTTTGTCTCTTGAGGTGAGCTATGTTTGCTCATGTAGGGGCTTGTGAATCCTTCCCTATCTTGTGGATATGTTGTCTTAAAGTCAAAACCATTTTGTCTTGCCATAGATCACTGTGACTTTCTAACCAATCGGGTATCATTCACTGAACGTGCTAATGAAGTGTTTAAATTATTGAGTACAAAAATGTACCAGGTCAGAGAGGCTCTGTGACATGAGACAGAAACAACTCTGAAACAGCTTTATTAGACTTTGGTGGAACAGCAGGTGCCATGCAGAATAATGCCTATGGTCCATTTGCTTGGAAATGTCCAGGCTTTTCTATGGCATGGCTACAATTTCTGCAGCTCCACCTCCCTGCCACTTTTTTCCTTCAGGTCTGAGAATACGATGTCACACTCTCAGGTCATCCAGAAGGTATTCAGTGCAACTGACAGCTCTAGGAAAAGGTGAAATAAATATTTCATCTTCTATTTATTAAAAAATAATGTCGTTTGTAACGGGGTTCTGGCAGGTGCTCAGCCATGCCCAAATCAAATCTGTGATTCCAAATAAGACTTTCGTGATTGGTTTGATTTGGCTTTTGAGAGGAGAGGAGCTCAGACAAAACTGTGAGCACCTGTTCTGCACGTCTGGGCAGAATTCACACTCTGGAAATATTTCAGAGGTTTTTGTTTTGAGATCAGGGATATCTTTCAGTGCATACGTTTCTTGATACATCCCTGCTCTCACTATCTGCAGCATTTGATTTATGGAATCTCTGCAAGGATAGTTTCATCTTAGATTAGAGATTGTTTGAAGGAAAAAAACTTGTAAAGAGCTTTTGTAAGCTGCCTGTAAATAACATATATGCTTAATTGTATTTATTTAGAAGAGAAATCTGTTTCAGCTAATCAGCTATATATTTCGTAAAATGCTGCAATATGCACTAAATTTTAACTGCTGGTTTTTAAGCCACACTGATTTCATTTGGACTTGACTACTATTTTGTTTGGACTTAGGTATATTATTAGTGGAACTTAACTATACTATTGAGCGTGTGTCTGACCACATTGCTGAGAAAAATCAATAAAACCCAACTTAGAAGCCTGATTTAACTGGGGCTTAAGCAGAAGCTGATTTATATTTATATGGGTTTTCAGAGTGGTTTCTTTTTTTATTTCAGGCTACAGTCTTAAAATCTAAGGAACCGAAAGCTACAGTTATTTGCCCATTTTTACACTACCTTTGATTCAAGTTTTTGAAGGCTAATGGGAAGTGCACACTGTGAAAGCCTAGAAAACAGGTTATACAGCATAAATTTTGCAAGTGAGTTTCCTTTAAGAAAGCCAGGAAAGTAAAATCATAAGGGAAATGCACATGAAATCTTTCAGGTAATATCTTTCCAGGATAACTCAGAGACAATTATTACTAAAGCCAACCAAATAAGATCAATTGAAATTCAAAATGTGACTTGACTGAACCTTTTATAGTTTGATCTCGTTTGTACTCAGTGGTGCTTTGAGAGAGAAGATGCTCAATTCTGTCTTCCTTTATAAAGCAGTAATCCAGATTTTCATTATGTAGTTTGAATGGGGCTGATTTTTTCTCTTTATCTATGTGGATTTATTTTTTCCAGCAGTGACCAGAATTTCTTCAGGAGTTATCACATTCATCTATCCCTTTCTTTTTGCTAAGTCAAAGTGAAATGCTGAGCTTTGTCTACTTACTCCTATGGAGCCCGTGCTCTACAATTAAAGAAGCGGATCTTTGAGAGCACAACCCCTTAGCAGAGATGTGAAGCAGGCCTACTAAGCTGTTTTTCTGATGGAGTGTGTACACTTTCTCTTCCTGTGTACCAAGATGACAATGGTTCTTCCTTGAATATACCTAGAAGGGGGTTATGGGATTAAAAAGTAGTGTGATTTTTTCAGCATGAATTGACAACTCTCATAACCAAATTCCTGGGAACGCACTGTTGAACTGAAGAATAATTTTAGACTTAAATAATGCTTTTACCCTCAACTTCTTTTCATAAAGAATTTAAATATGTATTTAAGCCTCCTGTGTATCAGCTGGGCTTGAGTATATGCCATACAGAATCAAGGTAGACTTAAGAGTGTGCTTGAGACTGAACTTGTTTGAATAAAGTCTGCTTGCTACAATGCTATACCATTTTATTAATCAAATTATCTACTGTGGTGTGTGCCTAAGTTTTCTAGTGGATTTGGGGTCTACTGAAGTAAAAAAACCTGCATTTTAATTTTCGTGGAAGGAGGGTGATACAATAAGCCTAATAGAGTTAGCTCATACAGAGATCTGGCTCAGAAATTGAAGAATACAAATTATAGGATCAGCTAGTTTAGGTGTTTTGAGTATCCTTGTCATTATACTAAAGTTTCTATGAGTAGGGCATGTAAGTAAGAAAGCAGGAAATTTAGAAATATTCTCTTGCTAAACTAGATCATGTACAAAAGAAGGTGTAACCATTTTGCATTTCTCTTCATGCCCAACACTATTCTGAAGGTTTTCAGCAAGTCTCTCAGTTTGGTGGGGAGCGCCTCTTAGGTGTGTGCTTCAGCTGTACTAATCTTTTTTTGGTAAGAAGTGAGACTGTGCCTTTTTTAAAATGGCATTGTGCAGGTGCAGAGGAACTTGATGGAGAAGAATGTGTAAAGAGAGGGTTTATGTATATATCCCAGCCAACTGAGAAATCACTTGACAGAGGAGGCTACAAAGCCTCGTTTTGTTTTCTGTTGTGTTTCTTTTAAATTTTTAATCTTCTGTTTATTCTCCTGAAAGAGACCTAGGGAGTGCTGTCATGTGATAATTTGTTTGACTGTGGTAAGCAGTTTTTCCCTACCTTTTCCATTGTGTTTTATGTGAACCACTTCCCTTCGGCAGTCACACTTGCTTTCAGCCCAACACCAGGTGCAAATTACTTCCTAGATTTCAGACACAGGTAACCAAAATGTGAATTCTTCATAAGTGTGCACACACTATAAATGTATGTACCTGCACAACTGGGGAGAATTCACAGTTAGATTGGCAAGTGTTTCAATTCTAAATGGCCATCTGTCTATGCACTTTATGCTCATGCAGCATCTGTACATATAATGCTAAAAAAAAAAAAAAAAAAAAAAGAAGAAGCAAGAAATACACACAATTTAAGCAGTTTATTTATTTTTATGCAGTGTGAGTTTGCAATGGGGAGTGGTGAAAAACAACCTTCTGAATTATATGTCCCTGCTCCCTGCCCCTCCTCCTTCAGTTGCTTCCTTGAATTCATATACTATAAATATACTCTTCATGAATTGTGTATTTCATGGTCTTGGATTAAACTTGCAGGTTTTTTTCATTCTGTCTATTCATGTCTGATTTGGCTGGCATTGTGCCTTCTCTCAGCTAGTTTGCCTGCAGTGGATGCCATATGATGGTGGATTTAGCCACCTGTGTAGCACTGCAAGTGATATTGCTGTAACATATGTTTGCTCTTCATCCCCAGTGAAACCATTTCAAGGCAAAGCAATGTCAGTAGAGAACAAACACAGGTCAGATCCAAGTAGCCAGTGTTTTTCCTGAGTAGCTCTACCATTAAACAGCTTCTGAGGGGTACAAGTAATGTTGCCCCTTGGCTGGCAAAGCCTGTGCAAACCCAAGCAACATCCCAAATAACTTACTGGCAAAGAACAGTTGTTGTTAGAACTTTATTTGGTGGGACTTGGTGATACATCTGTGTCACTTCGGAGTCACATCTGATATGGCTAAATGAGAAAAAGATCAGGGCAGAGACCTGTCACCAAAGGATCAAGGGAGGAAAGTCTGAGATAAGAACCAAAATTTCCAGAAAGGCATATTCATTTTTTTTTTCCCCGAAAGGTTTGAGCAGCTCTGTAAGTATGTCTCAGTCTATGTACACCAACACCCTTGTTCCCCTAACAAAGTAGACTCCCCTATATAGGAGTCTAGACCAAAATGGAAAGAACCACCAGCAGCATCCAGTGGTTGTACTTTGTGATAGCATTATATGTGCTCCTCCATTGTCAAGAAAAAACAGCATGCATGGTGAAAGCAGTGATAAAACAAGGGCAGAAATGCTGAGTGGCGAAAAAGAGGGCTAGCAGTAACTGAGATTGCTTACAATCAAGAATTTGTATGGGACTAAAGATACTAAAGTCCAAATGTGTCTGGAAGCAGTAGATGTGAAACAGATGTGTGCATGGGGTGGGTCTGTGAGACAAGGTAACCCATTTTTGTCAAATCTATTGGTGGGTAACACCATAATAGAGATAGTGGAACAGATTTGGAAAGCCATGGGAAGATTGGGATGCTCGGCAACATTTCGTGTCCTGATTTCTTGGGTGACCTGGTCCCACCACACCATTACTGCAGGGGCCTGAGAACAAAGTATTCCACAGTTTTAGGAAAAGGCTCAAACAATTGGAAATATCTCCAACAAAATGGAGACCAGGTACATTTATTTTACATAACCTCATGGACACATTGTGCACCTAATGCTTATTAGAGTGCTCCTTGAACCAGCTCACACAGGTAGAAATGAAAGGCCACACCTGGTTATAAATATGTTTGAACATAGGCCAGGAACTGTTCTGTCTGCCAAGCCCATGGCACTTCTTGCTGAAGGAAATATGCACATTATCCTGCCGGTGAAGTATTCACCCTGAAAGGAAGAAACCTGCAGGCCACTGTTCTTCCTGGTGACTCCACTGAAGCCTTTTGAGTAAGAGGCTCTGTTCATTTGTAAATGCAGTGACATTTTGAGCTTTTGTACAGCCAGCGGAAGCTCCCTGGGAGGCTTATGGCTGAATGATTTCTTCCTAGAGAGCAGTAAATGAGGTTAAATCAATTTCCTCCTGCAATGGGAGGGGTACGGAAGGAAAAGGAATAGTATTTCTCCCTTTAGTGCTCACTGAAAAGCAGTTTTATTTGCAAAACTTTTAATTAAATTTCCCGTTTTAGTTTCTTTTAGTCATTCACATTTACAGAACTGGGAAATCTTGTGTCTTGGGCACAAAATCCTCTTGAAATATGCAGTAACAAATGTATCACTAGCTTACATAGAAACTAAATACCAAGAACATTTCTTTTTCATTAAACCCCTGTTACTGTTACAGAAAAATCAGTAATCAGTACTTGAAAGTTTTGTAACACATTGATATTTAATATCTTTTATAACTGTCAGATATGTGAGATATGTTTGACAGCTGGTGAAAATAGTGTGGGAGTCAGGTAGTACCTTTACTAGATTGGAAGCGTGAGGAAGAATACCTCTCTCTTCCTCTCCATGACACCCTGCCTTTGATTCCTTGACACTAAAAACATTTATTTATCTTTTTGTACCTTACTGTCCTTTGCATTTGGATATGATGAGGTGGGAGGAGAGCAGAATCCTGTGGAGCCAAAGTCTCGCTTCAGACATGAATGTGCCCACATGGGTGATGATGGTGAACCGGGCAGCTTGTGATTTCTGTGTATTTCTCCTCCCTCAGAGTGGGATGAGTAAGATGGGAATAGCTCTGAGAAATGAATATTTGCATGAAAAACAATAGGTGAAAGGTTCTGACAACTCTGAGAGAGACTTGCTTTGCCCCCTCTGTGTTTTGGTTACTTCTTAATTATAGTTTAACCTCATGAATGTTTCTCTGAATGAATTTGAAAATTCCTGGAAATCTTTCAAGGGGGGATGGTAGCATATTTGAACTACAAAGACCAGTATCTGGAGCTCTGTTGGCATCTCAGATCCATTTCTGACTGAAATGCAAATATGTCGGGTGAATTGAACCTATGAAGAGCTGATAATCTGCTCTGTATAAGGGCACAACAGTGAGGTTTATCTTTATAAGAAAAAATGTACATTTGACTAGAAACATTAAAGAAAGGAAAAATAAACTATGAGCATGTTTTTGTTGAGAGGTGCTGGAAACTTCTCTTTTGATTGAAATGCTCAAGTCCTTTGTAAATATGACTAAAGTATCTATTTCTAAAAGCATATGTATATAATATATGTACACATATTTTTAAGATGTGTAAAAAACCAACAAACCACCTTTCAGTTACTATTTGACAAATACAGACTTTATAATACCACTTTCAGTAGCTCCCTAGCCCAATAACTATGTAAACCTGAGTTATACTGAGGCTGTTGTCATTTTTCTTAAAACAACCTTGTATTCCATGTTCTATTTAGAGCTTCATGAGAGATCGAGGTTTTTTATTTGTATTTCTTCTTGTTTACAAGGAACAGTCCATAGGAAAAAATTCTTGGAGGAATAGTATTTGGAATCAGGAGGAAGGTAAAGTAGGGACAGATTCCCTCAGAGATACTCTATAGTTCTAATGACACTTGCCTATTATTTCACAATGTACTCATGTATGTTTCTGGAGGCAAAATTCTTCATGTTGAATGGGATGGCTCTGTTGCAGAGGAATCAGAAGTGCACAGAAGCTACACCCCACATTTCCTGAAGTGTGGATTTTCCAGGAGTGTTTCATAACCCTAGAGCAATTCTGGCTTTTGTTTTAATTACTCCATCCAAAATTAAACACCCATTTAATCCTGGTGCTGTCTCTTGATGCCCACGATGCTCATGGAGTTTGCATCTAGATTTAGGTCCATTTCATTACCTAACTGATGATATGCACCAGAGTAGATCATTGTGGCTACATGACTTCTGCAAATATTTTTTATCATCTTCCTGGAAGATTAATGAAAGCAAAGAGCAATATTTTGTAATTTGTTAACTTGAACTTTATTATTGCATGCTTAATATGTGCATGATGGGTTTATTTTCCTCTTATCCCTGTGAGACAAGACATTACTCTTAAAGCAGAAAAGGGAATCTAAACACAAGATTGAACAGAAAGGTCCTTTTGTTTGCAATGTCAATACAGAGGTAGACATTTAAAAAATAAACCAAACTGAATGGTCTTGGTTTTAGTGCAAGTGGGCCAGACATCCACTA
This sequence comes from Pseudopipra pipra, assembly GCF_036250125.1. Lineage (NCBI taxonomy): Eukaryota > Metazoa > Chordata > Aves > Passeriformes > Pipridae > Pseudopipra > Pseudopipra pipra. The sequence goes on from NC_087549.1 coordinate 111,774,978, forward strand.
AACACTAAGGAGGTTGCTTTATGGTTTACTGCCACAGGACAGTCATCATCTGCTCTTGAGCATGTTACCAAATAGTGATGTGGTTTTGTTTCAGTGTCTTACAACTTACAACAAAGGATATAAATCTTTCATATTATGTGGACTTACTGAAGTTCATGTGTATGAAGGCAATAGGATACTCCAACCATAAAGAAAAAAATGGGAAGAAAATTTCAGTGTTTAGATGCAATGTTGGTAAACAGTGTGTATAATTAGCAAGTGTTATATTGGATGGCTAATATCACTTCTGTTAGCAGTTGTTCAGCAAAACAGATTTCAGAGCAGATTCACGCTCTGGAAAACAGATTTCAGAGCAGATTCTACATATGTGAAAATCTAGAGACACATCTAAATATGCTTCCATGTGCATATGGATTTACAGCAGCTATTCTGTCTCTCCTGACTTCTTCTTGCTGTTATTTCTTTGAGAGAAGTAAAGCCTGTGGTGTAAGTGTGCTCAGCATAGGTCTGCAGCTTAGAACTATGGGGTGAACACTTTCCTCCCTAATGTCAGTGCACACCCTTTTGTCTCTGGGCTACCAGTAGCCCTCTGGGCCAGTCAGGATTTGGTAGGACCTGCTTGGATTTCGCCTTCCCTTTTCCAAAGAGAGGTTATGGTTGGATACCACAGCTTTATGCCAATAACAAATCCTACAAAAAATGACCAGTGTATGACCAAAGATTTGTGTAGTTCAACTCTTTGTCTCCTACCATGACCAGTAATGGTCAGTAATGGAGAAAGGTACTAGAAACATGGCAAATATTGGCTAATGCTTTCCTTTGTATAGCTTCTCAGTATCTGTCTGTTAGAGACTTGTAGGACTCTTAAAGTAGAGGCTGGATTTCTTGATGAGAACTGTCTTTCAGCTACCCAACTGGGAGCTCAGTGAAAGTGTCCAGGTCTCTGTGGCCTCCATCACAGACTGCCCAAGACTCTGGTTCTCTGCATCAAAAAACCTCTTCCATTAGTTGTGTATTGTTGAGTTTTGGGGAAGCAGGTGGGGATAGTAGTGTGTGCACACAGTTTGGAATTGATGTGAATTAAAAATGTGTTAAGTTGTAAATAGAGGTGTTGATGATATGGTTGGTAATAACAGATGTACTTGACAGAAGGTGTGGGTAGATGTTTAGTACTCAGAAGGAGAGTGATCAACCCCCCCAGCTCTTCAGGGGTTTTATGAAACACTGTCAAAAACAGTCCAGGTTTGAAAAGCACCTTCTACCCTTCATCCAAGAAGGTTTGTATGTGCAGGAGAGCTGGACTGAATATATGTTTGCTGAGCTACCCCTGTTGTAATGTACATCTGTACATCTGTATGACCCTGATGGTTTGGTTTGCTGTTTGTCACAAGCTGCACCTAAACCAGTTCAACCAGTCTTTTCTTGTAACTGTTAGTGCAGTGTCAGAGATATCACCTTGCCACTTGTTGGCCACTTCTCCTAGTGCTTCTGAGAGCTTCCCAACCATATGTGCACTCCCGGGCATGCTGCTTAAATTTTCCATATGCCACCTGATAAGCTTTCCACGGCACTTTGTACCACCTTGAAATAACTCCTACTTCTTTTAACAAAATGTGTCATGTGGGAATATTTTGCCGTTCAGAATATTCTGCAAAGGCTTTAGACCTTCTCATGTCTAAAGATGAGATTCTCATCTCATGAGATGCACAGTGCCTTTCCAGAAAGATTTAAATTTTTGGGTTTCACAGTAGACAGTAGATAGTCTGTCACCATCACAAGCCAACAATACCTTCTAGTCTTTTTGGCCCCTTAGATCTGCTGGCACTTTTTTCCATGCCATATTTTTGGTACTGCTGCCTCCATAGATAACTACAGAAGCAAAAAAGTCTCAAAAGAGATTATGTGGTATCTAACTTGAGCACTGTATTAGTTTCTCCTTTTTGTTGTGACTCTAGGGAATATGTCTCTGCCTGTAACATCAAAGTGGTCCCTTTTCTCTGAGTCTCAGGCTTCTGTATGATTCACGATAACAATCACCAGAAAAATTGGAGTTCAATCACAGTTTAACTTAATTTTGAAAAGTGCAGTGGACAGAGTCTGTGCAGTAGTCTCTAACGAATCCAAAGCTTCATCCAAGCACAAGTCTAGATTTCAATCTTTAACCCAGAAACATCTCAGCATTTGAGTAGCATGAGAAAAACACCTACTCTAAAAACTTGCTGATATTTCTAGAGATGTTGGCTCTTTTTCCTTTCTTTTTCATCTGTGATTGGTCTTTCAGCTGAGGAAAACCATGCACTTCATTTGGAGCTTTTTACATAAGTTACCTTATAAAAAGTAACCTGACCCCAACCTTACAGATTCATTTTCTTAGATTAGCTGTTTACATAGCAATGTCACATTGTGAAAAGATCACTGATATATTAAGCGTTTGAGTGTACAGTGTGGTGGGTTTATATTGCGGGGGGAAAAATGGAATATAAAGCTCTGAGGAATTTGTAATTAGGAGGGGTTTTTTTGTCTTTGCCTTAATGGTAATTCCATGCCACATTACAGTTAAGAAACCACGTATAAAAATACAAGTGTTCCCTACAGAATATAAGCAAATGAAATTGGTACTCCTTTTCATTAAGGTGAGTGTCATGATTAAGACAGATGCTAAAAGATATTTTGCCTGATGACAATTCCACAGAGTGTGTTACAGTATTGCTAGAATACAGGTGAGAGATTTTTAAAGGTTAAAAATTAGATTAAAAATCTTGTTGCCTCCATATGGCATAGGAGCAGACGTCAAGAACTTTATACTGCTGACAAAATCTGGCATGGTTTATTTGTGGGGGTTTTTTTCTTGTTTAAGTGAATGTGTTAATGGAAGTCCTTCGAAAAAATGCCATAAAAGGCAGTCCTGCTACCTGCTGGGGGTTCTGAGGTGATTTTGAGTTTCTCTGCTTCATAGAATATGCTAGTTGGAGTGCTGAAGCCAGGGTTTATACACCCTGCCTCGCTGCAGTAGTTCTCACCCCAAGTGACGTGTGTCTGAAAATAAGCAACAGCAAAGCTTTCCTGTTAGACTGACCAGTGCTTGAACATTTAGGAAAATACTTCTACTGCTGTGTGTAGCATTACTAACTGAAGGCCCTATTATAGCTGTAGCAAGCAAAAATAAGCTTAATTTGAACTATTGAGATAATTGTTGGGTCTTTGTAGTTTCAGGGAGGTTTTTAATATTCCACCTAGCAATGACTAACTAAAACGGGACCTGCATGGAATTTAAACAGCAATATCATAACTATTAGAAGAGATGGCTTTTAAGAGTTACATTGCTACATAATTAAAGTATTATGGAGTGCTCCAATTCACAAAACACTTGGGTGCTTCATTACCTTTTTGCAGTCTGCTCATCCATTAAAAGGGGATAATTCTTTGCCTACATGAAAGGAGATGCTGCATAAATGCACTATTGAGTCAGGGTTAAACTAGCAGCACTACATACTATTCCATGAAAATTTAGTTTCTGACGAGCCTTGCAAAGTCTGGAGGATTTCATATATACACTAAAACAATTTTCCCACAATAAATAGAGCAGCCTGTGAATAAAGAAAGGACATTTTTGGGAAGAAGACATGACAGCAAATCTGCTCTTTTAGTATTTATAGAAACACTGAAAAGCTTAAAAATTATTGAAAAACACCTTTCTGCCCTGTAGATTTGCATAGGTTCTGAATATTGACATATAAAGCACTGATTTACTGGCATGGAAGCAACATTAAACAGTTTAGGCCACATTATCACTGTAGTCTGTGATCTGCACTTCCATATCTGCTGACAAGGCTGCAGCTGCATAGATTTCCTTCTTAAATCTTCCCACCCCTGTGATGAAATAGTCTGCTGCTGAATTAGATTGTAGGAACATACCCACCACATTTTGGAAGAGCTAGTTCTTGCCTTGAATAGTCTACGGTTCAGAAGACAAAATAAAACCCAGGAGGATGGGGAGAAATGAAGCAGCAGATTGAGTTTACCATTCATGTGTCTTGTTTTATACTTTTCACTTCGAAGTGGATTGATTTTGTTGGGTTTTTTTTTCATAAGCAGTACATATACCAATATTCATTCTGCAAAGTTGTGAAACCTCTGTATCTGATTCATCAAAACTATGTGGTCATGACTGAAATGTTATCTTCTGAGTTTTGGTACACCTATCCCTTAAAAATTTTGTAGCAACAGCCTGTACAGCCATATTTCCACATATGAGATTAACATCTAGATTTTTCTGCAATATTATTACAGAAGTCATGGAAAAAACTTTTTCTAGTGCTGAGCTGGATAAGCAGAAGATTGCCCCTCCCTGCATCAAGTCTGATTCTGAAACTGAGATAAGTGATTTATGTTCCAAAAGGCTCATTAACCATCAAACTACTGTAGATTAGATCACTAATGGCATCCTGATGATTGCATGCAACTTCCAGCAGATTTGTTGGTAGCTTGCATTAAATCAATTTGAATTATAATGGGGAGGCCCTAATACATAAACATTTATTAGCAGGACTCTGTAGCTGTAACGACTGCCAGCTCTGTATTTAAGTTTACACTAATGGTTTCGTGCTCACCCAAGATATTGTAACTCACAGGAACAAGTGGGATTCTACACTGTGGCAGTTTATGCCAGAGATTCAAACCTGGGATACCAAAATCTAAAAGAATGAAATGCTGGACCTATTCCCTGCATGTGACCCAACCAATCACATCATTACAGAACGGATTACAAAGATTGACCAAAAAAAAAAAACATTTCAGGGCATTGCATCAACTTTCCTAGCATGTGAGATCATTAAAAAAGAAAGGGGTTAAGAAAAATCGATGTTACATCATCCATTTTACATTTTAGCTATCATCCAATTTTCAAAATACTAGACAATTCTCCTTATATTTCAGAACTTTTCCTAGAAATATTAAGAACTTTAGTTGAGAAAACTGGTGTTTCTTCATTGGGGATCTTCATGAGAGATGCCAAAATTCATGCTTCTTGCAGCAAAATCAAGACAATTGGAAACACTGTAAAGAATGGAGAAGGCTATTGTGAATAAGTTTTCAATGAGTTTATCAATTCCCTGGCCTGTCTTCCTCCCATCACTCTCAGCAGCATCCCTGCACAACTTTGTGTATCTCCTGGGACAAACTTCATGCAAATCCTCTTTGCTTTTCTGTCATCTGCGCTCCCCCATGTCTCGGAGGAGCTATATTCTCTTGTGGGAAACCTCCAGGCTGAATTGTGCCTGTCCTGCTACTCACCAGTTTTTGTATGACCTTCAAAAGTGCTGACTGCTTACAGTCCTTGCTGGAATCAGCTGGAGTGCTAGGAGCACAGAAAACTTAAAAATCAGACTGCACATATCTTGATGGATGGATGCTGAAACATAGATGCCTAAAATGAAAGGCCACTGCTGAATACATTTAATCCTACGAGATTTGTTTTGTGCAAATGTAGGAAATTATGTTAGAGACAAAATAAAATCTGCTAACGGGTGGAAATATGAAGCCATTCTTTACTATTGATAAAATAAATGCAAAGGTAGAAGACTGAAGTACACAAAGAGGATTAAAGACTGTAGGACTCGATCTCAATGAATAATTAATTAATTGTACAATTTTCTTCCTGTTTTTCAACGTCTCTATGAAGAAAGCGTTCTCCTCAAGCTGCTTTCTTCTGATTAAATAAAAGGATTCTCCTGTCAAAAAAAACCAGCAGGAATTTACTAGAAGGGGTAGCTCTTAATTTAAAGCAAGTTGGCCTTCTGGAGATGCAATTTGTTTGAAGACCACTTATGTCTCCACTGTGTCTGGATATTGACATGCTTTTTTGTGGTTGGTATCTACAGCAGTTGGTTCTCCATTTGAAGCTGAAGAGAGCAGTGTGTCTGTGATAATTATTATTTCATACCACTATCTTTTTATTCTGCAGGAATGCAATAAGATAGTGGATGAACAATGAACCACTTGTGGTTATATTATGGGAACTTCATCCCGCTGCTGTCCCTTTCCCCTAGCCTTTCTTCTCATCTAGCCATGGTAGTTATTCACCTGTTCTCCCCGTTGCACAGTACGTCACTCTGCTAGATCACTAATGCCACCGCCTCCACCTGGCAGAAACCAAGTCCTGGTTTTGTTTCTCAGGATGCAAGAAGAATGGGCTCCATGTTTGGGGCTGAAGCACCGTGTTGGGATGAGTCATTTAGTGCAGGATGTTTATGTATGTTTCAGGGCTGGCAACTGGGGCTCCAAGCACCCAGCAGATTGATAGAAAATGGATTATAGGCTGGAATTCTTACATGTGTAGCTTGCAACCTACCTGTGTCCCATCAGTGATTGGATGACCTAAGGGCTGTATCGGTGATATCTATGTGCAGATGATCCTCTTACAGTAATAGGATCAATGCAAGTTGCACCCTGACATGCTGCTTCTGGTTTCCACTGCATGGTTCATCCAAAATCCCTCTTGTACTTGGTCGCTACAGGGATAGTTTTCTTTTGACTTTGTCAGTCGCTGGAAGGTGCTAAAGGATTTGCTGCACTGTGTCAGACTGTACCTAATGCCAGGGTTGGCTGAGGTATGTGGCAGCCTGATGGAAGCTTTCACGAAGGTACACCTCAGGGAGGGTACATGCAATGTGCCTACCCACTCCTTCTTTGTTTAAATTTAGCCCTAATGAGCCCAGCCTGTGGGCAGCACAAGGCTCTGAGCTGAAACCGCTACCAAGAGTGTCCTTCAGTCCAATCTTCACCATTTTTGGGGTTGGACTGTTGGTACAGGAGAAGAGTAAGTGCATTGCTGTAAGTCTCTTAATTTGGAACAGAATGCAAGAATGTGTTTTCTCTTCTACCCAAACCTGTACAACAGGAAAAGTTTTCTGCAGTGTTGCAGATCTAAAGACAAACTTTATCAAGCATTATATACATTTCTCATTTCCATATCAGTTTGTTAATAGAAAATGCCATGATGCACAGAGAAGGTATTGAAAAAAATTCTTGTCAAAAGGAATTTTAGAGGAGATATGTGGAGAGCACGTACTATTTTTTTTTTATGGAAGCACTGGATAAACTTCCCAAACATACCAATTGGAAAAAATGCATTCCTGGAATATATTAGCATATTACTATGCTGAAAGGCCAGTTTATAAAATGTCACCTCTTTTACGCAAATAAAATAAATTAATAAAATAAACACATTTCATGATGCAGATACATAATGGTACTGGTTTCCATTGTCTTCCATTTCCATTTTTTAGCAAGACATGAAAATACATATTTGAGTTTTGTTGAATTCAACATTACTGGTATCAGGCAAAGACCTCAGATACACAGAGAGAGAATTGAAATCCACTCTTATCTTTCTTTGGTGTATAACAGTTTTACAGGACCTGAAAGCGGGAAACAGGAGAGCCTCACTGCCAAATGTGGTACTTCTGTGTAGGTCAAGCATAGCAGCCTACTGGGACAAGAAAATATATGATCATATTTAGTTGCATTAATTTTTTTCTTTTTTAAAGAGGATAAAATTCATGAGATTTTAGTCAAAATGGCTCTTGGTGATGCCTTTCATCCCTGAAGCAGCTCAGCAGTGTTAGCAAAATTAAATTTTTGGACCCTGTCTATAAAGACCAAGTGGTTTATGAATTATTTAGTTACTAATTAAGCACCTTCTACTGCAATGGTCCCCCAGGAGTTAGAGGTGGGAAACTATGAGGGCTGTGAATAGCCTTGGGCAGGACTGACTCCTTCTGAGCCATCAGGTTGTAACCCCAGTTTGACTGTGCATGTGTACTATTCAAAGCCAGAATGTGTGCTTGGGAGTGTAATTGGGCTGAAAAACAAATAAGGTCATACCCTATTTTCCTGGATTTTGTAGTAGTTCACAGAAAGACTTCCACTGCTGTTCCTGGGTAGTGGATCGAGCTGTGGTTTCAGCAAACGGGAACCCCATTGATAAGCTTCATAAGATGCATGTGTAAAAGGAAAAAAGCAGTGAGAGTAGTTTATAATGGATTTGAGTCACAACAAATCTGTTATTTTTCTGGGCAGTCATTTGAACACATGGTCCAAATTCCCCATTTGTGTGGGAAGACCCAAGCTGGTTTAAATTGGCCTTGTAAATTGTTAGTTCTGGTATAGGAATTCAGAAAAGCCTGGTAAAACAGTGTGTATCTTATGTAATAGTACATCGCCTTCCTGCTGCTAATGCCTCCATGATATAATTGATTTAGCAGTTGAATTACAACAGTAAAAATAAATTATTAAATCTTTAATTATGCGCGCTTCATTAGAAAATTAGTTTCTTAAACTAACAACTTGACTAGGCCTGTATCAATTGACATAATTCATTAACCCATCTGAGAATCTATATTAGTTATGCTTAACTTACCTGAGTGTTTGAGACAGGAATTTTTTTCTCAGTATAAATAAATTACCAAAATACTATTTATAGTCAGTTAATTAAAGAGCAAATTACTGAAGCAGTGTAGATTTCTTACTTAGTATAGTGTAGCCATATTGATACTCAGTGAGCAAAGGATCATCTCGTTCCTGAGAAACTGTATGATGACAGATTCGTCTCCTGATCAATCCTGTGCCGCCCTGCACACTTCTAAAGGTCTTTTTGCAGGCTTAAGTACTGCTCAACTGCACCTAACATCTGCTATTCTGCTTGAATGGGCTGGCACAACAACACATTTGTCAGTCTTCTAAATCTTTGGCCTTCCAGGACATCAGGAAAAGAAGAAACATATCTGTAAATGCTGTGGAAGCACAGTGCCCTGGATTTGAGATTACTTGAAGGTGGCAATACCAAATATTAATTCTGGAGTAATGAAATGTGGAATTAGCAAATAGTTACTTTGAATCCTGATTAGAATAAGTTCAAATTAATTTTTTATAGCCAAATGCTGCAGCAGAATCTAGTTGTGTGAGTACAATATTCTGCTCATGAACTGAGGATTCCCTAGCAATGGCATTTGAAAAAAACCCAAAAATCATGTACTTGGCACATTTTAAATCATATTCTCTTGTAGCATTTTTTGTTGCTCTCATGCGGGCAAGGTCATGTATTGCATTGTGAATCAAAAGAGCATTCAAAACAAAATTTCCTTTTAAAGTAAAGAACTTAAAATTTAGCTGATCAGGAGACATTAAAATATCATGTGTATGGGGAAAAGCAGCCAAGTGTTTGATGCATATGTTAATAAAAAACTCACCCTTCTTGCACAGAAATAACCAACAAAGCCGTGTTTCCCTCTACAAGAGACTAAAAATGAGCAACCAAATAATAATGAAATTGAAACCCCATCAGTGAAGACTATTCCCAAGACTCACTTTCTAACCTGTGAGGGAAACTGTGTGGAGAACATATGGCTGAAGAGGTTTCAAATGGCTGCATAGTGCTCTGACTTTCAGATGGCTGCCAGGCACTGCACTGCTTGCTAGCAATTTGTGGCAAGTTGAAAGTGGAGCTAAATGGTATAATATGTGAATATTTTTGTTACCACTTCGAAGGACTAGTTTTGTCCTCTACAGAAAGCCTGTTCCTCAGGGGCACGTACTTTAAGAATATTTGATTGAAGCTCTCGACATCAAATGAAGGTTGGGGAATAGTAAATGGCAATTGCCACAGTCTTTGAACATCTGGGCTGTATTTTGGATATAAATTAGAGAAAGATGTAGAATCCAGGCTTCAGGGCTCAGCTTGGAGGTAGCATTCAAAAGTCTTCAGTGAAACAGTTAATTCTGCTTTTTCTTATGCCAGTGTAATCACATCTGAGTTACAGCACCTTATCCTGTGAGTTGATGTGGGTCATTATCCACTTGTGTTAATATTTGCTGAGCCCTTGTCAGATTCGCAGTGAGCACAGCATGTGGATATCTCCTGCCACTGGGTGATTTCTATGAGGTCCTTCTGTGTTACTTATGACTGGGTCAGGATGTGTGACCTCAGAAGATGCACTCTTTAATACTAGAAATTCTATAGCTGCCTATTTTGTGTGGTTGTTAAGGCTGTGAAGGTCCAGAATAAGATAAAGGGCTTGACATGAGTAATTTCATTTGCTGTCTGAACACTCTTAGCAGGAGTAGCATAATCATTGCTTGTCTCTATTTAATGACTCTGCAGGAGGTAAGCTGGTGCTCAGGAGAGGGCAGCACTGTTATTGCTCTCTGCTCCAAAACACAACTCAGTGCATGGCCATGGTCACTCTGGAAGGAGTGGCCTTCAGAATATCAGCTCCTGCAGTATTTGACTTTGTGCAGGAGTCTTGAGGAGTTTACTGGGGTTCCTCACTAGGAGAGCGTATGTGTGGCTGCTCAATCTTTTTTAAACTTTAACTCAATGCTCATGGTTTTCAGTCAGGTGTTAATGCAGAGAAGTAGCTCTTGAGCTGTTGTAATTTGCTGTATATGGCAGCTGGCAGTAAAATCAGAGGGACAGGTGGCAATTCACATTGAACAGAAATCTACTTGAAACACTTTTGGGAGGGGAGCAGATAGATATGGGAGATAAAAAGGGAGGGGTCCTCAGGTGCCTTTGGAAAATCTCCTGTCAATGACACTATGATCACAGCATGTCATCAGCACAGAGGGTCCTATAAGAAGATGGAGCCATACACCCACCTCAGCTGATAAAGAGCATCAAAGGTCTGGCATAGTATTTACAGTTAGGGGTACCTCCTGATGGGGAGTGCTGGCTCTTTTCTCACAGATGGATAGTACAATCCAAAGTGCTGTGCCTACCTTAGGTTAGTTAAAATAATAAACATTGTTATAAAAGTCAAAGCCCTGAAGCAACTAGTTATTTGGAAAAGTGAGCCTAAATTTTTGGGTGCCCAAGAGGGTATTGTGTTAGGTCACCCCTGAGTGATAGTTCATAGCTAATTATGGGGACAACTTCATGGCTTAGGCAGGGATACAGACAAAAGGCCTTTAACAAACCTCTCCACTGAGGCATCAGTGCTGCCCCAGGCAGTGCTAGTGGGGGCCAAAAGAGATCCCTGAACACTTGGAGGAGCCTAACCTGGATGCTCCAGGTGAGATTAAATGCTTGTGCTGCTTTGCAGGAATTTCCACTGCTTGTGAAGAAGTTTCCCAAGTCTGTTATGAGTACCTGGTATTTTCTCTTCGGACTTGTCCTAGTGATCTCTAGCAGGACTTTAAATAGTGCACGCAAAAGTTCAGAATTACAAGTGTTCCCATGTTAAATGTAAAATAATTTAAAATATCTTCTGCAAAAGACAGTGCTATCTCACTACCTTATCATGGTCTTCCCTGTTCAGTCCAGTTAATCGTTGCTCATTGGAAAGACCTTAATTTATGCTGCATTGATAATGTGCTCGAAAGAGATGTGGTGCTTTTCAGATTCACTGAAATGTTCTGCAACTGGCTCTTCAAAACTGGCTTCAATATTCACAGTGCAGCAGCTGGTGCAAGAAGTATCATCCTTTATAACCCAAGGTCAATAGATCGGAAAAAGCTTAGTGTTTTACAGTTTTTACATATGGAAGAAATTCTGCAATTAGCCTCAGAGAAGGTGCAGCATTTACGTTTTGCTATCAGTTAAAATTTAAGAGTTCTTTGGTATTCCATGCTTTATGTCAAATCTAAACTCACAGGAAGAAAATTAAAATTGGCTTACATGTTTCCCTCAGCATCCCTGAGCCTGGACTGGCCAGGATGTAAGTGAAAGCGCTTTGTAAGTGAAAGCCTTTGCAGATGACACATTCTGAGATTTCCTCTTTTCCATATGAGAAGCTTCCTCAGGGAGCTGGTCTCAGTTCAGCAGTTCACCAACCCCTCTACCCATCAGTGCTTCCCCCTAAGAGCCAAAGCAGTTCTGGCAGCTGAGCTGAGACAGTGACTAACCCAAGAGGCCAGGACAGGTTGGGGATCAGTCAGTGATGTGTGTGTGCAATTGCCAGTTGGGGCTCACTGGTACACCAGCAAATGACCCAGAGGCACTGCTGTGCCAGTGTCCTGGTGTCCCTTCTTGGCCATATGTACCCCATGATGGGACTGGCAGTGGTGCTGGGGGTCAGGTGGCATTCCCATGGAACCAGTGCTATGACACTGCATTCGTGTGTCAAGCAAACTGAAGGCTGTATGTGGCATTTTAAGGCATTTCTTATGATCAGGAAAGGTAAGGTCATGTGGTGGGACATGGTTGCAGTATGTTTCTCTGGGAAAATAAGTATGTCATAATATATAGAAAATAGAATGTAGAGGGAGCCATTTGAATAGCCAATAGACTGGTGACTCAGATCATCCCCAGTGGTGTGAGGAACCAAAGCTGGTGATTCTGGTCTAAATCAGACAGAGCTGAGCCCTTAGTCTGATGTCCAGGAGGAGCAGCTGTCTTATTTTCAAACCCTTCCAGGCAAAAGTTTCATCAGACCTCTTTGGCTGACTTCTTGTTTAACCAAAGTTCATGTTCCAGTGGCACACTCTTTCCCTGTAAAATGTCTGATCATCTCGGTACTTTAGGGACACAGTAGGTATGACTAATTCCCTGTGATACAACCACACGTTCTATGTCTATTTTTTTACTGGATGAGTATATATTTGATGCTTTGCAGTTTATCACTAGGCCAAATTAGCCTTTTAGTCTGTTATTAAAAAAAAAGTAAAAAAGATTTTAAGGGTAATTTAGTTTTTAATAATTTGAATATTTTACCATTATAGATTTTATAAATTAATTAACATAAATAATAGCATGTTAATATTTAATATTTTTATTTTCATTTTTTTAAAACATTCTTTATTATATGTTGTATTAAATGTTTTGCCTTCTCTTTTGTGGGTTTTTTTGATAGAAGGGTGTTTTTAAAATATTGTTAGTAGGAAAGAATGGGTCATAATCTACCCAAAGTGCATCAGTGTCATCCAACTGTAACAGAATCATGGCAGAAGAGGTCCCCCAGAACTGACAAATGCAACTGGAAAACTGTTAGAGACCAAGGGAATTACGTGAAAGTCTCCAAACAAGATAACAATTTTAATCTGTTTGCTTTCATTGCCGTGACTAAAAATTATCCCTCCAGCCCAAAATATTTGGGTTTCATGACATTAAGCTGAGAAGAACTGGTGTCCACTAGTTCCCAGAATTATTTGAATGAAATTAAGATCTTTCTTTCCAGAGGATAGTAAACTAAAATCTGGTAGCTACTGCATTCAGAAGTGTGACTGTGTATTAATGCATTAGTTGAGCACTTGTTTTTTTTCTCTTGTATTTGAGCTTTCCTAAAGGACAGTGAGTGAGAGGGATACCTTTGCACTTTCCAGTATCTTTATGCAGCCTAAAAAACCCAGACTTACCAAGGACATCAATGACAACCGCACATGTTCTGAAAGCTAAAGGGTAGTGTTGTAGCTTTCTCAGAGGATTTTTGTTCCAGAAAACTGGCAATTCCCATGGGCTCCCAACCAGTTTAGGTCCTGCTTTCATCATACTGGGGATTAAGCGTCTTTTCACATCCCATGAAACCATGTCCCCATTCAATGTTATCAGGATTTGCCTGGCACTAGTAGCCTGTATTGCACCCACAGGTTTTTGGGGTTTTTTTTCTAACTGTGAGAGCTTGGAGTTGCTCAGATGAGACTCTGAAACGTGTACTCCGAAACTGCTTGGAGTCTGCCAAGCTTCAGTACAGGTCCTCAAGTGCAGATACTGAGTGACTGTCTGTGTAGTGACTGTTATAGCTATATTATATTTTGTTTCTGAGTTAATAAGATAAACTATATGCAAATGCCTATCAACAATCACATTTCTCTCTCCTTTTAAAAGTTATGAGCATATCAACTCCACCCAGGAACTTCTCAAAGTATTTATGCATAGTAGATATAATAATTTATCTGTTGCAATTTGTGTAGAGAGTTTTTACTATATTTCACAGATGGATATATATTTCACAGAATATTTTGAGTTGGAAGGGACCCACAAGGATCATCGAGTCCAGCTCTTTAGTGACTGGCCCCTACAGTGATCAAACCCATGACCTTAGCGTTATTAGCACCAATCTCAGGAACTACAAGAAGCATTTTGAGCTGTTTGCCAACATTCAGCTTAATGAGCAATGAAAAGTAACTGAAAAAGTAAAAGTAATTAAGCAGAGGCCAGTCAGTGGCTCTGAACAGAGAAAGGGCCTTTATTAATGAAGAATTGTCCAACTAAGAAATAATAATGCTTGTTTTACTCTAATTTCAGTTGTTCCGACTGAAGCCCCTTGGGGCCTGGGCTGTTTCTATATATTAATTTTCCATTGCTAGAAAGCAGGTCTTCATGGGTTTGACTTACAAGCTATCTAATATTTATATAGATACACAAATAAAAGAAACTAATTGCAAATAATTTTCAGACCGTTCACGTTAAATGCTTCTCTTCAAGCCAAAAGCAAAAGTTTTCTGCTGACATTGAGAAGACTGTGCTCAGCTTTGAGCTCTACAACCTAAAAAGAATTAAAGACCTACTGGTTTCTTTCCACTGTTTTCAATCATCAATTAAACTGAAAAACAAGGGCTATAAATTATGGTGACCTTTGCAATGACTTTTCATTTGTGAAATAGAAATGTGATGGTGTGAAAGCAGTGTCAATAATAAAAAAAAATTAATAATTTCCTCAGGAACCACCAAGAAAAGTGTAAATTGCTTTCTGCTTAGTATCAAATTTTCATGTAAGATACTGTATCATGGAAATTTTCAGTCTTGTTAAAATTCAGATCACCTAAAATTAATGCTACCCCTTCACCTCTGTACTTTTTGTCATCTCAGCTGAAAAATATGATTCTTCTCAGTTTAATCAGCATTTTATAATGACTTCTATTGAAAACACAGCCTGTTGTTTTTTCCTTGATAGCCTGTTAAATGTATAGGGAACAGTGGATTAATTTATTGGACTAAGAACTTACTAAAAATGTAGCAGCCACCAAAAGCAGACTTTGGTCTGAATAGTGGAACACACCCTCTCTATTTAATGAAATTTGCATTTTTATGGCTCTTCAACTAGGTTTTTAAAAACACTTTAGAGACTGCAGCACCAGTATAGATTTTCAGACCGTCATTCTGTAGAACAAAGATTTGCCTTAGTTCGTGAGGCAACTATGTAATTATTTGCCATAGCATTGCCTTGCTGTTTCATGATTCTGTTTAAAATTCCCTCCCAAAATTGTCCTTTTGGTTAGAAGACACGCCCCTTGACTGCTCTTCACCTCAAAGATACCAAGTAAAAACCATTGAAAATGTGTTGCTTTTGTGCTAGTTGCATGTTTGCCGGAAGTACAATGGAGAGCAGATAAGTACCAGTTGTCGGGGGGGGGGGGGGGGGGGGGGGGGGGGGCAGAGGCATGCAGTTCTCCACACAACTGATCTGTGCTAAATACTGAAGTATGGCCATGAGGTGCAGAGCATCAGGTCCTGTAGATATTTCCCCATTATCCTTGTTCCCAAGGGCATGATGAGAAAGTTGTTTTTAAGGTCACTTGAAAGCCTCAGATACCAGGTGACAGTAACCTACAAAATCCTTGTTTGTGCTTGTATGTGCAGTAGCTTATACATTCATCTGATTTTGAAAGAAGAAAAAAAATCCCTCTCAGACTGGTTCTTTTCCATAAGCTTCACTTTTCAACTAATGGTGGAAGATGGAGAGGAGATCCTCAGCCTGTACTTCAACCCTTGAATTACTTCTTTGTCAGTAAATTTTTTTCTAGGTTGAAGAACTGTTTCCTCACTGAAATTACTGTGTTTATCAGAGTTAAGCTTACTACTTTTCAGCAGCTCACAGACAAAAGATATAAACAGCAAAAGAAGCCTGAATTTTAGTATTTGTTCATCTGTCTTTTGAGACATCTTCCTTTAATTTGATGCTATCTGACTGAAAAGATAGTTTTGCAGCTCTTCAGCAGTGATGGTGGGCAAACAGGGAAACAGGCAAACATTTTTGCTAACTGTCCATCCATGTGAGGAGTACAGGGAGAAAACAACTTTCAGACCCAGCTTCCAACTTCCTACAGGTTTGACAAGAGGATTCAGAAGGCCCAAAGCAAGAAGCCCTTTTCTTTTCCGTATTTTAATTCCTGCTGTTGAGATGGAGCTTTACTCTGTGGATGCCAGCTTTGGTGTCTGTGTGTCATTCATAGTTCCCCAAGGGGAAGCTCAAAGGGTGGCTGCTTCCAGATGGGCCTGCCAAGTAATCCTGGCTGCTCAGCAGGGTGCCACCTTCTGTGAAGTGACAAGGACCTAAAGAGATGAAGAGGGAAAGCAGCGTGAGTCCATCCCAGGAGGTGAAGATGCAAGTCCTTTTCTCTGTATAAATTGTCCTTGAAGGGAAAGTGCAGGTGAAGCTGCATCATGAAACAGATGTTCAGATGGTGGTGTCAGATGACCACTGCGCTTTTTAAGGTCAGTTTTACCTCTTGACACTGCCCAAAGGTGCGTGTAACTGTCAATTGTTTCTTCTGAAAATTTGTTCTGATTTAATAAATTGGAGAAATTCCTTGTTCTAGTTAAGTCCAGAAATAACAGATGGTTCATATATCAGGCATCAGCAAATCCTAAAGTTATTGGCATGACCCCTGTCCATGTCCTGTTGAAAAATCTACCTGTCTGCGGGATTAGATTGCCCAAGAGTTTGGTGTTTTCTGCAAGACCAATAGTGTAAATTTCACCTGCTTCTAACATACTGTTGTTTGACTTAAAAGCTGTCTTCTGCAAAGGTATTGAGGATTTACTGTGGTTGCTGGTGTTCCTTGTTGTGTTTTGGAGAGCATTAATGCTGAGAAGTTCTAACTTCCTGAATGTTCAATTTAATGAGGCTGGGCAAAGCTGAACTGTATTTTCATCATCCATGCATGTGGAAGTGCTGTTACTGATTTTGGGTGACAACAGGATTAAGGGCATATGACTTGAGGCTGACATCTTGTCAGACTGCTATGAACCTCTCCTTCAGGTTAGCATGGAACATGGAAATTAAACAGGCCTTGCAGATATTGGGATAAGTTGTTGTGGTCAAAAGCAAGTCAGGTTTTTTTGTTGGTTTTCTTTTTAAGTGTCTGCAGCACGGTAGATCATGACCTCTTTGATCTTTATCAGCATGAACTGCACATAGCAATAGTATTCTCACCAGTTTTCATTAAGGTTTCATGCTCATCCAGCATTTCTAAAGAGAATATTAAGGCTTTACAGTTGAGTATGAGAGCAGTAACACTCAAGAAAGAACAGCCTCTAATATGTGACCGAAGTAAAACGGAGATTATACCTTTCATTTATATAGCATCTTCTAACCTGGAGTGTTCCATGACAGTTAGGGAATTTATTGAACTATTCCATTCACCACTGCTTCTTCATCATGAGTCACTCTAGCTGGTTATCAGTGCTTAGCCCTGCTGCACAGTAATCAAAGAGGGGAAATGGAGCCAGGCTTCCCATGCTGAGGAAGCTTTCCAGACTTTCTAGCCAAGTAGGGTAACTATGAAATACACTGACAAAGCAGACTGGAGACAAGGTAGACTAATAGAGTTAATGCTATTGCGTGGTGCTGACAGCTGAGAATTTTATATTGCTTGTGGAGCTGTTGGCATTGCTTCTTTCGATATACATTTTTCTCACATAATCCCATGCTGTGACATGCTTGATGTATCATCTCAATAATGTGGAAAAACTGAGGAAATTCAGTGAAATGGCTATATTTTAGTACAGTGTCTGTCAAAGGAAAGATATCAGTCAATCACAGGCTGGAAAAAGCAAGCAATGTCTTATCGCTATGTGAGACTGAAATTCTTAATGTCCCTTTGTGCAGACCTGTGCCTCCGTTTTCAGGTGCTTCACTCCCCTGAACAGTCACGTATTTAACCTGAGTTGGGCACAAGTGTAAATCATGCAGTATTTCACAGTGGAGAACCCTTTCCCCATATTCCAGCAGCAAGGAAGAGCTGAGGTGAAACAATAACAGAAACTTCAGTTACTGCCTGAGGAGATCTGCTGTACCAGTGAAACAATTAAAATGATGCCATAACTATATATACAATTACAAGGAATGAGTTTAGGAGACTGCTGTGGCTACGAAGAAAGATTTAAAATTGATTATTTAAATGTTTGGATTATTGGATCTGCTGATGCACTAGTTCATGAGATGACCACTCTTCTGCAAGCGAATCAAATCACTTTCCGCTTAGAAGAGATCTCAGGGACATCCCATTGAACTGGTTAGTCATCTGACATAAGAAAAAAATTCATGTTGCAGCAGTAATAGTGATTTGAAGTCATACTGATTGCAAGTGGAGATAACAAAAATTTTTTGAGATAGACCAGCATCTGAATGAAGGTAGCTGGTATCTTTTCTCACCTTATGTTATGTTCTTATTATGCTTTGCATCACTGCTATCA
Source organism: Pseudopipra pipra (assembly GCF_036250125.1). Lineage (NCBI taxonomy): Eukaryota > Metazoa > Chordata > Aves > Passeriformes > Pipridae > Pseudopipra > Pseudopipra pipra. The sequence goes on from NC_087549.1 coordinate 111,793,390, forward strand.
AAACCATCATATTTAGCTAGTCTAAGTGAAGAGATTAAGAATTGAATTTGTAAGTAAGGCTGTTTTCATTTTTGTGGTGGTCTCACCTTGGCATAGTCAGAGCACATTGACACAGCTATGTGAGAAGACAGCAATGGTAGCACTGGTTTGCGTCTATTTAGTGACTGGTAGCATCTGTTTGATGATTAGCTAAAGGATTTCAGCTGTCAGAGCTGTCAATCTGACACCTTTGATGAGCACTAAAATCAGTCTGTGCTACCAGGAGCTGTTCATTTTTTCCCATGCTTTTGATTTGCTTGACTCTTTGTGTCCTTGCCGATAACTACTAGCAAGACTAATGCATTATAAACTCTGAAAAGTGAAGAAAGCAGCTGTCATTTTTTGCACAACAGATGTTCCTGATCAGGAATCAGACAAAAGATCTCATCACTCCTCCTCTGAGCAATTTAATTTGCCTGTTCCATGGTGCACCAGCCACCTCTTTCATTTCAGGATCAGTTCCTTTAATCTTACAGAATTATTAAGTTTTTTTCTGTGCCAGGGCAAAGAGAATGGAAAAAAGGAAATTGCTTCATTGCTTACGGTGTCACCAATGATGCATCATAATGAAAGGTAGCAAAGGCCTACTTCAAAAATAGGAAACCCAAGTAATACATTTTAAGAGAACTAGAAAGTACTCTATGAGCACTTTTTTTAAGAAATAACAATATAGAATTGATGGTGTTTCTTTAGCAGTTTTAAGGCTCAGTTAGGTAAAAGCAGTATATAATCCATCAGATTCTTGTGATGCAACTTAGGGGGATGAAAAAATTGATGTATTCTATAAGAAAAGTTGTTGCTGTGGATCCTGTTCTGCACTCCTTAATCATGCAAGTTGTCCAAAATGAGTAATTACTGGGGGCTTTGCTTGCTTTTCCATTTAGTTCGGTAAAACTCTCGCTCTGCTGCTGTTTTGTACTGATGGATGGGTACTGCTGGAGATGTTAAATTTATAGTTATTCTACAGCTTATTTCCCAGTTATTAGTCTAGCACAGGACAGTCATTTTGCCTATGCACAGCTCCTGACTTGCCACCAGACTGATCCAGTATGTGCCCAATTGGTGGGGCAATTGTTGCTCACCCTGCAAAGGAGGCTGCTCACTGTGCCCCATGTTCCTACCAGTATCTGCCAAAGGCTTGCTGGAAGGGCGAGGCAAGGGAAATTGGCCTTACCTTGTGTTGGTGGCCAGCCCTGCACAGAAATGGCAACTGCTGCTGACAATGCAAACAGTAGTATCTGTGGCCGTAGTCACAGCTGTCAGTCTTGATAAACGCGGAAAGTGTATTTGAGAAGCTCCTGATCGTCCGTCACTGAGAAACCACTCATATGACCTCTTTTTGATTTGGCAGGTTGACAGGACAGAAGTGATTCGGACCTGTATAAATCCTGTCTTCTCCAAGCTGTTCACAGTGGACTTCTATTTTGAAGAAGTGCAGCGGCTGCGGTTTGAAGTGCATGACATTAGCAGCAACCACAATGGGCTGAAGGAAGCGGATTTTCTTGGTGGCATGGAGTGCACTCTTGGACAAGTAAGTGTCGCTGCCATTTTCTGCCCTTGACCCTCTTCTTTTGTTGTATATATGTTAAATATATTGCTTTGGTAAATGACTGATGGGTGAGGTTTTTCATTCGTGACAAAGTTCTTAACTGGTGCTTTGAACAGGATAATTAAGAACTTCTGGTGGTTTGATTTACTGCTGTAGTACAGCTTCAAGTGAGCCAGTGCTTATAGGAAACAGAACATCACTGGTCGGCTCTGGACAGTAAAAGCCCATGCTCATTAGACTGGTGTTGGAAAATAGACTGATCTGGGAGAAAGTCACTGTTCCTAACATTATATGGGATTTAGCAAGTTCCAAGTCCAAGGAACACTTAAAAATACCATTTATTCACAGAGGGTAGTGCCTGGTGATGTGGCAAATAGAGAAATAGGGTTGGATTCATTTCTCTGACTCTCAGTCATCCTGAAGTTAGGTGTCTAGACTAAGTTACTCTTCTGATTTCCATCTTTAGTTCAGTGGAGAGAAACAGACAGTTCCAACACCTGATTTGTTCTACCTGAGAGAGCCATCACAGATTAGGATAAATTGTCTTCAGGAGATACCTGTCTTTCCTCATCAGTTGTTGGGAGAGTCTAGACAGCTGGTTTAGGATAGATAGCTAACTTTTTAAATTGCTAAGTTTAAAGGTGAGAAGTCCAACTCACAGTATTGATATTTAGAGGTCATCAGAGCCAGGTCTGTAGTGAGTTCCCATACTGCTGACTGGTAGCACACTACAGTGTCCCAGGTATCACAGTTTATTTCTAACTGGCAGCATTTTTGTCATGCAGTGTTTCATAACACAGATTTCTGCTTTGTCCATAATCTCAATGCCAAGGATGGTCTCAGTTTCACTGAACTGAGTGTAAATTTGCTCTCTGCGCCCTCCATCATGCAATCTCCAGCTTGTGTGATGAGAGCAGGCAGTGCTTTTGTTTAGATTACGCTTTGCAGTGCTTCCACAGAAGTTTGTATTCTGAACAGAGTAGTTTGTCATGGAAAATGCTGCAAAGCTGTTTTTTCCTGTTTTCTCACCTCTTGTTGTTTCTACCTCAGCCTCACGCACATGAGTCACTGATTTTTTCCCCCAGAGCTATTGGGCAAACGCTGAATGAGGAAAAGCTCTCCCAGTGAGAGAAATAGTATGAAATATATGCATTTACTAAATTGAAAGCTCAATATGAAGATGTTGGTATTTAGGGTATTTACAGTGCTCTGTAAAGTCTGTTCCTTTTGACAGAATTCTTGTGTCTTAATGAAAATAAGCTATCCTATAAGACCAAAGAGAATGGGAAACAAAGAAAAATGTTATTATAATGTTCTTCTCTCTTAATTGGCTTGAAAATGAAGGGAGGGAAAAATGTCGTTGCTGCTGCCTGTAGCATAAATGTCTTTATAATGATTTGATCTCTATAAATAGCACACAGCTGGGTTGGTTGCAGTGTAATTTTAATGGTAACCAGGCAAAAATAATAACAGTGTGAATTCTATTCACAGTAATGTAGCCTGGAGGACTCTGATCTCATATTAAACCTTTTTTGTGGTGTTCCTTCCCCTCCTTTTCTAGTTTATTACCTTTATATGATTCCTCAACTGATATAAAAATAGTAACACTGGAATTGTCATTCAAGTAAAGCCAGCATTGAAAATCCTGCAAGATAGTCTGTACATACAGAGCTTACGCTCATGGTTAGCTGTTTGGTGTAATTACAGCATATTTTTTTCATGATGATAATAGAGCCATGGCTTTTCTTGAGATAAATTTGACATAAATTTGTTGTTCTACATCACCCTAATGCCTGAATAAAACAGGATTTTATGTCAAAGTGTCTCTAAATTCACTTTCCCAGTTCAAGTAGACCTTATCTGAGACATCAAGGAAGGCTGTTGATTTTTGGGCATAGTCTGAAAAACTGACTCCCCTCCCACCTCTCCGTAAGTGCCAACTTCTATGCTCTCTTCTAGGTAATAACTGATCTATAAGAGATTCACTGCTACCTGTACCTGTTTATAGATCATCACTTTGATATGAAGTAAACCTACATGTTTGTCCAAATCATGTAATACTCTTACCTAAAACAAAATTAATAGGAATAATAAATGCTGGGAAAGGCAATAGCGTAGTTATAAAGTAAGCGGACAGAGAGGAGTGAGTTTTCTTTCTTCTGATCTCAATCGTACATATAACCTACCAGATGGGTACAAGTGTGTTGGAAATTTGGGGTCTTGGATGCAAACAATGGAGAAATGCATTAATTTGGAAGGTGTCAGTAATCTCCTCCCAAATACTCAAATAAATCTGTGTGATAGCGAGCAGTGACTTGTTAGATCCTGAACCAGTACACTCTGATGACATCCCACTACATGTGCAGCAAGATTTAGTTCTGTTGCTCTTGCCATGACAATTCAATTCTGTGCCTCTACTCGTAAATACTGTGGTTAAAAGCATCCTGGCATGCAGTCAGTTATACCTGGATGCGAAGAGTAAATGCATCGACAGGCATTTCCTATGCCACAGCATTTAAACACAGTAGAATAAATGGTTGTGGATAGATGCCTGCTGGGTATAATTAGGAAAACGTTAGTGTCCTAAATAGAGACATTTCCTTGAAGTGATTTATCTTGTCCATCATGTTCAAAAGTTGCCTTTTCAAATAAAACAATAGGAGATTATCTCTTGAAGGGTTTGACAGGAGGACATTTGGTGTGAGGTGTTTGGGGGAAACCTTTTTTGTGTGTTGTTAAGTACTAAAAGTCTGTTGCTTCCACTCAGAAAGGCTCTTTCTACATTCCAGTTTTCCAGCTTCATGAGTTTCCTGGCAATGTGCAGTTTGGCAGAATGTTAACAAATATGTTCTGTATAGTTGGAATGACAGCCAGATCAAAAAAACCCTAAAATATTACAGAAGGTAGTGAAGTTGAAAGTGCAGACAAATTTTCCTCAGTTAGTAGCAAAATCTTAAAATAATGGTCTGCAATTATAAGTTGTTTATAAAATGAAGTTTCTTAAGGAACTTTACATCAAGAAATGTACCATACTCCAAGCAATTAAGCTGACCGTGCTGTACTGCTTAAGTAAAGTGACGTTGTTAAAAGGTAGGCTAAAGCGCATAACTAAAACCTATACGTTTAAAAAAATGTTATTATTTTCCATCTTAGAGTTAATTTCTGAGTAACTGCATAAAACTAATATCTAATAATACTGGTTTTAGCAATTAAGTTGTACAGTCATATGGTAGCTATTTAAGCAAGGAAATTATACTGTGTTGTTCTTGTAACCTCACAAAGATTATTCTTAATTGGAAGCATATTTGTGAAATTAGATTCATAGAATCCTGGAAGAGTCTTGGTTGGAAGCGGCCTTAAAGACCATCTAATGTGTTAGTGCCTTAATATGTTCTGAGCTTCTAAAGCTCTCTTATTGGAATTGTTTGGTTTCATATTCCATAAAATTTACAGAACATTAAAATTGCATCATTTAGTACAGTAAGGGCGCAAACTTTCTAATAGCCAAAGTTAACTACTTAACCACACAGGAATGACATGTCAGGAGGATGGCTTAGAAAGACTTTTTCCTCTGAAGTTTCACCCTGAAGTTTTAATCTATTCTATAAGAATTCACAAAAATTATTTCAATGAATAAACATTTTCTGATGAGAACCAAACAAACTCATGTTGCCAAGACATTCTTGATTACTGCTCAGCTGTGCCTGCAATGTCATTAAATTATGGGAACCAGTAAAGTTGTTATTTCTTAAATGCTGTGAATCACCCCAGCTTTGTGGGCTGGGTTATTCTCTGTGACATATTTTGTCGGCGTAGCCTTTGTGGCTTTTCTTTCAGTACTTACCGCAGCTAATCCTTGCCATTTTCGGATTCGGGATTCTATTCCTTATTTAGTTTCTTTTAATTTACAGATGTGTTAAAATGTCATTACTCCCTTACTCAACTAGTAGCAGAAGAAAACCGCAGAGTTGTAAATTTTTTCCTGTCAAGAACCTTTTCAAGTATTATTTTGAGATTTAATATTACCCATACACACACTTGTGTACGAATTAGATTGGAAATCTTCCTTCTCAGTAATGAGTATAATTGTTTCTTGTGTGCTTTTGATAATATATGCCATTAGCAGATTATGCACTTGAAAATGCTGACTGATTATTAGTTCAGTTTCAGCAACTGCAAATCTCGTTGCTCTTGAATTAGAGAAAGGCTAAAAGATCCATGATTGCACCTGAATTAATTAAACTGAAGTAGTCTGTATGAGAATATTTGTTTAATAGACTGTCAACTGCTTCTGTGCAAAAGACATAGGACCAGTTTTTTTCGAAGTATTTGAATTCCTAAATCTCATTAGGTGTCTGTATGCCTCCTTAGACATCTGGGTACCTTTAAATACTTGGCCTTTGATCTCCTCCAAATGAAGTTGCTCTATTCATTAGTGGGATGAATAGTGTACTTTATCAGATGTGAATGTTATTTTCTACCAGGGCTGACTCAGAGCACAAACAACTCATGAATGCAGCACTCTCCCTAACCTTACCAAACCCTTTCAACACCTCAGTTATCCCCAGAAAAGTCGTGGTTTGCCACTGCAACCTCTTTGAAGCTGTAAGATTTTCAGTTCTAGATGAATTTTACCAAAGTTAATGGAATTACTTGTACAGTTTGTACTGCTTTGTTTTTATATGCTTTATCTTTTTGTATGAATTACTGTTGCCGTCTTTAGAAAAATACTTTAAAATTTAGTTTGCTATTATAATGAGTTATTATTATGACTAATTCTAAAGGGGCTGCTACTCTGCATACTAATTAAATTCAGTGACTTTTTATGCTATTGATAAGCTATTTCCTGTAATAACATTAAGCCTCTTGTAATAGAGATATCTTTTTTTCTCAGTCTTCTGTTTCAATTGACTATTTTCAGGTTCAGGTTTCACAAAGACAGGGAGAGGTATAATTCAGCTGTAAATAGACTGTGAGCTGAACAGTAGTGTTGTGAACAAAAGAAATCTTGGAGAGGGGTGTGCTGTACAGAAAGAATCATATGTACAGAGAGGATGATTATAACACTAAAACTGGCTCTACCAAGAAACAGGAATTCTGTGAACAGTTAGAATGAAAATTCCTTGGCTATTGACCTGTACATCTGAACTAGTTCTCTTGAAGGGATTTCTTGGTATCTGTGACTCATCCCCCAAACCTTTTTTCCACCAGAGTGAACTAAGGTCACTGGCATTTACGTACTATCTGGTCTCTCTTTATGTTGAAGTGTACTGTGCTTGATGCATCTGTGACTAACTGCCACCATTAATGGAAAATATTAGGTGGGTTCAAAAGCAGCTGGGGGATAGATAGCAAGACAAACATGAGCACATCAGAGTTGTACAAATCTTGCTTTTTCAAAAAACAGGCTAAGGACGAATGCGTGAAGAACGAGAGAGAGTTTTTACACTGTGAGCCAGAGCTACTTCAGTTCTGCTGCCTACGCTTAAATTGGTCTTTTATTATTTACTTACATGGGTGAAATGTCATTAAGGTCTAATATTTTATCTGTGAGTGTTTAGAAGCTTACAGTATTTGACTTGAACGGATTATAGTAAGAGTGCACTAATATTTTAATTTACAAAGCTCCAAGATTCTTTTGATAAACATTAACTCTCCAATCATTTGTCTAGTCACTCTGGTTGTATCATTCTACTTAGACCAATATCATGAAAGTATTGCAGTCCTTCATTTGGGAGACCTCATAGCTGTGAAAAAGGTGCTTTAAGGGTTGTACTTACTTCTATGTTAAAAGAGGAGACCTTAAGAGAGTACATAGCATAACTGGTAAATACATTTGATATGGTTATGTCCTGAGTTTTAGATGCCACAGAATCCTTCTCTTCCTATGCATCAAGGATAAAAATGATTTTTCTGAGCACAGGTAAGTAATTTTAATTGTATATTTTAAAATCTCTGCCCCAGCTTGGCCAGATAGCAAATGCTTGTCAAGAAAGGAACAGAACTCAGATAAAAGATGTTTTAGGTTAGGCCAACTGTGCATTTTAGCACCTTTAGTAGCAAACAATTAAATAAGATGTAACTTCAGGAGGCTCTGGAAATCTTACTCAAGCCAACTATTGCTTTAGAAAGGCAGATTGCTGTGCAATGCTGAGCAGTCTGAAATTGGAGGCTGAAGTTTCACAAGTACTTGTCTCACTTTTTGAATCCAAGGAATGCACAACACAGTACAAGCAAAAATACCACAACCTAAGAGATTGAAAGACCCAATACAGTAGTTCCTCTCAAAGAAGGCATGAATAGCATTCATTCTCTCTCTGCAAGCAACGGGGTGCAAAGAGGATGATGGTAAGGTAGAGACAGACATCTTTTAAAGTTGGTTTGAAGTCTTTACTGTTTCAATAGCTATTAGTTAATTTAACTGGAGAAGGACAACTGACACTGTATTAGAGGAATCTGAAGAATCCCTAATGTTTGTTCATTTTTCTAAACTGAGAAAAATAAAATGAAAATATGGAAAGCTGATGTAAGGTTGAAGACCCAGTCTTGTCAGTTTGGGGTATTAACTGAGCCCATCTTAAGACACTAAATCATAATTAAAAATTGAGGCCAAATGCTTGGAAAAGACAGCTTCAGGGCACAGAGTTAGCCCTTGCTTGAGGTTTAAGGAGAGAGGAGGAAGCAGATCTGTGGTACTGTGAACTGTAAGTCATTATATCACAGAGAAATGCGGTTTGGGTAGAACGGCCTTCCAAGCTGACCTGACAAATGCCAGCACAGGGATGGGTACACACTGCTGTAAACAAAGTAGTACCATGTTTAAATAAAGATGCTGATAGCTGAGTGAAATATGCCACTTGGGAAGCACATGTAGAGTGTGAGCAAAAAAAAGAGATGAGAAAATTAGCTCAGAGAGGTTCAGTAGATGATCATAGTTAGTATCACAGCTAAAGATGTGTGGATTAGCAGTCCAAAAGCAACTGGAGTGTTCATGATCTTTAAGCTGAGCACTGGTGCACAAGCTAACATGATGCCAAAACCATGGACAAGCCTGAGAGCTTGCAGTGGTCATTATACATCTAGAGAGGTAGTTCAACTGCAATTTGGAAAGATACAAATTGAAGTAGTGTCCAGGGTAGGAGGGGAAGGTAATGCTTCGTGGCAATTAGGGACACGGACTTCGCATGATGCTGAAAGCAGGCTTTTTATACCTTTTACACAATAGGCTGCAATTGTTCATTTAGGTTGTGAGTCCTTGCTGCTACCTACAGTATTATATTATTTTTACCTATTAGCAACATTAGTTCCTTTTGTCCTTTCTTCAACTTCCTCTTTCTGCCCTAGGGAACTGCTCCTCCTTACTTTTCCCATGGCTTCCTTCCCACCACAGTAACAATGTCCATTTCTTGCTGTTTTCCCATATTGGAAATCCCTACAATGCTTGTTGAGTTAGAAACCATATTAAGCCACAGAGCTAATCAGGGTTCAACATCCACTGGAGCACACTTAGATGTCTGGTGAAGAATTTGGAGATTTTTGGAAAGTGTACTGTTTTTAACTGGGTTTTGACTGGGATAGAGTTAATTTTTTTAGTAGTAGCTTGAATGGGGCTCTGTTTTGGATTTGTGCTGAGAAGAATGTTGATAATACAGGGATGTTTTTGTTATTGCTGAGCAGCATTTACACAGAGTCAAGGCATTTCCCACCTCTCATCCCCCGCCACCAGGGAGTGGGCTTGGGGTGCACAAGAATTTGTGAGGGGACACAACTGAGACAGCTGACCCCCACTGGCCAAAGGGATATTCCATACCACATATGGTGTCATGTTGAGCTTATAAAACCGGTGGAAGAAAAAGGAAAGGGGCGAGGTTCAGAATGATGGTGTTTTGTCTTCCCAAGTAACTGTTACATGTGATGGAGCCCTGCTTTCCTGCAGGTGACTGAACTCCTGACTGCTTTACCTACTAAACTGTCTTTGCCTTAACCCAGGAGTTTTTTTCACTTTTACTCTTCTGATTCTCTCTCCTATCTCACTGCGATGGAGTAAACGAGTGACTGTGTGAGGCTTAGCTGCTGGCTGGGGTTCAACCACGACTTAAGGCTTGGTGAAAGTTTCAAGAGAGACTTTTTTTTTTGAAAGAGTATGATTGCTATTTTTCTTTCCTTAATATATCAGCGTGGCTCTAGGGCATACTGTCTGGTGGGAGATTGCTTCTCCAGGCACTTGAATGCATCTTATCATGAAGATTCAATCTCTGTAAAAGGCATTTGGATCAAGGGAAAAATGCTACTAAAATGTAACTTGGTGCTCTTTGCAGTCCTGGAGAGAGTTAGGTTGGCTAGAAGGCTAGAAGGAAGTTAAGCAACTGTGCAAGTCCATATAACAGGAATAATGCATATGGGAGAGAAATTAACATAGAAGTGCTAGGAAATGAAAGCTACTTGTCTGGCAATCCCAGCTGGCAAGGAAGAGATACAAAGAATTCTTCAAGCTGTGTACTGTGGAGGGAAATTTGTGCTTAATCTGACTGTCTAAATACCCAAATTTGGGGTTCCTGTAAGAAAGTCCAATATTCAGAAGAGGCCAGTCCCAATAAAGAATTTGAGACACTTGACTTCTGTCATCTTGCAAAGCCGAATCAATGCTTTTCAAATAATTTGGTTAAAAAGCTAAATTGAAATCTTCTCATTAGCTTGATTTATGAACGTTGGGAATTCTGTATGATATTACTGAAACTCATCCCTATATTTGGTTAAGAAAGGACCACATAGAGAAATATATTTTAAAAGTTTCTTAAACAAGCCAGGTAAAATGGGTCATTGCATTTCACAGCTCATCTTACACAGTGCTGATTAGTCACGACTCAGGCATAGGAGAGAGCAAACCTTCATCAGAGTCCTTGTCTCTGAGTCACTGCTGAGCAGTGCATGGTACACAGCTGGTGTCAGCGCCTTGGTACTTTTATCAAGAGTCTTGCATCTGTTTTTACTTTTAAAATAATAGTAAAAAAGCAAAGCATCTTTTATATATTTTAAATTGGAAATAAGATCAAATGGTGATGTGAATCCAGATTTCATTACAGCAATATTGAGCATCTGTCCAGACCTGTCCTTAACCTATGTAGGCTTGCCTGTAATAAGGCAAATTGAGATCATCTTTAAGGGAATTTCCCACCCCCATCTTACCACAGAGCTGATAGCCCTTAGCACCAGAGATCAGAAAACTAATCAAGATGATGTTCTGTTGCAATGATTGCACATTTAGTAAATAGGAATAACTTAATGTGCACATCCTTCTCAGAAACAGAGCAGTGGCTTTTACATTCTGTTCTATTTCCACACCTTGCAAACATATTCAGTATATGTTTTATTGGACATGTGGCACTCTTAGACCAGAACTGGGTAGTAGTTTGTATGTGTCTGTAGCTGCAAATAAACTTCACTTCTCTTAGTCTCACCTCTGAAATCTCTGAGGTCTTATTTTAAGAGCCCCACACTGAGCACCAAAAAGGACTGGTGTGTTTTAACCCCAGCTGTCAACTAAACACCATGCAGCCACTTGCTCACACCCACCTTGCCCTGTCCCTGCCCCAGTGGGGAAGAGAATCAGAAAAAAAAGGTAAACGTTATGGATTGAGATAAGAGCAGTTTAATAATTAAAAAAAATTAAGATATTATTATTACGATAATATTAGCTGTAATTAAAAGGAGAGAAAGAGAAAAATAAAACCCAAGAGAAACAGGAGATGCATAATACAATTGCCCACCACCTGCTGACTGATGCCCATCCCATTCCTTAGCAGTGATTGACAGCTCTCAGCCAACTCTTCCCAGTTTATATAGGGAAATGTTCTATGGTATGAAGTATCATACTCTGTATACACGGTGTTCTATGCTATGAAATATCACTGTGGCAAGTTCAAATCAGCTGGCCTGGCTAGCCCCCCTCCTGGTTTTTTGTGCACCTCCTCACTGGCAAAGCATGGTAAACTAAAAAGTCCTTGATTTAGGGTAAGCACTACTTAGCAACAACGAAAACATCAGTTTTTTATCAACATTATTCTCATACTGAATCCAAAACACAGTGCTATACCAGATACTAAGAAAAAAAGTAACTCTATTCCAGCCTCGACTAGGATAGGTTTCTACATCCATTTGTTCACTGATTGGTCATGTTTCTAATAAAATGCTCATGAAAATACATGTTCTGGAAATATAATGAGGTTTACTCGGGCTGAACTGGATTCTACCATTTGTGTTTTAGAAAGAACTTCTACACTTCACTTTTGGACAAAACCCTTTTTTCTCTGAAGCTGAAGTTTTAATTTGTGAGTTTTTGAAATTGGAGTCAAACCAAAGACTCCTGACAAATGAAAGACCTGTAGTAAATTAAATTCTTGTAAGACATCTTGCCAGTTCAGCCATCACTGTAACTCTGAACTTAGATTAATGCTTCCTAGCCCTCAAGTTATCGTTGTTTAGTACTTGCTCTCTGCCAATCAGGTCAGAAAATGCTTTTTATGACAGTGTTCAGAAGAAGTTTTACATTGATACATTAACAAATAATATGATAGATAATTGATGGCTTCCATAGAAATGGTTCTTTTAATAAGGAGACCTGGGATGTACAGTGCATGAACAAAAACAGCAATTTACTGCTACTGCTACTGCTTCCTTGACAGTTTTTGCAATGACAGTTTGAGGCAACAATGTTGGCACATTGTTGCCAGATGGAGGATTCATTTTACTGGCCACTTAATTAACAACTGGTAAACGATTGCACCCAAATACACATATTTACATGTGCAGAGTGCTTACTGTGTCACAGTGATGCTAATGGCTTAGAGAGTGAGTGTTATTAATGCGGTCTACTAATGAGAATGTCAGAATAAATTATCTTCTCTGGAACTGCAAGCCATCTATCTGCCACCTGCATAGGAGCTCCTGAGCTTCAGCCTCTGTCTCTTGAAAACTGTGACCCTTTTGAAAGCTGCAAAGGGAGCTGTAAATATTTGGGTAGTTTAGGGGAGGGAAAGTCCTGCTATCTCTAAAGGAGGCTAGCTGAAGGGCAGGTTCCCATCCAAGTTCTATCTCATGCCATGGCTATATATATATAAGATATCTGAAAAAGCTTCTGGTAGAAATACCCACAGCTTTTAGTGGAAAAACTTCATGTATTTTACAAAGTTGTCTGTGCATCTGGGGAAAGGAGGAGAGATCATAGAGATGAATGGGCTCTGCTCCCCAGCTGCCATAATTCATTGTCTAGTTGGTACACAACCCATAGTTTAGTAATATATTAAGAATAATCTGTCACATTTCTGTATTACCTGCCATCTGAGAATCTCAAACAAAGTTTTTTAAATTGCACCTCATTGTTCACCGGAGTACAATGATTTGTACTTGAATGTACAACTTATGTATGAGCAACTTAAGTGGTCACAGCAAACAGTATTTCCAAGATGCTAGGGAAGAAAAAGGACTTCTGAATCCTGGCAGTACTTGTAATCTTACTTGTACTTCTGTCTATTGGTACCACTGATCAACACTAGTGTTGAAATCCAAAAGTTAATTTGGAAAACTGAGTGAGATGATGGCAGCAAACTGCTTTATGGAAGGCAATCCAAAAAGGAGTGTTAAATTATTCACTTAAGTAACAGCCAGGTGTAAAAATGCAGGGTAAGAAACAGCTGGCAATGCAAAATGGTCAAAAAATAATCATTAGTTAACAGTGTCATAGTGTTCTTTAAGTAAGTCAAATGCAATTCTGAAGTGCGTCAGCCTTGAAATGAGAAGCTCTTCTTGCATAGGAAGGACCAGGGCTATTATGCACAATTTTGAGCATTATTGTAAGAGTGTCTATGGGCCAGTCCATGAAGGCTCATCAGAGAATAGAGAGAATGGTTTGAGGGCTACAAAGTTTGGTCAAAAAGGAAAGATAGGACAAACTCAGGTTCTGTAGTAAAGAAGACTATGGAGAGTCTTCAGATATAAAGATTGCCTGAAGGACAAAGGGAAAAAGATTATTTTGCTTATTCATGGTGCGTTAGGTGGAAATAATGGACTTAAACTGCAGAGAATTGGATTAGCTGTTAGGAAAATATATTTACAGTAAGGATAATGAATAGAGTAATAAATTTCCAGAAGAGGGTATTTCTCTCTGCCTCTAATTAGACACACATCTGCCAGGTATAGCTGCAGTAGAAATGAGAAGCTGGACACAGTGATTCTGGATGTGCTGTCCAGGCCTGTGATGGTTCTCCTATCTCATATTTAAAGCCTGTTTAAAACTTGCTTCTGTCTTGCTACTTCTATCAAAATAGTAGCTGAGGGTAATCTGAGGTGCTGCCTTTGCTTTTCTGTTCAATTCAGCAAACTGATGGGCAGGACAAACATGTTTCCGTGTGGTGATGTCAGGCTAAAATCATCCTATTCACTCCTGTCTCACAGCCCTTTTTTTTTGCCTGGCTGCAACTTTGCATTACTCACTCCTCCAGCTCTGGCCATTACCTACCGATGTGCTTTATTGCTGAAATGTGTATGATGCCCAGGCATGTTTTGCCAAACATGTTTATCCTATGAAGTTGTTCAAGTAATGTTGGATGTGGAAAGGACTATTTCTAGCATAAAAACAACTTTCAAGAGGCTAGGGTTTCTCCTAGGACACAGCAATCTTTTCTCAGTATCTGCACAGCACAATCCTACTACAGTTTTGTCACATTAAAAATAATATTGTGATTTCTAAACTGTGTTTTGAGCTACTTTAACATCTGTCTATATTTTGAAGTTTTCCAATTAAAAATAAATTGATACAGCATTAAGTTTACAAAGAAGAGGGACTTAATGTGCTGGAACATCACTGTAGCCTAGCAATTGTGCTATTATATTTTTATTTATCTAGTTTTAAATGTTTCAAAATTATAAGGGAATTTTAGTTATTACTGATATGGCAAATAACATCTTTTGTCAGTATCACTCTGATAACATTGATTTGAAGTTCATTTATAATTTTGTTAATGAACAAGTTCATTTGTAATGCTGAGTTCTACAGGAGGTCCAGTACCTGGTAAAGCAAAGAAGACAATTTTGGAACTAAAACTGTGGGGCAGATAACTTCTGTCCTGAATTTAGAGCTGTTGATATTTTGAAATAAAATAAATGCCTTCTCTTTGTAAACAGATTTCAGTTTCCTATAAAAATAAGTTAGTTTGGAGGTATCTCTGTAGATTCTCCCTTCTTATTGTCTTTTAAGTATGTTTAAACCTTACTTCTGTGCTCTGTCACCGTCACTGCAATACTTGAGGAAAATCTATAATGTCTTTGTCACTGTTCTGTTCAACTCTGTGAATTGTGTCCTCCTCATTCTGCTTGATCCCAACCGTTTGTTTTTATCTTCCATTGCATCCTGTCTGCAGGCTTCCTGGGAAACTTTTCTTCTCAATCATGGTCTTACTGTGCTAACTGATTGTGAGTTGAGAAACGCGCTCGATACAAAAGCAAGAAATGAAATCACAATAAAGCATGTATTTACTACAGATTCTAATTATTTTCCCGTTTGTTTTTATTTTTGTGCAGATTGTTTCTCAGAGGAAACTCTCGAAGTCCTTACTCAAACACGGCAACACAGCAGGAAAGTCATCTATAACAGTAAGTCAATCTTAAATACACTCTTGTTTTCCTGTTATTTAGAAACATCTAATATGACTAATTCTTCCCTAAAAGCATCCTGCTAAGTCACCAGAACAGCCCTTGATTGAGAAATGTATTTCAGTTGTTTATTTGATTACTTGTACTGTTTCCGCTAAACGTTTGATGTAAGGAAATGGCAACAAATAATGTATGATTTGTACAAAAGCCACAATATTTACTACTACTACCACCACTTTTAAGGTAATTGGATGACAGCAAGAAACTTGTGCCGCTTGAATACTTGTAGTTGAAGAACTAGAACATTCAGAAATTCATTTGACCTGCTTTGACACATGAAGGAGCTTAATGTTTATTTTCACTTGGATTTTTTCCAGGTTCTTAGGAAAAAAAAGGGTGGGAAAAAAATTTTAAAACCCCAAACTTAGAAAGTACACACATGCACCCAGCAACTTCCAAATTTTGATGAGACTAGTTTTAGCTGTGTGGTAATGCAATTATGGGCTGTATTGTTATACCTCCATGTGTATCTTGAAATCTGCAAATCAGTGTATTACCTCTATTTCATCCTTCTCTGTGCTAGTTTGTTTGGGAGATCAATCTTGTCTGCACTGAACCTTGCATGCTTGTGACATTTGCAGCTCTGCATTAAGACAAAAGCTATAATAAAATATTCTGCTTTGGGGATCTCTGCTCTGTTGCCTCTCAGGGTTGAGAAGTACTTTTTTCCTTGATGTGCAGTAAGCCAGATGGGTTTCCTTTGGCTTAATTGCTTGGATTTTTTTTCTACCTTGGACCACAGAAGAGACAGAAGACTGTGAGAAATAATGCTTTCAGATGGCCCAGGAGGTTTTATTTCTTAGATATCTTCCTTGGTACTTGGCTGCAAATGAATTTGCTTAAATGCATACAGTAAATTCATTTTTGATCTGAGGTTGGAAAGGAATTCCCCACTCCTCTGGCTGAATAGAACCAGGAGAGAGTTTTGCTCCCTAAATAACTTGGTGTGGTTTGGCTGCTGGATCATATCTGGGCATACTTAATCTCATCCATCCCTGTGGTGGTCTGGACTCCGCTCCTGTTCTTTAAGGAACAAAAAGAAGTTTAGTCTTGTGCAAACACAAATGCTCTAGTACAACTAAATCATTAGGCTTGTTAGTGGAGTGTTCTGGCAAAAATTAAATCACTGTAATAAACAGAAGATGAGAGAAAATAGTCCCTGCTGGCCTAACACTGGATGATAACCATGAAAT
This sequence comes from Pseudopipra pipra, assembly GCF_036250125.1. Lineage (NCBI taxonomy): Eukaryota > Metazoa > Chordata > Aves > Passeriformes > Pipridae > Pseudopipra > Pseudopipra pipra. Next base: position 111,809,878 of record NC_087549.1, read on the forward strand.
ATGGGACCTTGGCTTCTCACCAGCAGTACTAAAGAGCAAGTTGACTTCACTCAAATGGGAGAAACTGAACACAGACAAAAAATATTGTGTGAAAACTTTGGTGTCTCAACAGAATAGGTAAAACCAGATTATTTATCATTATTTCTAGACCTGGGGACATACTGTCAAGCATGGAAGTTACACATACTAATTTCCTAACTTGTTCAGTGTATTGAATTGTGAGTTTTTCATAGGATTTTGAAAGGTCCTGTCTTGGCATATTTTACTGAAATTTTATTAGCCCTTTGACTGTGTAATATCTCATCCACACAATTTTATAATATGGCTGTGGGTGCAAAAGAACATAGTTCAGCTTCTGCAGTTAGAAGTATGTCAAACTTCATAAGAGCAGGTTCATTATTTTCAGTTAAAAGTATTTGTGAAACTTGGTGTACAAATCCCACAGCACTGTTGGTCCTATACAGCTTAACTATATCTTTTAAATCATCAGACTACATGGAAGAGAAATGTGTCAAACTCTATAGGCCAAATTTCCAGCAAGCTCAAGTTTGCCTGGAAGAGGCTGCATGTAAATATTTTGCATGGAGAAGCACCACAGCTCACTGCTGGGAGGTGTCCCAGCCAGAATAGTCTCAACTCAGGGAATTTTACTTAATTTAATTTTTTGCCAATCAGCATAAGCTTCTACTGATTCGGGTACTGAGAAACAAATAAGAAAAAAAAAAAACTCTTAGGGAAAATACCTTTCCTTCCCCTTCCTTGTGATCAACTTCAGACACCTCTCCTGCCTCCTCATGGTCTCCATTCCCTTTGCCTTCATTGCACGTTGTGCTCAATCCCTTTGGTGAGGTGACAGGTGGCACAGGTCAGGATCAGAAAACAGTGATTTTTTTTTTTTTGCTGCTCTTTGTTTTTCACTCATTTTCTCAGCTCTGCTCTGAGCTTACACACATGCCACAATCCCTTCAAGGACATCTGCTCCAGTGTAGGCTTACCTGTGGGAGTCCACTCTCAGAGGTGCCTCCTCCAGAATGGAGCTCATCCTTCCGAGACTGAATCTCCAGCTGTGTTCCCAACAGTGTCCTCTTCTCCATGCCTCCTCCTGGATCTTCTTTAGGGGGGCCTCTGACACCTCCTACCTCTCTTTCCTTTGTGTCTCTTGCTTCTGGCAGCTGCTGCCCTTCCTGAAATATGTTCGTCTCTGATGAGGACCCCATATTTGGGACCCCAAAACCCTCTGTTTTGGGGTGCAGTTAATAGCTGCTGCCAGCTGCCAGGCTGGTTTGAAGAATAGTTGGGATGTCCCAGTGGTTCCCCGAGGACCTTGAGTCCTTGCAGTGGAGACAGTCAGAGCCTGGCTGGGGACCTGACATGGCTGCCAGGTGTGTGACCATGGACTTGAAACACCGAAAAAATTGGGTTTTTGGGAGATTTAATCTCTGGGGAGAATATTCACAATAGGGAAAAGGTTTTATAGCTGTCAAATAGAATATAATATGGTCTGTTTCAAAGAACATTTTTCAGTGAAGTATCCCAGGTTTGCTTAATACATTCTCTCCCCTGAAGCATTTTAATGTCTTACTCAGGAAGGCTGTTTTGGTTGGTTATGTTTTGCTTTGGTTTGGTTTTTAATGTTGCACAGCACAGTGGATGACATCATTATCAGCATAGCTTACACCATCTGAAAGAATCACACTATAATATTTTAGTATTACTTTCTTCTGACTCACTCTACAGTAAATGGTTTCGCCAATGTAGTTATTGCGGAAAAACTATACCAGAACTCTCCTACTGTAGATGTGGCTTTCATGGCAGCTAAGGGCAAGTGACTTCACTCCTTTTCCCATTTAGCTTGCCAAATGATGCTGAAGCACCATAAAAATAAGTGGGCTTTAGACCCATATAATACAAGTCTTGTATAGCATTTTTGTCCCCTTGGACACTGTGAGACTGTAGAATTCTCCATTGTCCAATCTGCGAAGTACTTGGTCAGAGAAAAGGGATCCCTGATAGATGTTCATCTCTCTCCATTGACAGGTGATTGACAAGGCATAGTTGCATGACACAAAGTGATTCAGGTTTGTGGGCTTAACAAGGTGACATCCGTCAGCTGAGGGTGGGATTCGCTGAATGCCCTCAGCCCTTCCTGATGACAAAGAGAATCATATTAACTTGTACCACATTTCAGTTTCCTAAATGGGGTCTACAGTCTTCACACTGAAAAATGACATCATTCTCCCCTTTCATTACACCATGCAAAGCTCAAATGTAGCTTTCCATTTAGGTGATCGCTGAGGAATTGTCTGGCAATGATGACTACGTTGAACTTTCATTCAGCGCACGGAAATTGGATGACAAGGTAAGCTGCTTGATATTAACCTTACCAAAAGAAATAAGAATGCCTGCAAATACAATTTGATGAGATTTTCCCAGGCAGATATTCTTGGCCTTATGTTATTAAACACATCAGGGTTTTCAGATGAATGTTCACAATAAGGCTTTCCTCAAGTTGCAAAGTAATTAAAAAAAAAAAACTCAAGGGAATCTAATTAAAACCAAGACAAGTTAATTACACTACAACCAAGACAATTTAATTATGTAAAATGCCACAGATCAGAAGTGCTTAGAGAAGTGAACTTTCTGTAAGTAGTCTAAGATGATATCATTGAAGTGTTCTAAAATAAAGCTAGAAGACTTCATAACAGCAGTGTCATGATAGACATTTTGTTCAACAAAATGTAGCTTGAATATGAGAAATAGATTCTTGCTTATCTGTTAAAAAAATTTGTCCCTCTTTACTAAGAAAACTCTCCACTGACTCAACTATGACTCAGAATTATAATGAGTACCTCTTTCTGAAAATTTCTTTTGTTGTTTAGCAATTTATTAATAATAAGCGTCTCAAGCAACTTACAGCCCAAGAAATCCAGATGACTGCTTGTAAGCTACCCTCTGTTATTTCAGTGTAATAGCAGACATACAATTATTTGAGGTATGTAGACCCTTCTTATATATGAAGGTGCTTCTAATTAGAAGCATATGGTAACACTGTACAAACATTTAGGATTGTGATGCTCCAAGTGTGTTCTTGTAAACATTTGACATGTGAGTACCTTAAAATCAAATCAGTGAGACTACTTTTGGATACATAAATCAGGTTTTCAAGATGAAGTTGTAACTTATGAAAAATATTTTTGGTTTATAGTACTGGAAAATCTCAGGCAAGCAGAAGGTACACAGAAAGATTGATAGTACTGAAATTTATTTAGAGCATACAGGTAAATAACTTTACTGTGTTCGGGATCATTAGCAATCATAAATGATCAGGACCTGATTTTGCTTCTCATCTGAAAGAAGAATTACCTTCTTCTTTCAAACTTGCTGGAGTCTTACTGGGTTTGAACTGCGTGGTTTATTTAGGTGTCGAAATATAGATTTAACAACCTCTCTTTAGACAGACATCTTTAGAGGTGATTTCCAAACTTGTACCCAAGTTTCTTACTGTTCCACACGTTGTCACATCTAAAAAAAGGAGAGGACATACACAACATAAGATTCCACTTGGCCATTGCTTTTCCACAAATGTAAAATGTAATCTGCTGTAAATATTATGATTGCTTATGGGTCTTGTTGGTATAAATTAAAGGTATACTGCTAGAATGCAGTTCTGAGCCAGGTCAGTGTTGTTTGAGCAACAGCTTTAGGGAGTGGTTAAAACACTTTATGGGAATAAGTTGAGAAGGATCGATATTGCAATAATATTGTTGTTCTTGCAATTTTAACATGTCCAGTAAAGGTGGGCTTCATCCAATAGCAATTCCCAGATGTTGCAATGTACAACTCAAGCAATGACACATTGTGTATTATCTGAATCAGAACTCTTGTCTTCAACTGATGAAAATCACTGGATGCCTATTGCAGTTGAAAGTCTTCAATTTGCTCCAGCTACAGATGTAGCTCTAAACCTTGCTGAACATTGGCTCACCTCTTCTATAAGAAAGCTTTTGGTATGGCTTATAATGAACTTTGAAATCAGTAGATGCAAGGCACTATTAGTAATTATTGTTATTAAGGTTTGAAATTGCTTAAATTGCATAGTTCAGCCACTGTTGAAAAAGAATGAGTGCTCCGATGTCGCATAAAGGTAAAAAAACCCCAAACCAAAACAAAAATCAAAGAATTGAGAAGAGCCCATTTTATAAAATACTAAGCATGGTTTTGCATGCTTCTCCCTACTCATAGAAGTGAACACCTGAGTAGAGATGTAATGTCAGAGAAACAGCCTGAGGGCTGGAAATGGCCTTGGATTCTCCCGAATGACAGAGGATGCCTCTGGAAGTCATTCATGCTCTGCTACAAGGTCACTTTTGTAAGCCGTGGGGTTCCTGCACTGATAGCTATGGGAGTGGCAGAAGACAAGTAGAATCCTAACGTCCTACAACTTGTGGATAAAGGAAGGGTTGGGGAGATGTCATGTATGTGCTTTCAGGATAAAAAAAAAATAAATTCTTTCTATCCGTCACCATCAGTTGTATATTGAATGGACAGGCATTTCCTTCCTTCATCCTTTAAAGGAGAGCTCCTTGAAAGAGGATCTAGATTGTGGTCCTTAAATGTATACATTTCCTCCACTAAGGAAAACTATGTGAACAATTGTTGGGTTTTTTAAGATTTAACAAAATTCGTTGGTATAATTTAACAGGCAGGATATGTTTGTTGAGAGTCTTTTACTCTCTCCACTTAAAACTACAAGAATCTTAGAGAAGCTACAAAACAAGTAAAGCCTGCTCATTTTTTCCTGGAGAGATGTCTAAAACGTTCACTGAAAAATTATTGGAAAGTGACAGGTATGAAACTTTCCTTTAGTTAACTGACTTTGCAGAGATAAAGGTTATATTTTTTATTGCAGTGCTTGTTTGGAAGATATTACTGCATTTTCATGTTTTATTGAAGCCCTGTCAGCTCAGATGGCACATCTTTGTTTCAAGATTTCCATTGAGAACACTTCACAGTGGAACAATAACTTTTGGGAAGGTTCTATTGCATTAATAGCTGTGTCACAATTACCATAACAAGCAGATATGTTTTTTATGATAGCTATAATAAATTATGAGCACTGAGGCAGGCAAACTGCTTTTCCTGGTCTGTGAGAGACAGTTATTGTTTGGGAAAGATTCCCCAGCAAATGTCTGCAAAATGCAAGCTAATATTGCTTTTTTATATAGTTCCCCAGTATTAAACTACTCTCTCAAAAAAGTCCTCAAATGGCCTGTCTTGCTGCTGAAGAATTTTCGAAATTTTAGTCTTTTGGCTATTTCAGCCCTTTTTTGAGGGACCATTGCCTTAATCCCAAACCTGAATTCTAAAAAATGTCATGCTCTGAAAATTAATCTCTAAAAGATGTATCAAACTAGGTGCTTAGAAGCAGAGGTAGATAAAATTTTAAAGGTTAAGCTATGTACATGTGTTATTACTGTGTTACTGCTGCACATACTGAAAGAACAACGTGCATTATACCACTAGCAAATTAATTATATTAATCATTTATTTATTATTAAAATAGCACAACATTATATTGCTGCTATTCTCATTTCAGAGGATATTCTTTTGAGATAATGCAAAGCTGTTAGATGCAGCATAATAATCAAAAAGCTTTGAAAATGTTAATAGCTATGAAAGTAAATGTTTCTTCAGCTTGTCCTTTTTTACTTACCACAAAGCTTCTTCAATATACAAGGATTTTTTATTTGTACCTTAATTCTGAAAGGAATTAGGCTTTGTTTTTGCATTAAAGGGGGAATGATATAAGCCATCATCCAGCATTAAAATCTTTCCGTTTATGTGGTATTACCTTGATAGTTAAAACCAGATATTAAAAATTACTTCCCTTGTGCTGATACTGTTACAGTTTTATGATACTCAGCTGGGAAAGATACTATATTTTGAGTCTTATATGAAATCTTGGTTTCCTTTCTGAATTCTTCTGCACTCCAGGGTGCAATCTTTGGATGTATCATTTTGAGGTGTTTTCTTTCAAATAACTTATCAAATTCATGTTTGATAAAAAAAGCTGCTAATATTAAGCTTTTACTCATCTTCAGTCAGTATACCTATGAGTGAGAAGAGGCAGCTCAATCTTTTTTAGCCCTATGAACTGTAGATTTTAGTGTCACTGTGATTCAACCAGCATCCTCACTCTCTGCTTGTTCTCTTTGCTATGCACTGGTAATCTGGCAGTAAATCCTGTATATACTAGCAGTTTCAAGTGCTGAGTGGAGTCCAGATACTAAATGTATATCAGGGCCTTGAGACAAACCCTGGAGTTAGAGACTTTGTTGGGTTTTGCACTGGTTTTACATACTGTAAAATAAAATGTCCTGTTTACTGTGTAATTGGAACAAATAGGTAAAAATACAGCTTTGTTGTTTCGTGCTCCCCATGATAAGATTTAACAAATGCATATTCACGTGCTTTGCATCAGTTCCTGAACATGCTGTTAACTTTTCTTTATGAGGTAAAGAAACAGACCATTGACAGAACAGCACTCTGAACACATTATGTCATTTTTAGGACATGACAAGACTTTAGGTTGTTTGAGCCTTGCCCAAGGCTTCCTGGTCCCTAGGGACTTACTTCTTTCTCCAGACATTCAAATTCAGGTGTCTCTTTCCAAAGCCCTGATTTGTTTGTTTGTTTTGTAGTTGCAGAATTGTGAAAATGCCCTAAAGATAAATTTGACCAAAGTGGTGTGCCCAGACTTTGTCTAGCATCTTATCCAAAGCTCTTCCCATCCCAATGGCTATCCAGCCAGTAAAAAATAAGTGTGGTGGACATTTATGATGAGAAATTTGTAGAACTGTATGTATTACAATAATTTTTACACTGCCACTATTCTAGAAACACTTGGAGAGCAAACAGAATTTCTCATTTCCCCAAGTTGACATGGAGGTCTGTGGTTTTGGATATGGCCTACAGAGAAGAATGATATTCTTATACACAAGTTAATCATGTGCTCTTTTGAAGAGAAAAATGAAGAAAGAACTTGAAACTACAGGAAATAAGGCTTAGTCCATTTAAATCCTGCTCTTTCAGCATTGCACAGTTAGAAATTTGAAGCTTCCCCCTCCAGCTGTGGAGGGTTAACACCCAGCCACTCTTCTGCCTCTGCAACCAGCATGTCCAGAATAAATGAGATGTTGAAACAAAAGTGTCTCTGGCCAAACTGCAGCAACACTATAGAAAACAACTTAATTTAGGTTTGAGTAAGACAGTTCAGGATTGTTAGCTGAATGCAAGACTAGGGGAAGGTGTTCTGCAGTGCAGTGGGTATATGAATATGAACCTCAGTTTTCTGTCACAGATTTGCTTGTACTTAGAGATACCAAGTTATTTTCTGCATTCTCCCTCTCTGTTTGTCGTCTTAGCACAGACCATGTTATCACATCCTAAAGAGATCTTGCTTCTCTAACCATCTCTATCCGTCTTGACAGTTGGTAGCACACAATGTCTTGGCCAATTAACTTATGTTTTGAGAGGGTGGGTGAATAGTGTGAAATTCAACCCTGCTGTAGAATAAGCTTCAAAGTTCAATACATCATAAAACTGATGTTAAAAGACCAAACAGGTGTGGAGACAGAAAGAAACAAGCTACCTGAATGAAGGAGCTAAAGCTCAGGAATCTGGACTAGGTGTAAGAAGGGAAAAGGACATCTTACAGTTCTGCATGCTATGATTAAATAGTCAAACTGGGTACAACAACGGTGCCACGGAAATCCTTGTGGACAAAGACAAGAATGAAACATTGCTGAGAGACACCAAGAGGTCTCTCTAAAACTATGCTGGCTCTCCTCTGTTGTTAGCAGTCAGGGAAGCACCAGTGCATCGTGCCTGCAAAATTCAAAGAAAAAGAATCCTCGAGAGTAACCTGTCCTATATTTTATTTTAGGATTTTTTCAGCAAATCTGATCCTTTCCTGGAGATTTTTCGCGTGAATGATGATGCAACCCAGCAACTTGTTCATAGAACTGAGGTAAGGGATAGAGTTGGATTTACTCACCAAGGACATAGATGGGCTGTCAGGAGGAATAGTTTATGCCTCCCATATCGCAAATGTTATTGCAAACACTCAAGTTTAAAAACACTTCCTAGTGTTACACTCTAGTGTAATTATTAACTAGTGGGTATCAGGTCTTGATTTATGTATCTTACAGTAAAGGCAGAAGATACTGAAACCAAAGGTCCAAATTTAGTTAAATTGGCAGATACTCTGTTTGAAGGTCCATAGTTACAGATATGATATTTAGCCAAAATCATGCTACAGATAGTATCATATTTTTCCACTAATGCTATGTTGCATCTTCTCCACCTCCTCCCAGGGTGCTGGTGCTAAAGACATTTGTAATCTGAGTGCTTTACATTTGTTTCTTGTGTCCCAGTGACATTACTGCTTCCCTGCTAATGACTGGCATTATCTTAAAAAGCAGCATTTATGTGTACAGGATGGAGCTGTGGTGGGTATTTGGGTTTATAAGCCTGTTATGGATTCCATAAAGTCTTTCTAGCCAGGCAAACCAATGTGCCTGTAAATTGATGTTGCCCATCCCTATTGCCTACTCCTGCATCTCTTCCATGGCTTCCAGTTCAGTTCTACAACCTGTCCCTTGTGAGTTACACTCCTGCTGAGGCATGGCAGTGCTGGAGCAATTTCTTCAGCATGACCTACACATGATATATGCAGGGAAATATGAGTATTTCCTACCTGTACTCCTTTTGGGGGCTTTCCAGAGGAGTGTTTCAAACTGCGGGTTGCTCAAGGACACATATTCCATGCATGTTGTTCTGAAAACTCCAGCTGAGCTCTGCTTTCTTTCTCTTTCTGGTTAACGTATTGTACTGAAAATTGTGGCTCTTGTTAGCATTCGTTTTGGAGATGTAGAAATGTTAATGTGTCCCTTTTTTATTTTCACTCACAGGTTGTGATGAATAACTTAAATCCAGCATGGAAGACCTTCAAAGTGTCTGTAAATTCTCTGTGCAGTGGAGACCAGGACCGCAGGCTAAAGGTCAGAAGTCATTCCTACCTTTTTAATAGTTTTACTCATAGAAAATGAAAGTTTGTCTCCCTTTTTCAAGTGTAGATTGCTATTCTGCACTTCCCTCTTCCTTGATGGAAGAGATGATCACACAGCTGATTACCACATTATGATTACCATAATCAAATTAAGGATGCAGAGAACTGGTAATCCACTGTAATCAACAGATTATACTCTTTGCAGCTAGACAAAAATAAAATGCTGGTGTGGATATGTTAAAATGCGTGCCACAGATCGGTGGAAAGGATAAAAGGAATCTTATGAATGCTTGAATTGTGATTTATAACTTCACAAAATTAGCCCTGTTATTATGGAACAACAGTGGTATTGACACAGTGCTTGTATGTATATGTTTGTATGGTATTAGGGATGCACAAGGAAGACACAGATATAAATGTTTAACTATAAATTGTTTGTGTTCCCTGTTGCCCTGTGGCACTGTTGGGCAAACAAGATGGGTTCAAGGGAAAAAGAAGTACCAAAAGAGTGAGGAAGCTTGAGAAGACAATGAAAGATGCCGCAAGGAGAAGTGAAGGATGAAGTAGATGAAATACAGGATACTTAGGAGGCCAGGACGATGTGTTTGTGACACGTACCTGAGATGTGTGAAGGAAGCTCAACATCTCAGGTGGCACAGGAAAGCAATTGTGAAAGATCTTCCCATCTACCCCTTAGCTGGTAAATGGTCAAAACCAGTTGTGTTTGGCATGTTCAGTGGGATTGGAATAGAGTTGTAGGAGATGAAATAGAGAATAAGCTGTACAGAAAGAACAGCCTCCATTTTAACATGTAAGCAAAATTAACAATATTGGCTGAAGAGGATTTCTAATGCCAATGAAGAAATGTAGAGGAGTTATTTATTGTAGTATGTGTAGGATGACAGTTATGTGAAGTGTTAGGATAAGGACTTTGTTATCTTGGGAGGTTGCAATTTTATAAATTTCCTGGGTAGATTAAATAGGTATATTAGTTACCTGAAACACAGAAGATAAGCACATAACTCGGTGTTGTGTAAGCAATATAGACCTCCAGGAAAGGAAAAGAGGGTGAAAAAGAGCAGCTACCATCCAGGGGTAGTAATATGACTGACTCAAAGGACAGTGAAGGCCAAGGAACACTACCATGGCTGGCACCTCTATTGGCACCTCTGATGCCTGGGCTGCTACTTCATGACAAAATGGAAGCACTGGAAAAAGCAGAGGTGGTACATATTTGGACAAAGTGTTCACATCACAGCTCAGGCAGGGCTGAGAGCTGAGGTTTTGTGTTTGAATGGAGTGAGCTATGAAAGGCTTGGAAAGGGAGGGTGAGCAGTTCTTTGATGTATGAGAGAAGGGCAGGCCATATAGGCAGGTGGGACATACAGGCAGAGGCAACATGGTTAAAGCTTGTGGGAGTGCTGTAGCTGCTGCAGCATTCTGAAAGGTGAAAGGGAGGTGTAGGGGGCAATGCTAAAGAACGTGGTATATTCAAAATATGAAATGCTGAGAGGCTGAAGAAGAGATGTAATGTGACAGATTACCTGTGTTATGCAACCACTCTGAGGTTGCATCTTACACATCCAGATGCAGAAGGTTGTAACCTGTCTCTTCCTTGTCACGAGGTCCCAAATCACCTAGTCCAGCTTATATCTGACAGTCACTTGGAGCAGTCAGTTGTGCCTGGCCTTACAGGATGTACTTCTTGAGGTAGCTTAAATTTAAATGAGTAGCATCCCATAGTAATGTGACTATATAGGTTTGAGAAAAGAATTGGATCAGAATTCTGCCACTAAAATGAAAAGCAGAATTAGCTAAGCACTGGCTTCACCACACTGTGTACATGTGGCCTTTAAATCACTTAGATGAAAAAACCTAGGAAGAGAAGCAAAAAAAAAGTGTGAAGTTTGGGATATCAGCAAGTGGCAAGTCCATAAGGGTAGAGGAATGTGGTTCTGCAGTGAGAGACATGCTTTAATCTCTTTGAAGCTGAGGTGAGAAGGTATGAGAAAGGCTGAGATTTCAGTTTGGATAGAAGAAGATGGATCTGGGAATAAAGGTGGTCTTTGAGCTATGAGCAGAGTGATAGTAATCAAAATTTTTTGCAGATGATACTTCAAAAGAGAGGCTGAAAAGGGATAAGTGAAGAGGAACAAGAATAGTCCTTTAGGACTGCCTATAGACAAGATGAGGGGAAAGTCAATGAAAGTATGGCTAAAGAAGAAAACCAGGGCAAGATGGATCTTATGAACATAATCACAATTTTCAATATAGTTTTTTTTCTTTTTGAGAGAATACATGTTTTACTTGTGTATGCAAATGTTTGCAGGTCCTGATATTTGAGTATTTGCCTGAGACTGCAGTTCAGTCATTTGCAGAAAAGCTAAAAGTACTAAGATTTGCACCAGATCATTCATGAGTGCAGGAATATTTTAATGCTAATTATGGCTGTAAAATAAGAAAAAGTCATGACACTTATTTCAAATTCAGGCCCTTTATAACTTTTAGTGGGTGTAAGATAAGTCTGTTATGGTAGAGCAGCCCCCAAAATCACTTGTATTTGACAGATAACATATAGCACTTGTCAGATGATTATTTGCTTCCTTTCTGTATGGTCTATAACCTAGGAGTTTGATGGCAGTGAGGACAGAAGAGTAAAAATTATAAGAATTAGAGAGTTGAAGTGTCTGTGACTGGTATAGCGCTGTATGAATATTTATATTTTAATTTACATTGACTTAGCAGTCCACTCTTCACACGACCATATTTTGGAACATTTGACTTTAGTTGCTTTGTTTCACTTCATAAAGTATATAGCAATATGTTTCTGCTAAGTGTTGGAAGAATTCCCTGTGTCATATTTAACGTGGGGGAGATTTAGTGTATTCCAGCTGCCTTGCTGAGCATCAGCTTCTTGCCAAGATTGCTTGATCACTGTGAGCAGTAATTGCATAAGGCTGGGTAGTTTTGTATCTCTACCTGCTGTTATTTTTTCACGCACTCTGGAAAGCATAATCTAAATTAAGGCTTAAAGAGGCATCAGCAATGCTTGGAGAGAAATATCAACTTGTGGAAATTCTGCAAGACTTCTTAACAACTGCAGACACACTACAACTGTCACTACCTTTGGCTTCCCTCTATAGGCTATATGTAGCACTGAAGTCTTGGCCTTTCATCTCTACCACTGAAATCACATGGGCATGGAGATTAGAGGTCAAATTTGTGTTATGAGGAATGGGGATTAATGGAAGAAGTACACTAAAACAATACAGATCAATTTACAGAAGTTTGATCTTCATTAGTCTTGTACCCAAAGCAGTCTTTACACTGTCTGGGCATTTGAAACTTTCTGGTTTAAATATCTGTTTAGAAAGATAAGATAAAGAAGGTCACTAAAATCAAAGCAGCCAGTAATTAGAGTCTGCCTCAGAAGTCTTTTGCTAGCATCCTTTACAAAGTCTGTTAATTCAAATTCCTTCTGGACTTTTAAAAAAACCCTAATTTTGCTTTATTTATATGTGGTACAGAGAACAGTGAGTATTTTATTCCTCTCAGGACGCCTTGTAAAACTTTATTGCAATTATTGCTGCTCTAGGTTTTATTATAAAAAGGAGATATTAGATTTATGAACCTACTGAGCTTTTTTTCCCAGACACTGAAACCATCTGAGAAGTCTGGTCACACTTCAGTGCCGTTCATACCTTCTTTTAGTGCTAACAGGACAGACAATTTGTGTATGTATTGCAAAATACCTCTTTGATCCAAAAGTAGTGCATTGCTTTTCTAATGTCTAAAGAACTTCAATTCACAACAGTAATTACTGACAAATCTGACTGATGATTATAATCCTTCTCAGGGCAGTTTTTATCCTAATCTGCTGGGCTGAAGGTCCTGTAAATTGTGGAACTTTGGCATTCAAGTTTGGTTTCAGAATGTGAGGTGTGTTGCTGTCAAAGATTATCTGAAATATAGGCTTTTATTGTATTTTCTGGTAGGAATCATCTACTATCCACTCATTCTAATAGTTGCAGGGTTCCTGTTTTTCTAGAGGAGTGCTGGTAATGTACACAGAAAAATAATCTCTTTTTGGTTTGATATTAGATACTGTAATACTTGGGAAATAAACACATAACAAGGTGCTTGTTATGCACAGGCCAAACAGGGCACATGGCGTAGAGTACTTATATCTTCTGCTGAGGCTGTATGGAAAACATCACCAAAAGAAATTCTGTTCATAAGGAAGAGGGGAAGAAAACCCCTAGAATATAAAGATAGTTGAGGTGAAGTGATAAGCTGCAAGGCGAGGGGGACATACATGTCATATCTGTATAGAAAGTCCTTTCTATCTTCCACCCACTTAGAGGAAATCTTCAGAAGAAAAATGTCCATTAGATACTTTTCTACCTTGCAAAAATCTGTAGGTTACAACTGTATCACTCCTGTCAGTTTTTTTATTGTTTCATCCCTGCCCAACCCGGATTACAGATGATGATCCAAATGAAATTTGTTCATGCACAGTTATGAATGGGACCCACAGCCACGGTTACCAGGGTCGCTCCATACATCAGGTTATAAGGCCTCGGAGTGTGTGAACAGCTCTTTGCAGCATGAAGCCCTGAGACAGTACTTTTGCTTACTTTTGAGTAACCATGGGAAAGTTGCCTCTTCCTGTGTACTTCTAAGGAGGTTAAAACCTGATTCTGCCATTCTTCTCCATTCTCTCTTATGTCCGGTTGACTTCCTTGGCTCTGCCCATACAATCTATTGGAGTAGCTGTCTTACCATGTGAATTCTATGTTTGGTTTTCTGCTGAGGGTTCTATTTGCAAATGCTTGTAAGCCCCAGTATATCTATGATACTTTTAGGGCTAGTGAGATGCATTCAGAAGGTTAAAGGTCATGTGATTTTCAATTAATTTCAGCCCTAAGACTTAATAAATAGCACTACATGGCCCGTTCCAACGTGAATTTTCATAGACCATGAATTTTCTACTTTTTCTTGGTAGGTAATTTCTAACAAAGTCTTCTTGATAGAACTACACTTTGCTTTAATTTACAATCTATGCAGTGCCTCTTCCACCTTGTTGATATTTTTTGTGGTAGGTTGACCTTGGCTACCATGGGGAAATGAACTCCAGCTCAGCCAGACCCAATACACTATTATATAATGTGATCCTTGCTTACAATATTAATAGAAGAAGCTCCACAGCCTACAAGAAAGATTTTGACATTATTCTGGGAGGAAATGTCCGATCACTTCATTTTAATTTTATTAATTAAAATCGTGTTATTAAGATAACAATCTTAACAGTGCCTGTTATGGCATTTTTGGGGATGGAACACTGGGTCTTCTTCAGATAGTTGTAACCTTCTGTTTCCACCTGATTTCTTAAAATGTTGATTCTTTCATGCAGAATGTTGGATCATTAAGGGAAAAAATTGTTTCTTATAGGTCTGTAAATGTATTGTTTTCTCCATTCTGAGTTAAAGAAAAGCAAATAGTACTGGTTATTTTTATATTCTCTGAGTTATTACTGCAGTGTTCTCTAGATCAATAAGCTTTCAGTGACCTTTAATACTCGACTACAGCTCTGCTTATATTATAAACTGGTACGTTATAAATTATTATCCTTCAATAAACCCTCAGTATCTCTGAAAGCTGCTAGTTAAAGTAACCAAGCAGAACCTGTGAAGACGGCCAAGTAAAGCTTAAGATACAAGGAATAAGTAATAAGTTTAGACAAATCCATTAGTGCTTTTATTCTTTCACAGTTTAGCTGTCAGAGTGTTTGAAGCACTAATGTGGAAAGATATAGTTTATGGTCAACAGCAATAATTTGTGCAGGATTTTAAAAAGCATGTGGCACGAAAGGCAATTCAAGCAGTGTCAAATGATGATTAGAAAGGCATGAACTGAAGGATTTCACACTGTTCCATAAGAGAAGACTCATTTATTGTTGCTGTTTTCTTTGCACTTTTAATTCCAGGTAGAAAGAGTCTGGCACCAAGAACAAATTACAGCATAGGCTAGACCTCCTGGTTATTTACTTGATTGGGTGATTTCAGTCATACCTAATTAACTAAGCAGTTCTACATTTTCCCTTCAATTTACTCACCAAATTAATGCCATTGGAGCCAATCATTCCTGGCTCGCTTACCCTGAATTTGCATATGGAGTCCTTCTTGTAGAAAGTCTTCAAAAGCAAGAAAAGGGGCCTCAACCTTTACATGTCTTCAATATGAATCAAAAGATGCTTTCAAATTACTTTTTCAGTAAGTTATTTCTTTTTCATTAGGTCAGGGCATTTTCCTGGAACCTATAGAATAATTGCCTCACTCTTTGAGAGTGCAAATCTTAATTTATAGTCTGAATAATATTTATTAGCCATTTTAAGGATGTTATCGTGTTGTGAATTTTTAGCGAAGTTCTTCTAAAGCTAGCTGTGCAGCTGATAATTTTAGATAATAAAAAGTTCCTTCTTGGTGGTCAAAAGAAAAAAAAATAGGCTTAAATATCATGCTGTTGTGTATATTTAATAAATGAAGAGGAACACTTGTAGAAGTGCATACTGCTTAATTAGCGTAGGAGTTTTAATACAGTCTTCTGAAAGAGTGATACATTATTTTGAGGAAAAACTGTAAAAGCCAGTTTCTGAGACCTCCTTGCACAAATACCATTGGACCTACTTTTCTAGTAAATGTTTCTTGTCCTTTCTCTCTCATATTCCCCTTGTTCTCTCTATTTGCCTGTGGTAGCAGGTGCTACACTGATTATTAAAACCTCAAGTTGTCTACTTTGTAAGGTCTACAGTGACTGTGGGGAATTTGCTGCAACCAATCACCCTGCTTTGTCAGTTTGGGTTAATCTATAATTTAGCAATTGGTTTATAATATGAGTGCCTCCTGAATTCACTAATCGGAGCAGTGTGTTTAGAACTCTGATCTATCTGAGCATGTCAAGGACTGACCTGATCAATCTTCATAAACTCTGTGCAGGTAGGGTGCAAGATTTAAGACCACCCTTAAAACAAAACTGATTAACTCCATGTGTGTCTGATCTCAGTTTACAGATTCCATTTTCTATGTTGCCTTTCCTTGGCTGTATTCTTGCTAAAGCAGTTGAAGATGCTGTGGAAAAAAAGTACCAGATTGCAGTTAAGATTTAGGAGAGAGAAATAGACTCAAGAAATTAGCTTGATCCTATATTTGTTAAAGCAAGTGGGCTCATTCTAATGACTTTAATAGGCACTAGTTTGTTCTCCATTATGGTAACTGCTGGATATATAGCAAATTAATTGTCAGATTAATTAATCTAGATTTGGGTTAATTGATGTTTGTGAAGTGCTTTGAAGATGAAAGAGCTGTCTAAATGACAAGTGTTGTCACAACAATTAAGGGTCCAAGTGGATTGCACAAGGAGAGATCATTTGATATACAGTGGTTAAAAAGAAAAGAGATGATATTCACATCTCCAAGGGCTCGGGCTGCTGATAAAGATGGTGGTAGAAGACTGAAGACAGAAGAGACTAAAAGTGCCAGGCTAGTGAGAGACAGGAGTCTTTCTCCCATCCGTTGAATGACTCTGACAGACCAAGTTTAAAGAGTTCATCCTGTCAAAGGAGATTTTTGCTTCCCATTCCTTACCAGAACCCCCAGTTCCATGAGCTCTTGGGCAGAAATGAAGAAATTTCCCCATGACGTTGCAAGAAACATTCATAGTCTGAAACAGAGAGGACAAAACCAAGCAAAAATGTTATGTGTGAATATGTTTGTCTGGTTTAGGGGATCTGAGGAGTGTTCACTCTGTTTCTCTTTTGCAAATAAGTGAGAATTTCTTCCAAATTATTTGTACATTGCATTTATTGTGAGCTTCCTTCAATTGCTTACTGCCTCCATGGTTCCATCTCAAGACAAATAAATAGAGCCTTCCACAGCTTTGGTATGCAAGTCATCAGTATAAGAAATGTTTTGAAAGGCTCTCTCCCCCTCTCTTGAGCTGTTTTGAAATCGAGTTTTAATCCCCTGAAATGAAACAGAGGTTCCTACAAGTGCTGCTCACTGTAATCCAAATCAGAAATGTCTGGTTCCTTCACAGGGCAATAGTTGATAAGATACTAAATCCCATTCTGAGGACCATTTAAAAAGAAACAAAGCACAGCCCTGGTAATGAGGATTAGTTCCCCACTGGAGGATGGGCATACAGGATGCCAATTAATTAAATGACCTCTACATTCTTCCTGATTTTCATATCCCTGTGTTGACAGTGCACTGAACACCCTTACAGACCCCAGTATTAGCTGCAGAGCTGCTTACTGTAGAAGTCTAGAAACCAGTTTTGAATTAAAATAATTGAATGAAGCTCTGCTTTCACTAAAGCAGATCAGGATTAGGCTTAGCTGTAACCTTGTAAAACAGCTGAATACTGTAGTGGGAGAATTTTAAGAGTTGCATATCTTAAAGAAAATCCATCAGTTTCATGCCTTTGTGTCTACAGGACATTTTGCTGTGTGACTTACAGTATCTCATGATATTAAAAATGAGAAAAAAAATTAAAGTCTAACCAGTTTTTCATATTCTTTTTTCATTTCTTTTTGTTGAGACTGGAAAGAATAGGGAAGGCAATTTCCAGACAATCTCATTTCAGACTCTCATAAAGTAGCAAAGCCTTACATTGCTGACATATAACCAACTTATAAAGGCTTTTGGTTTCTTTTCAAATATCTTTTTTACTGTGTAAATCAAAAATTACACACTCATGGAAATCCTTCTCTTGCTGTTAAATCTTGTGATAAATGTACCCTTTGCTATGAACTATATACTTAAACAGAAAGATTACCTTAAAATTCTACTCATGAATTGTATTTTGTAGTTTACATGCTAACATACTGCCATGCAAAAATGGTTACATGCTGCAGATAATAAAATATGTGTATTTTAGATTGTAGTATTCTCAGGGAACATGGCAGAAACAAATTTAAGGCAAAATAATACATTTGTTTAAAAAAATTACAGTAAGTATCTTCAGGGACCTAATTATAAATTAATGTTTGTGATATTCTAGGCAGCATTAGGGCAGAAATAGCTATTAAGTGCATCTAAACTTAAATATTTTAGAAGATGTGTCAGTACATAGTGGTCACTTAGAAAGTGTGAACTTTGTCTCACACTGAAAATATGTATTTAGTCCTCGCTTACACAGTGATCTCACCTAATACACATTCTGTTAAAATTTAGATCTGCATTTTTCATTTGCCACAAACGTATTTCCTCCCAGCTAGATAGAACACACATTTTGTAAGGTGTAAGTACATGTATACAATGTATATGCACCTTACATAATGGAGTTGTGTTTTGTAATAAAAATGTTTTATCTGCCTTACCAAATCTAAATTAAGCATGCTTGTCATGCATGATGGTTCTCTAAATAATTTTGAAAATGTTTGATAGCTATGTTCTACAGGATTCCATAAAAAAAGCATTAGCTGATCACCGACCTCCTAGAGGTAATACTAGAAGAAATCAAGGCTCTTGGGATCAGAGACTTCAGTGTGTTTGTGGATAGTTATTGTTCTGTTTGTGTGTCACAGCTGCTAAAGCATATTGGGGAAGCTTTGCCATAGCGTTTGCTACCACTAGCTCAGACCCTTGAGTGGGATTTGGCTAAGATAGAACTTGTGACACCTTTATCCCAGTCTCCCTCAAACATGGAGAAATCAAAAGCTGCTTGTTCACTAGGGTTGCAGTGGAGTTATTTTAATGGCTTTCTCACCAAGAGCAATGCCACTAGTGTGTTTTTCAGGAAGCCTGGGAGAAAGGTGTTCTCTTGTCCCCCTTCTGCTCTGAGCTGCCACTATTGCAGCCCCAGCTCTTGTGCTCTTCAGGGCTCTTCACTGACCAGCCAGCTGTGGTGCAGCAATCCTTTTCCCTTTCTGTGTGGCTATTTCCACCATACTATTCACAGTTTTTTTCAACAGAATTGTTCAAAGCTTAGTGTATTCAGTTCATTGCTGCCACTGAACGCCTCAAAGGATGTGCAAGTTGTTTTGAGGGTAAGACTTCTGTGTGACTTTAGAGATGATTTGTGTCCTGAGCATGACAGCCATTGTGTCTGCTTTGCCTGAGATTAGAAGTGATGGTGTTTCCTTTCACAAACATACTAATCCTTCCCCTTCTGAAAAGCGCATGGATTGTTCATACATCCTTAAGTGAAAGAGAAGGCAAGTAATGTTAGAAATCATTTCTCAATAGTACCAGTATTACAGACTGTAAAGTCTCTTAGTCTGCTTTTAGAAGAGATGTTAAAAAAGGCTATGGCTTGCCTGCTCTGTATACTCTAAATTGCCCTGGTCTGAAGTTACAATATTGGAATAGCAACAGCATCAGCAATTGATCTCTTAGACAACTCTTTACATTTCAAATGCCTAAGGTTTGTTCAGATCCACTAATCACCTCTTACATTATTGACCATTACATTACTAGTCTGAGTTCCTATTGAATTTCCTTATTTATTTTATTTCTGAGACAGTCCAGAATTTACTGATAGTAGTTTCTTTTCTATGCTAGGAAAAGATAACCTTAAAGCAGTAGCTCTGAATAACTTAATAACTTGGGGGAAACTACAAGGGAATGGTGTCTCAGAACTTGAAAATCACTGTGACCTGGCACAAAGGAAGTTCTCTTTCTATACAACACAGTTCAGTGATGGAATAGAGATATGTTGTCAAAGATTGTTGGAAGGCCAAAATCTGTCAATATGGTAAAAGTGTGACCAGACAAATTCATGAATGGTTATTGCATTTTGGCTGGCTTTTAGCAGCATATAGCAGATGCTCTCTCCAGCTTCAAGAGTATGTAAAGTTGTTGACTGCCAGTAACTGGGAGAATATGGTAAAGATGAATGTACCTTTCCTTGTCTTATATAGTCTTTCTCTAGGTATTTGCTAGAATCTGACAGAAAGATGATACTGATGCCACGTACTTTTAATATTTTCTTGTGGTCAACGCTGGTAGCTTTCAAAATGAAATTTAAGTGTTGATTTTCATTTGAAAAAGCTCTAATTGGTTAGGGCTTCATTATCTGAGAAATTGTACATATTCATACCAAGTTGATGTACATACTGCTGGTGGGTCATGCTGCAATGTTTCTTCTGCTCCAGTAAAATTTCATGAAAAGATGAAAGGTAAATAGATTATTTACAGCTGAAGTGTATCTAGTTTGCTGTGTATAAACACATAGATAAGCCAGTCTAGTCCTTTACTATTCTGTGGCAGCTGCAGTAGAGCATAGGGAATTCTGCGTATGCCTTCAAATACTCATCCTGACCCTGGTTATACATGCACTTTCTGCTGCCTTTCTTTCCTGTATAGATCAGCTTATACATTTTTCATAAAAATACTGCCCTTCAACAGAATCCCTGTTTGATATCAGCTATTTCTAGAGTTTTTTTAATTAATCCATTTCTAATTGCAAGAAAAGCATCTTAAAATCTGATGACTAGATGTTTGGAAAGGCAGGTTTATTTTTACGGGCTAATTAAGAAGTAGGTTACTCACATTAGGGAGTCACGATTCTTCTCTTAGACAGCAGTGTTTCAGACTCTTGCACTTCAAAATATTGAAAAAAATACTTAGAGTTGTGCCAAAAACTAGTCTTTGACTCATGACCAGGCTAAAATATGGTAGTAAAAAGTTTGCCTATTGTGAGATTCCAAGGGTAGTTTCTTCATAATACCACAAGCAACCATTTATTAGTAAACGGGAACCGGGGGGGAGGTGGTGTATGAATATTGCTGCAGACTGATGATAAATGTTATTAATAAATGAGTTGTGTTGCACAAGCAGTGCTGAAAGTTATCACTTAAATGTTTCATGACACTATTACTAAGAAAGAAAGGTAACAGGACACAACCAGATTATCTGACAGAGACACCTGTGGGAAGGGTGTCTTCTTCCTCCCCAGGTGTCTGTTCCCCACCAGTCTGAGCTATCTGGGAACAGTCAGGATCAGGCTTTGGGGGACTTGTGGTTGTCTTGGGTATGGTAAGAAAGCCTCTATGCCTTCCCACTTTCTTCTGAGTGGGGGATCCCTTTGCTGCAGTTCATACTCCATCCCTTGCTCCTCTTCTGGGAGTCTTGCATGCTCCAGCTCTGACACTTGGCAGAGGCTGGCTGAGGTGGGGGAAGCAGAAGCATGGCTTGACTCTAGCCATTCCACATGCCATTCTGGGTATGAGGAATTCATGCAGATTAAATCTTACCAGCCCTGGGGAGGGCAGAGGTGAGGCAGAGTGGATGGGCCAGAGCTGGGCAACATGAGGTGCCACATTAGAATTGAGGCTGTGCTAGTATCAGCCCCCAGTGTCACTATGGACATTTTAAACTGAGTCTGCTGCAGTGTCCCTGAAACTTTGTCTGGTGCTATACTGAAGCTGTGTTAAGACTGAAAAAAATGGCATTCCTCATCAAAATGCAGTGTGTGCTGCTCCAAGCAGACTTATGAATATGCAAAACTTGCACAAAATAATTAAAAATCACTAACTCATACTCATAATAATCTCATGCACATTTTAAAATTTAGAATTGTGATTTTAGTAGCCTAAATTTGTTTGTTCACAGCACCTGAACCTTTAATCTCCTTAAGAGCTTTGAATCCTCAACACTACACAGCTTTAAGGTGACTTGTAAAAGTAAAATACAAGTAATCCTGGTAATGTAATGTTCACTGCCTGCTCTCCTAGTCTGACTTGCTCCCATTTTCCTGGCTGTTCAGAGCATTAAGCATGTACTTGTAAAGTTGTTGACATTTGAGTTCTTTCCTTCAATCTTTAATGATACAGAAATAAGAGCCTGATCTGTCTTCTAGCACCAGCAGCACCAGCAGCTTCTGGTGCTGATTTCTTTGACTGGTAATTTCCTTCCTTTCTACAGAAAGCAAGACATCATTCTGATCACCACTTCATAACTGGGCACTTTCTGCCCAGGGATAGACTTGTCACCAAATTTAAGATCAAGATTAGTTGTAGGATTGATATTCAGAGGAGCTTAGGAGGTAAAGGTGAAGTTTGGAGAAAAGGAATAAGTCAAAGAAAGATACTAATTTGTTTAGTCTTGTATAGGTGAACATTTCTTTATAGGCAAATAGCTGAGTTTTTTTTTTTAAACCAAGTGTTTTCTATGCAGGATATTACTTTTAAGCACCCTTTCATCTTAAAAGGCATGCAGAAGTTTGCCTGTGGTTTGGTTTTTTGGTTTTTGTTTGTTTGTTTTTAATATTTGTGTTTCATGGAGTATAGCGTTAGCAGAGGGCAGAACTGGAATCCGTTCTGTTTGTGGTATTTTGGATGTAGGATATATGTCCCCCAATTGCAGATGCAGATGCAGTGATCCTTCACAACCCCAAACATGACAGATTCCAGTGAATTCTGCAAAACATAGGCATATTTTAGATACTGAAAGCTTCCCTTATTTGTTTGCCAGGACTGAGAAAAATGAAAAGACGGTTTTATTGTAAGCACTATTCTGTTAATAGTTGCCAAGAAAGACCTGCTTCCTTCACCTTCCGTATTTTATCAATTTATGCTGCTCACGGGATATCCATTACTACAATATCTCAGTTTTGCACAAGCTTTACTTGTCAGAAACAATCAGAATTATTGATAATTTTTCAAAAACATTGTCCTGCAGCTTTTAGGAAAGTTTGCACAAAATCCAGCTATGCCAGGATCCTTTTGTGATTTTAGATGTGTGCTTCCACTTCCTGTTCTGGAGAGAGAGAGAAATACCTGTACAAGTCTGCAGTAAGAGTCCTACAATTGCAATCCCACAAGAGCACTTAGTGAATAGCCTATTTATACCAACACAATGTTGTACTGAAGGAGAGCCTCAGGACAGTGGCATGTTCACCCATCCCTCTGTTCATACCATCTTAATGCTTAAGATATGTCTTGCAAACCCAACATAAATACAAAGGGACAAAGTTTTGTCAGGATTTTCATCTCAGTTTTTTTCCCCAAAACCTCCTGCTTTTGGGGTTCAGATAAAATAATTTGAATCTATAACAGTTTTACCAGACTGAAGCATCAAAAGAAATCCCCCTAAAAATAAAAGTATTTAATTTTTCCATCTCAAGATAGCCTTTCATAGATAAATTTTCCTTACTTGAAACTTTAAAACTAGGAATTAAACCCCAATGACTCTTTTTTTTTAATTATTATTTTATTTTTTTCTTTTTTTTAATCACTTTGGATCAAACAGGGAATTTTTGTGAAATATATTTTGCAACCTCCAGTAAAGACAGCATTTCAGGTAGTTCTGTTCCTGTGCCAGGAGACTGGAGAGTGTTGAGCTCAAGGTGACACTCCTGGGGATCAGACAGTATGAAGTCAGCATCTTTGCTGTTCAGGTGCTTGATTCAAGCCCCCTCGTGGTCTTGAATCAATATGGTCTCAACCATATTTTGGAGGAATACATTTCATATAAATAAGATCTGCATTCCTCAGCTGTCATGTATGAAAAGGGACTGCTGAGTAGTCATTGTAATGTTCTACCTGATATATTTTGTAAATGAAGTATCTTGAGTATATTCTGGGAATCTTAAATTACCTTGTAAATTTGCAATATTACTTGAGATGTTAAACTGCCATTGGCTTTGTGATAAAATACTGTTTTCATCTACAGGAGACAGTATTACTCAAATGAGTGTTACAGCACTGCAAGGAGCAACTGCATGTTCCATTTACCTTCTTTTCTTACAACTGAGAAATATAACCATATTTGAGTATGTATGCTTTTATTTAATGAACATGAACAGACTGGTATATTGAAATTAATTGTGCTTGGAGTTTATAAGAGCAGCTTAATAAATTACTTCTCTTATGCTCTTTTAACTTTGATTTTTGTAAAGGCTAAACAAGCTGCCTAAAGCTTCCCCTCCTTGAAAATCAATTCTTCATGTAGTGTTGCAGTGCTAGTAATAATTCCTTAATTCCTTTTCCTGTTCCAGACCCGAGTGATTTTATCTATAATAAAGAGGTAGTAGTAGCTGTAAAAAAAACCCAGAAAAACCCCAACAACACAACACAACCAAACAAACAAAAAACCCAAACGAACAAACCAGCAACTTATTTTCTCTCCTTCCTCTCTGTCCTGATTTAAAAATTCCTCTGAATTAAAATGGACACTACCTTTCTTTCTTCTTTCTTTCTAGCGTATGACCCATCTCCAGTGCATTGCAATTAATGAAAAGTAGTTCTCATTGGCCCATTCTATACTTAAACATCTTAGAGATGGACACTTATTTCAGAACTCAGCAGTGTTTCTGATTAAGCCTTGCTTTTGGGTATTTTAAACAAGAAAATGTATAAAGTCCTAACACTGAACGCAGCAGGCAGTTTCCTTGCTCATACTTTCAAGTTACTGTCTGCTAAACCAAAACTATTTTACTGCTTTGTTTTTGATTTTCCAGTGCTTTTTAGCCCACCTTCCCCTCTGCTATCTGTACTTAACTCACAGAGAGACAGAAATAGACATTTGAGTGAGACTCCTTTTTTTTGAGTTTTTTGTGAGGTTTTTTTGAGAGGTTATATGATCTCCTTTTTCTTTGGAGTTTCCATTCCTCCTTAGTGTTTTCCATAAAGGGGTTAATTGTTTCATACATTTCTCAGTTGTTGACAATGGCTGTTACATCTCAATTAACGACAGACAAGTGGATCCTAATCTGTAAAGAAGTATTTGATTTTAATGTCTATATCTGACCTTTTCCTATGTTACTTTGAATTTTGTATCAAACCTGCTTTAAAGCAAATACGTATCAGAGCATTACTCCTGTTCTATTTTCTCTCTGCACTGATAACTGAAGAACAATCACATATCCAAAAAGGATAATATATTGTAACATTCAGGAATGGTAAGTTAACTTCCTTCTAGCCACTTCTTTTCCAGTTCTGATATCATGGTTAGGCAAAGTAATACCTGAACTTCTAAAGTTTTGTTGTTTTTTTTTCTATGGATTTTATTAATGTTACATTTACTTCCAAAGCCCCCTCATAAGGCTTTATACATTTTACTATATCCACTATATTAATAGCAGAAATAAAGCATATCACTGTAGTGACTTACACTGTAGGAAGGCTTTCTGAGCTGGAATGAGATTGCAGGTGTTCTTCAGGCCTGGGTTTGTACTGAGTCATTGGATAATAGACCTCCCTAAGTTTCAGGAGTCTTCCCCTGGAAAAAAATGAGAGCAATTACACAGTATTCTGCTAGTGTTTTGGATCTAGGTACCCATAGATGGATACAAAATTGTAGAATAATTTAGCCTGGAAGGGACCTTCATATTTGGAATTCAAAAGACCTTGTTAACAGCATTTCTCTTAGATGAATATGTAGAACTAGAGAATAAATATGAAAGAAGTTTTTAACTTCAAGCCCTGTCTCTAAACTGGAAGTAAACTGAAACCACGTGACATAAGACTGATTCAAGTGCTTTTAACTGAAATACACTGGAGATTTTTGGTTAGCATTTGAAAAAATTATCAATTATTTTTTTGCATCTAACCTGAGGCAGTCTAGGAAGATTTGACTTTTCAAAGGGGTATGTTCTCAGCACTTTTCTCTGAAAAATCTCTTGAAGAATCTTAAGCTCAAAGGAGTCAAAATCACAAGTCTCCAATGAAAAATTTTTGGGGTTTGAAGTTATTTCTGTATCTCATCTTTATTATTTGTCTAGATATGCATCTAGGCCCCCTCTGAACTAAACTGTCTGTTAAATTGACTGACATGTTAAATTTTACAAAACAGAGATAGGAATCATTTTTCCTAGTAGGGGCCAGTTAATTGTCATATTTGATGAATTCCTCTGGTATTTTACAGTTCTTCTGAAAGACAGGATCTTCTAAAACAGTGAAGAGCACATCACTAAAAGACAGTTTTGCTAACTGCATTTGATTTTGTAACCTCAGCTACTATGTTGTGGTAATAAAGAACCATTTTTATGTAAGTGAATAAAAGATTACAGTTATAACCTTTGAAAGAAGCTGTTCCTTTTCTTTCCTGCTTTCTTGTGCATTCATTAAATACATTTCTTTATTTCACAGTTTCAATGTGTGGAACTAATGTATCTTTTCTTAACACATTTCCTTAATAGATTTAATATTTGGCATTTATTCAGAGCATTTCCTTCAATGATTTTGAAATACTTTACAATTAATTTTTTTATATACTTGTGTCATGAAACTGGTTAATAACAATACATCTACCCTGGAGAGAAACAGAGAAAGTAAAGCCTAGACCCTGCCATTACCTCAGATAATACTGCAAAGCACCATTGTTCAAAATAATGAATCAGATTCCAGCAAGTTACAGAACTAAAACAAAAGCATAGCATTTTTAAATATTATTCCTTATCTTCTGTTCAGGTTTTGAAATTGCTTTATATATACAAAGACTCACTTGTTTTTGTATGTAAGTCTAGATATAGTCGTGGGACTCCAGGAGTTCAAGCTTAAAAATGTTACGATACTTGGGACAACTTGCATCCCACTTTTGGTTTAATGCAGGGACACCATCACACAGGCAATGTAGACACCTTAAGCTCATATTTTTCCTGGAGCCAGTGCATGGGAAGAGTGCTAATGTGTACAGAAATAATTTGATTGAGATCACATCAGTCATTGGTGTTAGAACCAAGTCACACTGCCACTTGTTCCTTACACTCAGCATTGCTTTAAGATGGTTGCAAAGTATCAATAGAGGTTTTCCATAGATTAAGAGAATTTTACCAGAAGAAATTGATTTGACTGCATCTGAAAGTTCATGGAAAAGCACCTGTTTTGACATAAATTTTCCTCATGAGATATTTTAAGTAGGATGGGAAATTCTGGTTAGAATTACAGAGAGGAAGAAAGAGAGTGAGCAGTTAGCACTGCAAGAGCCCCTGGCCCAGAACAGCTGGCTGACATGTGGAGTAGCCATTTGAATACAAGTATTTCACTTATTTACTAATTGCAAGCTGACTTTCCCAGTCTTTTCTACTGAAGCAGATCCACATTGTATAATTAAAGTGGGGGGAGTGAACAAGAGAAAGGCTGATGCTATCATCCGATATTTAAATGCTCCCCTTTGATGTGGGAAACTCAGGTTCAAAACCTTGCCTTAATAAATATTTAAAGAATTATGCAAAGCAAAGCAGCTTCAACAGAGAAGAACAAGAGAGAAGCACCAAGCAGAAGCCTAGAATAGCTTCAGTATCAGTGTAAGTGGATAAAGCCCATCCCTGAAAAGTGGGGAGAATGATGGAGCAAGAAGTCAAAACAAAAAAGGCCCTTATCTACAGGGCAGGAACACTATTTTCTATTCCTTTCTTCAGTCCCTAAGAGAAATATGAACAGTCTCAGATTTGTTCTGATACAGAAGGGAGTCTTACAAAATCCTGAAAAATCTCTGGGGAGAGGAAAACATTTTTCTCATGCTCTCATTAGTAAAAGATTTCTTATTTACAAGTGCTATCCAGGACAGGTCTATCCAGAAGGATCTTGGAGATATGCAGGATAGCCAGGCTGTTCACTAAGGATAGGAATTGAAATATAGTATGAGGAACCAACAAGGCTTAATAAAAATTAATCCCTTTAAGAGGAGCAACATCTCCTGCTTGGCGACCTCTTCATTAAAAAAAATAGAAAATGGAAAATAGAAAAATGGAAAAAGTAGTTAGCCAGCCTGATTATTGTTACCTCCTTTTAACAGATGAGTGAAAAAATAATCCACCAAAGTTACCTCCTGGCCCAAAACTTTTCTAGGAGTTTCAGACCCTGAATGTTGTGCTTAGGTACATACAGGTCATTTTCAGAATATGAAGCATTTTGTACATGTATTTTCCAACTGAATGCAGTAGTACAATTGAGAGAATTTAATGATGTGTAACAAGTTTACATCTTTCTGCAAATGCCATAGTTTATTTCAGCTCACACTTGCATGGTGCAATACTAAAATGAAATTATGACTTCAAAATGAGCAAATCCATTTTCAAGTCTGAGGTCCATTTTCAGTGATTTGAATCTCCATTAAGGACCATGCCAGCTCTTTATACACTACTGGAATTAAGCCTAACACTACTCTGTGGGCAGTCAGAAAGCAAAGTGTATGACAAATAGTGAAGAAAATTCTATCCTATATGATTAAATTGTCTGGAATACAGATTTCTCTGAGCCTTGAGTACTCTCAGGCCTTTTCATATAAGTTGTTATTTACCTATTTGTCTTTATTTCCTGAGAGATTCTACCCTGGATTTCATCTTTCCACTTGTGAATCCCCGCTGACTACTCAGCCTCACCTTAGTGTCTTGACTATTAACTATTTTTGCTAAGCAAAAATATTTTTCCTGCATCCAAAGGAGGTCTCCCTCAGATAGTTTATGTGGCTTTGGAATAATTAATGAAACTGGTAGGTGGGGACTAGCTTATAGGGAGATTGACTCTTCCTGATGGTACTGCAGAAACCTGAAGGACAATGAAGCTGGTTGCTGACATGATGGTGCACACCTAGTAGAAGTGAATGCTTTTGTGGGCTATACACCTTGCATGTCTCCTTGCTGGCAAGAGGTACCTCTTTTGAGTGCTCCACAGAACTCTCCTGGGAATCAATGTTTCTGTACACAGCAGAGTCATCACAAATTGGAAATATTTCTGTGTATGCCTGTGAAAGGCAGAGAAAAACTGGGTGATTTTGATTTAGACGCAGGTGCAATGTATTTTTCACATACATCATAGCACAAAATAAGGTAAATGGTTGTTACAAGTTCCCTCACTTTCCAAGTAGGTCTGCGAAGCCAGCTTCCCGTTCCTGCCAGATCCACCACAAACTTCTTGTTATCTGTACATAGGATAGAGTCAGCTCTTAGGAGGATGGGAGTCGTGTGGGAGGTGGGTTCCTGGTACACTGCTTACTGCTTTTGTAAAGGAGTATTTGTGAATATAGTATTTATACAATTTCTTCAGTAGCATGTAAGCAATGTTGTCATTTCAGTAACATTCCTGAAAATATCACAGCTTGATTTTTTCACCATTATATCTGTTCTTCATTTCATCCCAAAGCATAGCAGAATTAACAGCATTGCTTTACTCCTGACCAGCTTCTTTAAAGCTAGAGTTCTCACACTATTATGAATGCAGGGGTTTTTTTTCCCTCAGGTGTTCTTCTGAGAGCCCCATCCAAAGACCATTGAAGGTCAACGGGACATTGGTGCAAATTATACAGATGCATTTACTTCAGCTAATGTTGACAGTTTGCATCAAATAATACCTCCTAATCTTTGCTTGAGAGAGAATTGTTTTTCCTATATATATATGACTAGTATTAGATTGCATACTTTATATTCATAGAGTACTTCATTAAGTAGGTTAGACTCCTCTGTTCTGCCTACTTGTCTCAGGAATAATGTTGTTTCATTTCATAATGACATAATGGTGCCACCTGCAGTCCAAAGCCTTATACAAGTGGTTTCAGATAATGTGGTTCACAGTAATAAAACACTGAACACAGAAATGGGAATGATAACAATAAACGGTTCTTTGTAGAAGTCACTACATTTTAAGAAGAGATACTTTGTTTTAGTTGCTGTAATAAGACCTTAAATTCCTCACTATTTTCCTTGAAAATGATGTCACTGTAACAAAAATCTTTGCCCTGGCGACTTATCAGGAGTATCCAATAAAGCTCAGACACATTATTTGCTGTAACTCTTTATGATACCAAGTGCTTTGGAACCTGCTAAGACACTTCATCACAAATGTCAGTCCCTGTGCACATAGCACAAATAAAGAAAACTCATATGCTGTAAAATGTGCTTGAACCTGAGAGATATTTTTCTTTTTATTAGCACAGTAAAATCACAATGATTAACTGATTAATGTAGTTTTCTTATGTCTTTCTTATCTGTCTGATGGGGTTTTCTCTTCTACTCTTTTATAGGGAAACCTGTTACATTGTGCTGAAGGATGTTCAACTCCCAAATATTCTGCTATGAATTCTTTATTATTATTATTTTTAAAATGTGGGTTTTGACATGTTTTTTCAGAGCTTTTTCTTCCACCTCCTTTTCACAGTTCTTAAAGATAGATACATTTGTGCTTTACATAAATGCATGAAAATATATTTATAAAAAGTGGCGACCTGTACAGAGTCAATGTGCAAACATATCATGTGGTTTGGAACCTGGGAGAGGGAACATGATGAAATACAGGAGATATTAGAAAATCCTGTTAGTTCCAGTTGCAGTTGTTTCATAGGATTAACTTTTGTCTTGGATCTTTTTTCAATTACTTTTCTTCGTGAGTAGTCTTCAGAAAATATCTGCTGACCAGGCAGAATAACCACTTTCTTCTGCTTGAATATGCTTCTCTGTGTAGGGTCTCTTTTTTCCTGGTAGGTTATCATTGTTTAATAGCTGGCGTATTGATACACGTGTTTTACTCTATTTCCTTTAACAGAAGAGAGATAAATCACCCACATTAATAGGAAATAGGGTTTATAATTACATTAAATTGAATGTTTGATTCTCCTTCTTCTTCCATTGGTAATTATCTTAATGACAGCTTCGTAATTCACCTAGCAGAGTAGTGAAAGAATGTCCGCACCTACATGATTTTCCTGAACGCAAAGGAAATTGCACATTATGTTAATGACAAAATGTTAACATTAGGGAATGAATTATCAGCTCAGTTTAGGCAGACCTCTTTTTATTCACCTATATTTTTGGCATAATTTTGGTCATTTATGCAATCTAAGGCACCTGATTGCATATTCAGAGAAGATGCTTAAATACCTGAGTACTGTTACTTCCTACCATTTATTTGGAGTACAAACACAGATGAGCTATTGAAAGTCTGGTTTTAGAGTGATAACTCTACTCTTTATGGAAGTTCTCATTTTTCCAAAATGCTGCGTTTGTTTTCATTCTCAGAACACATGAGCCCTCTGCTAAACCCAGTGGTAACAGGCATTGATGCTTTTTTCCAAAACTGTTTGCTAGGTTTATATGCTATAAAATACTCCAGTATGGTAACCATACTATTTCTCTTGTATTCTTTGGTCTGAGGTGTGTCAGTGGGTAGTTGTAAGTTGAGAGCAGGCATACTGAAATATATGGGGTTTATTTTTACAGAAATTTCTCATGCAATCGGCCATTTTCTTCCATTTATTCACATTGCTCCTGTACACCCTGAAAACTGATTTGAAGTGCAGAGAAGGAAACAGAAAAAGGGCAGATATGTAAAAATATTTTCATTTTATCCTTTTATGCTGTTATGCCATGGAAGTGTAAGTATTTTAAGTTGCTCTTCACATCTGAGTCATCTTCAAAAACAAAAAGGAGCTGGACCTAGGTTTCTTTCAGCTGATGAGAGCTTATGGTGTAATGATAAGCAGTGAAGGTCTTAGCTCTTAATTGCCTTCAACACTGTAATTGCAAAGTCTTGCATGTGAGCAAGGCTTCACCCGCTGCTGTTAGGCAGCCAGCTCTGGAGGCGAACTGTGGCAACTCTTCAAGAGCAGGCATAAATGCTCTGCGACACTTCAGGGCAGGAAGCAGCAAATAACACTGTGCCAGTCTGAACTGCAGGGGTTGTTGAGATGGTAGAAATTTAATTGCTTGTGCTGGAATCAGGCCAGTAAACAGGGTCAGCTCTCTTGTCCTTTGAAGAAGTATTCTGGCACATCACAGATGCAGCAGCAGCACTTGGAGTTGCAGTAGAAAATTTTTGCAGCGAGCTTCGATCCCATCCTGAATGTAGAGGATCTTCCTTGTACTGAAAAACCCACCCTGTAACCCTGTCACCTAAGGATTCACTCAAATAAAGTAAGTGCCAGCCACAGTCCAGCTCAGAGTGTCTGCCTTCACTAGTATCTTCTGCTAAAATCTTGTCTCTTTGGGCTAGGGTGAAGGTGTATCTGTGACACTTCATTCATATGCCACTAATGATAGCCACGTGTCAGTGTCTTTTTTTGGCATTAACCTTTATTTGCTTATTTCGGAGGAAAGAAAGGTGGTTGGATGCAGTATTGTTTTCAAAACTGCCAAGTATGTCATAGAAATTTGATCATTCAATGGAACCAGAGAAATCCCAAAGATCAACTTGATATTAAATAACATTACCTCTTATTGTTGCTGGAAAACATGCCAAGAAACAGAATTTGAATAGGAATTTCTTTCCTGAAAATCTTAATGTTGGGTTTCTCACCACTGATTCTGGGCATTTTGGCTCTTAATTTTGCTGTGTTGGGCATATGTCAGAATTTTGTTGAGGTTGCTTAGTACCAAACTTCAAACCTTCACTTAAGTCACAATAAATTGCTCTCAAGTGAGGAACAGGATAAGCACAGCAACTCTTCAGAATAAATATATAATTTCAGAAAAACAACATTTTCCAGATGGTTTAGAGGAGAGGAGACAAAATTAATGAAATACATTACTGCTTGCACATGCTTTCCTTTGCGTATTTGGCAAAATAAAATCATAATAGTGATTTAAGGCAACTACTTTTCTGTGCGCAGCAGACTATTTGTCTCTTATTGTTACACTCACAGAAAGCTGTCAGATTCCTTCTTTTAGTTCCAGTATATGCAGCTGAGTTCCCTTATGAGTCAATGTTTACACAACATCATGTTTCCTTACTAAAGAAGCAGGGAATGATTCATATAAAGCAAAATTAAGATACTATTTTAATTGTGAGAATGTATTATATATTATATAATATGTGTATACTATGCATTCTATATTTTATAAATCAATTCTGTATTGCTTCACTAATATAGAATTATAATATGCTACAACTGTTCTCCCTAGGTGCTACAGCAAAGCACTCAACTACCTCATTAGGTTTAAGCTTTCATCTGGTTTCTAGATCATTTCACCCATGTGGTAACCTCAGTGGTGGTATTTTCCACAGCAAATTTTTTGCAAGTTTTTCTCCTTTCTTTCCATGCTGCTATCTTTATGTTCCTGATCATTCCTTCAGAAGAGACTGCTGTGTTCATATATGCCCATACATTCATTCAGGTTTGCTAGTCATCTAGGGTAACTGGGATGCTGAGCACCTTGGGTTTCCAGTCTGTTTCCTCCTGAGATGTTGGACACAAGCCTGATTGGCAAATGCAAGAGCTCCCTGTTCATGTGCCAGCTTTCCCAGTGATCTCACCCTCGGTTTTCCACCTCACCATACAACATTCTTGCTTCTACAAAGTGTCAATCCATTGTTACAGAAAGAGATAAACCCGGAAAATATACAGCAGTTACTAAGAACTCATCATTCTGGGTTTATTAAACGTTTATTAAACACTTGAATGGATACAATGGGAGTACAAATAGGAAAAGAATTCTGTATAGATTTAGACAGGTAGTTAAGGTATTCTGTGAAAGTTTTATTTTCTACTCAGTACAAGAACAAAAACCATAAACTAGGTTACCATACATGTGCAAAAAAACCCCACAAAGATTTGAGCAGTTGCATAAAAAATATGGCATCTCTCAACAGTGTTACTGTTTCACAGTTTTAGCAGGTTTGGGAGCTCCCAAGAAAATATCTTCCATTTAGCTGATATGTCATATTTTTTGAAATATCCAGAAACCATGTCATGATCTGAATTTAACTGTTGGAAATCTTCAATGATATGTTGGCACGGGAGCTTGTGGCAGTGCAAGGTTTTAGATCCTTCATGGAAATGCTTTCAGTGTCCATACGGGAGATGAATTCGACACTAAACACAATACAGGAGATAAAATAAAACTCTGTCCAGAAAACTAAAAGCAGTGATGAAAAAAGCTGGAGGTTTTGTTTCTATGTATGTAATCTGTGCACTAATTGAGAGGAGATATATGGAGGGTTCACCCTGAAGCAACAGTGAAAACACTAACTGAAGCTCAGAATATAGGAAAACAAACAGACAAACAAACAACACAGCCCAGAAATGAGGCCTTTTTTACTCAGCAATGACTGCTATAAAAAGTGCAAAGTATTCAGTAGAAATTTCACAAGGATTTAAAAAATTGAATGTGTGATTATGAGATAAGGAACTGTGACCTTTATTCTCAGACCTTTACCCTTAAATTAAGCTTAGGTTTAACCTTTAGCATTGACCTCCTACGTTAGTTTAGCCATTTCTGTTATAATGGCCTATGCGCTGTCTCTACTTATATTTCTTCATTTTCCATAGGAAATGTGGTTTAGAATATTATTTTAATAAACATTTACAATTGCTTCATGTTTCTTAATTGATTTCTTGTCTGCTTGATACTAAAAACTTTTTATGTTTGAAACCTCTGCTGATATTAGTTTTAGAAATTATCCATAACTGGGAAGATCCATCTTCACTGCTTTTTATGCTGTGTTACCATCCACTGAATAGAGTGACCAGTTCAGGGCCATTAAACCTGGTGCTGGTTGCCAGGTCATTCTTTTGAAATGATATCCAAGAGACATATAATTAACTCCCCCACTGATTGACAACAGAAAGAATAGTGTAATCAGCTACTTTGTATAAACACTCATCATTATTACAACTGGTGTTTGGGGACAGATTCATGCTGCTCTGGTAGGGAAGAGCATTCTGTACTCTTTCTGCCAAGTATCATCATCTTCCTTTCCTGACTGACAAGACAAGGCAATGGCTGATTTTTATCTGCTGACTTTCAGAGTGCAAGATAAAGCTAACCTGAGCTTTTTTTAGGAACTGAAAGTAGATAGTGGGAACTGGATAGAGTCTTGTTCTGTCTGAGTGCTTTTTGATACACACCCATGAGTTATGCTAAATTTCACTGCTGTGCTTGCAGCTTCTCGAATAGTTACACCAGAGAGGCCTGCCAATGAGCAATGCCTCTTTTTGCTATGAAGGGAATTGTTAGTTACTTAGATGAGCAGAAATCTCAGATACATCTAATGAGAGGAGGCACTACTGGGTCAGTACGCTGGTTTATCGCCTCTTGCAAAAGTTTTGGAAGACATATTTTATTGCATAGAGACAACATACTGTGAACTAAAAGGAGGTATACTCATGGAGAAAACTAGCAGACATATTGATAACCTCACAACAGGAGCCTTAAGGTAGTCTTTGCAGAAGTTTTTGCTGTTACTATATTTTGCTATTGGTTTGTCATATCATATGTGAAAAAAAAGCTGTGCATTGTGTTATGGACTGTGAAACCAAAGACATTCTCAAAAACTTGGATCTGATTGATTGAGATGCAAATTCACCATTTTATATGTACTTTAAAAATGCTCCAGCCTACTCTCTCGTTTGTTGGACAACCAAATCTTTATGACCACAAGCAGTACATTAAAAACTTGGCCCATTTCTGTGTTGCATATTAAGTTAGTAGGGGTGTTTTGAATGAGAAAGACAAAAAGAAATGCTGTTATTATGTTTTATTCTTTAAACATAAAGAAAGTGTAGTTTATATTAAATTTATAGGCATGCATTACAACTACAAAGACTGCTGTTTTAGGCCAGTGCAGCAATTGAAGTCTGCATTCACATCCATGCTGAACCTGATTAGTAATTATTGCCTGTATATAAACTGAGGATGTTGTTACCCAAACCTGACTGTGACTGTAAAGTAGAAGTTTATTTATGTTTTTGCCTTGAAAAACCTAGAGAGTCATTGAAAATCCAGTTATAAGTTTTCCCTCACATGATGTAACTTATTATTCAG
Source organism: Pseudopipra pipra (assembly GCF_036250125.1). Taxonomy (NCBI): domain Eukaryota; kingdom Metazoa; phylum Chordata; class Aves; order Passeriformes; family Pipridae; genus Pseudopipra; species Pseudopipra pipra. The sequence goes on from NC_087549.1 coordinate 111,845,645, forward strand.
AGGAATATATATGGTCTTCACTTGTCAGCACTGAAAGATCTGTGTTTGAGGCTTCTAGGCACCCTTGTAATACAAATAAGGGTAATCAACAAGCTGTGGTTTTAAGTAATTGATTTTGAAATGACCCTGATGATTCTTGCAAGCTGTGAGCTGTCAAGAAGGGGCAACACCCAACTGTGAGGATTCTCGTCCTTGCTGAGCCACTGCTGGTGTAGCAGCATCAGCAGCATCTCCATCAGTGGTGTAGAGAGACTGGTTTGGTGCAAGTGGTTCTGTAAATGGTCCCTGTTGTCACTTGTCAAGAACTGAAACAGTCTGAGGCTGGCGTCAAATCAGAGCTGTCAATAAAAATTACTCACACATTTTGATCTTGAATTAGAGGACCTGCCCCTTTTTGGAAAAAAATAAGAATTCTCCTTCCTTTCACTCTTCTCTCCAGGCAGATAATTTTAAAATCAAATTTCCCTTGTGTTTAGATTCACAGGCAGATTATTTTCTTTGTGTTTTGACTGTCTTGGCTACTATAATTACTGCAGCATGTCGAAAGGAATGCTGAATCACTTGCCATTACTCAAGAGGAAGCTATCAATGCATATCTGTCTTGAGTCTCCTTCAACAGGCAGAGGATCTGAGGCCAAGACAACCCTATCAACTTTTAACATATCAATTGCCACCATCTATGTACAGGAGGTACAAAGCTATGAGTGAAATCCTGGCACTTGTTGAAGTTCACATGAAAAGTCTCCTTGCCTGCAACGGAGCCTGTGTTTCACCTAATGTTTAAGGAGCAAACTCATCTGTGCTGCTGAACTGGCATCAGTCTATTCCAATTCAGCAGAACAGATGTGGTTTTCAAAAAGAATGTCTCTCTGTAGTCAAGAAAAAAACTTTGAAAGTTGCTTCTACTTTGGCTTCACAGAAGCTGCACATAGCCTAATAGCATAGGGTATGAGCTGTTTCTCCTCCATTAGTTCAGGGGGTTTTGAGTAGTCTAGTTTGGAGAACTGAGTTAATCTCTCTGAGAAGAAAAAGTTCAAATATGTTATCTACAGTGCTCTGAAGAAGGATTTACTTCAACCAGTGAGAGCCTTGCAAGAAACATTGGTTCGTTTCAGCTGCTTCACTCTATTCTCACTGGAGGCCAACTTCAGAGAAAATCTGCAACGAGACATAAAAAGTTTATTTTCACTTTTTGGAGAAGAACAACTACTGAAAACAGAAAACTCTGATAACCAACTGGATGAAAAAAGAGTGAAGAATTTCATACACATCAGAAAAGACCAAGTTTCTGTACTGTGATGTTTATAAGGTAGAATTTGGCTTTGGAACATCATGATTACAGAAACATGATAACTTGAAGTATTTATCTTTTATAGTGAAGGTTTTGCATACTTTTCTTGATACCCAAGTGGAGAGAATGGGTAAGTAGTGGGTAAAGGCTTTCCTATAAAAAGACATTCTTTGAAGTATTTCAACTAGGGTACATATACTTTAGGGAGGTACAGTAGGATATTTTCTTCATTATCAAGTAATAATTACCCTGATGAGAGACAGACTGTTCCAGAAAAATCACTTTAATGATAAAGTAAATTTCTTTTCTGGGATTTTTTTTCACCTCCTCTGTTTTTTTTTTATTTTGGTTTGGTTTTCTGTTATGGGGTGGTTTGGTTTTTTTGTTTGTTTGTTTGTTTTAAGTTTTCACTGATCCTAGAGGATGAATCAAAGAAGGATTTCTGGTTTTGACCTTTTGCCACCTCATACCAGCTGCAACTCAGAGTGATACTAGAAGTAGAGCAGGTCACCAACATTTGCCTCAAGACATCATTTCTTAGAGAGATAGTAAGTGTCATATAAACTCTACCTATAAAAATTATTGTGATGTTATTATTACTCAGAGTTAATTGGTAAGAATTTTATGACTGACTGAGCTGTAATGTAATACATTTAAGTCCAACAACGAGCGTGCTCCTTCCTGCCTTGCCACAAGGTATCTTGTTCAAGAAAATGCAAGGAAAAACCATCCAAGACAGTTTCTGCTCAGAATTTAAGCCACCCGTGGTCAGTACTCCTCCCCAACACCTACCTAGGGACTACAGGTAATTAATGGACAAAGATAGTTCTCTTCCTTGAAAGGCACCCCTTCTGCTCCTTATTGAGTGTCAGGGGATTCATGCTGAGCAACAAGAGTAAAATCTCCTTTTTAATGCAACATATGAATGGATCTCACCCGGATCAGAGTCAGATCAGAGTAGGGAGCCTCCTATTCAAGAGATTTGACTCTGGCTGTTCAAGGCTGCTGCCTTTCTGGCTTTTTGGCACTTTTGCTAGCATGGAGCAGCTGGAGAGTGGACCAAGGATTTGGTTTTCTCTCCCAACCGAGCCAGTGTCTTTTGGTCACAAGTTAGTGAGACGTTTTAAGTTAATGAAGCTCTTAGATTGTCAGGAGAGCTATCCAACACTCTCTCTTTCCAAATAGGTGGCAAGGTAGTACCAGCACATGCCATACTAACATTTCATAATTGTACTTTGAGCAAACACAGAGCTGGAGAAACTCAGGCTGGCAAGACTGTGAAATTTCTATTTTTTTACTGGCTTTGTGCATGCAATAATCTGCAGTGTCTGGTCAGCTGAGACAAACTTAAATGGATTGTTTTCAAGAAGTACATTTCCATGGTCTGGCTGTCAGCTGTCTCCTGACACGATTTAGTCAAAGACTGTCTTTTAAAAACTAACCTTCAGAGCATGTTTTGGGCTGGCTTATAAATTGCAAGGTTAAGTTCCAAGTTTCGCTATTACCTATGCCCAAAGGTGCTGCACAGAATAGTTCTCTTATCATGAAAACCTAATGGGGACAAATCACTTGAAGTATTTCTCAGAAGGTATATAGGGAAAATAACCTGCAGACACTCACAAAAATGCATACTTAAAGTAGACAGTCTTTTATATTACTTAGTTCTCTTAGTGGTTAAAGCTAGATAGGATGGTGACTATGGGAAAAATTATTTTATGACAATTGTGCTAGAATTTTGCTGACTCTTATATTGAGACTTGGCACACCAATTTCTAGTCTCCACGTCTTTTAATTTCTCACAGAAATAAAAATTTGAAAAAATTATAGTTGAGTTTGGATCATATGATAGGTAGCAATACTTTTTTTGCTGTTGAATTATCAAACAGGAAAACTGCCTCAGTCCATGAGAGATACTGGATAGAGAAATTGGTTTATTTCTTATCTAGGCATCATCACATCACTGAACAGATGATCAATCAGGATTGGCTGGAACTGGAGTGTGGTTCAGGTTATATTTTTGTGAAATATAACTAAAATCAGAAATTGCGCAAGTGAGTTTTTTGCTCACTCATAGGTAGCAAGATTAATCTATCTGTCATCTTCTGGGAAGCATTACGAAAATCAGCCAGAGAAGCCTGTGCTGTTATAGCTCTAGTGCCTGTGCAATTTTTCTTGGATGCCCTTTGTAGTGAGAGTACTGGCAAAATCTGATCTTGGTGAAAAAATTGAAATAAAATCCGGAAAATTTCCACCTGCATCCACCTGAAATATCTTTTTGTTTTTAAACTGGACCTTTCTCCCTCCTTTTTCCAGTGAAAGGTTTGCTTTCAGCCAGGAAGGAAATCTTTCATTTTGTGGTATTTACAAGAAAAGCTGAAGGAATGATGATGTGGATACTCAGAAGTGATCCTCTGATGGCATCTTAACTGGATCTGCTGGTTAGCTCTGTCAGGCATAGCGCCTTTCCTTGAGAGGGCCTGAAGGAGTACTCCCTCTCCCTGCAGTCAGCAGGAATTTTGGGGAGGAAGGTAGAATCATGCAGGGGTGAAAGATATTCTTCATCGTTCCAGTCAGTGCTATTCCATCACCATGCAGCATTAGTAGCAGTTTTTGTTGCCTGTATTTGAGCTCGTAACCAATAAGTAGGAGTCTGAATTCTTTCACCAGTTATCTGAACACTGATTTACCAGTATTTAAAATTAAATGTATGGAAAGCCTCCTTAAATTAATGAGACTTTTAATAGAGTGTAGGTATACTGTTAATCATCTGCTTAAGCAACCTCTAAGAGTACAGACCTAAAGAACACATTAAGGTTTGCTTAAAGATAAAGGATGGTTTACATTATGGAGGATTTGATTTAAAGAGTAAATGGGGCCTTCAAAAAAAAAAAAAAAAAAAAAGACAAAACCAACCAACCAAACAAAACCACTTTAAAGTATTTCATAGGGAAATAATATTTTGGTTATCACCTCTGGTCTTTATCTGGTTCTGGATTATTTCCAAAGATCCTTCCCTGCTTATTTTGTCTGTCTGAGTGTGCTTTTATAAAAATGTCTGGACCCCAGTATTTTTGTTTTAGAAATACTTTTCATATACCTTTGAAAAGCAGAATCATTACTCTGTACCTAATGTTTTTCAGACAGTAATAATTAATTTCTATGGCCAGATGTGAAACTCTGGGGAAAAAAAAGAAGTCATAATGGATGTACTTGCAGAAATCCCTTTTCTCCCTTAGCTGTAATTGAGCAAATGGCACTAAGATAATACTGTAATTGTTAGCCTTTTCCATGAAGCCAATATGAAGATTAGAGTACCATCTGGCTGTCTGAAAACTAAAGTTAGAAAACCTCTACCTTGAAAGAGAAAGCAGTTGGATCCCTGTTGAGTGGACATTTTATATGTAATTTAACTTTGCTCATCTCCACTTAAAATTCTAACCACAAATGAGCACTCAGAGCTTTTCCCTCTTTGTGAGAGTTGGGTCTCTAATAGAAATTTTTCAAAGTACCTTTTCCTGGAGGTCTCTGATAACCTTGGGTCTGCTCTTGTATTTATGCTCCAGTTGAGTTTAAAGACCAAACCTGAAAAGTAAATCTGGTTGGAAAATTTCATAATAAGGGTTCTCTTTTTTTTTGTTTGTGAAATAATCATTTTTTTCAAAAACATTTTTTCAAAAGTTGCAAGCATTACTAAAACTATAATTTTTGCAAATTTATAACAATTTTACTATGACATTTTGACAAATCTTTTTACATAGTATTACTTTTAGGTCTTAAATAATTTTTGCAACTGTTACAGAAAAAAAAGTCATTTTATGTCATGCTTCATCTGTGAAATCCATTTTTCCGTGAAATATTTATAAGTAATTTCAATAAAAGATGACCAATTTATATTAGCAAGAAATTTCACGGAAAAATAAAATGCAGCTGCTTCAACCTCTGTGAAACAAAAACAGTTTCAGGGATTTTTTCATAAATCAAATTACTTTTTCTTGGATTTTTTTTTTGTTGTTACCAGCTCATCTAAAAATTGCAGCTGATAATAAGCATAGAGTGATTATTAGTGAAGATTTCATCATAAAGAATACTCCAGGGCTGTTAGCATTGAAACTACAGTCTAGTTTTTTTCCAGGAAGGATTACCACTATTAGAACCAGAAACCTACTCTTATTTTATTACTCTTCTGTAAAATTTAGCCTATAAGTAAACACGCATGAGAACTGCCCCTGTTTTCCCTCTACCCTCCACCCACCCCTTCAGTGTCAAAGCTGCTGAAAAGTACCTCCAAGTCTTAGAGCAAAATATTTTCACATTTCAATCTGGAGACTTTCTTTAGTGTGGGATCCCTCCATAAGGAAAAAAGCAAGTAAAATTGCAGGTGGCAGGATGGAAAAGTAACAGAGGGCTCAAGAGCCAGGTCTTTGCCTGACCCATAAACTGTTTCAACTGATTAATGTCTGCAGAAATAAGAGTTATGCTGGTACTCTTTCCTTAAGACAGTCCTTTGTACCTCTACTACACACTTTCTGTATGGATCAGAAAATTTCCCTTTGTGTGGAATGAAATCTCTTCCCGGGGCTAAATGGAACAGTGTTGAAAGTTCAAAGGAAAGCTAGAGTCATTACAAAACAGAAGGAACCTAAATAATAACGTGGATGGTGGGTGTGAATTTAGTGAAATCACCACCTTATTTACTTCTACAAAGACAAGTAAGGTGTCTGGGCACATAACAGAGTAATAAGTTCAGGTAATCGCCTTAGATGTGGAGATCAAACACATTCCGACTTATACTTCAAGTTAATGGCTTCACATGGACAAACATTTATGTGGAAGAGGCTATTTATTAACTTATGGTTGTGGTGGGAGGATGTTAGGTTGTTTTAGATGGTCTTTCTCTTGAAACACTTTTTGTCCATTTGTTCTCACTGAAAGAATTCAGTCATTTTGTCTGTCTCAAGCTTTCTACAGAGTCTTTCCCCCTACACTCAAAAGGGATTGGCCATAGTGCTCACATACCAGCTTTGACAGGATTATTTGGGCTAGTTAGAAAGCACAGGTGGTGAACTGAGAAGTCTGTGTCAATAAATTCCTTTTTTTGAAAAATTTAAAACTCAAAATCCAGTTGAGATCTGATGATTTCAGTTTCCTTCCTTGGCCCCTTTGGACCAAGCAAACTTCAAATGGCTTGAGGAGTCTGAGGAGCAAATCTTGCTCTTCCTCTTGTGTTGTCTGACCACCAGTGCTGGGTCAAAAGCTCTGAACCTCACTGAGACAAAGCAGTCTGGTAAAACCCACTGGTTTTAAGCCTGGTATCCCACTGTCGCTGCCCCACCACCTCCAATTTTGTTTATTTCCTGCCTTTCTCAGCAGGGAGCTCCTCCACTACTCCTGTCAGTCAAGTTCTCACCCCACACCCACTCATAGATCTGTAAGACTCAGGCCCAGAGGAGGGAGTCAAAGTTACCCTCAAAGCCATCTGATAGCTAGATGTCAGTGCACTCCTTATGTGACAGTGCAGATGGCTTTCAGGCATTTCTATTAAAAAAAAGAAAAAAGAGAGAGAGAGATTTTGTAGTAGGATGTTTTCAGTAAAGGCCTCCTGACTCAGGCAACTTATGTGACCTTTATCTAGAGAGAACATGAGGCTGAATTTGGGATTTTGTTCTGAGCCCCTTTGTTGTCTTTGGACCAGTTTTAAAATTATAATTTAACAAAGCCTGTAGTTATTGCTATTTGCTTCAGTCTTTGCTAGGTTAATTGTATTTAGCAAAATCTGTAAAATAAAATTCTCGTAGCTCAAACTCATTGAGATATTCATCTTTATGCATGAATTTAGGAGAGAGTATCAGTGATATTTGGTTTGTATAGTCACTGTTGAGCAACCCTGGAAAACAGCCAAGATATGGGCACCAAACACTGATTTGTATAATTTCAAAGCCATTTCAGAAAATGATCTCTGTAACTCTTGTCTCACCTTCACTGACTGTAAAAATGAGAACAGTACTGTTTGCCCAAAGCAAGTAGGGTTTTTTATAATAATTTATATTTGTAAAGTACATCAATGAGGTAAGTCAGGACACCATTTGACAATGAACATGCAAATATACATAATCCTGTATTTTTACACCTAGCAAAAAGATCTAGACAAGAAATCCTTTCTTTCTAAAATACGTGAACTTGCTTTCATTAGGCCAGCTCCATAACACATAACTGTCAACAGCAATCTGTGTTGAGATTCCACTTGTCATTTTATTTTGATCAGGACAAGAATATGGTTTTAATATGTCTTGTGATTTCCCTATAGATAAAACACTTCACCCAGTGTATATCGTAATTTCTCATGTAGTATTTTTCAATAAAACCTCTTTTCTGTCTGAAGAAAAACATGCTTTTTTGTTCTTTTGCTATTTGTTTTCCCAGTGCATAGTTTGGGACTGGGATTCCAATGGAAAGCATGACTTCATTGGAGAATTTAGCTCAACTTTCAAGGAAATGCGAGGAGCTATGGAAGGAAGACAGGTAAGTGGAAACCACTCAGGCAGTCTCAATATGTAAGTTCTGTAGAGCAGTGTTCCTCAGACAGTCCTGTAATAATGCAGGAGACACTGCCTCAATCATCTCTCAAAAGTTAATTTTTGTGTTGATCTCTCCCATAGGTTTTACTGTTACCTGGATAATCTGAAAATGCAAAAAAGCAGTCTTTCCTGTATTTATTTTCATGCCTGAAATACTTAGGGTCTTTTTCTAGTCCCCATTCTATAGGCATTTCTTTCCACTAAGATTTATTTCCTTTGAGCCCAAGCACATTGTTTCTATGAGGGGCTGTGCTGCTGTGGTAAAACAGTCTGGATAGTCGAAGAATTTCTCTACTGGCCCAAAGGCCTTTATTGGATGAGGATCATGCTCCATCTTTCTCCATTTCTCATGTACTGCCTTCATTTCTGCCAGCCTTAACTTAAACCCATCGTGTTGAAACTAATTGGTTTCCTAAATATTTCATGATTTACAGTCCTAAGGGAAAATGAAATTGTTAGCTTATTAATAATTTCACTTCTTTATGTCAGCTTGATCTTTTGAAACTGAAGTTGATGGTAATTATTGAATATGATAAATGATTTGGCATATCTAATTTCAGAAATTGTCACTTTCTATTATTACTTACTTCTAAAGGTGTTAGTTTTGATAAATTCTCTGAGGGGGAGTTTTAAACATTGAATCTGCTGATAATTTGTATTCACTGTTCCAGAGTGATCTCAAAACCTGACACAAATGCCTAATAAGCTTTATTTGGACTTTATATTAAGGTTCTGTTTATGTGTTAATAGAAACCTAACACAGAGTCAAAAGGTGTTTGATAAATGCTAAGCAGTCAGGCTATGCCATAGGTCAATAAACTTTTATTGGGAAGAAATGTCAAGAAACATTCTTTTCGATGTTTTCTTTTGAAGTTCTTAAAACACACTAAAGTTTGGCAAATGTTGCTCATGTGTGTAAAATACTGTTGATACATATGAGTAATATATTATTCCATTATAAATAACTTCTGAACAGAACCTGAGTGCAAATGAAACCCTGTTTTGCTCTCTCAAATTAAGTCAGAGGATCAAAACTTTAACCGAATGGAGAGAATTTGAATGGAGATAAAGAGGTAAACAGATCCCAGAATGAATAACATTAACAACGCCAGTGATGTGACAACACTCTGATTTTGTATAGAAATACCTATGGCTGAGGAAGGGACTGTGTGAGAGTGGTAAAGGGTGTGTATTTTCAATGTAAATGTCTTCAAAAAACCATAATGGTCCTTCCCAAAGAGACAACTTATTGGCCAAGACAAAGGACTTGTAGTCCAGGGTGCCAGCACTGGCTCCGAAGGATAAACTATATATTCTTTAATATGATGGAGAAAGTGGTTTTTTTTCATCCCTAGACAGCAAAAAGGATGATTACTCTTTCAGAGGCCTAAGAAGTTAGTACAGCCATTTGTCAATTCTTGTTCTAGGTTGACACTGCAGTGCTGCCCAGGAATGTTTTAATGTTACACTATGCTTTAAGTTCTTGAACCTTTGTCTTGCTAAGGGCCTGCCATTTGCCATTTGGCAGGTTGCCTTTCACCTGCAACACTGCAGTCTTCCTCCACATATCTAAGGTGGTGTGCCATTATTTCTCCCTTATTCCTCTCATTCTGTTGTTACTGTGCAGTTATTCTGTGCTCTTGCACCTGCAAAACCTGGTGCTGTTGTTACAGCTAGTTCTCTTGGGATACAATTACCACCAATGTGAGCATCAGTTTCCCTTCTTCTCTTTTCTAATCCTTGTTTTATAGACTATTCTAGATAAAACCAAGATTTAGTGGATAAGATAGTAAGTATTAGTCATTTAAGTGGCTGATAAATAGTGGCCCAAAAATATACATGCCCATGCTAGATGGCTCTTGCACTTGATGAAAGCAGACTTTGATGAGCACTAAAAGCATGATAGGCAAGAACTAGCAGTAGGAAATTTGTGGAGATTCTGCTGAAAATGACATGTTACCAAAAAAATATAGCGATCATGTGTTTTACAGGAGAGGTCATTCATGTTGGAAGCCGTGTCACTTGGCTGGATCCAGAAAAAAATTTCCCTGTCCCTTTCTCTATCTCTCTGTCCCTCCCTCATCCTATCTCATTTTTCTCTGTTCTACAGAAAGAACTATTGCTGCTAAAGGCAATATATGCCATTATCTGTGCACCCCATAAAAACATCTTCATACATAGTTTATGTCAACAACCTTACTGCAACATTAAGTAATGTGATTAGCATTTGTCAGTTCTTTTCTTTAGTTTTAGTCTCCATAAAGAAAAAGCATGTGCAATGGAGTGTTTGCTTTGAATAAAGGGGTTATAGTAAACCTTGAGGGAATGACAGAGGAGAAGGAAGGTCTTTTGCCTTCAAGTGGATGTGTTGCTAGGTATTTCTGATAAGGAAGGCCACATAAGAGAGATGTAATTATACATGGGTGAGGAAGTTGGTAGGTTAGACATAGTTCTTTGTTCCTAGAAGAGACCTTTTCATAGCCTGAGACCAGAAAATACTGCTTTTCGGGTAGTACTCCTTTCAGTCAGAGGAATAAAACTGCCAGCTACATCCTTCAACCCCCAGCATTAAGCACTCTTTCACATAGCATCACAACAGTGAGTGTCAAAGATGAGGACCAAAATGTGAAATTTCATCTCAGATGCTGTGGAAGCCAGCGTAAAGAGCAGACCCCAGGCGAGATGTCACTGTTTGAGTTGCTAAGGAGACACAGTGAAACTTCTTCTGGTTATATTTTCTTTTATGCAGTAGACTTTACAGCCAGCTAGAGTACATTGCTGTAGTTCTGTTAAAAGATAATCAAAAGATATTCAAAACACCTTAGTCATTTCCAACTAGGGTTTTTCACTTTCCCAGGCAACTGGAGAGAATATAACATTCATCACTGGCAGGGGATCCAGGAACTTTCCTTAAGCATCAGCTGTAAATCTGTGCAGTGTTAAAGGAGGTTACACCAATGACACAGCTCTCCCTCTCTGCCCATCAGCAGCGTCTGTATTGGCTGGTATCAGCACCACAAGTTGTCATAAATGTGTTAAGCAGTGAGAGTAGGAGTACCACAGTGTGTGCTGGGAGCAGGAAGGACTGTGTGTCCTTATCTGGATGATTGATCGCTTCTTTTGATCAGGGCTGGCATAAGTAGTTTATGAACTTCTTTTCTAAATATGGCAGGGTTTGGATAAGATTCACAAATCTTGAATTATGAGTCCTTCATAGTGTCAGTTGCTTCTCCGTGACTGAAAGGCCTGAATTCTGGGAAACCTTGCTGGTCTTTCATTGGTGGGACAGATGAAATCCGTTCACACTGTTTTAAGAAGAGTTCCTGATCATGGACAAGCTCAGGATAATAACTTGGTGTGTGTTTCTCTTCCATAAAAATTACCTTTTGGTCACAGACTGTTATATTCTGACACCTAGCCTATTTTCATACTGACTACCATAAAAATTGGCCAAAGATATCCTTTTGTTCAAGGGCACATCTGAAGTAGTCATTGCATAAACGAGGGTTTAGTGGTGAACTTAGTGGTGCTGGTCTTTTCCAACCCTGATGATTCTATGATTTCTAAACCTTCTGTTTACACTTTCCACCATTCCAAAATTCATTATTTACTCCTTCACCATAATCTTGACACAAGAAAGCCCAGTAAGAGTAAGTCCATCCCTATCTGTGACATTTTTTAAATGAAATACTAATAAATACTTTGAGTTTATTGTATCTTAGGATTTTTTCCAAATATATGTATAATATATATATTTTAATATGTGTGTACAGTGACAGTTTTATAAGGTGCTCTAATATTAATCTATCAAAAATATTTGAACAAGGAGAGAAAAAGATTGAGATTATAAAAATGTAAATACTATTAAAGCTTATCATAGTTGAAAGGAGAAATCCTCTACTAGTGAGAAAAAAGGTCACCTTTTTTTTTTTTAATGGAGGCAATAAAGCCAGAGCGATTTGGCCAGGGGTGCAGGGGGAAAGGCAGAAATCACCTGGATTCCCATGTAGCATGGGAGTTATGTAAGGGAAAAACCTGTTCCTGCATTACATAAAAAATGGACGCGTGTGCATATGCACACACACAGAAGGAAAGAGGAGGAAGAAACTTTGCTGTACTTACTTGACATTCCCACAAGTTCAGGGTGTTATTAGGGAGGTGAGGAGAGCTGCTGAAGTGCACAAGATTGGATGGTGTCTCAAAGGGATCTGGACTGGATTCCCCCCTTTTCCCAGGTAACTGTCTATGACCCTCACTCAGGGCCTTTGCATCAGGGAGCTCTTCAGAGAACTGTGAGACCTTTAAGCCTTTGGTAATGGGTCAAGGAGTTTATTGACACCGACAGACAATTCCATGCCTAGTTTTATCAGGAGACAGCCAAGTTCACCCAGGGCTGTCTGCAATATCAGCAGCTGCTGCAGAGACCTCAGTGAAGGACGCAGCCATGTCAGGCACCTGCCAAATCCCTGTGATGAGGCAACCAATGGTTGCACTTCATTCCCCAGAGGCAAGTTTCCAGAGGAGACCTCTGATAGTGATTAAAAGCAGCTCTTGTCCCATGGTGGATGTATTTCTGGGACAGAAAGAGGGAAGAAAACCCACCCTTTCCTCTTGCCTAGAGGGATGGCAGGAATGAACTAGCCTTTCAGGCAGGAAGTGATGCAGTTCACTTAAAAGTGACTTGTTTTTCTTGAGGCATCAGAAAGAGATATAATGCTGCCTGCCATCGATTGGGGGTTTTTGCCCTGTCCATTAGACTGTGGTTCCTTCTTTGTCATTTACAAACTATGCAATTTGTTGCAGCAGCTATACAGGAAGGAATAAGAGAGAAACAAAAGAATTGCAGGGAAGCAAAGAGAGCATGCCAATGCTAACCCAAGCTTTGCCACAGCTTTCTAGCCCTTTCCTCATAGGGCTGACTACCCAGTGTCCAAGTGTGCAGTACAAGCACAGTGTCCCAGAAAAAGCAACTGTTCTCTGTCATTTTTCTTGCCTTTGGGTACGTGAAATTCTCCTGACACACTCAATTCTTTCTCTGAATAGTTTGTGCTATTGATGGACACATAGTGGCCAAATTTTGGGGGTTTCTTTGCCTTCATTTAGTCACCTCCACTTCCCTTTGCTGGTGTGTGGCATGGGTGCTTGCACTGTTTGCTTTTCTTTCTCTTCTGAATGTTTGGTAAGAGAAGGAGTAAGGATGTTTAGAAAGGCAGCATCCTTCACTGCAGAGAGTAACATCTCCCACTGAGAGATCTGTCTCATCATCACAGCCACAAGAGGATTAGGACCTTCCAGGTATCAGCATTAGTTTACTGACTCTGAAGAATAGCTGAATGGAGTTTGTTTTATATTCAGAAATTCTCCCCATAGTGGTTTAACTTTCAGGGTATAAAAGAAACACCAACACAGTATAGTCTTGGGATTTCATTACCAACATTTGCACCATTACTTAAATTAACAAGAAATAGGTCAAAACCAGGTTGCTTTCTGTTTCAGATTCACTGTGTTTGACAGGGAAAGAGCTTGCATAGCCTAGAGCTGTCAGGCATTTGGAGGAAATGCTAAGTGACTTTTAGAATGACGAATCCAAACTTCACAATGTTTACCATTAGTGTCAAATTGCAGACTCTTGCATTAGTTTCCTCTCAACTGAAAACTTAATTTAAGAGCAAAAATGAATCAATAAAAAACAATGTCAGATACCAAATCAATACTGGGAATGTAGGAACAGACTGGAAATTGAGGTTGGCCCCACAGTGCAAGCAAAACATTTGAGAATTGTTTCTCGATATTACTTACCTGCTTAGAGCTGTATTCTGAACTCTGTTCTCATTAGAGAAGCTGGAGATATAATAAGACCTGTATAGGGAATTTCCTTCAAATGATGCTTGTGACATCTTTAGCTTGAACTGTGGGAATTACCAAGGTCAGAATTGGATCTTGGTGGGTAAGTGAGGATTGAGTTCTATGTAATACAGTCTTATTGGCTTTCTTAAGCCTATGAACTGGGAAATGTCTTCTCTCTCCTCTCCTATTATTTTCCCTTCTTTTTACGATCATCAACAGATTTAATAGATGCAAAATTGTTCTTTCTTTCTGTTTTCCTACTTTCTAGAAATTTTCCAATATGTTCTTCCCTTTGCTTTATTATCAGTCAATGATATTAGTGACTTGCACATAGAATATTTTAATGAGCTTTAGATAGTTGCTCAGAATTGTTATCTATATGTCTCAAAATGCATTGCAAGATAGGGGAACATTCATAATTGCATTTTACAGTTAGCAAAGGGAACCTGAGAGGCTGGACACAGGCACAGATTTTTTCTCCCCTGAAGTAATGTTTTGTGCCACTTTAGTCCTTAGGTATTGTAAACTTTGTCCATATACCCATACCATGAACATAATGTTTTTCAGGCTTAAATAATCCTTTTTCCAATGAGAGAAATTATGTGCATAGTATATGGCTTCATATAAGTCAGGTCTTGTTAAAACAAGTATTCATGTTGGAGGATGCTAAAATTAAGGAGGTGCACCTTGGATCTTCAGGGGAAAGCAAAAAGATCTCTCCAGTGTATTTCAGTGTCAAAGGGAGGAACACAAATCCCATCTCCTGCTTTTATTTTCTATTTGATATATTACAGTTTATTTATAATTTACAGACAGCACAATTTCTCTATAGGAATGCTTCCAGCAAGACAAATGTGTGTTAAACCATTTTGCCAGACAGCAACATATCAAGATGTGAGTGGGCAATGCTTCTGCCTTGCTGTCAGATTGCTTTCCTAAATATGAGCTTATTGCACTCTGGTGCTGTGTCTCAGAGTACTCTCTTTCTTTGGAGAGAAAGGCTTTTATTTCTTAAGCCTGACTGCTTCTCTTGAGTAGAGGAAAAGTATTTATGGAGGATCTTTCCTGAATATGGGGGCCCTGTGTCTGCCTGTCTTCTCAGTTGGAAAATTTGTTTCACAAAGCAAATAATTGAGCTGGGAGAGCAAGCAGATGTGCTTCCTGCAGTTGGAACAGTTTTTTTGTCTTTTCCCATTCTTCACTCTGTCACCTGTCTCCAGTTCACAGTGACGAAAATACTCCTCCCCTGTGCAGAAATGGTCTCATATTGCTCCAAAGCCATATATTTTGCCTTTCCTTTTTTGATGTTTGACAAAATCTCTTAAGTCTGAAATACTTCAGAGATATCCAAATAATTACTGTTAGGCAATGGTTTGAAGCTCAGTGAAATAGCTGTGGTTGTTCATAAGGTAAAAATAGTTTTACATGCTCAAGCACTTTGCTAAGATAAATCACATGAACTTCATTATAGACAAGGTATTGTAACACTTAAGAAGGTTTTCACCATAGGAAAAACATTGTAACACTTAATACATATATATGTTTCATTTCAAAATGTCATAATAGGGATTTTTAGATAATAGGTCATTCTGGTTCCTTTTGGAGTTCTGTTCTTTATGTTACCCAGCATCACGTTTTCTCCCCACACTTAAAAACACCTCTCTGAAAAAAATAGTCATGCTATTAACCATATTTAGTAACACTTTACAGATAAAAATTAGTATGTACAAATGCCAGTGGATACTTGCATGTGCAAATGTACATTTTACTCCTGCAGTAGGAGGCATGAATAATATTGTAGCTACTAGAGGTGAGAGTCTGAAAGCTTGAACCTAATTAATCTACCTGAAACCAGAGGAAGGCAGAACATCTGAAATGGAAATTATTAAGAACCTGAGAGATGTCATGATGAGAGCAAGACAATGTATTTCATTAACAAGGTAGGACTCTTTTGCTGTAAAACTGACTATTTGTAAATAAAACCATGAGAAAATTTTCAGAAAGGGATTTTATTATATTTTTAGGGATAATTTTCAAACATATCAGTAATTAGTTATCTGCATCTTTGTGCAATTTTTAGTGGTTTTCTTAACTTTTTATTTTGCTGTCAGACTTACTGAAGAAACTTGCTCTCTTGCAAGAGAAAGTGAGGCAAACCACTGATCCGAATTTCTCCAGCCTTGAGTTTAATACAAAACCCCAGTGTTACTGTGCCAGCAGTTTTGTAGCTAATACAATGCATTAGGTTGTTGCCTCTAGTATTTTCACTTAAGTGTTAAGTTTCCTCTTTTTTTCTCCTCTTAAATGATCTCAAAAGATCGTCAATCTTGCTTACGTAACACCTGAACCTACAAGACTGGAAGATGACAACAAATGAATCTGTGTATCTTTTTTAGTGCCATGTCTACCTGTATATGCACAAAGACTGATATTTGCCCTGGGCGTTTTTCTATTAAGATCATTCTCTGCATAGTGAATAGTTTTAATTTCTTCCTCTCTGTGTACCATTATTTGTTATGATTTAGTCAACGGTGGAAATCAGACAGTGCAATTTTTGTTAATTACTTCAATTTGTACATAAATTTTCCTTCAAAGAATGGCTGCTATTTTTCACAGGTACAATGGGAATGCATTAACCCCAAGTACAAAGCAAAGAAGAAGAATTACAAGAACTCAGGCATTGTCATCCTTAACCAGTGCAAGGTAAATATATGTTTTACTCTTCGGCTGTTTCTGTACTAAGCTCTCAATGATATACTTTAATGGTGGTTGGAAACAAGAAAACAAAGTGGAAATGCCTGTAGGAAACAATGGAAACTGATCCTCTACAAAAAGTAAAAACAAGGATTTGAATCTCAAAAGTAAGCTGACTGTCCCCAGCTCTCCTGTTTTATTTCTCTTGTCCTATCCCTGCTGTTGTGCAATGGAGAAGGCAGTACTAAACTCTTACCCCTAAAGACTTGCCAACTTTGTGTGTTTCCCTTTTAGTCCTTCTGTCATTTCTACAAAATTGCTCTTGTTCCTTCTAAATCAACAGCAGAATTTCCACTGAATTCCTACTGAAAAGAAGAGCTTGGTTCTACTTTTATGTAAATTTTCCTTTTTTTAGAATTTTAATATTTTCTCTGTTTATAGTTTTGTTTCTGTCTCAAACTGTGTCTAATGATTTCTTCCTTTAACTTATTTTTCAGGTGGTCCCCCTCATCCTTCCAATTTATTGTTTTTTCAGGCAGCTCTCTGATGTTTTATCAGTACACAGCTAAGTTGAATGTCTTGCTTTCTTGTCTGCAGATCCACAAGATGCATTCTTTCTTAGATTATATCATGGGAGGCTGCCAAATACAGTTCACAGTAAGTGTCTTACTTCTCTAATTTCTTTTAAAGAAACGGAATCCCCATAGATACCACTTCATTACTTTCACGGAGTCCTTAGTAAGTTATTAAGGTCTTCTTGCAGAATATGTTAAGGGACAGTCTTCCTTTTCAGAATTAGTCCTCCATTAAAGCAAATTGTTTTCCCTCATATGATGCCATGCACGCAGAGAGACAGTCCAGCCAGGGTCCTCTCTCTGTCAGCCTGGGGTAAATCCTGGTGCTTCATACCTCAGCCATAGCTACCAACAGTAAGATGGCACTACAGGGGGACACAGTAGTAATTTAGAGCAAATCAGAAGCTGTTGAGTTCAAGAAACAGGATAAAATGATTTGCAGAGCTCTTCATAAACAGAAATACAATATTTTGCATTTCCAATTAATAATTTTGAGAAACATTTAATGCTGTGTGGTTTGATTTTTGAATTATTTTTTAATTTTGAATATAACAAATATAATTAATATAATATATCAGTATTTCCCATAGCATAGGAATACAGATTGTGGCTGAGTTGCAGTCTGGTTTATGTGACTTCTAATTCATATCAGCTACAGGGCTAAAGTCTATTGCAGCAAGGTTATATTCTTCTTACGGAAATCTTTCATTTTCCTGTAGCACTCTGTCTTGCATGTGTCTGTCTGATACTTGCTCCCACATATCAAGTATCAGACATTGGATGCTCCTAAAATGTTCTATTTCACTTTTTCCAGACAAGTCTTCATTTTCCAAAAAGATTTGGAAAAAAAAAAGAATTTATTGGATAACACCCAGAACTGAGGACCTTGTCTCTGGTTTTGAAGGAAATACCTACTGTAGTGCTCAAAGATCTTTCTAGTTGTCTTCTTTCAAGTAAAGCATCCTGTGTAATTACCTCCCTGCCTTACCCAGCGACTTCTTCTTTTATCCCCACATGCCTGCAATGCACATTTCTCCTCCAAATCTGAAACTTGCCAGTCCCTGGAAACCTCTTTAATTTGTCTTTCCTGGCATTTCCTCCCTAAAAATATGACTGGAAGAACTCAATCATCAAATGCGTTCAAGGTCATTAGCAGAAAGACGTTTATGTCTTCAAGTAATATCTGAAAGCCTTTTCTAATCAGAACATGTACTTAGGCACATGCGAAGATATAATATGCATTTCCTACAATTCTAGCTCAAGCCAGGAGCACTTCAACCATTAGAAAGTGTCTAGGGATTTACATATTAAGTTACAGCTGTGCTTTTCAAACTCTTTTTGATTCCTTCTAAATGTTTTCCAATGGAAGAGCAAGTTCTTACACAGCGCACTGGAGGGTTGTGGCAATTTGCTTGCCTTTTATTTGCTTGTCACAGGTTTCCTATTAGTAGGCTGTGAACCACGATTTTAAAAGTGGTGGCATAAATGGGTTAAAGTGGATAGTATTGCTTCTACTATATTTTACTGTATTTCACTTTGCTGAAATGAAACAAAACAATTGGTAATAGGAAGCTTAGGTAAACTCATCTGCAAAGGTGGGCTGTGAGGGCATAAAGGAAACATGAAAGATTCATTATACTGTGAACCACAGAGATCCCTGAATTACTGTTGCCCTCAGTGGTAAATCCACCAGCTACTGTCTTGTGTAAACTCACCGCTATCAATTTTCAACTTATACAGACTCAGGGGAAGTCGTTGTGACATCTCTGTGCCTACAGATCTCTACCTGCATAACCAAGTGGTTCTAACTAAAGATCATCACAAGCTGACTCTCTGGATATTTTCCTTCCTCCTCAGCATGATTGCACCAGTCAAAAATGACTGGTTATGAGATCTGCTGCTGTTTCCAGAAATGTATCAGAGGCTCTCCCGTGGTCACTGAAGCAAAAGGGTGCAGCCTACAGGGGAAATAGTCCATGCTCCCTTGCTTTCTGCACACATCATATAATCTCCTTTTCACATAGCCCTAATCTGATTAATTCAGACCACTGAAATAGAGGAGGCCTATTCCTTTTACTTTCCCAGATTTCCATTTTTTTGTTTTAACAAGAATGCATCTGGGATTGTTTGAAACTCTCCTGGTACATGTATTGTCGTTGTCATTGTCTTAATGACATTTCTGTTGAGCTCAAGTTGTGTACAGGCACTATGATACAACTGTGATTTGAAAGGGCACTTGTTGAGGGAGGGAAACTGGGATGCTAAGCACACATTTGATAATAAAAAGCTGTAGTAGGATGTACCTCCTAATTTAAGGCAATAATGAAAGCTTTGGTAACATCATGCTGTTCTTCAGATACTTTGTACATCTATTGTAGGAACATGGTTTGTAGTTAGCAAGAACGTCTCTGAAAAACGAAAGTAAACTTTTCGTTTGCTTTAAAACCAGTTATTAAGAAGCTTTTATCTATAGAGATCAATAGTGCTGATTCCAGTCCTCTATTTTTATGCCCTAGTTATTGCCAAACGTTGTATCTCTTATCGGACAGTGTTCCCCGCTGCAGAAGAAATGTTCAGAAGCTGGCAGTGCAAATGGGTCTGTAGTCAGAAGACATTTTCATCACTTTGGGAAATACAGCAGAAAGGATGTGTAACATGCATAAAAGGAACTGTAATAGAAAGATAGATTGGACAGATGCTCTATCAGGCAGGTCAAGGTACTGGGCAGGCTGATTTGTTGCTGACAGATCTAGCAGGAGGTCCTAGCTATGTGGGATGTTTTCAGTGTAATGAAAATCACCTTTTTACAAGGCTAAGGGAAAAACCCACCAGTTATGCTCTTATTTAGCTGTGGAAAATGACTGATACATTGGAACTGATACATTAAAGATACACTGATAAAAATCAAAGGTATGCACTGTAAGAAAGATTGCTACTTTGCTGCCCAAAAGATAAATTCAGTTGTAAGATTAACATAACTTCTGTGATATGTTAACTTACTTTTACAAATCCTTATCCTGTGTATTTACACAAGACCTTGGTACTGTTGGATAATGCTAAAAGAGCAGAGCTCTGCATTGTTATTTTGGAACTATGGCAAGTTACAGCAGCGTTCATCTTTCTTATAAGTCCTCCCCTTGGGAGTCAAACAGAGAGTTGGATCAAATTCAAGCACACTGCATCCAAGTACAAACATTCATAAATACTTCATCACAGGAAATTAGGAATTTTTTTTACTTATCAGCAGACCTCTACTGCAATGACCATTTTCAAAAGGAAGCTTGTTCTAGGAAGTGTTTTTTCTTTCCCAAACACCACAAGCTTTTTTCCAAGCTCATGAAACCCACTCCTGATTCCTACACTGTGCTCTTGTTTTCATTTCCAAAGCATTTAGCCATGGCTAACAGCCATGAAGGAAGACTTGTCCGGTTTTGTTTGCTGTATCACTCAAGTCTTGTTAATGTGTTTTAGCTTTTTGAGATTATCAGTAAAAACACATACTTTAAACAACTTTACAGGAATACCCTTTGATTCTCTATCATACAGTGACATTTTTGCACCTTCTATGATCAAATTTAAGGTTGAATTAGTATTAGAAAAAATATACATATTTTTAAGGAAATGTGCATACCTTTAGTAAGATTTTCAACAAATAAGTATCCCAAAACTAAGCTAGTCCATACAAGCATCCCTGGATTTACCTTAGGTTTCACGAACCAATAGTATCTCTTTCTTGCTCGGATACGTACATGTAGTGTTTCTTAGTTACGTACACTCACAAGTGGAGGCGTGAGAGGTTTCCCATTGATTTATTCAAGTTAAATCCAGCTATAATTTTGGAAAAAAATCTCTATGGAAAACAAACTTAGTGCCTCAGTGAGTGAATAGTGAGTAGGAAGCAGTGGTGAAGGATTACTTTATTTGCAAGCCGAAAAGCTCATCTCTCCCGACTGAATATGGTGAGGTGCTGGGAGTTCATAGTTGATCAAGGCAATAAAGGGATTTCCAAACTAACTAGAGGCCAGTTTCTTCAGAGATAGAGGTGGAATATCAGGAACAGTGAGGGAAAACCATGTTTTGTTGACCTACTATGATATTTCCCTTTTACTTTTTAGCTACAAAAAGTAAGTTTCAGGAGGACTGTGTCATTTTTTGGAGGCAGCATGAAAATATAATTTCATTTTCATTTTAGAGCTGCATAAAATAGTGTTCCCTGTGCCAAGCAGAGGTTGCAGCTGGGGAAGCTGCACATTTGCAAAGGCAAGCTGAGCCTTCAGAGTTCTTTTTGCAGGCTTCAGCAAGACCCTTTCTTACTTTTCAGCTACACTGTAAAACTGAAAACTGAACTCTGTGCCTTTGTTTATTGAATATTCAGGTGTAATGGGTTTTTTAGAGGAATAGGTTGTTGGAAAAAAACACAAGGAAATTTTGAAATTTTGTAAATTTGTTCCCTCTATGAAACACTTCAGGATTGTTGTTTAGGAATTCCTAAACAACTCCTTTTAGGAATTCCTATAAAGCAGCATCAAAAATTCAGCAGAGGACTTTCTGATCCATGACGGTCATATCACAGGAAAATGCATGCCAGAGTACATCTTCAGTGAGAAGTTACAAGAGCACTTTAAAAGGGAGAAATTAATTTTAAGAGGATTCATTAACATTTGCTTTTGCATTGACTGCTTCCCACAATGTTCTCTAAGCTTTTTCATTCAACAGAAAAAACCTGTGTAGGATTCAAGCTTTGTTTTTACACTAAAGCTTACATTTAAGCTTGCTATCAACTGTGAAATTGGGAGGGTTAATTATTTAATGCTTAGACATTTTGAAGACAAAAAAATACCAGACAGGCAATATCTACTACTACAGCCACAGTAAGGATTCAAAAGCTAAAAAATGCCCCTAATTTTAGTTTTAATTTATAGTTTTAGTAGGACTCTTAACTCTCCAGGGACATTTTTGCTGCTAAGCTTTTATGTACTGAACATCACCTTAGCTGGAATAATTTAATTAAGTATGAGAACCTAGAGATAGTTAATTTGATTCATTTGTATTAGAAAATGTTTTCCCTCATAGAATAGCAATGCAGGCAATTTTTTTTCTAATTGTGCCATTTTAGTTTTATTAGCTCTTATTTTATAAACTGTCATTTGCTTCTAAATATATTTATCAGTACTATCCTACTACAAATTTGATTAAGTACACTGTAAAATGACTTTTGCTTTAAGGCTGCAGACTCTACAGCAAACTGTTTCTGGTGAAGATATGTGGTTGATGTGGATATGCTCAGAAGAGCTGTGCAAGACATTGACTTTTCTTCTTTTCCAGGTAGCTATAGATTTCACTGCATCAAATGGTGATCCTAGGAACAGCTGTTCACTGCACTACATCCACCCCTATCAACCCAATGAGTATTTGAAAGCCTTGGTAGCTGTTGGGGAGATTTGCCAAGACTATGACAGGTAAATAACCACATTTGATTACGGAGTTGTCTTTAGAAAGTGTTTTCACAATGTGAAATCAATGACTGCCTTGTGGCTGGCTGCAGAAGCTCCATGTTTAGGCACTTAAGAAGAATGACTGCACATCAGAAAGATTAGTCTACCTTAGCCTGCTTTTGAGTGTGACAGTGAGTTTAGCTTAGCTGCATGATAAAGAAAGGCACAGTTCTTGGCAGTTTGGCTGATTTGTGTGTTAAGGTTCACGTTTGTATTCACATGCTAAAACTGCATGCTGGAGTGGATTTTTCTGTGTCTATGTGTTCAAGTTTATCAACTTGAAGACTGTGTCACAGATGCTGGTAGCATCCTTTCTGATACACTTGGTAGTCTGTTTGTATCCCATCCTACAGAACAGTGTTCCTGAGAAGTTGTGTCCGAAACTGAATTTGAAGCTGCCTAAACTGCTTACAGACCATGTCTATTCTTAGAAGTAAACACATGGTCTTTTTCAGTGTTCTGGCCTGTTGACTATTACACTCTCTTCTAAAATAAATATTAAAATGTGTGTACAAAACATGCCTTTAAATAAATAAACAATTGCAGGGAATTGGACCAAATATGCTTTGATTACATTATATACTTCTGTTGCTTTCAAATAGGCTGCCTGCTTCTATCAAATTAATTGTGTATTATTAATCTAATTACCAAATGCATTTCCTTAAATGTTCTTTCTCTGGTGGTGAGGCATAGTATCTTACACAACTATTCTTTCTAATCTTTGCATATGTAATAGATATCCACCCCCCACTTTGCTATGTGTACCAAATCTCAAGAAAACAATGGTATTTGCAGTCAAATTTCAGTTATGCTTTCTGTATAAATTGTGGAGTGACTTCAGTCTTTTACATGTCACATATACCAATTAGTCTGCTCAAAGGCACTTCCATTTGCATGGTAATGAGATGTCTTCTCAAAGAAAAATAAGGAAAATGTTATCCTGATACAATTTCTGTAAGAATTTGATGGTCAAACTTAGTCAATAAGTCTGAGAAAATCAATATTTTATTGCGAGCTGATAATTCCCCAGTAACTATGTAGGAATTTAGTAATTATTAGCAATAATTCAGAGATTAATATACTTTAAAAAAGGGAAAGGAATAAAATGGGCTGGTTTATTCACACAGAATTTTTTATTTTATCACTTAAGATGTATTTTTTAGTTAATAGTTAAGTGGCACGGTCCTTCCTATACAGAAATATTAACCTCAAATCAGAATTCTTCTCTCAATATATTTCAATCAGTAGAAAAAAATAATAGTCAGTTATTTTTTAAATGAAATCATCAGCATCATTCTGTTCTATTGTGCTGCAGAATATACCTATTGATGCTAATCAGCACAACTAAGGCTGTATGAGCTATGGACTAGGGCTGAACAAAAGTCAGAAGTTCTTTCCCTTGGGAAATGTCACCTTTCTGGCATGTATTTGACCTGTACAAGTTCTCAAGTTGTGACACTATAAATATATTCCCATGGACAAGTTGATTCAACATAGTCAGTGCTTTCTGATCAAAACTTCACGTAAGGACCTTTTCTTTATACTTGCACATTTTGAATCCAGCAAATTGGAAATGAGAACTTAAAATTTTTCAAAAGAAGGAAAGAAATTAAGAGGAGCAGACCTTCACAAAAATGATCTACAAGTTCTGTATTGGACTTTATAGTGTTGAGTGGCAGCCTTAAGATGTATGAGCACATATGACCTATGAAACAAATCTTTTGTATATGCAACTAAAAAAGTATAAAAATATCAGTAAAAATCTGAAATGTGGCACAGATCCATAACTGCTCCAGTGAGTCCAGTTGTGCTTCAAATAATGGAGCAGGATTTCTGTTCAAGATTAAGATCAGCCAGAGGTGAAAAGAAGGACTTGCTTAACCTAAAGGCTGTTTAGAGCCAGAGTGCAATCAGTTCCATGGCGTGGCATGTCTTTAGTAAGATTAAAACATAAGACCACACAGATGGCAGTGCTCTTACCTGAAGTTTTATACCCATCAAATATCTCAGATAGGTGGAACTGGCTGATTTCAATCCAAACCAAGGAAAATGGAGTGGTTTTCACTGGGTCTCAGGATTAATATATTTGAATCAAATGAAAGAATAGTTGAATGAAGTAAAATCTGTTGTTTGTAATGCTTTTTGCATTCCAGTAGCACAGCTGTAGAGTGTTAAGTACTTTAGTACTTTTGCTACTTATATACCAACAGACTGCTTTTTTAAATTTGAAAAAAAAAATTAAAAGGGGCCTGTGATTATTAATTAAAGTACGTCTTTGATTGGAAACATTCAATTTATTTGTATTTTGGGAGGAATTGGATTGGCAAGTAATACTCAAGACTCAGTACTCAAAATGCATATTTTTTCTTTATATAATCTAGTTATTTCTGTCAGTCAAGCCAAGTCTTCTCATAATTTATGTTTCTGTACATATCAGCACAATATAATGTATCTAAGTAATTAATGCTCCAAATTAAGTGCTGCCTCACATCCCTTGATACAGTGGAATAAACCCTGTTCATCCAAAAGCCAGTTTATCTGTATGATTCAGAGATTCCTGAAACAGTTAAATAAATAGCACCATTTTGCCTAGCTAAGCGTGAAGGAATAAGATTCATTCTTTTATCAGCAATATTCAGAGAATGAGAAAGAGATGTTCATTATATCCTGACTGTAGAAATGCTGCAGTCCTATAGGAATAGGCCAATCTGATAATGGTATGGGAAATGGAAGAGCTATTCACCTGCACAAAATACTTAATACTTTATCTATATGGTGGAATTGTTTCAGGCTATAACAACATTTTTCATAAAAGAGAAGATAAAGTGTCTAGGTGATATAATCAGTGGCTAAGCAACAGCAACAAGGGATCATAATGGAAAGGAGAAACATTCTTTAGTTTTAAGAAATTAAGTTCTAACATGTAGTTAGAAATACTGGAAAGGGAAAAACACATTAAAAACTTATTGAAAATATTTGGTAAAATAATCAGACAGGTCCATGAAGAAGAATTTATTTTAAGATAAATGACTCATGAATGTTTAAACATGACCTCATGAAACCATAAGTGAAAAATACATGTTTCTGTTTAAACATTTTCAGAAGCTTTCTTTTATATTAAAAATTATATCACTGGTATAATTTTACCTTCAAATTGTGCAAGTCTACTCCACCGTTTTCTAGCATAGAGAAACAGGTGAAAATTATGAAAATCACAGGGCACTGGAGTGTTTGATGTTTAAAGGATCATTTCATATTTATTTTTTACCTTGGTAATTTCTGTATTGAGTCTGGGTCAGAAGTCTAATCAAATGAATTCTGGTGACCAGGAATATCAGCTTAGCCAGGATCCTGAAAAATCAGTTGATCACTACTAAATATGCATATATTCACTCTACATGTTTTGAACAATGAGTTAGCGAGTGTACTTAAGGCAGATGAGGTTACATCTAACTCTTTGTGCTGGCTTGGAGCTTCTAACCTTCAACAACTCTGACCAATGGTTTTGTCATTTGTTTTGGAGCCTGGTGGAGGCCCCTTCAAGAGAATGCTGTTTTCAAAAGGTAGATGACATGCATCTTTACTGGTCGAATACCCAGATATGAGGAAAAGCAAACTCATTCATCAGCTGAAATAAAAGAACTGTGACCAAAAGCTTATAAAAGACATGAAACTCTCCAAGTTACATAATAATAATTTTGAATGTGTCCTATTCTCCATGGCAGCTCTTCCCCATATACTTTTCATTTGAATCATAAAATGGTCCCCTGCTCAGCATGGAACAACAACACCATTTTGTAAGCCAGAGAAGCCTATGAATAAACTGGGGAGTCGGGGAGCACTTACTTTCCACTGTGTCCCAGCATAAGGTCCGGCCATGTCCTAACTGCAAGTCAGGACCTGACCTACCTCTTTGTATATACAACTAGAGTTCCACTGTGTATTAATATATAGGTATGCATATAAGATATAGGAATTATATATACTTATATAATATTTGTTGTTAACACTGAGCCACTGAGTAAAAAAAAATTGATTTCTCTTTTGTGCTGTTTTATACCTTCCCTCTGGCAGAACAAAGCCATATGTCACAATAACAACAGTGTACAGTTTATTGAAATGGCTGGTCCTTTGATCTTAATGATTTGTTTTACCACTGCTGGAATACAAGCAACTAGCCATGAGTGTAGCTCATCTTTCATTCTGCAGTGATTACTGTTTCCGTCAAAGGAAAAAGGTCTGCAGTGGGACTGTAAATAGCTTGTTTGTAAGAATAAATGCTTTACATGTACACAATGCTAAAGGCTGAAATACTTCCTAAATGATCTTACATTATTACAGGTTTTAATTATGATATTGTGGGTGAAGCCCATGGCAGGACTTGCAAATATGCTCCTGACTTTGAAATCTGATTTCTGCAGTTAGTAGCTTTTCTTTTGCTTGTGCTTATTACAAATCTCATTATATTACATTAAATATTTATCTTTGAATTAAAACTTCTGATTCATCAAGACACTAGAGCTTATTATCTAATCCCATTGAATAAAGTCTGACTCAAGCAAATACTGAGGAATTATGCAAAATACAGGTGGCACTGAGATGGAATTGAGAGTTTTACTGAATTTGAACTTTTTTGTTAATTGTTCACCTCACACCCAAATGCTCAGTGCCTCCCATTTACCTGGATGATTTTAATGATTTTTTTTAGACATAGTTTTATGTTTGTGCATACATTTAGAGTTCTTCATTGGATTAATAAAAAGCCTTCACAAAGATGTGAGAATCAGCTTTTGTGTAGTCAAATAAATACTCATACCTTGAAAAAGACAAAGGTTAGGTGTATTTTATCAAACGCTTTTAAGCATCTACTGCATTAGTTATTTGTGGAACTTTCCATTCTTGATAGGCCATGTCCATTCTGATCTAAGCACTCAACTCGTGATTCCGTATGTTTGGCCACATAGTTTTGTAAAATCATGTAATAGAATTGGTCTTCATCTTACTTGTATTCAAAATCTATTTCAAAAGTTAGTTTTTAATTATTTTAAATTCCTATTTTTTTTATTCACTCTTAATGGTACTGTAGATTTTTCTTCATTTAAAGGGCCCTTGAAACACATGGAAGATAAATTATGTTTCCTGATACTTTTTTCATTTAGGCAAATAACCTCTTTAACTCTAAATCCTCAAGTAGCTCCTCGAAACTGGCATTCACACTGAGATCATATGTTAGCAAATAAACTGCTTGTGTAAAACACACTTGACTAGCAACCTCCGCAAAGGCCACTAATGAGCAAAGAATACATTATTCCTGCAAAGGGCAGAAATTATTTATGTGTAGAGCTCTAAAAAGTACTTCGGAATATAAAATTTAGAAACTGGGCCACATTCCACGAAAGATATGAAGAATCTGAAGTCAGTCTGAGTTGCAACATTAGCTTCTGCAAACAATGAATTGCAGCAGTTGCTGAGTAGATGCAAAGATTGCTCTGTAGGATTTCTTCTTTATATTTTAGGCCTAAGCAAGTACGTTCACTATGATTGAAAACTGTATGTGAGACCTTCCTTCCCTAATGCAGTAAAGTGCACTTGAAAATTTAGAAGGGGAAAAAATGAAAGGAGAAAATAGAAAGTCAAAGTCAAAAGTCCAGCACGTCCCTTCCAGTGTAGATCCAAGAAGTGATGAAACGCAAGTCCAGTGAAAGGTCCAACTGTCCCACAAACACATTTTCTGAGGTACCAGCAGAGGGCAGTTAGGGAGGAGAAATAGGACAAGGTATGTGGAATGCAGTACATGTTATGGAAGTCATATATAAATCAGTGCATCAGTCCCAAATACAAGTATCAGTCCATACTTAAATACTGTGGTTACAAAAGAGATTCCAGAGTTTACAGCTTGTTGTCTGCTTTCGTAATCAGAGCCTCATCCCCAAGAATTACTTAACACGTCATTTCATCCTGAAGCCATGTCTGGGTTTGTGGATGAAGACTCAGAAAGTTACCGTGGCAGGAAGGATCTGTATTAAATACCTTGAGACAGTTTTTCCTGACACAAGGAGAAAAGCAGAAACTTGCTTTGATTGAGATAGTGGTATAGTAGTAGTTAATTAAAACTGGGGCAAAAGAATGATGCACGGAATAACTGGCACTATATGTGACATTAAATATTTCATGAAATCCCTACATAGAGCTGTTAAAATGTAGAGATGTTAAAATTTTATCTACTCATGCAGATCAATAAATAAAAATATGCTTAATTATTAATATCTCCCTTTATCACTTTAATTAAAGAAACAACCTTTCTGGAGGCTGTTAAGCAAAAAAACTGATTAGCATATCTAAACAAGTTTAAAAACCTTGAGGGAAAAGACATGAACCCTTTTATTTACTGCTTTAGTAGGACCAAATTTGCATAGACATACAAGAGAATAAAAATAGAAAAACAGTAACCTGTACAGAAAAACTTGTGGCTTATGTTTATCAATAAGCTCAGATGTGGGTAAACATATTCTGAAGTGTTTGGATAACCCAGGACTAGAACTTCACTGGTGAAAAGGAATTGCTAATACTTTCAGTCATCAAACTGATTGAAAATCCTTGTATTTAATGACTGAGGACCTAGACTGGCACAATTATATAATATATACAAAAACATAGTCCGTATTTGGCTATGCAAAACCTGTATTTGCAGACTACTGCCACACAGGGGTTTCTACAATCACCACTTTTTATACCAAGAATCATAACCATGTTGGGGAGATGACTTCGTAACAGTGTGTGTGTGTATGTATTTACCTGCAGGCCCTTTATCTGGGCAGATACTGTCAATTCTTATAGCTCTGCCTTTTCCATTGTGAAATTTTCATCTTTTCATCTTCTTTGTGGTGCCTCTTCTTCCAGGAACTCAGTTCCTATGCCAGTGCACCAGTCACAAGCAGTCCCTCCCAAGTTTCTTTTGCTAAGAAACTGCTTAGCTGCAGTTTCCTCCAAATGCTTTTCTGGGACCTCTGCTGCATTCTGTCAGCTGGCAGATACATCAAAATCTGAACATGGCTTTTCCATGCAGTCTTTACTATTTCTCAATTCATATTGAAATCTCCTCTGAGGAAGAGCATTGGTCTGTGCAGTACTTGACACTTTTCTACAGCTGTGCAGACTGGTACTGCTGGGATTTCTCTGTCAAAATTCCTTTCTGAAGAAAATGATGTGAAGTATAATACCCTGCAAAAATTTCATGCCACCTACTGCTGTAAAGACTAGACATCTGTAAATAATAAGTAGATGTGCATAAACGAACAATTTCTCTTGTCATTTTCACTGATGCCATTTGATACTGATCTAGTACATCTTCAGTCAGTGCAACCATTTCCACAATTTCAGAAGCGTGAGTTTCCTCCTTGCATTATGAAGGATATAACTATTCTAGTCACCCACTCCATTATATTAACATAGAGCTGTGAAGCAAATTATTCACATTTGGAAACCCATCTGTGGGGTAAATGAACACCATGTTCTAAATCTTCTCATGCAAGTTTTCTCCTTTACAGAAACCCAACACCTTTTTCCTGCGTTGACCTTAACAGGATATTTGTGAGTCCAATTGCTCTCAGTTAAAGCCAGGCTATTCTTGTGGATTAGATTCCGTTTATTATTTTACTATTCCCTCCAAATTATTGTGAAACTAACCTTGATATGAGATTCCAAATTATCAGAATAGAGGATAGTAGCCCATTTCCTCCTGTATATCCAGTGATGCCTAGCTGAATGTTTAGTCATCGGTATACTTCACTTATGGTACTTCTTTAACTTGTTTAGGTATTGTTCTTCATTTTGACTTAATGTCATTCCGATTTTGATAAAATTTCATCAACAGCTCATTTGATCACATTAAATCACAGTATAATCTCTATAACAGTTTTGTCCTGCTTATCCTAGAAAGCTCATTTGTATGTTGAGAGCATTTGATGAGAAATTCCTCTCCCCACAACTCTCTGTATACATATGCCAATGCAGTCCTGTATTGCCCTCTTTCCAGCATGCCCCTTATAAATAGATATTTTCTGATAGAAAATTGTTGCAGAGGAAGGTCTCTGACAACCCTTTTCAATGTAATTTGTAAAAAGGAACAAAATTATATGCCTACATGGCAAAGCTTTTGTTCTTTCTCGTGGTTGCCGAGTGTAAGCCACACTCATCTTTCAAGAGGGCAGGGCCCCATCACTGTTCAGTTTGGAGATCTTCACGATCTGTACCTTATGTGATGGAATTCAGCCTGCTGCCTGCAGTGTTGTCTTCAAGATTTGTCAAGTTTTAAACATCTGAAATTGCAGTTTGTGTGAGAATAACTTTTTCAGTGATGGCACAATTTTCCATGTATGATCCCACAGATAAGCAATTCCCTATAGAGTTAGGAATTTTGGAAGGTACTGGGACATATGTGCAACCCCTTAAATACAGAAGGCTGTCTGAAAACTGCCTGGTTTGAGAAGTTAAATATATCACTGTAGCCTCTGGCAGCATCGCCTTCCCTAGTTTATTCCCAGTAATAAAGTCTCATTTCTTTTTCAAGATGCATTTTACTGGGTCATTCATGTAGGCATAAATCAGGTCATTGCAATTTATTTGTCATCTTGCAGGGAAGGTTGACATTTTGTCTCACCTTCCTGAATATGTCATTTTATTAGACTATCCTTCTGGCAAGTGATAGATATTGCTGCCATTTCATTTTGCTTAACCTACTCCTCCCTCAAGCTCTGATGACTTTTTTTTTCTGTGGCTATTGACTTTTTCCCAGCCTCATAATTTCTGAGTTCACTGGTATTTTTACCTTGCAGAGCTTCTTTTGCAATTCTTTTAATATTAACAAAGGGAAGGTTAAACCCATTCTACCTGGATTTGGCTTTGTTTGTTATTTCACGAGTTGATGCCTTTTGGTGGTTAGCTTCAGGGAATTTGTATTCCCTTGCTTCATTAACTATTTCCCTGGTTGGTGAGACAGGCATTCCCTCATTTTTTTGAAACCCAATTACATGACAGTATCTATTTCTCAGTATTCAGCAGATTCCAGCTCCCCTAAGACGCCTGAGGGCTGTAATTAAAGATAGTGAGTGAATTTTAATGTCAGGATTTTGCACACGATTATGTAGCATCCCTGTGACAGACCAAACAATGTAAGTGTTGCAGTGATTTACCCTTGATTTGCATGCTTCCAGCTCTCTTTTGTGAATAAGATGTATGATAATCAGCTCTTGCTTGCTGCTCCATTTAAAAATCACTGTGCATTATGAACTGAATGCCAAACCATGTTAGGTACAGAGCGAGTTTGATTAAACACGCAGTAACCTGACTCTAACCAGAGATGTGGTTGTATCGAACCAGGCATAACCACACAGTGAATATGTGGGGACAGAAGAGCAATCCGCAATCCCTCAGGGAGGAATACACATTAGGAGGTGCAAATGCTGCTGCTGAACTCTTGTGGTCCTTCTGACTCTGACTGCAGCAGCCTGAGAGTTGGACCACAGCCTGGCTCTGCCCCCAACCCATCCTGGAGGAGCACAAGTGGCTATGCAAGACTGCAAGTGGTGAAGTGGATGGGCACTGGTCCCTTCCACTGAAATGATTTTATTTAGCCCTATTTGATCATAGAATCATAGAATAGCCTGGGTGGCAGGGGACCTTGAAGATCATCTAGTTGCAATCCCCCTGCCATCGCACAGATCATGTCTGTTATTTACCTAGCTCTGCTTGCAAAGCAGGAACTGAAAATTTTTAAATATTTCAGATGATTTCTGTATTTTCTTTGGAACCGCTGTTAATCCCTGTAAGCTGTTATGATTCAGAATTTGCTGGCATCAAGCCCTTCTCAGATAAGTACTAAATAATACACTCAGGAACATTATTCATTCATATGCTTTAGAAAAGGAACACTTAATTCAGCTCATATTCTTCCAGTTCACTCTCTGAGTATGAAAGATTACAATTTTAACTGAGTTTAGAGAGGACTCTGTTTTGTTTGTGGCATTTGCTGTTTACTCCTTTTTCTTTTCCTTTCCTCTTTGTTCTCCCTCTCTTCCTCTGCCCCTTCCCCCTCCTTCTCCCCTTCCTTACATTCACACTTTTTTCAATTACATGTGTAACACATACTTCTCTTTTATTTTGTCAATTTGAAATTTCTTTCTAATAGAGGAAAATTATCTCATCATGGGAAAAGTATGTCGAGCAGAGCAGATCTACAGTTTATTCTTTTAAGACTGGAATTGAAAATGAAAGGCATAATAATTGATTTTGCTGCATCCAGCATAGCACTTTTAAAATATTTCCCTGAAAATTCTGATCTGACCCAAAACCAAAATTACAAGTGACAGCTTAACATCCAGGGATTCTAGTCAGATATTTTCCTTGGAAGAATTTCAAAGACCTGTAAATTTAAGATGCTCAGACATTTGCAACTAAAAATGGGTTCTTAGTGTTTCTTTCTCCCCACTCCAAGTTTTTCCCTTTTCCCCCCATTCATTGCATCATTAGTACTGCTAGTGCTACTATGTTGTTCTAGCATAAAGTGAGCAGGTTTTCATGCTGATGGTTTCCAAGGTCAGTTAAGTAGCATCCATACAAATTTCTGCATTGACTTCAGGAGGATAAAGGTAAGCACAACTATTACATACCAAAGGCCTTTCATGAGCACCAGTTGAAAATAGTCCCAAACAACTTGTGTAAGTAGCTAGCTAGAAGTTTATCTTTCAGAATGAATTAATGGCATATAGAATGGCTTAGGTCTTTTTCCCTCCTATATTTACTCCATAAAAATAAGAACTCAGATTCCCAATTTCAATTTTTAAAAGGTACTCATTTCCACAGAACAGAGTCCTGGCAGTCCTCGTTTTCCTCTTTAAATAGAGGTATTGCCACGCTGGTGAATATCTCAAGCATCATCTACGCCTGCAGCTTCTCAGGAAGTTCCAAAATGTCTCTAATGAGCGAGTGGCTAATTATTTGACCCAGTAGAGTTTGTTCCTCCTCATTACTAGGAATAGCAAATCCTTTTCAGAATAAACCTAATATCCAGGTTTCAATAATACTACATGTCAGAGGGCACCAGTGGTTAATGAGACAAGATTTTGAAATGTTCTTTATTTTGCCTTCTTATCTTTATTATAAACATATTTCTTACCTTCCAGTGACACTGTGCTTCCTAGTGAAACAGAAAATGGTATCATTATCTGTATCACTTTTACCAATTTACAAAACCTTAGTATTTCCTCTATTCATCTTTTTTCCTGTATGTGCAGTACAGCTCACTGAAATCTCTCTTGTCTCTGCCCCTATTAGTGTATTGATTTGTCATTGTGCTTCCTCTGTTTCCACTAGATAGCTTGAGGGATGGGTGACTAAAACTAAGCAATGTCCCAAAAGAATAATATGGGATATTTTCAGAAATCATTTTCTGCTATGTGCTAAGTTATAGTTGAGGTTACTGAGGGACTTTTTTCGAACAGGTCGTATTTCTGTTCAGAAGACTGCAGTCTTGGAGTCCTGACAATTCATTTCTGTGTGCATTAATTCACATTTATCAATATGAACACTGAACCAGAACTCTCTCCCTGATTTTTCCTTTAGGGTATAACATAGATCTGCTCACTCTTAAGTATCTTTCAGGAATATATGCCTGTCTGACTGGAAGAAGTACCAGAAGCCATATACATCTGTGCTTGCATGACTACTCATGGCTCTTATATAACCAGGTATAAAAGTCAGAGTTGGATGCTTTTTCTTTTTTGATCTTCATGTCAAGCACTTCATCTTTTTGAAAATTATGCCAGGTTTAAATTTTCAAGGGAACTTATGTAAAACAAAGAACAATATAAAATGTGAAGTAGATGTAACAGAATATTTTTGTAAAGATTCTGCCAAGTCACAATCCTCTTTTTCTTTCTTGAATTTGTGACTTTCAGCTTCTATAGAACCAGCTTGTTTTTCCACTTCTGTGTTTCACTCCTGTTTTGTCTCTTTAGCAATCTGCCTCCAGCAGGACAGTGCAGGCAGTTTCCTTGCATGGGCCAAGGACTCTCTGGCTAGCTTTAAACAAAACAAGTCAAAGATCCTGAGGTGGCCTAAGGCCGAGGACATGACACTGCCCATGTCCTTGTATCTCGTCTTTCATCCCTCAGCACAAACTGGTGATGCCCAAACTGCATTTGAGAGCAGTCTCAAGCACAGCTGGACCCAGCGCTGTCCCTGGGAAGTCTCTGGGGCTGCTGGTTGGCAGAAGCCAGCACTGCACCAGGGAGAGTGCTAGCAGACCATGTTTATGGCCCTCACAGTACTTCAGCCAGGGTCCCGGGCCTATTTCCTACTATAAATGAAGCCCAAATGCCTGAGCAAGCAATACAAAGGAAAAAGAAAACTGGTTCTCACTTATCTTTTGAATTAGTTTAAATTGCAAAGGAAGAAAAGTCATTAGAGCAGATCCCTTTCCTACTGAAATGCCAGGCTAGGAGTCTCTGATGCATGCAATTCACCCTTGAGACAGGAGGAAAACTTCTCTTCATTTTCTGACCGTAGTTTCAGTCCTTGGATGGCCTAACCCTTGACACAGCTTCCAGAAGCTGGGCAACTACTTTGCTTTCTGCTGCACACTGCCACGATAGCCTAAGGTCTGTTAGAGCAGCTCTGTCACACCTCTAGAATAAAAGACTATTCTAGAAGTGAAAGAGCCCTTGTCTGCTCTTCTGGGTCACTTTTTCCCTGCTGTGTCTCAGCAGTGCAGGACAAGCAGGATGAAGGCAGCAGGCTCAGCTGCTGGGTGTCGTGGTTTGGACCTTGTTTTCCCCCAGAGGCTAAGAGAAGTGGTAGACCCCAAGGGGTGGAAACCCTTGGAAGTTTTGAAATTCTGCCCAATGGGCGCTCCTGCAGAAATGTAAACATATCACAAACTCACCGGAAGAGAAGAGTTGTAGTTTTGGTTGTAGGAGTGGTGGCCATGTTGTGAGCCACGAGGTAGGGGCTCTAAGCCCCTTGGGGCCTCTGGCCCCCTCCCAGCCCCTGGCTGGGGGGCTGCAGGGACCTGGAACAGCATAAAGCTGGGCTAGGTGCCTGTAGTTATGCTGGGAGAATGTTTTCTCCATGGGCACAGACAGCAGCCGGGACTGACCAGAGAAACGGTGGCAGAGAGCCAGAGAGATAAGGACCTGAACTGAAGGAGCAACAGAAACATGCAGCATCACAGAGAAGACTCCTGGAAGACAGAGCCGGGAGAAAGAGAGCCAGCAGCTGAGAGACAGAGTTTGGGGTAAGACTGATACCAGATTCCCCAAAACTCCCTTGGAGACCCTCTTGGAGAAGAGGGACGTGGACTCCTATTTAGGAGAAGAGTTTTGGTATGCAGCACCAGAGAGAGAGGAGCTGAGAAGCTCAGAGCGTCCCGGGAGCTGGACCGGGACGGCCAGATGGAATGTGGGGGGAGTTGACCTTGGCTCCCCCCCCTTGCACTGCTGCCACGGTGGCAGCCTGAGAGGCAGGGCACAGAGGCCCTGCAAGAAGGAGCTGAGTCTCCTGAAGATACCAGACAGTCACGAAGACCCCCCTGTGTCTTCGTGATATGACGTGGTGATACGACCTTGTCTGGGGTTACGAAGCCCACGGAAGACCCCTCGGTTGAGGCGATGGGGGCCGGGGGAGTTTGATACCTCCCTCGTGAGTGCTGGCAGAAAGCCAGCTATCAGCTGCTGCATGTGGAGAAGAGAGACAGACTGCTGCCTCAGAAGATGCTGCTGCTTAAAGACTGGAAGGGATCTGTCCTTCTTTCCCTCCTGGACTTTTATTTGGAGGGGAGAAGAGATCTGATCATTGTAAATACTATATGTCATGGTAGAGATAGTTTGTGATCATGTGTATAATGTGATATGGTATTTATTTGTACAGTCATTGTAATATATTCCCTTTCCCCCACTTTGAGTCTGGTGTGTTTTGTCTGGAAAAGCCCATCTCACATTAGGTTGAGATGTGGGAGGGGGGATGGAACTAGGGAATTGGATTTGGGGACTATCTCAAACCATGACACTGGGTTATGATAAGGTTAGGGGTGGATGGGAAGATTAAGAGGGGGTTATTTTGTAAAATATCACTAAGCCTTAAACTGTTAAATTGCTACAGAGTGAGACCTTTATATTAGCTAAACACTTTGTTTTGGGTGATAGAAGGAAAAGTTTTGCATATGCTAAAATTTTATTCTTATTCTGAAAGCTGCAAATTTTGAGGTGTGGTCCAGGAATAACATTATGATCTTTTTTTATGCAAGCAGTGTCATGGGTGTCAAAAGGTCCCCTTCTTGCCTTAGAGATCAAGCTCTGGGAGCACATGAAAGTTAATTCCTTGGTCCCAGCAGCTTG
The DNA here is from genome assembly GCF_036250125.1 of Pseudopipra pipra. Classification (NCBI taxonomy): domain Eukaryota; kingdom Metazoa; phylum Chordata; class Aves; order Passeriformes; family Pipridae; genus Pseudopipra; species Pseudopipra pipra. The sequence continues at coordinate 111,882,512 of NC_087549.1, forward strand.
AATCAGATTACCAGAGGTATGTACCTAAATTCAGGAAATTTAGGAGCTTCCTAAGGAGAACATGGAGCTATTCTAAGTGAGGCAACAGAAAGTACTAAGCACAGGAGTAGACCCAAGGATACCCCTCCTCTCCAGAGTTCATGCACTTCCCTCTGAAAAGCAGCTATGTGGAACCCAATTTTGATGGTGTGCAGGATCAAGCTTTACTGTTTCACAAGGCAGTGGTTGCAATAACTAGCACTTGTTCAAAAAGGAGATATGGAAGATTTAAACATAAAGTGTCCTGACTGTGGAGGTAAGGTATTCCGGCTGCAGAATAACAGTGGGGCTGTGCCACCGTGTCACTGGGAATGTGGGAGTCTCACCACCAGAAGGAGAATCCCAGCTGCTTGGAGATATCATTTATCACTGTCTCTGAATTGCTGCAGAGCAGTAGATGGAGCCGCAGATACAAGTGCCTATACACGTTTACACTTGAGAAACATTGCAGTAGAAATGCAGGCAGTGTATGGGTTTAGGCGTCTCCCCTACAGCAGTTGTGTAACTGCTGCCAACATTAGCTTTTTGGATTGCTTTATTGAATACCTAAGTGAAATTCCTTTTTAGTCTTTGTTTACTTTTGCCCCAAATCAATTAACTGCAGCTCCACAGGGTTTGATTTTCTAATCCAACCATGCTCAATCATTGATGTAAACCAAGATTTTTTTTCTCCCCTTAGATTCTTTTCTAATGGCTTCTTATTTTTTTCCCTCTAAGTGTGTGGCTGAATTCTCCACATCTATTTATAAGGGCTTCCCCACTTCCAGGAGTGTTTAATCAGAGAGAATGCTATCAGCAGGTGGTTAGCATCAAATGTCAGCAGCTACTTCTTTTCTGACATCTCTTAGGAAAAAAATGTTTCATTACCATGCAAATGATGTTAGTCTTCCTTTGCAAGATCCATTGTCACACAGTGTAACATATGGTACACAGAACTGTGCTCCCAAAATTTATGCAGCAACTACATTTTGTAACAAGAACAACAATTTTGAGAGCTAAACCATCAGATAACTGTCATCACTGTTTCCCAATGAGATGGTGAATATTTCTGTATCTCATGGTTACTCTAACTTCAGTGGGGAGACACACACACTTAGTTCTGCTTTCTTTTGAACCCTTCCATTTTTCTTAGCTTATATCAGAAATACCATGGTACCTTCAACAGCCTATACCAGACAGAATAACCGAGCAAATTTAACGCATTCTATTATCTTTTTTGAGTATGTCTGGGATGTGAATTGTTCAGTTGATACTTGGAGTGCCCTTGTCTTGAACTACACAAAGAAAATGAAGCTGCTAGCCTCTCTTGAGAATTTTCAGAAGTGCCAATAATGGCAGTTGGAACTCAACTTTTCCAAGGGCCCTGAAACCCAGTAAGCAGACTGGGATAAAACTCTGAGGGGCTTGATTCATCAGAGCACTGGAGTACAGTTCAGTGACTTCAGTGGGACTTCAGGATGTGTCTGGATTTAAGCATATGTTTGGGTGAATTGTTAACCTCAAGTATGTGATCAAGTGCTTTGCTGACTCAGGGACCAGACATCCCTTGCAGCTTGTTGTTTTCCACTTTGCCATCTGGGAAGAGGCAGCACGTGGGCTGTGTGAGACATTGCATTGCTGAAAGGGTATTAACAACAGCCTTGAAGTTTCCAGGTTCTCTGAATAAGGTATTTTTGTCTCTGCAGATCTAACTGGGGTAGAATAACCTCACTGTACCGTCTGAAAGAAAACTGATCATGCCACAGCATTCTGCTAGGTTATCAGTCAATCTATGCCTAAGTAAAATAATCTTATGTTTTAGTGGAACAGTAAGAGACAAGTGAAAGCCTGCAGGCTTGGGAGCATGAAATTGCCCCTTTCAGACATTTTAGGACGTCTCTTTTGTCAACTGGACAACTGTAAGAACCCAAATTTGCAAACACTTTTAATCAGAGTCAATTCTTCACTAGACCCGTTTTCTGAGCTGAGGGAGCACATCCATATTAATATGAAATAAATGTTTTTACAGGCTGTTCAAACAACAGACTCTCTTGCTGCAGCCAGGTAATACAAAAGAGTGGGTTATAAAGACCTGTTATTGCATTTGTGGGAGAAGTGCAAAATATCCTGATCCCTCAGTATTCTTGAAATGATTTTAACTTCCCAAAAATACTAGGGGTTCACCTGAAAAATCTCCCAAATAACTCCCCCATATGTTCAGCACGCAATCCTACTTCTCTAATCCATTATCCTTCCAGTCTGCCATCTCTTGACTTAAAAACTGTTTATGTACTGTTGTGCTACTTGCATTTCTGATGAAGGCTTGCAGAGGAATAAATGATTATTGTAACAATATGCATTTCTCTGTGGGTACCCTATTTTTTTTATTCTTTTCCAGTGACAAAATGTTCCCAGCCTTTGGATTTGGAGCAAGAATACCCCCAGAATACAAAGTAGGTGCAAAAATGTAATTTTCTAGTTTCCTTGGTTTATGAGGCACAAAATAAGGGAGAAATGGCTCAGTGCAAGGCAGGGACAAGGGGAAGCATCTCCTACCATTTTCTTTCATCTGGCTTTCTCACTCATTGATACCTCGCTGAAACCAGAAATCAAGGCAAGGCTCAAAATAGTTGTTTAACACCCAAAATATTTCATGAACTTCTTTTTTGAACAACCCTTGTCAAACATATTTTGAAGCTTTGTGAGCCCTAGTTTGACAGAACCCATTTTTGGAAGATGTGATTCAGTGAGCAGCCTAGTGTTCATGCTTTGTAAGGAATACATTTAACATCTTCCTGAAAATAAAGACTTTAGATGAGTTTTACTGTGTGGCACGTTTCTGTGTCACGGTGGATGTCATCAATGCCAGAAAGAGAAATACAAGAGCATGTATCCATGCTGGACAGAAGTGTTATTTGTAAACAAAACAAAATGAGAGTGATCCACAGTGACGGTGCAATTGTGAGCATAAATATACAGTCTGGTAGGGCTGGAGTGAAGACAGTGAAGTAAAAGGAGCATCCAAAAGAGAAAGGCCTAAGAAGAAACAGGTAGAAGCTCAAATCCTGTGTTGCACATGCAGTAGTTGGGCAGAAGAGTAGCTCTGCATAGATAAGTAAGCAAAAACTAGGTGGGGGTTCTGTAACTCATATCCTCTCTAGAAAAGAAAAGCATTAGACTTCTGATCATGCAGACTTCATCCAGTATCCCCATGTGCCCTGCTCTAAGTTGTGTCTCAGCTGTGGCTGGAGCAGGCAGGTGAAACACTGGTCAGATGAGAATTTTTGTGCAGAGAGGGATCCTGTGTCATTCAGCATGAATCAGCAGATGAAAAAAAATGCACCAAAAAATACTCACAGCTTGTAGGTTTGATACCTGCAGAAGAAGTACAGCAGTGATGTGCAGCAAATCTGATACGTCTTGCAAACAGATGTCTAAGGTAAGTTAACGTATCTCTTTACAACATTGCTTTCTAAGCTTGTTTGTGCCTGACAAGGTTTTTTGCCTTGTTGTGTTCTTCAAAAGTAACACCAGGCAGAGACAGCTTCCAGAACCTTGAAATAGATTTTAATGTGGTATATGTGCACAGAACATCTGTGTCTGTTGTATGTCTGTTCCAACTGCAGCAGCTGACAACCATCCCTTCTATATAAGGGAGAATGTTTTGGAGAATACACTTGATCAGGCCACCAGACACATTAGTGAAACACGGTAGCTACTTCTCAAGCTGCCATCCCTTTGCCATGAATATGTGCAACCCTACCTGTGACTGAATAGCAGAGTTGACTGAGTTGGACCGTGCGTCACAACATCACAGCCCTTTCAGCCCAGTACTGGCCTCCTCTGACAATGCCATATGTACTGTTGTGTTTGTCCTTAACAAAGATACCAGCCTGGTGGTGTGCCAGGGGCTGGTTTTTCCATCCTCTGCGATGTGACCATCATTGCATGGGGGAAAACTTGCAATTCTTTCATCTGTAGAGAGACGTTCTTATCTAAGGACTGCTCGAAGGAAGATGTTACTGTGCCAGCAGAAGTCTTTTCACTGGTTTACTGGTGATGGAAGTATAGTAAAGTTCACAGCACAAAATGGCCCTTCTCAGCCAAAATAATCAGCTGGTGGCATTGATGCCTCAGGTCACACAGGCATATTGGCAATATACCAGTTTTGTTAGACCCCAGCAACAGCTTCCTCACCTGACTGTGAGAGCATATCTCAGGTGTTATCTGGAAAACAGATGTCTTGCTAGAAGGTAACTTCAGGAGTCTCTGTAACCAGATATTCATACTATCACCAACATCAAATGATTTTCTGCTTTGGTAGAATTGGTGCTTGCACAATTTCCTGACAACTACCCTTAAGAAAGTCTGAGACTTGCACTGAACTTAGTAGTCCACATCTGAATGAAGAGTCTTACCCCACAGCACAAGCTGTCCTAAAGAGTTTCTATGTTACTTACCTTTCAAAGCAAGAAAATGGATGACTCAGGCCCTTCAGATTTTGAGAAGTTCAGTAAAAGTAAGGGTAAACTTCAGAAGATGGGGCTACTTGCTTATGGATTACATATATGAGTCCCACAGGAAATGGAGATGCAAATGAAGGCCAGAACATCTTTAATCTCTGCTATGGAAACTTGTGACAGAAAATGACAAAGATAAAATGACATTACATCAGCTTACCAACATAATAAAACTTTGAAGAAGATAAGAACCACATTGCAGGGGACTAGCCCTTCTGTGCAACAGATGGGGACAAATAATCAGCTTGGTGTCTATCATGGGCACATTCAACTGGAACTGGATGAGGAATTAACAGTTATCTGTGCTATTTTTCAGTCCCTCCCTGTGATACTCTACTCAGTTCACAAAAGTCTATAAAGTTCTAGTTTCTTAAAATAAACTTTATCAACACTTTTGAGTCCCTGCTTGTCTTTGACTGCACTTCCTCTTAAGAGTGAAGAATCAGCCTCATCATGATGCATTAATAAGTCAAGACCAATAAACCTGAAAATCCTTTAGTAATTTAGTCTACACTGTTATAAAGTTAATTCAAAGTCACCAATGATTAGTGTTTGATGTGGAAGACAGCAAAGATGCATAGGAAACAGAGAAGAAACTGATATAATTACAAGTAACAAAGACTGTAGAAAAAAGTGCTCACAAGTTTCTTCCTTAGCTTCTTCTGTTGCAAAAATATGATAACACTATAGACACAACAGCACCACTGCAGATCTCGTCCTATTCAAATGTTCTTTTCCTATTTTCAGTCACAGTTTTTATTTCATTAAAGGAGAGCAGTGTTATTACTGTAATAATTTACATCTTCAAATTTAGATTGAATCATTATGTGAATTTCTAAGTTCTGACCCCACCATGTGTCTGCTTTTAAGCCTCCAGCCCTAGTGCTCATAGCACATTTATCTCTGCATTCCAGCATCTGGTCTTTTATTTCTTCTAGTAGACAACAAATTGCCAGGGCTACAGAAGAACATATTTCCACTGCCACAGGTTCCTAAGTAACCACGAGAGACTCCATACAACCGAAACAACAAAGCTTCTTCGTGAATAATGTCAATATTCACCTCTAGAGGCTATCCATAAATCTCTTCATTTATGGATTAAAAATGAATTAAATCATGTTTTTATATATATTTTCTACAGAATTTTCATTTCAAGAGCATACTGCTTTGTTATTTGACTTCATTTTCCCTCATTTGAGCTCCAAATGATACACTTCAGCTGTTAGAAGAAAACCAACAGTTTCTTAGTGGCATAAGGAATCTGTGGGAGTGAAGGAAGCCAGACATGCCATATATATCATTCCTCATCAGTCTAGAGATCTTTCGTCTAATATTCAGCAATATGATCTTTTTCCCCCAAGGCCTGACAAACACATCACCCAGCTCCTTGATTTAAGTAAACCAGTGAGAGAAATATTCCCCTCTTAAGTTTCTATCATACAAAACTTGCAGAACATGCCAGTTATTCCACAGCAGTGCCTATAACCTATCCCATTTTTGGGGGGATTTTTTTTGCAATGAGAAAAAGCGCCTGAGAAGTCTGATGTAAAGTGAAGAGGTGGTAGATAATATGGACTCAGACACTGCTGTGAAAGGTCACAGTGAAGAGGAGGAAAGAAAACTAACCACACACTAACTTCTTAGCAGGCAGAACTCAAAAGAGCTGAACAACCACTCAGCATCACAAAACTTATTGTTAAAATGAAAATAAAGTTCCAGTTGTGTCAGCCCCGTGATTGGCATACTGGCCTCTTTCTTAAAGATGAATTGCAGACTGACACCTGAGTAAGTACTAAACAATTTGCAGTTTGTTTTAAGATAGTCCTCGTTATTTCTGCATTTTTACTGAAAGCTTCATTCACTGCTTGTGCTCTGAATGTGTGGTGAAGAGAAGCTCACTACAGTTACAGACACAGTACAGCATCTTCACAACCCTAAACTGCACTGTCTGGTTTGCTGGACAGATAAGGGACTTGAAAAGTGCTGTGGCCTTTGTGATTCCTGAACTTTTCAGGAGCCTGAGGGCAAAAATGTATGCAAACCTGACAAAAAAGAAACAATAGAAGGATGTGTAACAGACCAAGGGGAAAACCACAGTTTGTCACCTTATCCACATAACTTGGATTTGGACATGGAAATTAGGCAGCATGCTCAAAAATCAATTACAAAGGAAAATAAATGGCCCAGCTTTGCCAAGCAGAAATTTCTACAACGTGATCCTAGCAAGAGACAGAAACTGTCCAGTTCCCAAACTATTTGATTAATGAGCATTCTGAAAATAATAGCTTTTGAGCAATAGTTCTTTAAATTTGTTAGTGTCTTAAGCTTTTGCAAAATATGCAAACATTCCATATTTAATTTTCAGACTGGCAGTGTCTTAATAGTGTCCAGTTTATTCACAGAAAACTGCTCAACATTGTGCATCTTGCCATTTACGTTTGTGTGCATGTATTGTTCATGGATTTTTGACAAACTCTATTTAAATTATTAAGAAAGCATTCCTAAATGTGTCTGAATTTGTCAGATTGTTTGTCAAGTAGTTCTAGTACCATCACCATAGAGGTTTCTGGAAAGCTGGAGATATTTGGGACAGGGAGGTTAATTTAAATGAATTCAACAATCTAGAGAGGGAGAAAAAGGATTACTAATTTTCAGAATTCAGGCATCCATATTCAGCACTTGGAAAATAAATGAAAAATGCAGCTTTTTACTTAAAAAATGGAAATTCAGTTAGAGTAAAGGGGTTTATAAAAATGTGGAGAACAAAACAGAATAGCAAGTTTCAAGAAAACTTAAATAAAATGATTTTGCGTAGTCCAAAAGCTTGACAGCAATTTGCATTATGAATTATTGGATGTTTATTATTTGTCAGATTCCAAGGTAGGGTTTTTCTTTGAGTTTGAGGTTTCTACCTGAGTCCAGAAGACTTTTTTTTTAAGAAATCTCAAAAATTCTTATTAATTAGGAAATTCTTCTTTCCTTTCAGCTTTAATTAGAAAGCTTTTTAGCAAGGGCCATGCTATGAGGATGAATTTCATTGCATCCCAATATGAGGGAAATGAGTTACTTGCTACATTAAATCAAGGTGATTTTTTTACTAAAATGGTCATAAGCCTGTGGAACTATGGTTATGATTCTTCCAAGAGTCTCATGGGTGCCATCACATTGATGGAAAACTGCAGGTGCTTGTCAGTACAGACAATGGAGGCATCATACAGTGGCAAAAGAACAATTCTATAATCCGCCTTAGCAAAAATATTTTAGACTGTTTATTTAGTTGTCACATCCTCAGAAATGCTGTCACTGTAATCTCCATCTTGATGTATGGTAGAGCTACTTATTTTCCTTGTTAAAAACCTTGAAGAAATTATCTGGAAATTAATATGCTCTTAGTGCAGGAAGTTCCTGGACAGCTGTGGTTTAATAATCCCACATCCATGATGGTACCTGCTAAGTAATGTATCTGGAGCGCTGTAGAGGGAAAAGATTAATACGTAGCAAAGTGCAAGTAAATGGCTTTAGTTAGAGGTTTTGAGTGCTGTTTTGTGCAGCAGCTCAGGTAACACCAGGCTGATCACATGTAATCACCTCTGCACACCAGAATTTCTCTCTCCTTCCCTTTTATGGATTAATTTTATGGATTGATGTTAATGGAGAAGGGCTGAGCAGAGCATGAGCTACATACTTGAAACTTAGTCCGGGGTTTGTGACACACTCAGGGTTTTGTGAGGATATTCCTTATCGTGAGGCTGACTTCTACCACAGACCATGGTCTGCAGTTCTTTGCAAAGTTCTCTGTGCCAGGTACTAATATAAAACAGTCATTCTGTATCTGTGTGACTTGACATATTCCAGGATTTCCTGACTGTTAGATTGATCCATAATACAAACTGCCCTAGTAAATTATATAAACATGCCTGCTTCTAAACAGCCAAGTGTCTTCTTGTTCCCCACGAGGATTTCCCAGTCTTCAGTGTCTTAGGTGTTTGCACTTTTGCCTCCTTTTTCCCATTAGTTTATCAGCTCTGGGAGTGCCTAAGGGCTGTGTAATTCAATATCAGAAAGATGCCATTTAGTATATATCAGCTTTTGGTCCTCTGTCATAAGCATGGTTTGCCTTTCAGTCACATAGCCCTTGCATGTTTAATTAAAAAAAATTAATAAAAGAAACCACCTTCTTACATGGGTGAGCTTTACATGGAGTCCTATCAGGTAGCAATCTGAGTTCAGTGAGGCTTTCAGTACATCACGTGCCTGAAGTCTGTGCTGGTTTAGACCCCCTTGAATTCTGGCCACGACAGGAGAGATAGCACGGGGGAAGGTTGAAGCGCAGTTGGTTTTACTTAACAGAGTTGGAATGAGTTCTAAGCATTTGGAGAAACTCTGTTTTAAAAATATCTGCTGTTGGCTTGCCTCGGGTGATCATTTCCTGTTTGTGAACCATCACTGAGCTGCTCAAAGAACTTCTATCCTTTCCATTATACTTAAATCTTGTTTAAATTGTGATATATTGCTCAGATAGCATAGGAAACAAGCTAATGCTTCTGCACATTTGTTGTGTTTTCTGTCCTGCCTTCAAGGTACCTTCTAACGCTGTTCTTGGTGAATCCGAATGACAATGAATGAGGGCCACTTGCTTTAGGACAATAGCAGCCATTGCTCAGACAGTATTATTTTTTGGATCATTGCACACACTGACTAGACTTGGGCTTTCTTTGTTGGCCTGAACCATTGTCTACATTTTTCTTAAATAACAGCCTGGGTGCTATAGCTCTGAACCAGATAAATTGTTTGCATTATGTGATCCTGAAAGAGGTATGGCAACAAAAGCATACAAACCATCCAAACCATGCTTGCATGTGAGATTAAAATACTGTATTCATAGGTTTGGAAAAGAATTGTGATTCTCCTTTAGGTATAATTTCAAATGTATTTGGACTAAAAAAATAAAATCACTGAAGAGGCACAGTGTTGGAAGAATCAGCCTGCATACGTGCATTGCCATCTTTCTTGCTTTTGAGATGCAGTTAATACAAAATACAGAAAGCCTAAAGGAAGAAGAAAGACTACTGGACAACAAAAAATATCAATGAGTGAAAACTCACATAACAATTCTTGACAGCTACAATTACCTTTGGCCTGCAGCTGGTCATGAGACTGGCAGATACTAGCTGGGCAAAGTGTACCAGGAGATATCCAGAGCAGCCAGACAGAAGGGTTCTGGAGCACCTCTGTAGCGTATCTGGCAGCCCTGATCTTCTGTGCCTGCTCAGTGAGGAACATAAATAGTGACTTTCATCTTCCATGACCAAATAGGATAGCCTGAATGGCCCATGTAAAATCCTCTTCAAAGAGTCAACTGATGCTTGGTGTAGGCATACTGAATTCCTGGCTGGGCTGAGGTGGCTGCAGACTTCTTAGTTTTTACTTCAGTCCTTTCCCATCATGGTAGACATACTGCCTTATTTAACCTCTCAATAATGGTAGGCATCACTGTGGTGAGCAAGGCCAGGATATGATGGGGAAACTCAGTTTCTCCGTGAGAAACTCTCTTAGGCAGTAATTAGCCAACTTATACCACTTCAGTTTCATGGAAGCTTCTCTGTAATCACATATTTGATCTTTAGGCCTCTTAGTCATAGATCGCTTTCCAAACTGTGTTGTCAAGTCATGTAAACTAGCAAATAAAATAGCAACATCCAAGAAATAAATCTCTTTCTTCCCATAATCCAGGTTCCATCGTACAGGTAAAATTGCTTTCCATATCACTAGGATTGTTGGCACTTTTGAAAGTCCTACCGAGATCTATAAAGCTTTAAATATGTGTAATTACGGTAACCTATATAAATGCCTTCTTTAAATCTGGGATGATATGCCTAACTTCAATTTTAAATTATGCAAATTGTCTGGTAAACTCCTAGCCATATCCACTTTTTGGAAGTCAAATATATATATTTGTATATATATATATACACACACATTCACACCTTATGCATTGCAAGACAAAATTTGGGCTTCTTCATTCAAGAAAATTTAAGACAAAGAGAAAAGAAACTGGGCTTCAGAGCCCAAGAGATTAAAAGGAATCAAACCTTCTCAGTGATCAAAGAAAGAAGCAAAAAGGAATCTGGAAAAAAAATGCAGGTAAAAATAAACTTTAAAACCAGAAAAGAGCATCTGAAGAAAGTTTCAGCCTCAAAAGATTTGTGCTGTGAGTGCAGATCTCTGATAGACAGAGGAAGTCTGTAACCTGAGACTTATAGGGCTTTGCATTATTGAGACATACAGAAGTCTTGTATTATTTTCCCAGAGCACTAAAGAAACAAGACATTGCTTTATTAGAAAATAAGCAATTTTTTTATTCACAGTCATTTCTTTTAGAAAACAGCTCTGTCGTGTTTTATTATAGACATAGTGAGAGAGAGAGAGATTGGAATATTCACAAAATTTGAGGGAAAGCGAGACTTCAGGGTTTTTTCTTACTTATTTTCCCCAAAAATTATCTGATTTCTTAGCCAGCTTAGACTCCTTGCATTTCTTATGCTATTATTTCACAATGGATCTAGGTGATTTCCTTGATATCTCTGGAGAATTACCTTCCCAGTACTCCTGTGGCCTTAAATGAGGAACTCTTTGCACCTGTGAGGACATAACACAGAAGTGAGCTGGGTTTCTGCTGTCAGTGCTGTATCACAACCTGCTTTGTCTCTCCTACAGTTTGAGATGCTGAGCTAGGGAAAGCTGGCATTTAAATTGCCTCAGCAATAGATGCCTCTTCTGTGCCTGGCATTGATAGTCCAATCCTGACACCATGTGATTTATCATGTACTTGGGCAGTTTTTCTTTGTGCTATTTTTTCTTGGGGTTTTTTTTGTTGTTATTGACATATTTGTTTCCAGTTTTGCTACTTTGTTTCTGCAGGGAGTACCAGCTGGGACTGTATTTCACACTTAATGGCTGAAAGCTTGAAAGATGTCAGGTTTAACACAGAAAAAATGTAAAGGGTGTTTAACCACAAGTCTTCACGCAATAATTTTTCTGAATACAGTCTCCTTCTCTTCTTTCCATATATCTGCAGGTCTCTCATGACTTTGCAATCAATTTCAATGAAGACAACCCAGAATGTGCAGGTAAAGCTCAAATTAGGACAGATTGCTATATTTTTGCTGTGTGCAAAATGTGACTATGTTTTTTGTTGTATCACCTGAGTATTATTCGAGGCGGTCTTTTAAAGAAAGTAGCTAGGATTTCAGACCTGACAGGCTCCAAGCCTTCAAGCTTAGCTTTAGAAACCTTAGAAAGTGCCATACAATAATTTCCTGAAAAGTAGGTCCCTTTGAAAGTACACTGTGGTGGACATTCAGCACTTGTATTTTGCAAAATCACTAGCATTTCTGAAAACTAAAGCTATGTCTTCTGAATTCATTCAAGATCTTCAGCTACATCAACATCATAGGTTGTGCAGCTAAGAAGGGCAAGACATGAAAAAGCAGGCTGTGAACCTCTGTGATCAAAGATTCCCTTGGTTTAGAGCCAGTTCTTTGGCCAGACCATAGCAACAGTAGCCTGCTGCTTGTCAGCCCAGCAATGTCCAACACCAAAGGGTCAGGGAAGTAGGTGAGGACTACTGTGGTAGAAGGAAAAATACTGCAAATGCAGCAGGAGGCTGTTTTAACACAGTGTAAGATGTTTGTGCGTTTTAGCAACAATCGCTAATCCTCAGTAGTCGGAGGCCAGATTCATGGAGAAGATGCTGCTGTATATGCCTTGTATTTGTGAGGTCTGCAGTGACTGATGCTGTTTTTGTAAAATCTCCAATAATCTCCAAACAGAATAACAGTTGAGAGTCTTGGTCGGATGATCATTGCTGTCCAAAATTCAGTTTGTTATTCTCCCTTATCCTTCTGCTTCCACCTGAATACTGAATGGGTCTTTCAAAATGCTCTTCCTTTTCAAATTCTCAGGCTTATAGTGCCTTTCTTTCAGGCATGGTCAGCAGAACATGTTCAGGATCAGAATTAAGATGCAAAGAAATGAAGTGAGGAAGAGAGGACAAGCAATTCAAGGGAAAGATACATTAAAAGAATTCAGAGTTCATGCATCTTAAATGCAAGACCTCTGTTTTTGGTTCAGTGGGCATTCCTGCTTTGTTGTTGCACTTGGATTGTCGGACTGCCCCAGCCTCTGCAGTTCATGTGCTTGAAATGTAATTGGGCATAAGTCCTACAGCTGCTTGATGTGTTCACACAGCTTCTTACATTGCTTTTAAGGAGTTCAAAGAAGCAGATTACATATATGCATCGAGAAGTGCCTGTAAGCTTGTGAGCCAGCTTGACGTTGAGACTTTAGTCACACTGACGGTGTGAAGATGGGGTGGGGAAAGCAAAACAGACCTCAGAATTTTGTCTGGACCACCATATTTAATAATGTGTTATTAAAACAGTTAACAGTGGTCAGCATTAGATGATAACATATTTATGCAGGTAGTGTTCAAACACAGCTTTGTTTCCCAATCTAAATGTGGGCTATTTGTGACCCTCTGCATACTTCAGATAAAAGCTCTAGCAGTCCATGCAGAGAAGACTTTTTTAATCCCTCCTTTGCTGCCTCTTTTGAGTCCAAGGCTAATTCTTTTACCACACTGGCATTAATGATATCATATCATTAATCATATCAAAAATCATGTAATGATTTTTATTGCTTGAAAAGGCTGTCACATCTATGTAGTGCCAGCAGCAGATCAGTTTGGACAGACAAACCCTCTGCGAGTTAAGCATTTACTATCCAAACCACACTGTGTGCAAAATAAAATGTAACAGTGGAAATTAAAGGCATTTAAAGAAAAGGGAGGAGCTGCTCTGTGAGGCTTGGCTTATGTCACTTAATATTTGTTATACATTAAAACTTTATTTAGTTTTTTGCATAAGATTCTGTTATAAGTTAACCCATTGACTGAAAGGGGTTCTAGGCCTAAGAAAACATAAAAAGACGGTTGTAGCACAACCAGAAGGCCAGGGAAGAAATTTTGCAGCATTTATCTGCAAGATATAAAAAGCACTTCTTTGTCATAAATGATACGTTTTTAAATAATATCCATCTGGGTGAAAGCAAGAAAAGGAGACAGACCAGAAAATATGTTGTTTAATCATCTGCTGCAGCTTGCTCATCTGCCTGTCGTGGATGCTTGATTAGTTCCTACCACCAATTGTTCTGTGATGCTTTCTAGATGCTCTCACCGTATTAGGTGACACAGGGAGCAGTAACACCAGCATGTCATGTGAAAAACGATGCAAGAGTGAGAGGGAGATAAAGTGCTTAGTGACTATCCTTGTGATATTCTGGCATATTTGCCAGAAAACAAAGGAAAATTGCTGAAGAGTATCTTGTTTTACACCAAGAAAAGCAGTTGAATGCAATATAAAAAGTATGTGTCTATTTTGTCTTTGAGAAATGAAGTCCCTTTGTGTAAGTAGAGCTTTTGCTGGCATAAGGTAGTGTGAAGCATCATTCTGCATACAAGGACTGTGTATTGATATGAAAATCACTAGAATTCATAAGATATGGATACCTTCACCTTTTCCTCCTCTGTTAACACTTCCAGTCTTGAAAATTTTAGTATTTATAGCTTTAAATTTAGTACATTTATAGCATATTATTTTTATAGTCTTATAATTAATATTTTCTTTATTGTCTGAGGAAGAAATTAGGTGACAACCTCTAATCTGAATGAATGCTTCTACACATCCATCTAAAACTGATCATTATATGCATACACTGTATTACATTGGAGCTATTGAAAGTGGATTCCAAATAAAAATGTAGAGGGTTGAATTGTGAAAAAATTGTGCATATTGTCTGTGTCTAAAATAAAGGAGTACAAGAGGAGTAAGCTGCAAAGTAATCCACTCAAATAACCTGTTTTGTTGGGATTGGATGGACAGTAGATAGTTCTAAAATGTATTAATCGGAGATAGCAAATAAGAAATTATACTTCTAGAACATGTTTCTTTCTAAGATGAGAGCAACTTTCTGACATGAACGATGCTAAGTCTGTGTCGAATGCGGGAAGTAAGGCTTATCTTGTACTATTTTAATGTGTTAGAAAAAAACTACGGTGTATCTTGTCATCAACTTAGGGAAGATTTATGAGGCCTTCATGCAAGGTCAGTAAGTATATGTAAAGAAATCCTTGGCAAGTTTAAAATTGGGAGTTAACAAAAGGTCAGTTTTGCAATATGTAATTTAGTCGGTGGAATTGCCAAGGGAAATTTTGTAACATTACTTTACATTTTAACCAATCACAGCTATAACTGGAGCAAGTTCTTTTGTCTGTTGGAACTGCAATGCAAAAATATGTCTGTAGCTATCTACAGAGTGATAAGACTATGTTCTCCACCATTTTTTCATGGGAGGTTTAAGTGTATCCCTGTAAAACAATTACAACTCCCTGTTCTCAGTAAGCAATCTGCAGCCATATATCCTGGAAACATGGCTGAGTAAAGTCTCATGAGTGAGCTAGTCTCAGTGCAAACTGAAACTAGCTTAGCATCTTAGTAAAGTCATTTCATTCTTCAGCATTCTCAATGAAGCTCTTCAGTCTATCACTTTCTTTCCAACTTTAGACCTCTAATCCGTTAGGTCTGGTAAACTGTGAGTTCTGAATGTGGAGGCTGACGTGCATCACTTGAAGAAACCCTTCTTCTCAAATGATTGAAAACACCAATTTCCATTCTGTGATCTGTCAAGTGTGTCAGCAGGAGTCTGTGCTCCCTGATCTGACTATATCGTGAAATGATAAAGGCAAAAATAGCTAGTTTTCCATCAAAACTTCTCAACTAAAGCTCATTTTTCTGTAGACTGCAAAGCATCCTGCTGTGTCCTCCAAGATTTCACAGCTTTTGGTCATAGTCAAATTCAACCTGAGCAATTATGCAAATGCACCCTGAAAAATTTCCTTAGCACAGGGGAGTCGGGTATTTGAAATTATGTCTGAATTCCTTAACAGATTTAGGGTGTAAGTACAAACTATCATGATAAACAAAAATACTTATCTGAAGAGGAGAGAGAAGTGTTGAAGTGTTCTTTTAATTTTTGTTTACTTTTCAGCATGAATCTTTGCTGGTGATCAGAAAATGATCACTCACATCTTGAACTGAAATGGGTGGAAGCTATGGTTTTGCAAGGTGATACCTGGAAAACAGACATTAAAAACTACTGGGAAAGAGAAGCATGGTATAATGAACTCTATAATACAAACTAGATTCAAGACAGCTAGAGACAGCTTCTTGGAAATTATCTGAAGTTGCTAGTCCTTGCTAATCATGTGATACTTTTAATTTATTCATTAAGAACCTGCCTTTCATTTGCATTTTAAACAAGCATGAAGTTGGTAATGTGCTCCAAATTTACTTTTGTTTTGTGTGGCTTTTCATGCCAGGAATACAAGGTGTTGTGGAGGCTTATCAGAGCTGCCTTCCCAAGCTGCAGCTGTATGGGCCAACAAACATTGCTCCCATCATCCAGAAAGTGGCAAAATCAGCATCAGAGGAGACCAACACCAAGGAGGCCTCGGTAAGGAAAGAATGCTGTGTTTGCCTTTTTTCTTATCTTATGATAGATCTCCTATAGGCCATCAAAACAAGGCCTTTTCATGTGTGCAGATCATGCCTTCACAGTTTTTACTAACTGTTTTCATAGAAGGCAGCTTGTCCCTGTAGCTGGAGCCTTTAGAGCTTCAATAGTCACAACTTCCCCCACAGTTCTATTTCCTGCTTTTAGAGGTGTTTTACTGTAACACACCCAGTTCTTCACTATGGAAATGTAAATGGCACCACTAAGGTTACAAAAATTTAGGGGCTAGAAGCCCTAGAAGTCTTGATCATACAAAGAGATGAGTTCAAATGATTCCCTACACAAACTATCCAATTTCAAGTCTCTTGCAGAGGCTGTAATAAAACTTTTCTGTTCACCTAGGGGATTTTTCCAGCCATTCATTTAAAAACTGTAATGATACAGTTTTCAACTTGCTATTACTGCTGGAGCATCTTGTGCCTTTTAGAAATCAGAAGACAAGTCTATTAGCCTGCATCTGATACAAAAGCCAGGACAGATTTCTTGGGCTAAAAGACTCAACATAGATCATGTTTTAAATGTACGTCTTTGAAATGCGTGGGAGAAAGGGAGAATGAGATGATTGGAGAGAATATGTGAGTGAATAGGTGTGAAACATTTACGAAAACAGTGCTGTGGAAGCAAAGGATATAAGAGAGACCTTGTATACTGCAGCAAGAAAAGTGCCTATGTCTAGGAACAGAATAGAGCTGTGCCTTGGCATACATCTCATCACCAGGCCTAAAGTTCTCTCCAAAATTTTTTTTATATGCTGAGCCTTTTTTAAGTCCTATTAAGGCAGGAGTTCCCAAATATTTCTGTTCATGAGTGTGGGCTTTTGACTGACATTTACAAGAGCATGTAGGGACAGGAAATGGGATAATGGCTTCAAACTGAAAGAGGGTAGGTTTAGATTAGATATAAGGAAAAAATTATATACTGTGAGGGTGATGAGGCACTGGAACAGGTTGCCCAGAGAAACTGTGGATACTCCATCCCTGCAAGTGTTCATGGACAGGTTGGATGGAGCTCTGAGCAACCTGGTCTAGTGGAAGGTGTCCCTGCCCATGGCAAGGAGGCTGGAACTAAATGGTCTTTAAGGTCCCTTTCAACCCAAACCATTCTATGATTCTATGATTGTTACTCCACTGTTGTTTCCAGGATCTTAATAGTGCTTAGGGTTCCAGTCCTAAAATGAGAAATTCCTACATTTGAATTTCCATGGATATATTCCCACCCTGCTCTCCTCAGGGACCCCATTACTCCGCAGTATGCAGCAGACCTGCCACGGCGTGGTGCTTCTCCCACAGGCAGCAGTGGGTCAGCTAGATGGCTGCACCCATCCCTCTCGCCTGTTAGCAAAGCTCCTCTGCAAAGTGCTGTCATAACCTTCCTGACAGCTCTGCTACAGGCCTGTAACGCTTCAATACCCCATTCTTCCCTGCCTCCCACTGGTTCCCAAAGGGAAAAAAAATGTAATGGGAAACTGTCAGCAGAAGTGATTGTGCAGCAGATGGAAAACAGGGCTAGTGAAGATGTCAGGACTATTCCAGATTTCCCAGCCAAAGATCTGACTCTCCCAGCCCTAGCAGCTATAAACCACCTTTTCTACACTGAGCATCCTTTGGTTGCCTCCAGCTTCTGGAAGTTACCTGCACCAGAGCTAAACTCCAGAAGAGAAGAAATTAGCAGCTGAGGAGGCTGGGGTAGGAAGAGCTATATAGTCACTATAAAGGCTCTTTTCTATTCACAAAGGTACATGAGTGAGTTAACATAAACATTTTTATACTGCACAAGGTTAAGCAGCTTTGGGACAGTAACTAACGATAAAATTTTTCTCTTCTTGTCCAACAACTTCAGCAATACTTCATCTTGCTGATTCTGACGGATGGTGTCATCACAGACATGGCCGACACCAGAGAGGCCATTGTCCATGCCTCCCACCTTCCCATGTCAGTCATCATTGTCGGGGTGGGGAACGCTGATTTTAGTGACATGCAGATGCTGGATGGTGATGATGGGATCTTGAGGTCTCCCAAGGGCGAGCCTGTGCTTCGAGACATTGTCCAGTTTGTGCCATTTAGGAACTTCAAACATGTAAGCTGATTTTTCCATCCATTCCACAGAAGGGTGAATGTATATAACACATAGTGCATGTTCCCCGGGGCTGGGCTTAACTTTGCATGTGCATGCAATGTTTAGTAAGTCTATGGTATTATTCTATCAGAAATAGAGAAAAAAGAAGGAATCAGAATGAAATGTGCTCCATTAGTGAGTTGGTGAGGGTGGGGAAGGAAGACATGAGGCAGAATCCATGTGCTTTTTGTGGTGCCAATCCTTGCTTCCACTTTCTCCCAGATTTTAGTTTGGTTATCCTTCTGGTGTCTCTTTTCCATTCTCTTTGCACCTGTTCTATTAGGACTACTGTGTTCTGCTTTCCATCTCCCTTCATTTCCACAGGCAGATGAAATGGCTGTGAATTTGTCCTCACAGTGTTCCCCAGAAGGCTGTTCCCTCATTAAAATTTAGTTCCCTAAGTTCTCAAATGCAGGACTATCCACCCACAATATCCTGGTTGCCTCCAAACCCTTTCCCACATTCTGTACAAGAACACAGCCAAGAAAGTGGCATTACTAGGAGCTTTCCTGTGCCCTCAGCTAGCTGTTCCTGACTGAGCCCAGTGTGGTGCAGAAGACACTCTTTAGGAAAGAAAGGAACAGGACCAGCATTGAATTGCCAAATCTAAAATAATGCATTGGTCATGTACTTTTCTTCTCAGTTACCTGCCCTACATTGCAGGATCTGCCCCAGGGACTTTTCAGCAACAGGGTAGAGATAGTGTTCATCCACAGAAGGGGCTTTCCCACACACAGATGGGTTTTTCAGAGCCCTTTTCCTCCATATGGAGGCATGCATTATGTTCCTCTGCAACGCTGATCACATCTCTTTCCCTTCATTTTTCCATTTTTCTCTCCCTTCCTTCCCCTCACTTCTTCTATTACATTTATGTGGTTCTCCAGACTGTTTTTTCTTGTTCACCTTTGTCTAGGAAGGATATCCTTAGTATTTGACTTGAGAATTTCTTTTCTCACAGTGTAACTGACTCACTCTGCTCATGAGATTGATTCTTCCAATCTGCTCCCATACACTAGTGATCCTTAGATCTGGATATGTCAATCAGAAGTTCTCAACTCTGGGCTGGTTTTGCTCTGCATATGGCTTTACACTTCTTACATTTCTTTAGGTTTTCTAGGCTTTTTGTTGCCACTGGAGATTTTTTTTTTCTCTTTGCTATTTCCAAAATACCTTCATTTTATTTTTCTCTTCTGAAGAGTTGTTCTTTTTTCTCACTCCAAAATACAATTTTGCTGTATTTGTCTTAGATGTAGATGCACTTCTTACTTTCATAAACTCTAGTAAGGAGTAAGAGAAACAAACTTGTTCCTCTTTTCCTTCTACCTTTATGTAAGCAATGGATCCCCACAAGAGGCAAAACTCACCGTGTGCTATTAGTTTGGTGACACCATGCCAAATAACTGCAGATTGGCTACTGAATCATAGATACACATATTTCTATGCTGCCAGTGGCACACAGTCACCTATGTGCTGAAACAAATATGAGCACGATGAACTCATAGCTTGTGATTCCTTCAGCACATAATCACAAGTGCATAGTGCTGCACTGTAGTCTACTGTAGAAGTGTCCACAGCAGAGTTATTTATGGGCTAGTAGGTAGACCTACTTTTAATTAGCTGAAAACACGTTTCTGCAAGGAACTGGCAAAGCCAGCTGCATTTTTTACTTTTAGTTTTGCTTTGTATTTTATACTAAAGCTCAAATCATCTCTGATTGAATAGATTCATGCTGACAGCTGCAGTTCTGGGTTCTGAATATATTGTGCCCCTGGTGTTAACTTGTGAGTGAATCTATGTAATTTTTTTTTATTGCTAGAATTGGTCAAACAACAATCTAAATCAGCTAAAAAAGAATATATGCTTAACTTCCTCAGTACTGAGAGAGTATAGCAATCTTAATGTATTTTTCTTGTTAAATAGTGATATTTTTCTCCCTCTTTCTTTCAGTAGCAAAGATAATATATATAGAGATTTGTATTTGCTCTATCAGAAAAGTCAATATATCTTATGCAACCTGATATTAGTCTGTTTCTTGTGATCTTTCAGCTTCTCGATAAATGTCAGCGTAATGAATGAGTGCCTGTAACAATAGCCACTTCTTGTTGAATTTCTTTATTATCGTACCCAAATAATATCTCCCTCTGAACAAAGTGACATTCACAGATATCTTGCATACTTAGCACAAACAAAAGGCCATGTATCTTGCATCAACTAGTGAAATAATTTGTCATGGGAGAAATGAGCATGATATTTTGATTCAAACCTATTTTCCGCCACAGAAAAATGCAGATTTAACACATTTGGGAGATCCATTCTGATCAAACACAAGAATTAACATACATCAGCATATTATATTTGACAGCTTTAAGCAAAATATATATTTAGTTAAAAATCACACCCCTTTTGTCAATGTACCTTGTGTTTAATTTATTAAGTAGAAAAAAAATGTTGCAGGATCTTTTTAGAAAGATTACAAATCAAGTTGTGTAAGGTTTATAGGTTTTTCTGCTAAATCAAGTATTTATTTATGCCTAAATCCATATTATTTCTATTACTGACAGAAGGAGAGAAGAAAATGTTATGTGTGAACATTTAGTTTTTGTTTTGCTGCAAGAGTAAACCAAAATTCATTTGGAGTCAATCCAAACAATATTTTTTTTCATTACTTCAATTCTCATGACAGCTTGGAACTCAAAATCTCGTATCTATCCAAAGGGATCAAAAATAATCTATGCAAAAGCTGCCCCCGTGAGAAAATGGAAAGGGGTAAGAAGGAAGTCGTAAAAATAACCTGTAGAGTGAATTCCTTTTATTTTATAAAAATAAACGTTGACTTCAGAGAACGTTGTTATCCTGCACAGCACTCATACAGGCATTTAACACATTTCAATTAGTTAGGGTTATTTACATACCTAAAAACTCATACTCACTTCAATGTTTTACTGGCTTAAGACTCAGTGTAGACAGAAGGTTTTATTACAGGGGTTTAATGCCCTATGTGATGTAGTGTATCAGAAGCACTTTAGTAAAGTATCTAGTCTTTTTTCTCTCTCTTTAAGGAATATCTCTAAAGCCATCAAAGTAATAATAACAATTGTAGTGACTCTTGGCAAATCCTGTAGTTGTAAAGGCTTGATAAAAATCAAGGTAACCATTAACACTTAAATATATGTCCTATTGTATAGTGGGTAACATGCAATTTGCTAAAGGAGAACATAACAAACAAAGGGAACATATTTTCCCTTAACCTAAGTGATACTTTTGTCTCTATAATCATCACCATCCCAGTAATGTGAGTGTCCTTCACCTAAAACTGTAGAACATTGATGCTCACAGTCACTGAAAGGTAGTTGAAGAAAATCACCTATCTCAATCCACTCACAGTCATATTTTAAGAGCTCAACTTCTCTGCCTTTGTAACGGGTGATAGATTGACTGTGCGCAAATCTGATGCCACAGATAGATTGTATTCCATTCTGCATTGTATTTAATCATAAAGGCTAACAACTGTGACTTAATAACACCTCTATCACAGAGGCATGTGGGCAGCCCAGCTCTCAGCCACTGCAAGGAACAGTGTTTTGCACTATGCATTGTAATTAAAGATTAAGCATAGTGAAGCTACAGAAATGAACCAACAGTCAGCTGTGTTTGTAATACACACCAATAATAGACTCATGGGGATTATTTTCTTGCTGCTGACTGATCTGATTGTTGTGTATTAGCTATCAGTTGAGAACTATTCACCTTGAGATGCTTATTGCTAGGATGCTCTTCTAGCAGTTTAATAGTGGACAAAATGTTACAGTAAAACATTTATGCTCCATCTGTATTAAAAAGCCAGCAAAGGTAATCCTTACACAGCACAAATGAACTGGATCTGGATTTTCGCTCAGAAGTTACTGAGTCTACTTACTTATACAAATCTTGTTTTTGTACCATCTGGTCTAGAAATAAGAGTGCTTTACCACCACAAAAGTATGTAAGATACAAATGGTCCAAACTGTCAGACAAGAAATCACCCCTAACCCTGGTTTTGGGATGCTCCCTGATAAAAAGAGCTCCAGGACCAACAGACATCACTGGCACAAGGAAATTCAGTAAAGCAACACTGGTCCATATTCAGACTGAAGCCCGGAGACAAGCCAGCTACCGCAGGGCAACTCTGCGTGGGGCCACACATTGCCTGTGAGCCAGCGGGCACAGTAAATGTTTTAGCTTAAACCTCAGTGAAAGGCTTTTTAGTTGAGGACTCCTCGAGTGGCAGTGATTCAGCTGTGCATCTGAGCCCTGACAGAGCCTATTCTGAAGGGCTGACCCTTTGTTCAGGAAGAATGGATATGGCGTCAGAAGAGAGAAGTGGTGAAGGGAGGAGGATGCAAAGAGGGCAGTGCCCAAACAATAGCCACTTCTGGCCCAATGTTCAGGCGTGTGAGGTACATATGAACTAGAGAAGCTGATGGCGGGCAAGTGCTCCTTCCAAGCATTTTTAAAGACAGAGCAGAGTGAAGTTTCCTGATTGCTACAGCCTATGTGTGCAGGGATAGTCCAGGGCTCTTCCCTCACTCCCTGTTTCTACCCTTTATGTATTGTTGTATCTTTGGTAAAATAGCACAGATGCAGGCTAAGGTATGACATACCAGGAAGGAGATTTAAAACCCAGTAATTTTCAATAGCAATGTAGAAATAAGCCATTTGCCTGATTACAAAGGGTATTTTCTGATGATTTTAGTTGGAATTAGATGACCTTTAAGGTCCCTTCCAACCCAAACCATTCTATGATTCTGTAAAGCAGGTTTAGGCAAGAATAAGGAAACTCTGGAAAACCGTGTATTTCACTTTTCAGGATTAACACAAATGGGTTCTGTTACCATATAACACCTGAGAGCAGCAGCTGCACTGTCACACAAAGTATGCTCTATGCTTTGCCAGTTTGTTCATGCAGAAATGTTCCAGGCTGTTTTGCCTGCACAAATATTTTGGTATCAATGTCACAGTTGGGAAATAGCAGTTCATTTTATTTGTTACTAATATCATACATGAGTCAAATTACAAAAAACAAACAAACAAACAAACAAACAAACAAACAAAAAAAAAAAAAAAAAACACCAAAAAACTACAAACTTCTGTTTCTGATTTTGCTAGCAGTGTCTTTGTTTGATTTGTAGTATTGTAACATTTGATACTGGAATTTCTAATAGCCCTGGGGCTTTCTGCACCCCTGGATTAGTGTGTCTATGAATAGTTTAGATTCAATTTAAGACTCTGGAAGGATAAGAATCCCACCCCAGCAAACAGAATAGGTCAATAAACAGTAAATACAACTGCTTTGTGACAGGGTAGTTTTGAAACCTGGCTGGCAATATAACAAACAGTGAGGAGGAAAGTGTACATTACTTTGGAAAAAAGTACTTGGTGTGCTGAAGAAATGTCATCCAGCCACCAGTTGAGTTCCCATATATCGTCTGAGCTGCAGTCTGTGCTCTGTCTGGAGATAGATGTCAGTTTGAGAGGTTTAAATTAATGTGTTTAAGTATTTGCATTTTTACTGCATTTTTGTGGTGGGCTCAGAGGGGACATGGCTGAGCAGACTGGCTCCAGAGGACTTGGAACCAGCTCAACCCAAACATTTGGAAACAAGCAAATCCAAAATCTGGGGCAAGTGGGTGCATGGGAGAACAGGAGTCCAGTTTTGTCACTGCTGAATTCAGGGGCTGAGGAAAATCCCTGCATCCCATGCAGGTAATGGTTGCCCACAAAACATCCACAGACCCTTCTGCTTAAAATGAAGCCTTGCTGGAGTGTGAGGCAGCAAGTCTGTGTTGTCGATGGAGGGCATGGTTTCTCACTGCACTGAGGGGGAACCCTCCTCCCTGCCTGGAGTGAAAGTCAGTGGTCGTCTCTGTATCAATCTCTACATTTTCAGGGTTATCAGTTCTTAAATTCTGGTTGTCACTCGCCATTTTTATGTTGCAGTTAGAGCTTTAAAGCCTCCACAAACCCTCGGATTGAAGCTTTCTTGTAACCATGGTTTAATTCCAATAAAGACAAAGTATTTTCATTGAGTTAAAAAATTTCCCCAGCCATTAAAACACCATGCCAGACTCTGAAGAGCAGAATGGTGATGAAGGCCTCCCTTTCACTGTGATGTCCATTCATGTTCAGCTTCAAGCTCTGCATATTTCCTCGTTGAACACTGATGAAGTCTTTGCAGCCCTTTTTGTTGCGAATGGTGCTCTCTCAGAGTGCAGGGAAGTTCTGTTACGCTGAACTTAAAATAGTCCAAACAGACCTGAAAAACATGCAGAGAACTTTTAGCTGTAGTGCACTTTCAGGCAGCCATAACTGCATACCTAAATTGACTCATAAAATGAGTTTCAAGCAATAGTGCCTTTCACTTTGAGTCTTTTTGGCCTTCCATTTCTGTACCATAATCCTTGATCTCATGGCACCCACGCCTCTAAAACCCATGGCACTTCTATCAGAGAGCCACGTTAATGTTTGTGTTTTCTACCATTTCCTGCAGGCATCCCCAGCTGCTCTAGCAAAAAGCGTTTTGGCTGAAGTTCCAAACCAAGTCGTGGATTATTACAATGGCAAAGGGATAAAACCAAAATGCATGTCAGAGTACGAGTCTTCCAGGACACTAGCTCCATGAACCTGCCTGCACTCTTTTACAAAATTAAAAAAGAAAAATGCTACTGTCTACAACTCCTGTACTTAAAAATGAAACAAAACAAAAAAATAGCACGTTTTGGTGATTTTTAACTAAAATAATCTTTTTCTTTTTTTTTTTGCATGTGTAGCCTAAAGGCTTAAATCTGTTAAGCGGTTGTATTGTTGAAAACTTTTTATGAGAAAAAAATCCCGAAAAAAAAGTGAACTCTTTACATTACAGCATGTCGCCTTGAAATAAAAAGTTATCTGTATCTGGTTTTTATACAGGTTTGTTGAAATTTTGCTATATTTCTTATCTTTACACTGTAAAGCATTTTGAAATATTTATTGAGAGTCATAGACAAAATGTCTTTGGTTTAATCTGCTAAGAACTGAGAGATTTTTCAAAATGGCAGATGCATGAACTGTATTTTGCATGTTTAAAATAAAAACAACACAGTTTTGCAGTTGTCTTTATTTCTCTCTCTGACACAAGGCTGCCTGCTTTCAACTTCCATATTCCAAAGACAGGGTAATAAAGTGTTTCAAGAGATACCTGACCTGAAGCATGGGCATTTCTGATGTTAGCAGCTTATACTATGGACACCAAACATGCCCGCTCAGCCTGGAGCCTGAGTAGTAATTTTTCAAAAGCGTGACACATCCAGCACTTATGGAGGGTTTGGACCACAGCAGTAAACAGGCTTGGAGGGCATGATCCATCAGCATTGCATGTCTTAGAATATGCCTACTTAATCCAAACTATCTGGCTGGCTTTCAAATGGGTTGTATTTTGGCTACTTTATAATGTCTTATGTTTGAGAATTCTTATTTTGTTTCATTTGTATTTTTTAATCTCACATCCAGTATACAACTTTGTGTGACATGTTTTCCAAAAGAAATTTTGCACAGCCTGATTTTGTGACAACTGGTGATTTGTAACTTCATCCTCACACAGATCACTTGTGTTTGAGAGAAAAACTGGTTTTGTACCAAAAGAATATTTAAGCCACCTTTTTTTTTTTTTTAAGAAAAAGAGGACATACAAGAACAAATTGGTAGTGGATTGATCTTTTAATTGAAATATTTCTGTATATAAATGAAGAAATTACATAAGTGTTATTTTTAGTGTTTGAATTTTGGCTTCTTCTTTTGCTGAAAATCAGTAGTGAAGAATGTGACTTGTTAAAAGCTAAGGATAAAATTTGACAAAAAATAATTTGTGTGGGTCTGTCCAAAGGGCATGCCTTTGGACAAGTTATGCTCCTACCAAACTGAAAACATTCTGTTGCTAGTCCCAGAAGAAGCTGTTTTGGGCCAGTGCCGAATATTTTGGAAAACCTCACCTGTGAGCAAGGGATTTTGTTTTAGAAATACATATTTTTAAATGAGTTTGCTGGTAATGTAGAACTCTAGTTCCCTGATTCTCCTTTAGAAGTAACTTCCATGGGATCAGCTTTGATTGAAGGTTTTGTACTATGAAATGAAGGCAGTGGGATAGCCAAGATACATGGGGCTGTCTCCCCAGCACATTCCGTTCTGCTCCATCTATATCCTGCAGTGTAATCACTCATGCTTGCTAGTAAAGATTCCTTCAGCTGACCAGATATTGAACAGCAGCCAGTATTTCTTAGTCATGGGTATAAGTTGTTTGGAGATGTCCCGACTGATAGATCTCACACTTCCATGTAACGGCTGGCACTTCATTTGAGAGCTTACCCTCCCTCTGTGGATGTATTTCATCTGGAAGCTACTGTGATCTTCCTTTATATCTCGTATACCACTCTGTCAACAAATCTTTGTTCTGGTCTACAACATCTCGAGTTTCTTACTCCCATTTCACCCTTTCTTCTCTTTCCTTCCCTATTCTCAAAAGGACCATTTCTGAGCCGTTAAAGCACATGACTGACAAATCAATGACTCCATGTTCTTTGCTCCTCCAATATATTACTTTGTAATCTTGGCCAAGTTGTTTAACTATTCTGCACCTCAGATTCCTCATCTGTAAAATGAAGGTCACTGCCATGTATTCATAAATATCTCACAATAATACTGGGGGACTTCAATATTTGAAAAGTGATTTGAGATCCTCAGAGGCATGATGGTGCTCTCACCATCTAAAGAGTATTACTTTACCCTGGGATGTGCATTTAGGGATGTAATGTACAGCCACAGAAGGGTTAAGCCTCTTTTTTATTATTTGCCAGGCTGTGAAAGTAAACAAAAGCTTTCAGCAAGGAAAAATTAGGAATCAGATAAATTGTTCTTCTGGTACATATGATCTTTGACTAAACTGATTTTTGAAGTGTTTATGGTTACACAGAATTGGGCAGTTACAGCTCTTCATTAGCAGAGGTGTTACAAGGTGCTTCTATAACGTAGCATCACATAAAACACAGAGATCAACAGGTTATTGTATGCTGAGCTGTATAAACCATCAGTCATCTTCATGTGTGTAGTTGGTCTCCATAAGTGCCTCAAGAGAATCCCAGTTGCTGCAGATCTTTCTGTTTACTTCACACAGTCCTGATTATAAATGTTGTCTACTTAAAAATAAATCATTATCAGTGGTTAACATAGGTCAGCAATTCCATAGCAGCCCTCCAGGTATTTGAAGAGACACCTCCACAATATTGAAAAATCAATTAGAAATCTCCTTCAATCTGTACAGATCTCAGCATGCCAAACAATCATGTAATAGTGTGGTGAGTTGGTATAGGATGCACAGAAGACAAAACTAGCCATATGGTAAAAGCTTTCTAATGAGGCTTTGAATGTTATTTTCATTGCTCCAAGCTACTCTGTGCAATAAAATAGTATGGACTTTTTGCAGGGTAATATCATTAAGTATATGAATATATCTCTGAAACAGCATATTTTTCTCCTGTATTATCTACTTAGGGTTTTGGCAAGGCGATTCTGCCTTTAGGCTGAACTGCCATCAGTTTCTCCTGCAGATTTTTTAGTGCAAACTTAAACTTCTACTGCCTTTTGATGGATTGTTTTAAATTCTGAAAACTCCTTTAAAATAAATTATATCTTGTCCTTTTGAGATAATTGATGATCTAAAATATCTTCTCTGCCAACTGTAATCCTGCCTTCTTTTTTACTGTCTCTCAAACCCAATTCAAAATCCAGAAGTCCCAGAAAACCCGAAGATATTCATAAACCCTATTATCCCAAAATACATTAACATCTATTATTCTTGAGTCAGATACTGAACTGAGTTGTATCTTTGGTTTTTAGGGGAAACTAAGTCTACAACAATTTTTAAAAAGCAGTTATACACTGCCAAGCGCTTATTACCCTAAGGAAAAATCTATCCATGTGAAGTTCTTACCATGATAAGCAATACAGTGTTCTACAGAATTTGATGAGTCTACAAGTATGAAAGAAAAACAAAATTATAATACTAGTATTGTTTTAAAACATCTTTTAAACAGTCTCCAAATATCAAAAGTACATAAGTGATGACAGCTAAAAGGTTTAAAGTTTGATCTGTTAGAGACCTGCAGCAGGCAGTGGAGAACAGTGGTCTAAGCCAAGTCTTGCTGCAGGTTGCAGAGGTGATATTCCAACAAACACACAGGTGAAAGGCTCCAGTTCTGTGCAGATTTGTGTGACAAAAGCCCTGCAGCTCTGCAATATTCAACTGCATCCCTCAGGTTTACCCACACACCAAATATTCTGATAGAAGAGCGTGTGGTTTAAGTGAGCTTCATTACTGCACTAAGTTCTGAGCTACCTCCTTCAGTCTGGCTCTCTGGCTGCTCAAACAAGTCATGGCTGACTCCCAGAAAGAACTCGTTATTCAGATTGATATTCCTCACCTGGGATTATGGGTCTTTCAGTCATAACTCCTATGTAAATCTAAACATATGTCCAGTCTTTCCAGCATGAAGGAGTTACTAGACAAACTCCCTTTACTCCTAAGTAGCATGGACATTTCAGTCACAAAGCATTGGTACATTTACATTCACTTTTTTTTTTTAATAGGAAGGATAAGCCGGATGATTCCTAGCACAGGTTTACACTTTTCAGGTTGTTTTTTTTCCTTTATTTATGGGAAGTGCCATTTTGCCCCAAGGAATATAGAGTTTATATCACCATTCATCCTTCACTCAGGTCTTACTTGTATGTGCAGTCCTGGGCTGAAGAATTGAACTATACCAGAGGCAATTTCAGCAATTAGAGCTATATGAGTGATAATAGTCAGCCCAGCTGCACATTTTCTTGCAGCATTCACTGCAAACCATCAATGGGCTGCATGCCCACCTCCTCTTTTCTCTTTTTTCCAATTTCCTTGCAGAGCTGGGGAGATCCTCCAAACTGATCAGGTGAAACCTAGGTGACCTCTCTCCTGGGAAGGCTGCCAGTCCAAAAGTGTTTCCATTTCCTCATTCCTGCCATTATGAGGACTACCCAAGGCAGCAGACTGGGGGGGAAGGTTATTTTCTAATGTTTCATTCTCTTCTTTCCTTCCAAAAACGTGCTAGTCATTTCAACTGCTTTGCAGAAAGTCTTTTACTGTTGTGTTCAGGAGACACTTAAATTCTTGTTCCACTGATTAGAGCAAGTAGTTTGCCATCTGATTGCATTCAGAGTTGCAGTCATCTTGCTACACCCACTCCCCCCTACACACACAAAGTTCATGCCTCTTTAACATCATGAAAAGCTGCATGCACCAAAAAAAAAAAAATCATTTGATTTTACATAATATTAAAAAGGAGAAAAGAACAGCACTAAAACTTACTTCTCCAAAATGTATGTTTGCCCATGTATTGCTTTCCAGCTTACTGGTGCATGAAATCCTGTGTCACCTCAGCTGTGCAGCACACTACATGAGAAAAGCATTATGCTGTGGCAACAAGGCTAGCTTCAGGTGAGAGCATCAAGGGAGCCCTCCTCTCTGGCTGGGAACATCTGTCATGGCTTGGCAAATCACTTAATCTTGCTGTGTGCCTTGGTTCCACATCTTTAAAATGGAAGCAAATAGCATTTTGCTACTTCCTGGGGACTTTGGTGGGGTAAGGACTGTTGTAGGTTGTCGTAGTGCTTACAAATTGGGAGTTAACACCTTTATCATTTTTAGGTTCATTCTTCCCCCTGATACAGAGCAGCAGCATAAGCTACTGATGGACCCCATTAGAAAACACATCTGCATTAAATTTAGCAACATCTCTGTTGCTGTTCTTAATGCCAGGGAGAGAGTGAAAAGATGCAGTGATCACTGTGATAGTGGAGATGACAACCTCAGAGAGGAAATATCCATTGAACTGTGAACTTGGGAGATGCATTTCTGAACACACTATGTGTTTATGTCTTAAAAGGACAAGAAGTAAACATGGGACAAGGGATGTTTATGTAGGCTGCTGGTAGTTTTCTGGATCACATTTTTGGGTGTGAACTGCAAAATTCTGCTCAGTTAACCACTGAGAGGTGCATACAGCCTCTCTCGGATCTGGTTAGCTGGCCACAAGCCTCAAGTGCAACACACACACAAACACACACACACACACACACACAGAGCACAGTGGGGGAGAAGAAGGGGTAGCAGGGTAAAGAGAAACCATAACAGATATCAGCTGACCACACTGTACTCTCATGTGTCTTTAAAAAAAAGAGACTTCTACTGAAACTGAAAGGGAATCTTGTGTTCATACCCCTTCACTATCCTACCAGCCAGAATGTCATCGCTGTGCCTGGCTGCACAGAAACCTGCTGCCTGAGCCATCCATTTTACCAGTACCTTTCACTGGCTACAATATTAAATTTACTTCTGTAAATGTGGCCCTCCCCCTTATGTGGCCTCCACTCGCATGGAGCACAGAGAATCACTGAGTCATAGAATCATCAAGGTTGGGAAAGACCTCCAACATCATTGAGTTAACCCAGCACTGACAGGTCCACCACTAAACCATGTCCTTAAGTGCCACATCTACATGGTTTTTGAACACTTCCAGGGATAGTGATTCCACCACTTCTCTAGGCAGGCTTAACCACCCTTTCCATGAAGAAATTTTTCCCAATATCCAACCTTAATATCCCTGGCACAGCCTGAGGCCCGTTTCGTCTTGTCCTGTCACTTGTCACCTGGGAGAAAACACATGAATCTGCTAAGCTCCATACCTCATAGCTATTTGACAAAGCAGAGACGCTTTTTCCCAGACACCCCCAAACATCTGCTCAACACCTGTGTAATGCAGGAAGGTTTTGAGTCCGTGTTCCTGCAACCTTGCGTGGCCAAGTGGTGCTCACCAGCAGTAAAACTCCACCTGCCGCTGGCACTTCCCCCTTATTGACACTTATTTGCTGGATTTCACTGGCTCGCTGAAGGAATTCAAGCACAGGAGCAGTGGTAGGGATGGAAAGGTTGCGGCGGGGGGCAAAGGGTGCTTATGGCTATTTCTGCACGTCTTCATCCGTCACCCTCTTGGGTGAGCTGTTCCCCCCGGGTCAGAACAGCCCCATCCGCCACGGGTGCTGCATCCCTTATGGGAAGCCGCTGGGGCCAGCCGTGTGGGGGAGAGAATGACGCACGACTCCGACTTTGGGCTGTTTCGGGAGTTTTTATGTTAACTCTCGAGCTCCCCGCCTGCGCGGGCCGGAACCTTCTGTCCGGGGCAGCACGGAAGGTTTGCAGCGCCGTACGCGGAAGGCGACGGCGGCCCCGCCCCGGTGTCGGCATGGCGGGCTGGGGGAGGCTGGCGAGGCTCGGCGGGCGGCTCTGGGCGGCCGCGGCGGCGCCGAGGGTTCCCGGCCACAGGTAGCGGCAGGGCTGGGAGGGGAAGGGGCTCCTGCGGAGGTGGGGCGCGGGGCGGGACCGGCGGGAGGAGCGGGGGCTGAGCGTGGCTCGGCCCCTATCGCAGCCCAGAGGTGAGGGGCTCCTCGGCGGCCCTTTGCCCTCGGTGGCGTCTTGGGTCGCCACCCCTTGGAGAGGCCTCTTTGTGCAGCCTGCCGGCACTGCTTTGCGAGTGGTGGTGCTCCGGGTTACTGCTGGAGCCCTTCAGCCTTAGAAATGCCCCCAGCCTGTGTGGGGGTTCTGGCAGGACAGGCATGTTTACATCCAGAGCATCTTTGCTGCATAGTGAGCGACTTGACCTGCTGTGTTTTGGGTCGCCTTGGCCTGGCCTTGTGCGATCACTGCTTGTGTTGTTAAACACTCCACCTCACTGTCCTTGCAGAGAACTGGGGAGCATTCTGGTTTTTCTGAGCCCTCACAGAAATTAAGGCAGGACCCTGAGCTGTTTAGCGATGAGTGTAGAACCAGAGATTGTTGGGGCTGGAAGGGAGCTGAGCAGCTCCGTTCAAAGCTGAGGTCTAGCTTCCTTCTCACAGTGTGGCCAGCTCTGAGGTTAGACCGTGTTGCACAGGGCTTTCTGGTTTGGGGCCTTGAGAGCCTCTAAGGACAGAGACTGCACAGCCTCTCTGTTTGATTGTCTTCAGGCAAAACACTTTTTCTGTACATCAAATCAGAATCCCCTTTTCAGTTTGTACCCCTTCTCTCATTCTTCTGCATGCACCTCAGTAAATATCACCTGCTTCTGTCTTGTCAGTGACTTTCTCACAGGCATTGGAAAGCTGCTGTCAGGTCCACCCTAGGCCACCTCTTTTCCAGACTAAACCAAACCCAGTTACCTCACTCCTTCTGGTAGAGCAGGTGCTCCAGCCCCTGGTATTTTTGTATACCACATCTGGATTCACTCATTTGTAAACATCCCATTTGTACTGGGGACCTGAAACTGGATTTAGTATTGCAGATGTGGTCTATTTGGAGTGCTGAGGAAAGGGTAAGTGCTTGCCTTGATCTCCTGACTGTGCTTCTGTTGATAAAGTCCAGGCTGCTGTTAGTCTTCATTGCTGTGAGGAGCCTGCTGGCTCCCTGTTTACCTTTTTGCCCCCAGGACCTTCCAGGTCCTTGGCCTAACTGGGGAGCAGCTCTGCTAAAGTCACAGCCTGTACTCTCGCAAGAGGTTATTCCATCCCAGATGTGGATGGGACTGTGCATTTCTCCTTTATGAATTTCATTGGGTTCCACGTCGGCTTGTCTCTCTGACTGGCAGAGGGACACTCTTGAGCATCATCCACTGCTCCCTTCAAACTTAAGAAGGGTGCACTCATCCCCTCTTATAGGTCATGATAAAGATATTAAATATGACAAATCCCTGAATAGACACTTGAGGAACTCTGTTTGTAACTAGCCTTCTGATAGAGTCCAAACCACTAGCCATGGCTCTTTCAGTCAGCTGATCCAGCCAGGTTTTTGCCCATCTGATAGTCCACCCATCCATGCCATAATATCCCAGCTTGGATAGAAAGATACCACAGGAGATGGTGTTAGAAAGCCTTGCTAAAGTTAAAAACACCC
The DNA here is from genome assembly GCF_036250125.1 of Pseudopipra pipra. Classification (NCBI taxonomy): domain Eukaryota; kingdom Metazoa; phylum Chordata; class Aves; order Passeriformes; family Pipridae; genus Pseudopipra; species Pseudopipra pipra. The sequence goes on from NC_087549.1 coordinate 111,915,821, forward strand.
ACTGCTATCTTCTCATTCATGAATCTTAGCTTTTTTTTATCATAAGGAGTGGCTGGTTTTTTTGTTGTTGCTTGCTCCCCTTTGGTGCACTTTATAATACTTCAAAAGTTAGATGAGAACATGACAAAGAATTAGGTGGTTTTGGTCATGAGTGGCCAGTTTGAGTGATGGTGGTTGACTACCTTGGTAGTATGATTTTGGTCTTTATGACTGTATGCTGTGTCATGTAATGATTTGTGTTATTCATTACATTGCAAACATACGTGTCACAAGACATTATTTAAACTGATAAGACGCTTAAAACTTTTTTCCCACCACTGGAAAGGGGACAGCTGGGCTTTCTAGTCAGGCACACTAATAGTGCAACATGGTGGCACGAGCATCTTTCTGAAGAGAATGTGGAGTTCCTGAAGAAGATAACTGCGGAGGAATACAAAGCTCAGACAGCCAGCAAGCTCTGCCCTCTGAAAGATGAGCCTTGGCCACTGAATGAGTGGACACCAGGTGAGAAAGTATCTCTTCTGAAATACCAAACTCGTGCTGAAATTATTACTGTTGTTGTGTTGTTGCATTCAGTAACATCAGGATTGTGCCTTGTAAAGTATTCTCCTTTTTGCTTTGACATCAATGATTCAATACATTTAGTAAATAAGTAAATGTAATACATCAGTTCTCTAAAAAGCATTCAAAATATTACATGGTGTTAAGAACTCTTAGTTTTTAGTCTGTATCAGCATTTGGCCTATCTGACTGCTGTACAATGACAAGATAATAAAGTAAAAATTTGTCAAAAAAGACTCCTTAGAATATAAAGTATATGACCTTGAAAATGTTCTTGTAAATACTGCTGGGCTCTGAAGAAAAACTGTGGTATATAATACATCCCACTTCTGTGATTCCAAAGTTTTATGGTCTGGAACACAGTATTAAGTTTTTGAGCCTCCAAAAGGGTCACATCATTTGGGTGGCAGACTTGACATGCTGCCTTTGCTATACAGATTTGCAAAGATTGGGTGGGAGGAACCTCTTACAGTAAACTTTTCAATAGTTAGCTTGACTCTAAAACATGGGTGTTGTATTTAAAGAAAAAATTAAGGGAGTCTGAAGTATTGGTTCTTTTAATGGGGAACTGGTTGCATGTTCTATCAAACACAACTGGAACAGATAGAACTTCACTGCTAGTGGGATTAAAAACAATTAACAGGTTATTCTCAGCCTACTCATGGGGAGTCAGTGAAGTTTTTTCTCCTTCACCTCCTTAGGAAAGATCAGAGTTAATGAAAGTTATGAAATGAACCCTTTCAAAGATTAAGTATGGAGTTGCATTCCTGTTCTGTTTTAACCTACAGATTCCATCAGAGTTGGTGTTGTTGCAGTAAAACTGGGAATGATGCCAATATGGACCAAGTCAGGAAAAAAACATGCTGTCACATTACTTAAGGTGAAATAAATCATAATGAATTTCATCTCCTGTCCTGTATTCAGATCGTTAGCCAGACATTTCAGTCAAAAGTGAAAGTGATTACTTGTACAGAGTAGGAAATCCCGAAAGAAAGGAAAGGCTTTTTTTGGTCGTGGGTAGTACACCACGCCCACTCTGTTTATATCCCGAACTTTCTGGGAGCAGTCTGCCTTCTGCCTCAGCTATTCAGGTGCTCCAGAGCTGTGAGCAATGTTACCTAGGTGAGGCAACATAAAGCTGGGGTTAACTACCTCACTTAACTTTTTTTATTTTGCCACCTGCAGGTACTTTGGGATTAGTTTCACCTTGGTTTCTGAGCCTTTGTAGCCCTGAAGCTGCTTCTTCATATTCTCTGGCAGCTACTATTGTCATGAAGCCTTTTGCTCACGTGTTACTGCTGTATGATGAACCAGTGCCGTGAAGGACATCAGGTTTGCAGGGCAAAAGAGCAGGAGTCTGAAATGTCAGCTCTTACTGTATGCTTTGCAAGCTTACAGAAGGGATTTTGCAGATATTGCATGCAAAAGATGACTATAAAAGATTATTTGATTTCTAGAGCATTTAAGAAAATAGTTTGCATTCTACTAATATTTTTTTCCTAAAATCAGTCTTTAGTTGATTGGTAAAAGAGTGTCTACAGTAAAAAAGTAACAAACACTACAGCTTACTATTTTTAAACTGTATCTTCTGTTATGAAGACAGAGACTGCCTTAATTTCACTTGTTTTAATAATCTCTTACTATCGTCTTAAAGCACACACATCTGCTTATACTCAAATAAACACTTTTCCTTTTCTTAAGGTGCAAGATTGTCATGTTTTAAGATACGTTTCAAAGGAAGATTCGGGTGGAAAAACAGCTAAGCTGCTTGTTGGAGGCAAAAACGTATCTCCTTTTTCTGTAAGTGAACCTCTCTGGGTGTTACTGTTAGAATAGTTGTTTCTGTTGTCCTTGCAATATGAAAGTAGCATAGGTAGACTTCTCTGAAAGATTGACAGACACCTGTGCTTTGGAACAGATCTTTTGTCGCATTCACCTTGCTTATTTCCTAACACTACTGTAAATTCTTGGTTAAGAGAATAGCAAGAAGAATTTTTGAAAGTTTTGCCTCTTGATTCTCGAGGAAAGCTGTGGGTTTAGGAAGTTGCTTTGATGTGCAGTGTCCTATGCTGGTGAAAGGGTCTGAAGGACTATTACTAGTGTAGAAACATATGTTCACCATGTCTGTGGAGGTGCAATTAAGATGAGAACTGCAAGATGCACACTTTAATGGCCTGTTGTAAACTTACCCAACTTCTTCGGATGTTTAGATTTTGTTCTCTAGCTTATTCTTCCATACTGTTTTATTGGGTGTAGTTGTAATTTTTCCACATGTCTGTTGACATTGTTTAATTTGCCTATAGTTTTACTGATGAGTAAGTTTAAGACTTAAATTTTCAAAAAGATAGCTTCATCAAGAGCTGTATCAAAACCACTCATTCAGACACTCCAGTTTCCTGGTGTGGAATTCCCAGATACCTTCAGTGGTTAAGGTTGTCTAGCAGAGCTGTCATTTCTAAGGAGGAAAATTGAATTATAGATCAAGGTAGGAACAAAGCTTTCTGTCAAAGGATTGCAATTTCTGTGATCCGTTATTTCTGTAAAATGCCATTTTTTGCTTCTTGCAGTGTCCTGACACTCATTTGTCTGATTTAGTCAAGTAAAAAATATCCAGGGCTCATGACCACTAAGCAGATTATCTCAGCTGATTGTGGCTTTTTCAGGACGTGGATTTCACTTTTTCAAACTGACAGTTGTCCCAGAGCCTCAAAATTAATCTGTGTACTTGTTTCTGCTTTACCAGAGGTGAGGGAAGAAGGAGCCTTTTAATTTGCTAAACCTGTTGGCCTTTATAGTATATTCTACTGATTTTGAGCAGGCTGATACTTTAAGGTACCTCTCTGGTATTCAGTGGGTTTATGCCATGTTTCACCATCGCTGCTTGTAGTTTCAGGTGTCTGTCCTGTCAGTTTAGTCCATTTCCACTTTCCAGATGTGACATTTTTCCTGGAAAAATGACAGCTCTGTTTTTTCTTTCATGTTACTTTGGTCTAAGACATGCAAGAACTATGTGAATAAAAATTTTCAAGTTGTATTTTGCACATTAGACTCCTTACAGTTGATCTTCTTCTCAAGTAGATGATGTTAGCAGTAATTCAGTCTGTTGTCAGAGTAATAACGTGTGGGATGTAAGGAGGTATAAAGAAAAATTTCTGTTTAAATAGCTCCTATGAACTAAGAAAATTTCTTCAAAGATAAACTACCTAAAAGGTCAACTCAAGGACTTTTTAGTAGTGTGAGTTATGTTAATGACTCTCTCTGGGCATAACTTTTCCCAAGTTAGCTTCAATTAATTTGATTGAACTTAGATTAATTTTAATAAAAAATTAATTAAATATCCTTAGACCGATCTGTGATGAAGGCCTGGCCTGAGACTGAACTGTGTATTATGATTATACTGAGCTCTGTATTATTGTTGTTGTTATCATCATTGTCATAGTATAAACTAGATAATTCCTAAGGAAGAATTTGGCATGCTGATTCTGAGCAATTTTGCTTGTTGAGGTACTAACAAATGAGGTATTTCTGTGGTTTAGCTGCAAGTTTGAATCACTGCTATGCTATGTTTATCAGCCTTTTTACGTGTTTCTTTTCTCTTTGGAATGTCAAAAGTGAGAATTAAAGGAAGGGTAAATGATACTGTATTGTATTAGCATAAGCAATTTATCTTCTGTTAGTTCCTCATAGGAACATCTGTCTTCCTCAGATTCCTCACAGCTTCTGATTTTTAATGAGTTCAAACAAAAGATTCCCTCAGTAATTTTACTAACAAAGAATTTTCTATATTTCTTTTGAGTGTCAAATTGCTTAAAAGCTGATAAGGAATATTGCACTTTTAGCAAGATATTTTTTTTTTTTCCTTTTTAGCTTGATATATGTCACTCTGCTACGAGTGAAGAGATTTTTCACGATTTTTTAATGCAAACTGTTTTCAAATTTACAGTTCTGACAGTGTTCTAACATTTTTTGGTCAAAAATATTTTATATGCTTCCCATAAGTGAGGGCATATTGATCATTTTCCTATAATACTGGAAGATATCACTGGTTAGATAGTTTAGAACATCTGAGAATTCACTCAATATTGCTTTTTAGGAAGGCTTTGTAAAGACTGCAGTGTTTTGTTTGTAAAAGTACATCTCTCTGACTCAACTGTTGTTGCAGTAGAACAGTGCAAGGCTATAGCCTTGAGTAGGACTCGAGATGTAAGTGAATTTTACCCTTTGGCTTCACTGTGCTTTTCTTCAGCTGTGGTAGCACAGGCCTCCCCTTGCTGTAGCTTAAGGCAGCAGTTTCACATAACAGTGGAAGTAAAGGATTCATATACAGGCACTTAGTAGAAAGGCCATATCTTTATTTTTAATTCTCACATATGATTCTACAGATTAAAACAGTTGTCCTCCATTGATGCCTCAAATATTCGTGGTCTTAGGGAGATTTTGTATGTAGCTGATTTTTTTTTAAAGGTATCTGAAGTGTTTTGTACTGTGAACTCAAGTTAACAAATCACTAGGAGAAAACTTTTCACTCTCAAAGACTTTCTATCCACACTTTCTCCTCAAACAAAGACAGATTTTTATACTTAAAATTGCTGGTTTTTTTCTAAGAGATTCTCATCATCTTGCTTCCTCATTCTTCATAAAACTTCCTCTCTTGTTCTAACACTTTTTAACAAATTTTTGAAAACAAAAGAAAGGACATCATGCAAATTTTCAAAACTGCGTTTTCAAATAAACTATGTTACTTAAGTTATCCAAATTATTTTGTCTTAAAACACAGAAAAAAATTTTGAGAGAGAGAACTGTGCAGAAGTTTTGAGAAGTGAACCTCAGAGATGTGACTATCCTAGTGTGGCAGTATTGTTAGATGCTTAAATTGCTTTCTAGGAGAATTCATTTGAAGAAAATTTAAGTGGCATTCCTTTTTTCCTGTGGCTACAATTTACCTGCATTACTGTTTCTGTTGCTTGGTTTCATCTCATGGTCAGCAGTTCTGTGAGCTGTCTTGTTTAAAACAGCTGAGAATAATTTTAAGTACTTTTAAATTTGTCAGAATCCTCTGAAAAGAAGATCCTGCTTTATTAAGTCAGCAGTGGTTTGACACTGAGTGTACTTGGTATATCTTAAAAATACATGAATCATAAACTTGTTGTTCTTGATTTTTCTTTTTTTTGTCCAGAGACTCAAAATTCTGTTCTGTGGAAAAGTTAAGCCTTTTGAGAATTTTCTGCAAGATGAGACTTTGTTTCTATTGTTTTCTTAGTTAAATCAAATAAATTGTATTTATGGTAGTGTGGAACTAAGTCATCAGTAGCTTTGAAAAAGAGACCATATTTTTAAATTATTACAAAACTCTTTGTAAGCCATGACAAAAACAGTAGTATCTTTTATTTATATTGTAAATGATTCTGATCTTGGAAATCTTCATATGTATCTTATTTATATAATGTAGCTGTAGGGTAACTAGTTGGCAGAAAATAAAATGCAGAGACAGGAGTTTTAAATAAATTTTATGTAGAGATAAAATGCTACTCTCAGGATAAAATTTTAGTATGATATATCTGTTCCCCTGAGTGGTGTTGACAGTCTGTAATCATTTTCTGTGCTAGGTTGATCTTGGGTATTTTAAGATCACTTCTTTTTTACGGCTGCTTTTTGTTACAGAAACCAGAGTCTGCACATCAGATTTTTAAAGAAGCTGGAGTACCACGAAAGCAGAAAGTTGCAACATTTAATGTAACAGATGATGCCATAATTAAGCCAGGTAATTTTTTGAGTTGCTGATTATTACATGCACGATCATTTAACATCTGCCACTTGTAGACCTAAACAAAGTTATGACGTGTATTTCATTTTTGTTTTGTATGGAAGTTGCCGAATTATTCTTTGTCATTAAGTACAAACATACTTTTTTCTTAGGGAAAATTAGAAATTTATTGTTTAGTTGATGAGAAGTAGGATTTTTCCTTTTTCTGGGGAAACAGAATCTAATCAGTGTTTCGATTGATTAGAAAGGTAGTCCAATCCAATTTACTAATATGAACATTGAATTAAGAAGTAAGTCTGTAACCTTGACTCACTGGCTGGGAATAAATATGAATGCAGTTATGGGAAGTTCTGTGTTTATCCTTATGAGAGGGACACAGAATTTTGTGGTAATGTTTCTCAGGAACCTAAAACAGCAGTTTGAGGTTTTTTTTCTTCTTGCTCCATTCAGAAGTAGAACTGATGGCTGTCATTGAGGATGTTTTTTCTGACAGCTTGCAAAGTAAAGCACACTAAAATGTGTTTATAACAAATGTTCTCACTAAAAATCAGTATGAGGAGTTTGGAGATCTAACAAAAAGTTTTAAGTTTCTAAGGTTATATTAGGTAGTGCACTTAGGTTGCTTTCGCTTTTGACGATTATAGGTATTTTCTGAAGAATGATGTAGGGTTGGAAATTCTAATATATTGTGTATTTCCTTGCCATTAGTGAAGCTTTTTGTAAGATCTTTTTAAGACAGTGTGGTAACTGATAAAAATCAAATCTGACACGCTAAATGGAAGCAAAAGCTTGAGATAAAGCAGAATTGCTTTACCAGTTTTCAATAAACTGGTTTTGCAGTGCATGTATTTTGTACATAACATCCTTTGTATGCATGATTTTGTGTCAGTTGACAGGCATCTTATTCCAGGTGTGTATGGATTATATAATATAACATGACATAATATGAGAATTTTTATGCTTGAGATTTATGAGAGGTTTACATCATTTCAGTTTGCATTTGTACAGATTTGAAAAAGCATGAGAATGGATGTGGACATGAAGCAATTAAAATTTCACTTTTTTAATGGATGTAAAACAGGTTGGAAACTGTGAAATATGCAGCTATATAGATCTATATAGATTTATCGCAAACTAAGTTATTAATTTTGGTTTGTTGTGGGGTTTTTTTTAAGCTGCTAATAAAAGAATATTGCACTTGAATAAAAAAAATCACTGAAGACAAAATAAATCTAAAAGTAATATTTTGATACTGCAAGTATTTAAGGAATTAGTGTAATTACAGTGAGGTGAGTGGTGTCACTGACCTAGAGTAGCACTACTTCTGCTGAAAGTTAGTGTATAGGTAATCCCCCAGTGGATGAGGCTGTACTTCTGCCATAGTCTTTACTTTGGAAACACCATGTCTTAATAAAGAGAAAGCATTGCGAAACTGTCTTTTTTTTTTTTTATTCTTAACCACATTTTTTATAGTAAGTGGGTTTTCTTTGTGGCTTGATTGTTTTTTGTTTTGTTTTTTTTTTTTAAAAAAACTCTCCACCTTGTAAAGTTCTGGTAGTTCTAAGTACAGCATGTTCTGTTTTCTTGCTAAGTGTGTTTATTATGAATCTTAACTAATTAGACGTTTGGGGCTTTGTGTATGAAGTACAATGTACCTCAGTAGAGCCCTGGCCCTTCCTTCCTATTCATCTAAAATTGGTCTAGGACCTGAGAAATGTGCTTCAGTAGTAAATACAAAGCATCTCTCTTACTCTGTGAAGTTCATAAAGAAGAATAAATAATATGTGAATAAGTTTTCTTTCCTTTGCTGTGACTGTAATCTACCCTGTATGATAATGACTGGATAGCGATTTAAGGACTTCAGCACTTAGTTGAACATGATCTCTCCTCTTCTTTTGAAGGTACTCCTTTGTATGCTGCTCACTTCCGCCCGGGGCAGTTCGTGGATGTTACTGCAAAAACGTAGGTTTCTAATGATTTAACGTGTGTGGTTCATCTGTCAAAGAGACTGGTTCTCTTTTTCTTCCCTCTGCTTTGTCTTGACCCCGTGGATCACAAAAGCTGAAATACAGTTGCAAGAGTAGTGACAGGAAATACATGTCCACTCATTGGATCAGCAGTATAAAATTATTTTTCTTTGCTTTTGATTATGAGCAAGATGAATAATTAATACTATTAGGGCGATGGTTCTGCCTGTATCTGTCACATGTACATGGAAGGGCTAGACAAACAGCTTGAGAAAATGTTGTTCAAGCTTAGCATGGGCAAAGAGATCTATAATGCAGCATCTGTGGTATGTAGAAGTGGGGAATGAATGCTGAAAGGCATCAGTTCTCAAAAAGACTGCTTGAATTTGATTTCATGAAGAGATGTGAAGAGAGATGTATCATGTGGACTGAAAAAAAAGCAAAAAGATATTGAATACATTTAGCAGGACAACAGAGCTGTCAAATTCCTTTTTTTTTTCTGTTTTCTCTCATATTCCAGCTCATGTCCTTGCCAGCAGTGGCTAATGATCTTTTAGTTTAATGTGGGAGGAATGATTTCCTTTCAGACCACTGTGAATGCCAAATTAGAGCTCAAGTGGTAGAGAGTGTCAAAAGAAAAATTGGCATCTTGTGGCAAAGACTAGTCATGGCTCTTGTGGTACATCTGTGATTTCCACTGACCAAGAGAACTGAGAACTCCTATCTGTGTGTTTCAGTGAACTGTTATTTTTGTTGTGTTGTGATACAAAGATAACATTTTCTGGAGTTTTTTTAGGTGTAATGGAGGTAACACCCAACTTTAATAGTCTCACATGTGTGTATGACCTATAAATGTGTAATATCATTCACAGGGTCTTGTATATATGGGGAAACCAAGCACCTGACTGCATTTATGAGGGTACCCTATTGAGAAAAGGAAGTCAAGGAGTTGACTGAAATAAGTATTTTTTTTTATGTCAAACTTCCTTATATGATACTTAGATCTGGCATGTTGTTCATTCTGCTTCTAAATTGCATTCTGTGAACAGCCTGTAAGAGACAATGGCCTGTTTGCAAAACAAAACAGAGGATCATTAGGAATACAGTTTTTTAATGAAGATTAAGTGTCACTGTTTGTTAATGCAGAAAAGCTTTGTTTTTCTAAAAGTATTTCAAGAACTAGTAAAGGGATTTTTTTTTTTTTTTGCCATGTAGAAGATACTGGTACACAACCACAGGATATTTGTATCTTGGTATTTGAAAATATTAGCAAGCTAAAAATAGACTGAGTTCTTGGTCACGTTCAGTGAATCCATCTTAAATTGTAATTCAGTATTTCTGACCTGTTTTCTCCAGGTATTTGTATGATCCCATTTCAGAAATTAGCTGTTTGTTTGTGCTGGTTTGGTAGCACATTACTTGTAATCCTTCTGTACAGGTGAAGAAAAAATTTTTCTGCTAAAGAGAAAGATCAGTTGGGTTTTCTGTCAACATGATTGTCTAATCATTCCAGTCTTCCTGTATCAAAATTTTTTTAACCTTTTTCTGCAGCTTACTCACATTTTGATTTCTACTTTTAAAGTTTCTTTTTTCTTAATTTCCACTTTTCTGGAATGCTTCATTTATCGCATTCCCTTAACTCTTGGGTAAGAATTAAGTTATTTTACTACATTTCAGTTTTTCTTTGGGTCTTTTACTTTATTCCATGGAATTTCATCCAGTGTTACTTAGTCTCATACTTTCGTGAGGTTCATGGTTTTTTTACTTTTCAGAATACTGTATTCATGATTCATAGTTACTGTACCAGGAAGTACAGATTCCACAATGTCACAAAAATATCCAAGAAATGCTTCAGTGAAGGGAAAAAAAGTTACCTTGGGAGTGGTTATAGCATTGACCTATAGCATTTGGGCTGCACTGTGAGGGGAAAAAATGACAACGTGCTTTATGTTAGGTTTGTGTTCTGAACCCACCTCAAGAGAAGCCAGCTTCTCCCTGCTGAACAAAGGCCTTGGGAGGTTTGGTCCACAGGCTGAAGTGAGCCTTTGTACATTACTCTGTAAAGCCCCAGTTTTAGCAGTGCTGTAGGCACTTGGAAGATCCTAAGCTATAGGGGCGTTTTGGAAAGGTACTTAAAGAAAATAACACTGAGTTACAGTAGGGAGCATAGTTTGACTTCCTTTCCTTCCTCCCACTTCTGTCTTATAGAATACAGAATGGTTTAGGTTGAAAGGAACCTTAAGGATCATCTAGTTCCAACCCCCCTGCCATGGGCAAGAACACTTCTGCTAGGCCAGCTTACTCAAAGCCCCATCCAACCTGGGGAAGGGACCTGGTTCTTCCTAATTCAAACCACTGTGGATTTAAAAGAGAGTAATTCCTAAAAACTTGCTATCACTGGTAGCAAAGTTTTTAGAAATGTTATTACATGAACATGTACTTTACATTTTTAAGATTGACAGTAATTTTGTTTTAATGGAGGAAACACTGAAGTGTGTGCAATGTTTGAAATCATGTACATGAAAATGGTGGTTGGTAAGAGCATGATTAATTCTAATTATTCCTTTAAAAAAGAAAGAAAAAATGTCACCTCAATGAGGAGATAATGTAGGGGAATATAATATAAAGGATATTTTAATTTTTTGCCAACTCTTAATTATCCAGATGAGCAAGATATCTTTCTGTATGCTTCCTTCTACCAAAATAAATCAAAAATATGGTCCTTAAAAATGAGCAAGCTTTTCTTAGTTATCATAGCCTGAATGAAGGATTTGCACTACATTTCAGAAGTCTTGGTTAGCATCTTCATTTTGTTACGAAAGTGTAGGGTATTTTTTTTAGTTGTCTTCTTTTAATCTTCCCTACAAATATTTTTGTCAAAGTCTTTTATTCATTTATAGCTCTGTAAAGAAAAACACTTTCACAGAAACAAGAAGGTTCAGTTAAAGATGTATGCAGTTAGTTTTTATTTGAAGTCTCATCATTTGTTCAGCACAATATGAGTAGCTTTTAGAGCACTGTCATTAGGCAGTGTGTCTGCATGCTGTCAGTCTTCTATAGTGCTGAAATATTTTCCTTAGTACTTATTTTCAGCTATTTAAAAGCTCAATTCTTAAGTTTAGCCCTGGTATGCTTTGAGCTAAGATTTGTAGCACTGTCCAGAAGCACTTCTCTCACAGGTTGCACTTCTGTGACCCCACCCGGAGTGCTGCATCCAGCTCTGGGGTCTCCAGAACAGGAAGGGCATTGACCTCTTGTCCAGAGGAGGGTCACCAAGAGGATTGGAGGGATGGAACACCTCTCCTACGAGGAAGGGCTAAGAGAATTGGAATTGTTCAGCCTGGAGAAGAGAAGGCTTCAGGGTGACCTAATTGCAGTTTTCCAGTACCTGAAGGGAGCCTACAAGAAAGCTGGAGAGAAACTATTTACAAGGGCCTGGAGTGACAGAAAAAGGGGAAATCACTTCAAACTGAGAGTAGGTTTAGATTAGATATTAGGAAGAAATTCATTACTGTGAGGGTGGTGAAGCATTGGGACAGATTGCCCACAGAAGTGGTGGGTGCCCCATCCCTGAAAGTGCTCAAGGCCAGGTTGAATGGGGCTTGAACAACCTGGTCTATTGGAAGGTGTTCCTTCCTTGGCAGGGGGGTTGGAACTAGATGATCTTTAATGTCCCTACCAACCCAGGCCAATCTATGATGCTTGTATGGTGACTTCCTTAAGCTGACATAGGGCATAGGCTGCTGCCCAAAGGGAAGGTGGTGCTCTCTCCCAGAGTCCCCACTGACCTTCTGTCGCTGGTAGTTGTGTCCTCAGTTGCATGAAGGAAAAGATCAGTGTGAGATACCTGTATTAGTTTTCAGAGGGATCAGTTGTGTGCCCCAGCTTGCTCAGCACCCGAGTGAGCTTCTGCACTAGTACACAGGTGACCAGAACATGGTGATAGGGAGGGGTGGGACCATGCCTGCCATGGTAGCCCAATGCTGTGTGGACATGGAGTTGTATCTGAACTCCTTTTCTGCCACTTCATGACCCGTTCCATGAACATTTCAGGAAAACTTGGGAACATGAGAAATTTTGTCACTCCAAATTAAAAATCAACAGTAGTTTTATTTGAAATGTGCCAGTATTAAGTGATGATTCTGGAGTGTTTATGGTTTATTTAAGCTTTGCTAGGTTAACAGTGTAATCTGAGCCTGAAAGTATGTTCTACATTTGTCCGAAATTATTGGACTAAGTAGATGGAATCTTTCTTCCTTTACGGCATCTAAATAACGATCTTTTAAATGAACTATGAAGAGTTAGCAGCAAACTTCATTAGAGTACTTTATTCCAGTAGCTTTCTAAATGAAAGTTGTCTCATTAGGTACTGGCATTTTACTTGTATCAAACCTGGAAAATGAGGTTTTCTACAAAATTAGGCGGTTGACCTAAACACCTGCTTTCCTGCAGGTGAGAGTAGAATAACTATGCAATTAAACTCTAATTCTGCACAAGGATTACTTTCATTTAACATTTATATGTCTTAGTCTTTCATCTCATCATTGCTGCCTGTGATTCCGTTCTGGGACTCAGGTAAATATGTTTCATTCAGTGAAACCAAGTAAATTAAGTCATAAGGTAAAGTGTATTTGTAGGTTATTCAGTGATTTTCAATCAGTTTTTCACAAATAAATAATGAAACTAATCTGAAACATTATTGAACTAGTATGAGAAAGAGCCTTGGTAGATAGTAAAATGTTGTACATTTTGAAGTACTCTTAATTTCAGAATTGTGATATCTTTCCTTGACTTTAGGCAGAATATTTCAGAGGTTGGAGATTTGTTTTCATATTCCAGGTCGATCAACAGATCCAAGAGAATTTTCAGCTTTACCAGAGTGCTCTTTTTTAGGCTGGTTACACTTCCTATAAATTTCCTAAAGCTTCGGTACTGTAAAGTCTGAGACTTTGTTCACAGAAAATATGTGTGTAATTGGAAGGACCAAGAAGCAGATGAACATAGTCTATTCACATAAATCATTAAACACTAGCAACTCTATCTTGTGATGTAATCACTTCTTTCTGAAGATATCTTAAAACGTTGATGTATTAAGCATTTTTTTTCAAAATACATCTCTTGTAAGTATTAGGTATTTATTTTTTTTTAAAGTACAATTTATAGTATTCTAAATTGTTTAAAAATGAGCAATCTGAATGAAATATTGAAGTGGTTTCATGACATCATGCTTCTTGATTCAAGTTGACAGTACTGTTTACTTTTGAATTGGTGGCTTTCTAAGGTTGTGTGGTTTTCTCTCAATTGCAAGGACATTTTTGCAGCTAAAGAATTAATCATGCCCTCGATCTGCTCGCTCTGGTAACTGCACAGCTGTTGTTATGCAACCTGCTTGCAGTTGGTTTTGGAGGCTTTGTTAAGTTCATCTTCCAGCTAGAGATGCCAGAAGTAGTCTACATGGAAAACATGGCCAGTAATAGATAGTTTAAAAGAAAAAAATAACATTTTGGCAGAACAGATACGAGTTTTCCTATGGCTTAGTTTCTGTATGTATTTCAAAGTTATTGATCCCCTAGCAGTATGCAGACATAGAAAAGACAAGTTTTGAGCCTCTCTTAAAATGTATTTTTCAAACCTTTTTTTACAACTATTGCTGTTTACTAATGCAAGCTTTTAAAATAAGCTGATTCTATGGGAAACTGGTGTTAAAAAGCCTTGCATCCTATAGATTTCTGTCTTGTGTTCCTGTTTCCTGGTAATTCAGGTCCTCCTCCTTCGTGGAGGTGCCTTCCTTTAGCTTCCTCTCATGGCCCTGACCCTCTTCATATCCTCAGGTTCCAGCACTGTCTGCTGGCCTGGAAGGACTGTCTTTCTGGTGACAACCACTTGCATGACTGGCCAGCTGGCAAGCCAAAGGAACATAGCACCACTTAAATTGTATTTTAGCATTTCCGTAGTTGTAGGTAAGGAGCAAAAAAAATTGAGGAGCTTCTATGCAATAAATCTCGATTCAAACAATTACACGTCTTTCTTTGCCAAATTTAAGTGGGATTGATCCTTAGGTTCTAAGCAGCTCTTGTTTCCTTATGATTCTGTGGCTTTAGAGAGTCTTTATGGCTGATTCTGGCCGTAGCTTGACGTGCTCAAGGCATCTAGGGCAGCAATTAGAGGAGAATTACTCAAGTGGTAAGAGGAAAGAATCTAGTTTTCACGAATGTTGTTGTATTCCATGTTTGTATATTTTCTCTAGCTTTTCATGGTAGTGCTGAGCAGGGGAGTCAGCAAAATGCAGTCCCTCTGTAGAATGTGCTCTATGCATGCTCATCCATGGGTTTATTCTTCTGTGTTTGGCTGGAAGGTTCTAATGCTTGAACTAATAGGATCGTGACATTGCAAAGTGCACTAGCAGAGAAAAGATTTCTGTAAATTGGAGGAAAAGGATCATCTTTGTAAATGAATTAAATAATCAGTGCAGTGGTCAGATTTTTCCTTTTGGAAACAGACAATGCCAGTTTAAAGACACACTTTAATCGGCTTTTCCTTTGTGCAGTGATAAGGTGGGTTTTCCTGTTGAGTCTGTTCCTGCAATAAATAGAGAACTCCAAAGCCAGTAATAGTATCATGTGCCTCAAAGATTAAGGGCATGGACTCTGAAAATGTGTTTTATTTGTTACTGTGCTGTAGACCTTATTTGTTAGCTGAGTATGTATCAAGGGAGTTACGTTTTCACTATACACAAAACTGTTTTCAAGAGATGAGTTTACTGTAGTATGGAAAATGTTTCTTCATTTATTTTTATCATAGTCTAAGCAGTCATCTCTTTCCTCTCTTGATGCTTAGGACCTGTCATTAAGTTTTGGTGTATGCTATTATACAGTTGCTTTTTATTTGGTTTTGGTTTTGGTTTTTTGGTTTGGTTTTTTGGGGAGGGTGTTTGTTCTGGTGTCCACTCGATGAAAGCTTCATTGCAGTAACATTTCTTGAGGATGATCACAGCAAGAAGCATTTCGTGTTAGTCTTTTTGCCTATTTGACTCTCTTCTAGTGCTTCTTATTCTTTAAGCATTGTGCTAAAATATGTTTACGATATAAAATACAGATTTTCATTTTAACTGTATTCCCCTCTCTGCTGAGCTTTGCTAAAGGTAAGAAGATCATGAGCCTGACTGAAATTATTGGTTATTGCTAGAATAACAACCTTAAGTCTGACTAACCCAGGTTTCTTTCTTAATTATTTTTGTTTTCAGAATTGGTAAAGGATTTCAAGGTGTCATGAAAAGGTGGGGATTTAAAGGTCAGCCTGCGAGCCACGGCCAGACAAAAACTCACAGAAGACCTGGAGCAATATCTACTAATGTGAGGATTCTTATTTCCTGTTTAAATGTTCTCAGTGTTTTTATAACTGCATACTGAAAATGAACAATTTCACAATATCTAGCTGCTACATGTACTCTGTGGTAGCAGAGAGTCCCAGTAGTTTCAAAGGAAGTTCAGAAACCTGTATAATGAGCAATGCAGATAGCTGTTCTCTTATGCCTCAGTTTATGAATACGCATTATTTCAACTGAGCAAATTGTCATATTTTGTAGTATAGCTGAGAGGAATAGTCTTAATACTTCAAAGAGAGATCTAAGAAGCTTTTATCAGACCATTTATAGATTGGAAAAGATTTGCCCGTTATTTTACACTGCAGATATTGTACCATTCTTTGGAACCCTACTTGCTTTTGTCACCTTGCCTGGCTCGTGTAGCTGCTTGATGAACTGATTCCCATAATCTTATAGGGAATAATTCCCAAAATTTTGAAGCTTCTAAGCATTTTTAAGCAGAGTACAGAGTCATATTTTTGCGTTTCAAGCTATTAATAAAATTGGTATAAAAGCTCTTTGAGCAGATTATGTTTAAACTTTGTCCTGTTAAGGCTGTACAATATTTAGACCAAACTAAGAGGAATTTTTGCAAACTAATTAAGATCAACTGAGTCACAGTACTGAACCTGAGCTGTCTATAATTTTCTTAGAGAAATTAAAATTTAGAAAAGTATTAATAATGCTCAGAGAATAGTAAAAGCAAAAGGGCAATAGGCAATGAAGTTAGAGTAATTGAGAGTGTAAAAGCATGCATTACTGATTTATAGCCTTCAGTTTCAGCTGGAAAAAAATTCTACACCTGGCACTTGTTTTCACTGAAGAATGTAAATATTTGAACACAGAACACTGTTTTAATAGATGATCTTCACCATTACAAAATAACCTCTCTTTTATTTAAATTAGAATTTCATAAGCAGTAATGCTGGATGTAATTTCATAAAGTGTATAGAGTGGAAAATAGTATTGGAAATGGGTAGATGAAAAAGAAACAAGATGAAAAGATGCAATAGGGGAAAAACAATGCCTTGTTAGTTTTTTCCTATCTAGTGTTGACCATCTCAGACGTTTTTGTAATCCAGGATTTTTCAGTACAGAATCCTTTCCCTAGAACTGCATTGCAGCTGATTCCTGAAATCATGATTTTCACAAGAATTAAAAAAACGCCCAAACATTATTAATGAATAACAGAGAGGTGCAGGATACAAATCCCTTGATAACAATGTAGAATTGAAAATTATAGCACTTATTCCTGCCTTTTTTTTCCACCTTTTTAGTCCAGTTTATACCCAGCCTGTCACAAATGGGATACAGAAACTAAGCAATAGCAGTGAATGGAATTAAATTAACATTTCGTTTTCAAAAATACATGCATTAAAACAGATCTGATTTACATCAGTGTGAAAATCATGGATTAGGGGGAGGAGGGAAGCTACAGTGTATCTTCATTTCAGCAGCCTTCTAGGGCAGGACTGCTCTGGAGCTCTGTGTTAGCATCCACAAGTAATTCAGGCAATAGTTCAGGCAAGTTTCCAGTTGCTGCGGTCTGTGATGTAGGTGAGAGACTTGTGTTGACAGGAATCTTAGGAAAAAAACTTTTCTTGATTTTTCACAAAGTGAAAGTATGAATGAGTACAGATTTTACTCTGAATCTATATACATTAAGTATTAAGCAAAGCTAGAATCTCTTTGTTCATATAACAGTATAGGTAGCAATTTTATGATTGAGGTCAAGTATTTCAGATAACATGTAGAGTAATACCTAACCTCCAGCAGGTGGTATTTAAAATGCTCATCAGTGTTAGATTTTTTCAATATTATATTTTCAGCATTGGAAATATCGGCATATTTTCTCCAGTGCTCCTCTTGCAGTTAACATGATTTTTTTTTGGCCTTGTTTTTATCTAGAAAGCTTCCAAAGTTTATCGCGGAAAGAAAATGCCAGGTAAAATGGGTAACGTCTATAGGACATGTTTTGGATTAAAGGTGAGTTCTGAGTATACTAGAATGTGTATAGGGTGATTGCATTGCCAAGCAATGAACTCAGCCATGTAGCCTTGCATTAGTGTTGTTTGAAGTCCTAACTTGATCACGACCCTTCACTTTCATTTACAAAAAAGAGATTATAGTTTCTGTCCAGATTCTGATTGGTACATTTGTACAGCAGCTCCTGGGCTACTGAAGATACTTTTCTCTGTCTCCAAAGGCAACCTCTGCAAATTGACCTCTAGTTTGCAAAAAAGTGTGCTGCTGCTGTTCTCTGTTAACTGAAACTAATTTTTTGTAGCAGAAAATGTTGTGTTCAGTTGAGCACCTCATTGAATTAAGAAATTAACAAATGCTCACAGTAACATTTTCATGAGGATATTTGTTTTATTTTGTCACCTGTGATGTTCAACAGCTGTTGCTGTTAGAGGAAAAAGAGGCTTAGGAGCTCTGGTTGGTGTTTGCTGAACAAAGAGCTGCCTTACCAAATATAGCCTGATCACCCGCCCTTCAAAACTGTTACAGACTCCTGCATGAGAAAGTTTGGCACTCAGAGTGGCATGTGAGCGAATTTTGTGACAGTTTAGGCCTTTGCAGAATGTTCTTTCCCAGAGTACCACCTCCAATTAATCAGTTTGTGCTTTACTGGACTACTGTTTGTAAAAGTGGGAATAGTCTAAACAGGGCTCAATGTCTCGTTTTTTTTTCTGTCTCCTAGGTGTGGAGGATCAACACAATACATGACATTATTTATGTAAATGGCTCTGTTCCAGGTCACACAAATTGTCTGGTGAAGGTATGTTTGCTAGTTTCAACTTACTGATATTAGTGACTCCTGAACTCTTTACAAATCTCTTCTTACAAAAAGAAAAACACAGGTTGAATGCAATCTTCATTTCTTCAGTGCCATCTAGTACTGTTGAATTAAAGGGCAGTAGAATCAGCTCTGTGAAAGAGAGTGATTAGATTGCCCTGGGGCTGTGCACCCACGTAGCTTATGATAAACCAGCACAGTTGCTGAAACCCTTTGGTAAGTGTCTCCAGCCTACATCCATCCCCTTTGAATGCTAACTCAAGCCAGTAGCATGGTGGTGAAATTTCCAGAATATTATTTAAGGGTTGTATTTGTGAACAGAAATACACAGCAAGCACTGCTTTAGAGGTTATTCCAAGCATTCCCATATGCAGTAGTAATTACCTTTCCAAGGAGCAGTTGAGGTACAGAAGGAGACAGCAGGAATTCACAATAAAGATCTGAGTTCCCTTTGCAATCAATATAAATATGTCAGTGTTGTTTTCTGTGTCAGTCTGCAGAATTAATTTCGAATTCTATGGAGGTTGTTTCAAGATTGTCTGTGAAAAACTGAAACAATGAGTCTAATAAGTGTTCTTACAGTGTAAATAATCCACATCAAAGCAAGAAAAGCGCTTCTGAGGGTTGTTTTCAAAATAGATTTTTCTTTCTAATTAATATATTCTACACATCTGCAAGCACAAATTACTTGGAGAAAGTTGCTTCCTTTCAGGCTGAATAGAATACAGGCTATCAAACATCTTTGCTATGAATGATTATCAAGATTCTGATGTACATATACCTGTATATCTGATACACAGATTTAAATCCTCAGAAGTATTATTGGGATTTAAATTATTCAGTTTTTGAAAAGCTACAGAGCTCATCAAGTTCAGATGTTTTCAATTAGTTTATTATCTTCCTGTCATGTTTTACTGTGGACATCCAGTTTCTGTTCCGTGTTTCCTAGTTGTGAATCAGAACTCCGCAGTTACTTGGCTTTAGGTACAGCAACCCTAGCTTTCAAATAGGTGTTTTTCCCACAGAAAAATGAAGTTTATTCTTCTTTCTCTCATTGAAAATAAGGCCTTTTTTTCTGAGTGCAGTATTTCTAAACTGCTTTGCTTGTAAGGTCCAGCCCAAGCCTTTTCCTTCCCAAGATAGTGAAAACTGGTTAACAGATGGCCATGAGAGAAGTAGTTTTCAGGACAACTGCAAAATTACTGGGCACTACATCAATTCTATAGAATTAAGACTGTAGCTTGGCTGGCTTTTCATCCTTGTGTTGGACCAAATGACCTCTTCTCCAACTGTGTCCCATTTTTCAAATCCTAAGATATGAACCCTGTTAGTCTGAGGTTTAAATAAGTGGGAATCTGTTGCAGGATGTTAGTTTTAAATTATAAGTATACAAACAAAATAATGTAGCTGAAAAACTGAGAAACATTTGATGCCCAAACTGTATTCTTAATTCTTAATAGTACTCTTAAGCAAGAGTTAATTGTTGCAAAAGATTGTGCATCTTGTTATCCTAGTCATGCTGTTAAAATCCACATTTACAGTGGCCCTGCTTGGTGGCAAATGCACGTACATATCTCAGAATTTTATCTGTAAGAATACAACACTTTATGAAGCCACTAACACTCTGAATACAGTACCTAGTTCTTCTAGATCATAACTTCTATTCTAACTACACTCAGTAAATTTATTTTTTTATTTCTGATTTTCAGTGAGTTAAGAAAGCAAACATTTATTAAACACCTGTAATATAAACTGTTTTTAATAGCAAAGCTGTGTGTGTTAATACCACATATTCTTATGTACTCCGTGAAGATCTCATTTAAACAAATCGATGTCCCCTTGCTGATCAGATATTGCGCTCACTTCTTGGAGAAGAGCATACGTGCTTTCTGTCACGATTGGGTCACTTTCACCTTTTTCTTCTGCCTTCTCTTTTTCTTTATTCAGTTGTTACTCTTGTCTAGGCTGGGAAGCATCCCCGTTAACACCTTGGATTTACTGGTTTTGTTCTGAAAGCAGTCCTACTGTTAGCTTACAAAAATCCTTGAGGCAACAGCACTGCCACAGTCAACAGCCCTGTTAACAGGAGATTGCTGGAGTATAAGCGGTAAAACTACGGTGTTGACATCTGCAATGTCAAGAGGATAATGAGCTTGGACTGCTGTAGCAGTCTGCTGCATACCATTTAAGTGCCTGCCATGTCCAGGAGTCATTTCTGTTCAGTTCACTCGCCATGGATGATGATTGGAACTTCATCCTAAGACCAAAAGTTAAAATGGCTCATTTGTTTTTTTTCAGGTAAACTTAGTCCATCAGTATTAACTAAGTGGCACAAGGCACTTTTCTGACTGCTTTACTAATCCTTATACAGGATGTCTACAATATCAGAATCTGTATTAATTTTATCTGTAAGTTACCGGTATATAAAACGTTTCAAGTCATAATTATCTACAATTTAGAAGTCCACGTATCTTCGAGTATACATTTTGGCAAATGCATTTCAGAGTTGCAGCTAATTCCATTAATGAGGGTTAAGGATCCATGGGAAGAATGAGGCTTTTCTTCCCTTAGAGCTCCTTGATTAAAATAATAAAATATTTGAAAGATCTTGACCAAAATGGTCCAGACTCAAACTTTCATGATATTTAATAATAAATAACACTGTTTGAGATAAAGGCACAGCAGTAGGTATTACTGCTATTAAGAAATAGATTTCTAAAAATTGTCTCCACTCACATATTTGGAGATTGGAGGCAGTATGTAGTCAGAAACAGTTTATTCCAGTTCCTTGAGCTGGTGAATCCATTGTGTGGGGTGTTTTCTTGCATAAGCCATATGAGTTACATGTATTAATTAATTTTTTTCCTTATATTTTCAAACACATTGCTGAAGAGTAGAAAAGGCTTTAATTATAAAATCAGGCAAAGCAATACTATTTGACATCTGTTCTTTAATTTCTGGTTTTTCTTTCTCCATTTAATCTTGCTGCATTTATCTGTGGTGTTTTTAGCTTGTCTTATGCCTTTCTTCCAGAATGTTTTCTTATTTGTCTTATAGACATTGACTTCAATATGTTGCTGTATATTTGTTTAGATCTGTAGCTGGGGAGAGGAATTATGGGATATTAGCATTTGTAATTACTATTTATTCTACTAAATACCTGCCTGTAATTAAGTAGGACTAATGTCTAGGGAAATTGAATCCGTCTGTCTTTCACAAGAAGTGAAATACTGCGTAACACTTTTCTCTTTATGTGCCTCTAAGAGGAAAACATTTGTGTTCAGTAACCACTCTGTGTTGCTTGGTAACCATTAAAACCACAGTGCACCTTTAAAGCATATATTTATTTTGTATGTTGTATTTTTGGAAACTTAGTGCATCAGCACTGTATTCAGACAGAGATGAAGCACTTAAATTTTTCAAGTTTCATTTTCAGCAGAATACTAGGATTGATGGATTTCTGGTTTAATGAGAAGTCAGTTTTCATTTGATATTGCACACTGAAGCATGCAGGTAAATAACTGACATAAGTAATATTTCTAGCCAACTGGAGAACTAATGAAAAAAGTTTGGATTTCTTTCTCAATTTCAAGGTCTAATACAATTAAGAAATTTTAGCAGTGTGCTAGAATGCATGGAATTTTTCTGTTACAGGAGGAACATTGCAGAGAAAGCATTTGTAAGTTAATGTGGTTTGCCTATCAAGATAGCCTACCTCAGGTAACACCGGTTTCCTTCTGGTGTATCTTCTTAGATCACAGGGCCTGTAGTTCCCATCTGTAATAGTTTTTTCTTTCCAAAGTTTATGGCTCTGGATTTATTTCCCAAGTATAGTACCAAAAATTCTCTCTTCTGTCATTCAAGAGAGAAGCACAGGATTTAATTCCCTTTTTAAGTAGTTTTTTTTTTGCCTTATAATGGAGAGTGTACAGTGATATGGTATATTATAATTCAGAATGTTACAGTTTATCTTTGATAATGTTTTATAACTGTCTTAATTTTAAGGCAGCTGGTTTTCTTAGGACATTCAGTGTTGACCACTTTGAGTATATCACTTGTAGTGAAAGCCGAAATTCTGGCAAGTCTTGTAACCCATAGGAGTTGCTTAGCAAGTTAGATACTGAACTGGCCTTTTTGTATGCTAGACCTGAGTTAAACTGAAGTATACAGTTGCTTTATAATGTTCTGCTTGAGCTAATAACTTAAGTCTTGAGACTGCTTTTTCATTCAGCTTTTTTTTTTTTTAAGAAAAGTATGTAGTGATTCGCATCCTACTTATTTTGTATCACACTTTCCAGTATTACTGTGTTGTGTTTCTAGCTGTTCATGCCTGAGTTGGGTATACTCTGATCAAGTTGAGGACACGCAGAAATAGCGTGATACCTTCAGTTCTTTCATCTTCCCCGTTCTATACCTTGTGTTCCATGATAGAGTTGTGTGGAGGTTTGAGGGTTTTTTGTTTGGTTGGGGGTTTTTTAAGACAAAATAAGGCTGGTCTGAAATGGATACAGTTCTTGCATTAAATTTTCTGTCTAGGTTGAAAAATAATAGAGAAGCTGAGGCGAATATTTCTAATCTTTTTTTATATTTAAGCACATTTTTCTGTTTCGCAAACAACTTAAATTCTTTGCTGTGGTTGCTTACACAGCCTGAAGCCCTGTTGAACTACAACTGTGAGTTGTGACTTAAGCATCAACTTTTGGTGCTTGTTTAAGACAATATGGAGTCTTTTGTGGTCATAGATTTCTGAATTTGCATTTGTTTATACTACCCGTTATGCCGTCAGTATAGGGGACATGCATATGTGCAGTCTGTTAATTTTATCTGCAAAACCCTTTATGGCTGTTCAGAGATTTAGTTACAAAACCCCAACCAGCTCCAATTTCAGCTTTCTCTAATATTTTATTAATAAAAAGACTATACACTATGTATCATCTGTCTGTGGTATAGTGTTCCATAATATACTATAATATAATAGTACTATTAATACAGCAGTTGAGTAAGCCAAGCATTTATGGTATATTGAATTATACAGTGAATGCTTTTATGGATTGTAATAACCAGTTGGACTACCAGCCTGATTCCTTCTGTGAGTGAGAGCTAAATTCACTGGATTTTAGTAACACAGAACATGGAAACTTAATCCTTTATTAGGGCTGTTCTCCAGAGGTTACAAGGAGAACAGGAAGAGCTGTGCTGGGTCACCTGTACTTCTTTACTGTGTACATGCTTATGCAAACAAGTGTAGCTCTTGCTGCTGCATGCCATTGGGCCCCTTTATACTATTGTGAAGTTATTGTGCAGGAATCTGAGGTGTTAGATACAGGTAACCTTTGGTATGCTGCACCCTTCATAAATGTAAAGGGAATCATTCAGTAAATCTCTTGAGAAGCCACGTAATTCATACTGTGTTTTAAGTTGCAAATCGGTACTTTCAGATGTAAAATGAAATTGAGTTGTTCCTTTTAATAGGAATAATAATGGTAATATCTGATAATATCTAATTCTTGAAATTTACAAGGGAGAAAGAGGGATGTTCATTCAGTTTGGTAGTGATGCTCTAAGGTGGTGCTTTTTTACTTTAAATTTCATTTGAAAGCAATGAATGTAGAAGAAGATGGAAAAAGAGCAGTAGTTTTCACCAGTCAAAAGAAATACTGTGTCAATTATACTAGTCAAAAGAAAGATCATATGAAAAGGAAACCATTTTAACATCAGATATGGCCTGTGCTTCTGGGATCTGTCAAGCTTCTGAGGAGTTTGGAAGGGTAAAATGCAATAGTATTGTACTCCTGTGAAAGCAACAACGGTTTGTTGAAAATGCTTCATGAGAACATTAAAACTATTTTAAGAATTCTTCTTATCACACAAGAGGGACTATCTCTAAAATGTCCCTTGACATTAATATGCCATTAATATAATGTTAAGTCTGCACAGAAATCTTACATTTATTTAGGTAAACTAATGCAGGACTAAAATTAGACTGTTGGATTTGCCTTCAGTTGAGAGCAGATGTCTTGCTTCGAAATCCTGTCATAAAAAATTATTTTAAGAAGAAAGGGAGGAAAAACAAGGAGGAAAACAAACATTTCAATTACTTTCGTTTTCCAGGTGTCCAAAACTGCCTGTAATGAGATAGCCTGTATGTAACAACACATTTTATTTCATGATGAAAATCATCAAAAGTAACAAAAAGTAGACATGAAAAACATTTTAATACATTAGGTATATGAAATTAATAAGTTAACATAAATAAAATCATTTATTCTAGTCTTCTTAATACTTACTAACATAGAGACCATGGGGCGGTTTGCTGTTGATAGAGAAGGCTTATGGTGTGTCATAGGATTAGAGAGTAAAAGAGAAGGGGGCAAGGGTAATAACTGGTGAAGTTACTAAAACATGTTTTCATATAATAAAAGAAACAGGCACAACTTATTGAAAGGGAAGGATGATATCTCTGAAGATGCCATCCTTCAGATGGCATTGTTGAAGCTGTCTGTTTCTTCTGAACTCACTGCTGCTGGAACTGTTGTAGTAAAGGTCTTTGGACTTGGACCTCAAAGTTTATTCCGTCTAGCTATGTAATGTAAATTGGGAACTGGAGGTACTTAAGTAGTGGCAGTTTACAAGTGAATAGAGAATACTTTTATAGGGAGGTGTCTGGTAGAAGAGGAATGATGTATTTCAAAAGTTACTTAGCCATGCTAACCAGTACAACATGTTGAGCCCTTCATCTCCTCGTTCTTAGCAAAAAGTTTTCTTTTGTTTATCAAGCCTGCACTTAGAAAACTGTTGGAGCATTGAATTTATTGTACACTTCATTTGCAGGAATCCTCATGGACTGTGAGAAAGGCTCAAGTAATAGCAGATATGAATCTGGGAAATAGAGTGTTGTCAAAACAGAGCTTCCAGTGGGCATAAAATTGTTTTATTTAATTTTTGGCATAAATCATAATTGTCTTATGTGAGGTTTTTGTCCAACCAAGTAAAAACAAGCTTCCTGTTTTTTAAAAACCCACTAAAAAACTAAGAGGAAGATCTTATCTTCTCTATAGTAAAATTTTTGTCTAATCTATTTGTACTTTTTTTTTTTAATCCACTTGAGTATAGTGGCTGAAAGGGATTATTACAGCTTGCAAGGAAGATCATTTGTAACAATATAGAAACGAAGAATTTAATTTTAAGTAAAATTTCATTGCTCAAGAATTTGTACCTCTTTTTTTTTCTTCAGAGATACCAGCTTTCTATCTGCTACTGCAGACAAACTGCTTTTTGCTGATAATTCTAGCTACTAATTTTCTTCAGAGATTGGAGTTTCAGGGGCTAGATTTTAAATCTTTCCACATGTAGAGAGGTCAGTAAAGGAAAGTAATTTCTCCGTGGCACCACAGTTCTTGGAAATGAACTGTCTTAAAGGCTCGTGTTTGACAAACTTGGGTACTGATTCCTGGGTGAAGAATTTTAGATGCTTAATTCAGCTGTGTGGTAGCCAGAGGAATTGAATACAGCACATGCACATATCTTTGCAAAATTAGTTACCATAATTAGTTTGCATCATACATACAAATGCGTGTCTTGGTTGTTGAAGAGGTGATTACACTGCATAAATATAACTTGGTATGTCACGTAGGAAAGTACTGTGGGATACAAGCACAGTTTAAACAAGCCATGTTTTTATTTTAATAACATTTTAGAATATTGACCAATGAATTCATGAGAGTAGGTTTTGATTCTCTCACTGTTACAACAAATTCTCTTTGTTTTGTTTTTATTTAGTTTTGTTGGTTTTTTAACAAACTCCTTAAGGATGGGTACAGAATGTTAAATTCAATAGCTGTGGTTGGTGTTAAAATAGATGATGATTATACGTGGAATTCTTTAAACAAGTGCAATGTGAATGCTCCTGGGTTTTTTCTTATGCATGCAAGCTGAGTTCTTTAATTTCTAGTGTATCACTGCCTGAAAGTCTTCTGTAAGATTTATTAACTCTACCCTTCCCCTTCCTGCTTTTTAGGTCAGAGATAGCAAATTGCCTACTTGCAAGGAATACAATAAAAACCCTCCGTTCCCTACGTTTTTTGCTGATGGAGATGAAAAACTACCAGAAGACCTTTTTGATGAGGAAATCTTCCAGTTCACAGATCCATCTGTCACGTATACATAATGTTCTTCACATCTTTGAAAACACACAGTTTCGTTATTTTCATGAACTTTGCAATTCTGTATGAAAGAAAACCTATGAATTGCAGTCTGGCCAACTGACTTACACACTTCAGATATTGCCATTTTGGTCAGGTAATCGGATTTCCCACCATCAATTTCAAACCTGTACTTAAAGCAACCGGTGAATCTGAGGGACAGGTTGTAAAGCACACCAAACAGCATGTCTTCAGTGAGCTTTTGTCCTTTGCCTCAGACTGTGAAAACTTACTCATTTCTGAAAAACTGTTGTTTTGAGATGGTTCCAGTTCATTTTCTAAATGCTAACAAACTCTGTTTCTTTCTTATGTAAAGTATTCTGGGCAACTCTGATCAATCAAAAAACGTTCCAAATCTGCCTTAGCATCTAGGGGAGGAGATGTGTGGGGAGAGGAGGCGGGGGAGATCTGTGAAGAATAATCCAAAATAAAACAAGAAAACACATTGCTCTGCAGCAGCACAAGCTTGTTTTGCTTCTTTCTTTTCACCAGAGCTCCTTTTCTTCTTTTGCTTTAACGCTGTGTTGAGTTAATGGTAGCAGATACCCAACAAATTTTCTAGAGGGAGGATGATGCTGGCCATGTGTAGGGTGAGGGGGTGTTCGGATGGGAAACGTTCAGTAACAAAGCAGCACTAAGACTGCAGGGGCCACCTGTTTGTCATCTTTGCTAACAGCTTGTTCTGAACTTCGCAGAGGGTCCCTTGAATGCTCTCTGGAGAAATATCTCCACGCCTACCATTGTCTCTGTATTGGATTCTTAAGCTGTTACAGGAGAGCTATTATTAAGAAAGCAGGTAAAATGTGAGGGATTTGTCTTAATGATAGTGCTCATTTTTCTTCTACCTGACCTTTCAGTAGTAGCTGGAGTCATTACACTCCTTTTATTTTTCATCTTGTGTGATTTACTATTTATAAGTTTGATCTTTTGAACACTTTAAATCCTCTCACCTACAGCAGTAAGTACCTGCCTGTCTGTACCATCTGAGCACTTATAAGTCCTACAGTAGTTCAAGAATTTACATACAAATTACCATTAATACTGTGGCAGTGCTTCAACACAAGACATCAAATACCTAAAGTAAATGAGATTTCTCAAGACCTTACTAATACTACCCAATTTAAAAGGTGACATCCATACCTTTGTGGTGACTTCCAATCACTGAAGATGTTTTATTTTTTTTTTTTTTGTGATTACTTGAAGAAACCACGTGCCATCTTATAAGAGCTCTATATAGCTGCTGACTTGTAGTAGACTGAGAGTGATCATTAGAGACTGTAGTATGGAAATATAAACTGGTGTATATCTGCATTGTAGGCTATCCTCTTTGCTCAATTCAGTTGAATATAAAATGTGATTCAAATAAGTGCACCAGAATGCTGAAGAAACAGCAGCCCCTTCATGCTTCCCCTTCCCATCAGTCACACCAGTTCTGCAAGTGCAGACAACACACACAGAGCACACGTGATGCAGAAAGCAGGTAGCAAATACCAAGTGGGGTGTTGTGTTTTGGCTGTGATACCAGTAGTGAGTGACACCTCTCACCTGTTTCAGATAGTTGCTGCTTCCTGGGGAGGAGATTGGTTTTCAATCTCCTGATTGCAAAATAGATTTTTAAAGTTGCAGCTTTTCAGGTTTGCTTGTTGTGGAACACACGTAAGTCAGGGAGTGTCCAGATATGTAGCCCACTGTTCTGCTCTGGTTTAGGGGATAATTCTGACACACACATGCTTTCCTTGAGGAGCTTTGTTGTTGTTTTTTTGTTTTACTTGGTAATTGATCCTGGACTATGACAGAGATGACCATACAGAGAGATATCTTTTCCTATTTGGTTTCTCAGCCAGAATATCCTGGATGTGGGATCCTCTCCTGTGACTAATTGTATTTTAGGTTTGCTTTCAGCGTATGCCTTGCAAAGTCCAAAGAATCAATTGTGAGCTCAAAGGGAACCACAGGTTTATAAAAGTAAATTAAGGTGAGCTCTGTATCAGGTATTATTTCAGTGTGAGGGGAAAATTGACAACCTACTTCAATTCCAGTTTCTTTAGTAAGAGAATAACTTCTCCCTTTTTGGCATAAACAGTGACATTCCAATGATCTGTTCACGTTACTTTTTAGATTCATTGTCCAGGAGATGACTGCAGTCATTCAGGGAATTCTGTACTTAATGTTGCCTTCCCTTTGTTCAGTTTTAAAATTTCTGTTGAAACCTATATACTATCAGAGTAGACTTTTCAGTTTTGCTTTTGAAATGCATGATGGGTGTGAGCCATATGATTTTTTCAGATGCTGCTTATGCAGGTCTCTTTTTTTGTTGAGGTGTGCAAGTGAAACGTTTTCCATCTTAGTTTATCAAGAGTGCTTGAACACCAAAGACAAGAGCTGTCATAGCTCAAGTAAAGACTGATGTCCCAAAGGTAAGTATTTTCAGTAGAGCAAATGCAGTGAGATGGATAAGATCTGTCAATGTGAGTTCAGAGTAGTGCAATATAGATTGGAACATAAACATCCATTAGACCTGTTCTTCCATCAGGCACTGAAAGGCTTATAGTGTTTTGTATTTAATTTTCCTTATACTCCCCATCTCTGTTTACTGCTTTCCTGACTAACGAAGGGACTTGGAGCCAGAGAAAGGCAGGCTGAATTTATTTCAAGGAGCAAAACTGTTCAGAAGTGTAATGGCACCAAATGCTTTAAGCCCATCTACAAATTTGTTCTTAGAAAAGGGTGCTTGATGAACTATTCTTAGACATTATCAAAGGTGCTGGAGCTGAGTATTCTTCTTCAATGTGGCTGAAGGTTGTGGCTAATCGAGCAGATGTGCTTTTAAGAGTCATATAAAAGCAGACAAAAGTAGGCAAATATCAGGTCCTCATGTCTCAGATAAGCCAGCAGTTTCTCATGCAAAAGGATGTGTTAACTTTACTGAAAAGGCAAACTAAGGGCTCTGTTGCAAGTAGATACCTGTGTGTTTTGTTGCTGTGTCTTGAGTAATGAAAGTTTAGAGCCATCAGGCAAGCAAGAACAGCAACAATAAAAATAAGTTCTTATTCCATATTACCTGTAGATTATTAAAGAAGAAGGACCTGAATGTGTAACCAGGAGTCTGAACCCTGTAGGACAACATCCTATGTTGCAGTCTGGCTGAGGAAGTAATTGTTGGCAAGCTCTATTACCACAACTTGTGAAGACTGCCATGAGGTCTCCCCAGAGACTTCTCATCTTCAGGCTGAACAACCCCAGCTCTCTCAGCCCATCTCCATAGTGCTCCAGCCCTCTAAGCATCTTTATGGCTTTTCTCTGGACTCGCTCTAGCAGTGAGTTCTGTGTCCTTCTTGTGGTGTGGGTGAGGTGCTGAGCTGGGGTTTGCATGTCCAGGAGCTCGGTACACCCTCCTTAGGCTGTTCTGTTTGTTCAGGTTAGTGGGGTGGTTTTAACATCACTAACATGCTCCTTTGGAGGAGGATGTAGGGTTAAGCTTTAGCTGTACCTGTGGCTTTATGGCATGACTGCTCTGAAAAATGAATTCTCTTCAATAATAACCCCTCTCAGTGGTTCTGTAGTAGTACATGAATAAACAGTGTCAAGCTTACAATATAAGTTGAAAGTAAAAAGACAGCAGGAAGAGGAAATCAAAACACTCGTCTATCACTTGACAACATAATTGCAGTCATTGATGATAAGCAAGGAGAGTTTATTTCTCTTCAAATACAATACTTTTACGTACCATTGCTCTGTCATTATATGAGACCAATAAACATTTTTGTTTACCATTTTCACTTCATGTGGAAAAATGTCTTTTATTCTGTTAGCATTTAACAAATATTATTCTGGTAAACTGAAGGGATGACTAGAGTTTGCATGTAAAAATTCTGCCTTCCTTACTGTTTCCTTACGGAATTCTGGAAGTCCTGGAGGACTTTGATGATCTTAGAGGTCTTTTCCAACCTTAATGATTCTATGACTGGAAGAAGACTGAACAGGATGTAAACTGTGAGGGGGTCTGACCCGTGTAACCCACCTGCCTCCGCAATGCCCGGCAGCTGTGAGCCTGACACCCCCAGCCAGAGGTTTTGCACTGGCAGGCTGATGCCAGCCATGCACACAGGGCTCTCCTGTGATGCCAACTACTTACTATTTAAAGGAAATTGCTGGCCCCATCCTAGGGTGCCTCATAAAGTCTGGCTAATAGAGAAGTCCAATAACCACAGTGAGGACAGTGATGGGGTTCATTAATTTTAGCAGTGCTGTGTCTGTAGCTATCACTTGGCTTGGATCATTCTCCTGATTTATGTCATTCCCCCATCTCCTTGAGATTTCATGTGAGGAGTGCCTTGGTTTCCTAACTGTAAGCATTGCTTGTATACAATGTCTTCTCATAATTAGCTCTGTGCCCTTCAGTGCACGGGTAGTGCTTATTAATTGTCTTTAATGAGCATCTCTCACCTGCAGCAAATTGCCCTGCTCTGTTGCACACCTTAGCATGTAGCATAGCGTAGTATGATTTATTTATATAACATGCTTAAGGACATTTAGCAGCTGTAAAATGATGCATAAATGTTGGCCTTGGTCTTGAGTATTTACTGGTTTTGGAGACAGCATGGAGGAAGGGAGGAATTCCTCTGGGGGAGGAGTTTAAGTTGATTGCACGTAGCCTTAATGCTATCACACCAGAAAAAGAATTCATTTCAGTTGGTGCAATTCTGCTGTTCCTGAAGTGTGGCAGCAAAACAGATAGACAGATGGCAGCTCTTCCTGAGGAGTATGTACAGCCAAGTTATGGTATCAGGTAGGAAAGGGGTACATTAGGACTGATAGTCTCTAAATAATTGCAGCCTGCTGACTTACCTCATGCAGTACCCTGAAAGACGTGTGATATGACACTGGTTCAGTCCCCAGCCATTCTGTCGGTGCACTCTTCCTTGCACATCTTCCCCTGGTTTTACAGAAGTGTGTGTGTGGTAAGTGTGAATTTGCCGACTGGAGTGGGCATCACAAGGAAGATTTCCAGCAGCATCATAACATCCTAGTTCTCTCTGTCTCACTTCCCTCATTCCAGTAGGCTATTACATATGGGGTCCCACCTGTGTGAATGGTTGATGAGCCATGGACTCATTTCTGTTTGAATGCTGAAGACCTGAGGAACATTCTTACTTTCTTTGATTGCAGTGACACCTAGCTACTGCCCGTGATGAATTAAAAATCACTGCTTGTGAATAATTGCATTTGGGTGTTAATGTTCCCTTTCATGGCAGTAACTTTGAGCACTAGAACAGAACCCAGAAGAGACAGTCAGCTGAGGAAACGAGTGCAGTTTTCAGTATGAATGCAGAAAATGGCTTGAATTATTTGCTGTAATCTAATGAGTTTACGCTGGAGATGGAGCCTTCTGTGCTGTGGTGCTTATTGCTGATTCTCAAATTCCTGTGTGTAAAATTTTCTGGCATAAACTGTACATACTGAAGTCAAATCATGCACAAATCCAGGTTGGGGGTTTTGGAAGGGGCAGGACTGCAAGGGGATGCAAAACAACAAAAAATTGACTTAAACCAATTTCATATCATTAAAGTCGTGCTATATAATTTCCTTCACATTTCCCTGGGTGACACAGTCTTAGAGTCAGCTAAGTCAAATTTTCATCTGTTTTCATCTGCTTCCTCATGTCCTTTCTAAGTAGTACAAAACCTTTAAAAGCATGGTTTTTTCAAGGTACTCAAAACCTTGCAGAGGGTCCCTTGGCAACCCGATACTCTATCAAAAAGCAGTATGACTCATTTTCATAGACAAGATAGTAATTTTATAAAAGTTTCTTTTTTTATTTCTAGAAGATCAAGAGGAAAGAATAACATTGCTGAAGCAGAGTCTTTTCTTCATGTGGCCTCTTCTGAAAGTGATGTTCCACAGGCTCTCACCAAATACTGCATGAAACCTTTTGTTGATCCTTGCAGTAATGAGCTTGCAGCACAAATTACAGTTTCGGTGCCTCAGTCTTGCTTAAGTGTCTGCGCAGCACCACACAAAATATGCATGAAAATTTGCAATGGGCAATGAAACATTTATCACACAGTGCATAGTTCAAAATCATGATGCCTTTTTCTGCAGTGAGCAAGAAAGGCATTTTTGTCCGCTGGTTTGTTCTCAGATTGCACCACCTCTTTCCGAAGGGAGATTTTTTTGCAGGAGCTTCCATGTTCTTCCTTAGGCTAGCCTGAAATTTTCCTTTATTTGGCCTGAAAGTTTAGAGCTGCATAGGGAGAAATAGCCTGATAGAAAAGAAACTGATTTTGTTTTGCTTCCCTCATCTTCCACTTCCCTTGATCACAGGTCGAGAGAGAGGTGCTTTCCCTGTATGCCACTTAAAGAGAAAAACCAGTTGTTTTCCGTGGAATTGCCAGTTGGTTTGTAAGCTGCTATTTCACCCTCACAGAGAAAGTGCTGTGAAATGTTCTTTGGCTCTTTGTGACCCTATCTTGGATCCATAAGGCCATGGCTCTGAGGCCAAAGGTTATCAGCCTGCAGGCACTGCAAGCGCCAGAGACAGAATGTTTCAAGCCTTGTTATACAAAGCTATTGGACAATTCAATGATGCTGCTGAAGCCTACCTGTTATGGGGTGCACCGAGGACACTTGCCCACCCTGATCGTACACACAGAATGGAAGGAGTTTCAGGGGGGCTTTGTTTTCTCATGCTATTGAAAAGCCAAGAAGTGCTTTCGGAAGCAGTTTGCTAAGTACTCTGCACAGTGGCTCTCAGAGCTGTGAATTTTTACCATCTCTGAGTTAGTAGCTGAATAATCCAAACAACACAAAGGTGTGTGCACTGTGTGTACGTGCCTGTCCTTCAGCGCTTGCTGTTTGTTCATTTCTGATCAGGAGACTCAGTGACAGGCTTTCAAGCATCGCCTGTTTACAGTTCAGTGCAACTGCTCCAGTTGGTGAAAGTCTGCTCTCTGCACTCTTTGAAGGAAGAAGAAAAATCCTGAAACTTCAGTGTAGACATGTAAGCAAAAGCATTGGCCTTCTCCCCTGTTGTGCATCCCCCCAGTCAGATCTATTATGTTTACTGATGTCTGAAATATGTGCTTTGATGTGAACACAAAACTTGCTTTTGTCTGGAATGCAGACTGTGTCAGACATATCATCAAGTGGTGTCATCTGTTTGTATTGAAGCCAGTGCTTTAACTGGTCAGCTTCTCTTAATAATGAGGTTTATTGTGGATGATCAAAAGTAACTGCATGTTTTCAAGCACAGAGAGATTTTGAAAAAGTTTCTTAGTTATTAAATGTCAAGTTAAAATAATTGCTGTTTTATAAACTTGTATCTTATCTGTTAATTCATATGTAAAAAACCTAATGAATTACTAGTGCCTAGTTATTCAAAAGTATTTTTACAACCAGACCCTTATCTTTCCAAATGCTATTATGTGTCTTTAAATTTATACTAGTAAGTAGTGGCTTCGAGAGAGCCCAAGTCTGTGAGATGTCACTATACTGATTGATCCCACAGCCTGTGGAGTTTAAATGAAACTCGACCTACGACAAGTGTGTGTGAGGTCCTGGAGAAACGGGGACTGCTAAGAAAGGGTTTTGAAAGACAAGAGAGTAAACACCTGACAGCTGAGGACTGGGCACCTTTTAGAGCTGTGCTGCACTGAGAGCAACATACCTAGAAACTGATGGAGAGAGGAATGATGAGGGAGTGAGGAGGAAGATGTCCGTAAGAAGCTTGAGGAGCCCAGCATTGCAGGCACTGGGGACATGGTGTGGTGATGAGCAACTGAGGAATTTGCAGAGAAGCAGTTCTGATAGTTCTGAAAGGAGAGAGGCATGGCTTCGTGCTGCAGGTTGTCAGGAACAAGGGAAGAGACTGTAAAACCAGGATGGACATGAGTAGTAAATCTAGGAAGTGTTTGTCGCTAAAGACTGTTAAAAGGATCCAGCTTGGACATTGTCTGAGAGAGCAACCTTACGAAATCAGATAGATGAACTCCCGGGACGGCAAGGTCAGAGGAAGATGGAGGGAATAAAGATGCCCCACACATGTAGTGAGCCTGCTTTAACCCAGCTGAAAAGATAAGCAACCCTCTTGAAATCAGAAATTCAGGCATGTAATCTTCAGAAGAGGAATTCAGGCACTGAATTATTTTCTGAGGAAAGTGCCTGCTGGTTGCCTGCAGCTAGGCTTTCATTCCATGATTAAGGGCGGGATTTAAATTTAAACCCCATCCTTGGTGACTCCTATTAGCTGACTTAAGTAATCCCCTGCTTGTGCCTGGTTCTGTGCACTCTGGTACCGAGAGCATTTTGTAAGGGGCCAGCAGAACATACAGACCTCACATTTTGAAAGCTGAGCGCAATGCAAAGACGATCTGTGCTGAGGAGTCCATCAACGGCTGCCTGTCTGTTCTCCTCTCATCTATCTCTATTTGCCTCCCTGTGGCAGTGGCTGTCAGTCATTTAACAACAAACTTAATTACTGCCAGTGACCTGTTGTGTGTGTTGTAGCGTGTGAACTTAGTTCAACAACCAACAAGAATCAGAGAAGCCAATGCAATACATTAGATTGGTGGAGGGAGAGAAAGTTTTATGGAACAAGTTAAATAGAGAAAAGGCTTCATTCTGCATCTGTTATGTACCCAAAAGTAGCTACAGTGAAATATTGGAGGTTCACTTGGAATTTAACACGTGTCTGATAGGCTCTGTCACTGATCACATCTGTGCCTTCCTGGCGGTTGTTACACAGCACAGGTTTTGTGATAACATCTCCAGAAAGCTGTTGACAGACAAAATCCTAAAAGGTGATAATATCTTAATAACAGCTAAGCTTTCTTCTTTCTCCTTTTTTTCCCCCTCCCTTTTAGAAATATATTTTTTCTTTTTTTTATTTTTTCTTCAGTACCTCACTGTAACTGCCAGCCAGGTCTGTAACCCCTGATCAGCTGTTGTCAAGTGCTGCAGGTGTGCTGTGATAGCAACAGTGCTTGGATTCTGTTCTGCACATGGAAGTCCAGCATTTTTTCTCTTGGAAAAAGCAGAGGATGCTTGGCTACTTCACTGCAGAGAGCTTGAGGATAGATTTTATTTCACATTAATTTGAATCTGCTTGTCCTCAGGTGCCTTTTTCCCTCTCTACTTCGTTCAGTTTTACTTTGTGTTAAAAATTGGGAACAGCAGGGCAGGATCTGACCATTTTTGCACTTTGTAGGTTCAAGTATTCAAAAGGAAAACTTAAACTGATCAACCTTGAGGATTTTATAGACTACAGATTGGATCTCATAAAATCTAGCTCCAGGTTCACAAAGCGAGTAGTCTTGTCAAGGTTAACTAAAATTTACTTTTGTAGATATAATTCCTAATTTTTTCTAATTTCAGTGCAAAGCTACATTTTTTTTTTAAAATCCCTAGATATAGAAATATACACTTTTGCACATTCTTCTACAAAGTCATACCCAAGGGAACCTGCGTGAAAGGATTCAATGTGGATGTACCATTTTCACAGCAAAAATAACGTAAAAGAATTTGCCAGTGCAGCTCTTCATCTGAAGGACTGGGATAAGTGGAGGTGACTGGGAAAGCAGTGGTTGCAAGACATAGCTTGTACTGGTGGACTGCAGGACCACATGTGCTCCTCTGCAGCCAAATGTTTTCCTGTCACCAGGAGGTGACAGCAGGGTTGTGCTTTCAACCTCAAAACTGGTCCCAGTGCAACCTGGGGTGAGCCTTAGAGACACAAATGTCTCATGTCCTGGAAGAGCCTCCCTGCTGTGGCACAGGGAAGCTTTTGGACCTAACTGTAACTCTGGTCTGAGGGCTCTGCCATCGTGGTGAGCATTACATCATTTTATATAAATCTGCATTTTTGTTCCCCAGCAGTTCTCATGCTCAGGTCGCTGAGGTTAATGTATATAGCAGTGTCTGCTTGGTCTCACTCCCAGTGGATGGCTGAAGACTGTTGGCCCCTTTTATTTGCTATTTTGCAGGTAATTGTAGGACTCATCTTACAAATATCACGAGATGGATATCTGGGTGCTGCATCTCAGTAAAGTTTGCAACATTATTTTATTTCCACTTGGTCAATGCAATGTTCATTGGTTCCCATGGGAACACAGGTAAACCCAGTGCTGAGTGCCTTGGAAAGAACATTAATTATGCTTATAAAGTTTTGTGTGCAATAGAGAATTTGAATTAAATCAAGGCTGGGGAAAAAACAAACAAACAAACAAAAAAAAAATACCAAAAGCCTGAAACAGTTTTCTTTGTATCCAGGAAAATTACCTAACTCTTATATTAAAAAAATCTATACTTTCCTACCTTCCTCTAGTGATTCCTGTCATGAAGTTTCATACAGTAACTGCAAAAGGCTACAATATGACTTTGAACCAAGGGCTCAGGTGCTTGGATTTTCAGTAGGTTCATCCATCTGTAAACCAGCCAGACTTTTATGAGAAAGGAAGGAAGAAAGAAAGAAATTTTGCTGATAATATATTGCTAACAAGAGCAGGAGACCTCATGTATGTACTTTGCATGGACAGATGCAGTTCAGCTCTCCTTGGTGTGCTTAGTTTTCAAATGAGTTGCAGTGGCACAGACTGCAAAGCAACAAAGCCAAGCTGGTCCCAAGGGACCTACAATTACTGTTCAGAAAGTTGGAGCAAGCTATTCTTCAGCGCCAAAAAATTTCAGGTTATCTAATGAAGGGGTGTGCACCACTGGTAGTGACAGTAGGAAACCAAGTGCTTGCTGGAAAGTTTTCCTCACCTCTGTTTTAACCTTCAAGATGAGTTGTATCTTGTCCAGTGTTTCAGCATGTGATGATTCAGGTGGGATGAGCAGGAGGTGGTACCAAGCTGTGCTGCCCCAGCAGTGAAGCTGCTGCCAGCTGGAGCTCCCTGTGGGCAGAACAGAACAGCTCACCCTGCATTGCCCATGCTAGGAGGGCTTGTGCTGCTGTCTGTATTTGTGCCCTAGACCCCAAATTCTTTTAGTAGAGCAGGGAGTGGTGCAGCCTTTTGGGGACAAGGAAAAGCTAACAGATTTTTGCTGATGCCATAATAAAACCACTTCACTGGAGCTAGTATAGACTTAGATGAGGAGACTAACTTGAGTCTTTGAAAGAACCAGAAAGCAAAAATAAAAAGTTAATAATTAATTTATTTTTTAAAAAGTAAATTGTTAGCAGCTTCTCGCCGTCTTTTGCTTTAATTCATTTTATGCTTGTACAAACATTGTGAAATCCAAACAGCATATGAAGGAATATCTTGTTAAATGCAACTGGTCCCACAGTTCCGTAAGCATCCAAGTCATGAAAATGAGAGAAGACAAGCTCTATTTGCAAGTTGCATTATCAGAAGAAATCTAAATAATCAATCCACTCTTTTTCATTGCAGTTTGACCACACTTTTTTTTTCTTTTTTTCTTTTTTTCTACCATCTTACTCATCCCTGTCTACTTGAGGTGCAAAACAAGGTGGAGGGGGTGGCCCTCTAATTATAAATATTTACTTTCCAAATATCATCTGTTGCTTAGGTTGAATGGGCTTCCTTTACCCCAGGAGACCTTTGCCTTTTACCTATCTGCTCACTATTTGTTGAGGGTTGTCTCTGGAAATCCTTATTCAGTCTAATATTGCTATTTACTATCATCAATAATAGCAGCTGCAGCATCAGTAACAAGTGCTACTTATGTTACCCAAGGCTTTAGGGAGTCCAGTTGCAAAGTGGCCGTCTCCTTCACTGTACCTCTGAGGTGGCCTTTGCCTGGAAATGCTACTGAAGTCCACAAGAGAGGAGCTGGAGGAGCTGTGCCTCCTCTCTGCTGATCAGCCCCGCCCTCTGTGGAGCTCACTGAGCTGAACAACCGATCAGTGAAGGAGGATCCCAAAGGCTGGTGGCCCCTATTGAAAAGCTTGCTTTCTCCAGCTCCTGGATAGCTGAAGTTAAAACCTATATGAATTCTGGGATCAATGAAGCAAACCAGCAGAATGGAAAGACTGAAAAATGCAAAACAGAAAGCTAAAATGAAAATGAAGAGGCTGGCTGCACTTCATGTTCTTCTTGTACTGACCTAAATTTAGTCCCCTATATTCAGTTTTCATGATATTTCTGCTATGGGCATGTCATTAGCTAGGTGTTTCAAATTATTTGGCTACTTATTTAGGTACTTTAAATTTAGACGTAAGAAATTCAAGGCAATCGTGAAAAAGTCTTGCTCTGTTGCAATTAGATCTTTGCATTCTGCTCCTCATACTCTTATCTGAGCTAGGATGGATAACGTCAGCAAACTGTGGCATGAGAAGTTCAGGATGGACATTAGTAAGAAATTTCTACACGCTGGAAGAAGTTCCTGAGAACCTTAGATTAAGTGTCTGGTTTAGACCAGTGTCTGAGGGAGAGTCAGAGATGTGGAACTGCTGTACCAGTGGTGCAGCAGCCAGCATTTTTAGGACTCTGTGAAAGCAACCCTAAACTGTCCGTATTTCAAGTTTAGGCCAGGCGGCCTATTCCTCACAGCTAGGAAATGGACAGAGAAAATTATAAACAACAACACAAATATTTGTTCTACTGTGTATTCAGAAAGGACTGCATTTTTTTTTAATGAAATGTGCTATCAAAATCCTCATTGTGCATTGTCCATCCCCAGCAAGCCAATCTTGCCATTCCTTACTATAGCTGCAGCTTAAAACGCTAGCTGTGTTTTATACTGGAGCAAACTATGTGGCAATAATCATGTTTTCAAACATAAACTCAGTCTTAAATTTAGCTTTATTTTTGCCAATAATCTTTAGTAACACTCGATGAATCTTCCTATTTCAGTGGGTTCTATCTTCAGGTTTTCAATGGTCCTTCCTCAGCCAGGCTGTCCCTGGATTCTTGAGTGCTGGTGTGAGTTCCTGCTCTGAGCAGGAGGGAATGTGTACGGGTTGGGGCAGCTCATAAGGAGATTTACACTTGTAGAATTCACAAGCTGTATGATTCTTTGCCAGATGTCATGAGATATGTCCCTGGAAAAGTTACTGATAACTTATCATTTCCTATAACAGTCCCTAGATAAGCTGTCACTGGTGAGCTGCCAAGTCCCGAGTTGCATTCAGACTTCAGACTTTTTGTTCCAAGACACTGCACCAGCTCCTCCCCCCCATGGAGAGTAGCTGTTTTTTCCCCATAGGAGTAGAGCCCTCACAAACAGTCCTGTTGCACTGCACAGGGTGGGGCTGGATAGCAAAGCCTGGGTCACTGAGAGTTGTTTGGGATACACCCTTAGCCAATCAATATTGTCCCAGCTCCAGTAATGCCTCCAAGTGAGAATGGCCCTTGGTAGGGCTTCCATCCCCAGACATTTGCCTCTACCTCTTAAGCAAAGGGTGAACTAGTTTTATCATACACAGTCCATCTTCTCTAATTCCCCCCTCACTCCAAATATTTACTTCTCCCTCTCCTGATAAACTACTTCAGCTTAAAATATGGAGGCTGGAGATTTGTTCTCTCTGATTTTCACCCATAGCTGGCTGTGAACTATTTATAGCATCAGTCCAAACCCATTCCCCCCCCCCCCCCCCCCCGTTTTATACTTGTGAATCAAGCAGAGTTAAATGAATGTCTGCATGAGAGGTGTGGGAGGCTTTAGAGAGATGAAAATAACAGGAAGGCAGCTGCTGCATGTTGGCTCCACTGGTGTGGCTCAGCACCCCCCTGTCTGTCAGGGGATGGATTGACTTACATTAATCAAAATACAGTTGATATTTTAAAAAAAGCAGAGAAACTCTTCTGCCTGGGTGCTAAATTTCCATTCATTTTGCAGTTTATCTTCCTTCACAGGCTCATTAGAAAACAGAAAGCACCATTGTGCTGATGATTGCTGGAATTCTTCTTAGAGGGGTGGAAGAGGGGAACACAATACAGTTTAGGCTTTAAAATCTGGAGGTGCAGAGAGAGAAGTCCCAATCATTGCTGTGCCTGCTATTACCAAAAACACTTTTAAAGTCTCTGTAAAAGCCTGCCTTGCCAGGTGGGTGTTGCAGAAGTAGCCCTGGGAATGCTGAGATGCCCATCCCCAGAACTTATCTTCAGAGTCCAAAGCAGCACTCCAGGCATGGGGCCAGTTTTTGGCCTTGCAGAGCAGACTCAGGCGGCCCTGGAGGTTGCCGTGTGAAAGATCCTGTAGGCTGAGTGCCGCTGTGTACCCGTCTCCCTAAAGCACAGCAAAATGTCCTGTCCCTGTGGGGAGGCACTGGCTCTGCCCCTAGAAAATCTCGGCCAACGTCAGCAGACAGCTTGTCTATTCCCTCTGAAGCCATAAACACTTGGGGTAGGCATGTTTTCATCCTTGTTTGCTTGTAAAAGCCCTCTGCAGTTTGGCTGCTCTGTAAATAGCAATTACATTTAAGTCCTGCTGAGAACTGTACTTGGTGCAAAGTCCTGCAGGAAAATGCACTTACTGCCAAGTCCAGGTGGAGGATCTTAAAGGGGGTTGTAACTCCTCGTGTGTTATGTGCGGCCCAAATGAAGTTCCTGTGTGCCAAGTGGGATGGACAACTCCAGTGAAGGGGTCAGGCAGACTTCTGGTGTGGCTCTGGGGAAGGAAGCCTCTCCCAGGCTATGTGCTGCTGACCCCTCCATCCATTGTCACTCCCCAGCAGCCTCATTGGTGTGGGAGGTCTGCTTGGTCGCTGGGGTGACCACCCTCCCCGGCTCTCCTTGGTGGAGAGCCTTTATTCATGTTTGCACAAATAAAGAGTGGCCAAAGCCTGGGGAATTTCCAGCTCTTGTAAGATGTAGACTTGCCCCTGAACCTCAAACATTTAATACAACCTCACAATGCTCAGACACGCAAAAGTACCAGTTGGGATCAAGATAGAGCAGAGAGGAAAGTTTGGTTGTGCCTAAGGAGACATCCTTATGAGGCCACTTGGGCTCGGTACTGTGATGTGGCCTTGCGTCAGGAATGGTGTGTGCTGTGGGTGCCATTTTACTCCAGACGTTGCGTGGGTGATATCATGGAGCTGACTGGTCCCCACACATATACTCTTGATTTGCTGTGATACCACTGCCAGGCCTTTTATTAGCACTAGATGAGAGGTGGACATATGACTAAATGGTCTAATTTTGCATAGTGCAAAAATATTGATGAGCAACAGGCTCATCAACACATAATAAAAAAAACCAGATGACTTACATCTCTTCACTGCCCTGGCGTGGTAAAACAGTGACTTCTCTATGTGTTGTGCAACCTTACATACAACAACACGTAATAAAATAGTAGCAAACTATGGCTGTGTTCAAAGCTTGACCCTAAAAACATTTTTGCTGCCTTGATTAACTGGAAACTGCACTGTACAGAACTTTCTGAATTTAATTTTCTTTAATTTTCTTTAATTTTCTGAGTTACTTTAGTCATTGCTAGTAAGTACCTTGTTTAATTATTAATGCTTCATATGCTTCCAGGGATTTCATTGTTTCTTCTCCTCCTTTTGGAAACCACTTTCTCCTCTGGGGAAATGTCTCAAGAAAGAAATGCTCTGTGGGGCCTTTGCAAGGTTTTCAACAGGCTCCTTTGGGTGAGGGTGGGGTTTAACCCATCTATCCCAAAATAAGTCACCTCTGTGTGCTGCAAATGCCTAAAAACTACCTATCATCAGTGAAGGGCTCTGGATGCTGTACTTGGGAAAGTGGGGTGTCTGCTGTGATGGGTGATGTTCTCTTCTTGTGTTTAAGCTGTGCTGAACTGGGCCTGTTTGGTGTGGGGGATGATTTTACCACATCCCTCAATGGCAATTCAGCCTAGCTTGTGATCAAAGCCAAAATTACAACCATGGTGTGACATTTGAAAAGGCAGTAGTGAAAACTCTGTAAATGGTATGGCACATTGAGAAAGGATTGAGTTGGTACTGGCACAGATGCAGCACTGAAGGAGCTTGGGTGTTTCTAAATAGGCTTCTTCATTTTTTCCCTTTTTACAAATGGGGTTTGATCCCACTATTGTGGAGCCAGCTGGGAAAGTGAAGGAGAGCTATAAAGATCTCTTTCCAACAGCCCTGTTTTAGGAACACATCCACTCAGGACAGAAGTTCAGAGAAATTCACTTTGCTGAAGAGGCTCATCCAGATGGGCACAAAGCCAGGCTCTGCCCACTGGGCTGAAGGGTTGTCTTTAAGAGAGTTCTGTTGAGGCTGTGATTCAGGGACCATATTAATCCATACAACATCTGTGAGGATAGTAGGAATAATGTTTCTGTCTGATTCTTAAGCATTTCATAGACTTATATATATATATATATATATATATATATCCTAAGAGTGTAGTTTTGGAGGCTATTGTGTGTATCCCCCCCAAAATGGAAAAGTTACTATTTTTCATTAAAAATAACACTTTTTTCTACAGGACTTGAAATAATTGTGTATTTCTGGTACTTCTGAACCCCATCTTGTTAGTTTTTCTCCATACATTTGTTGTTTTGGCTGTCTACAAAAAGTGTTAAATCTTATGTCTCTGCTTCATACTCCTGATTTTTATTCATGTCACTAACAATGGCACAGGTTCTGATCACAGTCACTCAGCGTTTAGAATCAGCCATGTCGGGCAATGCACACATTTTCCTCCTGAAGACAAAAATTAATTTTTTTGTCTAAATTCAACTGGACAAATGAAAAAAATACTTACAGCCATCAGACCCTCTGCCTTCCTCTCATTAGAGTCAGTAAATGCTTCCCTCTGATTCCTGCAGACTTTGCATTAGGCCCTTATAGAG
Organism: Pseudopipra pipra; assembly: GCF_036250125.1. Taxonomy (NCBI): domain Eukaryota; kingdom Metazoa; phylum Chordata; class Aves; order Passeriformes; family Pipridae; genus Pseudopipra; species Pseudopipra pipra. Next base: position 111,959,220 of record NC_087549.1, read on the forward strand.
AATGGAGCTTCTTTAAACAAAAGTATTTTTCCGTTCTTATAAGTTACAGCCACAAACATTCTGATTTTGATCATTGGTGGGTTTGAAGCAAGTTCCAAGAAGGTCAGTTGCCAAATTCATACAATTTTTCTTTGTTTGTTTGTTTTATTTCATTGTACTGTATTTACCAAGGCAAGGTTTATTTTCACCCTGGAGTACAGTCACACTCCTGCTTCAAGTCTGCCAGGGTCAGCAGCAGTCCTTGTAGAAGTGACCCAACTGTGCACACAGCCCATAGACCAGTTTAGAGGAAAAGAAGTTTCAGAAATAAAAATGAGTCAGAGAAGGATGTGGTCATCATCTGACTGGAGTCACTAAATGGTTGCATTGGACCACAATGTGTGAAAGGCTGATTTGCGCTGGTTGGTGCCCTCCTATTAGCCTTGTTCTCCTTGGTAGCCTCCTATTCCCCAGACCTTTGTGCCTTTATTCGATCTAGGATATCCACAAAGTAAGATGAGTCTGGGTGGATTCATCACGTTTAAGGATCTGTCATGCTCTGGGTTGATACAGAGGCATGATTTTGATCAGAAGGGGCAAGGACGCTCTCAGCATTGTGTGTCTCGAAGACCAGAAACATGTGGGACAAATGAAGGCAGAGTGGCGCAGAAATCCACTGAGATGCTCTGCCAAGGCTGTAGGCTAGAGCATCTCCTTTTGCAGCTCTAAGCTACAGCCAGGCTTGGCTTGAACATGACCAGAGGGACACATCCAGTTCCCTCTCCACTGCCCTTGGCCACCCCTTGTGCTTGGCAGGCATACGAGAGCACTGAGACTGTATGAAATAATAGAGGATTGGCACCACTCATCAGCCTGGGACAGCATGTTAACAAAACCAGACACATTAAAGGAAGGGCTCAACATTTTCCTGGGGAGCACTGAAATTTAAACAATTGCTTTTAGGCAGTCCTTTTCAGAAAGCCCAGCTGGGAAGACCACTTGCCTTCTCTATGCCATTGTGATAAGATGCCAAACTATCTTGGAGCGGCTCCTCACTGCAGGTGGCTGCTCAGCTGGGTCCCCCAAAAGCCTTTTGATATGTTGGGGAATCAAAGGGAGAGACACAAAGAATAGGCAGAAGTCATACATATGAATGGGCACACACACAGACAGTAACCTTTCCTCCTCTGATTACCCTAGCAATAAATGCTTGTGACATCAATACTTTATGATTACGAACCCTGCACTATTACAAAGTGCTGCTTTGGAATTGCAGGTGGAGGGAGAGGAATTAATCACCTTAGTTTAAGGCAATTTAAGTGACAGCTCAAGTTCTATAAAGTTACAGAAGTTGGAGTGAGTGAACATCATACAGATAAGGCACTAGTTCTGCAAGGAAGTTTCCTGGTGTGAGACACGTAACACATGAACTTGTTATGTGCCTGCTCTTGGCTGCATGTACTACTTCATGCAAAATAGCACCATAAAGCATTTACATGTGCTTATTTGTTTGTGTGTGTGTGTATGCATATATATGCACACATATTTATATGTCCACGTACATATTTAATAAGCATTTTACATATATGTGTATATAAATATCATACATTTTACACATGTTTATATATGCAGACATACAGAATGCAAAAGTGCTAGGTTGAAGTGTTAGGATGGTTTAACACTGATGGCTATTTTTAATTGAGTAAATAAGAACAGGAAACATTTCTAGCATCTGAATTCTTGCCAGCTGCTAAGATCTAGCCAAGAGCAAGAGGTGTGTGTAGGTTTTGAGAAGAGATTAATTAACATCATATTTTTTCTCCCAAATTTTGCCTGATTTAGTTAATTTCTGCGCTCTTCTACATTTTATGCCTCATGGTAAGATTTATCTTCCAGGTGTTTTCAGTAGGGAGACCAAAGCCTGGTATATTTTCTGCAGCTCTGATTGCAGTGTTGAAGTCACAATTCAGTGGATGCAAGTGCAGATGGGGCCACAAGGACAGACAGGGGGATGGAGACATTCCATCAAGGAGGAAAAGGGCCCTTTTAGGGTAGATATGCTTGTTCTCTAGCAATTATGCAAGAAGGTGAGGAAATAAACACCAAGAAAGAAAAATGGTTTTAAAGATGGCCAGGGATAAATTCTAACCTGAAACAGTATTAAGCAGTAGAGACTAAAGTACTTGTCCGTTCTAAGACACAACCTTTTTAGGTTATGAAGCCCACTTGGCCATTTACAACAGCTGCCAGCTACCAGGGCTACGAGGTCTCTTCTCATAGCTGTATTCACAGCTAACCAATGCAGTACAAATAATAGGGATTTAGCATATCAAAATGTTAAAAATCTTAGGGGGAGATGGCTTCATATAGATAACATGATGAAATCAAACCACGTAACTTGAGACTCTCAGGGCTCTCCTAGGAATGGACAATATCACCAGTTCCTGGCATCAGGAACTGGCTGCACAGATGTAGGATCGTAGAATCATAGAATGGTTTGGGTTGGAAGGGACCTTAAAAATCATCTGGTTCCAACCCCGCTGTCATGGGGACACCTTTCACTAGACCGGGTTGCTTAGGGCCCCCATCCAACCTGGCCTTGAACACTTCCAGGCACAGGGCATCCACAGCTTCTTTAGGCAGAATGTACTTTCTTTACCCTACCAAAGAAGATGTTGCCTTTTAAAATGGTGTGGTACATCATTTCTCAGAAGGTGGAGAATCTCTGCAAGGGAAGATCTTGTATTTTATCATAGAACATTTGATTAATTTGAAAAGAGTCAAAACTGAATATCAGATGACCATTATAAAATCTCCTAAAAGTCCTTAGGGTGACTGAAGACTTTTTCCTTGAGCATGAAACATCCCACAGCCTTCATAACAGTAGATCCCAGGCCAGTTATCCTCTGCTATGAGTTTTAGTTTGAACTACAGTGAAAAATCTTCCCCTATATCAGCTACTGGGAGAGTATAAGGTCCTTTCCTCACAGCCATGGCCCTGCTTATATAGGCTCCTCAGTTTGGGGCAACAGTCTCTGAAGCTGGTCCCGGTCACACATTTGGTCACCTCATGGTCAGTGAAGAAGTCCCCCAGTCCCTGAGCCATGAGAAGCCAGTGGCCCCAGTGATGGGCAGGATCTGCCAGTGGTGTCATCATGGCCAGTGGCTACAGAGTTCAGGGCTGCCCCTAACACCAGGCATGATGAGGAGGGATTTACTACAGGTCTAGACCATCCGAAGAGGAAGACCTTCCTACGGAGGGGTAAAGGAACCTCTGACCCTTGGGCTATCTGCTGAACAGTGTAACACTCCATCTAGTGAAGCTGAGAGTCCAGTCAAAGGATTTGGAGGACAGGGAAGCTCTGAGGTTTTTGTTAGTTATTGCATGAAACTATAAATACTACACTTACATTAAACATCATCTTCTGTAATAATGAAGCAAATGGGAGAGTCGCTGAGTTGCATTTACAAAAAAAAAGACCTTCAAAAATACTCATCAATAACATGATTTATTCCAGTACTTATATAATGCAGTTAACAGAATAGTTCTTGGGTAATGTGCTGTAAAGAAGCAGATACAGGAAAAGATTTGGAGCAGCAAAGATGCAAGATGCCTGGTATTGTGTAGCAAGAACTCAAAGCAATAACAATAAAATATTAAAGCTTTGAGAGACAATGTTTTAGGCAGCAGTTTTTGTAGTCACTGCTATCAAAAGATAGACAGTGAGCTCTGGGGGAAAAAAAAAAATCCGTTTGGCTGTGATGAAATGCCAGGTAATTGTCTGTCAGTTTTAGCTGAGGAAATTAGCAGATGACTCATGGGCTACAAGCGGTGGGGAGCGTGGGGAGCCTCATCCATCATCTCCAGAGCAGCCTTCAGTTGCATACGCTCTCTGCTGTTGTTTAACTGAAGGACCGTGTGAAATAAAATGCAAAAGGTCATAAATAAAATGTTGCAGGAAGGTAGAGCAGTTTAACCCAAGCAGTCACAGCCAAGTGTGATGCTAATGGTTTGGGTGTTGTTTTTTTTTTTTTTTTTTGTTATGGCTGATGTTCAGAAAGGATTTCCTGAAAGCCTCGTCCCTGCCACAGGGCTAGAGATGTTTGGCAGGGTAAGAGTCGCGGCCAACCGAGCAGAAGGAGCCAGTGCAGACGAGCATCAAATAAGCCTGAACTCCAGGGAGCTCAGGGGGTTGTCTCTTCTTCCAGAGCAATGACAATTAGGTACATAATTAATGTAGATAGCACTATAATCTCAGCTAGGATTTTCCTTGCATCTTTAGGTGAAAAACTAAGGCCTGTACAACCCAGCCAAATGCTTCTTAGTAAGAAACATGCAATGGGATGGGATGTCTTGGTTGGATTTTGGAAGAGAAGTGCCCCATTGCTTTTGTTAAGATGCAAACCTCTACTCTGACCCAGGCTACTATAGGGAATATTCTGGACTGGAGGAGGGCAGGGAGGGATGAATAATACTGTAAAATAAAGAATTTTATTAGCTAGAGGGACTGGAAAAGATATGATGCTTAGCAATAGACTATAGCAAGCCTGATTCTCCATTTATAAAACCAGTGCTCTTCTGTTGTGGCTCCACTGACAAAACAGAGTGTAGGTGGACTGGTGAATCAAACCTTGTGTTTATTTACAAAAACAAACAAATGACAAAATGTTTTTCCTGGCAAAGTAACTACTACAAATTCAGTCTGAAACTGTGACCAGCTCTGTTTATAGGAAACATATCACCTAGATGAAGCAAGGGCCCTTTTGAACCCTCAGCCCCTGTAAATGCAGAACAGAAAGAGTCAAACTAAGCCATATTAACTTTCTTGTAAAATAACAAATTGGTATGAAATCAATGGTATCATTTGCTGCCAAAGAATTTTCCAAGAAGTGTAAATACACAAGCAGTCACGTAAATGTAGTCTCAAACAACGTAGCAGCAAATCAGTCACTCCTATATTGAATGGTATAGTAATTTAGCAATATTGAAAACTGCAGTTGAAAAGAACAGTTTTTCAACTAAATATCCTCAAGAAAAAGAGCCCAGGATGTGCTTCAAATTATCACCTTTTCTTACAAACCAGCAGTAATTATTCTGTTTCACACCAAGACTGATACACCTGGAGAGGGGATTAAAAAAAAACCATCAAACCTCAGTCAGAAAATGTGCTGGAGACAACTCCTTTGATAGCAGGCTGCTTTGCTTTTTTCTGCTGCAAAGTGTAAATGTTATGTTGTCTCCTGAAGTGACTGCTAAATTACCAGGAAAATGTCTGAATGTCTATGCATCAGCTTTCTAAATAACCTAAATCCATCCTTTTTATATTTTGTATTTTGTGTTTCTTATTTGTACTCTTAAATTACAGTCAGACTTCTGAGTAAGAAGTTTATAGATCTCTAGTAGGGAAGGGAAAGTGATAATTTTGTATGATTATGTGAAAACCAGTAGTTCCCGTTTCTCACAGATTATACCCTTTTATGCTTTCCACAGAAAACCATTTTTTCAGTAGATCCCATTAAAGACCCCCAAATCAGAGGTAAAGATGAAAGTGCATTAGTACGAGAGCTAACAGGAGAAGGTCAAGTGTTGCATGAATCCTATTGATCCAGAATATCTATAATGTGCTTTTTCAGTTCTCTGCTCAGAACAAAATCCACAATTATTTCACAAAGCCACATTGATTTTCCTCTGTTCTCAACACTCTTCAAAGACAGGGGAGAAAGTGAAGCATGGAGTGGATGGTAGGAGACCAGGGTCAACCTGCTGCAAAGGGAGTTGCTGAGAGTGCATTGTGTGCTGCTGTTCTTAAGATATTCTCCCAACTGCCTGGTCGGAAGATTTCCAGACAGGTGGTGTTTAATCCTCAGGTGCAAAGATTGGGACTCATTTGGCATGGAGAATAGTAGGAGGTCAGTTCATGGTGCGGGGTTGGTTAAGCTGGTCCTGGGAGTCCTCGCTGGTGAGGCCAGGCCAGCTATCCTTGCTGGAGCCTACGTACAAGCTGGCAAGGCTGGGCTGGGCTCCCCCATCTTCTGGGACAAACACTTTGGCCAGCTGATGTCTCCTCTCAGATGTGGTTGGGGTGGCTGAATCAGGAAAAAACAGGACAAAGAGTAAGTGGTAGTAAGACATGGGAGCAGTCAGTTATGCTAATGTGTACACCACTCAACAGTGCTTTGCAGCGTTCACAGACCTCTTGTGTCCAGTATCCTCAGCCTGCAACCAGCCAGTGCCACACCATTGAATCCTAGAATCATCTAGGATGATTGGAAAAGACCTTTAAGATCAAGTCCAACCATTAACCCGGCACTGCCAAGTCCACCACTAAACCATGTCCCTAAGCACCACGTCTGCAGGTGTCTTAAATCGTTCCAGGGTTGGTGACTCAGCATCGACATTACCTCCCTTCCATGCACCCAAGTGTTGCATCACTCCCTTTCAGCCCAAGCCCCAGTCTGACTTGCCACAGCCGCCGTGACTGTTCCCTTTGCCCCCCTGCAATAATCCCAACTTGTGCCCCTTGCAGTGGTTCCTCAGATGTCGCCCAGAGATAAGCAAAGGGGAGAAAAGCCACAGACTAGGTGTAGGTCAAAAATGTGAGGCATGATTGAAGGTGGCAGTACAGCCCTCTTCAGAGAGACTGGAAACGCCTTTTTGGTAGAGGTATTCCTGCCAACCTGATTTAAGGAACCTGAACAACACCAATTCCAAGGCCAAACTGGCTCATGAATACCTACAAGCCCAAAGACATACATTGCTTAGCCGAACTTAAGTCTCATTCCTGGCCAGACAACACTTCCTTGGATTTACCAACAGCTCACTGCACCAGGAAACAGTGTATATGGATAGGAAAAGTCCATGCCAGGTAATGCAGTGGGTTTCATTTGCCCAGGATGGGCATCATTTTGTGCAACCAGCAGGTGGTCACCTGGTGATTTTTCAGCAGCAGAACATGGATGTTATTTGGTAAATGCAGCCAGAGCACCTGCCAGTTAGGAGGAGTTGCTTGGAAATGACTGTAAACACAAAGTGATGAACAAGTATGAAGAATGCTCAGAAGACTCTGGTAGGAGTAAAGACCCACACCTCACCCTGTGGTGAGGGTGAATGAGCAATTCCAGCATGGTGGGGCATGACTCAGGTGCCAGTAGAGGTATGGTTTGTTTTCTTCCAGGCTCTTCTGACCCAGGATTAGCCTGCTGCTGCCTAGAGACCATTCTTTAAAGGCATTGCCTTTGGGCATCACTCTCTTCTGAGAGAAAAGAGTCACAGTGTTTCTATAACACTACCAGAAATTCAAAGCAGGTACTGTGAGTCAACAAAATGCTAATTCCCCAAAGGATAATTAAACTGAGCAGGACTCATGGATGAAATGCAACAGCTGACTGCTGCAATTAACTCTGGCATCATGGTTTGCATTAGGTGGCACACCAGTGAGAGGGAGCTCCTCAGATGGGTTATTTTGGCACTTACTCCCCTGGAGGGGAAAGGGGGCGGGGTCCTGTACTTACCAGTCATTTCATTCTTGCCTGCCTTCAGGAGATGGAAATTAGTGACACTCAATTCAGTCATTTTGGGGAAAAAAATATGTTGCTTCTCTGCAACCCCTCAGAACAGACACTCATAAACACGGAGCTATAAAATACGAGGCTCCATTTAAAGCCTGACCTTTTTCAACCCTTCCAGGAGAGAGAGAAGACTGAAGAACAGTTTTGTGGGCTTGGGAAGGGTTGCCAAAGCAGGGCTTTGCAGCCAGCGACAGGGAACACAGAGGAGGGGCTCTTTTTTTACCTTTAATATATTGACACTTAGTCCCAAGAGGGGCATTCTGTGTTGTCTTCCTCAGCAAAAAGCCGGAGCACGTAACTTCCCAGGTCCACACCAGCTCCTGCAGGCAGCTCCGAGCTCCCTATGGGAGACTGTTGCCACCAGATGAATAGCTATTGTTGTTGTCCCTGGGAGGTACCTGCCATGTAATAACATCCAAAAAGTCTTCCAATTACTGCTTTTTTTCCAGGAATATGTGGAACAATTTCATAACAGCTGCATGCAATTACTACATCAGGTGATGTGACCTTTTCAAAACAAAGAAATAATATGATTTTAGAGGTAGAAGAGGAAACAAACTTTTTCTTATTCTCTTAGAATACAAAAATAAAACTCATGAGTTCAAAACACCCCTGGTCCCTCTTTTTTTTTTTGGTAGAATTTCCTTTTAAAATGCAGGTCATGTGTTTTAATTTCTTTCAATTGCATCTCACACCAGTTTTTTGGCCATCTGGAGACCATGGAATGAAAAGTAAAACAAATAAGTAATCCCATGAGCAAAAATATGAAGCCTGTGTTAAGACCTTGTACCTTGAGGTAAAAGGCCTCTTTGCTCTAGGATGAGCAGAGTTTAGCTTGAAGCCTGGTACATCCACTGGCATTTTTGTCACTGTTTCCCGCTTTTTTTAACTAACTAATGAAAACTTCCTTTCTGAAACTTCATTCTGCCAAGTGCAATTAGCATCAACCAGTGGCTTCAAAAGCTATTGATGGGCACTAAGACATCACTATTGCATTCAGATTAGTTCCCTAGGCTAATGCACAGCATTGTTTTCAAGGTGAGGTTGTAAGAAAAGTTGTGGCAAAGGCAGTGAAGAATTGTGTAAATAAACAATATATAATGCATGTCTTGGAATCAAGGGCTGAGGAGAATTAAAGTTTTTCCCTTCCTACTTCATCACCAAATAAGCTTTTGTATGGTCTGGGTGTTTCCTTCTTCATCAGGACTTTTCCCCTTGAAAAAGATTTCTCCATGATTCTGATGTATGCTTTTTGCTCTCTCTCTTTCTGGCCTTCATTCCCTTGATGTCTGGCAGGGCTGGTGTACAACCAGACTTTCCTGAGTTGGCCTCATCATGTGGGGAAGGGATGATTAGCATGGGGAGAGGGAGATGCCTGGCTGGAGGATGTTGGAAGAGTGAGAATGGAGTCTTAATTTATACCCATAAAAAACATAACACTACTCTGACTCCTCTGCCTTTTATCAAGACCAAAAGACCATGCCTTTTCCATCCCAACAGCCCATGAAGAGTACAGCAGGCTCTGAAGTCCTCAACTCTTGATGCTTTTTATATAAGCTCTGTGTGTATGGTTGCAATGAGCAGTCAGAACTGAAGTCCAATTCTCACAAAAATCGTTGCAATGTTCAAGACCCGCACCTAGCCCTTGAACCTGGCCTGCCATACATATCAGCATGGAGACAGACCGGACCTCTCCAGGTGCCTGTGAACCTCTTTCCTTGGATCTTAAAAAGACATCAAATCACAGACCAAGTAACCATCACTCCAGCCTCTCCTGCTAATCTCTCTCCATTCAGCATAGCTAGGCAAGGATGCAAATATGGATGCAGCCTTCATGAGAAGGTGGCCTCAGAAAGCTGGTCCAGGTTGTCCTGCTTGTAAATTAACTCTTTATGTTTTGGTGCATTCAGCAGTTTGTTTTGCTCATGCCAAAGGGCTGGAAGGTCATGAGATCTCAACAAACAGCCTTCAGTGGTTCATTTTCTCCATTTAATTTGCTCTCTGGTGTCATATTTCCCTTGAATCATATTTTCCTTTGGATAGGTCTTGTTCTGAAAAAAATCTGGAATTACTCATATCTACCTAGGGGAAGCTGGGCAAAGGTAAATATAGGATGTGGTAGATGTGCCATCAAACTTACTAATAAATGGCACTATTCTATATATTTTCCCTAAAAGAAAAGTAACTCAATCTCTGCATTTCTGAATGACCTCAAGAAGATCTGCAGATTTCTATTTCAGCCAATATATATCCATGGATGTGATCTGATGTAGTTTATTAGACAAACATATGCAGCTCCTGTTTTTGAAAGCTGAATAAGTTAATAAATAATGTACTCTTTATTTTTAGATCTATCTGTTAACACTCTAAATAGCTCAAATGGCATACGGATGCCCAAGAGTACAAAACATTCATAAGTCTTATTCCTCTGCTTTTTGATAATCCCTTTTCCTCCTGCTGAGAACATTTCCATCCTTGTGATTACTTTTATGTGGCCCCATCCTCTTGCATGAAAGCAGATACCACAAACAATATTTGAGGAGACTAAAGGACTAGTGAAAATTGCTTCAGTGTTAATTCTGCTTTCTAAATATAGGCACTTTTTTTTCCTGAATACAAGGACAAGACAGCAGAAGGTGAATAGTTCCAATGCTTACTTTTACTCTTTTGCAACAGCTTCTGCAATATATACTTGGAACTGCTGGGAGAAGACAGATTTTTATACCATGAAGCTTCATGTATGGGCATTTTACCTATAGGCCATTGCATCTTTCCTGGTGGTGAGGAAAGAACTATATATGTACATGTGTTTACATATATAGGTATGAGAAGAGAGAGAGAGAGAGACATACATACATGCACTGCAAAATGAGGTCTTTTTTAAAAGCTCCTTGTTTTAATACCCTTGAACCAATACCGTTTGTCTTTTCAGAAGAGAGGTTAGTTCTGGGCAAGAGGCATGATGTTTATTATCATCCTTCTGTTATGTGCTAATCCTATTCCTGTCCTCAGGTGGGGTCTTTCTGAGGTTATTCTTGGAGTGAAGTGGCATTGTAGGCTGGACTTGCTGCTGCTGTATTTCAGTGTATAGTAATAATGTCATTGTTGTCATTCATTGTTATTTTTGATTGATTTATTTGGTACAGTATCTGTTAATATGAAAACTTTGTCTTTCTGTCCACTGGCTGAATGTCTCTGCTGGCACAAGTTTTTCATGCCAGGATGTAAGATGCATTTTGATAACATCTCCTTTACATGCCGTGGTCCTGATAGAGGGAGCAGTCTCTGCATTTTGATGTGAACAAGAAATAAATCCACCTGAGGGAAAAAGAAACACAAATGAGAGCTCATAAAGTAACACTGCTGCCAAAATTCTAACCCCATTCCCCAGCGCGCATGGAGGTGAATTACAAATAAAATCAAAGGGTAGTGTTGTTACTGTCACAGGCTTATAGCAATAATTTTTGAAACTTGGAAAGCATTTTAAAGGACACTTGAACAATGGTTTACAAAACTCTAACAGTGTTTTGCCATTTTCCTTCAAGAGCCTTTGCAAGAACCTGTCTTATCCATAACACATTCACAGAAGACTACCACTTGCTCAAATCAGAGAGGGAGGGGTGTGGTGGTCCTTTTAGGTGCTAGGTAAGCATTGCGTGTAACCCTCTCTTTTTAGGTTGCTCTGCCTTCCCTTGTCTCTTACCTTCAGTCCTAGTTTTCTCTCTTCCTTGCTTATATCATGACTTGGAGTCCTTTGGGAAAAAGATCACCATGGGTACAAGGTCCCACTGCCCTCACATAGGGAGGGTCATTGAGGTGGCTGGAATGCAAATACCCTCAGACTGGAGCTGTTGAATCATGTAGTACATTAGGAAAGGCAAGAGTTCTTGTGGGATCCAAAGATGTGGAATTCTCCTGGTTGCGTGGAGAAATCTTCACTGTACGGTAAATCCCACTGGCTAAAAAACCAGGACAAGTTAAATCACTGAGCTTTCTCCTAGGAGTCATAATATTCCTGAAAATGTTGGCTTAAGATTAAAATAGTAGTTGGAGTTCATGAGATGAGAGAAACTAGTACCTGGGTCTTGGAGAGAGAGAGTTGTATGGAGGGCATGGGAGGAAATCAAGCCATATTGAAAAAGTCACTATGTAATATCTAAATGAGCATCTGCATCCTGATTTCCTATGGCATATAAGTGCTTTCCTATAACTTTCTCCTTTGTGGAGTCTCTAATGTTTAAAACAGAGACAGTAGAAGAAAATTTGCAGGCCAAGTAGTTGTATGTTTTTTCCAATTATATTAACTGATTTCATAAAAGGACCTCACTTTACCTATTTTCATGACTATTTTCTGTCTGTTTTCATGCAGTCTGTAGAAGTTAATGTTAAGCTTTCTGAACAGCTATCAAATCTGCTGGAAACTGAGACACACACACCCCATCAAAAGTTATCAAAGGGAACAGACTACACACAAACAGAGTGTAGTCTCTTTAATTTGGGAAGCCAAATTAAAAACCATTTAAATCTGAGACAGAGGCTCTCAGAGTTTTCTGACCCAACAGATTTAACATTACAGAAGACAGTGATTACAGCTGAAACACTTCAAAAATACTTATGTAATCTGCTGTCTCTTAGTGGATGTCATCTTGGCTCCCTCAAGCGGCTGGTCCCAGAGAGTGGACACTTTCCTCCTGTTTCACAGCACAACTGCTTTTCTCATAGCACAAGGGTTCGAGTTCTTTGCTTCAGGGATCATTTCATTAGCCCTGCTAAATGGTAGTGTGTGTTTGTGTGCAGCCATGGTTTGTAAGAAATTGGTACCCAGTGAATAAGTACAACATAGTTCTCTGTCTAATCATCCAAGAAAAGACTGAAGGGACTGGGACAGTTTATATGGTTTTTTTCATGTCCTTTTTCTTTTTCTTGACATCCTCTAGAGGACTGCCTTGCCATTAGCACTTTTCTCTAAATGCAAAGACAGATCCTAATGGTCTTGCTGCTGATTTTGGTGAGCCTTCATTAGCTATACCAGCTGAGGTCTGCTCTAAAAAAGGCTGACTGGGGATCTGTGGGACCACATCCTGGCTGTAACATCCTGAAATTCAACAAAAACAAATGCAAAATGCTCTGCTTGGGACAGTCCTGGGGCTGGGGCCGACTGTGATGAGCACACCTGTGACAGAGGAGCAGATGAATGTGAGGCATTGCAAAATTTAAGATAAAAGCAGAGGCTGTAGAGAGGCATACTTTGGACAGAGGAAGGAAAAAAATTCTCTGTGAGAGAGAACAGATTTTTCAGTAACTCTCTGGACAAGGCCCTGAGTAACCAACTCTGACTTTGGTTATCCCTGCTGTGGATTGAAGTGGGACCAGATGATCCCAAGCTGCTTTCTGACCTCTGTTCTATGACCTGCACACACGTGCAGAGTCTGAATTTTTCTGTTGTTCACTGCAGGATTGCTTCAAAAGTACTTACATGCCCTGATGCAGACCCTGACACCCAGACAGCCAATAGTCAGGCTCTGCCCTGCTCTTGATTTCCCTCTCTCTCTCTCTGCCATGCTGTGTAGGGAGTCAAACTTTATCCTAAGTTCTTCAGCGAGGTTTTGGCCAAAATATACACCTAGGCTCCAATGGTTGAGGTCACAAAGTTTTGCCTTATGTATCTCATCTTAAGATTCAACTACTTTTACTCTCATGGATCTCAGAAGGCACTGACCCCTCAGCACTGACCCAGCTGCTCAGGCTGGCTGTGCTCTCCCCACTGCATGCAAGGCTGATGGAACACTGGGCAGCGCCTAGTTTCCTGGAGATGCTGCTACAGCTCAAATCATATTGGAGAAACAGCCAAATCCTCCAGGGATGTTTTATCACATGAAACATGAGGATGCAAGGCAAATTCACAAGGGCATGAGACTCATTTTTTTCAGGAAATTTCAGTGCAAGAACATGGAGATGAGTCGTTTCTGCCCTTGTAAGCAGGAAGGCTCTTCGTGTTCCCTGGTAGGCACACTTCTGTTGAGACATCCCTGCTACATGCAGTTCTGGTGAGACAGACCTCTGGATTCATCTCCTTTTAAAAGCAAAACTTTTTTAAGTCACCTTTAATTTATTGGGATTTTTCCTTGAAGAGAGGTCTCATCCTACAGCCCCTTGTCAACCAAAATTTATTTTCACCATTTACAGTTTTCCATGTCCTTACAGGCAGAGGTTTTCTGCATTTCTTCAAGGACATATATAAATTCCTATTTAATGCTCACCAGTGTGGTATGTGTTGCTTTAGTCTCGTGAAGAAGAAATGCAACTTCACCTGTTTAGTTTGGAGATCAGATGGATGGTAACAGAATGGGTACATAAAGCAAGGAGAGAACTGTTTAATATAAATGCTGAACCTGAATCTAAATTTCTCTTTTCATGTCACAGAGTAAGATTTCCTGAGCCATATTTACTAAATAGCCATACTTTTGAGCTAAAAAGCCCCTGTCACAGATTATGCCTGCTTGTGCAATGTCACAACAAGCTCCTGGACTTCATCATGCAGTTTTACATGTGCTCAACTCACTGAGACGTTTTTAAATGATGGCTTTCTGCTTCATTTATGCATCAGAAAACACAGGAGATGCTACAACAGGTGCTGAACAAGCTTGTGAGTTTTCTCTTTCCTCACTTTTTTTTGCTGGATGAGAACTGCATAAGAACTGGAAATATGTGATGTGCTTTGTCAAATATTGTGGGAGTTTTTCTTCTTTGGTTCAAATTCTAGTTCAAATTGGGGGAAACTTTAAAAGCAAATATCTTAATCCTCTTCACTTTCTATGCATTGTTTTGCATCATGGCATAATTACAGAGTGCACAAACTGGGTTTTTTCAGATGAAACTTAACTGTACAATGTGGGACATTCCTAATGAATTCCAGCCTCTAATGGCCATTGACATGGCCAGACTGGAGCTCTTCCAAAGTAAAATATTCCGATGGATAGTGTCAACTTTGGTCCGTGGTACCGGTTCCATCACTCTACAGATCTATTCCTATTGCACTGCTTTACATGTTAATGCAGACAGCCTGAATTTCTCCTTTTGACTCCCTGTGCACAGCAAAGTCTTCTTGGCAAGCTAGATAGTTGTTCTCTTACTCAGATAATAAAGGTGAAAGATTCTGTGTAATCTTTTACTTTTCAGGACACACATATATTAATAGACCAGTAGGATTAGAAATGGAATGAAGATACTCAGGTCCTGCACTTTTAAGAAATTAAATTATAAGCCCAGGATATTTTCAGACATAAGTTTAGGCTGCTGTGCATTTTGAGACATCTCATCAAATTGACATGATATTTTTTCCTAAGGACTAAGGTGCATACATTACCATTAACAGTGAGGAGTTGCAACGTGCTTGCTGAGGATTAGCAGTACTGTTGACATATGCTGGGTTTGTAATGTTCAGCAGTTTGGAATACCTAAAGAAATAAAATCTTTTTGCCTCAAACACCTGGCTTTGGGTTTTGATCTCTAGCTTTAGGCTTCTAAGAGGAAAAACACTGGTCAGCATGCCCTTGTCTTCCCTTGGTCTCTGCGTGCAATGCATCAAAACAGAATAATGCATGTAAAGGCTGGGACTGGGCTCTGCCACTGTAAGAAAGGTTAGAGACATTTTCTTCCCAAGCCTTAGACAGCCTTGGGCAGGCTTGACTGGATGGGTCCATCAGCTTGAGACAGTGTGGCCCCACAGTTAGATGCTGCAACCTGGGCTCAGGTGTCCAGCAGATGTCTATCTCCAGTGGAGTGTGACAGCCCCCATGAACCAGTGTTCCGTGGGCCTGCGAGTGCTGCAGTGAATTTTCTCCAGGCTTTGCTGTTGCAGAGGTTAATCAGCCAGCTGCGCAATCCAGCCAACACTTCAGTAATAGTTGCTAATTAATCAGTTTAAAAAGCACGTTTCTGCTCTTCCAGGTGTCACCAAATTTCTGCGGATACATGCTACTGACTCCCTGGAAAGACCAAAGACAGACTTTAATGTTCCCAGTAGCATTGACTTGCCTGGGCAAGGGTTTAAAATCTTTCTTGAGAAGTCAGAAAATGACCATGGATATTCTCTGAAAATGGTTTCCCAGCCAGTGTGCTATTCCAACAGGCAGTGTATGAGGCAGAGCCTGAGCATATAGCACTGGGTGTTGTTGTGCAGGAAAACCGATAAAGCTGGATTTCATTTATAAAGCAGCCGAATATTACTCTTGTGTTTGTTATGAGATTCCTGCCATTTTTCACCCCATTTGCACTTTTGTGGTGAGAACAAAGCAAAGACAAATGATGGCCCCAGTGGTGGGCAGGGGACAAGATTAGCCAAATAATTCTCACAGGGTTTTCTGTGAGAATAGGTGAATGTGTGTATCTTTGATTTGTTTTTAATGCCGTCTCAGTTGTTTCTGAATGATTTCTTTTTTATACATGCCGCCTATTCCAATACGAAAAGAGCTAATTTACCTCTTCAGCTCATCCCTTCTTCCCATCACTGTAACAAGAGGACTACTGGTTGTTCAGTCATCTTGCTAATGCCACCAGGCAGACCATTCCCTTCTCTGTTTTTGGGAGTCAAAAGGAATTCATTACTCTTTCAAAACTGCTCAATACATGGGCTAATAGAAGGTCACTCCAGCAATTATTCCAATGCATAAAAACATGAATGCCAGTGATACCATGAAGTCCATACAAATCTGGTGTGCAGTGGTATCTTTTGACAGTGAACTGAATACAAAGCGAGCAAGACTTGCACTACATGTGTATTTCCATTTTTGACCCCTGGAAACTCAGTCATGGCTTATTCCTGAAATCATTTAGTCACCTTAGACTTGAGTGGGCTCCTCAATATACATCTGCAGCATCTGGGACAATTGTTGACATCAGAAAAAAAGGAGAGCAACAGTCATATGCAAATATGCACACCATTGGGAAGGCCCCCAGGATCCTGGGAGGGAGAGAAAGGCTGATAGCACTGGAGACAGTGATGAGGTGGAAGAGAGGCAAGACATGATTCAGGGTGCAAGTCTAAAAACTCTCCAGTGCACACTGAGTTTGGGTGACAGTGAGGAGTACATGACTCTGCTGGAGGTTCCTGTCTTATATAAAATAGTAATTGTGGGATATTGAGTATGAGAGCAGAGAACTGGTCAGCATGATGATCTGAGAGGCAAAATTAAAGAATAAAAAAATAAACTTAGCAAAGCAGCCCAATTAAAGTGGAAAGCTGCAGCACAACCACCACAGCCACATGGGATAATTCTGTGAAGCCCTGTGAGAGTCAGAGTGTCCTGAGGGATGAGGAATTGTCCCATCCTCCCTGTGAGGCAGACACAGAGGGAGCTCAGGTCCTCAAAGGATGGCAGAATGGTTTGGGTTTTTTCCACTTCATGCAGGTGGATCCCCTCTCTCCCCATCCCCTCCGCAAGAGATAGAGTGAAGGACAGGGACTGAGCGCAGAAGTCGAAATTGCAACCAGTCCTCGTGAGAGAGGGGCTGGAGAGAAGAGGCCCCCAGGCCAGCCCGTAACACAGATTACTGAGGAATACCTACAGACTGTATAAAAATCTCCTGGAATATGAGTCAGTTCAAATTATATACCCTTGTTCCCCATTATAAGCAAGAATATCAATATTTCTGCTGAAAAGAATGCAACACAGAAGGAAGGCACTAGTAGATCTTTGCATTGTGCCAAAAAAAATTTTTCTTCCATCATAAAAGTATGGGGTTTTTTCAGCAGATGGGAACAGAGCCTGACCTAGGCCTGGCACGTGTTAAGAGCCAAGTTTCATTAAAATGCACTCTGAGTACTATAAAACAACATAGATGTTAATGAATATATGTGTAGTATTGGGGATTTTAGGCAGACTCTAGCTCCATCTCAGAAGCTTATGCTGAATCCACTATGCACATACACCAACTAATTCTGGAAGCCTGGGAAAAAGGCACATCACCTTCCTGAAAAACGGCACTGTTGACCATGCCCTAGGCCTTACAGCGCTGAAACGTGAAGGCAGTGAGATCACAAATATCCTGCAACAACCATTACTGACCTCATTAAAAGCTGAACTATGAAAAATTAACAGTTGTGGAAGAGCATGAGTACAGCTCAGAGATGTTAGCCTCGAGGAATGAAAAAGGAGGAGGAAACACCCTTCATCAAAAGGCTGATAAGCATATTTTTAGGAAAAGGAGATCAAGGTTGAGATGTGCATAGGAACTACATAAATGCAGAACTAGCCAAGCTTCCATGTGGAGAAGAGGGGATAAATCCACTTCATTAAGTTGTTTCTAAAACTGGAGCAGATGAGACAAGCCTTGAAAGAGACACTCATTTAAGATTGATGTGGAGTAAGTGTGGAGAGATAGCTGTTGAAAGGACAGCCATAAACCAGTTCTCCTAGTTGTCACTCACTGACACTTCCCAGTGTTTTCTAATAAAAATAATCTGTTAAAATCAGACTCTGGAGACAGCTTGTCTTTGGCTGCCAGTGCAATTTCGTACAATTGTTTCATGTAGTAAATGCTTCTGGAATAAGTCAGGGACAGCTCAGATGGATTTTTAAGTTACCGTTATTTATACTGGCAAAGCACTTTATACAGCTTTAAAACAGCAAAAAAAGTGGCTACAAGGAAATTGCAAAAAAGCTAGTTAGAGCCATTAAAGTTGCTGATAGATATTCCTTCCACATATAAGTCTGCAGTACCTGGAGCTGTGGAGGGACATAGCCTCATGCTTGCATGGGACTACGGTAGTGCTGGAGATAATGAAACGCTTGTAAGCCCACAGGATAAACCAACAACCAGGAACTGCAAAATACTGTGCAGACCTCCTGCCAGCACACTGCTGAAATCCTTGCTGACACAATTCCTGTGAGACTTACTACCTAGGGCAGCAAAGGCTACATCATGCAGGAGAGGGCAGAGACCATGAGCTGCCTGGCTGGGGCTGTACCTGTGGTGGTGTCCTGGGCTTGAACACAGGGAGACAAAATTATAGTCCCTCTCTGCTGGAACAGGGGTCATGGAGCTACAGTCCTTGGCCTATATCCTGAATCCATGGTTGGAAGGCTCTTCCTGGGGCCTCTCTTTATTTTCCCAGAATTTAGGAAACTGCTTGAAGGACTTCTCTCCCATTTTTTTCACAGTAAAACAAAAATGCCACAGTTTTTAAAGTGCAGTTGAACTAAAGCTAGAAAACATTTATGAATCCAGTGTCCATTTCCTGTATGTGCCATAATCTTCTATTTATTATTTGGCCATTACATTTGAGAGAAAGACGGCAGAGTTAATCTCTTCATTACTGACAATGAGGTGACAGGACAAATCCTCAGCTTCCCTGCTGTGGTGCTAGGCCTTGGGGAGCAATTAATAGGGATTTTTCTAATATGACAATTTGAAATTCCAAGCTGGTTTCATTAGTGAGCCATGACAGTCATCTTTAACTCTTCCACATTAATCACGATTTTGAAATTTTTTTAGTGCGAAAACGCCCTCCTGCCTTTCATAGCTTTGAAATGGCTGCTAGCAGGGTTCAACTGCAGAAATACTTTCAGCCATAGAACTGTGCAACAACCATCTTTAATAAAAATTAAAAATAAATACTAACGCTTTGATAAGGATGACATAAACAACATCTCAGCTACCTGGACAGAATTCTGCTGTTTTTCACTGAAGAAAAACCCTCATCATCTATTAAAATATTATGATCAATTCTAAATGAGGTTTTAGGTGCTTCTGTAAAGTGCAGTGTGTTACCTTGTTGCTACAGCAGAGGACACTTAAAAGTAAAAAAGCTTTTATGTGCATTTTGCTACAGGACTTGTTCATTATGAGCTATCCTCAACAGCAGCAGGATATACTGACTAATACAGCTCCAGCTGCTGCTGCAGGATGTGGGAGGTGTGATGCTACTTTAGGCCAATGTACACCCTAAAAGCCAAAAGATGGTAAAGGACAGCCTGGACATCCTTTGCTTGGGGATTCCCCTTGGAGAGAGGGAGGGGCTGCGTGAGTTGGCCAGCAAGAATTCACTTCTATAATTTCCAAATGGTCTGCAGGCTTATGTCCCAATTAAGTGACCCTCTATGGACAGACTATGGGTATCTGGGTGTGTACCATGCACCTCCAACAAAAGACATCCATGACTGCAGTCTACAGCCTCTCCAGGACCACTTTCCCAATAATCTCTTCATCCCAATTTGTCATGGATGCATCTTTTGTATGTCCCATGTGATGTTTGCAAAGTACTTTGTTGTGGTGTGTGGACAAAAAGAAGCTATATAAATGCAAATTTAATGTATTCATTTATTCTGTACTGAAGGTTGCACTGAAGGCCAGGTAAATTACACCCACGGCATCTGCCAGTCAGCTCTTAATGTCATCCACTTCAGTAACAATAACTTCCCATAGGATTTGTGAAGCCTGATTTTCTTTTGTTAGTCCTTGCACACTATTTTTAATCAAATTACACTTCTCCAGGTGCTTCCCACCCAGGTGGACCCGCTAGCTGATGAATCGAAGGGCCCTGATTCATTACAACCTGCGACATTTACCTGACCTTGCCATGAGACCACAGTGGCAGCATAATGAGGTCCGTGCCTCTAGTGCAGCCCCCGCTTCTCTCAGCTCACTGCTGAGATCCTCAGCAGCTGAATCTTTGCACTGAAACTTCAACAACCTGCAACAAGAGCCAACATCATTCACTTTGGCTTTACGCGGAGTCCATTATTTCTTTTACTCCCCCTGAAAGTGTGTGGCTGTCCCCAGCATCGCTCTCATTATCCTTCTTTGAACATTGGGAAAAGAACGTATTTACATTTCCTGACGTGCTTAGTATTCCTGCCATTATTGTCTCCCTGAGCCTGCCCTGACCTTTGCAATGACATTTTCAGCAACTTTATTCCCAACACTTTTTCTTTGCTGCTATTTTCTGGGCATTTTTTGCTTTATTTTTGCATTTTTCTAGCTTTATTTTTGTTATTATTTTCTTCTTTGCTCTTTTCTGCTCTCCTAGGTAGATTCCTGGACATAGTGATGACCCTGTGGCCCTTTCAGACATTGCTTGCTCCCTGCAGCAAGCCTCATTGTGGTCTGCAATGCTGCTGGGTACTGAGTACATGGAAATTAAGGTGGGCTACAAGTGAGGCTCAGCGCATGGAAGGAAGTTTTTCTTGTGTAACTTCAGAGAGCACAGCTATTCTGCTGCTGGGATGTATGTGCCACTGGCCTCATGCAGAGATGGTATGTCAAGAGAAAGACTAAGCTTACAATTGCTGGCATCACTAATGCTGTTGTTTTAGCCTCAGGCTAAATGCAGGCAGAAGATTAGAAGCTGCTGTGCACCTGTGGCCCAAATCAACATCCCTTCAGCTTGTCACAACTCTGTGTTTCTGTGTCCCAGGGCCAGCAGTGCTGCCCACACTTCAGGGAGCCTATGAAATGCAAGCAAATAGTTTCCTTTAGGCAATCCCAAGATCGAATTTTTCCAGCTCAAATTACATGGGCAGAAACAAAGCCTTGGAGAAACAAAAGGTGGCTTATGATAACCTGACCTGTGCAGTAGCTCCAGGCTTAGCCCTGAAATTTGGGAAAAATCATTTGCACTGGTGTAGACCTCTGGTTTTGTTTTGAGGCTCAGACTCTCAAACCTTGTCAAGTGTTTGTTTG
Source organism: Pseudopipra pipra (assembly GCF_036250125.1). NCBI lineage: Eukaryota > Metazoa > Chordata > Aves > Passeriformes > Pipridae > Pseudopipra > Pseudopipra pipra. The sequence continues at coordinate 111,980,451 of NC_087549.1, forward strand.
GATTTGTCTGATGGGTCAGTAAGCGGTGCAGTCAGACATTCAGCTGCCATAAAGAACTGAAGCTTCAGTGAGGGCAGTGGATTTGCACTGATTGAGGTTGGCTTAGCTTATAGAGCACAAGAAGAACTCAGTTTATTACATTCCTGCGAATGAAAGATATGTTCTCTGGGAACCAGATAGAAAACCTACTGTTTACTTACTAGGACATCCTTATCACCACAGTCTTTCAGCGATCCCTCCGCCTTTACCGGTGTAACAGGACCCATGTGGTTCAGAATGGCACCTATTAATTATTTTCATTATCTTATTTTCCCTTTTCTTTTCTTTTCTTTTCTTTTCTTTTCTTTTCTTTTCTTTTCTTTTCTTTTCTTTTCTTTTCTTTTCTTTTCTTTTCTTTTCTTTTCTTTTCTTTTCTTTTCTTTTCTTTTCTTTTCTTTTCTTTTCTTTTCTTTTCTTTTCTTTTCTTTTCTTTTCTTTTCTTTTCTTTTCCCTAGCAGGCATTATTTAACCAGCAGTGCTGCTGGAGAAAACTGGTACCCTGTTTTTGTACTGTCAGTGAGTGAGTTCCTCACGGCTCAGAAAGAACAAATGCTGCTCTTGCAAGGATCTCCAAATCTCTGGAAGAGACACCCTTAATCTCTGTGAGCACCTTGGGGAAACAGGCTGAGAAAGACAGATGCAGAGCTGGGCAATGCAGTTCATAGCCTCATTATAGCAAGGAGGGATCCAGCTACCTAGCTTGGCTAAAGCAGCATGAGTTACAGTGAATAAGAGTGATTAGAGCAGGAACAATAGAATTTCACTGAGACAAACTGAACAGCAAAGACTTCAGGAAAGGCTGATGCTGTTCCAATGCTGAAAGTTCATATTATGGTGATACAGCTAAAGGGACAAGCCATTTCTCCCCTGAAACCTAACAAAATGCTTTCAGCTTCTGCTGATTTTTGTAGCCTCACAACTTTTTCGCTGTTTTCAGAAACAGATGGAGTGCAACAATGTTAGTAACAGTTCGTACATCTGACTGCTGCTGTGGGGGAAAAGGGGAATTCGCCAAAAAGTTCCATGGAAAACAAATGTGGCAAACAGATCAAATAAATCCAATAGAGGTAATGTGGCAAACAGATCAAATAAATCCAATAGAGGTAATGTGTCCACCTAACTACATGCCATGCTGCCCAAGCACTTTATCCTTAATTACATAACTGTTTTTTTCTTCAGTGAGAACACAGTGCTTATCTCTCTCTCTTGGATTAGGGAGAGAGATCTGTGCTAATCACATACCAATGTCCTGCCACGCACAGATCAGACACTTCACACCAGCACAGTTTTGTGAGATTCCTTCAGCTTTCCACACCAGCCTGGCATCACCATTCCCTACAAGCCTCCCTTCTCCAGAACTCCCTGGGGAAAAAGCACAGAGAAAGAACATGTTGACATATGCTCAAGCAGAGAGTGATGTGTGAGAATGGCCAGCAAACAGCCTTGGGACATACTTTTCACAGGTATCAGGGTGAAGTGGCCAGGCAGAGGAGTGCTGGCAAAGCGAGGCGCAGCTGACGGAGTCAAGTCGCACACGTCATTGCAGATCTTGTAAGTCAACAGAGTGAATCTTAATTTCTTCATCTAGGTTAGTGCAAGAAAGCAGGGGGAAGCAAACATCTGGCCTAGCAGCTGCCTCACCAAAAGAAAACACAGTTAAAATTGTTTAAGGTCTAGCTCTACTTTAGAAAATAGGTGCAATGGTTACTACTTACCTGTCTTGCTAGAGCTTTGCTGTCCCCTTTAACAAAAATAACATCCATTAAGCCATCTGATTTTTCTTCGCAAGTGGAGAACATAAACTCACCACGTAGTAAATCTTTTCCTTGTTTCTGGCTCACTCTGTTAAGCTTGAGTGCAGCCCTTGTTGTTGCCAGTTGAGTTCTGGCAGATGGGTTACACGTGGAAGCTGAGGTTTCCAGTACTGAGCAGCAGCTGAAGTAGAGTGTGAATACCGAGGTCTTGGAATCCAGCAGTAAATCTGTTGTAAGCTGTCACCCTTAAAGATTGCTTATTTCTTTATGGAGCAGTGTGAGAAGCTTCAAATATGTTGCTGTTTCCTGGAGACCAGACCCACAGCATGTCCCCTGCCCAACTGGCCAAATCCAAGCAGAAGGTCCTATAGGCTTGATAAAGCTTCCTTTAACTTACCAGGCTTTTTTTTTTTTTTTGTAGCTGTTTTTCAAGTGTCCTTTCCAGTCGCCCATTACTCAGCTAGAAGAAGGAGTTGCACAGAGCCCATGAGCATAGCTATGGAAAGCAGACCTTCTGCCTACGGGGTGTGCTCAGCAATGCATTTGTCTATCTACTGGAATAAGACCATGAGAACCAGAGTATGCACTGCCATCCAAGAAAGACTGTTGAGAGAGCACTAAGTATCCTGAAATAGATATGATTTGGCTAATTCTGGATAATCTAGACAGATTTTGGAAGACACTGTACTGTGAATACTACACCTCTGTGGGACAAGTGAAAGTATCAGCAGTGCAGTGTAGCCATTTATACAGTTGTTCCAATATACCTGTAGCAAAAAGCTGCTGCATCTACAGTATATTCATGTCAATACCTCAATAAGTCTTTCCTGGGGTCTGTGAGCAATGTGGCACTCAAGCAGTGCTGGTGTTGCAGTGCTCTCAGTTTCCTATCCTATCTGGTCTGCAGTGTCACCCAGATGAAGCTGTAACTACATTTCTTTCCACCATGGCTTATGCTTTCCATGAAAATAAAGAGAAAGAATAAATAACAAGAATCAGAACTTTCCAGTTCTGTGGTCTGAAACAGAAGGGGGCAGTAGATAATCTGTTGGGTCGACCACTCGCTTTCTTGAATGATTTTGCTTTTCGCAGAGGAAGTTGTAAATGTGCTGCCTGAAACCCAGGTATTAGTGTGGGGAGGATTTATACTAGTGTCTGCAGGATTTATACTACAAAGAGCCTCTTTGCTCAGTCAGTCAGAAAAAAATGCCTATTGCCTTTCTCCGGAATAGAACACGGAGCTGAGAAGGGGCTGAAATATCCATAGTTAAAGAATGGACAGGTAACAGACAAATTGCCTGGTCCGTAGGCTGATGTACACATAGACAACAAATGTTTGCAATGCTTAAGGTATAATTTCCAGGCACTGTTCACTTTCCACATATCCCTATGTCCTACCTCTTTGATCTGGTAGTCTTCATGCCTGGCTTCAGGAGGTGCTCAACTGGTGTTGGGGGTTAGTAACAATTTCATCTCCCAGAATCTGGTCAAAACCTTGTCTCAAGGAATAGCTATGCATTGTGGATTTAGTCAGAGTTTTTCAGCTTGCCCATGAGCAGTGGGCAAGCTATTATAAATAACTGTTTTGGCCTCCACAGTGGATGTTCCCTCCTTCCTCCATCGCTTCTGTAAGGAGTCAAGGACAATTGTAGATAGCAGTTGGTCTGAATCACTGGAACTTCATCAAAAGAAACTGAATCTGAAATCTGAATCACATCAGAAGAAACACTATCTCAATCTGAATAGGCTCAATCTAATCAATTAATATAAATTAATTTAAGCAGATAATTAAAAGAAGTAATAATGAAGTAATAAGAACTGTATATCTGAATCAGGTTAGTGGCTTTGAAATGCTTTTCAAAGTCTGAGTCATGCAAAGTGTGCAGATACTAGAGATACTGTAGTTAGCAAGGGGACACTCTCTCTGACAGCTTGTCAGTGGGCAGCTACTCAGAGTTCTTTCTGCATTTACCCAGCTGAGACCTACCTGCCTCTCTTCTCGGTTCTGCATAAACTCAGACACATCTCTTGGCCCACCTGGGAATCGCTCTTCTCCAGAGTATGTGCATCTCTGTGGAAGCACATTTTCACATGCTGTCACCTCTGCATACCCTCCCTTCCTGACTTGAGTTGAGGCTTGAATGCTCTTCAGCATGTGGGCTTCCCAAGGGAGGGGATTTGCACACAGGGATGCTAAAGTGAAGGAGAAGGAGGAAACCATTTCTTGCACCACTGTCATTTCAACTTTGAAAACTTCTTCTGAGTCTTAATCTCTAGGGAATGAAGCCAATTAAACAGCAATCTGGCAAGCCTATGAAGCATCTCCTCCTTTCAATGGAAGTCCTTCTCTGAATGACATGAGCTGAGTGGGAGAAGACTAAACAGACAGGAGCAGCAGCAAGTTATTTCTAACTGAATAATGGCAATGTTTCGTATTTTGGTGCACTGTGATTGAAATGTTTTTCAGAAGCAAATGCACTGAAACTAGAGAAGACTTTCTAGTTTTGCAATCAGATATGCTAACACCTCTGAACGTTTTTTTTCTCCCCATTACCTAAAAGACACTGTAGTAGAATTCAGAAAGACAGTCAGTCTACATCTTTTTGCTTGTAAGAACAAAATAGATATGGTTGACACTCTCAGTTGGATGTTCCTCAGTGAAATATACACCTCTCCAATCAGCTAACATCCACTCAAGCACTTTCAAACACAGAAAAGACCCTAATGATAAAAATAACTGCTTCTTACTTGTACTGCTGCATAAAAAACATACCTGCAGAGCTGCTTGGAAAGCCAGGAAGGCTTCTACAGGCCACCACGGTGATATACAGGTTATCCTGTACAGATCCTTCTATTTCACCAACTGAGCTCTGCACTGAACCAAGTGACTTGAACTTCATAGCTGGCACTGTTCATACTCATACAGTGCAGAGCTAGAGCCTGTCTTCCAGTTTTTGATTTTCATACCACCAGAGGCTTAGAATCAACCTCTTCTCTGGCCCTCATGATTAAATGTATCAACCTGAACATGTCTGGAGACCTTGCCAGCTGTAGGTTTTGTTACATGTTTTATCTCAAGATATGAGAGCTTTTGGTACTTGGTATTTTCCCAAATATAAGGAACAACAAGTCATCTATTAACCTTCCATCTTTGTTAAACCAAGCTACACATCTCAGTATATGTGCTTGAACATCCTTGTGGATCTTTTCTGCACCATCATGTTTTGTCAGCAGGGCAATTATATTCAATTTCAGATTTCTGACGGAAACATAGCATGGTGTTGGCCTCACATCAACACTTGCAAACCCCACTAGAAAAAAACCCCACATTTGGATGAAAATTCCCCACTGATAGCTAGTTTTTGAGCTGTTAGCTAAGCAGTCTATAAGCCACCTAACAGGGCTTTAGTGATACTGTAAACTTGTCATTTGTTTGTGCTCCTCAGTACCATACCCTGTGATTTCTGTAGGATCTCAGCAAATCATTAACATGGGGTCATCTCAGTGGGAACAGAAATTAGACCTGAGGTTTTGAGACTGGCAGTGATAGGAGCCAGGGGAGTACTACAGATTCATCTCTGGTTCAGAATGAAAATGCCTGCTTGTTCCCAGACACTGCCGACCCTACCTTCATATGGGGCTTCCTTTGCCAGTCCCTTCTCTGCCCAGCCATCTTCTTTGGTCACCACAAAACTGCATTCCCCCAATATCCTGGAAGCTTGCATATTCCCTTCATCCCCGAACCAGACTTAGGAAGAAGCTCCCTTTGCTCCCCATTTTGAGAGCTGCTGAACTGGGTGGTCACTGTGCTAAACCCACAGACTACAAAATGATGTTGAGAGTGCTCTGCCCCTCAGTTGCCAGCGAGCCATACTGTGAGCCTAATTCAAACAATATACAGAGTCTTAACAAGAACTTTCGAGTGGTAAACAAAATCCCTCACTGAGGGAATGAGCTGAGTAGATATTGAACACTGAACAGAGCTACCCACGGGTCAGCAGGCAAACACAATAGGTGTGAGTCTGTCTGAGTCAAACCATGCATGTAATTAGCTGTGCTGTACAGAAGGAATTATACCTGAAAGCCAATGTGGTTTCAGAGCCAACAGGAGTACCACAGACATGGTATTTGTTCTCAGACAACTGCAAGAGAAGTGTAGGGAACAGAATAAAGGTCTCAATGTAACCTTTGTTGATCTCACCAAGGCTTTCAATACTGTGAGCAGAAAAGGTCTCTGGCAGATTTTGGAATGCTTAGGATGTCCCCCCAAGTTCCTTAAAATGATCATCTCACTTCATGAGGATCAGCACAGCCAAGTCAGATATGGTGATGCACTTTCTGAGCCCTTTCTAATTACCAGTGGTGTGAAACAAGGCTGTGTTCTCGCACCAACCCTATTCACAATCTTTTTCAGTATGATGCTCCAAAGGGCCACTGCAGACCTCAATGATCAGGACGGTATCTACATTCGATACCGTACTGATGGAAGCCTTTTCAACGTAAGGTGACTGAAGGCCCACACTAAGACCTTAAATCATCTTGTCCAGGAGCTGCTTTATGCTGATGACGCCATCCTTGTTGCACACACAGAAGCAGCTCTGCAGCATTTAACATCCTGCTTTGCAGACACTGCTGAGCTCTTTGGGCTGGAAGTCAGCTTGAAGAAGACAGAAGTTCTCTATCAGCCTGCACCTCAGGAAGTCTTTCATCATCCCCATATCACCATTGGTGAATCAGAGCTCAAATCAGTCCAGCAGTTTAATTACCTAGGTAGCCTCATCTCCTCAGATGGTAAGATCAACAGAGAGATAGACAACAGGTTAGCAAAGACATATAGTGCTTTCGGAAAACTCCATAAAAGACTATGGTGTAATAAACACCTGAAGAAAAGTACCAAGATCAGTGTTTACAGAGCCATAGTGCTGTCCACTCTTTTATATGGATCCGAATCATGGGTCATCTACTGCCACCACCTGCATCTCCTAGAACGCTTCCATCAACGCTGCCTCCGTACAATCCTAAACATCCACTGGTCAGATTATGTGACCAATACATCTGTTCTAGAACGAGCAGCAGTCACAAGTATTGAGGCTATGTTGATGAGAACACAGCTGTGCTGGGCAGGGCACATCTCCAGGATGAAGGACCACCGCCTTCCTAAGATCCTGCTCTATGGTGAACTTGCCACTGGCTGCCGCAAGAGAGGAGCCCCAAAGAAAAGACACAAGGACTCCCTGAAACAACATCTCAGCCTTGGCCATATTGATCATCATAACTGGTCTACTCTGGCCTCAAATCAGGAGGCCTGGAGACACACCATCTGTAACGCTGCTGATGCCTTTGAGAACGCACGCAGGATCACTCGAGGAGAAAAGACAGCACAGAAAGAACTGTGTCTTGCAGAATATACCACCTAAGGAGTCTTTCTGCTGTGCCTTTTGCAATCGGACATGTCTATCTCGTATTGGCCTTATTAGCACCAGTGTGCTTGTAACAAATGTGGATAGAGCCTTCCCAAATCTTCGTTCGCGAAGCCTAGCCATGATGACACCCAGACACAGGAACTGAGGAACTTACTCTGCATCTCTTGGCCTATCAAACTCATAAAGCACATGAGACTGCAACCTTATCCTCCAGAGCTCTTGAGTTTAGCATAATTCCTGCCTTACCTTCTCTCTTATTGATGAGAGCAGTGACCTTTGTCTGATTCTCCAGCCAGCACCTTTTGACTTTCTGTATTGCAAACATCCCTTTCCTAACTCCCCCTCTTCAACCTTGTGTGCTGATTTCTCTCATGCAATACCAATTCAGCGCTTCTCTGAGACACAAATGGTGCCTCTGAGCTTACTTGTGCTGATGTATCCTGCTGCTTTGCTCTCCTGCCTCCTCACTTCTTGTTCATTTGTCCTGGCCACCTGTCATAACATGTTTTTTCAGCTCTACACCCCTTCGAAATAGTTCTGCTGCCAGGCAGATACACCACTGGTAATTCAGCCTCTGGGTAAAACTTATTTAAAAAGAATAACATCTCAGAGCACACTGTTTATCTATGGAGCCTTTTTCCTAATTTCCCTTAATGAAGGAGCTGATATTTAATTGACAACCATTTGCTGAAGAACACAAGGTTCATCCTCACACCGGTAAACCTTAAAACAAAGGAGAAATTCAAACAGCCTACAGTCAGCCTGCTGCCAGGTCAAGGGCTTTATTATGAGTTCAGTTCAAATTGCTCATGATGCCAACACAACGAAAGACACTTGGCTTATTAACATGAAAAGAATCATCCCTACTTCAGTATATCTTATTATCCCGGGAAGGAAATTCAGGCAGTCTGTTCCATTATTTGATGGCTGATATTAAACTCATCAGACCCAGTTGTAAACTCAGACACATTTAGATATTAAACTCAGACACAATATTCAGATATTAAAGAAGGCCTGACATTGTGAAATCTCTTATTCACATTTGATTTGCTGGGTAGAATGAGGAAGAACCCTCTCTCTCCAGTACTCCCCTGTGCCCTTCTCTGGATGAAATCAGATGACTTAAGGCATGGCAGCTATCAGAAACATGAGGTCAGCCATGTCAGCCCTATCTGAATTTACTGAGGCTGGCATGTTTATGGTGTTATTGGTACTCAAAAGACTTGATTGCTCTTTGGTTTGAAAGAGACAAAAACAGTGACATATACCCACATAGCAGCACTCTCTTCCCTCTTCAAATATGTGTCTCTCTTTCAGGGCTTCCTACCTGCTCTAGGGAGGTATTTGTCCTCATTTACCAGGATGGGTTTGAGGTCTATGGTTCCCTTCAAGGCATTTTGCCTCTTCCCCTCTTTATCCTCTGCTCATCTGGAATTTCTGTATCTCTCTTCATGCATCCCATTCCCAGAAACAGTTTCCAAATACATCTTTATCCACATCATTCTTGGAAACATAACCATCTACTAAGTCCAGGGAGGGCTGCATGGCCCAAGTGGAATTTCTTCCCACCCAACCCATCACAACCCACCAGACAGAGGAGTGGCATGACCAAAAGCAGTGACTGACAAGTCACTGCTCTGCCTGGACAGCCAGAAACTTCTACAGGGAAAGAAAAGTAGAAATAAATCCAAGTGCAAGAACTCTTTTTGACAATAAATGCCTAGAGCTCACCTCACCACCAAATGAGTTTTTGTCTTGTTTCCACAATGAGTGCCGAGGCTAGTGGGTTTAAATGGACATTTAAAGTCTCCATTGGGTGGGCAATGGCACATGGCATTTGAGCACATGGTGTGCTGCTTTAAGATCTCCATACCTACAGGATAATCAAAGCAAGTCCAGTTCCCACTGGGAGCACGTATCTACCCAGCAGGACTGCTGTATTGGTTCCTGAATGTGGAGCCAGGATACAAGCAAATAAGCTGCCAACATACAGAACATAATTGGAAGCCCTCTGCCTAGCTGCTCGCTCATTAATCAAAACAGATTCATAATGTACCTGGCTCCTTCTGCCTGCTCCTGGTCTATAATTAGCAACCTGTGCTTAGGGAGCAGCACTGGTAAATTGCTTCCTGTCTTTGGTGACAGTAAGTTGTATCTCTGAGAAGGATATGACAAAGGCAAAGGAATGGGGATAAATGGCTACAATAACACAGAAGCCATTAGCACTAAGCAGCAACAATAACCCTTCACATCTCCATACTTGCTTTGCTTTCGTTTGTACAAGTCTCCGTTGTCTTGTTGAAATTATGGACAGATGTGAGAAGCTGGGAATGGCAGGCACCATAGAGCAGTCACGTAGGCTCCTTTTACACAAGTAGCACCAGCACTGAGGCTTTACCCCTTGGAAAAAGCCTGAAAACTGCTGGGATGGCTGTGGACCAGGGTGCTGGGCTACATAGACCAGCTCAGGGCTGTCAGGCAGTGGTCCACCCCCTCCTCACCATCTGAACTGTGTGCTTGACTGTCCTTGATCTTTGATCCAACAAAATCACACCATCTGCACCCTTGGGAGCATATTTCCCTTGATCACCTCCTTTCGCTGACTCTGCAATGAGACATCCTGGCAGAAAAAGGATCATGTGCTGCCGTGTGAGGTCTGACCATAGCACCTGCAGTTCTTACAGGTGGAGATGGGACTGAGGCTCTGCTTTTGGCCTATGATCCTATTGCTACTCATCCCTACGAGGTTCCATCACCATGGACCTAAGATGTCCACACAAGGAGGTTTGTGGCTCTTCTAGTTAGTGACTGTACAAAGAATAATTTCTTCCTGCTCCTGAGCAGCTTTAAATGAGCTGGTGCTCTGCTGTGGCGAAATGGAAATGTTCATAGGTGTGAGAATGCCACTCATTATAATTCTTGGGAATTGTCATTAAGTCAACACATACTCAGGCTCTGCAAATCCCTAAATCTGTTGCTGTAAAAAAAAGTCAAATCTGTCTAGGCTTTTTGATTGCAAATGAGTATACTCAAAGTGTGCTTCTTCCTCTGAAAAATCAAAGCCTGTTTGATTGAAATTCATTTTCACACAATCAGCTGATGCAGCTCACACTTTAGACATTTTCAAATTCTTTTTACTTTTCTAGAAAAAATACATAAATCATGAAGAAAAATGTCTTTCTCCAAAGTCATCTGTCCAAGCTTTTAGTCTCTTATATTTTTTGCTGCCAAACTTAGATTAATAAGATGAAGAAAAGTGTGATTTCTTAGATGACAATAATGGGATGATCTTTTTCCTGTTTCTTCTGCATATAAATGCAGTAATAAAAAAAAAGGTGTTTTGATGGCAAAGCATTAGATTCAGGTGCTCATAATACTAAAATACTTTAGGTTTATTTTGTAAGAATAATGCCTAAATGATGCCTCTGATTTTCCTTACAACATTCCAGATATTTTGTTTCACATCAAGAATTGTGAAAACCTTTTCCTTCTTTTGGTAGCTGAAAAAACTTATTTTTTTTCTGTCTTGTCTCTCTGATGTTTTGCTTTGCACAGTCTCTTTAGCCAGAACGGTATTTTTGCCTCGAACTGTTGCTTGATGCTCACCTTTCATCCTGTGGGAAATAAATAAGGCGGTTTTGTTACAAGGCAGGATTGCCTCTGGTGCAGAGACGGAAATATCTCCTTGTGATTGTAGATCACCTCGCTCGCTGGGTGGAGGCACTCCCAGCCTTGGAAGCTGCTGGGCGGGGTGCAGCTGGAGTATTATTGTAACAAATGATCCCTGGGTTCGGGGTGCCTGAGGCCACTGACTCTGATCGGGGATCACAGTTCGCTTCAAAGCTCTTCAAACTGATATGTGAAGCTTTACAAATAAATCGGCAGCATCACACTCCGTGGCATCCACAGAGTTCAGGAGGGTGGAACGTATGAATCAGACTTTAAAGCGAACAATCATTAAATTAACATTGGAAACGGAACTCCCCTGGACCAAATGTTTGCCTCTGGCCCTTTTTCGAATCAGAACTGCTCCCAGAAGATATTTGAATTTATCTCCATATGAGATGTTATTTAGGCTACCTTATCCCACATGCCACAAAAATAGTAGTAAGACCCCTACTCTAGAAGTGGGTGATAAGCACCTCAAGGAGCATATTATGGTGATAGTAAAAAGACTAGAAAATCTTAGACAGCGGGGATTACTGCCTCAAACTATGAAATTAGAAATAAAAAACACTTTTCTGCAGAGGACTGGGTCCTAATAAAAACTTGGAAAGAGTCACTAAAACCAGAGTGAGAGAGACCTTACTGGGTAATATTAACTACTGAGACAGCAATAAGGACAATAGAAAAAGGGTGGACTCATAGTGCAAGAGTCAAAAGACCAATAATGCCTCTTCCTGCTGTCCCTAAATGAGAATGCCAAAGAGAGTTCCCCAAGATAAAAATAACTCGAAAATAAATTTCTTACAGAATTCAAGAAGAAGAACATTACAGAAAGACATCTTCTTGCTGTGGAACAAAGTGGGATCTCTGGTTCATGGGAAGGGTCACCAATGAAAAAATTGGTAAAGTAGGTACGAGCTCAGCTGTGAGAACAAGATATGAACACAAGGGATAGGCTTACATCTCCCAGTTGGATTAGAGTGTAGTAACTGTGAGTACATTACCTCTTTATATAAAGCATTGTGAACTAAATATTACTGTTATCGCATAAGAAAGTTTATGCAAGCAACAAATATAATAGCTCTCACCAGTCTTCAGTATCATTAAAGAGGATATAGTAGGGGGCAAGACCAGGTTGGCCTCTGAACCTGCCGCAAAGAAGATCTTACCCCGCTGTTGGCTGCAAACCAATAGGCATGGGGAGTGGAGGCACATGTCATACTGGACCTCTGCTCACTATAACGGTGTTACAGTTGATGATTATTACTGTTGAGAGAGACTGTCCAAAATGTTATCATGATGCTTATTATAAAGAAAAGTGTAATACAGACCTTTAGGGCACACAAATATGTGAACAAAGCATGTTACAATAAAGATGAATGAGAAACTTGTGTGGAAGGCTATAAGCAGTACTGGGTGGCAACAAACTTGGGACTGACAGGAACCAGATTAGGGTCAGACTGTCCAGAAGGTGAAGAGTGGATTTGTTGGGATTTTTCATGCAAAGAAGAAGGACAGGATTTAATAAAGGAAGAAGTTGTTACCAGTGGCAAACAGAAAGTACAGCAGAATAAAACACCGTTGAATAATTTATATCTGGACCTGAAGAAAAAATTAATCAAAGACTTGGAATTCCCTTTGGTAAGACAAAATTTATTTATTATTTTAGCAGAAAAAATAGCAATTGAGTTTAACCTTACTCATTGTTGGGTTTGTGGGGGACCCCTAATGATCGAAGAGTGACCTTGGAATGGTACTGCCCTAGGCATGAAAGAAATACTTAAATGGAATTATACCTTTACTAACAGCAAAATAAGTCAGCCAGAAGGATGGGTATTGAGTTTTACAACAGTTGGACTAGATTGTTTGCAAAGAATGGGAGCCCCTTTTTCACAATCAGTTGGAGATCCTCCTGTAAAAGAATCTTAAGTACAAACTCAGTTACTGGTAAATATGTTCCCTGAGCTCCCAAGACTTATTGAACTGAAAAAACCCCCCACTTCTGACTGTAGATGGATAGGAAGCTGGAAACTGTACAAATGCAACAGAACAAAAATAAATCCTTTTTCAGGGATTAGTGAAATTTCAAAATTCTGGGAGAACATAGATCGTATCTCCAAAGAATTTTGGAAAGCACTGGATGGGCTTTTCTGGATATGTGGGAAAAGAGCATATACTTTTCTCCCAGGAACATGGACAGGATGCTGTGCCCTAGGGTTAATACAACCTGAATTTTTCTTGTTATCTTTAGAGAAGGGGAATAAACTAGGAGTTCCACTGTATGAAGATGTAGAACTGGAAAGGAGGACAATTGGGAGAACTCAGGAATGAGAAAAAGATGAATGGTCTCCCCAAAGAATTACAGAGACACATGGCCTGAGTACATGGGCATATGATGGGAGTTGCAGTTATCAAACTCCTATTCACATGCTTAACCGAATAATACGATTGCAAGCAGTAACTGAAATAATTACCAATCACACTACACAAGGCTTGGGGTTACTGACCCGCCAGCAAACCCTGAGCAGAGCAGCCATGTACCAGAATCAGCTGGTGCTAGACTTACCTCTTGGCAGAAGAAGGAGAGGTGTGTGGTAAATCTAATATTCAAACTGTTGTTTGCAAATAGATGATAATGGAGAAGCAATAACAAATACAGCAACCAATGTCCGGAAAATAGCCCATAAACCAGTACACGAGGGGTGGTGGGCTAAGCCATTCAGGAAAACATGGTGGAAACAGCTGGGCTTCCTTCTCTTGTGTACCTTGGCTGGACTGTCATTTCTGCCTTGTTTAATTCCATGTTTTATAAGATTAATACTGAGTGTAGTTCAAAGAATGCACCTGACCACCATACCGATGGATCCGAAGGACACTACAACTTGGAACCTTGAGACGTGGAAGATCACGGTCCTACTCCCCGACTCTGAACAAGTAAAAAACAAGACCAAAGCATTGGAGAGGCTAGCTGAATGGGAGCGATCTCAAAAGGACAATGAAAACATCTAATGTTGAGCTTGCAATAAAACCATGAAGAAAAGAAAAAGGGGAGATTGTGGGAAATAAATAAGGTGGTTTTATTACAAGTAGGGATTTCCATGGTTACCTCGTGTTGAGATACCTGGAGGTCATTTTGTTTGAAAGACTGAGGAGCCAATGTGTGGTCGAGGACTGGAGGACTGCTTGTGGTTCTGCTTGAAGTTGCTTATTGCTGCTGCCTACCTGCTGCTACATACAGTTCTGCTTGGGGTTGCCTATTGCTGCTTATAGTTCTGCCTGCTTACTGTTACAGTGAGAAGGCAGGCCAGGAAGAATGTAAGGGGGTGAGACCAACCTGGGCTCACTGCCAGGGAACCATGCAGCCTGGGGTAGGGTCGTACAGATGGATGAGGACAACCAACGGGCTGCACCAGAAAGCAAAGATTGCCTTTTAAGGAATAAAAGGCTGTCATGGGAGGAGCAAGGGAGTGGTTATGCTAATAGAAGGGTCTTAAAAGGGCTCATCTCTCCCGGTTGAGTGTGCTCGAACCGGGTCATGAGTTTGGTGCACCCAGCATGCTGTTAATAAAGTTCCTTGTTTCACTTTATTTGGCTGTCTTCTAAATTTTAATTAGAGATATTTCTCACAATCCCTAGGAAGAATCTTGTTTGTAATTATTTCAAAAGATCAAAACTAATTTAAAATGGGGGGAACACCTGGAAAGCATAAAGGAAAAGCTCAGCTCTTACAAAATGGAAGAAAAGCAAAAGGAAGAGATGTGACAGAAATACAGTTCTGGTGTCTATTAAGAGGAGGTTGCTAATAAATAAATAGAAAGTGTAAAAATTGATCCAAAATGTCAGAATAATTGTGCTTATAAGCCTTATGCCTGTCAGAAGTTTGGAGGGAGAATTTTTTAAATTGTTACAGGGACTTGGACACACAGTACACACATAGAAGAAAGCTTCTTAGAGTAAAAAAAATACAGAGAGAAAGAGACACAGAGAGAGAGAAGGGAAGAAGAGGAGAAGAAAGCAAGAAAGAAAGAAAGTAAGAAAGCAAGCAAGCAAGAAAGAAAACATTGGAGCATAAAAGAGTTACCTAAAACTCCAACAGAGCAGAAGGTTAAAGAGAAGTTGCACAAGAGAGACCTGTCAAAGTAGTGTCTGGTGACAAAAGGTGTGACATGGAAAGAGAGAAACAAAAGGGTAAAATTAGAGGCATCAACACCTGGCTACAGTTTTCTGGTGGTTCAAGTTAAAATATCCCACAAAGGCACACCCTTCAGAGCTGAAAAGAGTGAAATTAAGGGAGTGTCTCCCCAAAATCACATTTTCTGCCATTTATCTTTATGGGGACTTCTTTTGATTCGTGGGCAAGTGCTACTCTAGATGGTTTTTCTGGCATTAAGAAGGAACTAATTACCAATGCATCTGCTCCCACCAGTGCTGCTCACTGGAGAGTTCCCATGGTCACTCCATCAAACACAGCAGCTTTTTAGAGGGGAGAAAAAAATCAGCCCATGGTGCAAGTCCCTGCAGCCTAGGCAGGTGAGATGGCCAAAGGGAGCTAACCCACCTGAGAAGGGTTGCTTGCTCTCCAGGACCTGACTGTATATTACATTTAGTCAAATTATGAATGCACAAAACAAATTTAAAAGGAGAGGTCAAACTTTTTTTGTAGGACCCTGATTATTCAATGTACATTTAAATGACATTTCTCTTTTGATTATATAAATCTGTATTATTTTAGTTCAACTGACTGGACCACAAGGCTAAGGCACTGTCAAGACCTCCAGTGGCTGGAGGTCTTCTCAGACTTCTGAATGCCTGTTGCTTCAAAGTAGGGGCTTCAAGCTCTGAAGACCTATCTCTTTCATGAGTAAAAAGTCCCTGTGCTGTGTTTTGCTCTGTACTACAGCTCAGTGCTCCCTGCTCCCCTGGCAATTGTGCAGCAGTGGGACTGGCATTCACAGCTAAGCAAATGTTTGAATGCTTACTGGATTTAGGGCTCATCTGGTCTCCTTTCATTTGGGCCTTTATGCTGTGGACTGCTCAAAGTAATGCATGTTCATTCAATACAATTGAAAATAATCTAGGCAGACATCGTTAAGGGCACAGTGCTAAAGAGTGACCTCTGAAAAGCCAGTTGTGCTGACCCCATGGTGTGGATTGGATTTTCCATACATCAGTAATTAACCAGTACTTCATCAAGTATAGCTTTAATTACCTCACTGATACACCCGTTTTTCTGCTAGATCATGCTGAAAACAACTTCAATTTTTAACAACTCTAACAATATACTTTTTATCCAAAGAGGTGGCAGACACACAGCAGTGCTGCTTCCTCTCGTTCCATTATTCTTGTGGTCTTTTCCACAAATGCTCGCGTGTCTCTTAGGTATTACTTTTTAATCATCTACCCTCATTACATTTAGTGTTTGCTCCTTTTTCATTCTATAGCACAAAGCCAGAAAGAAGGCAATTAAAATTCAATAACGGTGCAGTGCTTAGACACTCATTAAGTAGTCATTAGGTAGTCTGAAGACTCATTGTCTTCACGAGGGTTAGTTTCCTTGTGCTCTGTGACTCTCCGCAGTATTAGCTCAAAACAGCAAGTACGATGTGAATATGAATCCAGAAGGTCCCTAAGTCTCCCGGCCCAGGCTCCTCTGCCTCCTGGACACTCACCAACCTCGGAGGCAGCAAACCCGAGGGGTCCCTACAGCAGCACCAGGGAAATGCTCAGCCTTGGGGCAGCCTTGGGCTGCCCCTGCTCCTGCTGTGCTCCCTGGCTGGGACCGATACAACCTGGCAGTGATTCCTGTCCTTTCAGGCCATAGAAGGACCATTTCAACACCCTTGTTTACACTTGTTTAGAATACCCGTCCCAGAAACAATGCCCCCAGTTGCAAAGACAGCTTGTAGAAGGACAAGCATGAGTAACTGGCAAAATTAGGGCTCTAGGGAGTCAGGAGCATTCATTGTCAGCATCAGGAGCCAAGCTCTTCCAAACTCTAAAACAGCATTTGAAATGAGCAGGCTTCATTTTGAGGTGGGAAAAAAACAACTCATTGGCACAGACAGGATGGCAAAAGTATGGCACTGATTGTCAGATGCATAAAGGCATCAATAAAATAATGCTCCCACTCAAAAACTGTCTTATAAAACAAGAGAAGCTGCTTCTCTTGATTAAAAGGATTGCCTCTGGACATTAAACAACAGCATCTGTTCTGCACACTCTGAGCACCCTGAGTTTGCTTTGCTTTCTGTCCTTGAGGAGCTGGGGAGGAAGGAGGACAAGAAAAGACAACTGAGACAGTTCAAGCTAGGAAGACTTCACAGCAGTTCTAAAGAGTATTTCCCAGGAACTCAGTGAGAGCAGAGGGAGCAAACTCCAATGCATTATTTAAGACTACCCCCCCACTGCTGACCCTTTATAGATGCATATCAATAGAGCAGCCTCCACCAGAAAGAGGCTTCTATATGAAAAAAAAACTGAAATAGAACTCATATTAGAGATGCTGAGAGGAAATAACACAGCCCAAGGGAATATCTGCATTCCATGGTACAATAAGGCAGACTCTGAGGGGTCAACAGATGACAATGGAGGGAGGAGAGCAATTCACAGATTCCCAGCTTGTTCATAGCACTCAGTCACCTCCAGGGCATAAAGCTCTGGCACAGAATCACCTCGTCGATAATCCATCACCTGCACACTTGCGTGCCCTGTCACAGAGTCATATTTCATTAAATAATGGTTTTCTGTATTAAAATCCATTTCACAACATCGCATTGTTCTTTATGCCTTGCCTTACCCCTGTACCTGAAAGCCACTGCTGAGTGCCTGGTGCAGTGTCAGACAAGGAGCAAGAGGAGTGCTACCCTTCGTAGGCTGTCTGTTGCACTTTGCTACATATGCTCAGGTTACTTCTCTGAACCATCATCCAGTCTTCTTCCTGCTGGACACTTCAGCTGGGAGGCCTGGGAATCTGGAATTGCCTTTGGGGCTGTTTTGTACAGCCCCTGGTACAGCAGCTTATCACAACATTTGGGGTTTTTTTTAACCCAAGGAGCATTCAGCTGTGTATTTTTACCTGCTTGTAAGAATTTTTCAGAGCAATTGGCAGATATTTTGTTTATCAAGAGAGAAAAAATATTCTTGAAGGTTTGTTGACATGCTGTGGATAAGGATAGATACAAACCCATATGTATATATACATGCCTGTGTGTGCATGTGTAGATGTAGAGAGATGATTGATAGATTGACGGACAGTTCATCATACAATCACAATTCATTTTTTATGTAGATACATATACATAGGTACAACATTCCCAGGCTTCCTAAGACAGACTGCAGATTCTAAATCTTAAAATATATCAATACATAAGAGAGTTAATTAGTAGAAAGGAGTAATCTTCTCCCCTTCCATTTGCCATTTTAATTCAGGGGTATTTTTTTTCTTATTGTTTGCACGCCACTGCCTTTGTACTTTGATTACAGCTACAGTAATAAAAATGACAACAAAACTGAGCCCATTTCATCTGTGGGATGATATTCATACTGTGTGCATTTCTGGCACATTGCAAAACATTGGGAATCCCTGGCCAGGTGTCATCAAGTGGAATGGAAAATATTCACCCGAGAGGTGTACTGTTAATCCAACTGACTAAATGTCTGTTTTCCTCTATTGAATTTTCTGCTGGAAATTTTCCTATGACCTGATTTTTGCTTCCTGAACTGATGGCGTAGAGACAAACCTGCACAGTGTGAGAATACGGGAAGTTAGGGGCTGTAATCAACCATTCACGAACAACTCAAGACTGAAACCTGTCTACAGAGCTAAAATGGCAAATTATCTGTAAATACTAACTTACTTTCCTGCCATGATGGTCATGTCCTGATCCAGATAAAAGAAAACCGGACCCATGCATGGAACCAGAAGCCTTTGCACATCTTCTCTTGGTGTGACCACTGGTCTTGAGTGAGGTCAAGGTTTCCTGTTAGTATTTCACTCATTGTCTCATTTCAGATACTTCAGTGGCCTTCAGAAAACCATTCACTCTCCCTTCATTCCCCCAACCATAAATGAGTGACAAAAGAAATAAGACTGGATGCGGTAACTAAGTATATGAGAAGGTGTAAGTGGAAGGAACCTACAGCCCTTTCCATCCTCCTCCATCCCTTCCCCACCCTCTGTGCCTGACCAGTCTGTACATAAATACGTTTGCCTTTGCTATTACCAGCTGTCCTTATGTGCATATACCCAGCACATATGGATAGAGTTATCATCGAGGCAGTCATATTCCTGAACATCAATGATCAGCAGTGAAGTCAGCAGCTGGGGACTGTATTTTCATGAGACTTCTGCTTCTACCAGTAATGACCTACAAAAAACTTTCTGCTGGACCTCTCTCTAATGAAAAACATAGTTTTCAGTGGAGACAGGCTAAAGAGTTTTCAGGTTATGCTGTGTTGTGCACACATATTACAAACAAATATGAAATCGACTACACCTATGGGCCTATTGTTCCTGTCTCCAAATGAATCCCCTGTTTGAGAGGTCAGTCTGAACCGACCTATAGCAAAGACTGAAAGGTCAGTCTTTGCGTTATCCACAAGGCTACTTTGCTGACTCCTACCTTTTTTTTCACCTGTGTATCTGCTCGATGCTCCATCACCCTGGTTACGTGTGGACTTGGAGAGCCAGCAGTGGTCAGGGGTGAGCTCTGGCTGTGCCGGGTGCAGGTTTGTTTGACTGTGAGGGCATCTTGGAGCTGCACATTGCAAGGCAGCAGTCACAATTCTGGGTCCTGGAGGAAGGATAGTCCTTTCCTGCAGGCAGGATTTTCAGACACTGGAAACCCCTAATTCATCCTGTAGAGAGGGAACTCTGATGCCTTCTAGGAATTATCTGGCAGAACGATCACCTCTAAGAAAGGACCTTTTGTTTGCTGTGAAAAATATGATTGGTCTGCCTCCTAATCCAAGTGTTTACAAGATGTTGACAGTTATACTTATCAAAAGACTCAGATGTTCTTTTCCCCTTTATAGTTCAAGCACCTTTTTACCAGGTTCAGGACCTCAAAGCATTACATAATTACTCACCTCGCTTCCGTCGTTTGCACTATCTCTTCATCAAGCAGTACAGTTTGTAGCATTTTTAAGAGAATCAATAAAAAAGCAGCAAGGTTGCCTGATGCTTGTGAAGCTTTTGGTACAAATATGCAGGTAAAATGGAAGATCTATCCACAGCCATATAATGTCTTTACATTTATTTCCTCACATTTACTTCCAGCAGCTCTGTTGCTTTCTTATTACTGAAGATCCACAATATCAACAATCCTCCTCCTTCTAATGACCACCAGCAATGGGATTTTGCAAGTTAAAGCAATAGTGATGTAAGAATTTCCGTCAAATCCATGGGGTGTATTTCTGTGCTTTTTCTACAGTTCAAAGACAAAAAGTTTCCTGCTGTGTTTAATATGTATACTACATTGGCTAATTGTAGCACAATTGATGCAAAAAAAACCTCTGAAACAAAGTATGGTTTAAAGCATATAACCAGTAAAGCAGTAACCTCCAGATCCTCACATACCTTGAAGGTCATTCCCTGCAGAGAGCAGAAAGCAACTGAAGTAACTGTAAAAGGCACTGTGATTTCTTTTTCCTGTGCAGCAAATGAAAGAAAGTACTGCTCATCAGAAAGCAACCATTTCCTTGAGGGCAATCTGCATGGCTAAACCATGTTTTTCAGGTTTTAAAGGTTTCGCTTTAATGATCTCCTTAGTCCTTGACTGCCTTAAGGAGCCTGACCCGTTCCTCTGTGGGTATTTTTTCTTGCATGCTGCACAAAGAAAAATCTGAGGAAGCCTTCATCACTAATAAGAAGGAATTGACTGCTTACAGAGGCTGGTTTTGGAGGTTTTGTAAGAAATCACTTCGAATCACAGCCAGAGGTAATCGCAGGAGTGAAGATTATCTCCCTCTGACCATGTGTAACTTATTGTTTGCTTTCAGACTTTACAGTCCCTGCAACATCCAAGTATTCCTCCTATATCTTGGACTTCAGCACTCCTGTTTTTCAATAGTCTTAAATAAAGTTATGTGCAAAAAATATGGAAGCAGGTACACAGGAACAACATTGGGAAGGATGGGGAGTACAAGAAGAAATAATAGGAAAGAGACTGCAACTTGACTGAGAATTTGAACTTCAAACTGTCTGTCCACCTATGGAATCTGAATCACCACACAGAAAAAAAAAAAATGTTCCCCTACCTCAGTGACCATCATAGTGGATTTTTGCCTCTGGTTTGCAACACCATGTATTACAAATAAAAGCTGAAACCAGACATGCCAGAATCTCTTATTACTTTGAGCTGGAAGTACAGTGCCACATCTATAGCTGGGCATGCCATTTGCTTCCTCAGTTTATGTTGCTGCTAAAATAGGTCAAGATGACTCCACTTGCCTTTTGCTTTGAGTCTCTTAAAGCATGTCATAAAGATAGGCCAGTAGCACTGCTTAATTGACCATCGATACCAGTATCAATTCTAGCTGTAAATAACTCATCTTAGGTCAAATAGAAATATTTTTTTCAAATTCGTATGAATTTCTTTTAATTTATTTTATTCAGTCCCCAAGTCCTTTAAGAGTTGTAGCAGAAAAGCAGGAGACATAAGGATTATGATAATGGCTCAGTGCCTCAAATTAATTTGGTCCACAATTCATTTGAGATTCCTTTACAGATTGTACCACTTTGTTATCCTTTAGCCTTTTACACAGATGGATGAAGGAGCTCAGAATGCAGAATAAAGAAGGAAGAGGTAGAAGGAAAACATCAAGTATATAATCAGAGCATGATATACAATTGAAACCAGCAGAAATCTGATGCATATGAAGAAGGGAGGATAATAATAATAATAATAATGGCCAGTCTTCGCGAGCGAAGATTTTGGGAAAGGTCATTAACCCTTCCAGCCTGCGCAGTGGATTTTTTAGGTGAGACACAGCGTGCGCTGAACTGAGCCCACCCTTTAGTCCTGAGGTTCATCTGCCGGGGCCGAGCAAAGCTTGGACAGTGGCAGTGAGGTCCCCAGGATGTAGGTTTGTTTAGAGTGACCTTCTCTTAGGTGGATTGCCTACCAAGGCTGACGAGCTCCACCTGCCCAGGGGGCCGGGAATCGAACCCGGGTCGCAGTGGTGAGAGTCAGGCACTCTAACCACTAGACCACCAGAGGCCCCAGAAGGGAGGATAAACACTAAGAAAAAAAAAACATTAACAGTAACAATGTGCAAGAAAAAAATCAATTTATTGTTCCATCTGTGTAGAATGAATTTGATTCAACAGCCTCAGAAGTCACAGTGAGAATTCTTATCTAACAAAGTCAGCTATAGCTCAGGCCACATGTCTGTCTTTTTACAGACAGTGTACAGAGTATGACCAGACATCTTTCTGCCATTATGAATATATACACCTATCTCAGTGTATGTGAGCATATGTGTATTTCCACAGTTCCTTTGAAAGTCACAAAGATTAAATGCAGCCCTTTTGAACAATCAATAATAACAAGGCAATTAGGGGCTGAGTGGCCATACAGATACATGTATGTTTAAGGGTAAATCTGCCAAAGTACAAAAGTACAGGTTTAAATGCTACAAGGACCAGTTAGCACAGAAATCAACAGCAGCTGGAGTCTAATCCTGCATTATTCTATCACAGGAAGCTTTGCCAGTGAGTGCAGGACTGGTGCCTGGCTACGGCCTGCCTTTAAGTGGTAGAAAAAGGGAACTTGGGTAACAATGAATGCTCCCCTCCACAGTCACAAACAATTGTTCTTCCTGCCCCTGTAATCTGTGCCATATTTACCCACTTCTCACTGCAGTCTGGATTCTCAAATGGAGCCTTTCTACATGCTTATGTACTACATTAACCTTCAGCCATTTCCTTCAAATACCTGTACTTGCCTGCAGGCCTGAAGAAGGCAGCTAAGCACCTTCCCCCCTCCTTGCCATTTCCAGCGCTGTTACTGACACACCTGTTACAGCTGAAGATGAGGTTCTGAAGCCTGTAGCTGTTCCTCGAAGTACAGAAGCTGATCCACTTCAAAGCAATCGCTTGCTCTAGCAACTAGCTTCTCCAAACATCTCCTGATCTCCTCCTCGCTGGCATTCTGCTGTCTCGCTTGCCTGAGATAGCTGTACACAGCTTCGAATACGTCCACTCCCAGCTTCTCAATGGCAGATCTGGGGATAAATATTGCACAGAAGGCCAAGTAAAAGTTAACTCACATTATATTAATAATACAAGCAATAACTAGTACTGATTTTTTCTAAATGTTGTAGTTTTGATTAAAATGATATCGTGATGCACCTTATTTGTCTGACAGCAAAAGCAATTAAAGTTTCCTGGAGAATTCCTCCATGATTGTTTGCTATACAAAGAGCCCAGGAGTAAAAACCTGGACATAGTAAAGTCATGGGAAGCATGGCCATCGTCATTGTTACAATCTTTTCCATGCTGAGTCCGACATACTCTTTTATCTACAAAAAGTCTGGTATACACACATGTATTATTTCCTTTGGATTTCATCAAAACCAAAAAGGAGCAACCCCAGTCAGCTGAACATCAGTGGCATTTTATGTGAACACATTTTGGGATTCATTGCTTTATTTTAGCTTCTATCAAATACAAGAAAACCATTGTACAAGCTCAGCATGAGCTAACTGGCACTTATTTCTTTTCCTACAGTGCTCTCCTTTTATCAGAAAACAGATCTGTAATTCAGTGACAAAACATACACTCACAGCATCTTAATGTTGACTTATAAAGAAGACCCATTTGAAAACTGCAAGGCAATGAACAGTGTTTCTTCCTTCTAAAGGAAAATGTCTTTAAATTCACATATCACAGGCCACAGGTAACAAAATTTTCCACGCAGTGATGGCTTCTTAATATTTTGATGAAAATATCAGAGTAATTTCCCTTCAGCATATTAGAGACTATCTACCCACTCTGTACACTTCTGCCACAGGATTTGTGCTTGGTTTTTTCACTAAAGTTCTATATGTTAGAGCAATTGAGAGTTGGTTGTCTTTTAGTATCTGTCTTGCACATTTTAGAGGTGATGATGCCTTCAATTAGTTAGAAAGTTAGCTGGACTAATTGGAATCACATTGCAGGAACACCTCCAATTTACATTTAAAAATGGCTTACTTTGGTTAGGTAAACTTGTGCTAAGCAGCCTTTCCTCCCACTAGCATTTTTGCTAGGATTTCAAAAGTATTTAGGCGGGACAATCCTTCCCTTTTCCTTCATGCCATGACAGAAGATCTGTCATGGCATGAAGACCTCTTCAATAAAGCTTCTCAGCAAATCTGAAGAAAGTTTCTCTGACAAATTTCTCTTCCAGATACTAAAATAATTGTATCTGAGATTCCCAAGTATTTCTCAAGCATTACACATGTCATTTTAGAACACCTGATGCCTTAACGCTTGTGGTAATTCTTTCAGATGAAAAGGGGGTACTCGGAAGGGAACCATGTCATATGGTGCCTGCATTAGGCTCAGCCAATGCCTGAGGGCAGCAGGGATCTGGGACACGCTTGGCTTGTGGCCATACCAAGGATTGCCCTTTCTGAACTACACAGCTCTAGAGGTGTCTGCTGGTGCCAGTGTTAAGGCTTAACACTTCAATACTCTCTCTGCACAGGGGTTCAGATGGAGGGGGCACAACACTTCCCATAGCAGTTTAAATGGTTAAATCTGCCTCCCGACATCATCACATACTCCAGTTGTAGTTTTTTGCTGGTTTCGTATTGATTTTGCTACACGTCTACCACCAGGGCAAGGTCAACTGTTCCAACAGTATAACCTACCTAAAGGGGTAGTTGTGATGCCTTTGAATTTTTAGGATTTTTAGCTTTTTGTAGATTTTAATGTAGCTGTATAGTCTGTCACACTTCAGAATAGTAGTTAGCGCTCATCAAACCCTATTCCCCTATTTCATATTGAATTTTCTCAATTCTTTAGGCTTGTTTAGGCTCCTTTCAAGGCAGGACTATAGTAAACACATTCTGTTTAAGAACATGCACCCCAAGCTTGAACAACAAGATACCATCACAATCAAAGGAACCTTCAAGCCCGGAACCTTGGAGAAGCTCCAAAGACCGTACGTGTTGTGAAGACGAGGAAGATGAAGAAGAAGAGGAAGAAAGGCATCTTAGGACCTCCAACTCAATTTCTGGGGAGGCATGCAGGGGGCAGAGCTGGGGGCGAGTAGTTCTCGGATCAGACCACACATTGTGCATGCCTTTTTGTACTCCTTGTGCTAGAAGACCTTCATTAAAGACCTGCTCCATATCTTATCGCTACTAAATCAGCCTGGTGAGTTGTTTTTTTCCCCCGATTCTTAGGCAACAGTTGCTTTTCATCAGCGGACATCCTGTTACCGCTGAGGAATAACATCATCATAGTGAGACGGCAGCCAGTAAGAGTCCCACATTATGTATATTCCCCCATTCTTAGGAAAACATGACAAAGAATTTTACTTTATTGCTTCTCAAACTTCTACTCCCATCCCACTTGCTTTCTCCTTTTCTTACACCTTGGTCGTGCCCAGGTATGATCCCCCTTTGTCTTCACGTCACCCCTCCTGCTGGCTCCTGACACAGAAGCAGATCAGGAATTTGGGGCAAAGAAAGCCAAGACCCAGGATCAGAAGCCACAGGGCCAAGCTGGAATCTCTGCAGATTCAGACTGGACTCAGTGCTGCTTCCCATAACTAGAAACTGCCTTTTTCTTTTCTACCAATAGTGTTCTTTAGGGGAAAACTGAAACTCTTGGAAATAATTAATTCTCAGACACTGGAAGCCGAGGGATTGGATTACCATAAAAAACTAAGTAGATATTTGTTTGACAAATAATGTACATTTCTTTACAAAACATCATCAAAAATATCACAGTATTTCTCTCCAACAGTTGAAAATCAATATATGAGAAGCTATTTTGAAATCACTGTTACTTCATCAGTGCCTTTACTGATTCTTCTCTCCCTCTTAGACAAGTGTGTTTAATTTTTTGGCACAGCTGTCTATTTAAAGATGAAAAATTAAGCAAATATGTACCTTGGGAGTATTGCTTCTGCCAACAAATGTGACCTGCAGACTTAAATCTTTTCAGTTCAGCTTGGGAGAGCATGAAAATCAGCTAATCAGTATAATAGCTGATACAATAGAATTAATGGGGAAATGTTCATAGGTTAAAAATTAAGGGGTAGGTAACAAAAATTACAACCTGCTTTTACAAAAGAAGACATCAGGCTCTGTTTGGACTTGGGAGCTGCATTAATTTGACTCTGTTATCACATCATGCATTTTCTGTCACAGAGGCAGAAGAGTAGAGTTTAAGACAGTAAATGTCAAAGAGGTGTTACTGAGTGAATCTATCATCCTGATTGAGGGAAGGTGGAAATCACTTCCCAGAAAGCAAAGTTTGTCCATTATGGCCCTGATCCTTTGCTAGGGGATATTTGTCCATCCATGTGAAGTCCTACAGAGGCACAATTATGGATTTTGCACTGCTCTTCTGTTTATAGTTGGTTTGATTTCACATCTAAAATACAGGACACCTGCACTACTGTTTTGAAATTAATAAAAGCCAAATCACCAAATGTGCTGTGAGAGCAAGTACAGAATTCCCATTTAAACTCCCATTTGGCCATCCATGTTTTCTGATTTACTGACATTTACTCTGTGCTATCTTATAGCTCCCTCACCTACAAACTCACTATGAATCATCATCTCTTTCTCAGCCTAGACAACACAAGCAAAGGGGATATTTAGGATTTCATTACTGTGACAAACTTTGTGGCCCAAACCCCCATCCCAAACTGCCCTAAATTGTTTTTCAGTGTGCTGAAATCAAAGGAGTTACATCAGGCTCTACCATTAAAGGGTCTGACCCAGGATGATACACACTAATGTGCTTAAATGTCATATCTCAGATTGGTTTTTCTCCCATTTCACTGGGTTACAGAGGCTCAGATAGATAGAGAGATTCATTGAGCACAACTTTTCTCACTCCTTTTGGCTCTAGAGAGTAGTCTCAATGCTCCAGATAGAGGAGGCACAGGGCTGGGGACCTCCACAGCCTGGAAACATGCTGTGACCACCAACCTGTGGCTGCACAGCAGATATTGCCAGTCTGGGGACACTGTCATGCATGGAAGCTGTGGTCTGAAAAATAATGCCTCTTGTTGCCAGCTTTTGTGCAGCACACAACTCATGCCTGAGAAAATTAACTGGAACAAGCCCAAAGGCCATAAAAGCAGACAGATATCTCATTTGTGGATAATAATGGGGTTTGGACACGAGATAGAGACTTAGTTCTATCAAGGATAAGGCACTTCTGAGCATGTGAGAAGCAGGAAGAATATCAGCAAAAGGGCACTTACTACTTCGACTCACTGCTGGCATTAGAGGGGAGCTAAATAAGAGCCTTGAGAACTGCAATTTTATACTCAGGGTGCCTAAAAGTGTTCCAAGTAATTTAGTGCATCTGGGCACAAATGAATTTGTCAGGCTATCTGGTGATTTGCAGCTGATTTCCTATGCATCACTGCAAAAATTACTAAAATTTGACAATACAATAATGTTGTGTTCTCAACTGGCTGAGGAAGTTGTAAATCTTTCCCTAAGTGAACAAAGAATTTTCTATTATCTCATGGGTCTTTATTTTGACTATTCTGCTACTAGCTACATATTAACATTTCCTTTCTGGTTTGGAGATCAATCACAATGCACGTACCTTTATGCAGCACTGACAAAAGCCACAAAACAAGATTAATGCTTACATTTGTGCTCCTCCATGGGCATTAGCAGCCGGGTTAATATCTCTCAACAGCTTGTCATTGCCTGCCTTGAAGGATGAATATGACACAAATCAGAAGCTAGAGGGGTTTTCAGCTTCTCATTTTCAAATGTCATTCAGCATGATGGCAACTCATTTAAAACCATCCTGCTCTCCCTCACGCACTCCCAAAGGGCAGTGTCACTCTTTGCTTGAAAACACCCAGTTTTCACTAGTGCCTCCAGGGAGCTGTGGTGTGGTCTGTGCTTGGGAGCAAGGAGAGGCTCTGTAGGTGCCGAGTCACCATGCTCTGCACAAGTCACTACTGAACACGCCAGAGTAATACCATGAAAGCCCCTCTGGATCAGGCATGAGCAACATCATCTCACCTCTGTGGTAACAGGCAACACACACACTGCTCCTAAGACAACCACAGAAAATTCAGTTATTTCAAAATACTATTGTTAGTCATGCCTACCTCAACCTTAATAAAGAAACTTTCTGGACATGGAATACCCATTCCAGTGGGCATTTATTTATCTTTTTGGATGCAGCCAAACATCTATGAGCACACTCTAAAGCAGGAAGCAAATCTGTTAGGATTTGGGCTCATGAGGCACAAAAGCAAGTACAGGGATCTTTGAAAGAATAATTTCAGTAGACGCCACTAAATTCTGTTCTCCCTAACCCAAGGGTGTCCCTATGGAGTTCAGCAGTATTACTTAGGATTCTCATCAATACATTCAACTCCAATTTGTCCCTGAACATTTTATTTCCAAGCATTAATTTATTAACCTTATATTTCTCTTTAAAACAGTACAATTGTTCCACTTTGCTGTGAACCAGCAGTGACATGAATCTTGGTGAAAAAGATTGTTACATTTAACTCCCAAGATGACTCTGCAAAAGAATCAGGAAACTACATATCTGTAATCTCATAAAAATTCTGGTTTCTAACTGTACCAGAAAATCTTAGGATATCTGCCACAACGTTTCATGGTTCAGTAAACAAACAGGTTTATCTCAGAATACAAAAGATCTTTGTCCTCTCAGGTTATCTTCCTGTCATTCAGTTTGCTGGCATTACTGACTATGAATGTTTAAAACTTCTTTGAAACTTGAAAGAAATGGCTCTGGGTTCAAAACTACACTTACAGCAAAGCTTGTCTGTTGCTGTATAACAACCCTTTGAGATCTGCTAGAAGAAGTGCATAATAAGTTCCATGATTTATTTTTCAGGAACTTATTTCTAAAGGTAGGGTGACACCTTTCTAGTTCTGACAGCTGTTCAATCTTGGGAAATGGCAAAGTCTAACAAAAGGCCTTATTAAAAAAAAAAAAAAAGGAAATTGAAAGAATTATTATATAAAAGCTAGTAAAAAAGAAATCTGAATTGCTAATATTAGCCTTCACCTTCAAGCCTCAATGGACTTTGACTTTATGCATATTACTGCTGAATGAAAATTTCTTCACTTGAAGACACAATGATAATTTTCATAATTTGTCCTTAATTGCTTCCTAATTCCTTAATTAAAACACCTTAATTTGATTGCAAACAAAACTCTCTGATGTCCTACTTCAAAGACCTGCAAAATCTAAAGCATATTTAGGACATGTTTTCCCATAAGCCAGGAAGGATCTTATTATTAAAAGACGTAGACACACAGGTTAAGAAATATCAACAATAATATTCCCCATGCACCTCATTTTGAGAGATAAATGAATTTTTAAAATAGGAATTGAAACTGACATCTGCTCTTGGAAGAGACGTTAATTAGAGTTTAGAGCTGTTAGTTGAAGTCTAGCTACTACGAATTTAGAAGATACTCTTTCATAAGAGAAAATGTTTTTTTTTTTTAGTTTTTCCCACAGAAAGAAACAAATTACAACAAAACATAGCAATTTAAATCAAACTTGAATATTCCAATTTTAAAGTCTTCCTTCCTATACCAGGAAATTTACTACCAATACTAAAAATGAGAGAGGAAACATATTTGCTTATATAGAGCTATTCTTCTTGAGAAAGGATAGGTGAGAATCATGCCATTTAGTGCCCATGAAGAATCACCCAAAGCACACTTCCCTGGGCTGCAGTTTCTTTATATGCAATCCGAGACTTCCCTGTCTTGCTAAAACTATTTTAAACAACATCCTGATTTTTAACAGTGTCATAGCATACAAAGAATCTTTGAAAAGTCATTAGTTTAATTCACTCAGCATCACTGATCAAGGTCAAGCAAAAATTCATGGCACATTTAACACATACCTGACGCTATTTGCTTTGTTTATCAATGCATTTGTTTTAGACAGATGTGCCTGAAAAGAAGCACAATATACAGCTACATCTTGAATGTGGGCATGTGGTCACTGTAGTGACCTCTGAAAAGTCAATAATTATATCCAGTTCTCATAAGAGTTTAAGAATATAACTGCAATCTCTTTTGTTCAGCTGTGTGGCAATACAGAGTTAATGCTGATTTCTTCTTACGTGGCTTGCTTTTGGGCATTGTACGTCTAGATGCCTGAAAATACAGCATAAAAAAAACCAACAAAGAATACTACTAATATTCACAGAAACATAACAATCATAATATCCTATCTAAATAACTTGTTTCAGATTCAGTAGTAGATTCAAAAAGATAAAACCCAAGCTCACTCTGAAACGTGACTGATGCAGAAAAATTGTCATTAAGCTAAAATGCATTTTTCCAATATTCAACTCCTTTTATTTTCCTGCAGAAAAATGTTAATGGAGATACATGTCTAATGTGTTATGTTAAAACTAAGAGCAAGGTTAGGCCTTACAAATACTAGTATCCTCTGGTTTTGTCACAATCTTTGGCCATGTCTAGCTAACACAAATACGGTACATATACTACTGTGAACGTAGCACAGTTGGTTTGGTATCTCCAAACTCTGAAGACCAACACCTCATGAAAACAAGGTGCTCAGCAAGGAGGTTCCTTGTAGAAGGAGACAGACATGCAATAGAGCCACCTCTGATGCTGCTGCACCCTCAGAAGTGGCGGCTGCTCTCTTTGGAGTAATGGCAAATGCAGATCTGCAAACCTCTTCCCAATGCAAGGCAGTTTGTATGTTGCCCAGTCTCTGGTGGTTTACCCCTATTTTTTATGCTACCAGCTGTGCATTGTTTATTTTCTTCCACACAGGGAATGTGAGATGTATATACCTTAATGACTTACATATACAAAAGAAAGAAATCACTATGTGATGACTGAGAAATAAAAAGTAAGATTTTTTTCTTACAGAGAAGTACAGTATTAGAGTAGCAAGTAGATAAAGACAGAAGCAATATGGGACACACCACACGTTGGTAGTCCTGGCAAGGGTTTGGTAAATGTCCTTTTCATATTCCCTACCTATATTTCCCCTAAGTGCCTCTGTAAACTTCCCAAGGTTGCAGTGCTGCTTCTAGTAAACACTGTCAAGATTCTTCAAGTGGTTCCACATTGAAAACAGACTATATAATTAATGCTCCGTGAAAGCACTCTCACATTTACAAACTATTGACAAAATCAAGGTGCTAGAAAACTGAACAGCTCAATCTATGCATTATGTATGCACAGCATGAGAAACTAAGGAAATCAGGCTTTGTGTGCAAAACAAAAAGGTGTATAACTCTAATTCTCCAAATGTTTTGTGTTTGTTCCTTGACATTTTAAAATTAGTCTATACTTATAATTTTATATGTGTTGCTATTGGACTGCAATTTTCAAACTGAATAAAAACTCTCTCTAGTACTAAACAATTAGAAAATTACTGTCCACTCACAAAAAAACCCTTAAAATTCAGAATAACAGAATGGCTCATGGATCTATGATGTGCAGCTCAATAGAGAAGCTGAAAAAAATATGAGTTTTCTTTACATATCTAAGTAAATTCACAAAATATTACACATTATTTTAAGGTTTAGACCTGAGGTTTAAGTAATCTGCAAAATGAGCATTCCAAGAAAATGCATCAAGTTTAGTTGTGCCCTATTACACTCACTCTAACTACTGAGTTTGTTCTCATTATTCATTTCAAGGTGCATCACAACAAAGGTAAAGTTGCTAAGGACTGTTGAAGTGATGGTATTTGCAGGTGACAAGTTTTTCCCATGTCAGATGCAGGATGGAGAGACGTAGTGTAAAAAACAAAGGGCTGCCCTTTTTTGACACAGAAAGGGGAAGAGTATGGACAATGGGAAGAAATTGAATGAAGACCCATGGAAAATGCATGAGACCCTCAGGTTCAGCTTTAGCCTTGAGGGCGTACTACTGCTTCTGCTCCAGAGGATTCCCACACTTCTGGGTAGGACCCACTGTTTCACTTGCCTTTATTTCTTCT
This sequence comes from Pseudopipra pipra, assembly GCF_036250125.1. Classification (NCBI taxonomy): domain Eukaryota; kingdom Metazoa; phylum Chordata; class Aves; order Passeriformes; family Pipridae; genus Pseudopipra; species Pseudopipra pipra. Next base: position 112,012,511 of record NC_087549.1, read on the forward strand.
TGGGCAGGATTCACCTGTTTCCACTTTCTCAGTTGTTGCTTGGGACAGCAATGACTCCAAGCCAGAAGCATTCACTCACTTCTTCCTGATAGGACCCAAAAACCAATTTCCCAGTTTGGTCACATACAGGCAGGTTTAACTCTCCTAGTGCTCCCGGTTAGTTTACTGTACTCTCACTTTCTTGTAAAGCAAACAGAAAACAGCAAACCCCAAATACTTCCTTCAAATTTGGGTCTGGAAGATAATGGTGCAATTATCTTGAAATACATTTACAGTAAAAGAAAGAGAAACTTATGGACCAAGATGTTTAATGTGTTTCCATAATGAACTCATTCAAGTAATTTGGAGACTGGCCTTTAAAAATGAGGTGTGAGAAACTGTGACAAGGAGGATGGATTTGTAAATAACATTTTGGCTTAGCCCAGGAGATGTAAAAAGCTATGGTTATGCCTTAAGATGTCTTGGGATCACCAGACAGAAATCATTACCAAAAAATGGAGTGTTGAACAGAACAACTGTGGTGTGCGTAAGAGGAATTCAATGCTCAGAAACATTTCATGATTAATACCTTCAAGAATCCTGTACTCTACTCATCTGCAAAAAACCATGAGAGCCCACTGTCAATAAACTTCCTTACCGAATATGTCTTTTGTTTGTGAGAAGACATCTTATTCCTCAAGTATGTTTGCATCATGGCACCTCCGACATGACAGTCAATGGCAATTCACAAGTCACTGAGAACTTTTTTAATGGAAGTCTAAAAAAATCAATTAGGTTTTCTATATTTGTTGCTTTTATCTTCACCTAAAGTTGCCTTCAATGACGTCAATAACAAAACCAGTGTCAGCAGGCTCAAAAAGGTCCACCCAACATCTAATAAAATACTACATCAAACAATACTTTCTTTACTGCAGTAATTCAAAAATGTGCATAAATAAATGTACAAAAAGTCTACTATACTGTAAGCATTTTAGAACAACTTAAAGAATATCCAGTGACTATTCAATGACTTCAATATAACCTTTCTTTCTGAACTTTTAAAATAAACAATGCATTTGATGCCAACGTCACAAGCACAAGAAGCATATATGCATAATGCTCATGAGTCTGAACCAATGGTGTTATGAGCATTCACAGGAGCAGAATAAAAATATCACCAAATGCCTTTTCCCCATGACTTCTGAAAGACAGCTTTACTTATGCTCAGCAGGGAATGATGAAGTCTTTTGCCTCATCATGGTATGCTGCTGTGTGTAAGACTTCAGGGACTGACTAAGAGGTGCTCACTGCTGTGTTAAAGGATTTTAATTTTCTTAAAATTTGGGGCGTAAAAGCCTTTTCCTTTTACTGACGAACACTTCATTGAATTCTAAACTGCATATTAAAGTTCATGGCTATTAAAATGACTCATTTTAGTCATGGATACGTCCACAAAGGAGAACAAAACACTGTACTAAGTTTTTGTATGGACCTCAGGGGAAAAAAATTAAGAGGTGCTATTTCAATTTGATCTGACATAGAAAAAAATGCTTTGGTTTGAGAGCTGCTTCTGAAGAAGTGGTTCTCTTCTGAGATGCACAGTTGGAAAGTCTCTATAAGGGAGCATCAGTGGAACAGTTGTTAGTTTTTCTTCATGGATCTCTCTGGTGAAGGTAATCTGGCTCTGGATAGTGTGTGACAGCTATGCTTCTCAGACTGAGGCATGCACCAAGTTACCCAGTACCATCAAGGATCGGAACCACCATGAGAATTAGATGGTGGGCAGGACAGAAAATACCAAGGAAGGGTTCCTCCTATTTCCTGCATCTAACATGACTCCTCAGCTTAAAATATGAGAAATATGAGTCACACAACTCTGATTTATATATTTGGTTGACTTCTCACTGTTAACATGCAAGGCTGGGAAGGAGCATAATGAGAAAAAGCTCAAGATAACCTTTGTGGGAGTTAAATCAAGAAATGGAGATTCCTTATCAATACTGCAGATCCCAATATCGAAATGCTTAGCACTGAAGTGGAAATTTTTGTGGAGAGAATGAACTCTGCTTGAAAGGTAACTCTGTTATTAACTTTATAACAAATTCTCATTCCAAATAAAACAGACTAGAAATTGTTGTCACTGGAGTAGGTGATTTTATCGTGCTTTTACTGAGAGGACAGCAATTCACAATGCTGCAACCAAGAGTGCAACGGGAATTGGAAAGAAATAGTAAGGGGAAATATTCAGGGGTTGTAGTGAAGAAAGCTGGTGACTGAATCATAAACACGCTCAGGATGCCTACAGGTTAAGCTCTGAGCTATTTTTTTTTTTTTGTAACCTAAAATAGGAGGAGACCAAGGACTCCTACCTACCATATTAAAGGACATCAATGGCTTCCTTCTATACTCCTGTAAAGACTTTTAGCGCAACTTCCATCTCACATGAGTATCTTGTAAAGTCCTATACAAGAATACAGTAGAAGCCTCCTAAATTGATGCTCTAATAAGCAGCATCTCTCTACTGTCAAAGAAGGCATTCAGTGCAGCACACTGCAGTAACTCGAGCAATGAGCACATCACATCTGTGATCAAGTAATTGTCTTGCTACAGTTATTTGCAAGCCCACATTATTCATGTGTCCATTAGAAATGGCTAAAAGGCACTTTTGCTGTTAAACCCTGTGTTATTTTAGATGAATCTACCATTTTATCGGAGTTAATGAGATAGCTTTCTTTCAGTAATGTCACCTGTAATATGTGGGCACAAACCTTACTTTCCGAGCAATCCATGACATAAGAGTCTCCCTCATCAGACTCTATTGTTGCTAGCATCTGAAAATGGTGCAAATCCCAAACCTTCATACTCCTCTTTCTACAGTGACTTGACAACTGAACAGATTTCACTGCATTTCCACATTATCATCCCTGCTCTTCTTTTCTCTTTCCTTATAAGAACTCCAGCTACTCAGTTGCTGTAGGACAACCCCTCCACATTGTCTCTTTCATTAGAAGCTGTGATCTGGAAGACCCCCCTACTAAGCCTGCATCTACCTGAGTAAAACTGAATTGCCACAAGTCTAAATTATATTAGCCTTGCTTAGGTGGCACTGCTGTGTGGATGACATACAACAAACACATCATGTGAAGTTTGCTGAGGGATGAGCAGAACAGCTGTGGCTTCATGCGTTGTTGTGCAGCCAAATGTACTTCCCTCTTGCCACTGAAACCCCCACTGTGCCCTGTGTGCAGATTGGCCATGGGTCAGAGTTTGCAGTGATCTTCCTGTGTATGTGCATGCTGGGTACCGTGCTCACTCACTTGGTCCTTAACACTTTACCTTCCAAGCAATTAACATGCTCGCTCACCTTTATATATTCAGAAAATGACATAGTTGTAGCATATTTTGGAGAAAGGACAATAACATGAGTCATAACTAATTATGAAAAGCATGAAAGAGCACTGGAAAAACAGAATTTGAAAGAAGCAAGTGACTTAGTCATACCTCAGCCCTAAAAGCAATGGCCATGAAGTTCAAATAGTTAAGGCTTATCTGGGAACCATGAGAACACAAGGTGAAGGCTATAAGATTAGTGGATATTTTGACTAAACAACCTCACCTTGAGACTAGATGGCACAACATGACACATTTTTTATTTTCATAAGTAGTTTCCATGAAAAGAGAATGGAAAGCAACACAAGTGGCAGGCTCTTGAGACCTGCCGATTCGTTGCACAATGAAGTCTAAGCCATGAAGTGAAACCCTTTGAGCTGTTGCATTTTGAAATACCACAAAATCAAATAACTTCTATCTGGAGTAAATTTGATTGGTATTTCCCTTGAATACATGGTGATTGGTTTTAAACAGTGATTGCCATCAATGCTGTTGCAGTTGTATTCATTTTCTTTAGACTACTCATACTTGAATAACTATTAGCATTTACTGTTTGAACTTATTTGTATTCCAATAACATCCACCACGCTGTTGGCACTGTCCACCCACACAAGAGAAAACTGCCCTTTTTTAAAGAGTTTACAATCTGAGAGCAGTTGAATCTTGCAACACTGCAAAGAATATTTAAGTTCAGAAATAATATATATCATTACGATTATCAGATCAGCACCTAAATTAGGATGCAATAAAACTTGGAAAGCCAGAAATTACTGAATCAAGATAAAGGCTCAAGATACATTAACCAGTACATTCTAGGAAGGAAGTACAGATCTTTGTTTTATTAAGAAACCGAAACTTTTATTAATAAAGCTGGGGTTTCAGCAATCCTGAAAACAAACAGATAATGAGTTTCAAAGGGAACTGCATATCTAAATTTGAACTGCATTTGAAAATCCCAGCCATCGGCAGCAATCGTGTTTGGTTTAAAACATTGTATCATCACGGAAAACAAATCCATTTGCCTTTTGTTCCAGGCAAGAAAGAAGTGTGGGTTAGGGAGCAAACATGGTGATAATGTGTATACCTGCAGGTGATTTATGGGAATTTGGTGTGCTAATAAAGAAAGTGAAGTTCAGAACAACACTGACAGCAATGAAGGCAAACTGGATCCTGGAAGGATGTCAGTGATTGTGCAGGTTACAAGAAAAGAAGAAGTGATGGTCGACCTTCCTTCTCTCTGGAGGCAAGCAGGCATCCAGTCTGTAAAGAACAGCTTACCATCCACTTCTTTTTGTTAAAGGGATTTTTTTGGAGTAAGGAAACAACACATGGCTTTCTCTTTGCTGTGTTTTGCAGTTTTTCAAATCCATATTCTTTGCCTGCATATTGGTAACACATAAATATGCTACTTACTCCCTCATGCGTTTCAGTTTGGTCTCAGCCATAGTACTGTTGAGAGCTCTGAATTTCTGGGGTGCCCCTGGAGACACTCCGGTGACAGTCCTCGAGCCTACAAATCAATGCACAGACACATAACCTTATTCACCTTCTCCCCTGAGCTCCATTGCAGAATCAAGGGCAGTCAGAAGGAGGAAGACTATTCCTGTTTCTCACAAGGTAGTGCCACATTAATTAAAGATGAATTAGATTACTAAATGCACATTAAGGGCAACTCCTTTCTGAGGGAGGAGTAGATTTATATCTTAAGGGCACCAGAATTATAAAAATAATTTTCTTTCCATGTAGCATACAAGGAATTACAACAGAAAGGACAGTCACTTGAAGAAGTGCTGGGACAGATAAATACTTTAAAAAAAAATTTGGCCAGATAATATGCATTTTCTTCCATTGTTTTTGCACTTATTTTAAGAGCAAGAACATTCTTCCTGGCAGGCAAGTCTCTCCTTTAGCTTGATCATTACTGTAAACTGGAAGTATCTAACTTATGACATCACTTTCTTCTTCAGACAAAGGTACTCTTTTTATGTATGCACATATATATATATATATATATATAAAAACATACCTGTATATGTAAACACATATATGTATAAGAAATATATATATGCATAAACACACATGCTCACTTTTTCTGTTTGCAGGTCTTCTGGGCTGTTGCAATATTTAAGGGCCTAAGGTTCACATACCACTGAGGTACCCATCCACAGGAACACAGAAGTACTGAATCACAGGGGACTGTCAGGGTTATCAGCTCAAATATCCCACAATTTCATACAGTCATTCCATCATACAAGTCTGTGGTTTTCCTAAGGAATTTATGCATTTATTGCCCTGATTGCTCCCATTGGAAGACAATTCCTAAGTCTCACTGGGAGAGCTGGTGGCTAAAATCTCTCCTATTTCCTGAATAAACTTCTTAATTGGCCAGTTCATGTTCATTTTCCTCCTGTGCCAGTAATTTTCTTTGTTCTACTAAGTTCTTTCCTTCCCTTTTGCATACTCCTTTCATTTCTTTATAATTGGAAAGAGATCCTATTTCAGCTTCCAATTTGTTAAGCTAAACAAAACAGCTATTTTAGTGGCTTCTTGCAAAAGAAGAAGAATCTTAGTATTAGGATTTCACTTCCCAGAAGAGGAGAAGATGTAACAGGGTGGGATTACATCCTGTGTAAATGTGTGGGCTGTGGCACACAGGACTCAGGTTCTGAACAGGAGTGGGAGGGCTCTGCATACGATATGAACAAGCCAAAAGTCAAACACATTAACACAGTGCCTTGTCTAAATGAACACGCACTCCTCTCCTGGCAGTGCTTTTTACCTTGGACTCAGCTGGGATTTAGTTTGGATTGCATTAACATCGATCACATGGAGGCAGAGGGAGCTTGCATCAACCCCCCTGCTATGAGCAGTATAGACAACCCCAGAGAGCACTGAATGCTTCCCTGGAATGTGTAATCATGGCTTTTCCAAGGGTTAAGCTCCTATGTCTTACACAATTCTAGGTCCTGATCACATACGTTTGAATGCTGAGACTAAAACTTTCCATTGTGAGGGATCTTATTGAATCCCTCACAGTGTCTGCTGGATTCAGAACCCTGGAAGCAAGCGTGGAGAGAGACCACAGAAGAAATGGATTCCTGACTGTTACCTGACGTGTTTTGACATTTTAAAACATTTTCCTAGCTTATCTTTATACTTAATGGATAATAGTTGTCTGGTGCCTAAGTATTACAACTGAGATATAGTTAACGAAGCTTAAAAGATGAAAAATTACAAGCTTAGTTGTTACCAGCAACCAACTAATTCACCTATTAATGCAAAAAACATGTCCTGATCATTTACTGTAACACTACACATGCACGTCCATACATTTTGCCATGGAGTCTGTAAGCATTCAATCCCTTTAGCGGCACTGGAAAATTCAGCTATCCTCAGAGTGCCCCTGAGGAAAACCCAGGCACTGTGAAAAGCAATGCTCATGAATTACTGGGTGGCACACTCCTTTGTGAGCTAGCACAGAATTAAGGTCCAGACTTGGGGCTTTGGGACTTTGAGACCAAAAAACATCAATGCCCTGAGCACGACTGGCCTAAGGAAAATATAATCTTTGCATTCTCTTAAGAAAGAGTACATTTAACCACAGGCCTCAGATAAATTCTGGTATTATTATTACAGGATATATCACTGTAGTAAGAGCTCGGCATATTCTTTCTGCTTAGTGGGTTCAATCTATTTATTGCTACAATATTTCCTTCTCCTCTGACATTTCATTATTAAAGACATCCTTCTTAGATTTTTTTTCCCAGGGATTTCTGACTAAATAATTTGTGCTTTGTCTACTCTCCACGTAGGCAGTTGGCCAAGCAAAACTTACTCTCTACATGTTAACTAGTATCTATCTTTCCCTCCATTCAATAAGATTTTCTGGGTACTGCAAAGCAGCAAGGACTGCAGATTGTAGGATGCTGCAAAGATGTGGTTAATCATTAAAAAAATGAGTTCTCAGTGAAAACCACTGAGCTTGACACACTGGTGTTACAACACACCTCAAAGAATTTTGCTAGAGTGATTCATTATCACACCAACTTTTATATCAAAGGTATTTTCTTAGAAGCAGTTACTTGATTAATAATATATTTTGTACTCAGCTTCGGGCAGTTTGCCTACCAACATAGAGCATGGAACTAAGCTTCTTCAAAAAGCTACCAGATAACTACTTGCATTTTTTATGCAATATATAGTTCTTGATTCATTAAATAAAATCAAATGAAACAAGAGCACTGACTTTTCAAAACCAGGTATTGTGGTTTTCTAAATGTATTTCACAGAATAGTATCTCCCAGTGTCTAGTATCGCAGAGAACAATACAGGGCAAAAGGTCTTTGTCCTTTCAGGTGATGGAACATCAGTTTGAGGTTCTCACCGAGGATCTGTAAGGAAACTAATTCCTCTGCCTGAATGCTTATTCACAGGTGCATTATCTGGTGAGACTTTTCACACATTGTGGTCCAAAGGCATTCCTACAAATATTTCTGCTAATGACCAAAGAATTGGTGACAGACATCTACTGCATCTCTTGGTAAGTCATTATCTGTTGTAAAGCTATTATCTCCACTGAATCATAGACTTCCATTTGGATTTCAGATTTCTTTCTTCAGCTTTCACTGCTACATATGAGATCCTACAATGCCTTTTTGTATAAGGTATAAAAGATTAGAATCAGATGTGTTTTCCTGATTCATAAACAATACAAAGTGACCCAACTGCCCTTAACCTTCCCCTCCTTAATAAACTGTTTTTCAAACTCCCTTTTGGGAGCAGACCATACAAACCTAATTACTACCTTAGCTCGGAGAAAGGCTGTAAGTTTCAGCACAGACTGGCCCGAGATTTTTTTAATAATAAAAGCACAGTTTGAGTCTTTAATATTACAATTTTAAAAAAGCATCTTCTTGTTCTTAATAGTGAAAGGAAAAAGATGACAATAAGGATCTCTGTAATACTAAGACTGTTTTTAAAAAACCACTCTTTGTCTTTGACTAATTTTCAGGTTTGTTCCTAGAAGCCTTCAAGATAACTCCTCTGTTTAATTAAAACAACAATTGAAGACAATGATGCTGCAAATGCATAACTGATTGCAGAATTTGACAGCAGTTTTCTGTTAGTGCAAAGAGAAACTGGATGTAGATGTTCCTTCCTTCAGTCCTAAGGATCTCCCTGACAAGGGACCCAGAATATGACCAGTGGCTACAAGACTATGCTGGCCATAGCTTTGATTGCTCCCTTTCATCCTTCTTCTTCTTTGGCTTTCTCTTCCCACCAGTCCATGCTCACAAATAGGGATGAAACAGAGCTCAGAAGAACCTCTGGAAGGAGGACTTCCCAGGATTCCCCTGTGTTCTAGTCTTAGAGCCACAAGACAATACTGAGTCAGGTTTATCCAACTGAACGAGCGCAAACGAAGCAGCTAAATCAGATTGCAGTTCCCATGGGAGCCTTTGGAACTCAGCTGGGCTTTCGTGCAACTCACACACAGGCTGCTGCTGGCACAGATCAACTGGGTGGTCTTCAGGGGCAGTGACTGAGGCAGCCACAGTAAATAGCTTTCTTTCATATATGTCTTCTTTTTAGCTTTTGAGTTGACCACAAGAAACCAGGCTTTCAAACTCTGAATTTATATGTAGAATTTGAAGGCGATTTTAGGACTACATTGCAAACTTAAAGTCTCAGTGATTTCTCTGTACCTCTAATGAGATACTGCAACATAAATATTATCCAAACCTTGATCATAATTTGAAAAAAAAATTTTAATTAATTTTCTCTAAAACTATAAGACAACTTACATATCCTCAAATATTTTCCTCTGGAGAAAAAATGGTAGAAGCCAAGTTTTTAAAAGCTTTTGTTACTACATTCCACACCTCTGACTATCATGCTTTAACGGTTTTATTATTTTCAACAAAAGCACTTAACTGTGCATGCATTTTCTTTCTGCATATTTATACTTCTCTGCAGTAGATTAAGGAAGTAATTTTCAAGATCACATTTTTTTGAGTTATTTTTTTGCGAAATGGAAATAATTGGACTGTGATGAGTACAGACTGCTAATAACTGCTGCTATTTAAAGAACAGATATTGTTTAAAGAAGAGATATCATCTTACCCAATGAGCTATTATTCAGGACACTCTCCAAATACTTAACCATTGCCTCAATATCACTGTTCTGTGAATAAATGAAATAGGAATAGCATTAGTGTGAACACCAACTTAAATATAAACACTATGTTCCAGAGGTATGATCCCACAAACACAGAGGATATCACACCAAAAAGCGTCAAGACTAGACTACAAAGAAGTTACATTGCCCAGGACTTTTTCTGTTTTCTTCTAAAACATCAGGCTTGGTAATGGTGTCAGATCCAAATAATTTACATCAGATTCCTTGAACAACACAAGTATTTAGAACAACTGTGCATGGAGTTTAAAGAAGATATATTTACTGTGGAGGGTGAAGTGCAGTCTCTGAAAATACACCAGCATTTTACCATCAGTTAGTCCTGGAATATCTAAACCAACATTACACTGAAAAAGGCAAGTATGTGCTTCTTAACTATGCCAAAATTTCTTATGCTCGTGACAGATGTCCACAGCAAATTAATACTTATGTTTCATGTAATTGCATCTACGCATCTAGTAACAATGACTAACTGAAAAATTTTCAGTTAAGAAGAGATTTTAGCACTTTTCTATTTCAAGTGTTCTGTTACCAGATGGTTAACAGTTTTTCCATGATATCTTTCATGTGAAATGCTGTTTGTGTACACAGATGAAATTTAAAGTTCTGGTTCTTAAGCAATGATTGTTGTCTAGGAAGTACTTCACAATTTTATTAAGTGCAAGAGAAACTTGGACTCCAGGTTTCTAGAAGGTGCTGCCATATCACATTTGACAACATGGCATTTCTTGACTATTTAAAACTGAAAGTCAAAATCTTGATCTTAATAAAAAATACGTCAAAAATATGTATTTTAAAGAAATATTCAGCACTCTATGCCTTTTAGACAGAAAACAATGGGATTAAAAAAAAAAAACAATACGGACCTCCACTTCTACAATGGACAGTCTGCTTTATATTCTTCTGTGATCTTACTCAAAATGCTCATTCTAAATTTCTAAAACTGAGGAACTGCCAGTATACCTTAATGGGATAGCAATAACTGTTGGCAAGTACTGCTAGCTGGTTAATGACCTTCTGGTGCAAATGGGAGCTGTTATGGATGAGCATGAACTAACTACTCTTCACCCCAAGTGAATATTTGAGACAGGCTCTGCTATTTTAGCACAATGGGAATCAGCTTCCTGGTGTCCATCACAACAGGTAACACAAAAGCTGTAGATTTGAAGAAGCCTCTTTGCCCTTTTGGAGCAGCCTGTGGGATCCTGGATCAAGTCAGCACCAGGGTTTCCAGTTCTGCAGCCCACCTGAAGGGCCTGAGTTACCTCAGATGACCAAGTTAATCTCAATTTGTTCAGCTGGGGCTTTTGCCAGTCAGCAGTAAAATGCCCAGGAAATGCTAGAAAATGCATTCATTACATTTATATATACAATACATATTAAATATTGAATTAAGACAGTATTATTGATATAATTTCTCAGTACGTCTAAAAAATTATTAAAAGAACCTACAAGACTTCATTAAAAAGTTATTATTTTTCACTAAAAATTAAAAATTAATATTAATTTTCTGCTAATATAATTTTGCATTTTTTTTAAATTTTCATTCTTACTAAGTTAACCACAAATCTACAGACAGATAGAGAAAAGCATAGAAAATGACTATTATTGCTTTAATTAAAACTTTTTTTTTTTAATGGGATAAAGACTCTAGTTCCAAAACCTTTGGCTTCTCTCAACAGGACATCACATTTATTCCAATTATAACAAGAGAGCTGATTTTTTCTCTTTATGCTGTAAGGCAAAAGATACTTTTTCACCTCTTTCATCACCCCTGCCTTTTCTCCACTTGGGTTTAGCAACAGAAAAGGATTTAGCTGTTTTATTTAATATGTTTATTTAATGTTTATCTATTTAATGTATTTCTTTAATGTTTCTCTTTTTTTGCAAAGAAAGCAAAGCCCTACAGAATAGGCAAGGGACTCTGACAGACACACAAAAGAGAGGCACTCCTACGTGTGAGGGTCAGTGTGGATGAATGCTTGCTCATTTCAGATTCAGAACAAACAGCCACAGGCCATACCAAGGCGTGCATTAGGAATCCAGTGGAGCATTTTTGGGGTGACAGCACACAGACCACTCACAGCTGCTGGAGCTATGATAATTTATGCCAGCTTCTGGTCTGACAATCTCAGAAGCAACTCGGAATTTTCAAATAGGAACTTATTGTAGCACATTAGTAGACTTTGTCATAACGAAGAGGGTGAATTTGTTACTATGGTCACTAAAAGAAAACACGAAGAACAAGGTGATAAACTGCAGTAGAGAGCATTAATTAGCATCTCATCTAAATCAAAGCCAATGGAAGCTTCACTGTGCACCAACTTCTCAAGATGAAACCTCTGTTAAACATCGTATTTTAAAATATTTCCAGAAACAGGTTGTCCTTCTCTGATTTCCCCCTAATTAGAAACTGGTTCTCCTTGAAAAAAACATGTGGAAAAAAACCATTGGCTTGAAGAGGGAGAGGGATGGAAAAGTAATTAGCAAATTGCTGCTTGAAATCTGTCAATCTTCATTCCTGCTCCAAAACAGAGGAACAAGGGACACTAAACTCCAATGCTGGACAATGTATCTGAAATCAGACAGGCTGTATTGAAAGGTATCAATATGAGAAAAAAAGCTGTCTCAGCTCCCATCCTAAACCTTTAAAATTACAGTGTTCCAGTACCTAACTCTACCTTCTTAACTGAAGGTGTTGCATCTCATGTAAGGCCACTACTTCTCAGTCTGTCTTGACATCTCTGGGAGCTTAACATAGCTTGAACAAATTGCTCAGATCTCTTTGTTTTTCAAGTAGATGACTTTTCTGACCCTCATGCTACTTCATGAACATTGGGATTTTTTTTTAATCCTTGTTTGAAGTAATGGGGTCACCAGGGAGCGCCACCAGATGCAGCAATTCTGCACACTCTGCACAGAAATAACTAGTAAAGCAATCTTGGAATTGGAAATTTGAGAGATTTGCAGAAATTAGGATGGCAACTAGCTTAAAAGTCCTTACATGGTTGCAGTGGAATGACTTCTTTGTTAGCGCACACCTCCAAAAGCTTACTTTATGAAGGTATTTTTGAAGAAAGGGTTTGAGAGTATGAAATACATCATAGAAACAGAAGTAGGAGTTTTGGTATTAAGTAAATGACTGCAGAAGCACATTTCTGCTATTCCAGTAGGATTTCAAGCTTATTATTAATACTGAGCATGATCCCTCATATCTTTGAGTGGGATTCATCTCACACAACTGCTGACATCCAGAATGAAGATGTCCTGTGCATGCTAATAACTGTAGATCCCTTTATAATCATCAAAGAGGGACCTCTCAGCATATTCCATCTAACCTGCATTATGCTTTCTTACTTCCCCTTACAGTACTGACTCTGTTTAGTGAGTTCAGACACAGGTTCATGTGTGCACAGCTACGATCACTCTGCTCTGACCTTGGACTTACTGCAGAATTTTTCACTTGAGAAAGTGAAAATTGACTATTTTCACTTCCCAAGAAATAGAAAAGGTAATTGTGTCAGTAGCCAGAGACACACTTATCGTGTATCTAAGGTGCTGGGGTCAACATGAGAAAAGCACAGATAATTATTTTCTTTGATAGAGGACATCCTAAAAGACAAATGGTCGTGGGGGTGCTTCCCAGTCAGTCTGTGCAGGCCAGTTCACAGAGGGTTAATGCTCTGTGTGCACACAGACTGCTGGTAAAGCAAAGCCTCAGGGCCAGGGGGGCTGGATAGAGACAACAGGGTGCCAGTGACATGGCTCTTCTAGCCCATCATGTTGGTTCTTGCCATCACTGAATTTTGGATCACTGCAACATGAGGGACTGTCGCTGCTCACATCTGAAGGCCAACAGCTAATTTATTCCGCATTATTGAGAAATCTATTTTTATCTTCTGCCCTTTGTTAATTCTAAGCAGCAGTCTGCCTGTTCAAAAACACTATTGATTGACACTTAATGATACCATCAATGAAAGCTGAATGTGAATTTTAAAAGGCATTCAAAAAAAAAATTTTCTCAGAGTCTGATGCAAATGAGCAATAATTCATTCTCAGGAGTATCTTGTAGTAGACTTTCTGGGCAACAGATTCTTTGTATGTCTATGTCTTGGGGGTAAGCACAAACTCAGCAAATTGAAAAAAAAACATTGTCTAAGATATTCCACTGTTTTACAATTGACTGATAATTTCTTTAGACCACTAATGTACAAACCACTCCTGAATTTTAAGGCATCCTGTGTGTTTAATTTGAAAGCTAGGAGGACATTTCTAGATGGTATGAAGCTGTTTCTGAGTAAACTTCAAGTTTTATTGGTGAGACAACTTCTGTTACTGTGATAGAAGTAGTATTCTGATTTCTCACACAACATTTTACTTTTGCTGTAAAAACTATATCTTAAAGAAGCTATAAGTTCAAAATCTTCAAAAAGTATGAGTTATTTATAATTTTTTGAGGAGTATTAGTACACTTGGCTGGTTCCCTGAAATGCAGAAGACATCATACTCTGTTCTGCAAAATTTGCACATGAACACAGAATAAAGTAAGTGGTCCTAAGCAGAACCAGACAGTACCACTCAGAGGCAATGTAGGCAATGCTTTAAGCTGGTGGCCCATGAGAGAAATGAACTGTTCCTGAGTGCCTTAGGAAGATCCATTTTCAGAACTGCCTTGGGCATTTAAGTTTATTGATTTCACTGAGACTTGATCACTGGAGACAAGACTCAGCTCATTCTGGTCAGATCTAAATTAGGTGCCTTTTCCAATAATCTTCAACCTTCACACTGCAACCCCTGACTTTCTTGTGGCAGTCTGAACTACTGTAAGCTTTTCAGCAATAAGTTTTCTCTCCACAACACTTTCTGTGACTCTTGGGAAAGTCTACAGATTTTCTGGTCAAGTCTTGCAGCTGTTAAGGTTCATAGTTCATCACACTGTCCTAGAAAATATGTCTAATATAGACAAGAAGAAGGGCCAACTAGAGGTGCCTATCTCTGTCCAGGAATTAGAGCTGAAACTTAGATCCTATGCTCAAAGTATACTTTCAGCTTTAATTTATTTTAAACCATAGCTAACATGTGAGAGGACTGGAATCTGAGTGTTTTAGAGTCACAAGGAGTTTCCTGACAATTATCTACCTGAAGGCTTTCATGGGAGTGTTATCTTTAATGCTAAAGGAATGCAAGAATCTTTCTCATCAATCTCTCAGAAGAATTACATATGCATACACTTATAATTAATTAATAGTATTGATATATACATATATTCCTAACCAAAAAAGAAAAAAAAAAGAAAATTAGTAATGTCAGTAGGACAAACTCTCAGGAAGGAACTCAATTTTCTCATGGAAAATGAGCATCGAGTGTACACTGTTTTCTCAAAGGTCACATATACCTGGTGATTGGTCTTAGAGACAGTCTGTGATGCTTCTGCATCTTCTTCCTCCTCACTGTCTTCTGAACAGGATTCAAACTCATCTTTATAATATTCTTCTGCAATTTCTGGGTCTTCAGGGATCTCTAAAGGCAATTATGGTTTTATAGAATATATAGGGAAAAATGCATGATCTTAGAGAGATAACATGAAATTTATAACAGAATGTTATGTCAATAACAATGCATTCTGTAATTTAAATCAAAGGATATTTTCTCAGATTGAAATGCTTATCTTTGATGTTATGATAAGCAGTGCTAAAGCTGTCTCTGGCAAAAGGTTACATCCTCATCATATGCAAATTAATGACCTTAAAGGATCTATATTGATATTGCACTGAAATCACTGAACCATAGAATAATTCAGGCTGGAAGAGACCTCATGGGATCTAGTCAAAGCAGGGCCAGAACTGAATCGAATCCAGCTTTTGTGAGCTGAAATTATGCCTCACTTTGGTTTTCTCTAACACACATAACCTGTGGTGAATACAACTGCTAAGCTAAAATGCAAAATAATATATACCAGGTACATGTTTAAAAGATATGAGAAATTAAATCTATATATTTTTCCAAACTTTCCCCACTCAAAACAATAATGAAAGAAAAGAAACTTGCGTAAAGTCAAGCTATGCATACTTGGGTGTAATGCTCTCTCAGTTTATTACTATCACAAGTTTTAGTAATAGCAGTGAGTGCAATATTAATATAGCCATTGAGTCCATGAAGTACAATAATTGGTATTAAAACTCAACACATTCATCACAGCATGAAAGACACTCCAGTCACTTTTCTCTGGGTGAAATACTTTAGCATCCTAGACTCTGTAAGAAAGGATTTAGTGAAACAGCTCAAGGTGTGATTGCATCTGCTTCGGGGAGATATTATGACAAGAAATGATAGTTGAAGATAAAAAGTGCTTAATGTTCAGCTATCATAAATCACCATTGTCATAACTCCACCTAATGCTGACTTCCACCACTCTCCTCAATTAAATTTGCCCCTTTAAAGAAATATGAACTATCTTAAATTTTACTACATTGAAAGAAATTATATTCAAACAATAAGACATAAAAATGATTAATAGATTTTTTTTAGTTGTTTCACATGGATAAAAACCCAAGGCATTCAAACAGTGGAATACAATTAAAATCCATTAAAAGACATTTGAGTTTGGGCAGGAGGAATAATTCTTATCTTTAAGGCCTAAGAAAGAGAACTCAGGAAAAATGTGAAGCTGTATCTAACTGCAGCATTAGGTGGTTAAGCTCTCCTGTTGAGATAGGAGCTTTACTATCTACTGTCTCCAAAATAATTTAAAAAATACTTCCTTTCTTTATAAACCTGATTTAGCTTCAAAATGCTGACACATTTTCACTCATGTTTCTCTGTTTTAAGATATTTATGGAAGCTGCATAACAGCATCATGTTCCACGTTCACAATTTCTACTCCTAATCCTCCTGTTTCTATTTTTCACCTTTCTCAGTTTGAAAAAAACCACAAAACAACTAATCAATACATGAGCTTCTGGGAGAAGAAACCCCCCAACCCAAAAACTTTTTCCCACAAAAGAAAGCATTTATTTTTGTGTTTCATTGCTTGAGTTCTACAAAGTGCCATTTGACAGAAAAGTCTAGGACTTCATTAAAAAAGAAATCTTAGATATCATTCCTTTCTACATGGAAAAAAACACTACAAAATTAAGATACATCTCTTTTTCCATGTGGGGTGAACATTAATTTTTCTTTCTTGCAGACCTGCTGTCATTCCTGCAATTAGTATAATTTTATTAGGTTCTTCTGCACTCTATGTGTATATGTGCAGTGAAATACATACAAAACAGCCCATTTATCATGTTATAATACAAACATCAGACTACCGCTAGTGCTTTATGAGTCATCTTCTCCTCCCACGTTCTGCACTTGTTTACTGCTGTACTAAAAAATGCAATCCTCCCCTTTCCAACCAAACAAAATATCAAACCCAGTCTTTTTACTCATAATTGTAACTTCAAAATGTCTGTTCAGGCTATTGTAAACTCCGTACTTCGTGAGCAGCCCATGAGCATACAAAACTGCCAATGCCTTTGAACTATGCAGAGAGGCTGGCACTGGCTGTATCCCATTTCCATGCCAGCTTTTGCATCCTTGTTGGAATTATTCACTTCACTTGTTGGAATTATTCAAGCCGTTCGTTAAATCGGCTTGACAGCTGTACATAAATGGCCAGTTACTCTGAGCTTAATAATACAATTTGAAATGCTAGTTCAGATGATAGAGATGTTCCACGGTACGTGTTTTTACTGGCTCCAATTCAGAAACTATTCCAAGTGACATTTCTGAAAGGAGACGGGATGTCCAGTGGATGGGATTTTGGGATTTAGCTAATACAAGTTCTTAAAAATTCTTGGTTTTATGACTAGCATCTCTAAAGAAGGAGTTTTCAAAACTTCTACACATTCATTTAGACTATCTGGTCCCATAAAACAATTCCTAGAGTCCTACTAAGTAGAGCCAACTCACAGACCTCCATGTGTTACAGATGCATGAACACATCTCTGGTTCTCTGCAGAATTAATCTGAGTACAGAACAGCCTATTTAGTTGAGACCCAGGATGGGATGAATTTCAAGAACAGGTAAGATGGTTTTAGCACAACAGTAACCATAAATCAACATGGCAAGCTGTGTCTGCTGGCCAAGTAAAGTCCAAGTGCAGATGACTTGAGTGAGTTGGTATTTTCAGCTCAGGGCAGGCAATGTCAGGGGAGTTTGGACCCCATATGCTTCTATTTCCATGTCTCCAGTCCATGTTCTAGAACATTTGCTACCTGAGTTTTCCCATGATCCTGGATATTTTACACACACCTCCAGTTTAAACAAACCAGGTGGCAAAAGGTTGGTTACTGCCCACATTCCTGAACATTAATGGTGAAGTTGCACACTTAGCAACATAGTGCAGCAGAAAACTCTTTGGTTTGTGCTTTCAGAGGAGTAGTTTTAATAAAAATGTTGATCTTTGACTTTTGTTTGCACACCTCTGCAAAGCCTAGCATGGACTCCAGTGCTAGGACCTTGACCCTGTCCTTTGTTCTGACATAAAATAGAAAGCTACTTGGGTAAAGAAGTGGTGCTAGTGAGGGGAACATCAAGTCTATTATGCCGAAAGAGGAAACAAAACTGCTGCTGCAGAACCCAGGGTACCCTGCCTCTGTTTTGTGTTCCATCTGAAGCTCAAACGAAGGTCTCTACAGCTGCTTCTGCTTCCTCACACCCTGTCAGCTGGTCTCTGAAAGTAGATTGTGCTTTATCCAGCTGTGTGTATTGCACTAAGGCCAGTCACCTTTTATTTGCTTACAAAACACTTAATTCAGAACAAACTCAGCTGCTGCTTCTGTATTATTAGGTGGCTTAGGTATAGCATTGAGACACTTGGTATTTGCTATTAGATATTCAAAAGAAAACAAGCTCTGAACGATGACATTCCGCTTTAGATTTCTTTCTAAATAGTAACATGACGCTAACAGTGGAATGAAGGGTAAAAACCCATTATCTAAAAAAATCATAAAAGCATGGTTACTTCCCAAGAAGACAAGCTAAACAGAAAATAAAGGAATGTGATACTTGTAATATTTTGCTTAAATCCACCAAGAGCTTGTTTCAGGTAGCACGGTAACTTGGCAACAACAACAATTTTCTCCAAAAATATGAAAATACTTTGATAAATATCTTTAATTTTCTCTTGCCTCAAAGTCATACTTATAATTTGTGCATTGATGCAGCATTCCCACATTCCATAGCATGCAGAAGACAGTAAGTAAGGCCTCTTCTATTTATAAAAAGGACAAAAAGGAAAAAAAATAAAACAGAATGGTATAACATATGTAAATTTTCACCACTTGTATTCACAGTAAGAGAACCACACTCAGGTCTTAAGGACTATTGTCCTTTTTCGATCCAAAGACTTCACTGCATCTCTGAAAACAGGCAGATTTTCTCAGCTGCCACATTCCCATTTTAAGGAAAAGATTGCTATAGTTCCATGTAGTTCCACTCCTCAGTCTGCACAGTATTATATACAGGAAAGCAAGGAGCAAATCATTCAACTGCTCTGACACATACTGTGATGAGATATAACGTACTCTTAACATGCTGACATGAACCAAGACACTACAAAGTGGTGCTACCATATCTCTGCTACCAAAGATTGACACGGAGAACTCAAGAAAAATGAGAGGGCCAGGACAAAGAGACTTGCACTGCCCCCCTTGCAAGGCTTTGTACATGAGCCATGCTGGGGACTGAGGCAGAGAAAATCATTCCTCCACCTTCTGCTTCCATGTTGCACAAGACAGCCCACTGGCAGGACCTCATCAACAACACAAAGGTGTCCCTGATCCTTTCCTTTTTGTGAAAAAGCATCACCAAATACCAGTTTGATCCCATCTGAGCAGGTATAACCTACTGGAGCAAATGCCACAGTGGACCCCAGGCTGTGCAGGGGGCTGGAGCACCTGCGTGCAAGGAGGGGCTGGGAGAGTGGGTTCTGTTAAGGCCTAAGAAGGGAAGGTAAAGGGGAAACCTTACTGCTGTCTGTGACTATCTGATCAGAGGATAAAAGGAAGATGGAGCCATCTCCTCTCAGAGGTGAATGTTGATAGGGCAAGAGACAATAAACATCAGCTGGAACATCATAAATTCAAATATGACATTATGAAAAAAAAAAAGAGTGTAATCAAATACTTGAACAGGGCTTAAAGAAGCTGCAGGAGCTCAATCTTTGGAGGTGTTCAAAACTTGACCAGACACCCATGGGCAACCAGACCTGCTTTGAGCAGGGAATTGGACTAGACTGCCAGAGGTCCCTACTGATCTAAATTATTTTATGGTTCTGTGGTCACATGATGCTTCACAAACAAACTGTTCAGAATTACCCCAGATGTGGCTTTGTGCGTGTGCATATTTAACGTACACACTCACAAGCTAAGCAGGAGCTTTCCTGTTTCTGTATGCCCCTGCAATGTGTACAGGGTCTCACAGATTACTAGCAAAAGGAGCTGGTGAACAGGGCTGGCCAGCACTCATCAGAGCAGTGCAGCACTTATCACAGAGGGAGGAAACAGAAAGGGATTTCTGCCTTCAAGGAAGAAAACAAACAACTGGAGCACTATCACTGGGAGAGAGGTCTGAAACATAGAGGTATGTTTCCCTGAGCTACATAATCCTGAATGACAAATTCTAATGCAAAGGAGAGCAAGGGCTCTGCACCCCTCTGCAGTTCAGGTCAATACTCATACAACTAGCAAAAATAAAATAACTCCATTATTATAATTGAAGCCCACTCAGACTCATTTGGGTTTTGTGTTGGTTTCCCCCCTCCCCAGTACAAGACAAACCCCTTCAACTTTAAAAGTTTCAAAGAGAATCACCATCCTTTGGTCAGCTATAGACTGTATATGTGCTATCAAGCTCTGAAGCTTAATTGTTCAGAAAGTCAGTGGAATCTTTTGTCCATCTCTTCTAAACTAGGCTGAAAAAGACTCTCAGAATATGTGTTTAAGAAATGAACTAGTGGACATACAGGACTTTTGTGCCCATGAAAGTCCTGCACGATCCTTTTCGATTAGCACAAAAGGGCTATGAATTCATTAAAAGAGTTACCTTCTGATGTGGCTGTGTATGGCTTAGACATAAAGTAAAAGGGGTTTTTCTAAATGAGAACCAGAAATATAACCAAATTTAAACACTAATGCTTTATAATTCTCCTCTTAGCATTTTAAAGAAGGAAAAAAGCTTCAATTCACTTGTGGGCTTCACTGAGTGATGAATTACCTATTGTGAAGATAAAGTAGATGTAAATCAGACTGGCCTTATGGGGATCATCTACTACTTGATGTTAGAAAAGAAGGAGCAAGTATCAAAATGTTTTTCCAAGAAAAAATTATTTTTTGAACCAAAATGAAATTTCCAAGAAAAATGTTTTATTTGAAGGACACAGTTCTTTTCCTTAAACCTTCCACCTCTTGGTATTTTATCAGTAAGTGCAGAGACAAAGCATGAGAGGAAAAAAGGAGTTGCTAAAAGTTGTTAACAAAAATGAAGAGCAAGAGCAAACACTTTTGTCACATTTTTCCCCCTAATTTTCTGAGTGGTTGGTTGTTTTTTCTTCTGATTTTCTAGTTGTCATGTAAAGAGAAATGAGAGCTCTGGTAGAAAGTGACAATGAAGATGAAGCCATGCTGCCTTTCAAACACTGTTGGAAGTTCAGCAAATCTAAAAATGTTCCAAATGTTCAGAAATCCTTTTAGTACTGCTGGGTGAATGAGGAGAAAGAACAATATAGTGATGTAGTCAATAACAGGGAGCACTTAGTGAGTCTTGGAAGCCATTTCCCTTAGGAAAAAGAGTCCTTATTATTGTAAAGGTTGCCCTATTATTTGAACTGCAGGAACAGAGCAAGAGATGTAAATTAAAGGAAAACTGACCACAAAGATACCTTATGACATCAACTTAAAAATACCTTAGCCCTTGAGTTATTTTAAACTTTTTTGATCAGTCAAAGCATACTTTCCAATAAAAACTCAGTTTTCCTGCTGAATCTGACAGAGACTTTCCCTTTCAGTTTGACATCAGTGTTGGGAATGAAAGAGTCCACATGTTAACAAGAAAACCCTGCCCCTTAAGACAGTCACTTCCTACTCCCTGAGATTTGGTTCAAGAATACTATTTTTAAGACTTAAATTTGGGATATTCTCACAACTAGAAGTTACTGAAAGACTAGAAAACAAATGGGAATGGTTCATATTCAAAGCTGGTGTAAGCAGTTGTGCATATAAGAGTCTGGATGTAGTAAAGATGCAAAAGACATTTAAATTGGACATAAACAATAAGTTATATGTAGAACAAGTAAAAAAACAAGTAAATTATTGCAACCAAGCGAAACCAGGAAAAATGTATTGAGCTCTTAAACACCCAGATGAAATTAACTGGTCAAAGCCAACATATTTACAAGATTGCAGGGACACACTTTGCTCTGTGAAGCAGAAAATGTAGCAGGAGAATTCAACTAAGATCTTCACTGCTGTCACCTTCTCATTCCTTCCACCTCATTGTCTGACAGCCAGATGCACTGAAAGCTAAACTGGTAGAAAGTGCAAACTAACTCACCATTTACAGCTACTTTCTGAGCAAATTCTCCTTCACTTAGAATTGGCTACAGCTTCTTATGTCACCATACAACTTAGCTCCCCCGAAATGCTTTTCAGATTGATTAGCAATCCATAAAATTGAATTTGGGCTGGAATGGGAGTCCTATAAAATGTTTTTCAACATCATCCTGTTCACAGATGCTTTGTTTGCAAGGAAATGCCTACTGTGTCTTTACATCAGTTTAACCTTGAGTCTAAAGCGCAATGTAAATATATGTTGCTCTGTAGGTTGGACAACTTGGAATAAAAACTAGCTCTTTCTAAGGAAGATTTAAAACACTGAAACTATCTTAAAGTGTCTGCCTTAGAATCTAGTATGAAGTATTTTTTTGACATATACAATCTCAGTGCATCTGCTTCTAATTGTTTCCTAAATTCACACAGTGTTTTGTAAATGTTTTGTAACACAATGCTTTGGAAGGAGTGAAGGGAGTTCCTGTGTAGGTTTTAAAAAGACTTGGCCAGAATAATTTTAACTGTAATAATTGACCAAGGTGAACTTTGAGGTAGGCTCTATTTATCAAGGCCAAACTAAATCAGTATGAAAAATAGATTAGAAAAATGCAGGAACTATACAGTAACATAATTTGCTCTTCCCACACTTCGAAAGCATTTGGGTTTTTTTACATAACTGCTGTGTCAAGACCTCATTCCACAAGCTTCCCCCTGTGAAGCTGTATGAGCAAGACTTCTTGCAAGAAGTAAGCTACGAATTTTTGTGAAGCTATGAAAAGATTTAAGTAGCTAGGGCATATTGAATAGTACATACACTTGGAAAAGGTTTCCTGAGGAGGTTATGAGTAGAGTTCAACTCTGCATGCCCTCAATAAGCTAAAGCTTTCAGCAAAAACTTGAAAATAATGGACAATGCATAGAAACCTCTACATGTAGCTTTCTAAATTACTATAACCATTGGACTCTGAATGCCATAACATTCCCAAGAATATGTCTTTAATTCCATGGTTGCTCTCATAGAAGACATTAAATGGGAAGCTACAACCAAAGCAAAAAATCAGCTCTTCGAAGGCAGTATTTCTAGTGAAGAACTCCTTAAACAAGAAGAATAATGCTTCAGACAATGTAAAAAACCCCACTGATTAATTTTCCACTTTCTGACTAAAACTTGCAACTTCATTAAATCGTGCTTTTGCTAGAATAAATCAGATTTACTGTTCCTTTAATTGAATCTGGGACAAGTTGGGCTCAGTGTGAAACCAAGCAATGAAAACAAGAGACAGATGAGGAGGTCAGAGGAGCACACTACGCCCTCAGATCCTGTGAGAGTCTCAGGAGTTTTTTCACCCCATGTTCCAAGGACAAGTGTAGGACTGGTAACTGCAAATGCCAGAACTAAACAAGCAAGTTTCTCTCTGCAAGCATCCCACGCTATCATTTCAGCAAGTAGCGAGTCAGGGAATATGCCTTATGATCCTGGAAGTAGGGTAACCACATGAAAGACACTAATGGGTAACCCACAGTAGAAGTCACTGCAATGTTATCTTCTTAATCGAGACAAGACTGTCTGGTTACAAAGGATACTATAACAAGAATAATGCAGAAAGGTGCTTAATGCCACTTATTATCAGTACTATTCTGGTTTATTTTAACTTGCCAGACTGAAAAACAAAACAAGACCTGGTTCTCCTAAAAGCCTTTGAGCGGCGTGATCACTTGTATGATCATATTTTGGAGTGTTAGCTACCCAATCAATATGCATAAGCACTGGTTTACAGGCACTAAACTAAATGTGTATATGCATAGATGCTTAAAGATGTGCTCAGAAACATTACAGGCCTTTAACCTTCTGAGAACTTACAAAACTACCTTGAAAATCCTTCAACAAAACTTGTAAAAATAACAGAGTAGAAAAAACCCACAGTATTTTATAATGAGTGAACATTTCCTATTCGAGAGCCAACTGAACTTTGCCCACTTGAAATTCAAAGCAATATATCCATAACTTACAATTAGCAATGGAAATACAGAAACAATGTATGCAATTACTGTAACATACTTAGCAATTTTGGAATTGTAGTGAAATTAGGTTTGCCAGGCGAAATGTATTGCAACATATTAAGCTAAGGAATTTAACATGTTATAATCCTTGCAGTATACAGACATAAAAAGCAATATAATACAGTTTAGAAAGATTATAATATGTGCCTTTTAAATGCCTTTAATTTTTAACATTATTTTTCTGTACAAAGAATTTAAATACCACAAATATTTAACTTAAGCTATTTCCATCTTTTAACTTGACTCCTTTCTACACACAAACATGTCTATTAAGAGCAGAGTAGTAGCTTATGCAGAGCTGGGATCTTAGAGAAATGGATACGAACACAGGTAGCTAGCCCCAGCTAGCACTGTACTGACAATCCAAAAATGCAAGATACAATATTTTATTAGTGGGCCTTATGTCCGGTGTTGTTTTGCTTTGTCTTTTTCATTCCACGCAATGAAGCAGTGCAATGAGGACAAGCTCTTAGAAACATGAATCCATTTGTGTAAATAATTTCTTGAATACTTTTAAAAAGAAAAAAATCTTCCCCACTCTTGTTTACCATGCCTCATCTGCTGTGAAATTGATACAAATATAAAGTGGTGCTTTTAGCCACGAATGCTAGTGCATGGCTTTAAGTTTTCATGCCTGTTAGACTGGAGCTTGTTGAATTTAACACTCCTTATGGCTCCTGTAAAAAGTCTGGGGTTTTGGTAATGGAGATAGCTTTGTACTCAGTATCTTTCAACCGTAAAAACTGATCCAAATCAGAAGCATCAACAATGACGGTAAGGAAATGGTAGTTTTTGTTGCATCCGTAATTGTGCTGAACTATCTGGAAGCACTTTTAGATACAGTTTATGATTTTGTAGCCAATTTCAAGGCAAGTTCTACTGTAGAAATTTAATCAGAAACCCTGAACATTTAGCTATTACTGCTGTATAACAGGATTATACCTTGCTCTTCATGCTATTTTCAGCTGCAAAGACTGAGCCTCTCTACCTAAAGGATTTTCTATGTAGTAAACTAAGACATTTCAGATATTCCACAATAATTTCCCACATCGATAAGTACAATGCATATTCTGATGCAGATTTCTCTGGATCTTTTACAATAAGACCCCATAACTAATGTTTCCTAATTTATTAAATATCTCTGAAAACTTAGAGCCAGTGAAAAGAAATCAGGTTGTACACAGAATTGAGAGAAAATACGCTGTAAAATCTGGCTTCATTAGAAGACACTGCAACCAAAGCGAAATGACCTGCATTCAAATAATTAACGTGATGTAGTAACAGATCTGCAATTTTCAACTCTTCCTAGCCCAGTGTGTAGTAGCACACACAGAAAAGCCATGTTGGCCTATCAGTGGAAAATCTAGGGAAAGGATGACCTTTAGCATCCTAAGCTCTCAATATCCAGTTCTCTGGAAAAATGGGTCTCAGCTCTTCCGGTTACTCTTTTATAATCAGAAAAGTAGACTATAAGCTCAATAAATTAGTAGACAAAGATGAACTATATTGCTATATTAGGAAGTAATACATTCTTTCATGATGGTTCCAGTAGTTTTTTAGAAGGAGGCCACATCATTAAGCATTAAACATCTAATGAACCTGCCTAGCTGGAACTGCTTTATTCTAGCTGGCATAGGAAAACACTGATGATATTCATCCATAACATCAAGGTCGGGTGTAGCTCATTAACACTTTTTTTATTTTGTTGATAATTTCTTGCTCATGTTTTAGAAAATAAATTATTTTGTTCCAGCTGCACTCACTGTCATCCATGGAAATGAGCAGTTAAATATGAGCAGGCTTCTTTTTCACAGGTTTTTTTTTTTCTTTTAGACGAACTGACCTCTGGTTGCCAGCACTACAATATAATTTATCTCATCAGTATTTTCACAAAACCACTCTTGAAAGATAGGTACATGCACTGAAAATGCAGTAATCTTCAGGAAAATGTACATTGGCATATCTATCGTAGTTCAAATGGAGACAGTTTCTATAAAAACGGGTCAAGAGATGGGGGGGTGATCTTAAGCAATTCATTACAAAGTGGCTTTTCTTTTTGATGATAATAAGGGAGGATGAATTACTTATTTTCTAGGTAAGTATTAGCAAGAACAGGAAATATAGGTACAAGTTTATCCTGACACATTTTTCATTGCCCATTCCTGCATCATTGCCACGACTTGCAAAATATGTCTTTTTAACAATCAGAAATAATTGTTGAATAAAATGAGCTGGAGAAATGAAGCAGAAAACAAAAAATCCAAATTAAAATACAAAGGGAATTGTTAGCTATTCCATTTTATGCTGCTCCTTAAAAACAAATGAAATGTAGAGATACACACCTATATTTTCAACACACAAATATTTGCATTTAACACTGACAGTGGCTCAGTGTTTCTGTGTACAATCTCAACACAAATCTTCATTCAGCTCTTTTGTCTCTTGTTTGTACTTGGTGAAACTGGAGGTGGAAGAGACATGAAGATATCTACAGTAAACTAAAATTATTCCCAGTAGGTCAATATATTCTTAACTGCTCTGTCCACACTAGTGTCAAATAATTTGTGTGATGGCAATTACATAAATTCCTGGGCACATAAGATGGAGACATCTACATTTTTCAATGAATATTAAAAACAACTATAAAATATTTTTCCATAAATATCTCATTATCAAAATACAATTTCCTTTAAGTTTTGTTTCTAATTAATGAATCTAAAACGATTAATGCAGATTAAAGCTATTACATAAAATATTTGCAAATGAGGAAAGCAATTTTTTACTGGTTTATATTGACAAAGGTTTACAATTCCAAGGAATGCATTAGTGGTCAAAGTAGCTGAAAAAATACAGCAAGAGTATATACCGTTACAATGACACACTCAACACACTTCAGTTACTTACTTAAAATGATTAATAGCAATTATAGAAGTAATTTTTTCTAGCTTTTGCTTAGCCACTCCACTGTCTGTCTTTTTACATATAAAGGGAATATTTTTTTACTCTAAAATCTATGATTAAAAATATAAAACTGTTAAGAAACTTATTATAGTAACTTAAGAGATATATAAATTTAAAGAGCATTTTTAAACCTTCGCTATTGCAAGGACTGTTACCTATCCATCTGCCATGACTCCCTAAAGATCTGCAGTGTGGAGAAAAGTAATAGTCAAATCAAAAGAATCCTTTGTTCCAGTAACCTGCAAAACACAGCTAGACCAAGGAACTGGAGAGCCAAATCCCAGAACCAGGATAATGTAAGAAAAAAACTACGTGACTCTGAGTACTGGAATAAAGGAAAATGAGAAAATTCAAAGAACAGAATCATGAGTTTAAAACTTAATAGCATTAAAACCAAAATAGTCTATTGCTAATTTGGATGTATGAGCTAGAAATCATCTTAAGGAATGAATAAGGAACAAAGGTCCAGGTAGGCTAAAAGTGATCAGTGTTAATACAAAAGTGTTATATAGAGGTTTATACACAGCAGGATATTACTGTTGCCTATAAAAACATGAGGAGAATAAGCAAAGGAAGGAAGAGAAGCACTTAAGCTGCAAGGCAATAAGGCAATGCCTCTTAAAAGTGTTGGCATGAAATAGCCAGAAGTAAGTCTAAGCCAGAAATAAGGTTCATAAACACTGCAGTAGTTCAGCCCAGGAACAGCTTTCTACACAGAGAAGCACGGGGAACTTTCCAGGTGCATAAAACAGTCAAATTCTTTAGGAAGGGAACAGTAAGAGTAGATGCCTATAGTAGTCACAGTCTGGAGCTGGTGGTCAAATTGAAGCTTGTACTCTTCTCCATGGAACAGAAGCAAATGGTTAGAAAGTGGTGGGATTGAAGGACAGCATTTTCTCTCTAGCAGAGCACCAACAGAAGACAAGATAATGTCTCTGAAATATGTGTGTTTAATGCACAGCTTCATCTCTTAGCTTATTAAAACAAAAATATCATGACTTGCTATTCATGTAATTTTTCACTGCTGCCCGCTCCCAGGTTAGAACTGGAACCCGTTCTTCTTAACCTGAAGTAACACAAGCACAGAAGAATTTCTAAATTATTTCTGTCTGCAAAACTTCATGTTTCTTTGATCTTAACCCCCTCCTCGAGTTATTTATTTTCTGCTGAGGCATGAAATAAAGGATGATGAAGGATGCTGCAGAACATGTGCCTGGAATCTCAGAAGTGAACAGGCAGAAAGGCAACAGCCACCCAAGGTACACAAGCCATCGTAAGCTGGTGTGGCTTTGCAAGTGATATCTGAACAGTCACATTTAAAAACTGTCCTCTCAATCAGTCCCACAGGACTGAACAGCAGTCCTAGCCTTCTTTTAGGGGAGAATAAATCTGCTCGGATTGCTGGATGGCATAGTAAGGAACAGTGTTGAAAAACTAATATTTTTGCTGTTAAAAAACCAGTATTTACATTGCCTGAATCATTTCTCTGTAAGAATCAGATAATTTCTTTAAGTTTCTCAAGAACTTGCACCATTAAAAATCTTGATGAAGCTTTTCTGTAATAGACTGCATTCAACTCAACATCGAAAGCACAGGGTCCACTCACATCTTTCATGTTCCAGAAAACAAACATGCTTGAAGACTAACAAATGGGTCAACTATTGGTGACTTCAAAGAACTCCTTTAAATGGTCTCTCAAGTGCACAGGGATGCTAGTTAGAATAAAAAATGTTAAGAATATCATTGCTGATTACATAAAGCAAACACAGAGAGAAGCTTAAACTTCCCAGGGAAGTCTGCAGCAGTTGAATGCTTTTGACATTGCTGAAACCTGTACACTGTGAAATCCAAAACCCCAAACTGTCATAGTGATTTTTGTTTATCTAACTACACTACCTTGTTTTTCTGAACTTTCAGTTATGTGTAACTACCACTGCTAAAATTGGACCAAGATGCCACGGTTTTTAAAACTACTTACTAAAGCTAAATCTTGAGCTTTGTATTTGGCACCTTCCACAATGACATACAACTGCAATCCATAACGTTTAATTTTCAGTGAAAGAGGAGTGCAAGGTGTTTTATTCTCTATGCCTTTCCCTAATTCTTCAAAAGCCTGGTCTTTCAATACTCCAAGCCCTGATCTCTTTTGCTCATGTTGCAGATTTTTTAAGGACTGCAGATTATGAACCAAAGATAGTTTGACCTTTCCTCCATACCTGTTTAGGATTGGGGTTCTATCCCTAGCTGTTACCCACCAGCTTCTCCCACTCCTGAAAGGATTTTTTTAGATCTGCCCTGAAATAATTTATAAGCTGTTCCTGCCTTTTCTCTCCTTCCTCAACAGTTTTTAGTTATTAGTTATAACTAGGGAGCTTGTTATTCTGGTATTCATAGTCTACTTCTGCTAACCTAGTATGGTTAGCAAGGTTTATTAACATGTAAGACAACTTTCTAAAACCATTTTATAGCCTTGCTTCTAATTTTCTTATTTTATTATTGTTTAACCATTGATCAAGAACAAAATTCTATTGGAAAATCAACAGCTGGAACAGTTTCTACATTTTCAAATACAAAGATGCAATTAATAACTTAATAATTAGGCATGTAGGATATGCAAGGTTGCACTGAAATGTTTAAAGAAGAGTATGAATACTGAATAGAGTAAGTAACAACTTCAACATCAGCTTCAGGAATAACAAGGTATTCACAAAGCAAAGAAGAGAAACCATGTAATTTCTCATGCCTATCCATAAAACCTTTTTGTCAGAACCCACCACTTCCACATCAGAGACTCTGGCAAAAGCAATTAAGCATGCATTCAGCTCTGTACAATGGATTGACCCAAGTTTTGCATCACAGATATAAATGCATCTCAATTCTGTCATTATACTTTAGCAGCTTAATGACCTCTAACAGCAGAAACATCAGTTTCTTTCCTTTCATGCATGTTGTTCTGTTTCTATTTCGGTATCTTTGTATGCTTCTCCCAGTACATCTCCCACCCACGTTTACTGCTTTCTCTTGCTCCTCTATTTGCACGTTTCCCCACCCTCCCCCCCAGGACGCATTTGTAGCAGCTGGGTTCTCTCCTACACAGGTCATCTCTCCTCATACTGTGAAACAGCAAGGCAGCTACACAGACATAAATGAGGGTACATTGAGAGAAAAAAGCCATTTGCTCTTAAAAAAACCCCAAACACCTCCACCACAAACAAACTGATTCTGATGCCTTTAATTTGATGAAATGTGCCTTCACAGATGTACATAAACCAACACTAAAAGACAGTGCTATTAGTTTTCATCTTTAAAATTTTAAAATATTTTTTATTTTTTAAATATTTCATATTTTAAAAATATACTAATGCGTACTTGCAAGATTTTAATCCAATTAAAAATCTTTCACCATAATAGTGCTTATACAATGATTTTTCAATATCTAAGACTAAGACATTATTCCAGAACATTGTAGAAACAAAACATATAAATGTGATCTTAAAAATTCTTTCCTCGTTAAGCACAGCATTTCCACAGTCTGACCCTTTTCGAAAAGCTTGACTATTTTTTGTCTATTACAGAAAAATACATGTTATCTAGTACTTCACATTCTTTAGACAGTAGCTAAGTATTTGGGACAGTATAAATAAGCAGAGTTTAAAGCATTTCCATCTGCTTCTCTCATTGTTAAAGATAAAGAAAATGGCATCAAAGTGTACCAAAGGTGCAAACACTCTGAATTCTTGTATTCATTTTTGCACTGGAGAGATAATTTAAGAAATGTTTTTCTAACACCAGTCATTTCATATGTGTAAAGTTTAAGCTATTTCCTTATAATTCAGCATGTCATTTGGAAGAAGTACAGTCATGTCCGTTTCTGCTCACAGGTCACTCAAACTTTGGAAACACAGATCTCCTACCATATAACCTTGCTGTACATCTGCTCTACACACATCCACCTAGACTATTTTCCTTTCCTCTTTGTCATTTTTTTGGCAACCTTACAAATCTGACCACTTTTTAAACTGCAGTTTCCCCACGACGCTTTAACTACAAGGGACAAATCTTGCTTTCCTGATAGGAATTTTCATTTCAACATCAAATTTTGAATTCTTACCGTGGTCTGTAAGTTCAGACACGCAGAGTTCACTTGTCTCATTTCCACTTGGTTCATCATGTCCTATGGACACGTAGTCGCATGTAATGACTGGCTGAGAATGAATGAGGTGTTTTGAAGTCTGCTCATCAGATTCCTTAGTCCAGTGATGAAGCAGCATGGAGAAACAGGTACAGTTAGAGCTTTCAGCGAGATCTCAATACAGTGGTTGCTCTGATCTACACAATTGCTGGGACTTACATTGGGCAAATACTAAAATAAAATCCTAACATTCAGCCATAAGCAGAGAGAGATTTAACATATTTTTTTTTCTCCATACGTTTTTCTCCCATTTCTAATGGGAAATAGAAACCAGAATGCATGCAAAAGAAAAGGTAGAAGACAAAGCACATGAAACCTCATTATTTCTGTGATGCTTTCATTGACTATTTCCAAATGCACATGGTTCTCTCTACAATTAGATGTGGTGCTAGAATGGAACAAGCCCATCTTCTGTTGCAGATAGCTTAAAAGCAAAGGACAACAACTTACACTGGGGAGTCATTCCAAGGATTCATTCTTACTCAAAAGCCAGTTCAAGTGTTAGTATTCTCAACCAAATGAAAAGAACACACAGCCATGCCAAATTAGTGTTAAAAGGATTACAATTCTAAACGTCTTGAAAATGAATGTATTTTGAACTTTGATGCCACATAGTTAGTAAGAACATTTCAGAGAGCAGATTTAGATTTAAGGGTGACGTTAAGAAATTTGTGCAATGAATAGAGAGCCCGTTGAATAGAGAGCACATTTGAATAACTGAATGCACTTTCCCTCACCCCAGGTCCACAGGTTCAGCTAAGCAGTCCATACTTTGATGTGCTTTCCAATTATTAGTCTCAGAACAGGACTGTGCCTCTAGTGCTAAAGAAAGCATGTAGGAAACAGAAAAGTGTTGTACATTGGATGCACATAAATGAGGCCTCCAAAACAGCGGCCTATACTTACATGTAGGACGTTGACATTCAGCTGCTGAAAATTACGGGACCTGAGATCTTGCATTCTTTTGACATTTTCTTGATATTTTTCTTCTGCCAGTTGTCTGTAAGTACAGAATGCTTGTGTTTAGGATGTGATAGCAGGGTGTGCACAAAAGGATCTTGTAAAAGCAGATTCCATAATGAAATTCCCATGTAGTCAAACATTCATGGCATGTACTAAAGGTTAGCTTTCATGAACTCGAAGAAATTTCAGATCTTATTTCCAAGCACTATTATATTTTACTTTCACAACTTGCATAATACAATTAAGAATTAGTAAATTACTAGTCCCAGTCTTTTTTATTTCTTCCAAAGGTCTTAAATACTTTGGGCTTTATTCCACCATGTAGTGCAGGGACCTTTCAGCTGTAGACAGGCATGCAACATTTGTGTGTTTTGAACATTTCATCTGCAGGAGTTGGTAACTGCAGTTTTCTGTATAGAACTACTTAAGACAGGTGCTACATTAAGCACTAAAAGCTACATTAAGCATTGAGTTTTTCCAGTTTTTCCAGTTTCTATTACTATATTCCCTTCCCATCTAGCTCTAGGTGTGCACTGCTGAAAGCAGATCTCCAGTCTGAGAAGGTATCATTTTTGCATTGTTTCAAATATTTACAGTCAGATCAGCTGACAATAATCTAAAGCTCCATGTAGATCCATTTTAAAGATTCATGATTGACAAGGTTTGAATATTAATGTTGCCTTTATATTACAAAACAAATACATTCAATTTTGTTGCTGGGAGGAAAAAAATCCCAATGAAAATCTCAATAGAAAACATCAAAATGCAAGAAAGCAAAGAAAATGAAAAACAAAGCAAAGAAAATGAAAAGCAAACTAGAACTATCCTGCAAGTAGTAGTACTTCCTAATCTCCATTCATTTTAAAAAAGTGAGACAGACATCCTATTTATAAATTTCATATTGGTACAAGAATTGGCCTACCATATTACTGAAAACACCATGCAGAAGAGGTGTTAAATTTAATACTTTTTATACAGTGGTTTCAATTTAAGGAGGTTTTTTTCTAAAATGAGAATAAATTTATGTACCAAATGCAATGGTTTCAGTCAGACACAAATGGTCTTCAGACATATTTTCCAAAAGGACACGAAGGCCTTTAGTTCTTTGTTTCTAGATTTTGGGCATGGGGGTCACAAGCTGGCTCAAGTATTGCTAGGATGGGATTTTACAGAACACATTTGCTCAACTGCAACTACTATTATTTCCAGGTATATGTAGCCACAGAGTTTCTGAGGCCATAAATTCCAACTTCATGCCAGCACACAATATTTTTCTGTACTAGGACATCTCTGTCTTACCAAATTGCTGACATGTTTTGGCACAACAGGGTTAAGATGCCAATTCTAATAATCAAAAATAATTATTCCCTCTATTACCCTCTATAAATACCGAATAAATATTTGTTAACTTACATTGCACTTTGCAAAATGCTTCAGAAGAAAACATTAAAAATTAATTAAAATTAATGTGGTGCTCTTCCAATTTTCATTCATACCAAATAAATCACTGAATATTTTTAACTGGGAAAATATAAAATGTGTCATCAAAACAATATATTATGGTTTAAAAAAAACCAAACAAAAACTAACCAAGATGCATAGACACATAGCCTTCCAGCTGTTTCTCTCATATTCCATCAGAAACAGTACATAATGTCCTCCAAAACCTTTTATTATGTCTTACTCACTAATTAAAAAACCAGAAATCATAAAGCCTTTATAGCACGTCCATTACCCCCATGTGATCCTTTGATAAGACTATCCTCTGAGATATTAACTTCTACTGGAAAACCTCTGTGGCCAAAACAATTGACAAAAGCTGGATTGTAACTAAATGTCTAACTCCTCAGACCGTTCAATTCTTAAAATAACAAGTCAGTAAAAAAAAGCCTCCTATTGTAACACATCTGAAAATCTCTCATATACTTATTTAACCAGAAACACAGTGCTCGAAGTACCAGTTTTGGGCTAATGTTCTGACTTTTTTCTTACATAAATAATTACTGTGATTTTTTGTCATCCAAAATCCCCATTCACTTTGAGTAGCTGAAGATCCTTTCTATTTTTATTTCTACCTTGACAATTACTCTCTCATTAGACTGTTGGATGGGAAAAATTTCATGGTTAGGGCACAACTTACTTCAACTTCTTTGCTTTCTCATCTGCAGCATTTAACTTTCTCAGCCGCATTCGTTCCCGTGGTGTCATTTTCTGTACTTCAGACAGTTCCTGCAGAGTTTGCAAATGAACTTTCCTCTGCCTGAAATGAAACATGTGCAAACCCATCTTCATATAAAAAGATAAATATTCAGTATTTTGATTCGATATTGAAACATAGTGACATTTCAGATGGAATAATTAGAAAATCACTGGAACTATAACAGACTAAATAGACTTTAGTCTGGACAGCAATTACTCTTTTAAATTGAAATATTTAAACTTGGATTTGTGAAGAACGTGAATCATTTCAGGGGAGGATGGAAAAGGTAAAGTCATCTCCTTAGAAAAATAAATGTTGAAGAACAGTGAAATATTTACCCTGTCAGGCTTCATTATTGGGCATATTCAAAGTACAAAGTACAAAGTCTCTAAATGAGAGCCACAGAAAAAAGCAATATTGCTTGTACATTTTACATTGATTGTTACAAGCTGTCTAGAATAAAAGAGAATATTAATGAGTCTTTAATGACAGATATAATTATCATGTTGTCCTCTTGAATTTCTGGTCCTAATCAATAATAACAATTCACTGGTGAAACGGTCTCCATAGACCATCTCTGAAAGCTGAGCATGAATTATTGACTTACGTATTTCAGCTGTATTTATCAACAAAGGAGAGCAATATTAGTCCTTTACCCGAAAAAGGATACTAACCTCAGATTTTTATCTCACATCCTACAGCAATTACAAAAATTCAACCATTGTTTGAAATGCCTTGACAGTCATGTTTCACTTACATCAATATATATTTGCCATGTATTTATGATAACAAGTATTAATTTCAAATTACTACTTTTGCCCTTATGAGGTAAATTCACTTCTGATAATCTAAGAGCCAGGTTTGTAATCATTGTAACACTCCTCCCGGACTAGCATTTTGAAATCAGGATTTTAATAAATGAGCAGAGAACGTTTCATCATGCTTTTCAAATAGTGCAAAGATATGAATATTAGTGTGAAATATGAAATATTAAGGACACAGACAAGAAGAGCTCAATTATTCATAAGAATGGAACTAACTCTTCAAGTATGAATAATGTAGACATATTTCTTGTCCTCTGTAAAAAACTCTAATTTAAATTATAAGAATCTCCTGGGTAAAAAGACCCATTTTTTCATTCAAGCCAAAGCTGAACTTGTACAGCTTTATGCTTACTTAAATATTTAAAATTTATGACTTGCATGGGATCCGAATAAAGTAAGCCATCAGAGGCATTTACTAGAAGAAACTAGACTCGACCATACATGGCTAAAAAAATTCCTGGTGAGAGAAAAGCAATATTTTATTACTTTTTTAAAATTTTAAAAATAAAGTAGCAATGGTTGAGGAGGACACCAATACAAGAAACTGTTTGTACAACATTGAGACCAGAGTATTGATTCATTACAGTAGACGTGGAGAATTCACTATGTTTAAATTTTTTCTCCTCCTCTTTTCAACTCTATCATTTTTTCCAGGTATTTTTAGTTAATTTTACCTACCTCTTTAGATCTGGAAATTGCAGAAATTATTTGGCATTTTGCTTACCAGTAGCAATACAGACAGCTAGTGTTCTCATAAGTACAAGGAAAGTCATGATAAGATTATGAATTTTTCCATATTTCAAATACTTGGGCAAAAATAATCACACTGTAGCACATGAAAGGCTAATTTATAGGGAAGCTTCTCCTAGGATTTTTTTTCCTCGAAATTATGTCTTGAATTTTAAAACCTCCAGGTAAATTTCCATTCTCAAACAAAAGCAGTTGTCATTCATTGTTTCACAATTTATGGGAACTCTGGACCTCTGCATGGCAGCAGCTGACTTTCTGTTTCCTTTTAATAAAAGTATAAAACCAGAATGTAGTTAGAACTTGTTTTTCATCTTAGAGACTAGATACTTGCTTCTGAACAGATTCTGGGATATACATGAATGTCCTCCCCATATGCTAGCTAGGTCAATAAATGATGGAAGGTGATGAGATTCCATATATTCAAAATGGTGACAATGCATCAGATATAGAATTTAGTATATATTACAAACAACAGAAATTGTTTTTATCAGTCTGCTTTAGAAGCATGGGGGTATTTGAAGTCTGAGTATATATTTGGCAGGTAACAACGCTGCTTCCTCAAAGCAGCTGCAATCTTTTTGGTGCATATAGAAAATTTGAAATCTTGCACCCACAAGATAAAGGCATGGATTAAAAGTTCCTTGAAGATTCTCATACTCTATGTTTCAGCAAGCATTAAATACTCAGTATAATCTAGATACCATTGGCGTAATATTTGGGCAAGATTTCAGTGCCACGAAATTATTTATGGTATATCTCTGAGGAATTTCTCTGTACTTAACTATATTTAATTTGAAAAGGCAGGAGTCTTTTCAAAGCTAATTGAAACAACTTGAATATATTGAATATATGTTGTTGGATTTTACATCCGTGCTTGCTAAGTTCAACAACCTATTTATACCAAAGGTACCTATTCATACCAAAACGGAGAGCTTTGGTCTCATAAAAAGAGACAGCAAGGACAGAAGTGACAGGGCAGAAACCCAAACCACAATTTGTAGAGATGAGAGCCTACAGATACACAATCAGTAGTTATACTGGGTAAAATGATGTACAGAAGATTTGGTATGTGAATTCACCTGCCTGTACTCTGCTTTCTCCCTGCCACTGATACTAAATAACACTTTATTTGGAAAAGCTGAAGATGGTCACCTCTTCTGAAGGGATGACTGCAAGCAGCAGAATTGGCAGCATCTGCAAAGTGACCACAGTTGCAAAACTGTGCGTCCTGTCCAAGAGCAGAGGTCACAAAAAATCAAAGGGGAAAGGCCTATTGCCTCAAAAGCACTGCTAATCCTGGACTGGAGTGTGGGTTTCTTTATTGCTGTTACCTAATAATTCAAAAGAAATTTCAGATATCTGTTACAGACTTGGAAGTTAGTCAGAGGAAACAAGAAACAAGGACATCCATTGCTTCCTCACAGGATTACAAACTCCTGGTTTTGAGCATGCTAGCTTCTAGCTGAGCAAAACCTGTACAGAAAACTCAGGGATTGGAAGCAAAGGGGAGAGCCAGCTGCCAATGAAACTGCAGAGCTAATTTACAAAGGCAAAATTAAATTGCCCATACCGACATTTGCTTTAAACATTGCAGCATGATAATTTAATGCAATTAAATAATTTAATACATATTCAGTGCTTAAGAGAGAGATCATGTGCAAAGACACCACTGATGTTAGAGCCAAGAAGTATCACTAGCCTTAATTTCTCACTATAGTTACAAGACAAATATCACAGTATCCTACAAATGTATTAGATTAAAATTAGTTTAAGTTTATATGCTTTTTAGCTTGGTGTCATTTAGGAAACACAGTTTTCACATTCAATTATTAGTAGGTACAGAAACAGCAGCACTATAAACGATCCTGACATAACTAAAATGACAACTTAAGTCTTGAAAATTTAAAGACAAAGGTCATAATTTACATACCAATTTGTACTAAATTAACATAAGCATATACTACACATGCATCCACAATTCACACAGTCATATAATAAAAATATTTGATCCACAAATTATGTGTCTCACTAACGTGGTTTCTCTTCTGTATTTCTGGGGAATGGGTCCCTCTGAATATAAAGCATTATAAGATAACAGAAGTGTTAATTATATTACTTGGTAACACTGTAATTTCGTATACTGCTGCTCATAAAACTGGTAAAAATACTTACACAGCATCAAAAATGGGAGCAGTTTCTTTCTGCCAGTTAAGTGCCTTGTCTTTCACAGTCATGTTTGTGATCTTGCACTGTATTTTCTGCAAGGAAATAAAATAGAAGGGGTATCAACAGTTGATGCTAAAGTTATTCAGACTCTTCAGCTATGACCCAATACAGTCCTAATGTAAAACCTGACTAAGCAGTTTCCTTCCCCACCTTCTTATAAAGCCAAATAATATATACCCTGAAGCAGGGGCCAAAAGAGCAAGATGCATTGGTTTTCATTAAAATTATTACTAACCAGAACAGTTTAGAGACATATATATCCAGGCCTAAATGATCCTTACTTGTTACACATAAATGTCTGTTTTCCTTGTTGCTCATAACATTTAAGAGGAGATAAATTCAGCATATCAAGTGACAAGGGCTTCATTTCTCACTGCCTCGCTCCCCCAGTCATATCTGTAATACATCTCTGAAAGTCCCCTGGATTAATGTTCCAGTGAACTGCTATCTAATTATTTTTTCTCAACATGTTTTCCTTGTTTCCATTCTGTTTTGGCAAAATGCATACTCAAATGGTAAGTGTACAGCTATCAATTTTCCTTACATACCTTTAATTGTTCATCAATATAAGGAGTTTTTAGGATCTCAGCTGCTGTTGGTCTCAATGAAGGATTCTTATTTAACATGCTGGAACATTAAAAAACAAAATTAATAATTAAGAGATTTTCCAAACTAACTGAAAAACCTGCTAAACAAGAAAATAACATACCTGCTTAGCAGAGCATTCAGTTTGCTTGGATATCTATCAGGAAGAGAAGGTGTATCACCTTCCACAATTTTTATCACAACAGACAAAAAATTCTGTCCAGTAAATGCATGGTTCATACAGCACATCTCATACAAAATGCATCCCAGAGACCTTGAAAAATAAAGAAATAGGAATAGCATAAGCAATATTTTTGAAAGTAGCATGCATACTGACATTACAGTAAGTAAAATCTCAATTGTATGCCCTTCTCTCCAGGGAAGGATATTTCATTATTATAGTATCCTTTTAATCTAAGACATTTTTATTCAGGTCACAAATTGATACATTTATAAACAGGATAAATCAACATTCTATTTCCATAGATTCTGCAAATAAATACACACACACACACATATATATATATGTATGTATGTAAAAATAAAGTAAAAACCCATTAGATGAACTACATTAAGCAGTTACTCATTAAAGAGTAAAGTAAAGAACACAAATTTTTAATCAGTGACTGACTGAGAAAACAGTAGTGTTTAGACATAGGTTTGGTTAAATTGGTTTTGCAGATTAATTTCTGACAACAGACTGAAGCTAAAATTCAAGTTCAAATTAAATAATGCCAGTTTCAAATAACAGAAGTGTCTTCTGGTGCGATTTCACTCATTTGGCCACATACTCAAAATAGATTATGAAATCAGTTTGTACTCAAAGGAATAAGAAACTTTAGATGAGAGCATCATATCCCAACATCTAAAACTAAATTTCCTCAAAATTTTATTTGGAGAAGAAAAGAAGAAATCTGAACATGTAGGTCTGGAGACCTAGCCAAGAACCAGTGTCAGTTTTAAATTGTTAAAAACCGGGAAGAATGATTGCAAACAATTTTAAAAGGCCTTTTGCTTTACCATCACCCTATTCACCAGTCCTAATGGCAATCATAAAAAAATCACCAAGTTCAACATTTTAAAATAAACACTCTCATAATAATTTATATAATGACTATTTATAATAGTTTGCACTTCAACCAGGTTCTGTCTGACAAGTGTATTTTAAAAAACAGCGGTGTTGATTTGTCCAGGCTTTGAAGGACGTTCAGTGTTACCTCCAGTTTACACTCAGGAGAGTCGAGACACCAATGACTGACTTGACCAAGGTCATAGAAAATGCTGGTGAGAGCCAGACAGAGGTCAAGACCAACTTAAATATCTTAATGTAGTATTTGACTGTGGTATTTATAATTTACAGAAGTAGTAAGAAAATAAAGCACAGTAATAATAATTAGAAGTATGTATGGGTGAATGGCTTTCAGGAAAAGGATATAAACATTATCTTTGAAAGCAAACAATGAATAAAGTTTCAATTATTCATTCTGGTTAAAGGAGAAGAATTGTTTTGGTCCACCTAGCAATAAAAGAACAAGAGCAAATAATTTTAAAGTTGAAACACAGGATCTACATACGGTGCAAATAAGGAAGAAGAGAGAGAATAAGGATGCTCCACTCACTGGTACTTTTCAAGCAGTATGTGAAAACAATTAGCAGTGAATTTATGCTAGGGACTGCCTAAAGACCCTATGTAATGAGGTACATAAACAATTGCCTAGCTTTTTAAAGATTTAGCTGTCAAACAGCTTCCAAACTTCCAAAATCAGTAAACAGTAACACACAGATCATGATCTATATTTATGATGCATGTTCAAACTCCGAAACAAAATAATTACTACATGAGAAAATACTGAAAAAGAACAACGAAAAAAACCCAATGCACAT
Organism: Pseudopipra pipra; assembly: GCF_036250125.1. Lineage (NCBI taxonomy): Eukaryota > Metazoa > Chordata > Aves > Passeriformes > Pipridae > Pseudopipra > Pseudopipra pipra. The sequence goes on from NC_087549.1 coordinate 112,053,313, forward strand.
AGCATCTAAAATCATCAAATAAATATGGAAATCAGCCAGGGAGAAGAAAAAAAACAAAGGAAAATCCCAACCTGACAGACTGTACTATAACTTCTTTCTGCAGAATCAATCTGTTTTGGAGGCTGCTTGATTCTGGCAGCTAAAAATTGCTTAATGAGCCATTAGGAACACTGGATTTGTCGCATCAGGGAAGCTGATTCATTCATCTAGTTTAGTACTCTGACTACACCTGAGACTTTGGAGAAGGATGAAGAGAATGCCCAGGGCATTCTGCTGCAGCCAGGACCGTGAACAGGCTACCCAGGGAAAACCCCATCTGCCCCATAAAAGACAAATAAAGGAAAAAAAAAAAAAAAAAGAAAAATGAGGAGAAAAGAATAAAGTTTTTACTGCAGGATACAAATCTTTGAAATTAAATAAATTTCTCCTAAGCTGAGAAATGCTGCCCTGGGTCCCAGAGCAAGGTTATTTCTTCTCAGGACAGCTGCTGAGCTGCAATTGCACCAAGCTTTTGCCTCAAAACTCAGTTGTGTTTCTACAGTTCTGGTCTAAGCACCTTGTAAGGAGCAAGAGAAAATTTCTTCCCTATTCCCATAACCAATCTGCACATGATCCAGACATATAATTTAATTACTTTTATAATCTCAGCCCACATAATTGCCAATGTTATAAAATTCTAAAATAGTCATTAAACTATCCAGCCAACACACTTGGTTTGACGACTCCCTATATTCATAAACACGTTTGACAAAGTTCCTAAATAGCACATAACTTTAGCAAAATTGTTGTATGACTAGTTCACACTGCAGCTGCTTATGCTCAATTACACCATAAAATGGATCATCTGGACAGGCTTCAGTGTATTCTCTACAATCTTGACTGACAGACCTGTATCTTTTCCTTCTCAGGAGAAACCACCCTGAGGCTTTTGGTGCTAAATGTTTGCATAAGCATTCTTGTCCTTTTAACATCTTCTGATCTTTTTTGCAAAAAATGTTATAGTTGTTCCAAGGCTGTAAGATCCAAGTTAGCTTTTAAATTCAACTCCAAAAGCCAATAATGTAAATGCAAATACCTTTGTGGCTTATATCTCTCAGTCTGATCATAGCAGAAGGTCTTCAGAATTTGTTGGCTTCAGAGGAATATGAGGAATATGTTTCTGAATTTAATTTCTTCATATTCACTCATCAGCCCTTAAATGAGAACCCCAGGCTGGCTATCTTCCCCAGCCCCATCACCTCAGCCTCAACATTGCTCCTGCCTGAACAGTGTCAGTAGAGTGGCTGGAAAACAGAAGGTGGACACAAATTCTATCACCATGTACAGAAGGAAGCTGCCATGAAGCATGATGAACATGATGCTCTTAGTCCTATGAGTTAGTTTTTGGTAGTCCTGTGAGGAGCAGGGAATTGGACTCAATGGTCCTTATGGGCTCCATCCAACCTGAGATAATGTATGATTCTATGTACTCATATACCATCACAACTATCTCAGCCACTGTCTTCACTGCTTTACTGCTATTTTTTGTAACAAATCCACATAAAATTTGGCAGTTAAAAAAAAAAGCCATTTTTGGATTGTTAATATTAAAGAAAAAGACAAACTGGAGGGAAAGCACAGACAAGCAAGCACAGTAAAATCAAAGTCACAAGATCTGTGATGTAGGTAGCCCAATTTATGTACAATGGATTTACATGTGATTGTGAGTGATTATGACATTACTTTGGAAAAGTAAATGCTTTTCAGTAAGTATTTCTGTTATAATTTTTGCCTCTGAGATAATTTCTAATGTACAATATGCACAAATCCGCTGAAAAGTTCCTGGATGAAGTTTACCTTATATGCTCATATCTTTAAAAAGAAGAGAGAAACGTTACTGCTGGTAACTGTTTGCCTCAGTTTGCTTGGCAGATGAATGCAGTGCCATAGCGCTGGTGCCATGGGAATTCCTGCCAACCCCCAACACCAGTGCCAGTCCCTTATTGCAGTGCATAATGCCAGGAAGGGACACCAGGACACCAGCACAGCAGTGCCTCTGGGTCACACTGTGCTGGTGTACCAGTGAGTCCAATTACCACTTGCACATACACATATCACTGACTGATCCCCGACCTGTCCTTGGGTTAGTCACTGTCTCAGCTCAGCTGCTGGCACTGCTTTGGCTCTTAGGGAGAAGCACTGATGGGTAGAGGGGTTGGTGAACTGCTGAACTGAGACCAGCTCCCTGAGGAAGCTCATCACATGGAAAGGAGAAACCCCAGACTGTATCATCTACAAAGACTTTCACTTACAGCCTGACCAGTCCAGGCTTAGGGATGTTGAGGAAAACATGTGAGACAATTTTAATTTGCCTCCTGTGAATTTAGATTTGACATAAAGCATGGAATAGCAAAGAGCTCCAGCCCTGAAATTTTAACTGATGACAAGCAAAAATGCTGCAGCTTCTCTGAGCCTAACTGCAGAACTTCCATATGTAAAAACTGTAAAACATGAAGCTTTTTCCCATCTATTGATCTTGGGTTATAAAGGACAACACTTCTCACACCAGCTGCTGCACTATGAATATTGAAGCCAGTTTTGAAGAGCCAGTTGCAGAACATTGTAGCAACGCAGAAATTGTGTGAACAATTTCCCTTGCATTTCTGTGTGTTTTACCTTGGCATGGCTGGGTGCAGACAATAAAAAATGCTGTGCCACTAATATGGCTGCAGGCCTTGCGCCAAGGTGAAGGAGGAGTTCTTTTGGCAAGAAAACAAGTTCTATGGACACCTGCAGTTATCCAATTAGTGCTGTACACCACAGTATGTTTTCCTTATGTAACCAATGAAGTGTGAACAAGAAACTAAGCATCATGAGCACTATATAATCTGTCTTTCTCCTAATAAAGACGACATTTGCCTGATCACATTGATCCTGGAGCACTCTGTCCGTTCCCTTCCATCAATAGAACATGCAAGTTAACCTGAAAAGCACAATGTGTCTTTAGAGCACATCTTTAATGCAGCATAAATTAAGGTCTTTCCAATGAACAATGACTAACTGGAGTGAACAGTGAGAGAACCATGATAACATAGTGAGATAGCACTGTCTTTTGCAGAAGATATTTTACATTATCTTACATTTAACATGGAACCTTTGTAATTCTGAATTTTTGTGTGTAATATTTTGAGTCCTGCTAGAGATCAGATTGACAAGTCTGAAGAGAGAACATCACTTCAGGTAAATGTAAAAGACTCGGGCAACTCCTTGGCATTCCTCGGGGGTCAGTATACACTACTGTTTAACATCACTGTCAGCAACATGGACAGAGGGATTGAGTGTATCCTCAGCAAGTTTGACAACAACAAGCTGTGTGGTATCATCAACATGCTGGAGGTAAGGGATGCCATCCAGAGGGACCATGATGGACTTCAGAGGTGGGCCCATGCCAACCTTATGGAGTACAACAAGGCAAATTTCAAGATCCTGCACCTAAGTCACAAATACAGACTGGTCAGAGAAAGAGAGCAGCCCTGAAGAGAAGGACTTGGAGGATGTTGGTTGATTAGAAGCTCAACATGTCCCATCAATGTGTGCTTGCAGCCAGAAAGCCAATCATGTCCTGGGCTGCATCAAAAGAAGCGTGGCCAGCAGGCTGAGGGAGGCAATTCTTCCCTCTTGTGAGACTTTACACAGAGTACTGCATCCAGCTCTGGGCCCTCAAGATGAGAAGGATGCAGACCTGTTGGTGCAAGTCCAGAGTAGAACCATGAAGATGACCAGAGGGCTGGAGCACCTCTCCTATGAAGACAGGCTGAGATAGTTGCAGTTGTTTAGCCTGGAGAAGAGAAGGCTCCAGGGAGACCTTAGAGCAGCCTCTCAGTACCTCAGGGGGCCAGCAAGAAAGCCAGAGAGAGACTTTTTACAAGGGCTTGTAGTGATAGGACAAGGAGGAATGGATTCAAACTGAGAGAGAGTTCAAGGCCAGGTTGGATGGGGCTTCCACCTCATCTAGTGGAAGGTGTCCCTGTCCATGGCAGGGAGGTTGGAAATAGGTGGTCTTTAAGGTCCCTTCCAACCCAAACCATTCTATGAGTATATGATTCTCCGTGAGCAATTGAACCTGCTGCACAGTGGCCCAAGGATTTAATCTCATCTGGAGCCTCCAGGGTGTGTTCCCTTGTATGCTCGGGGATCTCTTGTCTTTTGGGCCCTGTTAAATGGGGAAAATGAAAAAAAATCATATAGAATCATTATTAAAAAATTAAAAGATGAAATTATGAGAACATCAATCAATAAAATGAGTCCTGATGAAAAGAGAGTTTCCTGGCTTCAGAAAAAGAAGGCGTTTGTAGGCTGGAGAACTAGTGAGTCAGGAAACGCTTTGTCCTTAATGCCCCTACAGTGAGGGTCAAGAAGCTCCTATTGAAGGCAGTTCCACTCTCAGGTAAGTGCTCTTGGTCATGCTTTGGAAAGATTACAAAATGCATAAAGTATAGCAGAAAGCTAGTAGCTACTGAGTTTGGGGTGAGGGGGGTTTTTTCTATGTTTTTGTAAATTCTGAAATTTATAAAAATCATTCATAAAAATATTGGAACAAACTCTGCTTGCATTTGCTCTGTACAATTCAATGACTTACATGGATTGACGCTAGTAACCACAAATAGAACTTAAACATGTATTTTACATTCCATTTCAACTGCAATAAAAGCAATTATTCCTCACACTAAAAGAGCACAAAAGGCAGGCTTCCCTGTCTATTGACTTGTTTTGACATCTTTTGAAACCTTCTCTCAGTATATTTTTATTGACAACACGTATTAACTGATATTTGTTTTGATACAGATGAACTAGAGAGAATCTGACATCAAATCCATAGCAGTCAGCTACAGAGACCATGAGATGAGATTCACGACACATTCGTTGACTGGATTGAATGTGTTAACTGTGAAAAACGGTTGCCATCATCTGAAAGTGTAGATGATTGCTTTCCACTTTCAGAATTATATCCTGCAGTCACAAGTTTATTTTGAAAAGGTAGAACTGAGCTGAAACTAGAGTAAATTATCAAGTAAAAAACACTGTATTTCAGTGGCCAAATGTTTTACGAAGGAATTTTCATGATTTGAAATATTTATAAAAAAATTAACCTTCTGATACACACACTTACAGAAAAAAAAAAACAAACCAAACAACTAAAACACCTCATAAAAAAAACAAAGCCCTTTACATATAAAAATACTGTGACAGAATAAAAAAAAAAAATAGCTTGAACTATAATCTTAAAACATGAGACGTTTTAGGACACACATATAAACAAACCAGACATTTTCCCATTCCAAAAAAACCCATTTTTCATCTTGGTTTGCAAGAGTGCCTGCACACCTAAAAGTTTCCTAAAGCCTTTAATCATCACTTCAGAAGTCCTGATCTCAAGAATTTTTGTGCCAACTAAGTGCAGAACTGACATTTTTCTTTCTACTTTTGAACCTTTCCTAAAACAGAGTGCCTTTTTGCTTCCATTCTAACTCTACAGTTATTCTCATTTTCAACTTCCACTTCCAAGTACTTTCTTCCTTTTAACATTTGCCAATATTTTTCAATTCAGTTCCTAAGAAGATCCTTCTGCTATCCCCTCAACCAGGAGTCACTCTTTGCTCATTCACTTAGAAGTCTCACAGAAAGTTGCTTCTTTCAATTCATCTATCTCAATATGAGAAAAAAAGAGATTTCCCCCTTCCTAGTAAAACCTGAACTTGGTCTACATTCATCCCGTACCATGTCTGAGACTGGACCTGAAAACATACTCTTCTTTAAAATTCCAGATAACCCAGAATAATAGCAAGCTACATGCTTCTTAACATAAAGGGCAAGGCTTCAGATTGGCAACATATGATTCAAATGTCCTGAACTAGTTTTAGTGGAGAAGTGTAAGCACCCTACTGAGAAAGTCTTTAAAAAGAGTAATTCCTAAATAACGTCAAATGCTGACCTAGAAAATAAATACCTAATGAAACTAAATTAGCTGACTACTCACCAAATATCAGATTTTGTGTTATATCCCTGGTGCTTCAGTACTTCTGGACTCATGTAGTATGGTGTCCCAGTAAATGTGGTTGCCAGATCACATGAACCCATCAAAAGACAAGAAACTCCAAAGTCTCCTAAAATATAAGCAACACCAGTAATTTATTAATATAAATCTACATCATATAAACTTTTTTGTTTATTGTTAGACATGACTGTACATCCAAAAACCCCTATCAGTATCTAAAATAATGGAAAAACTGATTTTCTGTAATTCTTAAAAATAAAAATACCACAAAAACATAACATCACAGAACTATGTGGGTTTAAAGAGGTCTCACAAAGGCCACCCAATTCAAATCCCTGGCTGCAAGTAAGTTTCATGAGGCTGCTCAGGTCCAGGTCCAGCCAAGTTTGAAGTACCCTCAAGGCTAGAGATTTCACTGCCTCTCCTGTGTCTGACTGTCAAATAAATGTTTGACCACAAATCAAAATGCTATTTCAGACATGATTTTCTTTAAATCTCCTTATTGACAAAACATCTGCTAGACTGCTCTATCCTACCAAAATATATCTTTAAAAAGTATGGAAATCTCACCAATTTTAAGAAGATTATCTTTCAAAAATATATTCTTCGCTTTCAAATCTCTGTGAAGTATCCGTCTGGAATACAAAAGGAAATTCAACCTCATCCAACTGGAAGCATTCACAGTCATGTATTAAGTATTTCTAGTATTTAACTTTTTCAAAAGGCTAGCCCACCACTGCTACAGGTTAATTCTGCAAGTGACAATGCACAGACGATGGCATTAAGGAGCTTCATATAAACACAGAGGTGCATTCACAGGTACCCACATGCAGGATGAGAGCCTAAGCAGGCAGGATAATAAAAATGTACCTGGGGATCCCAGCTTAAGAATACAGATACAGACTTAGCATGAGCTGCAGAGGAAGGGAGAAAGGCAAGTCTTCTTATCTGACTCGTCTTAAAAGCATTACATCTTATTTTCTGCCAGGGGAATGAGATGTCTCGCAAGAGAATAAGTGATGAGAAAAACAGCAATAAGAGATTCTCAAAGCTCAGGGAATCCTCCTTTGGAGAAAAAGTATTTTTTGAAAGACAAATATGAATATAGACTAGGCTAGTAGTTCAATTTTTACAGTAACAGTGTGGAAGACAAAAGAACTTTAAAAAGACAGAGATTAAAAGGAAAAGAACAATTAGCTTTTACAGACTTATTTTTCCATCAAAGCCTGAAACAACATCATAAGCCACACAGCATTTAAGGATATACAGCATTTTCTCAATTTCTAGAAACCTTACATGTGTGACAGTAATTCTGCAGCCTCTTAGGAAAACGGAACATCTCTACAAAACATGTTCTCAACTAATTCTTGTCAATAATGCTTCCAAAAGCATTGTTCCCTATAACTTCAACTAAATTAGAATTCATCCACTTTTAAAATGACTGCTAACACAGCAGATTAATTATCAGCTCTGCTCAGGAAGAGATTAGAATGGCATTTGATACATACTGTATTTGCTAATACAAATACAGTAGTCATTCAGCCATTTAGATCATGTAAAGGAAGCAACTGATGTCTAAGATTCTTGAGATGTGGGCAGGAAAAGCAAATATATTAATCCATTTTAATTTTTCCTGAGCAATCCTCAAGGATTATCTCAAATTTGACTAAACTATTAAAGTCTTATGCATTGACATAATGAAATTATTTCCAAAATAGTTTCTACATTAAGAGTAGAAAATATGCATTCTGCAGCACAATTTCAATACACAATTAAGTTAACAACTCATTTGAAAATAATTTTTGCAAGAAGAGACAAAAATAGTAAATTCAATCTACTCAGTTCACAAATAAAAAAAAAAGAAAAATAATACTAGAAGACATTGCAGCATGTACATAGACTGGGCATGAAAAAGAAATATTTCTATTTTTATGGGTCAAAGAAAAGAGTTCTTTATGCTTCCTACAGTAATTTTTTCTGCAGTTTTTTTTCTTTCAATTTCGTGTCCTGAAAGAAATGCCTGTAGAGGAAGGTTTGCACAGTGGGAAAAATTAAAGTTTTATTCAGTGTGCCTCCACTGATGTTTATAAATTATTGTTTAAAAATAATTTGTTTTCTGTTTGACAGCTTTCTTGAGCAATATACATATACTCATCATACATTACATCAGTAAGGAAATTAAATTAAGATGGTATTTATCATTCTTTTGTAAGTATATATATATATATATATGTACATGCACAGTTTTACAGAAATCTTGCTGTGTTAGTTTAGATTCATAAAGTCTTTCCTTACCATTTATCACACAGAGCATTTGAAAGAACTTCTCTTTCATACGTTTTCTTGCATACTGTTGTTGAGCATTGGTAGGGTTTAACCTTTTTTATTATTACTATGTATAAATATAACCATAGAATTTTTGAACCTAAACACTTCCTGAATATCTATTATTTTAATAACAGGTATCTTTAAATATAAAAACTATCCAGAAGGCTTTTGGTAGCATATTGTTTGAAAAGGAGATGAAAAGAAGATGTTTGGGGCACATTAGCTTGAATTAAAATGTAATGTTTATATAATCTTGCAATGTATTGATGAAAACTATTATGATGCTGAACCTTATTTGCATTACCAATAATTATAAGATGCTTTCACATATAAATATAACAAAGAAATATTTGGGGTGAGTCTTTGGAGCTTTCCATGATGATGTCTCTCAATGCAAGCCACCATATTCTGCCATGATGTATCAGAAGATAAACAAGTTACAAGATGAAGCCTTACCTGAAACAACCACTTTAATTCTAGTAAGGAAAAATTATTGAGCCTGCACTGTAAATCCTTCTTAAGAAAGAGTGTGACTTTTTTATTGCAGCAAAAGACAGACCTATAAAGGTAACATGAATTAACTGGGCTCCAGTAAAGCTTGACAGACAGTGAAGTAGTTTTCGACTGATTGTTTTGGTTAGAAATTGACACTTAAGGACAGTTTCTAAATTGGGCTGTAAATATATCTGAAGAACTATGAAGAGAAATAAGAGGTTCTGGGTAAGTTTAAATCCTGTAGTATCTGCTGTTCACGTAAATGGTAACCTTTTAAAAATTTCTGTGTTCATAAATTCTTCATAAAGATTAGCAAAGCCATGGATAACATAATGGTCAGATTTATTCAAAGTGAGGTTAAATTAATCAATGGCCTCATTGCCTGATTGCTGTGGGATTAATTTTGCGCACTTGACATGTGATGCACTACACATTTGCCAGAGAGACCACATGATGGTTTCATGCTGTCTCCATCTAGGTAAGACCACTGAACTATGTTGCCTCTCCCTTACTTCTCTTTCTCTCTCTGGTTATATCAAACACAGATGAAGACTGAATCTTTTTAATTCTAGATAAGTCAGCTTTCAGGTTGCAAATTAAAGAATCTTTCCAATAATGCAAAACAGCCAGTAGATAACACAATGTCCACAAGATATTTACGTCATTTTTTGGAATTCATGAAGTGTAAGTAAAAGACAGGAATGTCTCACCTGTATAATCTTTGTGATCACAGAAAAAAGAAAAAAAAAACTGAGGCAGTCAAAAAGTCCTGGTTTAAAGTAAGTTTCCAGCATAAGAGTTTTCGGAAAGTATGGAAGTTCAACTAAAGCTGTGCAAGAAGGACAACCAAGTGAATAGTCTATGTTTAAAACCAGAAATAACAATTTTTGCTGCTCTGAAATAAAACCACCCATCCACAGCAGCTGGGTTTGCTAAGGAATGGCATGAGGAAGTCCCAACCCAGAGGTTACAAACCCTTCAAGCTTCTAGCTCTAGGGAAAAGTTTTCTTTGCATTAGGACATAATTCAAACATATATTACAGCTTTTTTCTATATCAGTAGAGAAGAAATCATGTATGACTCCTCTATACAGAAACAGGGCTGTTATTATGTTTCAGTATTTCAAATTAATTTCTGTAAGTAGTTCTAAATTCTTTTAAGCCTTTCCAATTTAAGCTATTGTTTGGCTCTAAACTAATAAGAAAAAAAATCTAAATTTTTAATATGCATACTCAAATAACACATTATACAAACTAATATATATAAATAAAACTAAAACTGTGAAGTCATTTGTAAGTGTCTGGAGAGGTACTATTAAATAGCTATGATTCAAATGGAGAAAATTAAATGCTGTTTAGAAAATCAAATTGCTGCTTCCACTGGAGAATTAACCTACTTTTCAGTAAACCAAATAATTTAATATACATATTTACTGAAGAAAGTTTATTTCTAAGATTTTATTTGGTTTTAAAGGTTTTTTTGAGAACAAGTAGAAGATCAGTAATATAAAGAGAAGAGCAGACAAAAGGGACATATGTGAAAACAAGAGATAAAAGAGGCATGAAGAAATACAGAAAATAAAAGACAAAAAGAATAACTCATACATAGAATTGTTTAGTTGGAAAGGACCTACAATGATCTCCTAGTCCAAGTGCAATGTTATTATTATTCTGCATTAATCTGCACAATGCATCTTTTAAACACATTAAAGGAAGGATTTCATCAAAACTGGACTTTACAAAGTACCACAACTTTTAATGATAAATTGTTAAATTGGAGTTTGAGAAAGAGAATAAAATCCCCACACTGATAGTTTAGTTAAATTGTCAAGTTTTTTATTTCCATTTTGCCCTGTCCTTTCAGCCTGTGGTGAATGCTGGAGAGCACAGCATCACGAGAGAGCTCTCTTCACTGTGCTCCTATCACTGCAGTCTGTTGGGAAGCACTTCATGTACAAGCCCTGGATAAACTGACATGTAGGAACACAAATGCTCTTGCATCCCGGACAGCAATTCATTCTGCCCTTTTCCCTCTACAGTCTGACACTGTAGGTGCAAAAACTCATTAGGTACCCATCAGTTTAGGTCAAACATATTCCACACGCTTAACTTCAGTTCAACTCAGAGATGGGTGGTCTTGATGACAGGTGACTTCTCTCCTACCTACTGCCCTGTTGCAACTCAAGTTCAGGCAAGCAAGTTTTGCCCAAGCCCTGAAAAGGTGACAGCACTGGACGATGCAGAAAGGGGATCAGACAGGGCTCACACACATGTCCCAGACACCAGCAACAAGGGAACTGCTTAGATCACTGAAGTCAGCCTGCCTAAATCACATCGCAGGCAAGAACTGCACTCATGGATATGATCTAGGCAGGTATTCACTTATATACACTAGTCCTACTCAAACCATGTGTGATCTCCACATATCACTGTCTGGATCACCTGCAGAATTTTTTTAAGTTAATCTTTGATGTTCTGTTAAAAGTGATGTCTGTTTTCAAAGAAGGTATGTATGTAACTTCACTGATTTTAGTGGGAGTCCATCAAGCATATATATTGGAATCTTCACATTAAGTATCTGCAAGACATCCTTGTTGATTCCCCTGTAAAAAACTGACTCTGTTTTAAACTTTTAATCCATTTTCTTCTAACAACTATGAACTCTTTCTATTGTGATACATTTTTAATCTGGCTCTTAGAAAAAGTGTGTCTAACGCTAAAAGACACCTACCACTGTGCTACTAAAAGATAAAATGCACAATGTTCTTGCAGGATAATTAATCATAATTGAGACATGAAACATATACTAAATAAAACATTTTGGTGAATAGAACTTTATACCAATACAAGACAAACCACATGGTTTCATTTCTGTCTGAGTATCTGCTACTAGTCAGTAAGTATATTCACTCCCCTCCCAAGCTAAATGCTCACATATTAAATGACTGTACCTTTCATGCATATAGTTGACTCCGAGTAACAACTGTATAAACCACTCTACTACTTGACTTTGAGTGAATATCCTCCCAGAATCTTTGTACTCTTGAATTTTAAAGTCTAGATCTCCACCCTGAAAAATATCACAACATATTTGTATATTTACAGCAGGTTTTTAAAATGCCATCTCCTTCATCGAAGTACAGGACTCCACTTTCTTAGACCTTTCAGGTTCCTTACCACGTAGTCTGTTAAATTAACACACGCATGTGAATTCTGAACTCTCCCATCACCAAAAGCATACACAACTGAGGATCAAAGTGAGATCAAGAAGTCTGGCTCCATAGGGAAAGCAAGTCAATTTTCTCTTACTCAATATCATCAAAGTTTTCAACTCTTCTTACTTCGTGTCACCCAACTTTAGATGTGTGCATCCAAGCTGGTCACCCCAAACCCCCTTTATAGTTAACACAAAGGAACACGCATCCGTATAGTGCAGTTATCTCTGCCATCTAGTTGTGTACCTGAGGAAGGGATGGATCATGTTGTAGAAATGCTGTTTCTCTGCAAAGATTTATGATGAGAACCTACATTGACTGGTTAATATATAGATAACTAAATAAGTAAAATCTATCTGCCCCGATCAGTCTGAATAAGTTAATAAATTTGAGAAAAACTTTTCCACTCCAGTGAAACACTCAACAGTCAAGAGACACTCTGATTTAATATGTTAAAATAACCATGTCAGCATCAAAGAAACCATGTTGCTCTCTTAAGAATTAAAACACAGTCTTTAATTATGATACTTTGCCCCTCTTTCAAACTCACTTTTTCCAGAAACAAAGCAGATTTAAAGCTTCAAGAATATGTAGCACGTGTTATTGCAAATACCTCATTAAAATTACAACTGATCTTGAATTAATACTGGAAATGGAACAATATGACACACAGTAGGGAGTGACAATAAACCAAAAAAAAAATTCAGAAAAAGACTAATTGAAAACTGTAAGCCAGATGTTTGGGAAAATCAATTGTACAACAACATGATGAAAGTGGATTTTGAGGAGACTTACAGGAAAGCTGTTCTTTTTGCTAAAAAATTAGACAGATGGTTGTCAGCTGATTGTTTATCCGGTTTATAAAATGAATGGATTTTGTCTACAAGAATGCACTCACATTAGTGGTAAGCAATGTGTTGAGGTAACTAACCCCAGAGCAAAGGGACTGTGAGCCTCATTATATTCTAATGACTAATTACCTTACATCAGGACAGCTTATTCGCCATAAATCATTACTTTTACATTATACATTCTGCATAAAATCAGAAGTTTTGTCTGCCATATACAAGAACATAGTTAGCCTGTATGACTGTACCAGTACTGTCATTTCCCATCATCAACCCCTTTGATCCTTTGCATTGCTGACCCTCAACATTTTATGATCTCTTCAGCATTTCTCATTTTTCTGTTCCCAACACCACAGTGCTTCATACTGCTGCTACAAAATAAGCAGGTTCTGCCCTTGCAGATCCATGCATTTATGTCCCACGCCTTTCACATGAATTTACAGTAATTTCCATAGCCCCTGAGGTTCTAAGTTACAACATTCGAGAGTGTGCTAAAAGAAAGCAAAAGTATTTTGTCATATAGCAAAAACACATGCCCCTGACAATGTCTTGCAATTTTTTAACTGAAATGTCTGAATAATCTCATTCCCTGGGGAAGGGAATATGGCTTCAACTCTCCATCTGCCTCCCTGCTGAAGCCCAGAGTGAAGCTCTTCTGGGAACTTGTTGCTCCCAGCAGCTGCTTCCCCTTTGCAACTCCAAATGTCCAACAGCTTCCCCCATGGTTGCTTGCAGCAAAGCAGAGAAAAGAACGAAAAATGCTGGGAACTCTGCTGCATGGCAACTAGATGGACTGTGTCTGAGACTACTCACACACCTCGAAAATAATGACTTACCTGTTCCAGACGATGCCCCAGACCATCCACACCCAACTGTAACAATAGCCCAAGACTGAGGGGGTGCTGAAACACATGTCAGCTGGCTACTGGCCACAAGGGACTATGTACTATCCAGGTGAGGATAAATGAAGTGCAGCAGGCTCCAGTCAGTGCTTCTCCCTGTCCCAATGCGGCCCCTCTCACAAGAACACATTGCAATGAAAAACGCAAAGAAAATCAGTGCAGGACCTCCAGAGTTAGGGTAGTGAATACTCTGAAGTTGAGGGACAATTCCTTCAAAAGGCCAAAGGAGAACAAAAGCAGTTCAATAATACACTACTTGTGCCCTCACATAACTGCATGGCTTTTTACCTTCAAATAGAGAAGAACGATCTCAATGTCCTACAATATATTTAACCTTAATTTTGTGTCTGAAAAAAGGAAAACAAAAACACATCATAAAAGATTTGCTGAAATACTGCTGTTGTGAAACTCTGAAATAATTTGTTAACTCAATTTGCACTTTGGAAGGTCAGCATAATGAACTTCATAAGGAATTCAACAATTAGAGTACATATGGAGTTTCCAAGCTGCAGTTTCTATTTAAATATCCAGAGCATCAAACACACCACTAACTTATTTGAAAAAGCTTAGCATCTAGAGCTGATAACGTGAACAAGCATTGATTGCTTTAGTTATTCTTTTTGCTAAGATTTCCTTAGCATATGTGTACTCACATCACAGCTGAGACCACAGTGAAGAGACATAAATAATTGTCCAGGGAAAAGCACAACCAGTTCTGGTTTCCAATATATTAAAATGATGCAACTTTTAAAGTAATTACTTTGTAAAAACTGTATTTTATTGAAGTCCAATTTATACTACAAAATTAAATCCAAGGTTCATTAAGACATTTTTGTTTGAAATCTGACTTAGCTGACAATGTTTATATTACCCATAAGATTTTGATTTGGGGAAACTGTCAAAGAAGCTCAACAAGAAGATCAAAATAGAACACATATACCTCTTCTCTATAATTTTGAGTGAATTCAGTTATAATAAAAGATGTCAAGCTGAGCAATGCAGTCCAATGTTGTCTTTTTTTTTTCTTTCACAGGACAAGTATAGCATGGGGCAGCTGCATTGGAGGCTCACTCTATGCTACTCATGCAAGAATGAAGAAATTACCCTGGCTAATGAGTAAGTCACAGTACTTTGGAGAAAGTGGAGTAAGGCTCAGAGGGCAGTTCTGTTTCCATGCCAACTTAATGTCTGTTCTTTGTTTTGAGTTTGCCCAAGAGTACCAATTACTGCCAATCTGGTAATTATTCTATGCACAAGAAACTGAATGCACTAGACTTCCAAACAACATCATGTAGCAAAACGTTTTTCTCATTCTCAATTTATGCATGGTTTAACCAGGCATCTTTTAGGTCAAAAGACCCAAATCCCACCACATACAAAGGCAGGTTATAGGTAAGCAAATACAAAAGTATACCTCCTGAAAATACTCCCACTAAAATAGGAAAGAAACTTCATAGCACTGTTTGCAGCTTTGCTTTATACCTTCCTTGCCTGAACACTTGATGAAATATATTGTAATTGCTTAAATGCAATCATACCACACAATGTGTCCTTTTGGAAAAAGTCAGAAGCGCATCCTATTGTACCAAATATCATTCTGACCTGACCCAGCAGACTCAAAACTGAAGAGATTCAGTGCATAGCCAGTGAATCTATTTCCCCCTCCTTCATTTGACTTGCTCTAATACATTCTCATGTGTTTAGTATATGATTCCCAGATCCCAGGGTAACGCAGTACCAAAAGGTTTTCATGCAGGGTAGTTTATACTGCCTGAATGAAAACCCAAACCTCCGAGGAGTGATGGTTGTGACTACTCTAGTGATTGCTATCATGCTCTTTTTTATTCACCTATAACTTTATTCTGCATGAACAACAAAAAAAAAAAAAAGAGAGGAAAATCAGTGGACAAAAGCCACATAATGCTGCTGAAATAGGCTCCTTTATTCCTACATGTTCAACTTATCTGGTGTTGGGCCACTTTGTACCGTTGGTAGAGAGATAATGATGAGTGTATGGGAATAGCTGGACAGTTAGAATAATCCTTCAGCTCTGAGCTCCGGATTTCCTCAAAGAGTTGACAATACTCTCAAGCCTCAGCTGTCAGACATTCAGGGAATGACACAAAGAGCTTCTGCATGGGTGTTAAAATAATATTAAACAAATATTCAGATCGCACCACAGAATTGAACATTTCAGATTTAAATTTTTAAAATCCCAGCAATAAACAGGCATCTTACTGTCATCAAACAAAGTTTCTAAGGAAGAAATAACTGTCAGGAACCTTACTTGTTTAATTATTCTCACCAAAGCCAAGTTCTTGAAGAAACGTGATTAGTTAAGTCAAGTCTGATTTGTGAACAGGCAATCCAGTAGCATAAAGATCATTAGCTTCCAAAGCATTTCAGCATGTCTAGCAGAGCACAACTGAAGAGTTTGCTTCACAGTTTCATAAAAGATCACTTAATGTATGACAGATTTATGTTTTTGAAGAACACATCTATATTTAATACAAAGTAGGCACTTGTTTTACATAAACTCCTAAAAAGCTGGCTTAAATATGTTTAAATTCTTATTTTAAAGCCTTAAGACAGATTTCAGCAATATGTTTTTAAACCAAATGCTGGAGTTAAAAAATGAATAGTAACAATACTGTAATACATCCTGGTTTAATATTTGTTTTATCCACTACATTCTGGTCTTTGACTTACACTATTTTTCCATGCAGCGCTACAGGCTGGGCACAGAGTGGCTGGAGAGCAGCCAGGCAGAAAGGGACCTGGGGGTACTAATTGACAGGAAGCTGAACATGAGCCAACAGTGTGCCCAGGTGGCCAAGAAGGCCAATGGGATCTTGTCCTGTATCAAAAATAGCGTGGCCAGCAGGAGCAGGGAAGTGATCCTTCCCCTGTACTCTGCGTTGGTGAGGCCACACCTTGAGTATTGTGTCCAGTTCTGGGCCCCTCAGTTCAGAAAGGATATTGAGGTGCTGGAGCGGGTCCAGAGAAGAGCAACAAGGCTGGTGAAGGGACTGGAGCATAAGTCCTATGGGGAGAGGCTGAGGGAGCTGGGGTTGTTTAGCCTGGAGAAGAGGAGGCTCAGAGGTGACCTCATCACCGTTTATAACTACCTGAAGGGAAGTTCTAGCCAGGTGGGGGTTGGTCTCTTCTCTCAGGCACTCAGCAATAGGACAAGGGGGCACGGGCTTAAGCTCCGCCAGGGGAAATTTAAGTTGGATATCAGGAGAAAATTCTTTACAGAGAGAGTGATCAGGCATTGGAATGGGCTGCCCAGAGAGGTGGTGGATTCACCATCCCTGGAGATTTTTAAACGCAGATTGGACGTGGCACTGAGTGCCATGATCTAGTAAATGGACTGGATTTGGACCAAGGGTTGGACTCGATGATCTTGGAGGTCTTTTCCAACCCAATTGATTCTATGGTTCTATGATTTCATAAAGCCAATGTTGCTACCAATCTCATCATCCATGTGATCAAGCTTAAGTTTCTTGTAATCACCCCAAATGACAAGTGGGTTTTCCCTTCCTCATTTATATCACATTTCATACCATGCCCCCAAACTCCCAATCTCATCCTCTTACCTATAAGTAGTACACGTGATACAACCTTTCTGAGTTCTCCCACAGATGTGTAACATATCTTCATTTAAGTCTTCCTTGTAATACTGATTATAACACACAAAATGAACTTAGACTTAAAATTACCTATTTGCTCTTCTCTGGTTTGTTTTTCTACGAGCTATGAGTCTCACTTCAGTGCCTGACATTGCTTATCTGAAATACACCTAACAAGAAGCAGGTGATACCATAAGTAACAAATAAAGCCTAAAATTCAAACTAAAACATTTTTTAAAATGGTTTCTTAGAAGACCCTACCTTAATTGCCAGATTTTGTCAAATTTTCGAGTCTCACCTCACAATATTCAGTGATGATGCAGAAACTATCTCGCTCCACAAAGCTTGCATAAAATTTGACAATGGCTGGATGGTCTAATTTGGAGAGTAGTTGTGCTTCCAGATTTGCTTCAACTGTTTCATTAGGCTTTAGGTCTCCAACAGAGATTTCCTTTAGGACTTTTCTAGAGGAAAAAAGAAATATTTACATTAATAAAACCAGAAAAATACAAAACCACGTACTGTTAAAAATCCCATCATAATTTCTTCAAGTGCAAAATAATAACATTAACGAAATACCTGGCAATACAAGATGATGAGGCAAATATAGGTAAACAAAGAGAATGCATTACAAATCAAGTAAATATGCCAGTCATCATAGAGATAAAGCAACATATTAAAAATACTGTTTTGAAATATTTCTCCCACTAATTCCCTACTGCACAGTTTACTTTATGACATGTTTTCAGTGCTATGGATTACTGCACAATAATAAACATAAATAAAAAATCAAATCTAAGTGATTTCAAACCCACTCAGAGCATATGTTCAAGACTCATATATGAAATAATGAGTAGCAAGAAACTTCTTTTGCAGCTTCTGCAAAAGTCTCTTCATGGAGGCATGAGAAAAATCACACAGAATAGTATTTTTGTGACTGTTTTTACGGTGATAAACTCAGGATGTCAATTTTTTTTCTAAAGATCAGTCTGTTCACCTAAATACCTAAGTGAAAAGCGCAAACCTGGATTTGTGGCTGGAATCTAATTTACTGTTTCAGTGAACTCTACTTCTTTAGTATTTAACGTTTGTTTAGGGAAGCCCTAAATCCCCTGGAAAAGGCTGTAAAAATCTAGGGATTTTTCATATTCTTCAACTTTAAGATATGAGTGTGCCACAGGAAAATTTGTAGTTCAGACTTGGCTTGATACAGAACCTGGAGTAGAGCAGTTTACTGCCAACTTGACTTGGGAAAAAACCCTCAGTGCAGGGCACTGTGAGAATGCATATTTTGC
The DNA here is from genome assembly GCF_036250125.1 of Pseudopipra pipra. NCBI lineage: Eukaryota > Metazoa > Chordata > Aves > Passeriformes > Pipridae > Pseudopipra > Pseudopipra pipra. The sequence continues at coordinate 112,072,061 of NC_087549.1, forward strand.
TGAGATCTTCCTGATAAAATGTTTAAAAATGGCCACAGAACACCCCCCATTCCCATTTACTTTACCAGTTGCTGAGGAATGGATTACTGGACTTTGTCTGAAGCCAACGTTGGATTCTATCAGAAAATATCGTGGGGTTTTTTTACTGAAACAAAGTGATGAATTTCCAAAAACTTTTGAATACGTGAAAGGTAAGTTTCACTGAAGGGAAGTCTTCACGGTGCTTTTAGAAATTTCCCTATTCAATACTACATGGTTGGAAAGTCACTGTAGTTAAACATGACAGCGATAAAACTACAGTAACTCACTTGATTTAAGGGAAAAAAAAAAAAGCTGTATTTCTTCATAAGAAAATTTCTTCCTAAATCTGAACAATCAGTTTCTGACTAACAATGCATGAATTTTTACATAAACTTGCCTAATCCCCATTTGGAATTGTGATGAAAAAACATGCCCTTTGATTTGTTTGCATCTCCACAGACAAGCTTCATTCTATGCAGACAGACAACATCTATGCAATCTTCTCATCTTAGCTGACATGGGAACATTACCCCTTCCTTCATATAAATTGTGTCACAGAACTGACAAACTAAATGAGTCCTTGTTAAACACCACCTAATACAAGTTTCTTGTGTACCCAAGAGAGCAATAAAAGCCTGATGTGGTGATGTGTAGGAATAACTTGTCATCAAAATCACTCAGTGATTTTGATGCTGTCATCAGCTGTCAGACAAGATGACAAGTGTTTTTTTATTTAAATTAATTCCCAAAAGAAGAAATCAAGAAAATACACTTCTGGTAAATAAGGTATTAGTTTTCTGCTACATAATTCTAATTCATATCTACAGTTGGAAGACATTTTCATCTAGAAAGAAAGTTTCTGTCGTGCAATCGAGATTAAGTATATCTGCAGTGGTATATGTGTGTAATGTTTCTGTATTTAGGTAAGGTTTGATTTTAGTGCATTTAATATGAAGAATATAACAAGACTTCATGCTTTCTGCAAAGCTTTTGATAATATTTTAGCAAATACACTTCAAAATTTAAATTTAAATTTATTTATTATTATAAATTAATACAGAATACAGACACATATACAGATCATAGAGCTGTTTAGGTTGGAAATAACCTTTAAGAACATTGAGTCCAACCACAAACCTCACACTGCCAATCTACCACTAAACCATGTCCCTAGAGATAAAATGTCAGGGAACACACAATTAGAAAACTTTATTATAGAAATGCTAGCAGATATCTTAAATACAGAAAAACAGCCTTTGGATTTTAACTGTGTGGAAAAAAACATAGCCTTGCAATTCAATAATGCAGACACGCTTGGAACTTCATCTTGAACTGACCACAACTGAAAGAGTCTTGTAGTGAATGCATTTGCATCTTAGGAGTAAAAATCTATGTACATCCATACTGAAGGAAGCTGATTCTGGCACAGGTAACAACATTCATCCCTTCAGAGTGAGAAAATACCACAAGAGATAAGCCCACTTCCCAAATTACACAAAGCAGCAGCCCAGCCTCCACAGTGCCCCTGCCTCAGCCGCCTCACAGACGTTCTCTGCGAGCACCTTCTCTGGGAAGATCTACTTTCACCAGCAAACCCTTGCTGGCTTGTATTGTCACGCTTTGAAAAGCAGCCATGGCAGCACACTTGGTCTGAAAGCGTGCTAACAGGGAGCAAATGGGGCTAAAGAGAACAAGTGTCAAACACTTAAAGCAAGAGAAAAACAAACATGAAGGTGGAATCCTTCAGAATAGGGACACACAGTGGGAATCCCTTTTTCAGCTTTACTAGTGACTGACAATGCACCACAGCAGTGTTTATCTCAGTCTATTTGCACTGATCTAAAATTAAATGTTTTACAACCCATCTGGTATTTGTTTACATCGATGACATACTTTATTATTATATGATTTGGTTTATTGGATCAGATGCAATTCTGAAAAGACAGCATTTCCCAGTTTATTGAGTAAACTGCAACATGAATTATTGACTAGGTATATTTGCTTGCTGATAAGGAAGTACAAGAAATATAACTCTTTTAATGTCATTAATAAATAGGTCTGATAATATACTACAGAGAAGGTGTGATCTAGGAATATATGATCAAAATTAATTTATAATTAAACATAAACTTCATTTTACACAGGTAGTTGTTCAGTTAATTGCAGTTAATTACAATTTCATTTAATTTATTATTTCTGAGTTGCCAATGTGGAGAATTGTGACATCACCCATAACTGTGTACTGTATTTCTATCCATGCTGACACTTGCAGGGTTACCTCTTCACCCTGGTAACTCCTCAGAACAAGGACCAGGTGCAATGCTGTAAAAACGCATCACCTCTCACTGGGCCTGTAGCTGGATCTGAAATTGGTCATAAACAATAAAATTAAAGGAGTGCCTGTCTAATCAACGATGTCTTCAATTCTACTTATCAAAGAGCAAACAGAGAAGGTATAGCGCTACAAATGGGGACCAAAATGAAGAAGAGGCGACACCCTTCACACAAAAGGTCTGCACAATAAGCTCCACAGTACTGAAACTGTTTGGGAAATTTGGTAACAAAGACACCATCTGCCTACAGACAAGATGCAGTCACCCATCATTACTGCTTCTCAGTCAGCTGCTTTCTAGAATATCACACAGTTGATGATATTTGCATGTTACGGACAACAGTGTAGTTCTAAAACAATAATTTTAGATTTCTTTTTATAACTTCCACACTGAAATATTATATTATTAGAATCTATTTTTTGATACATAGTCATGCTTATACCCAGCTGAAACTCTCCTTTCTGTACAGTTTACATCTTGATATTGCAGGATTCCTCTGATTTGACATTCCACTGTGCACATGGGATATCCTTATATAAAGTAACTAGCCTGCTGTCAGGTGCTATAGTTTCCTCATGTTTCCTTTCAGACCTCTCATGTTTGCACTTTTGCACATCCAGCTTTTATTTACAATTAAGATACTTTACTGATTTGAAATATCACCCTGTTTACTGGAATCTACTTTGCTCGCTTAAGTTGGTCTTCTAGTTCCACCGCAATTTTCAGCTGATCCTTACCCATCATACATACATACAGCTATTCTGTTACTGGTAATCTTATCAGATTTCTCTCCCTGGTGTCAGGGACTGGCTTTCCCACAGTTTACAGCTTAGCAACAAAAATTCAAATAGTCATTCTTTATAGTTTACCCATCCTATTTGGAACACCAGTATCTGCATGCTCAGACAGTTTGAAGACATATATCTATCTGCTTGAGAAAGAAGAAGCTGGTGAAACCGTGAAATACAAAAAGTCACCATACACAAATCAGTCCTACTGAGAAGAATACTTGGTTTTAGCTAAGGAAAGAAAGACTCAAAGTAAATTAACAGCACTTGGTTTCTGCGGGAAAATCAAGAAGATTACCACACTTCCAATGAAAAGCAAATGATGAGTGTTGTTTGGTATTCCTCCTTACATATATATGTTTACTCATTAACCAAAACATTTCAAACCTCAGTATTACTACATAACTTCTAAAATCAAATCTTGGATTCCTTTTATCATTCCCTTGCCCACTATGGATTTATTAGTAAGGCATAAACCCATTTCAATCCTAAGTATTGCTTAGGATTAATCAAATGCTTCTTCTGTCATCCCCCTGAACATTATTGATTTACTAGTGAAGCCATAAAAGTGGTCAGCAACTCCAAAACAGCCTATTCATGTCATTCATGAATATTAATAAACATTGAGAACTAATCCCTGAGTTAACCACTAAGAATTCAATCACTATATAAGCACTGTAATATATGTAGATGGATTAAATATAATTTCATTTTCTGAATAAGCACTTTAACTAATTTAACCATGCTTAAATATCTTTGAACGGCAATGAGATTTCTTAAATTTGCAGGTGAAATGGATGATTCACTTTTCCATCATCAAGTCACAATTACAGCACTTAAAAATATTTTTCAAGATGCCAAATTTTCAAATGCTCTAACATATGCACCGACACTGAACAGGCCAGGTCATGATGAAAACAGTTTATGGTTATTTGAAAATTAACAGTTCCTAATTAGTATCCCAAATAAATGTAGAATATATTTTCTGGAACACGAAAGACAATGCTGTTGAAATAATTTAGCTTCAAGGAATAGAGCTTATATCATTTTCTTCTGCACTTAGTAAAGTCTCATATATACAAAGGAGCATACTTTTAACTATTTTTGGTCAACCATGTGACAATGTTGGAAAAAAATCTTTGGCTTGCCATCTACATCGATTAAAAGTAACAGAATAAAAGTGAACATTTATTAACAAAGGATGAATTTTCATCCAAAGACACATTTTTGAAACCTAAATATTTTTTTTCCTAGAAAGAAATGGAAAAATAAAATGTAAATAAATTTATAGCCTATTCATATGTTTCAGCTCGAAATCACATACTAAGAGACTGTGATTGAACTGAAGAAATTTGTGTCTAAACAGGAGAATTATTAAAAATTATTATGAGGTACTGACTGTGAATATACTTATTTTTAGCAATACTTTATTTTTACATGTTGCATTATCACCATCTACTGTTCATTCAACCTTTTTTCTACAGTTTAGCTTTGTTCAAGAATGTAAATAAGTATCATGCTGCCACTAACGTAAGTGGAATTTTAGAGAGAAATCTGACAAGGACTAAATAATTTGTTTGTTTTCTTTATCTTTGAAGACTTAATTCCATCAAACATCAAATCATCTAAACCAGGCGTTTCTCCATTGCGATTTCATTACCCATACACTTCACTATTCACTACCCTCTTCTAATTAATGTTCCCCTACAAAAAAAAAAAAAAAAGAAAAAGGAGACACCATTACAGAACTAAAGACTGGATGCAGCATTTTGTTTTCAATCATTTTAATATAATTAAATGTCTCACGATTGCCATGTTGTAATTCTTCTTGCAGCCTTGGGCTACAGCATCTGCCAAAAACAATCTTCCTTCTATTGGAACTAGTTTGAATTTTTAAATTAGTTGTAATTGGAAATTTTGTAGAAAGGCCTTCATATCAACTGATCTATATTCATCAGTTCACAGAAAACAGGTTATTTTGAATAACAGGAGTTATGAAGGGAAACCAGACATACTAATAGTCACTGCAAGAATGCATTCCATAGAAATTAAACTAAAACATTTCCTAATGTAAAATTCAATTGGTTCTTTTGTGAATTTAAATATATTTGCAAGCAGAATTATGTTCCTTTCAATGTTGCAAGGATATTTATGTCAACTGTATTGTCCCTTCAGTGGAACTAATCCCCATAAGTAATATAAATACTAACTGCTGCAACTTTAATGAGAAAATGCACTTTTCCTACGTCTCTTTCCATCAGTCATCTCCTTCAATGTTTATTTCTGATATGCATTCAAGTATCTATAGTACTTGAGGGGAGGGAAGAAAAAGATAAAAGCACAGTTTATAGCTTTACAAAAGCATGTTACTTAATAGTCTACAATCAAAGGCAAAGGGAATCAAGCAATGCTGAGGAAAATAACTGCATATATAACATCCACCATTAGATAAAAATATTTTAATACTTTTTAGCCCTCCCGAGTATGATACTGTGATCTTAATTATCAGTGAAACGTGCAATTCAAAAATGAAGCAACTAACCAGCAATATTGAAAAGTTATTTTAGAACACATGAAGGACACATCACTGATGTTAAGAGAAACAGTGAACTAGGAATTATATTTGCTAATACATCACATAAGTATAACCCAAAGAACATAGAAAAAAAATAGGGAAAAATTCACTGACTGTCCAGCAAATCCACAATTCCCCTCACTGCATCAGTTTTTTCATTACAATGTACTGAATGCAACAAAGAACTGGAGGCTCACTCTGCATGGAAGAAGTTACAACATCCTTGATGCTGACAAAAGAAAACACCTTGCCAACAAGGTTAACTTGTGAGAAGATACAGTAGACAGTCATATTCAAATATTTCAATAACATGCTGTATCTTTTAGGTAGGTGGCCACAGTTCAATCCAAAGTAATAATATTGCACCTCTCCATTTTCTTATTAAAGCAAGCTTACAAATGCATAAAAACTAAACATCAGTTTCAACAAAATGAATGAGACAGAAGTGATCTCAAGGCATTTGCTTAATTACAAAATCATTAAATTCTTTCTCTGCCATTCACCTCAAAGAAAGGTAATTCACCAATAATGCCTTAAGCACAACTCTCCACCGAAATGAAAGCGCTACTTGTAAACAATTTTTTGAAACAATGAACACAACCATCAGCACCACTCACTGCCTGCACATCAGATCAGAATGTTTTGAGTGCTGGAGCACTGAGCTCCCCGGAGCTCAGCTCTGTGAGGAATGAGATTTATTGTAAACTCAAGTAAAATTTCCTTTAAGGCACTCTGCCTCCCACTCACATATATTAAATTCCTAGTTAGAATCCACCCCAGTCAAATGGACAAATCCCAATGAAAATGAAAAAGTAGGCTACTCAGTCAAAAAAAGGTATACTAGAAGGAGAGTAGTTAAAAAAAAAAAAAAAAAAAAAAAAAAGAAAAAAGAGAAAAGAAAACCCAAGAACAATACAACCAAAGTTCATAAAGATGACTAAGCAGATGTAAAACTTGTATTAGACATTGCTGCAGAGGATTTCACAGACATCCGTGTTACACAAGCTGAGCAAAGGGTCTCGACATGTTCCAATAATCACCTTTTGATTTCAAAGAAGCCACAGAATGTCAGGTTTTATGCTTTTTGATAATGAGGGAACTAGAAATTTTAACAAAGTAATTGCCTGTGCAAAGGACTACAGCATGGTTGTGGCTTTAAATTGCCAAATCCATCCCCAGCATGGGCAGGGTAAAATCTTGTATCTGTGCTCCAGTGCCAAGCTACCCTGCAGCCCCCACTGGAGGTTCATATAGCACAAGAAATTTCCAAACTTTCTTACCCTGAGCTCTAAATAAATCATCCCAGGGTGAGATAGTCCATTTCTTGGACTCCTATGTGTTGCAATGATAAATTCTGCTACCAATTTTAGCAGAACATTCCTATGCAAAGATGAAGGTGTGTGTATGTTTCTGTGGTTTTGTGATAGCTGTGTAAAAGCACAGCTTTACTGGAGAGAGGAATGCAGAACTGTTGTGGGCTCTAACAGCAGCTCCTGCCTTCTGCACCATGTTGTACTTCGGCACTGTCACAGTCCCACTGCAAGGCAGGACTGCAGGTCCTTCACTCCAGGGTCTGAAAGCCTGGAGGAGCTCTACTGTGCAGGAAAAGCTGGGCACTGACAGTGACGCAGGAGGTAGGGACTAGAGATCTGCTTTGGATGAATCTGGGGTTATCAAACTTGTCTCTGAACCAGTATCGGTCTGCACTAGAAATTATCTGAAACAACTGTGGCCATATCTAGAACCACCTGCTAATCTTGAAACAAAACATTTACAGTTTCACTCCCTGGCAACCTCCATTTGCAGGTGTAGTCTTAAAATCAGACACAAGTGCATCAGCCACTGCTACAGAGGTTTCAGCAAGGACTTGGACACTTAGCTCTAAGTCTTGACTCCCACAGCATTGCTCACAGAATATTAAAGTCACGCTTGGCCACTCAAGTGGAAAGCTCATGAAGGCTAATTCCTCAAACTGCTCTAGCTAAATCCACAAGGCCTCTCTGTCAGTGCTATTATCATCTCTTATTTGGGGCCAAGCATGACTGTACACCTCAGCAGCCATGGCAGCTCTGCTGACGCACAGCAGCTGACCCTACACGAAGCAGCACAGGACGTGTGGCTGAAGCAAGGGATGGTTTGCTAAGAAAAGCTTATTTAAAAATTAGCTGCAATCAAAGAGGGTCCTACAGGAAACGCACCTTTGATTAGTTTTCAAGGAGATCATGAATATCTATTTACAAATCTAAGATGTCCGGATGGATTCCAGTTTTAATTTCTAGTTTTTGTTATTAAATGAGGGAGAAGAAAAAAGGAAAGCAGTGCAATTAGATGAACATGCACATGACAAACTGGCAGGGAGTAATTTGCTACTGTTTTAATCAATTCAGTAGCGAATGACCATTCCCTTGGAATACCTTCAGAGAAGCAAACAGGCAGCAAACACAAGAATCTGACAACACAGCAATCTGCTGATTGTTGCTTGGATATTCATAAGTTACAAATCCCTTCCACCTTTAGATTTTATTTCATTTGTTATAAGAAGTCATAAATAATTGAAAGTCACATGATGAATTATTCAGCTAAGTGCACAGTTTCCAAGGAATCATAGCATGAGTCTGGATTAACGCTCTAATGCAAGTCAGATGCAGAAGTTGAGCTGACACCCCACAGTTACCACACAGTAGAGCAGTCCAGGGAGTTTGGCACTTGTCAGCGTGTGCTTTCCACCACAGGGACGCGTAAGTACCTTGTGAATATTTATGAACGAGAAGTCCCTATTGCCTACTGTGTACTTCAGCTGCTTGCCCATACAAGGTTATGAATTAGCAGAACTTAACCCAGAGCTTCCCTTGGCACAATTGATTAGGACATTCATTATCTCTAAGTGATGGCACTGTCCTTCAAGATTACTGCTGAACTTAAATCTCTTTAAGATTTAACCATAATTACCTGTAAGAATTAGCTGATAAGCTACTCAGGGGGACTGGGATAGAAGCGCCTGCAGGGACTACTGTTTGTTGTAAAAATGCTGGTACAATCCTGCTACTTTCTCTACACAAATTAAGTAATCTAACTATTTTGTGTAGGTCTAGGTCCATGATGTTTAGAAACAAATAAATATCAAATAATACACAAACCAAGGCATCCTGTGTAAACTGGAACTAAGCAGCTTGCTTTTGTACAGATGTGTCTCTTGTATCTAACTGAATTTAGGGTCTAAGACGATATAAATTCTGACTATAGTTTCTTCCAAAACTGGGGAAAATTGATAATCTCTCTCCTGTGTAGATTGTCTAGTACATGAGAAACTTCATTCACAGTGAAGACCCTCCCAGGTTCTGGCCCTTCTCTTTTGAGGGCATTAATTTTGGTCTCTACTCTGCTGTCTGTTTTCAAGTTGCAGGGACTTCTGACATATTTAACCCTCTATCATATTCTATGAGAATCATCCCAATGGGATCAAAAGCTCTTGTAGAAGATGTTCAGTGGAAGAATAACCTAGTACACAAACATGGAAGACAGAAGTCATCTTCCCTAGCCATAAATCTGAAATGAAAACCTTACACTTTTCTTATTAGGAAATTGTTGTGAAACTCTGAAAAGTTATTAATCACATCTACACTAAGCAGATACCTCAAAATGAGGTAATCGCAATCCTTAAATCTAACAGCCAGTCTGAAATAACCCCAAGGTGGCACCATCTCAATCCAGAATACTAATCACTGGTTTGGTTTTCTCCCTCTCTACCATGGATAATATTGAATCATAGAATATCCTAAGCTGGAAGGGACCCACAAGGGTCATCTTGTGCAACTCCTGGCTCTGCACAGAATAGCCCTGAGAATCACACCATGTATCTGAGAGCACTGTCCAAATAGTTCTTGAACTCTGGCAGGCTTGGTGCTATGACCACTTCCCTAGGGAGCCTCTTCCAGTGTTCAACGACTCTCTGAGGGAAGAACCTTTTCCTAATATCCAATCCAACCCCCCCAATGACACCGTTTCATGGCATTCCCTTGGGTCCTGTCACTGGTCACCACAGCAAAGAGATCAGTGTCTGCCCCTCTGCTTCCCCTCATAAAAAAGTTGTAGACTGCAATGAGTTCTCCCCAGTCTCTTCTCCAGGTTGAACAAACGAAGTGATCTCAGCCACTCCTCATACAACTCCCCCTCTTGACCCTTCACCATCTTCCTGTCCCTAAAAATACTTGGAAATATACCTTGGAAAAACATAAACACAATCAATACAAACAGAAAACCTATTGTTCACTAAACTTACACAGGATCAGGAACTAAGCAAGCACATTTGAGAATATACAAGGACTTGCAACCATTATTTTCTAAAGGAAAACAGAATTCCTCGACACAAGATGTGTTGTATGACTAGGGATTTTCTTGGCTTAGACAGTCGGGAAGTCAGTAATCCCATCCATACACAGAACTGGAGATAAGCATGAAGCAGGCATGTACTTCTTAGAGAGGTGGGCATTGCTGGCCTGAGCAGCTGAGCTATATGTGAAGTAAGTCTGTTAACTTGAGGCATACCCCAAAAAATCAATCCTCTCTCCCTTCCAGATGAAGCAACTTGCTCACTACAGGTATGATCCTAGAGGGGTAGCAAAGTACAAGGCATGACCCAAAACTATTTCTAGAATCATGCAAAAGCTTTGCTGAGCATATATGAAATTACATGATAACCATTGTTAGTCTCTGCCTTAGCTTATTCTGTAGATGTTGCACTAATGGAAAACTGAAAAGATATCCCTGAATGGCTTCTGTACCAATATCCAAGATGTCACCTTTCTTGGGAATTTGTTTCCTTATTATTTATTCCTATTCTTTTTATTTCTTCCTATTCACAGTGCTTTAGACTAGAGCAATTTTCAGGAAACTGTCTGTGGCTGAGTTCATGCTGTACATAATATTTGTCTCAACACGTTCTAGATCATCACTAAAACAATAAAAATAGACTTCTAATTCTGCCGAGGTCACAATTGCACTGTTTGGGGTTTGTTCTGTCAAAATGCCTTCAGAGCTGTATTAAGCACTTGCTCTTTTTAAAGAGTAAGAGCCATAGCCACCTATATTTTCATTCAAAAGTATATATATATATATATAACAGAAGCAGTAAATATACAGTTCCATAACAGATTATTTTCTGATTTGAAAGTAGTATTGAGAATGTGATTTCCAGCATATTTTACCACCTAAAACCAGTATTTATAAATAGAAGAAAGTGACTACACTCCAGCTCATTATGCTACCTGCGTTTTCAAGTTCACCTGCGACAGTATTTGTGCCATCTATTGGCACAGACGCGATGGAAATTTGAGGGGATCCGCTCGCCATCCTACTTTCGAGGCGCCGAAGGAATGAACTGTGATACGCGAGCACCACCTAGTGATCGATGGCTGAACTAGAGCACCACATCAGCAATTGGGCTTGTTAAATACTGTTGTATTTGTATTGTACTGGGGTCACAAAAAGAGACTGATTAAAAAAAAAAAAAAATGTCACTTGATATTCGGTCTCTGTCCTGAAGGTAGCAGAGGACACACTCAGGCTCATTCCTAACAAAACACAGACATGAAATGCTGCAGGCAGTGAATGTTTGCTCAAGACAATCACTCAAAATTCTTAAGAAAAAAAAATAGAAATAGTTACTTAAAGGATAAGTGCATATTCCTTGGTTTTGAGGTTTGGCAGCTTGTGCTATAGCAGCAAATGTGTGAAGACCCACATTTCACTATGCTGTTAATATTCTAAGAATGCATGCAGTAACAGCTGATTTCTGAAGCATTAAAAACAAAAACATCGTGTTCATGAAGATAGATAAGCATTGGACGAAAGGCAAACGCCCAGCACATCAGTAAGTGTTCCATAAAAAAAAGAACTTCAAGAACTGAGTTCATTTATAAATTACAAAGACCTCAGAAATAAACTATACGATCATATTATACATGCATATATTATGTATTGACATAATTATGAAACGATAACTTATAAATTATAAACCTTTAAGCCTTTAGCAAACAGTTTTGTTACAAAGAAGAAGAGCAACTTTGTGAAAATGGGTATGTACCTTTGCCCTGCTTCTTGTCAGGACAGTGATAAAATTTACCTTGGTTCTATGTAAACGCAAGAGTCTTCTCTGCAGTTAATCTTACATTAGCAACCTGTCCAAGGTATGACACTGAGAAATAGGTATGTTACATATATTTTTACTAGTTTTATTATTTTTTAACAAAGCTTCAGAGGTGTACATCAATATGGAGATAAGGGTCTGACTTTTTTTATCTATTTCCACTCTTGTGCACAAACAAATGAAAAAAGGCTTAGATAAACTATATTAAACAAAACCAGATTGAGCTGGAATGTTGAGTCAGCATAAAATCTGCTTTTACCTTATATCCTCACTAAAGTTAAACAGTTAAGGCCGCAGTGTAACACCAAACGGAGAGATGAGACACAAATACAAAGAAAAACATCCACGGTGCAAGAAATATGTTGCAAAATTTTTATTTAAAGCGTGTGAAGGCTTTACTTACAATTCTTCTCCTTGTTTTGCTTTTCTGTCAGAAACCAAATACACACTTCCAAAGCTCCCATTGCCAAGTTTCCTCTGAATAGTGTATCTTCTTGCAATCACTCCATCTCGGCAAGCAGAATTAAATCTGGCAACAGCGACATGCTTAGCAGTTTCTTGAAATTTCAGCATTTCTCAGTGTAGCAAAAACTACACAGATTTCTCTACAATGTAGCTTTCAAATCCCTTTACTCTTCTACGGATGTTCACAGAAATCACTTGAAACAGAAAAAAAATTGATTTGTCAACATTTTACTCTTACTAAACTTTTCATTTAATTCTATGGCAGTGCTTATAGTGCTTAGCTGGCACCAAACCACAAATTAAGTAGAATTGCTAGCTGTTAAGCTCTGGGCAGCAGACTTGATAACCAAACTACAGATACTGTAGATGTGACATAGTCAGTCTCCCTCTAAAACAACCTTAAATTAACTCACTGAACTGATAACATAGGGGAAATGACATGCAGGTGCTTATTGAAAAGCTCAGGTGCTTTTTGCAATGACAACTAGAGCTGTATTTCACCTGACAATTCCCGTAGATATGGCAACTCTTCCTCAACATCTGTCTTTATACCACCACAGTACCTGACACCAAAAATATCTGTGTTCCAGGATAAAAGTTTCAAGATATTTGTATATACTGAAGCATAACCTCCATCCATAATTTGAGTTCTCTCCCATCAACAACTCCTAAGCTGTTTTATCTGTTTTTTCACTTATCCATCAGATTTCACCATCTGTTTCAGTGCTGACCTCACAGCTCTCTGTGATTCAGTGGTATCTTCTGCAAATTAGAGTTTTGTGGCTACATGCAAGCCTACGAGACTTTCAATATAACCCAATCCTTCCAAAAGTTCTTAATTTCTCCTCTGCCGTGTCCTTTCATGACCCACCTCTCTAACAATCTAGCTTTGGTTTGGAGTTCTTGTCTAATTGAAGTCCTAATTCTACAAACAGAGGGACTGCAAAGGCAAACCTCTAGTGTGTCTATGGTTTTCAATAACTGAACATGAGTTTAGAGTAACTTTGTTTACTCAACCTTCCTCATTGCAGATGATAAAGGGTAGGTGTTTCACTGCATATAATACAACAATATTGCTTTCATTACCTTGTATTTATATAATGCTACCTGAGTCATTTATGCCTGAGGACCCTTTGGAACAAATAAAGATATTGCAAGATCAGTGTTAATACTACTATCTGTCAGCACTGCCTGAGCTGCAATGCAGCATGCCCACACTAGGCTTGTTCACCATTTCATTTTAAGGTGAAGGCAAGCACATAAAAACGCACTCATTTTGTTATTGTTTTGGAAGAACAAAGACAAACTGTTTAATTTTAAAAGTTATATAACTTTAGGTTCCAAGTCACTGGCTTCTCTTCCAAACAAATGCAGAGCCTAAATTAAGATTACAAATTTGTATCTTGCAACAACAAACTCTGAGAGTGGGGGTGTGTGTGTATGGGCAAGAACCTATTTTAATACCCATCTGCTGACCTGCTGTCACACTGTGCCCAAAAGCCTGACATTGCACTGTCACTATGCTATGAAACAGATAAACTTTAGTTACTACAAGACATATTAATATTGCAAATTCTGTATGTTTTTTGAACTAAAGCACTCCTAATATTTTTTTCTTTATTCTCTTTCAGACAGCAACGCTGACAAAAATTTTGAAATGCAAATGCTAAAGAAAAGAATGTCAGCTTTCTCTGAAGTCTGTCTGAAGAAACATAAACGGGTCACACTGAGGTGTGGAGAAGGAGAGGGCAGGAAGATGAACTCCATAAAACACTACATTGTCAATTCTAGAAAGCTTACATAATATTTTCATTTACTATTTTCCTAGTTGCTGTTTTATGCATGCCTTCATAAATGCCTTTTGAAATAACTACGCTTAGAAAAAGTGCTGAGCTATCTATACCTATTTTTCAAGAGAAGAGTCACTTGGCACAGCTCCCCTTCAAATTTTCATTCTTCCTTGGGCCCTAGGAATATATCACAATCCTCTACACCACAATATCACGCTTAAGATCAAGTAGCCCATTGAATGTAACTTCTGTGCTTTCTTATAATGCCTCTCACCACCTACTCTATGCTTCAATTCCCCTCTCTATATAATAATAGTAACTTTATGAAATGCTTTGAGATCTACTGCTGAATAGTGTTATAAGGCAGGAGACAGTGATTGCCATTGGGGCATCACAGGCACATTTTAGTGGCACAGAAAGGGTGGATTGAAAGAAATACCCTGTATGAGTCAATAGACTGACTCAACTATAAGACTGACTGATATTTCAAGAAGTGCATGTACCAGTAGCCTCTCCTACCTCACTCAAACCTTTAGCCCAACCTTCCTTGTAGTTCCCACCAGTGTCCACCTTCTCCCACTGAGCAGGTATTTCCCAAGTAGCAGCATCAATTGTTTCATCAAAGTTCAGAACAACTAAAGATAACTCAAAAAAACCCAATTCCTCAGCTCCCTTTTCCTCAAAAATCCCAGTATACCCTATTCATTAACACTGGTAAACATTTATGTTCTAAATTTTGTCCCACCCACCCATCATCACCAAGTCCCATCCCAGAGTCTGGCAGACTGCTGATGCCAACCAAAATAATGCAATGACGTTTTCTGGATCACTTTTTTTAAAAAATACTTTCTTCCTTGGCTAGAGTTAAATCTTCCTTTTTGAGCTGTAAGCTAAAAGAAAGTTGTTGTTTAGGGTTTCATAGTTCCGCCTACACATGCTAAGCACAAAGCACCTCAACTTCTTCCCTTTCTTAGTTTATTTAAGAAAGATTAACCTTCTGGTTTCTTTAGCAACAGCTAACATACTCTGACACTTTCTGCTTCCAAGATAAACCCTTCTTTGCCAATCAAGGCCATTTTCCAGTTCTATCAGGTTTTCTTTTTATTCCATAAGAACCACTGTGCTACATCAACATTTGCCACCTCCCACCACCTGCAGCACAAATTCCAGAGTTTTTATATTTAAGCTCTAAATAGTCTCAGTACTTACTACTATGATTTTTTTTTTCCTGCCAGTGACTTCACTGGCCCGCTCCTTTAAATGTTTTGGAAAATAAAAAACCCCAAGATTTTCCTTGTTTTTTCTTTCGTTAAAAAACAAAAAAACCCAAAACCAAACAAAAACACTTCTTAATGCTGACTCCACTATTATTTTCGGCAACATCTTTATAAACTTACCCAAGCCTGAAGTAACATAATCTCATTTGGCTCAGTTTTTTACTGAGAGTTTTTTATCCAGAGAAAGGATAATTAAGATTTTATTAGCAGTGCCGGTAGCAAAGGAGCTTGAGGGCGACGGTAAAACAAGGTCAAATGTACTCGACTATCAAAGAAGATCTTTAGTATCTGACGCACATTTGGGAAGCCGAGATTCCCTAGGATAACCTGAGAGATGTTATTACCTTGTTAAAAAACCGTGTGAGACCCAAAACGCACGTTCCGAGGGTCGCCCGGCTCCCCTCGCACAGAGGGGCGACGGCGGCGTGCCCTCACTCCGTCCCCTTTCCTCACCCCTCTGGGACAGGTGGGACTGCTCGGGACCCACGAGCAGGTATCCCAACTTCCCACCGCTTCCTGCCGATTCAGCGCCCGGCCCCGACGGCTGGGACTACGATCCCTCTGGGTCCTCCGACTCCTTTCGGGCCGCCGCGGGGCAGGCAGAGCGCCGGAGACACAGAACGCCGGAGACACAGAGCCGCCCCCCCCCCCGCCCCGCCCCGCCCCGCCCCGCCGCGCCCCTCTCCCGGCGCGGGGCGCTGTGTTTGCGGCGCCGTCGCTAGGAGACGGCGCGCACGCGCCCGGCAGCGTGCGGGCCGGAGGAGAGAGGAAAAGGAAGCGGATCTGGGAGCGGAGGGCTCCGCGTGTCGCTCCTGCACCGCTTCCGGCGCAATGGGCGTCCAGGGGCTGACGGGCTTCGTGGAGGAGCGCGGCGTGTTCTTCACCGAGCTGCGGGTGCGGGACACCAAGCTGGTCATCGACGGCAGCAGCCTCTACCACCGCCTCTGCTTCGCCCCCGCCGCCGACTTCCGACGCGGCGGCGACTACGGCGCCTTCGCCGCGGCCGTGCGCGACTTCTTCGGCATCCTGCGGTCCTGCCGCGTCGCCCCGTTCGTGGTGCTGGACGGCGGGCGCGGGGCCGAGGACAGGAAGCTGCCCACGCTGCGGGGCCGCGCTGCCGAGCAGCTGCGGGCGGCGCACGGGCTGTCCCGCGGGGCCGGCGGCTGCCTGGCGCCGCTGCTGACCCGCGAAGCCTTCGTGCAGGCGCTGGGCCGGCTCGGCGTGCCCTTCGTGCAGTGCTTCGCCGAGGCCGACCGGGAGATCGCCGCGCTGGCCAACAGCTGGGGCTGCCCCGTCCTCTCCCTCGACAGCGACTTCTGCGTCTTCGACCTGGCAGGCGGGTACTGCCCGCTGTCCCACTTCCAGTGGGAGAGCGTGTGCGCCGGGGAGGGGCCGCAGGGATGCTACGTGCCCGCGCGCTGCTACTCCGTGGAGCGGTTCTGCAGGCACTTCGGCCGCCTGAACAAGAGCCTGCTCCCGCTCTTCGCCGTCATGAACGGGAACGACTACATGGACCTGGCAGCTCTGGAGGCGTTCTACAGCAAGGTCCGCCTGCCGAGGGGCTGCGCGGCGGGGAAGGGCGGGAAGCACCTCCGCCTCCAGGGGCTCCTGAACTGGCTGTCGCAGTTTGCAGAGCCCACCGAGGCCGTCGAGAATGTGCTGAAATACCTTAAGAAACATCAGAGGGAAGAAATAAGGGAGCTTCTGTGCACTTCAATGGAGGATTACACTCCGTCTGATGTGAATCTTGAAGACTTCTTTCAGAATGGAAGGTATGAATGCGAGGCTGCCAGGAAAGCAGACGTACCACAGTGGATACTTGATGCTTTGGCAAAAGGTAAGCTGGCCCCATTCATCATCAATGCCCTGATACTAAGAAGTACCTTCCTCCGCGTTCAGGTTGAGAACATGCAGAGACCGAGCGCTCATAGCGCAGCTTTGCCCATCCGACAAGTTATCTATGGACTGCTCCTGAGAGTACCTCAAAACAATGAAGCTGCTTCTCCAAGTAAGCAGACCCACGAGCTGCCCGTTGTGTGTGAATTTGACAGATGCCAAAAGACAATTAAAAAAACATTTGTTCAAGCAGCAAGCCTACCCACAGATTTTTGTGATGATCGTTTTCCTTTGGACAAGTTAATGGAGGTAAATGGTTGTCACAACAGATCACGGTTAACAGTGTTTCACGAGTTACAAAAGTAGTTGGGACTCATGGTTGCCAGCTGGTCGCTAAATGTGATGTCTGAACTAAGCCACCTCAGTAAGTAACTACTTCCTACAGAGGTACCTGTTATATTTAAGAAGCTACATAGATTGTCTTTATCTCCTTCTCTTCCTGCCTCCCTTCAAGTGTACCAAGATAAAGGATATGAAAAGTTACTGTTTGTATATGCAGTACTCCCTAAATTTTCTATTCTAGGCCTTTATTTCATCCTATGGATTTTGTTATGCTAATACTTGCTTTTATAATGATAGGAAGGAACTCAGTTTCCTGTCATTTAGAAAAGTCCAATTTAACACTACAAAACCTACTTTGTATTTGATCAAGCTATGGATGCGTCAGAGCAATGTTCTGAAACAAAATCTGACCCATGCCTTTTTCTAAAAATCGTTATTATTTCAATGTGTGCATCTTGGAGCTGCCCAGCAGTTTTACCTGCCCCAGGTATGCTCCTGCTAAAGTGAACCCCTACTGCTTGCCAGACAGAGCAGAGAAGCACCTGAAAAACAGCTGGAACCAAAGGAAAGTTGTACTAGGCTAGTTCCCATCACCAGTAGGAATTCTGTATATTTAAATTCTAACAATTAAGACTGTAATTCTTGCCGTGTTGGAAAGTAATCTCCCGTTCCTGAAGTTGCGTAATAGGTTTTGTATGCAGTAGTTTCTGCAACATCTAGAAATACAGTCTGTGTCTTTTAATTCTGCATAGTTAAGCCACATCCTCTATCCATTCTGGTATTCAGATCAACTGTTAACACGTTTCTGTGTGTGGCCAGTGCTGGATGTTTTTATCACTTGCTGGTGGCTATTTTGGAAAGGAACCGAGTCTATCACTGCTATGCCCATTAAATGCTACAGACAGCTATGGATCCAAAGGCCTACTACATACAGGTTATTTTATGCAGGTTATTGGTACAGGCCTTTTAAACGAGCATTATGAAACACTTAAGATTTTGAAAAATCATGTCTTGGGATTATAAGAGACATTAATGACACCTTACTTTGACCTTGGTATGTGTGCTCTTTGTTTAATAGATTTGAGCTTCTGCTATTACAGCTTTCCTTACTAAATATATGGAAATTATCAATTCAACAGGAGGTAAAAGAAGAAATGTTATTCTGCATTGAAATTGCTCTAGACAAAACTGACTTCAGTTTCTCTTCTGCCATGGGGATGTCTGCCTGAGAGTAGGCAAAACAATCCTAATCAAGGCTTACAAAGCATTTGAATTACAATTGAATAGCCTGCTGCGATTCTACTGCATGCATGAAGTTAGGGGCACAGTTTATAACATTTAACTTCCAGAAGTTAAGTGGCACAACAAAGGGGGAACATGTGCTAGGAATTAATACACTGCAGGTGAAAAATGCAAGCTTCACACTTAGATTTCACTGTGATTACAGGTAAGCATGTTTTCAACATATTAAGAACAGAGATCACCATTACATCTTACAATGCAAGGATAACTTCTAAGAATGAAGGTTTTATATATATATATATATATATATATATATATATATATGTTTTCCATAATTTTAATGCATTATAGTTACAGGATTTCCAAACAAGTTATGGAATATATAAAGATATGAAGACTTTGAAACCTCTCAAAATCTCACCTCATGCAATTCTAAAAGATTACTTTTATCTTTCTACCTGACATTTAATGGTGCAGTTCTTAAAGTTTTAAGTAATATTTAAAAATATTTCCTGTTCAGAATATCTATGAAATTTAAATATTTTTTATCAAAAATCTGAAGTGCTAGCTAGTTTAACCAGAAATGTATTTGCCTTTTGGAAATTGCTCACAACAAATAAAGTCTCTTACCTTTATTTTTCCACTCCAATTTTTAAATTTATTTTCAGATGTCCACATCATGCCGTCAGATGCTTTTGCTAGAGACTCTAGGAGTGAAAATGAGTTTCCTAGAATCTATCCCAAATCACTTACAACTCCCTGTTGCTGTAACATGTTACTGGATACGTTGTTCAGAACCAAAAGTTAAGTTGCATCAATTAAAGGCTTTACTTCTAATGATAGTATCTGGAGAACTGCACAGGATAAACGATGATCCAGGTATGTCTCCAAAGAATACAATTTCAGCTGTTCAGCTACTACAAAAATCTGTACCATGATTAATTTTTCCCGCTTACGGTGAGGTGTCCAAATTTAGACGAATTAACACTGATTTACACTATATTCTGAGGTGTCACATTCTCTGCATTGATATGTGCAGAGAAATAGTGCTAACCCTCAATATAACATTTTATATAGGTAAAACAGTACTTTGCTACCTTGTAAAATTAATTTGCATTTATAAACGCTTTTTTTAGGACTAAATATTAATTTAGATATAAAAGTTACAAAAAATAAGCTTAACATCCTTGTGCATCCTACTATTGAAGCATTCCTTTTTTTTTTTTTCCTCTGAGTTTTTCTAAAATCATCTGTACTTAATAATGCTGAGTTGCTCGGGTACACTTTATCTACCTGTGAATTGCAAATTTGAAAGTACTAAATTAATCACAGAAATTGCTTCTGTAATATTTATGCCTATTAGAGTTATGGTGACATGTGCTCCAGCAGTCCTTCATTTGATGGCAAAGATGATGCATGCCAGGGTTATGCAGTTTCTTTAGGTTCTAGTTTATGGAAACCAGGCTGACAGGTTTCCAAGTGGGTTGGAGTGAGATGGGAATCTTGTTTGGATTTGCTCACACAGAATTACAGCATCAACTGGATTGGGAAAGACCTCTGAGATAATCAAGTCCACCTTGGTAATGGTAGACTTGATCCCCTCACAGCCCAGTCTGGCAAATTACCTAACAAACAGAATTCCTGACTTTACAATTCTCATGGATATTCATACTTGAATTTTTACACAATGTTATGTCTTAAAATTAAGTTTGACCCATTTGAAAACATTACAAATGCTTCCTGAATGAGAACCAGAGGTTTGAAGACCCTGTACATAGCAGATATCTTTTGTATTGTTCACAGCAGAACATTTATTTCCATGTCATTTTTTATTTATAACCTATATCCCACAGTCTTACGTGCTGAAGATGACAGTATTGCATATAACGAATTTCTAAAATGGAAGGAAAAGAAATTGCAAAATACCGACTTTGATTTAGATGCTGCACACAGTTTTTGCCAGTGGCAGTGCTGTCTTCAGATGGGATTGTATCTCAACCAGCTACTTTGCACTCCTCTCTCTGAGCCAGACCTGAGTAGGTAAGGATGTTTCAGAGATCTGCTTTCCACACAAGCCCCTGATGGAATATGTTCACATGTTGTTTTATTTTGTGTCAAACTCCTTTGGCCAGTTGTCCTACATTTGAACTCCCTTCTTTAAAGCAGTTAATACAGAGAAAAATACTCTGTAGCACAGGTGTCCCTTAGGCGTTCGTTGACTGTTGGATACTGTATGCATTTGTGCTGTTTTATTAAGCAACATGTTTCTGTACCTGTCAAAATGCAATTCTAAATGAAGATTCTCTCCTTCCTTTGAGCAGGCTTTACACTGGGACCCTTGTACACAGACTGTATCAAGAGCTTAAATCAACACCTTCAGTGGAAAATCTGTTTATTTTATCTCCAAAAATGACTCAGCTTTATCTGCTTTTGTTAAATGCAGTGGAGTCAACTGTATCTCCAGAATTCTTTCAGAAGACAACCAAGACTAGATCAGACTCCTGTAAGAAGAAGAAAGCATCTAATAAGAAAAGAACAGCCACCAAGTGTGCAACACCAGAAAATCTGCATTTTTGCAGTGTTAATAGGTTTGCATCATTGGAAGTGGATGACTGAAAGCATTAGTCCTAGAATAAATTCTAATGCCACGCTGATGAAAGAAATTACATTAAAATATGTGACCATATTGGAATTTGCTCTGCTGTTTTCACAAAAGATCCTGATTCAATCTTTACCAAAAATCTTGATTCAGGGGATTTTTTTATTCATCTTTTGTAACTTATATTCATATAAAAGAGATGCTATATAAAAGCTGTGTTTTGTTTTTCTTTAAAGTATCAGTCTAATTGAAAATGAGAGCAAAGCTGTTCAGCATTTCAGAGCTGGACTATTTTTGAAGAATTCTTTTCCTGCACATTTATAGTTGGCTCTGCCCCATATCTCTGAACACTTCTCCTTTCCAAAAAATCCAAAAGTTTGTGTTTGAGGAACACAGTGATTATAGTCTTACAGATGCAATTGAAATGGAAATTGCCACGTTTAAAAATATTGTAAAATCAGCCTTTACACATAGAGTGCTTGTACTTTGAGGGAGAGCTATCTTTACTCGGTGACAACTGAGTATTATAGGTACTGACTGTACTCAGGGACGAACTTCAGGTTCTGTTCCTCCCCCTCCCCTGTGACATGGTTAAACAAAGAGTTACACGCACACACAAAGCTGTCACATGGGAGCAAGTTTCTGAAGGTTTGCTAATTCCAAGTAATTGTCACAGTAATTGTGTACAATCTTCTGCCATTAACAAACTCTTGTCACTCTTTCTATAATGCCTACACCAAAACAGCAGACTTGTTTTGACTCCCCTGATGTATTCTAATTACTTGACAAACCCTTACTATCAACGTGGTAATACTGAAAAACAATTTATAATTAACAAGCAAAATCCTACATCATCAGAATTTCTCAGTGCTTTGCATTAGCAAACTTTTCAGCATATTTAATCAATTTACATAAATGTTTTTCTTATGAAACTATTGGTTTTCCAGTGTCTTCCCCACATAAAATCTAATTACTACATTTCTGTTTTTTTCTCCTCAAGAATCCACATACCTTTTCTTACATTTAGGAAAATTTTTCCTAAATTTCCACCTTTCACGATTAAAGTGTTCCCATTACTTACCAGAATTCAAACTTGCTTCTTGCGTTGTCTGCTCAAGTTTTCAGTCCTGCTTATGCTCCCTATCACATCTGTTCACATGGAAGTAACTCACTAGATCTTGGGACTTACAGGAAAGATCTCTGACACCATGCAGCTGAATCTCGACACTGCCCTAATATAGTCAATAAGAAAAGAATAAATCTATAAGATGTTACATTAATGAGAAAACTGGTTTTGAGATACAGTCTCATGTATCTCAAGATTGGTTTCAGTACAAAAGCTGCTACTTGCTAAACTACCAGCAGATGGCAGCTACACTCAACCACACAGCAAGTTACCAGAACTTCACCACCTATTTCTAAATAGATTTCTATTTGCAGCAGTCTACAGCATCGCATCTCCATCAGACAATTTTAAATAAAAGCTGAAAGGGATTAAATTTAAAAATCTTGATTTTACTAACTAAAACTTAAATCTTTAATTGTCCAAATCATCCTCTGATCCATTATGATCCCATGTGTTTTATTTTACCAAGCTTGTAATTCCTTACAGTTCTTCATCATCAGAAATAGTCACATGTAAAATAAGTCCTAAGTATAAAAATACAGCCATGTTTGATTCCACTTTGTTAGTGATGTGAGAAGAGAGATCTTAATTTACTTTGAATTCCCATTCAGGAAAACTGCTGTAGATCATAAAAATTCTCGAGACTTTCTGAGAAGTGGTATCTTCAATTAGACAGTTCAGAAGACTGGGATAAGATCAAATACTCCACTTTCAGATAAAAACACTGCTATTACCACACGGCATTTTGAGAATACTTTTGGGAATGCTGACTCAATGATTAAGAATTACTGTACCGGAAATGTGTTCTCAATGCAGAATTCAGCTGTTCTTTGTTGCTGATGAAATGACATACACCTCACTGCAAACACCAATCCTGTATGCTGAAGAAAATAATTACTGATTCTAGTGCTACCATGCAGAATTTTAATCACGTGTTAGTTTTCCTTTTTGAAAAGGAAAAGGTTCATTATAGGTTCTCCAACTTATTTGGAAGAAAAATAAAAAATAAAGGGCCTTTACTTATTAAAACGGAAACGTTCTTTATTCCAGGTTTTAGTAAAAACAAGTAAATTCCTTGGTTGGTGCCTATTTTCACCCCACAAGAAATGCCTCCTCGTTTTTGTGGAAAGTTCTCACTATTGATTCAACTCCTCTGCAGAAAAATCTCTCAAACGTGCTGTGAGGTGGTAATGAACCACAAGGAGAGCCAAATCAATGGCAATGGAATTCAGTCCAAGCAATAATGACATTGAGCTTGATGTATTACTTGTATTTCATCTTCCATTAGAAAACACAGCACCAAAACTTTTAGCATATTTAAACTGAATTGCATTCAATTAAGTCTACCCCCAAGAAGGCAAAACTGTCCATAGAAGACTGACATTTTATTTATTGTCTAGACTCACATACCTTATTCAGAAAGTAAGACTTGTGCTGGGAAAGGCGTACTTCATAACTCCTTTGTTTAAAAACTAGACAACGACAATTCCAAGAGAAGACAACAATTTGGCATCATCTGCACTTCCGTACTTATCTAGACTTACGGGGCTCCAAGATAACGAGCAGTGCACAAAGCAGTCAAATCCCACAGAAGAATATCAACCACAAGTTAAGACCTACTATGTGAAAGGTATAGTTACTGTGCTTTCTCAAAACTGAAGTTTATTAAAGAGATTCTTCATCAGCATGCACAGTCAATTTTTACTATCTATCTTTATTGATGAATACTAAGGATTTTATTAATAAAGTGTTCTGAAATTGTACTGGAATACTGAACACCCTACAATATTGAAGAGCTACAGCCCCACTTGCCAAAGACAGTTAACAACTGTCAAGTCTGTTCAGCTTCGGAAAGGCAGAACTGATGTAAATAAGAAACTTCTGCTTGAAGACACAAGAGCATTTCTGTAAGAGGTCATCTTGTTCGGGGCCCCACCAGCTCAGCAGTTCACTTAACAACCCCCAGGAAGAGATGAGCACCACATGCTGGGGTCTTTGTCTTTACACAATCAGATCTCCAGCACATGGTTAGTCCAGGTAATATGTGCATATTGAGCAGGCCCGGGGTCAGGCAGAGCAATGGATGAATTGCATGTGTAAAGCAGTCTCAGTGGTTCACTCATGCCCTGATTCCTGACCAAGTCTGGGAATCTCCAAAGGCAAAAAGAAGAGAACAATTAAAACAACATAGTAGCAGAAAAATTCATACAACACTTGCCAAACTGTTTTCCATGAACTCCCCTCATTCTGAGCATGGTATGTGGGGCAGGTCACAATGGTAAGAGCAGAAATAGTCCAGTGCCTGTTTCCGACAATTCCTCATCAACTGACAGGATAACAATCATGACAGCATGGTCCAGAGCCAATGCCACTGCCACACTTGCAGGCTACAGTGAGGAAAGATGCATATGCGCATGTTTACAAGCAGAAGAGATACCACTGTGTCTTTGACTCCCTCTAGAGATCTCAGACATCCTCTTTTCAAGATTCCCTAGATGATAGTTCCTTGCATTTCCTCAAGGGATGATGAGAAGACACTGATGACAACAGCTACAAGACTATTTTGAGGAATAAAACTATTTCCAATTAGTGAATATGAGAGTATTCAGACATTGTAATAAATTAAAGATACTTTTAACACATCAAGACACAAATCTATTATCATGCTTTTCTAGGCACAAAAGTAATTTTGTAGGTTAAAATTTAAAGTTACATTACCAATAAAAAGTTATTTTTATGAACAGGGTGGAAGAAGGAAAGAAAATGAAGCTTCTTTCAAAGAGGGGTGGGGGTTTTTTGCCATTAGAGTAAGGAGTATTGCATTCATTTTCTTATTCAGTACACTACAAATAATTTCAATAACTACTGTCTTATAATCACTCAAGTGATCCAAGAGTCATATGTTAAAGTAAGTACGGAAGGAGACATGAAACAAAGCCTGTATCTACAATTCTATCAAAACAAGCGTGCTCATCTGGTGTAAAATGCCAGTTTCTTTTAAAACAAAGAGACAACACACTTATAAGAAATGCAAACATTTACTTCAAATTGCAGTATAGGCTTTTCAATCACAGAAAAAGAAAAGAAAAAACAGTGATCCGACAGCGGTCACATCCTGTGCAAAAAAAAAAAAAAAACAAAACCAAAAAACCAAACTCTGAATACAAAAGAACCGTAGCACAAGGTACTTGAGCCGCTTACACATTGCAGGATAAAGTAAATAAATACAGTAGCTAGAATATGGCACTCTTGTGACAGACTCTAAACCCAGTGGAATGCCTCTGAAATATTTTTATCCTTGTATTAGTAGCAAAGTCCCACCACCAGAAAAGTAGAATAGTACAATGCTTTAAATAAAAACAAACTAAAATATTTATATCTAAGAGAAGGTTTTTACACAGTTATATCTTTTAAGTGCAGAAAATGGGACTTGGGCTTAGATCTTTCTTTAAATTAATCCCTACCCCCACCCCCCACCCTGCAATACCATTCAATCTCAAAAGTAAATTTATGTTTGAGGAAAAATGTTACCAAAGTTGCATAATTTCATTTGTTACTTCCACAGCTGGAAGTTAAATTCTAAACAGTCTTGAAACATGAAGTTCGTCATTAGCCAGTGAAACAAAGGACTTGTCAAAAGCCCTCAGGATTTCTTTATCCTCCAAATATTGTTTTGCTTTCTCCTACATCTTTAGACAGCAATGCTAAGTTTGCAAACAAAAGAATGCAATATGCATCATACATCGAGAAAAGACGAAGTTGACGAAGAAGAACTTCCACGTTTCTGGATCTTTTCCTTGCTTCTTTCAAACTTCTTTATCATCTCAGTCACTATGCACACAGAGGAAGTGAGTCCCAGAAGAAACAGTAAATCTGGAAGAGAAAATTAGCCTTTTCTAAAATTGCTATTTAAGGCTGAGGAGAGACATAGAAAAGAACAAGACTTTCAAATTTTCTCCCAATCATTGGGTAAGTTCAGGAGAAATGAAACAACATTCAATGTCTGCAGGAACTGAAGACTAACATGCATAGTTTATGCACAAACCATAAGTACAGGCATGATACTACAAGCTTTTAAAGTATTTCATAACCTTACTTTTAGCAACATAATTAACTTAATTCTGAAAAAAATTAACATAATCAGAAATTATGCTACAATAAAAAGAATTATGTAAATACATGTATTTCATTACAATAATTGAACTGCAGAAAACCATAAAAGTAATAAACCTAAGTCTTAATGAGTCCAACACCATTTTGTATCTATAGCTTCTTAAAATCCCCATGTTTATTTACCCTATGACAATGCAGTTGATAATAACGGATGGGGATTTCTAAATAAGGTGTTTATATTCAGAGAAAAAACTTGTGACACAGCAAAATTATTGGTGCTCAAAAAAACTACAAAGCATATAACGTTGCCTGCAACAAAATTTATATTAAAAAGCCCAGTATAAATATGCAGCTAAAAATTTAAGAACACAGTGATCAGTTGTGTACCATATGCATTGAAATCATGGTTCCCAAAGAAAATATCTAAAAGTATTTAAAAAAACCCAAAACAATAAAACTCCAAACCAACGAAACAAACAAACCCCAAAAAATCTCCCACACAAAACAATAAGAGTCAGCAGACTTTGTATTCCTGTTGTATGCAAACAGCCAGAAAGTGCTTGAATCACTAACACATTTATAAATTAATCCTTAATGTACAGTTTTGAAAAGAGAACTGTTCTTACCCAAGACACTCAAGCTCTCTGTTTGAAAAACCTTCTGAAGTGGGGGAAAGTAAATGACCAATAACTGCCCCATTATAGACCCAAGGACAGCATAGCAGAACATTTTGTTACTGCAAAGTCCAATCTCAAACACAGATTTTGTCTGTAAGAAAAGTAATATGTTACACTGTACATGTAGTCTTAATTATCTTGACAAGAAAATAATTTGTAATTACAATTTCTTTTCATCTAGACTTTTAGAAAAAATGTAAAATACTATTGTTGACCTCTTAGATAAACCAGAACAAGTTCTTGAACAGGTTAATTGCATTTTCTCCCTGGTAAACAGAGTACAAGTCTTGTCTTCATAGTCAACAACTTGCATATTGAGCTCACTTTTCTGCAACTACAGTGCACTAGAAAAAGGTTCCCCCTATATTAGAAGGAAGGTTTTTATGGTGGTCTGACAATTCACATCAGAAAACAGACTGCAAATTAAGAGTAAATGTAGTAATGTATACACTAGCACAAAATTTCAGACTTTCCTTAAAACAAAAAAATAGAACAGTTTAAAAAATTTTCCTTGGACTATGGGTTTAGGATTATAAAATATAAACTATAAAAGCTAAGGCCTTCAAGAAATTTCAGATTCTGGTAAGGGGGGGAAAAAAACCACCAAGTCTACACAACACTATAAAGCACCATAACGCTTCAGCTTTTAATAACAATTTCCTTGCTTCTGTCAGGACAGAAGCATTACTAGCAGCTCTGCACAATGTAAACAAATTAAGTAACCTAATTTACCTGTAATTTAAGAAATCCTACCTACGAAATACGTGAAACTCTGAAGCTTAATAGCAGATGTGAAGTAAATCTACAGGAAAACATTTGAAACAAACATAGCAAGATCTTCCCTCAAAGAAAGTTGTGCGTATTGTGTAAATACTGTGTAAATGGACAATAAGAATCACTTACCTGAGATCTAGAACTCAAAGCATTGAACATATCAAAAAATACAAAACAGGTGAAAGTCATGGTTGTATCTCGAGGCGTTATTACATTGTCTCTTAACTGCCAACAAAAGGAAATTAAATGGCTTTAGCATGCTTTATATCTGCCACAATTAAAGTTATTACAGTAATTCAAGTTCTACTACCTAGGAAATGAAACAAAAGTAACTTGTTTGCTCCAAGTTAATTTAATAAATCATACAGCAAAAATTACACACTTGTAACTTATAACAATTTGTAATTCTGAACTATGATTAAATGAAGTCTCATGGCCAACATTTATGCAAGCACATGGAATAGCAAGAATTCTATGATGGTCTATCAAAAGTTCAAACAACATTTTTCTCTACTGGGGAAAGAAAGTCAAATGGTTGTTTCATAACAGTCTGGCTAGAAGATTTGTACAATTACTTTATATGGGCCAAAGTTTCCCAAGTAGATTTGGGACCTGGAAAAGTCTGTGTTAAACTAGAGACTGAGGAATAAAACTGTATTTCTCATTTCAACAACTGTTTTGAAAATCTTCCTCTTTAATCTGCTAGTATTAAATAAGCATGGGCAAAAATTGCAACTAAGTTCACATTAATTCTGAATTCCAAGCGCTGGTATAAAAAGGATTTCCTTTAAATTAGGTTGTTATTGCTTAAGTTTTGCACTTTTGTCCTACCTCTCTCCAGAAGACGAACAGTGTTCCGCACACGATAATTATTGATGAAACCAGGATTTTAACAATCAGGTTTTTGGTCAAAATGCTGTCCTTCAAATTTCTTGGAGGCTTTCGAATAATATCTTTATCCACAGGCTCCACCCCAAGGCTTACAATTAAAAGAATATCTTACATTTTTATCATCATAAAAATAATTCACAGCTTCTAACTATATTTTCTGAGTTGGAAGAAAGAGGATTTATTACTATTTCCATATCTCCCACCACCATCCACCTGCAGTGAAGAGGGTCAGAGGAAGACCCCAGAGGGAAGCCAAAACCCTGCATGCAAGTTTCATGGGCACATCCACCAATCTTTGGGTATCCTTGCTGCCCCCATAATACCGTTAGTCACTAAAGCAAACCAAATGGAATTAACATAGAACCATACTGCAAACATTGTAATTCAAAGAAAAAGTCTGCTGTTTCATAAACATTTCACTGAAGGTTAACACTTCACAGTTTCCTTTATGAGGAACCATTTTCCTTGCTGAAATAAAAGGACTACAGAACATAATGGAATTTAAAGTAATTACTTACCTTTGAGCTGGAGGTCCATCCATAATAATATTGATCCATAAGATCTGCATGGCATTGAGAGGATTAGGAAAGTTCATTAATGTAGCCAGTGAGATTAAAGTCAGTGCTGCTATACTCCTGTTGAAAGAATCCATTTTTATAACTGTCAGCATGGAACATTTCTGAAGATCCACTGATAACTGCTTTGTAATCAACACTTCAACTGTTTAAGAGTAGACACAGATTTTGACAGTGTGAATCATGACCGACATAAGACAAACTTTAAAGGTAGAGCATGAAATCCTTTAGAATACTCATCCTGACACAGTCCATATTTAAACCAGCATTGTTCTGGCAATAAAAAGGCAGCAAATTTGCATCTATAAACCTCCCAGACTTTTAGATAACATTCAGAGTTATCACTCACCTTCACCTAATTGATTTTTTTTTTACTGGGGAACTGGGTGCTATATTTTTATTGTGCCAGAAGTGGAACTTGTAAACATGGTTTTGAAAAACAAACTGCTTTTACACTTCTAATGTAAACAAAATCACTTTGTGCACCTGTCACTAGTTTGACTGATCAGTCAAGGCAAGGTACTACCCAAGCTCCCTAAAAATACCTACACAACTTGTCATTAGTAGCAAGATGAGAAGGCTGGGTGAAAGACTGAAAAACAGATTAGCTGGCTGCAAGCTTGGTATTAGAAACCTCCGTAAACAAGTAAGCACTAATTGCTCTCAGTGCAAGATTAAGTGGTTTCATAACCAAGAAGAAGAGAGCAAGGCTTTTAATAATTCCAAATTTAGCAGTCTACTGAACCTTATTATGCTCTCCCTGCAAAGAGGGACAGAAAAAAAACAAAGGGCAACTTACTCATCAAAAACCTGAGGCTACCATTCCCAAGGCTAACAGGCAAGCACACTTTCCCATAATATCTAGACTTAATTATTTTTCAGACGCAGGAGCTTTAGAGCACACAGAGGTTTGCCAGTCCGGTTTGGAGGAGGGGAAGGATGTTGGGCAGGCTGTGGGAGCCCTCAGACTGGCAGGAGGGCGGGCGGGGCAGCCCTTTATATAAGTGTCCCAGGTGAGCAGTACGTGGGAAGATATGTGGTAACACGGTGGGGGGAGGTTAAGGTCAGGGTGGACAGTGAGTTCTTCTGGGGGTTGGGGATTTTGGCCACGCTGGGGCCTTGAGAGACACCCAAACCCCGGGTAGGTACGGGGGCTGGAACGGTTTGGTTTTGGCTCACCTGCAGCTACCGCCCAGGTTCGGTAGGTTCTGGATATACTTGTTGCGTCCTGAAAGGGTGGTCAGGACAAAGGGACGTTCCTGGGTATTTCCCTGGGATAGAATATAGATGGGTGGCAGAAAAGTAGGGAGTGTAAGGCTTGCCCTAACCATTTTAATGGGAAAGAAGCCTGTGTACCCCTTTGCGGTTGTGAGCTACGCTGGCAATGGTACGTGCCTTCGGTAGGGTCACCCATGCCAGACAGGTCAAAACTGTAGGGTCAGGTACAATATATCCATGGGCAGGATGAGCTCGTTAGCCTTCTGGCAGTCATCCTAGGAGAAGGACAACTCTTATTCCAAACCCAGGCAGATGGAGCTCATTTAGCCCTGTAAAGCCATCCATCTAAGAGAAGGATACTCTAATTAAACCTGTGTCCTGAGGACCTCGCTGCCACTGTCCAAGCTCGCTCGGCCCCGGCAGATGAACCTCAGGATTAAAGGCTGGGTTCAGTTCCGCGCACACTGCGTCTCACCTAAAAAATCCACTGTGCAGGCTCGAAGGCCTTACCCGCATTTGCAAAGCCCTGTAGTGACAGGTGAGGGTCAAAAGAGCAGGTGAAAGGTGCACTGGCAGCCACAGATCCAACCCTGCATGCAGGCAGTTCAGGGCACTGGTCATGAGAGGCTGACCAGAGATGACAGTCTCTTTGGGCAGCACCCTGAATGACCAAGCAGCCTTTGGGAGAGCACTGCTTGCTCAGTCAAGGCTGGAGATATATGCCACTTCTTTTAAGTTTCATGCAGGTAAAGAAGTTGGTATTTTCTGGGGTTTGTTGTGAGTTTTTGTTGAGGATTTATTTTTTCTTTTTGGTATTATTTGGGTGGGGCTATTTGTTATTTGTAGGTTGGGGGAGTTGTTTTGGTTTTGTTTGCAGGTTTATGTTTTGGGTTTTTCTTTGTTTGTTTTTTTTTAGTTTCTGCAACTTTCAGACCACCCTGAAATGCCATGAAGTACATGAACAACATGGTGAAGAGAAATGCCATGTTCCTGAATCCAGACTCAATAAGATAAATTTTTTAAACTAAGGCTTAATAAACTTTTGTCTTACATACACATTACACAGCTAGCATATGGATCCTTATACGCAAGAAAAGGAAGTCAGCTAACTCATTCCACAAACCAGTGTATGGATTACAGAAAAACTAACCTCCTGTTTCCCTGGTTTCCTCCTTTTGAATACATGTTCTGGTTAAGGAGGGACTGACTACTAGCTTCTTTAAAACAGAGACCCAAAGGGAGCTATGCTGTTTCTTTCTATCCTTTCAGTAACTGACTTTACACACCTTAACAGGACACCTTAACTGTGACAAAGTTAGATCTCTGTTTATTGCTCTGTTTCAAAATGCAACAAGCCATCAAACACAAAAAAACTCTTAAGCACAGCATAGCAGCATCCTCCATGACGTTTACAATATTGACATGAAGCACATCTGCTTCACGATCCTTTGATTCATTCACAACTTAGTTAGAAACTTCTGATATTGACAAATTTTCTAACTTACGTGCTCAGTTGAAATCTAACAAAATTTTTTATGTTATTATAAATTCCTTTACCCTCTTCAATTGCAGACCTGCAATTAAAAAGAAAGATTACATCACAAGATGAATAAAACTATTGCCAAAAAGGAGTTAAAACAAAGCAAAAAAGCTACTAATTTAAGCAGCAATAAAAATGGCAGGAAACAAATGGAGTTGATGTTCTTATAATGTTGGCATTCATTGTTTTTCAACTTGACTATAAGAACCCAAACCATTCTCTGATTGTGACTAATCACAAGTTATTTTTCCAGCTGCTTAACTTCCAAAATGAAAGGTTATTAGTAAAATTGCCTCCTTGTTCAAAATTTATCATCATCCTTGATGAGAGCTTCCAATTCAAGTCAGATAGTGTAAAAAGAAAAACAAACAAAAAAACCAAAAACAACTCCACACACATACTTTAAAAAACAGAAATACAGTATGACTTTAGAAGACCATGTATTCTTACTGCACCAGAATGAAATATATACAGATCATCGCCTTAACCCCTAGCATGTGTCACAACTTGCCTATCACATTATCACAATTACTGCAGTGAGAAAGAATTTTCTAATACCCAAATCAAGCCTACTTTGATGCAAATAAAACTGATTTTTTTCTTCTATTCCCCCAATAGCCAAGAACAACAATTAATCAGCATTCCTCCTGTAACTTTTAAGATAAAAACATTAAAGGGAGTGGAGGAGGATGTAAAACTATGGAAGTTCACACTTTTTTTTTTCTCCTTAGCATTCATCACTCTTCTCACTTTCCTATTGAGAACCTTCCTGATGAAGGGAGCAAAACTGGATAAAGCATTCCAGCAAAAGCCTCAATAAGCCCACATGTCCTTCCTATGTAGTCTTCTGACTATGCCAAAATGATTCCCTTCTCTCTTTTGTTTGTGCACAACAGCACATTGCAGTTGGCTGAATTAGTATAGGAACCTTTTAACTCTCAGATCACCCTTTAACATACTGCTAACCAGGTAGATTTTCTTATATTGTACTTCTACATTTCACTTCTTCCCCAGGGTTAAGTGTCATAGTTCGAAACTGAAGTGTTCTGATACTGATGCAAAATTTCTTGCTGGACAGCAGTCCAGATCAGTCAACAATTGCCACCTTCAAAAGTCAGACAAATTAAAGTCAAAATAGGATAAGTTTAGCTGAGCTCTTTTTGAAATACACCAAACAAAAAAGGTGAACAAGTACAAACAGCTGGTTACCAGAAGCTGATAATCTATTTTCACCCGTGATATATAAATAGTTCATATTCTTTTCCTTTTCTGCAACACCACAACATTTAAGAGTTGAAGACGAACACAGAACTATGTAAATTTTTTAAAGCTTGAGTGGAATGCTCTGTCACCTTTTCATAAATTTTATCCTTCTGACATAAGAAATTAAATGAAGATGAATTCTACTGACAGCTAATAGACTCAAAATTTCACTTCAGTTATGTTTCCAAATATGCTACTTCCATAATTCTACTTGGAGTAGTAGAAATACAGGTTCCTTTTTATAGCACATACATGCACAGCCTCCTTTGTTACTTACATCTGATCTATGTATGAGTCCAAAGCAGAAAAAGGTCTAAACAGGTAAATACACGCTTATATTATTATAAACATACAAAAACCCCACAGAAATCCATTGCACTATTATGTTCCCACATCTTTTTTTTAATGGGATAATACAGGTGATCGACATAAAGATAATTCTCCTGACTTAGTGGAAAACTCATTTACAGCTGCTACACTTACAAGTTTTGGGGAACTTCTGTTGGTTCTAACCCAGGCAACATCTTATTAAAACAATACAGTACCAGATATGTATATAAAGGGCACCTACATTATTGTCTGAAAATCATCATCCACGAGGATCATATCTGCTGCCTCTTTACAAACATCTGTTCCAGTTTGTCCCATTGCTACACCAATGTCTGCAGCCTTCAGAGCAACAGCATCATTCACTCCATCTCCTGTCATAGCTACTACGGCACCATTATTTTGCAGGGACTAAGGAAAGGGAGAAGAGCTTAAATTAGGGATTGAAATAACCCATCCTATAAAATTATTCTAGATATAAGGTTTGTGTCATTGCCTGCCCTCCCCCATTTCTTATAATTGCATCATAACCTCCTAAAGAAAAAAGCTGTGGGTTTTCTTCTGATTAATTTTTATACAAGATTTTAGGCTAAACTTCAGTTCATATATTCAGACAGCCTAAATTTTAAAGCCAGGGTATATAAAATTTGCCTTTAAGGGAAAGCAAAAAACTCCAGAGAAAGAATGAAGACATTGTATTGACATTTTAACATTATCAACCGCTTATAAGTTTTCATGTATTCCAGCTGTCTCAGTGTTCTTTCTTTCTCCTTTTTGTTTCTTTTTTGATTGTGCCAACTGTTACATTGAGTATGTCCCTCTTTGCTACCTTCTTTTGTTAACTTCTGTACAGAAGCACTGCCACAGACATGGCTTGAAATTCACGCCCTTTTATCTTGTCTGAGAGGAATCAGATATACGATTCTTTCAAGTTCCCAGTCAATTCAACTGCAATGTGACATAAAATTTCGATCAATCCTCAGCTCCCTCCACAGAAGAAAGCACAGTGTCGCCTACCAGTAGCTGCCTATTCCTTATGGGCACTATGCACTTTCCTAGGTAATATTTTCAAACATACTTTACTTTCAAAGCAGATGCACTTCTGATTTCATCTTGACACACTGTAGCACATTATAATTCAAGTAAAGGCACCACAGGCAATACCCATAGCAACAGTCCAGGATTTGAGCCTCTATGAGACGTACCTTTATAATTTTCAATTTATGTCGGGGACTGGCTCTGTAAAATACTGCAACCTGTTAAAAGTACAAAGAAGAAACAGTGAAAATTTGAGAAATAAAAAGAATTGCACTGGATTTTATAAAACTAGAGGATAAAAAATACTATCAAGGGCCAAAAAAATACTATCAAGGGCCAACTGTATTCTTGTTGGCTATAAAGTTGAAGCACCAGTGAGCTGTTTTTTTAATTGAGTGAAATCCTTAATTCCAGATAAGATTCTAAGTGCATTCTGGTAAACAAAGTTGGTGCTACTTATTTCAGGATAGAATATGCAATTTAGAAACCTTCTAAAATAATGAATTAACTGAGCTACAACAGCTGCTGGCCTTCCTGACTAAATTCACATAGGCAATTGCCATGCTGACTCTACAATTAATGTGCTTTTCTCTTGTCAGGACTAGTGGCACATTATTCAGTATATTTCAACTTTACCAGTTTCTGTATCACAATATTAACAACTGACGTTTCATAGCTAATTAATAAAGACTCCAGATTAGAAGGAATAATTTCCAGATTTTTCTTGGTCTCTTGATTTCTCTGTAAATTGAAATTTGAGCACATGGAATTTAGTTTTCCATAAACTCCATACAGTTAGTATTTTTCCTTTTTAAAAAGCCTAACAAGAAGTCAGACTTCTCAACAGTCACTTTAGACTGCATACAGATATCAATCTTATTAGTTGATTTTAATTAGTTCCTAATAAGATTTTAAGTAAACACCTCAAAAAGAAATTGGGTCTCAGGTCAAACATGCCTCAGTGAATTTGCAGTAATTTCAGTTATTTAATGTGGAGAGCCCTTAAGAACGAGTACTGCCAAATAAACTAAAAATTACTACTTGCCACACAATTCTTTTTTTTCCAAGCTTCTGTGAGTCACTAAGGAAAGACAAGTAGCTGACAGCACACTTCTTGATTGTAAATATTGGCTTTTGGCTTGTTCATATCAGACTTAAGCATGCTGCAGTCTAATTTTACAGTCTTTTGCAAACAGAGCAGCATTTTGATGCATAAATTTTGCAACACAGCTAAACCTGAACTTCAATTGCATTTGATTATGCCTTCACATTTACAACTTTGACATTGGTTAATCCATTTAGTTATTTAATAACTAAAAAGTATTAAGCAGTAACTTAATAAATAGACTCTTTCAAAATTCTCAACCAGTGACCTCAGATCGATTAAAATCATTAAAAACACAGACAGTTCCTCTTACAAATTACAAAACAATGGACTGTCTGAACATGCAGACTGTAAGGTTATATATATATATATATATAGTTTTTAATATATATATATATATATGAGCTGGGTTACTTAGGAATAAAATAGTCTAATAATACAAAAAGGTGATGTTCACTGAGAGGTAGCAAAATGAACATTCCAATAAAGATACTGAATCATTAAAAGAGACAAAAATAATAAACCCACTAAAAAGATAATTAAGTTGAAAGAAAAAAATTTTCATATTGTCATATGTCAGACCAAAAGATATTTATTAGAACAATATTATCTGTGTCTCAGAAGTTACACTTTAGCTTTCCACAGAACAAAAGCATTTCTCAATATATAAATGTATCTTTTACTGCATTTCGGTAAGTAGTATATCAAAACAAACCTTTGGTGTTATTTGAGAAAGCTGCTGAATATCCAAATCATCTATTTCTTCTCCAGATATTGCCTGTGAATTTTTGGAATACAACCCTAGTCGGCTAGCTGTAAATAAGTAATATAAAAGACATATTATAATAATTTATCCATTTAAGATGTTAAATATCCAGTTATATTTTTGTCATCCTAATATTTTCTGCAGAAGATCAGACCATCTTACTACATTATTGATTCAGTACATTGGAGTAAATTATCTGAACTCCTGAGTAACAAAAACATGCTACAAAGTCTATTCTAATCAGATATTTATTTGCTTAGTCTTTTAGGTCTAAAGGTTTGTAGCTCATTCTGTTAGGTTTCATATAAACAAACACAAGGGCTCAGTACTCTTGAAGAATTCACAGTTCAAAAATAACAAGACAGAAAATGAAAAATAACATCGGGGAGACAAGTTAAAAAAACCTCTGAGAAAGTACTGCACATTTGGGGGTATACTTTTTATGTGCATATTCAACTGTTTGTTCACCATCCTGTTTGTAAAGAATTCACATTCTGGCTAAAGCGCTTGTACTTTAATGCACTACATTGCAAAAAGAAGTTGTTTGTTTAAATATTTATAATACTTAAATGGTACTTAAGCTTCAAACTTAGTTGTATGGATAAAACTGTATTGGACAGTATTAAAGTGCCATAGATCAATATTCCTTGTCACTGGCTATTTTAGTTCCTCCTCATTGCCACGAGGCAGATATCCAAAGCTGAGTGTAAGGAAGGTGGTGTTGAGGGTGTCAGAATCAGAAATCAACTATATGCTATAACAAAATACAGTAAGAAAATACATAGCTTCAAAAAGTAAACGTCATATTAACCAAATTAGAGAAATTACAGTTAAAGAAGAAACCAAAGTACCACTTCAGGCTAGGGTGTTTGATTTTTTCTCCTCTGCTATTTCCACTGTGCCACCCGTTAACCTAATATACAAAACTCACAAGTATTAAAGACTTAATACTCGCACTTCACAACTATTAGTTAAACAGAAAAAAAATTAAAAAATGAAAGAAAGTGGCCTATTCATACCGATGGCAACTGCGGTTTCCTGTGAATCTCCAGTAACCATTTTTATTGCAACTCCTGATGTGATCAGTGTAGTAACAGCTTCTTTTACACCAGTCCGTGGAGGATCAATTATTCCCACAAGTCCCAAAAAAGTCAGCTGTCCTAACTCAGGACCAGAAGCTAAGGCCAGAACTTTCAGGAAACAAAGAAAGAATGTTACAATTTGAAAATAACATTTACACAGCATTTAAAACAACTGTTTCAAACTAGTAGGACAGCATAAAGCAAAAGGGTGGGAATAGCAATTTTCCTCTTTTTAGAACCTTGGTAGCAACATATGTTGAATATTCAGAATAGCCTACTTATGTATATGCCTGTCTTTTAGAGTAGTCTTACCAAACAGTTGTATTCCAGGTTTTGAAGATAACTTTCCTATTCGTTCTCAGCTGAAAGAGTTTATACTTCCACTGTGTATAAAGAGAACAACATCTAGCTTTGTGCTTTCTCTGTACATTTCTTTTATGCACAAGGATGAAAGGGAGGATTGGTTAATGTATTTATTTTCTGCTTTGGAGTTTTTTCCTTTTATAGAGGCAGATTTCATTGAGCACATGCTGAATATTTTCTGGAATGCCTTTTACAGTAGGATTCTTAATTCAAATAGATTTAAGTGACATTAGAGTTGCAAGGAAAAAGCAAGTTCACTTTTTTCAAAACATTACCCTAGATTTTTGTTTGACAGACAGAAAGAATGACTGTCTGAACAAAACAACACAAGGAGATGTCCCTCCTAGCATATCCTCTCAGATTCTAATAATTTGCATCTTAGAAATTTCCTGAACCATAGAATATCCACACCTTGGGGGAAAAAAAAAAAAATCTGTGTATGGACTTAACAGCCTAGAGTTCTCTTTACAGAGGCCAAAGAAAGCCAGTCATGTATAATCCTGGTCCCAAATCAACTCTTGACAATCATTTTCTGAAAAATATTTTCTGTTATATTTAAAATCTTACACAGCTTGTTAACATAGAAGATAATCATAATGGCATCTTCTGACCTGCAATCAGTTGTGCTAGCCTAACTCATGAAGGTGGAAGGAGCCAAAGTAACAGAAAAATAAACACATCCATGTTCAAAAAAGTCCACAGACATCTACAATAAGGTATGGAAGCTATTAAGTAGCAATTGTTGTTGGGTTTTTTTTAAACAGTAAGCAGTACGATTCAAAAAAAAAATTGTTATTTTGAGACACTGAAACAGCCTTACCTCTAAGTCCTGCAGAGCCCATAGATGTCTTCTCTTGCTGGTATTGCTCTCTCTGTTGCTGAACAAGAGGTAGGGTCTGTCCCTTACAGTTATATGATGTACAGTACCTAATGACTTGTTCGTAAGCACCTTTCATAAAGCAAACTTCGGGTTTGTCCTGAAAGGAAAAAGAATTGTTGTGTGCACACATGTGTACATATAAGGACACACACACAAGTACATACACACATGGACACATAAGAATGGCATATCTGTACTTTTGCTTAGAGCCTTCAGAACATAATGAAAATCAACCTTGTAAACACAAATTCTGTTCTTTTCAGTATCTCTACACAGTGTTTGTTCAAGAGCAGTAATGTCAAAAGAGCAAAGCTAACAATCAATATCTCATTTCAGTAGACATAAGGCACATTAGACACAGTCACAGTGTAGACTAAAGAGGCCATGCAAAGTCACTTTACAGACTAAAGAGGCCATGTGAAGGACAGAAATTAAACCTACACAGAACATTAGACCTGAAAAACCTTCAGGTCATCGTCGGACCAGCTGCACAGGTAAATAAACATCATCTGCATCCTTGTACCAGGCCTAACAACTCTAATATCTTCCAGATAGCCATCTAGCCTTGATATGATATCCAGAGACTGCGAGTCCACCACCTACCTCAAACACTTAATTCTAACGCTAAATCAACTCATTCCTTCCCTTCCCCCATTTTCCATTAAGAACTGCTGCCTCAGCTCAATTTCCAATCACCAATCACTCACCTTCTCTTCAGTTGAACTAAAAAGCATTTTTCAATGTATCTATTTTCTCCCTGTGAAGGTATTTATGCACAGTAGTCAAGTTATTTCAATCTTTCGTGATAGGCTTAAGTGATAGAGCTCCAAGTTTCTAAACTCACTGTATTTTCTTAGCCTTCAAATATTTTATGCTCCCTTTAAATCTGTTCCCAATTTTTCAACAGTCTCATAAAATTGCTGATTCCAAAACACAGACACAGTAAATCCTTGTAAGATTAAAATCTTATACGAATTCCTGCTCACCACTCTATATACAGACATGAATCATCAATCATATAATCCATATAAATAAAAGGAGTCAAATGCTTCGCTACCAAAGCAAAGATTTTGCTGTGATACTTGAACACTGTCAGCAAGCCTGGTTTTGGTCAGAAGTACT
The DNA here is from genome assembly GCF_036250125.1 of Pseudopipra pipra. Classification (NCBI taxonomy): domain Eukaryota; kingdom Metazoa; phylum Chordata; class Aves; order Passeriformes; family Pipridae; genus Pseudopipra; species Pseudopipra pipra. The sequence continues at coordinate 112,112,334 of NC_087549.1, forward strand.
AGGAAATTTTCCATAAATCCAATATAAAGTCTACTGTTGCACATAGTGTCTAGAAGGCTCCAGTTATCAGACTGGCAGAGATTATGTCAATACTTGTAACAAAAACATTCAGATTGGTCTAAATGAAACATGAAAGCAAGTATGTATTGGAAAGCACCAGAAGACAGAAAAATAGGTTAAATAAATTGTATTATAATCCAGGATAAAATTTGTCAACACTGTGGACATGAGGTCTGCATCAAAACCAGAAACTCTGTTTTCAAACAAAAGAAATTTTACTACTGAACATCAATGCATATTCTTGCTCTTAATTCATTATGTAACTAAGCAGCACTGAAACAGTAGCAGACTGGCAGAATTGCTTTAGATGTTTGAGGAGGGAGAAGGAAGAAAAAACAGGCAGGTCTACACTCAAGGCATCAGCTTTCAATATACTTAAAATAATTTCCCAGTATACCTTCTAAAGAAATAATTTCTTGCTATTCCTTATCTCCACTTCAGAGCTTGAAACTAAAACTGTGTCTTTTATCAAACCCTATTTCCAGGACTGTGCACTACTGCCAACTTGCCATAACTTCTGAAGGGAAAAATTAGGATATTAATCAAAGTAGATAAATGTTCCACAAAGCCAGTGCACGAGGAAATCATCATTGAAGTTTACCTGCTGTGTTCTGTGAATGCATTTTACGGCCATCCATTTCTGTTCTGAGCTGAAGGGATATTCAGCCTTCCTTATGTAGTCTTCCTGGAGCCCATCTAAACCCATCTGTATAAAACAGAAGTACCACCACAATGTCAGAACCTTTTCTTTTCAAACAGATGTGCAATTTGTTGACTTGTTGAGACACCTCAGCTAACAAACATCACATCGTTAAAAACCAGTTTCATCTCCAAAGTTGCTTTTGTGTACACTATTCCAATTTAGGTAGACTTTTGACAAACCAGCAGTGAAAGCACCTCCCATCTTCTATCAGGTTTCAGCATGAGTCAGACCATTTAACACTATTTCTTATCTTTGAGCCAAAGATAAGTCTTGCAGTGGCTAGCAATATAGTTCTTGGTTTGACAAAAAATGTCTATCACCCTAATGCATTTTTTTTAAATACCTTCTATATAATTTCTCTGCTAGAAGTGCCTACAACACTGTAACACAAGACTATGGCAAAAAGTCTGGAGAAGGCAAGACTCTGATTTGAAGTTTGAATGACCGAATCTGAAATGACTTTTTTTTCAGTGATCAGGATCACCCAAGCATTTAAACTGAAACTAACCATGAAGACTCCAGACAAAATGCATTTCATTTCAAATGCTATTCTGTCCCCACCCCTGATGCAATTCGCTGCATTCCAGGCTCTACCCTTAACCTACTCCAAGGGAAAATGCCAATCCAAGAAGACACAAAACCAGCAGCCTGCTATAAACCACTCTTAGTACTTACAGAGCTTCTGCCCCATCACTGCCTCCCTTTCCAGCAACAGATGTGAAAGATTCCTGTTCTTTTCAGTTTCTACACACTTGTCAAAATAACATTGGTCTTGTCCTTTCCAGTCAAAGACTGGGGACTTAAAATGAGTCTCAGCAAAAAGATAGTTACAACTTATGCCTGAGTTACACAGGGAAAGACTGTCATACGTTCATCTTTTACTGTTCTTGAGTTCATCATAGACAAAAAAAAAAAATCAAGTGCTAAATCAAGTGCCTTGACACATTTCTCAGTGGCTGTAATGGGTGTGTCACAACATTATACAGAAGAAAAAAAAAAAAAAAAGAACAACACCTCCATCCTTCCCCCCACCAAAAAAACCCAAACATTTCAGCACAGTGTCCACAATTCAAACTAGCTGCGCCCTGCACTTGAAGGGAGCTATAAATGCTGCAGGCACCTATACATCAGTTATCAGCTTCTCACTGCTTCTGATAAGAAGTAGGAAAGAGACATCACAATCAACATTCAGCAGGTAAATTAGTTTGTGGCAGGTAAAAAGACAGTACTAAGTGCAAGAAGATCAAAACAGAGATTTTACTTCAGTCCTAAGTATTTTTTATTATCCATTAGAACACCCAAGATTTACAACAAATCTAGGAGACCCAAAGGAAAAGAAAATGAGAAAAACGAAACCACATTTCTACATACTTCCCACCTGCTATGATTCGAAAAAGCATCCTCAGGTACTCACCTTCATAGCAAGTGCAATTAAAGCCCCTTCTGTTGGCTTCCCCATCAGTGTGTTGTTTCTAATCAAAGCATCATTGCACACGCAACCAGCCTAAAAGTTGAGGAAGGAAAGGGGAAAACAGAACACAAAGTAAATGCCATACAAAGTTCTTGTGCGACATCATCAATTAAAACTCACCTCTCTGTGCCAAGATCTTACCTCAACAATTTTGCTAATGGATGGGTTGTTATAACAATGAATAACTTCACCATCGAGCATCACTTCTCCAAACCTGTTATAACCTACTCCAGTAACCTGCAAAACAAGCAGCCAAACTATAAACTACAGAAAAAATTTAAAAGTCCAGTCATAATGATTGATTTTACTCAGTGTGCATGGATTCTTCTTACTCAGCTTCTAATGCAGTAACACTCTGAGTTCAATGAAATACATTAGAGACTAATTTTTTTAATAAGTATCAATTTTATTCCTTAGCATAAATAAATGCAGTGTATATTGTTTCCTTACAGTATTAGGCATGCTTTTTTTTTCCCCTTTCTTTTGCTGTCTAATTTTTGTGTCCTATTCATCTTTACCCTGGTTAATAATGCATACCCCCTGCAGAGGAATGGAAGTATAGAGCAGAGTCCTACTTTCATCCAGTAAGAAGAAAAAAAAAAAAATCAGTTGAACAGCCTCTCAGTTGAGACTTCAGGGAAGTGTTAAAACCAGTAAAATTGTATTTTTAGTGCATAAAAACCAGGCATCCCACTAGGATCCTAAAAAAAGTCTTCCTATCTACAACATTAACAGCTAATATGTTTCAGAGTCATTTTAAGTTCTTTTTCCATTAGGATAAAGGAGCTGATTTGACTCAGATACAACTGTGCTAGTAGTAAAAGAAAAGCAGTTACAGTATTCCTACAGTATTCTAACAATAAAAAAATAGCTATCAGGATATATAAGAAAACATAGATAAATAATAGGAAACAGTACGAAAAAATGCCAGTATTTATGCTTACAAAAGAAAACAAGACCATCTATTAACTGTACCGTGGAAACAAAACCTGATCAAGGAGCTAGAGAATTCAAGAACTTATTTAAAAACACTCCCAGTTCCACACCTCACTGCTTTTCCACTCTGCTGCTTTTGCTTCTCTTTTGTGCAATTACTTCAACTCCCCAAATTCAACAACCACTCTTTCATGTCCTACTCCTACTTCCAACTCCATCTATTATTAAAAAAAAAACATGAATGATAGTACATATGCAATGTGAAGGATTCACACAATAAACTGTCTTTTAGCCAAAAGCTATATATTCACATTTTAAATGTTTGTAACGTAAATTTTATTTTTATGCACCTGAAACAGTAAAATTACCTCAACTTTCTACACTGAAGAAAAACACAATCTCTCAACTTGCCTTTGTGCTGTATCTCAGCATCTGTCTCTTATTGTGATGTACAGCCATCAAGAGATGTAAGAACTTAACATATTATATAAAAAAATTCTTCTGTAACCAGAAAAGGCTTGGGTAACACAGCTCAAAGGCTGCAATACCAAATGAACTGAAGAACAGAAATGGTTGGAAGTTGAGGGACAGGAGCTTGGTGCAGTAAATTTACACTTTCTTGACAGATGCTTTACCTGCAGTGTATTCAAGCATGTTTGAGCTGATATACAAAACAAAGGAAAAAGGAAAATTCAAGCTTAAGCATCACACTACATACCTCAGCATGCTGCCCATCAGAAGTAAAAATATGGGTAACAGTCATTTCATTCTTTGTCAGAGTTCCAGTTTTATCCGAACAAATTACATTGCAGCAACCTGAAATAACCAATTAACATTTATAAAGCAATGCTTGTTTAGAATAATGTAACTTACAAAGCCAAAAGTATTCAAGACAAGCAAATTTCTAGAAATACTGCAGCTGTCTGTGAACCAAAAAAAGTGAGATTTAACAAAAGACAGCAAATTTTCAAGTATTAATGAATAATCGTACAAAGTACTTTGTAAGTTAGTCCAATAAACAGAAAAAACCTAATTAAAATCCAAAGTTCACAACTCATCCAAAATCCTTCCATTCACTACTTCTCCTTTATTTTATTCTGCTGTATCTCAAACTACATTACTGAAATCTCAATTGTGATTCCTGGTGACAAGGAAAATTGAGGCCCTGCTTTACAGCAGGTCATTCCTCTTTATTAAAAAGTACAAGATCTATCTAACACCAGCCACAACACTTTGGTCACACAAGTGTGACTTACTGATAAGCCTGCAAATTTCAATAAGCTTGAAAAGATTACAAAAATGTGAGATTTCTGTATGCCTTTTTAACTCAGGAATGGAGATTCGGATAGATTGTTGCAGCATCTTGACGTTTCTGGACAGGACAGCAGGAACTGCAAAAGCAACAAAAACCCTTGCAACACTAACAAAACTCCACTAGAGGCATTGGAAAAAATATTTCCAATCTTCAAATGCAAAAAGCAATTCAAATGTATCAGAATTATTTAACTGAGTATTTCTATTTCTGTTCCATGTTCCGTGCTTTACATTTTTTACAATTCAACCTGCACACTGAATGTTTTTGAGCTTAAATGTTTTTAAATGATTTTAAGTTTTAATATGAGCAGCACAACATCCTGAAGGTGCACTATGATTACAAAGCTTTTTCTAATATTCAAATCTGGATTTGTTTTCTACTGTCAATATCGTTCCTAAATTTACACCAAAAATTCTTGGTTTGAAAATAATTTCACAAGTCTTATTTAACAGGAACATCTTACAGTAAACAAGTTTAAAGAGTCTATATAGCCAATCACTCAGTTTAGAGTATTGCTAGCATGGCATGCTATTAACTGCTCATTTCAGTTCGAAAAATTAAGTAATTAGAAGGCCCACAGAAACATCTACCTGAATTGCTACTGTGTAATAACCCATTCGATTTAAAAATGTTTAAAGATGCCTCCACACTGCTAGCAAAATAAGAATACCTGCTTTGTTTTTATCTTTAGTCATCAATTCTTCTGTTGATTTCCAACATTTGTATCAAAATACTATCTCTAAGTTAGTCTAGTCATACCTAAAGTTTCAACAATAGGCAGTTTTTTTACAATAGCTCGTTTCTTCACCATTCTCATCACACCAAGGGCCAGTGTCACTGTTACCACAATTGGGAGTCCTTCAGGGATTGCAGCTACAGCCAAACTGTAATGAAAGTAAATATACAAATCTTGTTTTGGAATATTACACAAGATTACATAGTAATTATGCATTTACAGTTCAGAACACTGTTTTTGTAGCTGTCTGGTCACTGAGGTTAAAACTGAAAGGAAGAAGCTGCCATGTGATTCTAGATGTATACCATTCATTAAAACATATCAACTGAAGACAGTAAAAAATGAAATAGATTACTTCTACTCATTATTTATGCAAAAGTATGAAGAAATGTTGGGGTGAGGGAGAAATCGATTGTACCTATTTTGCCTACACAAAATACTAATCAGGGCTGTGCAAAGCAGCCCAAACTGGTAAGAATAAGTGTAGTCAGCACTAAATAGAACTAAGAAATGCCACAACTGAACCACAATGGCTACTGCCAGATCTTAATGTGGCAGCAATTTAAGTGAGGGAATGGCACTCTTAAAAAACAAACAAATAAAAACCATGATGACAGTGTAAACAAGATCACAATAACTCATTAGGCAATGCTCAAAGATGCATCTCCTGGGGGGTGGTGGTTCCCCTCCACAGAAGGGTAAATATCCAGAGTCTGATCATGACTTTAAAGAAACACTTCTGCCTTATGCACTGTCCATGTAATTAGTATCTCAGCAACTTTTCTAAGAGTACAGAGTTAGACCATCTAAATTCAAATTTGTTCTCAGCAAACACCCTGGGATTAAGTCTGCATAATATGGTAGAAAATGAGCTATTGAACTACACGACATAAGGCTTGCAGTAACTTAGCTTTGTCAGATGCCTCTTACAAAATTACAGTTTACTATTAAATTACTTTATTTACTCAGTGATGAAAATTCAAACTGTACAACTCTAGTGCTTGTTTGCAGATGTTCCCCAAGACACTCAGAAATCATCATATAAACGTACAGTTTAAGAGACTGACAGGAACATACTGCATCATTAAAAATAAGTATGAATTTGCTTTTCCATTTTCATTTTTAATTATTTAACGTGAAGTTAAGAGCAGTATGTGCAAGCATATTATAAAATACATCTCTAGCTTTCAGACATTTGCTGGAATGCATGATCCACACTATTTAAAAACAAAAATCTTACCTCACACCAATAGTGAACATATCAAGGATATGCTTTCCTTGCAACCAGCCAACTAGCATAATAACGCCTATAAAGAAAATAGTCGTCGGAAAAAACATAAAACCAACATGTACTGTAGCCTCATGGGGACAAAAAAAAAAAAAAGACATCTAATAGCCAAAACCCAGCTTATCATTGAGCTACCTATAAAAATCTGTTACTTCTTTCACTGTCAAAGCATGATTCCATTAGTATAGCAAAGGTGAAGAAAGTATCTGCCAGTCAAGTTGCCCAATCATACCAACAGTGAGGTACTCACTTATGCACACCTTCAACCAGAATACAAAGACACACTGCAATTTAAAAGGAAGCATTTAAAGGACAAAAAGTAAGTCAGAAAAGCACATTTGCAGGAAGAAGCAAGTTAACAACCTTATGATTAGAGTTATGTCACATTAGTAATTTTCAGATGACTAATGGAATGAATTCGAAGTGACCAATAAAATCAGAAGCCAAAATATTTTTTAAAAAGAGATCAAGCCTTCCATTTCCCAGGCCTACACATTAGTTTCCATTAGATAATAATTTGTAATTATTTTACATAAATTATCTTACCTATTATACCAAAGGAATACAAGGAAAGCTGTTTTCCCAAGAGATCCATGCTCTTCTGCAGAGGTGTCTTTGGAGCCTTGATAAATGGCAAACATGCAGCAGTTAACAAATTAACTGTACCACATACTACTTCACAGGTGCAAAATTCAAGACAGTCAGTGAATAAAATGCAGTTATGCCCTATGTTTCCATACGTTACTTAGAGAAAACAGACTATTCTTTCATAGAATTAAATAAAAAATTTGTTAGAAATATTCTTTGGGAGCTCTGTGATGTCTGCAACAAATCTAATAAAAAAGTCTTATTAAAAATTTAATTTAAGAAAACCAAAACAACATGCTGACTAAAAGCCACAGTACTTCTTCCAAGACCAAAGAGCTCTTGAAGAATAAAACTGATTTTCAAAACAGAGGCATTAAAGTAATGGAAGGCAAATTATATCTCAAAAGGAATTTTTTAATCATCTGTAGAAAATTCAATTTAGCCAAATAGAAAACTATGTAAATATTTAGACAGGTTCAGAATATTATTTTCACAGTTAATATCTTTAAGTCAGCTATGGATATTTTGTTGCACTGAATTCAATTACTACCTTCATGTTCAAGAGCTAAGATCTGCTTCACTAGAGGAAACAAAAATATTAAAAGCAACATAATTATGTTTAACTAAGTTCCCATGGAATAAATTCAGAGTTTTAATGAATGAAATACACACTTACCTCTTCTGCTTGCATCATTTTAAAAACCTCCCCAAATTCAGAGTTTTCTCCTGTTCCAATAACTATCCCCTAAAAAAAAAAAAAAAAAAAACACACACAAAAATAAAGCAAATTTAAATCTGAGGTTTAATTATAATGTTAGTGGTTGATCTTACAGTTTTGGCTCAAATAGTGGGCAAATGCTTTTCAGTCTGCTACAGCTGTTAACTTTGTTTATAAAACTATTCTTGTCACAAGTAGATATTTTTTCCTAAAAAACATTTTGTCCCTGTGAAACAAATTGCTATTCTGTGCACTGCTGAAGTACTTATTAATTACCAGTAACAAAACTCAAAAAGGGTAACACCTACACTAGCCACAACTGAATTTTCAAACATGTGAATGTAGCTCTAGAAGCAAATCAGCACATTCTAGAAAGAGGAGTTTCACATCATCTGCTCCCTATAAATTTGAGCTCTCCTGGGCCTAGTTTTCTTATTAAACCAGTGTCTGAAAAAGCACCAATGAGAAGCGCTCTGCAGAGTATCACACTAATGACTGAGAAGTGAACTTTAAAAATAAGAACTGACTTCAAATTGTTGAAACATGGGAAATGCTCTTTTCTATCAATAATGATTTTACCTTTGCTTTTCCACATCTGACCAATGTCCCCATGAAAGCAATATTGCTCCTAGAAGTAAGGTCTCCATTGGTTGCTGCTGGCTGAGGAGCTGTAGATTTAGAGCAAGGAGCTGTCTCGCCTGTGAGACTGGATTCATCAATGGAAAGGTCCACAGCCTTTGAAAACAAAATAGGTAAAAAGCATGAAAATATTTTATTAAGTAGTTGGAAGTGTAAACCTAAGTTTCACAATTTTGACCATTAAAAATGCATCCAGTTTATTCATATGGTAAGGAGCCATGTCAATATCGACCACATTTTAAGGATCAACAAAGCAACAAACCTAACAAAGCTCTCACTTAAAAGAGTCAAAGATGGAAGATGAAGATGCCACTTTGCTACTGTTCAGATATAGCCATGAGCTCTGAAACTTTTATCATCACTACCAAAAGGAATAGTGTTTAAATTCTACACTGTTCCAGGCATGTTAGTTCTTGATGCGATACTCTGGCTTTAGAGAATATTATCATAAAACCTGATTGACTGCTCATTAACATACAGAGAACTTAGGCCAGAAAAGATTCTCAAATATATTTTTAAGAACAAGATTGTCTCTGCAAGATTAGACTAGTGAAAAAAAAAGTTAACACATACAAATGACTTCACAAACTAAATAATGTCTAATTATCATTTCTACTGCTTTCAGGACACATCAGTGAGAATACACAGAAGAAATCTAGATCCTTCTCTGAAAAGATGATCTCCATATGATCCTCTTCTTTCAAACCCACCACCTTGTAGCAATGACCAATAGACACAAGATGAAAATAAGACGACAAGCTTTTATTTTCAAATGATCTGCAAGAGTGGTTAAGGATGGTAAAAAAAATTCATCTGGTGTAGGGCTGCAGACAGATGAGAAACTTATGATATCAGATATGAGCAAGAAAGTAGGTGCTGCTGCAACAGCAGTTTCATAACAATGCAGAGACTATACAATTGCCAAGGGAAGCGGAAAGTGTTTGCAAACAGGAAAACAAACCCACTCAACTACTAACTACACTGCAGGGGCTAAAAACATGATCCAGACAAACTTCTCAAGAGCAACACAAATTTGCCTCAGAAACTAATTCATTTAGACTTTGTCTATGAAATGTACACTGATTAATCAAGTATCAACAGTGGATAAACTGAATATATAGATCTTCATACCCAGAAATTACTTTAACATGAGATAGCCCAGATACTGGGCACACTGAGAATGCCCAATCTGACAGAAAAGTAACGTAACATTCAAGCAAAACCATCAAAATAAGCAAGATGATATATATACCCATTACACTTCATTTTTAGAGAATATACAAATACTGCTACAGTGCCATTGCTTCAACTCAAACACTTCCAGCAATGCTAATATCACAAGTTAAGTATTGAGTAAACTGGGAGATATAATGACACACATTGATGAAAAAGTGTCAAAGAGAAGATTACACCAGTATAATTTCACATTTTTTTTTCATATTCCATTATCAATGAACACTGGAACTATATGGTAAAATTAATGCAAATAAATACTGAAAACCAGTTACCTGCAACCAGTTGCTAAAATATCTTAGCATTCAGACTGAAAACAATGTTTTTGCAATATGGTTAACATTGAGAGGGGAAAAAAAATAAAATTTTCAATAATACATTACTACATAAAATTCAAAAATTCTTTCCTCTGATGTCCTACTGTAAGAAACTACATACATTGGTTAAGAATGCGTGATCACATTTGGAAAGTAATTACTTCAAATTTTCTACCAAGATAGTTGTGAACTCCCAACAAGAACACTTACTGCACTTCAGCATTCAGTAGCTATCTTCCCTTCCCCTCTATCCCACAAGAAGGAAAGTTATGAGGTATTAAATCCGTTTTAGGTACATACCTCAAATAATCGTAGATCAGCTGGGACTCTGTCTCCAACTGACAGGCAGACTGTATCACCTGGCACTAAATCTCTTGCGAGGGTATGTTCCACCCGACCTTCTCGTACACTGCAGGTAAAAACATGGAGAGCAGCAAGAATGTCTTCTCTGGCATTTTGTCTGAGAAAAGCATTCACACCCTTGACTACACATTGCAGCGTTACAGGTTTCAGCAAAATATTTCTAATTTGCTGGGTTTTTCTTGGAGGTTACATCTCAGTAACATCTTTGAAGGGTTCAGAGAGGCAACAACATGGTGTAGTTTTTTAGGTTCATAAAACAATCTTTAAAATGAGAAAAAGTGAAGTGTGCTCTACATCAGCATATAAACTTGATGCAAAGGAAATACGTTCAGTAAAATCTTTTCCATTTACTTATTTCAGATTAAACTTCATATGATTTAACTTAGGACTGAAAGGACAAAACTACATACCAATGGCATTCTGGAGGCACAAGTTTACTAAGTTCTTCAAGAGATTTTTCTGATCTGTACTCCTGCAGAGACATTTTTTTAAAAATAAAGCAGATAATATTTTTAAAACAGGGAAAAGTTTCACATATAAGACAGAGCCACTGAAATTTATTTTATCAGTGAAGTTGCATTAAGTAATATTCCAAACAACCAGATAAGAGATGACATTCAACAGTTCTGCATTAGATACTTTAAAAAGCAAATAGTCCAAACGCTGAAAAATTTCCAGATTTGCCCACATGCATTTCTTCTGAAAGAATAGCAGAGGTCCTTTGCACTTCCTTCATTATCTTCAGTTATTTGTAATACTTGCAGTAACACTTCTAAACTCAGGGATTAGACACCTTACTGAATTCTATAGTTTAACAAGTTAGTACCAAAAGTACTGTGCTCTTAGCTCCCGGAAAACTAAGGTAACACAACTCATATGTAACTCAATAAGCATAGAACAGAATTCACGTAATTAAAGATATAAAGCACAAGCACAAAGCAATTTTGATTCAGGCACACCCTGACTAAAGCTGTGTAATTACAGAACAAAAACAACTATTTTAAGTCTTGGGAAACTACTTAGATGACTTTTTTCCCCATTTCTGCACAAAATTGAAGCAAGAGCTACATTTTCAAAATCTTTTATATGGAGTTAAATAGTTAAGTATTTCCAACTGTTTATTCCAAGGGCTTCTTTGCAAGTACTCTTATGGCTGAGTATAATACTGATACAGGTGCATAAATGTCAGTGTGGTTAAAGCAGGACAAATCATGCACTTTAGAAAAGGCAAAGGACTTCAGTGAAAGCACATTACTCAATCATTCACAGCACAATGCATCAAGAGAACTAGTTCAGTCTTATTAATAAAAGAGTTCACATAAAAGCAATACTCTTATTTGGACAACCCAACAGCTGTCTTACCTGAACGAAGGCAACTGTAACAACAATGAGTATTGCCTGCAAGAAAACAAAACCAGGTGAGATAAAAGAATTCCAAATTACCAAGAAAGTAAGCAATCATATTTGGTTTTGCTCATATTAACAAGATGATTTGGAAACAAACTTTCTCATGCTCAAAATCACTTGGTATCCCTGGGGTCTGTTCCAAAAGCAAAGCCATTATCTATTTACACCTGCTTCAGTGATGTCCAAGGATGCAATAACCTGCTTTTACTAAAAATAAGATTAATAACTAGATAGCAAACTTGAAAAACTTCTTTGCTTCCTGTTTCTAAATGGGGAGCAAGAGACAGCAGCAGAAAAATACATGACACAAATAGAAAAACTGACTGGTGTTCTCTGTGAACAAAACAAAGGTATGTTAACTGCTACAGGGCATCACAGATGTGGTTTTATTCAAACAACCAGATAACAGAAAGACTAAGAATCAGCTGAAGACTAGATATAAGGCAGCTGAAAAACTGGTCTGGAGTCATAAAATATCCTAGCAAGAAGAACAAGAGGAAGATGAGCAACTCAAACTGCCTCAGACACCCAAGGAGAGAGACAGGACACCAGGCACACCCCAAACAGCCAAGATGCCAGAGATCCAAAACAAAAAAGCTAAAAAAAAATTGCTCATTAGGAGGAATCTAAGATAAGTACACTAAGGCCTCAATATCAAGCCTTCATAGTCCTCTCATATCAAATACTATTCTGGTCACAAGGCTTTAACATAAACATCACGGGCCTTCTAAGTATATGATGTGAAAGCACACGAATTAATTAAAGCTATAACAGGAAATAATGATCAATTTGTTGTAAAGTATGTCTCATCTTCTCCTTCAACACACTCATGAATTGAGTTTTCTTACATTAACTGAGTTGTTACTGAAACCAAGTTGTTACATTTATTTCTTACAGAAACATAACACAACATCCATTAATGAAGCCTTTAAAAGTACACGCAGCAACTACTAAAAATATCCAAGATATTACCAAGATTTTGCAAGCGAAAAACTCCCTTGAACTCAACTAAATCCACATAAATCCAGTAAATCTGCCTTATTTGTGATACTAACATTAGCTTCACCAACTGAATATTAGGAAGTAACTACATAAATATTCCATCTTTCCATGGAATATTTCAATCACAGCTACACATGTTTCTTTTGGAGATAATATTACATTCTACAGATCATGCTACCTGACACAGCTTTGCATTTCTAGCCTCATATCGATGGAAAGAAGTATGTAATTATTTTATTTTTCTTTTAATCTTCATCAGTTCCCAGTCCAGAGCAGAAAGTTTTACAATACCTTTGTACCAGCAGAGCTAAAAGGATGGCAAAAGCAGCTCAAGCCAGCATTGCCACCAAAAGTAATATATGTCACTGATCTTTAGCAGCAAATTAGTTTTGTTGATAAGGCTCTGAACACAAATACATAGTCATAGAAAAGTTGCACTGTCATCTGAAAATGAAGTAAAGCAAGCATTCACGCAGTGATAAAGTGGGCATTAACAATAACAAGACTAAATGGTAGAGGATAGAGAGAAGTTAGACAAACTCCACAACTGATAAACTTTAACTCAATCACACCTTTTTCCTCCATATTTTAAGACACATCTACAATGTTCACAAAGAAAGACTCCTTCTCAGGCTGTAGCACAGAATACAGAAATTACTGCTCCCTTACACTAACTGCCTTGTTCTTTTCTCATTGCCTTGCTCAAGAGAGTTAAGAAATAGACTTAAGGGCATTAACCAAGGGAAAAAAACATGAAATAATTCAACTTTCAGCCACAATAATTAAATGAATTTCATAATAAAATAATTTACCTAAATCCAATTTAGGAACACAATAGACTATTCCAAACTAACACTATACTCAAATTCAAAATTGCAAGTTTTTCTTTAAGAAGCCACATAGTTTATCTTCCAAAGACAACTATTCTTTATAAAGAAACAGAGGGGTAAAGAGCAAACCTCCAGTTACCTTGAGTTACACATGGAAGCAAAACTCAACACAAGAAGTGCGGAGGTAAGACAAGGGCAAAATAAAACAGCCAGAACTTCCCTCTAGTCATACAGAAATCAAGATTTTCAGTTACCACCTATCACCCCAAAAAGGTCAAAGGGATTACAATTTTCTTCTCTGTGTCAATTGTAATGACAAATGTTTATGAGTATTATATTTGGCTCACTAGTTTAGCACCCTATTTAACTGCAAGCTTCTACAAAAAAATTACTATTTCAGCTTCTATCTTTCTTCTGTAATTTCTAGAGAGCTCAGGTTACACTTCTTTTTCATGTTTTAAAAGATTACATCTTTCAAGCAAATTCACAGGAGGCTTATGTTGGTTTAAATTTGAAATTAAGGCATAATTTAAGATTAAAATTACATAGAAAATGCCAAAAATTGCTCCTCTGAACAAACGCCTAAAGATAGGTCTTTTAACCAACAGAAGAGTAAAGATACAAGAAGGAGTCAGAAAATTATTCAAAGATGTATTTTAATATGTATTGCTGCTATCACTCAAGGAAAAGAAAAAAACCAAAATCCACTCACAAATTAAACAGATTTAATGACAGCACGCAAATCAAACTCATTAATTGTAGTCAAGTGATCCCACCCCACATGGTCACTCATGTGATGTTGAACACACATGTGGTCACACAATCTGAAGTACTCCCAAGGAAGACAGAATCTTAGTTCCTTACCACAGTGATACTGACAGCATCATCAAACTGATGCATTACAACACTGATGACTGCAGATGCCAGGAGAAGCATAATAAGGGGGTTTTTAAACTGCAATGAAACAGAACAGTAATTCAGCCACACTCTTGACAGAAAGGCCATTTTATCTACCCCTCAAAGCACATCAGATCTATTTTTGAAGCATAATATTCTATTATTAAAATATTTATAACCTACCAGTGCAAAGAAAATCTAACTCTGTGCAGTTCAGATGTTTACTTGAGGAGTTTTCTTTTAAATATCAAAGACCTTGAATAGACTGTATTCAATATGCAACAGGAAAAGAATGTTTCTTCCATTTCTTGATTCACATTTTAAATACAAAAAGAATAATCTCCTATAATTGCTTATACTGTATTTAAACACACAAAAAGAAGCCTGAAATACATTCAAAACGTCTTTAGGTAAAAGACTGACCCTGTTCCCAGCAACTGATCACTATTAAGGCAGCAATATATTTCTTAACTTTCAATTCATGATTTCTTGTTTTACAAGACACCAATTTTCCTTTTAGATCACATGATTTCCTCAGATTTTTAAGGTTAAAATAATAAAGGACCTTGCTTCTATGACAGCTGGTTGCGAACATGATGATTTTTTTGAGAAACACTATAAAAAAGAACATTCCAACAATTCAAGTGAAGAACATTCTAAAAGCACATCTGATAAGCACACTCAAAGCAAATATGCATCTTAATAAATCCCATCTAAAACAGACTTGGATAATATGTCTTAGACATGTTCTGATGCATCAGACTAATTGACCCTATACATGAGAAAATAAAGCATTAATGCCAGAGTACAGCTAGTATGGGATGATGTTCCCACTGCTATCATCAACAGAGCACTGAATATCTTTTTAGTCAGTCCCAAGTAACACAGGATCTCTAGTCAACCATTTATTACTTCAAGGTTGCACTGAAATGTTGATCAAAATATTTAACATTGTAAATTCATTAGAAAAATCTTCTGTGTAAATATCTTGTGTAGCTAGGGGGTGGGAGGAGTAGGTAGGAGAAAGCAGTGGCACTTTCAGAGAGATCTATATCTATATCTATATCTATATCTATATCTATATCTATATCTATATCTATATCTATATCTATATCTATATCTATATCTATATCTATATCTATATCTATATCTATATCTATATCTATCTATATCTATATATATATATGTATCAGGTGTGTTTATATGTCTCTGAGATCTATCACACTGAAAAAAAATTCACACTTGACTCTTGCCAGTTCTGCTTAACACCAGAATCCAGACTGGTCCCACCTGCGCCCTCAGTTCAAAGGCAGCAGTTTTGCTTTTCAAAATTCTCATTGTCTATCAAGTTATTAATATTGCATATTCCATTTAAATATTTACCAACAGTCAAATGTATTGTTCTACGACCTTAGTAAAACTCAGGACCAAGTCTGACTACAAGGAAGTTCTGCTTTTCTAACCCTCAGGCTGATTATGAATGGCACCCTTTGTCTAGGTATGAACACACATTCAAGAACAAATCACTCAACTGAAACATTAGTATATACCTAAATAAAAGCTTTTTCAACAGGTAAATTAGATATAAATTACAGAAGTTGCAATTTCCCATTCTGCTAGACTTTTCCCACTTCTATAAAAATGTGTTCATGTACACAAAAGCTAAGTAAACCAAAATAACAAGCAAAACTACTGAAAGATATTAAAACTAAAAAGGAGAAAGGCCAAAAACATTCACCTGGGATATATATTTTTTCCACAGTGGTTCATCTTCACTAATATCAAATTCATTCCATCCATGGAATGCCCGTCTATGACAAACTTCACAGTTTTTTAAGCCATTCTGAAGATTAGCCTATTAAAATATGCAAAGAATAAAGCAGCCAGCAATTACACTGAAAAGCTAGACTTCAAAATAAATTCCAACACCAAAATATACAGCCTTAGATTATAAACATTGGGGCAACATTCAAAAGACAAGCCTGGTACTAAATGTTTGTATGACAATAAAAGCTAAGAGACTACTATTTTAATATTCTGTTTGGCAGTATTTAAGAGATTCAACCAAAAAGTCACGTAAGAACTACAGAAGTAGATGTTGCTTCACATCTCTAAATGACTGCTGATCTTCCCTGTAGAAAACTCTACAACAAACCAAACTGTGGGCATACTTCAGACTCCTGAGAATGATGTCAGGAGTTCAGTTGCTCAGCCAAATGACTGCAATAACTTCAAAGTCTTGAGTTGACAGTGACCACCATTTATCATGGTGTACTCCTCAGGCAGTCAAGCATACAGAAAATGAAAAAAGACCATCTATCACGAAAATTAACCCAGATTCAACGGTTCATAAATCTGTCAATGGGCAGCTTACTCAGTCCTGTTTCTCTGCTTAAAATGAAGGCTACCAAAATAAATTAAGGACATTAAGGATTCCTTAGAGAAATGGAAGCAATAAAAAACAAAAAAAACAAAAAAAACAAAAAAAAAAAAAAAAAAAAAAAAAAAAAAAAAAAAAAAACAACAGGACAGAATTTTATAACAAGACTGACTCCAGGATTTTTATTAACAAATAGCCATTTTCAAAGCATACAGAAATCCAAACATTTTCAAGCTGAATCTCATTCCCCCTCCAAATACTCATTTTTTTTTGAAAATATTAAGAGATCAGAGCATTTCAAGTAACAATTTAAAAATCAACTTGCTTTTAGAAGCAGACAATAGCTAATATCAAAATGCATGATAATCCATCAACTTTCAGTTACAAGATCTGTCCTTAAGAAATATCAAACGTACTGTTTGGTAACAAAAGCACATTCTTAAGAGATGTAAAAATTACTTACTTGCAGGATACTTGCTACTTCATCAACTGGTAATTCACTTGCTTTTTTTGAAGACAGTACAGGAATCATTGTCTCATTGTCACCATCAGGAATTTTTTGAAGACGTGCAACCTAGAAACAAAACCAAAGTCTGAAGGGAAGGAGAGCATCAACGTTTCATTTCAAATGATGTACACCAGAGCCATTCAGTATAAATGCCATTAAATGATAGTTTTTTATAAACATTCCACTTTAAAAAAAAAATCTACAATTCAGCATATTTTCATGCAGTTACCACCTGCAATAATAAGAGAAAACACTGGACATGCAACTGAGAAGACTTAATTTTTATAACAATGTGTTCAGTGATGACAAAGATTCTAACAGTTAAATATCTTAATAACCCTTTAGCTCATTATCATCAATATCTGGTCAGAAAGCTATCACTCCAGATAAATTTCACTCCCTGCTACTTTCTATCCATTAATGAAGTAGAAGGAGGCTCTTCAAACAGGTCTATTTACATCTTCTTGTACACAAAGGAGAAACACCATTAAGAAACCCTCAAAGTGCACAGATGTAAGTGAAATCATAAAACTTGACTACAGTACAAAAGCTTCAAGTCAATGCTATAAAAAGTTACGTTTTCCTGTAATTTTAGGAAGTTAAAATTTTTTGAACTGCAGAACAGTGCAATAGCAACATCGATTGCATAGCTCAGCACTGCTTTGATATTTAATGAAACCTCAGAGTTTCTGATTCTTGCTTATTAGATGAGAAGCTGGAGTGATACTCTTTCTTCCTGCTCTCTATCTTACTGCACCCACAATTAGTTACCAGTCCATCATGCCACACACACATCCCCCTCCAATAGCTGGAAGACATCCAACATGCAAACATGCAGACCACAGAAATGGCTTTTGCATTATACTTTCACAGAATTTCAATAGGTGGGGTTATGCTTTAGAAAATAATTACTGTATGTATTATATAAATCTCTTCTAGGGATGCTCAGACTTAAAATACTTCAAGATTAAAAGATTCCAGCACTTTATGCCCTAAAAGAGGTATGACAATCTTCATTTTCTATACCGCACACTGTTGGCCATGCACTCGAATATGATGGCTAATTTCCTCTGTAGCTACCAGACACCAGTTTAGGGCTGAAAACCATTAGGCCTAATGCTCTTCCAAAACAAACCCACAAACATATGACTTTGACCACAATGACTCTACACCCTCAATAAAAATGCTGAGCAACGAAGCTTTCTCAGTAAGAGCAGGCAGAAATGAACTGACAGCCATTAAAAATTTTAATGCTGAGAAAAACCTTTTTCCCTACACCAAATGACATCACTGCTAAACACAAATAACAACCCCAGAAAAGGATACATAACTGACCATTTCCCTAATATTATCAATTAGGACTTTGGGAAGTTTAATAACATGATTTTAAAGGATATTTTAAGAATTCAAATATCCTTAAACAGAAATGTTAAGGTACTCTCAGAGATTAGGGGTTTTTTCCAAATAAATCTCCATTAATGCAGAACTACTGTGCTACAACAAAGCTTATTTTGACAAGCTTTCTGTGACACTCAAAAAGCCATTCATTTTGAATGTGTTTCATTCATATTATCTCCCACTTTTATGAAGAACACTGTATTGTATGCAGTGAAAAAACCTACAAAGAAAATCTGGTATAGCATCAGAAAGATAAAGGCTCAGAAGGTCTTTTTATAGCCAGCTCCTTTCAACAGAGTGAAATTACATATTGTATGACAATTCTGGATGGATCCTCATCTAACTTCTAAAAACCCTCTATAATCTTTGTAGATTAAACTACACTTGTAGTTCAGAAA
Source organism: Pseudopipra pipra (assembly GCF_036250125.1). NCBI lineage: Eukaryota > Metazoa > Chordata > Aves > Passeriformes > Pipridae > Pseudopipra > Pseudopipra pipra. Next base: position 112,131,521 of record NC_087549.1, read on the forward strand.
AGAACAATTTCAAATATCTAACTTTGCTACAAATTAAATTCAATTGCTCAGGCAATGAGAAACCAATCACTGTTCCCTTCACAAAATATGAAGTGGGTAACACCAACAGATTTAGGTCCAAAAAACAGTCGTGCTTACTATCTGCTGGACCACAATAACTGTATTCAAGCCAATGATTTTACTTTTACTATCCATTAGTTCCAGAATACAAGAGAAAAATTACTTAGTGAATACTGTTGGCAAGTGCTCTCTGAAGTCTTTTGCGTTGCTGCCCAGAGCTGCACAACAGAGATCTGGGCTTCTGCAACACCTTTTAAGGTCTCCAACAGAAGCTATTCCCAAAACCACAGCATTCTGTACTAAAGGAGACAACCCACATACAGCAAGATGCCTTCCCATCCTATGCTGCAATTAATTTTCAGGCATTCATCAGCTGATACCTTAAAATAGTTCAGTACTTCATTGCAGGCCAAGTTTTTACATGGAAAAAGAAAATGTGGGCTAAGAAATTATACTGGCCTATGGCAGCTATCAGATAGGCAGCACGTCCATGACCACTGAAGCTTCTGGAGCTATGACTACAGCTTCCCATCCCCCACTTGCAGCTAACTGTACTAAGGAACAAAGCAGCAGGATGCTAACTAACAAAAATAAATAGCTGCCTCAGGAAGGGCTTTTCTTGGACCATTTCCAATGTACACACTACCATTTCTAGGCCAAGAAATATGCATCAATCACATAACTATGGAACTGTGACCAAAGTATGTTTATGAAAATGAATACAAATTCATCTGGAAGGCTTACACTACCAGAAATTCAGAGTTCCCTTTTGTTTTCTCTGAAGAAAAATCTAGTTAATTAGTTAACAGTAAGCTATTACTGTTTCTTCTTCCTCAGATGCTACAAGAGCCTGCCAACCCTCTTTCCACCATGACCAATACCAAGTACCAAAAACTTACCTCTACCATTGTTTTTCTCAGCTTAGCAGGATGAGTCCATTTTAATCAGCAGGGCTCACTGACATCAAGATACTTTTACAATTATTTTTAAGGGGAAATTTTAGCTCTTCTTGCTCAGAGTACGTAAATGGTGGGACCTACATTCACCGGGAGCTGTCTAAAAACTAAGAACACTCTCATAGAAAAATCTATTTTTAAATAAACTGGTGACCAAAACACTTTGGCTAATTAGCTAATATAAAGCCCTGTAAATGTTGCATAAAGTTACTCAACTGACCTAAAAGGGCAAAACACAAAGGAAGTAGAAAAACAAAACTATAGAGAACAGTAAAAGTGAAAAAAAAACAATCCGATGTTCACAAAACAATGACAATTAAGTTGAGGTACCGAGAGAAATTCTGATTCTTTCTTTGAGATTCTTTCTTCTGAACCTTTGGGTCCACCTGAACAGCTCATTAAGTCCGCCTGAATCTATCCCATCAGTCACGGTAAAATTGAACCCCTTTCAAGCCAACTCAAGTACTACAAAGACCTTTCAACTTGTTTGTAATGATTCACCTGTAAGACTATTGCTGTATGAGCAGTTAGTGACCCACATTCAGGTACATGACTAGCACAGATACCATGTGATCATTACTGAGTCATGCCGTGCCTAATCAATAGCACAATTAATGAACGTCCACATAATCGATGTGTAACTAATCAATGTGCACTTCATTTTATGCACAGTATGCTGTCTTTTCCACTTGAAATATTACAAGCACCTTGCAAAGGAACTGCAGTTTTATTAATAAGGATATGAGACCATGTTGTCCAAGAGACAACAAAGCCCACATTGCAGACTCGACTGCTATCAGTGATGGATGAATCTGTACCGTGAGCAAAACCACGTGACAGTATTAATAAACAACAAGCAAACAAGATCTACAGTGTGCCATGCCCTGACCAGAAATCCATCCCAAGCCATATCATCTCAGGATTACAAGAATCAGAAAGGACATATGATGTTATAACTTGCTATCACCTTTTCTGAGTTATTATTCGTGATCTGCCTTTCAAGTGTTCATGCCTTTCATATTGGGACCCCAAAAGAATCAGCACCTCATCACCCACCGTAAGAATTAGCTTTCATTTTTTATCTATCTTTCCCTCACTGAAAAAACAGCAGTGTTCAACAACAGAATAAAAAGGTGTTTCACTGAACACAGAACAGATTGCAACTTACAAGCTTCCCATTTCCTGAATTTTCTGTATGATCAAACTATATTTGATGTACACTAAAAGGTTTAAAAACCTCATCTGTGCACACAGTAACATAATAAAATACCAAATGCTCACCTTTTTCTGCACTGTCTAGAATCCTGAAAGCACACAGGGCTAGAGATCAACTAGATGTCAATAGGCACAGAGGTTTGAGTCTCCATATGTCTGCACATGGACTTTGGAAACAATTCCTGCTAGGCAGACTCTCGGTGGGGAAAGGAATATTTAAGGAAAAGACTCTACCCAGAATGGAAGTAATCCTGTTTTCTGACAGTTCCATCAGATACAAAGATTCAGTTCAAAATCTTCTACTCGTTAGGACATGGTGGCTAGAGGTTTTGGAGAGCCAGATCTTTACCTATCTTATTGTCCACCTTCAAGCTCTCCATTTCAACAGATCATTGCTCAGCATCATGGTTGTGATTCCACAGAGTCTCTAGCTAACAATCACCTAAAAAAATATCTATTTCACTAGATGTTTATGCCATCTTACCCTCCCCTGTTTGTCTAGAAGGCAAGGTGCTCCTGGAACTTCAATACAGGTCCCAGCCACAGAACAATGGCCAAGTGACAACAAGACACAGCAAAAAGCCAAGCCAACATACAAAAAAAAAGGTATTAGGCACACTTAATAGTTACAGTAAGCCCTAGACCAACTGCACAGCCAGAAGCAAACCCTGGATTCATGGGAGGATTCCAAAAGTGGAGCTAAAGCAGAGAGGAATACAAAAGAGCCCTCAGATCATTCTGAAACAAGCAATACTCAACATGGTTGACTATGGTTGACATGGTGACTGTGATGCAATTTTCTCTGTGAAATTGAATCAGATTTTAACAGGAATTAAATCTCCAGAGAAATTCACCAGTTATGCTAACAGAAGAAGCAGGTGGAAGCAGCAGACTGTAGCAGATAGGGATTTATTAAAATAAATAAAAATCGGTGCAATCAAGTTCACAAACCATAAATGCAGACAAGCTACAAACTTACCATGATTAGGTAAATTCCAATGTTTAATGTCTTATTCTTGGCTTTTGAACTAATTTATCTACATTTTAATTATGTGCATAAAATTGGAACTTACATGGAGGAAGGCTTTATCTATACAGACTGTACTGATACAGTTGTGTGTACCTAACACATGATTACATCACAAAGACCATTTATGACTGATTCTCAATTAGCAATTTCTCAAATGAGCCTCAAAATCCTGTGAATTTAGACATGATAAATACTCAAGTACCGTGACTGACCAATAAACCCCTGTAACAGAAGGCTCAGAGGGGGCAACGGTGAAGCACCCACAAAGCTCAGGAAATAATGCACGGTGTGACTAACCACAGCTGTTACAAACAATGTAACTACTTCAACTCAGTGGAGACTGGATGGTGGCCTTTGCTTTGGATAAACAACTAAATCCGTTGAGTGGATCAACTGGTGATACCAATGTCTCTCCCTGATTTCATCAAAAGAATACTAATGTCTGAGTTTGCATCCCACCCCATGCTGGTCTGGATTATGTTGCTTGGTCAACATACGCACTGAACCACTGACAAAATTTCAAAGAGAGCAGCACATGGGATTTTAACCCACGTGATCCTTCCTAGCAAGGGGGATGCCCAGCATCCTGATGGTGCGAATGTTATAGAGACTGGAAACGGGAATCACATTGGTACTGCAACTGAACTGTTTATTTCAATTTCTAGATTTTGCTAAGTGTAACTTAAAAAATATACTGAAAACATAATACGAATGTGTTGTTCTTCTAAAGCAGAAAGCCCATATAACATAAGTATCTTAAAACACACACATTTGACATGACAGAATCAATTAGTTTGGAAAAGACTTCTAAGATCCAGTGCAACCTATGACAACACCACCACGTCAACTAGACTGTGGCTCTAAGTGTCACATCCAGTGTTTCCTAAAATACCTCCAGAGCCGGTGACTCCACCACCTCCCTGGGCATTCCAATACCTAATCACCCTTTCTGTGAAGAAATTCTTCCTAGTGTCCAACCTAAACCTCCCCAACACAGCTAAAGACTATGTCCTCTTGCCCTATTGCTGGTTTCCTGGGAGAAGAAGCCAACCACCACCTGGCTACAACCTCCTTTCAGGTGGTTGTAGAGAGTGATAAGGTCACCCCTGAGCCTTCTCTTCTCCAGGCTAAACAACCCCAGCTCCCTCAACCATTCCTCATAGGACATGTGCTCCAGATCCTTCACCAGCTTCATTGCCCTTATATCCAACATTACACCCTCCACGTGTGGATTATCCAAAAGAACACGGTCAGAGAACATTATAGTCTGACACATACCTCCATGGGAAGTAATATCATTTTCTTTGAGCAAGAAGTAAAGTGCCAACACTCATTCAACATAAACACCCATGACCAATTTGCAAAAAGGGTATTTTGTCACTGCAAAGAGTTATCCCTTCCTGCCCCTCAAAATGTTGTAATGAGCGTCTTGTTTTCCAGGTACAGTTTGCTCGGGAAAAGAACTACTTCTTGAGGGCTTGGGAAGTTACTGTATACTGTCTTCATTTGAATGGACTCCCTTGGAAAAGCTTGACAATTTTTCACTTCTGGGGAAACAGCTGCAGCAGCCCTGTATTCTAATATTTAAAATGAATTTGTTCCTATTCAACAGTACTTGAGTTAAAACATTTTACCAGGAGTCCCCACATCAAAGAAAGTGTATACAGAAAAGTTTGGACTCTAAAAAAGCCAGAAAAAAAAGAGAAACACTAATTTGTATTAATGATTTCTCCTTGGAGAGTAATTTCTATCCTGGGAGGTCACACAGTTTCAGCCCCTTGCCATTATTTCACAAGACTTTACAGAAAAAAGGCAATATTCAATCTGGCACAGACACCACCACCCATTAACTAAAGAAATATAAATACTCAAACTATGAGAACAACCTGCTAAGCTGCCCTTTAAACCTAGAAAAAAACCTGCCTTATATTCAAGTACCATTTTAGCAGTGCTTAGGACTTTCAGTATGGCCAAGATGCAGCCATAATGCAGGACTGTCCTCCTTGATACACAACACTTCAGCATTTCTGATTAACTAAGAAAGAGACACCTAATACTGGCACTGACCATTATAAATCTCAGCGTTTGCCCAATCTTAAAAGTTGTAAAATATTTAAACAACCTATCCCCAACCCCATCTACACTTCAGGCAGTGTAATAAAGACTAAGATGCTCCATTTAACATGCAATTTATTAACTCTACAATAGACTATAAAGCCCAAGAACTATTTTCAAGTCCTAAAAATACCTTCTAAAAAGAACACTCTCAGAGAAACATGTCTCCACAAACTGAAATACATTTTACTCTTTCAGGAAGTTTCACCATGTCTTCTTCAATTTAAAAAATAGAAAGTAGGACATCTAGTTCAACTGAGGCTACCAGCACAAGAGTAAAGATGGGCAATTTTCTGTAATCATAGTATATACCATGTGGTAATCTTGCAAACCTTGTGAATGGCAACTGCCTGCTCTCCAGCTAGACAAAACATTTCACAAAAATAATGATACCTTAACCTGACTGCAGTGCTGTAGACTGTAGGAGTAATGGCAACAAAAAAATCCAGCTAAACCTCCAACACCACTTCAGCTTCCTTTAGCTCATTCAATGTAGAATACAGTAGAATAATGTAGAATACTTAAGAATACCAAACACTCAAATTTTTTACTCAATTGGTACAAAAGATGTACCATTTGGAGCATTTCTACATACTCTGGAGGATGTACTATAATGAGTTTAAAGCCTCATTGCTGAAAGCATTGAGGCAGCACCAGCATTACCAAGAAAGCATTGACAAAGACATCAGATCTATTTGTAGCTGGCTGGCCAAAATATTCAGTTTTCATTCTTCCTGTTCAAAAAAGCTCCTTAAACACTAGAAAAGTCCACTTGAACATTTCATACGTTTGTCTCTACTTATTAATCAGAAGAACAAAAAGGTACAAAATCCTAAGGACACACTAAAATGATCAAACCAATGGTAGTGCCTCGATGAAAGCAAAGTTTATGTATAATAACAATGGGTCAGTTCAGAAATTCATTGCCTAAGGAAGAGAGCACTGATGGCCATATCTCATTTGACTCCAAATAGCATGTGCCCTAGCTTAAATCCTGATTCACATGAAGCCCTTTAGAAGTTAAAGGCCAAAAGACTTTGGGTCTAAATATCAGTCATCTATCTTGACTGAGAGTTGCTAACTTTCTAGAAGAGAACATTTAAGCCTAGAAATAAGATCACATGGCTCCTCTCCAACAGTCTGCTTATATCTCATAACACTTTGAAGTGCTGAGCTTCTCAGTATCCAGGACAGCACTTGAACAGCAAACACTAATAAATAATTTTATCACCCTGTGATACACTACTGATGTATCCAGAACATACAGAATTTAGCTGCCATACAATTGTGTTAAGCAAAAACACCAACAGAAATATTTTATCAGTATTTGTTTAAAATAACGAAGCTCCAAGACCTCACAGTTGATTATATCCTTGACAGTTATGCAGTTACCTCATAATATGACAAAATAAATTTCTAATTAAAGAATGCTGAACTTATTGTTCACAAAAGTTCTCAGGACCAAGCTAGTGTCAGTGTCAATTTAAATGCAAACTTAACTCACTGCATAATTACTCTACTTATGGCAATAAGCTTTCTTACAATTAGTATCAAGAAAGCAGCAACACTGTATTCACCAACCTTTTTTTTTGTGAATTATGCATTCGAGAAAAAGGTGCTGCAGAAAATTTATTACTTAAAAATATTTTGAAAGCCTCTGTAAAAGATTCTGTAGGTTGCATCTGCTAGCCCATTAGCCATTTTATCCCTTCCAATTGTTTAGAGTAAAATGTTTACAAAACAAATTACTAGAAACAGATGCTGGTCCCAAATTTAATACCTTGATTACTGTATTTTATTCTCCCTCTCTTCTATGCATTGTAACTTTAGCACTCCTTGTAGCTTCTACAAACCACGCTGTAAATGTTATTTATCACTCAGTGTCAATTAGGTATCACCTGAAGCCTTTGACCAAACCAAAAGGTCTTGTAACTAAAAATCCATTTATTAACTTACTCCACTCTTGCAAAATTCCATCATGGTCTACGGAAGAACTGATACTATGGTTAAACAATAAACTTAGTCAAGCTAACAGTCTGCTTATGCTAAAAGAGAAGGAGGTCTCTGTCCTTCACCATTTTCAACATTAACTGGACACTTCATAAACCCATTCAACTTCATAATTCAACAGAAAGCCATCCAACAGGGGCAGGAGGAAGGAAGGGCTGAGCTAACCTTCTGCCACGCCAGACAAACTCAACAATCATGAGAGTCAACTCAACACTGCAAGCAGGAACAGGTCTCAGAGCAGAACCATCTTTCAGCAGTAACACAACACTTTCATTCAGTCCTACAGAACAGCACCCCAAGACCACAGCATATTTGTCACTCTTCACAAAAAAACAAGCAAAAATATTTGTTTATCTTTTGTTAAATTAGCTGCCCTAAGAATTGTCTGCATTTTCCTTACATCACTGTTTCTCTTGACTCACCAAGAGATTATGCCATAGACTCTCCACGAAAAGGAGGTACAAAGCTAGCAAAATAACTAAACACATTCTGCAACATCTGAACCAAATTATTACAGATCAGCATTTCCAAACTAACTGCATGGGAAAAAAGGGGGAAAGAAAAGGCTAATAATTCATCAACCAGACTAAAGGATGACAGTGATTGTTCATTTAAAAAGGAAATACATGTTTCTAATGCAAGACTGAGCTATATTAACTTGGCAGTTATTTAAGTTATCAAAGCACTGTTAAAATATAGAAAGAAAAAAAAAATCTCTTCTCTCACCCTAACCTTCAAGTTAAATAGAAGAGATGTGACTTTTGCCAGCATAAGTGTTAAGTACTTGTTTCTGGTTTTCTGCAAGCTGCAGATAATAAAAAACTGTAATCAATGAATATCGAAATTCTTGTTTCACCTATTAACTTGTTAAGAAATTATCTACACACCAAAAGGAACTTGAACTGCTGTGATTATACCAAATCTATTTCAGAATTTCTAACAGTTTCCATCACAAATTTCATTCTGATTATTTTGAATATTATTTAATGAACTACTGATGATGCCACTCTGGAACTATTTAATTTGTTTAAGTCACCGCTGCCTCAGGCATCCCTTCCCCCTCTGTTGTCAGTCCCATGTAAACATGCTCCACCCCTTCCTTAGTACGGCTGCCTAATCTGTGATGACCTAAGTCTACGCTGCTAACTCACTGCCCCCAAAACCCAAAATCTATTCACTGATCTTCGATCTGTCAGTTTAGCAACTAAGCCCACTCTCATCATTTAAAAAAAGCCACCAAAACCACCCATGAAACTCACTGGAAAATTCAACTGCACTTTAAGCACAAGACAAACAAAAATTTGTCCTCTCAGGATACTTTTCAAAGAAATAAAACATTCTTCACTTATATCTCCCTACTCATCCAATCATCAAAGTTATCCTGAAATTACTACAGGATGTAGACAGACTATAGGCTGAAGTTAACAGTCATCTTTGAAGATTAGCTAAAATTAACTAGGACTCCAAACAATGAGGATTAAGGAGGATTTCTGAATCATCACATGATGTTTTTATCACATGCAGCAATTCTGGTCTGAGTTTCTGTACCAACCTTCTACATGCTTTGTGGAAAATCTTTTTGGTTTACAGGCGAAAAAACATTACTCCGACCTCTTCTGTTGGGCACTTAATTATATAAAAATAAATACTACATAAGGCCTGGATAACAGAACAGTACTCATATTTAACAACTTATATTTGTAATTATAGTCTGACCTCAAAGAAGCTCAAAGTCTATGAAACCTAAACTATGTTTGTCATTTTTCTACTAAAAGGCAGTCTTCTACAAGACAATCTTCATTAGAAAACCCTAAATCACAACCTAAAAGACGTTGATAAAAGAAAGGAAAAAATTTCAGACCACACTATAGAAAACTACTAAAAATGGCCCAGAGGCATCAATGGAGATATCCAAAAAGCTTAGTTTACATTCAGTTATGTTTTGTCTATCCAGGTTCTCCTGACTGCCTATAGTTTAAGAAAAAGCACCTCTTATGAAAAGAAGGCACAAAATTCCATCTTTCCAAACAGAAATAAAAACATCATTCCTCTAAATCATATGATTAAGCAGAAGTCTTCCTATGATGGAAAATTCTCTCTTGCCCACCATGAGAAACATGAATTCTTGCGGAAGTTCAATCAACCCAACATAAGAAACAGGAACCACAAAGTCTCAGGACAAAACACTAACTTGGAGTAAACATACAGTACCGCTTAGGAATACTAAATGAACACAGGAAAACATCAGTTTTCCAAACCATCTTATCACTTCCCAATCTTGAATATTCATTCAAATACAGGAGGGGAAAAAAAGTCTGTCATTTCTTGCTCAATATCCAGACCTAAAGAGACCTTTCAAACAAACTTGGGAAAAAAAAGTTTAAAAACAGTCTAATGGCAATCTTTGTTCTACAAGATTACAAAGATTATTCAACTATCGCCAGGAGAAGATACATTAAGGATGCTCTCAAGAGTTCTGAAAAGTTCCAACATGAAAGCTGCTAGTGTGTAGTGTCCAAAATGCCAAATGGATAGAAAAAGAAGGGCTCAAAAATACCAAGAACACCAAAATAGACACTACACAGTTGTAAATATATGTGTCCCTCCCGAGACTCAAATAATTATGAGATGAGGAGGGTGTGGGGGTGGAAAGATTGGAGAATTAATTCATGTGTTCAGAGGACCAGTTCATTCTTCTTATCATAATTTTCTCCTACCCCCAGAAGCCTATCCTGTTTTGAAAGCCCTCGATAAACCATAGCCTTTATTCCTGCCTTTGAAATATGCATCTGATCATCTTGTAAAGTATTTTCCCCAAGATAAAGCTTTTTTATGTGATTTCTATCATACAATTATTACTAATGTTTATGCGTAATTTATTTATTCCATGAGAAATACCATCTTTGTGCTACTAGCATTTGGAAGAATTAGAATGGGCCATACCATCACATGCAACTTGACTATAAACTACATCTACGATATACTATTTATTTGGTAACCGAATTATGAGGCATTAAAAGTGTTTCTGCCATTTTGGTTTCGGCACACAGGTATCAGACAGCTACTTTTTTTCCCCCCTCCCAGGTGTAATTCTATTCACTGGTGGTACACCCACCTGCCTTCCTCCACCTACAGCACTGCCCATTCAAAACCCTTTTACTTGCAACACAGTGACTGAAAAGCAAAGGCATTGACACCACTTCTATCAGCTCTCCAGCCTCTATAAACAAAGACCAACTTTCCAGAGATGGTCCCCACACTCCAAAATTCTTTCTACTAAGTTCCATGCTCTTTATTACAAATATTCAGTTGGAAGACATGATCGACAGAATTTAAAATATTCTAACATGATTTTAAAATAGGAAAAAAGTTCTGAAATGCCAGATGATAACAACCTACATAAGTTTTCAACATGGGTTGGACTTCACAATTACCACAACCTTTCAGTCATCTGAGGCAACCACGCTTCCAAACAGAACAATATCCAAACGCAGAAAACAATTCAGTCTACCCCACAAACTCAATTCAGTTCTTCATTCAAGTCAAGCTACTAAAAAAGCACCCCTCTCTCTTCAGACTGGGGTGGGTGGAAAAGGAGCACCTACATCTCATGTAACTACCTCTAGCAAAGGAAATTCAGTAGCCACCTAAAAAAACCCATCTATCTTCTAAGAATTGTGATAACATAAGGAAGAGGGGGAATCAGTGGTTCTTTTCTTACATATATAGTAATAAAAACAATACATTTCAGGGATTTTCAACAACCAGCATCAAACAGAAAGGGAAACAAACAAAAATCAGGAAAAAAAAAAATAAAAAAAAAAATTCAATGAAGCTCAAAGTCACTATCACAATCCAAAGAGGCTTTCAAGGTTCCCAGAGCATAAAACTGAGGGCCAACATGAACAAACTAAGTCCTCAGGTTAAGTCATTTCCAAATTAGACAAGAAGAAGAAAGCATAATAGAGCAACTTATTTCAGTACATAGTTTACATCATACCACATCTTTCAAAACTTTAAAACCACTTTTTTAATTAAATACTGTCCAAGAGAGTAAATTTTAGTCATTTTAAAGAACACAAAAATACATTCAACACAAAATGCAACCAATGCTTCTCAGTTTCACCCTGAAACATAAATTTAAGAAAATCATATAATCTAAGTAAATACCAAGCAACTAATGCTCAGAAGCTCCTATCTAAATAAAATGTTCCTATTCCAAACGCACAGGGTACAATAATGCATAGAGCACTAAAATGCACAACAGATGCATATCTGAATGTCTGTTACACGAGAATAAAATTTGTCTGATAATTAGTTCAAAAAGCAGGAGCACAAATAAAGAAAAGCGATGCTCCTGCAACTCTTAAACTACAAAATGCAGACCAAAATTCCTACCACAAGATTGGCACACAAGAGCAACCCTGCAAACCCCTGGAACGGTAAAACATACACACGCACCAGTAGGAGTTGTCACCAAATTGCATGCAAAAATCCTCTTAGCTCCAATGAAGTCAGTGACTCTGATGAGACCTTTACCTTCATTTTCCATCGAAATTGTACTTGAGTCGATAGTTACAAAAGTCTTTAGCAACAGCAGCGCTGGAGCGGGAGCGGAAAGGTGAAGAGAGAAATGCCCCAAAATCCCAGGCAATCACAGTGCTCCCTTTGCCCCCACCTGCAGCAACATCTGCAAGAGAAACCAACGCTAAAAGAGGAAAAAATGGTAAAAAAATAAAATAAAATTTAAAAAATAGAACACCAGAACCGAGCCCAACTGCCAGCGCGGAGCAGCACAGGCACACGCAGCGAGCCCGCAGAGCTGTCAGAGACCACCGAGGATGAGGATTAGGATTAGTCGCCTAGCAGCTACAGCACCACGGCGGAGCAGCGCCGCCGCTTCCCCCTCGCCACCAGCGCCTTCAACAGCCTCGTCCCGCCCGGGGAGGGGCGTTCGCACCTAAAAATAAACCCTCACCCCAAGTAACCCCCCCTTCCCCGCTCTGCCCGCACCCCCAGCGCCAGGCGGGAAGGAAGGAAGCGCCGAAGGAAAGCGACGGCTCTCCGAAGCGACCCCCGCCCCGCAGCCCCCTCGGCCGCCCCGGCCCCGCCCGCCCTGTAGAGCAGGCGGCAGCGGGCGGCGCGGTGGAGGCGGCGTGTAGGAACGGAGAGAGGCGCAAGCGGCAGCTCCTGCACGGCCACCGCCCCGGCCGCGCCGCCTGGCCGCGCCTCTCACCTCGGAGCCCCGGGGCGGCACGGCCGCATCCCCGCTCCGCTCACTTCCGCGGGCGGCGGGGGCCGGGCAGAGGCGGCGGACGGGGCGGGGCGCGGCGGCGGAAGGGCGGGCGGGGCCCACACACAGCCGAGCTCCGCAGCCCCGCCGGCAGCGGAGGGATGGCGGCTGCTCTGTGTTTCCCGCATGGCGGAGCGGCTTCACCCACAGCCCCGGGAAGCCCCTTAGGCTGCGGGGCCTCGCCGCGCTGCGGTTGAAAAATAAACGCGTTTGAACGCCCCGGCCCCTGCGGCCGCCCCGCCCGTGCTCACCTCTCCTGCCCCGGTGCCCACCTCTCCCGCCTCGGTGCCCACCTCGCTGCCCGCCTCGGTGCCCACCTCGCTGCCCGCCTCGCCTCCCTGCCCGGGCAGGAGCCGCACGGCCCCGCGAGGGAGGCGGGGCGGTGAGCGGCGTTGAGCGGCCGGCGCGGGGGGTGAGGAGCATCGGGCTGTGCTGAGGGGTCCGGCCGTGCCCTCGGCCCGCCGGGCTCTGCGCCAGCGCTGGGAGCCAAGCCTGGCCCTCCTGGCGTGGGAAAACAATCCCGTAGCGCCCGCTCGCCACAGTGCTGCTCTGCTGCCATGAAAATGTGTGTCACGTACCTGGAGTAGAATCGTAGAATCGTAGAATCATCGAGGCTGGAAGAGACCTTTAAGATCATCCAGCACAACTGTCCACCCAGCACTGCCACTGTAACCCCTAAACCACAGAATCATAACACCCAGCACCAGATCCAGATGCCTCCTGAACACCTCCACCCTGGGCAACATATTCCAGTGCCTGATCACCACAACAGTGAAAAAAATTTTTCTAATATCCAGTCTGAATCTCCCCTGTCTCAGTTTAAAGGCCTTAAGTAGCCGCTATTGGAGTTACAGTACAGCTAGACTAGGCTGGTAGTCCAGTTGGTTTTGCATCACCAAATTATCCTTTTCTTATAAATGTTAGCAAAATGAAAAAAAAAAAGCAACTCAATAAAAAGTCTTAAACACTTCAGGTTTAAGATATAAACGAACTAGGTTTTAGCTGCCAATCATAAAACGACCAACCCTAATCACTATTTGAATTTTGAGGGGGAAAATATGCTTTACCAATTCAATTATGCTTATCTAGACACCACGGGAATATTACCTGAAACTCTAGTACAAGTGCTGAGCTCTAAGGCTAGGGAAGTTTTCAAATAAAAGCAACCTCCACCAATATAATAAATTTTAATTTAAGGTATGATGCACAGCACTAGTAAGAACAAAATGCCTTTCAACTTTCAAGGTCAAAATCTAATGAAGACATGCTAATTGTAGGTTTTACACACCATTTCTAAAGGAGCATGACAACATGGTCCTAGACATGCACTTGCATTAACATCTCATGATCAACAACCTGGCACTTTGGGTTTGTTTTTCTTCAGCAGCAGAAGAAACCAAACTCAAAACCAAACTCAATCTTTGACAGTTCATAAGCAGCATTTAACAGAACTAAATTTTTAACATTTCAGCTAAATCTCACAACCCATAACAGCATGCCTCTTGAATTCCTGAGCTAAACAGGGGGAAGTTAAAGAGCATCCTTGCTTCTTTTGAAGCTCTTGAAGGTAACTTTGAGTGCTAATGCAATATAGATTTTTCAATATATTTTGAGAGGTACAGAAGAGTTAGAAGTGCTGACTTTAAGTAGAGGCTCCAGATATTTGCATTCGCAAAACTTAGATGACAGCAGATAGGTTAATTGTTTGGGAATACCTAATACATAATTTCTGACCTGTCCCATAGAGTTGCCATGTTACTTGAATATCTCCCTGGTTACTCCATGAAGTGTCCCAGGTAGCACTGTCATTGCAGGAGTGAGTCTCCTCCAAAACAGTGCTTCTGTTAACTTGTGTGTAAGGCAAGCAAAGAACCATGCTGAGATACTCATAATGCTAGTTATAATGCCACAATTTCAACACAAAACTGATGCACAGTGCATTAAGAAAAACATTTAGTTACTTGGTTAAAACAGGTAGCTCCTGCTTTCAATGTCATATGTTACCACTAAATGTGAAAAACTTATGTAAATATTTCCATAAAGGAAAAAACAAAGCCTGTAGGTCCTAATACTGTTAACATTCATAACAGGTTTGGACTCCTTTACACTGTGAAAACGTTTGGGGAGAAGATTGGGAGTTCCTGAACATTATTGAGCTTGTTCACAATTGAGACCTAAATATCCGTGACAAAGTCTGCGTACATCCTGTGTTCGTGTGTCTCAAAAGAAGAGAATAAAGTCAAAAGCAAGTCCTACTCTGTAACAACAACTAAAAAAGCTTCATCTCTGGGGCTTAATCTCTTTCACATTTGCATACATCTGTCAGTCTTACATGCCCGTGACGCTGCCAGGCAGCTGGGAAGCACCTCTTCAGCATTATACCAGGACTATATCCATCCTTGAAAATTATATCACTGTTTCTGCCATACTCTACAACTGCAAACAGTGTCTGTTTAATAAACAATGCTCAAAGTATTTTATTTCCATCTGCTACTAAATATTGTTTCTTTGAAAATCTTGTCCTTAATATGAGCTTGATCCACGAGAGTATTAGGATAGCCTTAATATCTTCAGGAAGCCTCATAAAAGTTTGTGGCAAAGGCATTATTTGGCAAACCAAAGAACATTATGAGGATATGATTGCAGAGACAAGTCTGAAATTAAAAAATGTTTTGCTTACAGTAACCTGTTGTCGCCAGTTGTACTCACAAATTAAAATAATACTTGGTTTACATTTTTTAATCTTGAAAAAAAGTCTTGCAATAAAATGCTCCTCTGAATATCCAATGAGCAAACATGTCTAGTCCTAACAGAATAATTTCAGTGAAAATACATATACAAGTCAGAAAAACATACACAAATTCAATTAGAAATGGCCAAACAGTCCTTAAACTTCTGTTAGATTCTCTTTTTTAAAAAATAGTACTTGGTATGATATGCAATACTGATGGGTTTTGGGGGGAAAAAGACTGAACACTTTAGTGGTTGTTACATCACTGTTTTCTCTTTCTAGTTCACAGACCTGAAAATACTTCATAAAACCAAGAAAACCTTCTGGAAATAGCTTTGCATTCAGGACACAAGAGCATTCAATGACTGCTTAAGCAGCCTCCCCACCCTAGGCTTTCTCCATCTCTTGTCAGGTTTAAATGCCTCACAGTACTACCTCAGTGTTCTGCAGCAACCAAAAAGAATTCCTGCCACACCACCTCCACCCCCCCATTCCCTCCCCATCCTTTTCCCCACAGAAGTCTCAAAATTTGCCTCCTGTTGATGGCCAAGTCAGACTTTGCCTTCTGTGAGTGGCTGTCAGTAGGGGCAACCACTGGGTTATCTCAGACCCACAACCCCAAACTGACCCACACCTAAGTTCATGTGGGAACTGATTCATGTCTGGAATAACCCAGCAGATCAGTGAATACAGACTTCTCTAACTAAATCAGAAGTGGTTATTCTGGCACAGCCAAGAGAGTGGAACAGGTATGGGGTGCATGAATAGGTACTGCTGCTTTCAGCACTTTTTCTGACCTCTTGGGCCTTCAGGGCTGAAAACTAGTAATTTGATTAAAGAAATTGTTTGTTTGGGTTTTGTTTACTTGTTTGTTTTGTTGTTTTTTTTAATAGGCAGCTGTAAAAATGCATGCATAGTTTCTGTATGAATCGAGAGGCAACCCAAAAGGCTGCTTTTAACTGCCTTTCTGTTTCTTCAGAAAATAATTAATTCTGGGCCTCTGGAAAGCTTGGGAAAATGAAAAAGTAATAAATACATTACATTCCAGGTAGTACAGTCAATCAGTTGGAATTAAAGAAGGGAGAATTCAGTCTAATGACATTAAACAGATAAGCCTTAAGCTGCAGCATGTTTATATGCAAGCTGAACTTCAGGTTTGGTTTAGTCTTCAGGATCTCAATTCAGCTTCATCTCAAGAACTCCCTTGTGCTACAGCACTACCAGAAGCAGTAAAGCGTATTTTAAACATGACAAAAATATCTATAACTGCATGGCTCGCAGATTGAAGATCCTTTACACAGAATTGTGGTGAAGTCACTTTTCAGACCATAACAGCCCTTGAAATGTTGCTCTGAAGTGACATTATAGATTCTTTTGAAGTATTCTTTTAAAGATGCATTTGTTTAAAGTCTGTCAGTGTTGAGTAATGGTCATGAAATCTACTGCAAATTTTATTAACCTAATGAGAATTTATTTATACATTATAACCAGAGACATTTTTCTGAATCATAACATCAACAGCATTTTAATATGGACAGAGCTTTCTACAGCACTTCAGTTTGGGACAGAAAAGGTTAATACGTGATTCTTCTGTCAAAACAGGCTTCTCAACTGTTTGCTTACTCTAGTTATAATTCAAGCTGCCCTCAATACGCTGAGCATAATTTAGCTTTTACAGAAGAAAAAAATTAGTTTCTAGTAAGACAGAGTTTTATTTGATTTAATCTCATTATTTGTTGTCTTTCATCTGCAAGTCAAAAACTCACCAGTGCTTTTACAGTCCTAGAGAGAGTACTTGTATGATTGGAGCCAGGACAGAGGAGGGATGATACTGGAGCTTCTCATTTACACAGTTTAAATGGCCCCTCATTTGTAAAGCCTGTGTTGTATATTTCCTCCCCAAATCCTTTCCATCCATGCTCTTCAACTGATAGCTGATAGAAGCAATCACCTCATCTCCAAATAGAATTCTCCAAAGGAAAATCCATGGCAATTCCACTTAAAGTTCGAATGCTTATATATATGTGTGTGTGTGTATGTATATAAAATCAGTTCAAGTTTAAAAGAAGAAAAATTATACAGTCTTCTCAGAGGAAATAAGTACGCATTTCATTTTATAATTCTGAGCATGTTAAAGTGTAAAAAACATAGCTACATTTTCAAATTACCTTAGCTCAGCCCTGTCTTGACACTGTACAATTATGCTAATTAAGGAACTTTGGTTTATGGCAATCAAATTATATTTCACTGATTTTTAAAACACTTAAATTTAACCCTCTCATTCCACCTCTAAGTAGCATCCCTACCAACATTCTATGTTCAGAGAAGGAGTGCAGCACCACAGCACTTTCAGCTAACAAAATCAAGCTTTGGCAATTGTCCTTTTCCTGGCAATCAGTTCTGCACAGGCCCAGACACTGTCATCTCGTGGTAACCCAGCTGAGAAGAAAGCCTACCTCACAAAAGGCATTACTGCGGAACTCCCAGAACTAGTGTAGGAAGGCGGTGTGAAGCAGTGGCAGGACTAAGGGAGTTCCAACCTTAAATCAGTTTTGAACTGTTGTGAACATACACTCTCAGAGCATTCAAGAAAATCGGGTTTCATATATCCGTAACACTCAACTGTTATCTCAAACCTGCATTTCATCTTCTGTACTTTCCTTCTCAATACCTTCTGTCTCTCCCACTTACTCACTACTCACCTGCCATTCTCTTCCTTCAGCTGCACTATTTTGAAATAGTTACAAATATTAATTGCACAGTTTCCAGAGAGGTTTTTCCTCCCTTTATTTAGGACACCCAGAGCTATTCAACTGTTTGTTTCACCCTCAGTGACTGTTTTTGAAGCTGACTATTCCAGTAAAAGCTTCACTACTAAAGTGGAAGCTCTCACAAGTGCCTCTGTTCTATCTACCATAAGCTTCACATTTCCAGAGACATTTTGTGAAGTAAAGATCTAGTTTCATGTTGCCTGTAATAGACAGCCAAGAAACATGGCCAAGGAGATTGTGCTCTATAATTGGAATATGCTGTGAAGCAAGTTACTATTGGAAGTCTTAGCTGTGGCAGGCAAAATGCCTTGTTAGTATGTCTGCTATAGGACAAAGACTCCACTTCCCTGCATTGTCAGCTTCAGCTACAGTCATGTTGTGGCCTGAATATAGGAGAAAGTGGAAAACTGTTCCCCAGTAAAGGTGTATGCCTTGCTGAAGGATTACTACAATTCATTAAACAGCAAAGGAGACACCTCATTTACTTTTAAACTATTTCAGTTACATTATAGCAAGATGTCTGTGGTAGAGAATAAAGACATTTCAACAGTGAAACTATAAACGGTTAAAAAAACCCCAGCAACAGCAAAGTACTTTTGTTTTAATTGATTCAAGGGTAATGTGCCAAGAATTTCAGGAATGCTGCATATATTACAGACAAGTAATCTTGCCAAGTCTCTCTTGGAAATTCTTTTTCAAGACCATTGGTGAGAGTAAACCAGTGTGAAGGTAATATTCAGTAAGGAGTTTGCAGTTAATAAACAGATGTTTACGTAGTTGAAAGATTTCAGCTCCTGGCAAGAATAAGATAATTTGTTTGATAACACACTTAAGCATAATATGTTGGGCTGTGAAATTTTATTCAGACTCAGAGCCAAAAAAATTTTATCAAGTGAAAGCATGTGGCAGCTTTTCAGGTTGGGAGAAATTTATTACAAACTTTCGTTTTACAGGAAAGCCCACATACCATTTTATTTTCAGAGTCACTACAATGTGTATGTAAATGGAAGCCAAATATACAGAGGAGTTTTTCCTCCATTATATCTTTAAAAAAGTGGTCTGAGGTCACACTTTTAAAGCTGGTAGGGGTTGCTAATAAAAGTTATTAATGTAACGTGCTTCTATTGCAACTATGTGCTCTAGCATAAAAGACCTCTAACCTTAAGACGGGCCCAACTGGTGAATAGAAAGACTAAATTTGTATTCAGATGCATTCTTAGTCAAAGTCAACAATAAGGCTGCAAGGGGAAGAGTAAAAACTGCACATACAAGTTATGTAACACTTAGTAAAGTACGCTTAGCAAAAATACTCAAATTTTACAAGGTTATTCTGACCTGGTTCCCCATCCATCTACACAAGCTTGTGTGAGGGCAAATTCAAGGTGTAGCAAGTGCTCAGAAGTGTTTCCATACCTCTGCTGATGAATATCAAACTTCAGCACAAGGGAATTAAAAAACAAACATCCATTTCACAGAAGGCTCCTGTCTACCTTTGAAAAATGTGCTAAAATATTTTGCAGCAACTCTTACAGCCTAACTCTTATATTAAATAATTAAATAATAGCTCACATTCAAGTCCATGCATCACTAAAGGTTGGATACAGCCCCAGCTGAAAGTGACAGGAGTGGATATAGGAAGGACAAACCCTACAGCTATATCATATGAATTGGGAGGGTATATTCTACAAGCCTGTCACAATGAGAAGGTTAAAAGGACCCTGAGGTGCCCCTCTGTCTCCTAGTAATTCAGCAACTAACATCAGCTGCATCCCATGCATCTGCAACAAGGTAAGAAGTACCAGAGGAGGATTTAATTTAAAAAGAGTTGAAACTCGTACTATAGGCCCTCCTCCCCACCATCTGACTAGTGGGGAGATTCAGTACGAATTCAGCATGCTAACTGCCTATTCAGAAGGAAGAAAAACAAAGTTTCTCATTCAATAAAAGTATTAGGCAGTACCCATTCCATCTTTGAGGGCCTCCAACCTAATCCAGATCTATTGAGGGGTTCTGAGGAAACAACTCTATTTATAGACTACAGAAACTGGTAGTGATAAATCAGTGAAAATATTGTCTCCTATTTGAAGTTCAGCTTACAGTAAATTATAACCCTAAAGTTCCTGTATACTATTTAAAAGCTGAGCAAAATATTTTGATATCTAATTAGAGGCATGATTTCTGTCCTATATCTTTATATATTTCATATAATATATTTAAGGTCAGAAGATGTATTAAAATATTGTTATAAGATCACATTATATTTCTATGATTCCTATCATATATATCATTTATTTAATCACAATCTGTTTATCATTAGTTTATCTATCATTAGGTTATATCAAATAATATATCTATCATATCTATTACTTATTTAATATGCTGAAATAAAAAGATACCAAGCTGTAAGTGTTCCTGATTCATCACCCATTCACCTGTAGAAAATCATCCATCGAAGCAGAAAAAAAACTAAAACAAAACAAAACTATCATTGGAAGCCTGTAACATTGTAGAAGCAACATGGATTAATTAGAAGTTACTTATGTGTGTATGCATTGCAAACTAAAACCTTGACTTTGCTTCTCTTGGAGTTGCAGAACAGGACTCCTAGAGTATTTTCTTCAGAAGATACAGATTTCAGTAAGCTAGGTGCTTTTAAGAATTTGTCTTTCATGTCTGCCATAATTTTCACTCCAAATTGTTTTCTCTTTTTTGAAAAGTTGATCTTTGGTTGTTTACAGCCTCACATCTTTAACGTGTATGTACAGACTGATGCTGTTTTTCACTTCCAAGGACAGATTACAAAGGATTTAGAATAAAATAACCTTAGTGTTTCAGTTTTTCCTGTTTATAAAGTCTGTTTTATCCTAAACCATAGCCTTACTGGAATATCTAAAGAGAGAGAGAGAGCTAGGTTTGAATAAATTAAGCATTGCATCAATTAAGCTATTACATCCTACAGAGTCTAATCAAGATACTGCTTCTAGGGTCAAAGAATAAAGACTGCAGAACTGTAGCAGAGAAACTAGTGAGGAAAAATAAGGTCCATTTTTAGACTTGCAAAAACCTCTAAAATAGCATTTCTTTTGCAGTTTGTGACAGAAGAAAACCACCATTTCCCCCCACAAGACATAGGCCACTGAAAGAAGTACATCCATGTTGAAGAACAGGTGACTCATTTTTGCAACCCTGCACACAATGGCTTCTGATCCCAATGAGAATTTTTTAGCAAATGTTTTCTAATGAGTTTCAGGTTTATTGCAGGTATACAAGCTTCACAAGCACTTCTCTTTAAACAGAACTGTGATTTGGGGTTGTTTTTGGTACACTTACATGATTTTGAAACAGCCTAGTCATTGGTGACGGTAATTCCATTCAACATCCTGCCCTTCCACGTGAAATTAGTCCTGCTCAAACACAGTGCCTTTTGCAGCACTGTAACTGAAGGAGCAACTACACGAAATTTGTTCTGGTTTAAAAGTTTCTAACAGCAATGTCAGCACTTCTGAGTCCTATATATAAGATGGTTGCAAACATTTTTTCTTATGTTAGCCCTCACTTAAAATACCACGTGTTACCATGAAAGGCAACCACTATTATTAAGATTGCTGTTACTAATTCGGGTTCCCCTCTTTGTTCTGAGGGCTGAGTTTAGGCTGTAGTAGCCTGTAACAAACTTGCCATGGATGCAAAGTAAATACCATAAAGAGGCTTGACGTGGCAAAAATGCCAGAGAAAGGCTAAAACCGAAAGCCCAATTCCGATAACACTGCTGTGTTTACAGCATTTGTAATTCCTGGGCTTTAATAGCATATTGTTTGATGTTACATGCTGGCTCATGGAACCGTGCCATTATATCAAAGAAGTTTTCCTGTGCTGAAAAAAGTTCCTAATCTTTTCAGTTGCATAGAAAATCTGGAAAGTATGAACCTCAAAACTTCAACAGAAGGGCCACATGAAACTGCTTTGAAAAGAAACAAGAATTTGAAAGTCTAAATAATTGTTATAATTGTTGGGATAGACAATCCCAGAATTTCTAACATTCAAAATCATTTTCACCTAGCCTTTTTTAATGCCTCTTGAGCAGTTTCTGCTCTAATTATCTTTAAAATGTGGTAAAAAATAGAGCTGCTATATTTCTGTCTAATTTCCTGGGGAGAAATGTAAATAAATATGTGTTACTGAGTGCATATGAGCCCAGTACCTCTTAACTGTAGCACGTTCAGTACATCTGATGGTGCAATAAGCTAGTTCAAGAGGGCACAGCTGAAGAAATTCAATTAAGAAAAGAGGAATCAAGCATCTGGGTTTTTTTACTGTCTCAGAATTTTAAATGCTACCTAAATTTTGGTAAGTTCCTTGTCTTTCCATGACATTAGAAATGCTAAAATGAAGGTTCCATATATTAAATCAAATCTGTATCTGGCAGACTTATTCTCATATGAAAGAGAAGAAACAGTGGGATAGGACAGAAGTTGTTTTTAGTTAAAAGTAATTTGTTCCATTTATACACAAATAAAACTTCAGTAATGGAATGTATCTTAGTTTTCAAATCTTCTCTTGGCTTTCAATCCTTGACATACTTTTATTTACATACACTGTTCTACCAGTTATTCAAATAATGCTGTAAAAGTTGAGCTTAAGGATTAAAGAGAGAATAAGCTTTCTACTGCACAGCCTATTCTGTTAAGGTTTTTCATTTCGCTAGATTTGAAAAGTGGCAGCCAGCCTGCTCCACTTCCCCCCCATCCCCAAGCAATAGTTGTCAGGAGCAACCATCCAGTCCAGTCTAAGTGAAGGTCAGTGAAGACTAAGTCAAGTCTTGCCTAAGTGAAGAATCGTCGAATCATAGAATTGTTTCGGTTGGAAGGAACCTTAAAGATCATCTAGTTCCAACCTCCCTGCCATAGCAGGACACCTTTTACTAGACCAAGTTGCTCACAGCTCCATCCAACCTGACCATATCTGATTGAGATGATATCTGTGTCACAAAAAACGCCTAAATGAAAAACAGTATTTCAGGAAATGTAATACAATCATATTTTAATTGTAATACTATCCTATTTTAGATGTCAATGGTGTAAGAATTCTTCAGCAGATCTTTCATAAACTTATACTCCGAAAATAAATAAGCATTGACCATTTAGATTAATATGTTTTCAACATATTAAAATAAGAATTTGAATAGTGTAAACCATTAGACAAGAACTGCCACAGTCCATAAGCAGCTAGATAAGTTCTTCAAGATGCTAAGGGACCACAGCTCCTTTCTGCTTTTGTCAAAAAGTGCCAGATCATGATCGTTGTTTAGCATGGTGCTTCCCTCAAGTGGTTTGTATTAGTTGCTGCTTTCTTATGACAACACCAACACCAGCTCATCTTAAAATATATCTGTATAGATAGAGATAGCATATGGTTGAAAAATTGTGTAGTCATGTCCGACAAAAAGCAGTGAAGACCTAAACTGTGGTTTACATATAAGATGTTAATTCAACAAAGATGTTTATCTGAAGGACAAAACATTCGAGCTTTGATACCACTGATCATAATTCAAGCAGAAAATCTCCTTAGGGGAAAAAAAAAAGAATCTACACGTCCTTGGAAAACTTCAGACAATCCTGACAGGAATTTCTATGACTACAGGAGAAAGTCTAACATAAAGCCAAATCAGACCAAATGGGTATTTGTTCTGATGCAATCTCTCAAATATTGATCCAAATGACCCTAGAAGAAGCTAATGTGACAAAGAGGATACATCTCTATTAGAAGATTTAGAGTTTTCCAAATGAATTTGTGAACTGCAAGGAACTGTTAAAACATAGTAATCATTTTGACACGATGGTCTTAAGCATAAAGTATTAAACAACATAATATCCATCAGCCCCAGAGAATCCAAAGTATTTCAGATTCTGGACATTCACCAACTGAGGGATACACAGCACTCAGAGCTTTTTATGCTTCAGAACGCAAAGAAGAGAAATTAGGGAAAATGTTTCATTAGAGAAATTAGTCAGGCCTCTGTTGAACCACAAAAATCATAGCACCTTAGTCATTCAAAGCAAGCAGCATTTTTAAAGTGTCATCTCAAATTTAACATAGAGTTTTTACACACCAAAAAGTAAAAATACCACTATTAATAAATAAACTTAACTTGACATGATAAAGCCATTATAATGAATTTTTCATTAATAGCTATATAGATTGCACTTATACTGGAAACTTGAGGCACCTACAACAAATGTATCTTTAGATACAGAAATCTTTAGAGAAGCAAAACAAAGTCAGAGTGCCCCATTCTTTTTTCTTTTTCTTCTTTTTTTTTAAACCTAATAGTAGCATTTGAACTGCCACAGCCATAATACAAGTATTATCACTGTTACAGCACCAGCAATCATAGATCCCGTCCCTCCTATACACACTGAGAGAGAGCATCACCTCCAGGTAGAGGTTAACTCGTGTGGGATGGGAGGTGCTGTTAATCTCAGTGCAGAGGTCAAGTGCCAGCTATTTCAGCAAAAGCTGATAGCTCTTTTCTTGGATAAAGTAATGTCCTGTTCAGACCCTTTAGCTGCATCCCCAATATCTCAGCTCCAGGCTAACTAGATGTCTAAAGTCATTCCCATTTGGAAGAGTTGATTCTTGCAAAAGTCTTGAGGATATGGAATTTTTACTTTAAAATGCCTGTAGTCCAATAATTTCAGGAACTGTGTGTCAAACATACGTCAGATTCAGTTACACTAATGTTACTTTGGTCTGTAAACTGTGCACAAAGACTGTCACCTCTGTTTCACCTGTATAAAGTCTTTTATAAGCGCCTCTAACCACTCAGTATGGGCTGAGCACAGTTTAATTATTCCAAGTATTAAATACAGATTGAAATGTGCACCTTATATCCTATTTGCATGAAGCCTGTGAGCTTTTTTCTCCTTGATTAAAGATCCATCCTTTGTGAGCACTGCCTTCCTCAAAGACAGTGCTAATTCCTCAGTTACTTTGAGATAAGACTTTGTTAAACTGGATAGAGTTGCTACTTTTGAGGAAAACAAAAGATAAGGCAAAAGAACAATGCACTAAATGAGCAAGCATCTGACAAGCTCTGTTAGGAGAACATCCTCACAAGAAAATGTGTACTCTGTTCCTGTAGTCCTCAGAAGGACCTACAAATCCTGCCCATCACAGTTAGGACAGTGATTTGAAGGAAAGACAGCTTAATGCAACTTAGCATAGATGCTATTATCCATCTCTAATCAAATTAATTTAGAAAGCAGTGACTGAATTGAGAATAGTGAACTTGAGAAAGACAAATATGTTTTAATGCCAATAACTCTCTTATGACATTTTGAATGTCCTGTCTAGTCTCCACAGTCTTGTGTCCTCTGGTTGACTGACTTTATCAGGCATTGGAACGGCCTACCCAGAGAGGTTGTGGATTCACCATCCCTGGAGGTTTTTAAAAAGAGATTGGACGTGGCCCTTAGTGCCATGATACAGTAATTGGAGTTGGATCAGTGGTTGGTACTTGATGATCTTGGAGGTCTTTTCCAACCCAGTCTATTCTATGATTCTATGATTCTATGATTAACTGATGGAGCTGCAGCAGAGAATCAACCACTACCAGATAAGACAAGTCAAGGATTTTCCTAGGTAGGTTCTCCAGAGTAGGGTTTGGAATTTTTTCTTTTTAATATCTGAGAAGCGTCAACACTGACAGGAGCTTTTTCAGGATATGAAGTACTTATGATTGTTCTCTCCTGCATGATCTTTGATGAAATGTTGCTCTTAAAGGCAGTTTTAATAGGATGCCTCCCCTCTTACCAACCAGCCTTATTTTCATTAAGTGTGTGGGTGTTTCACGTGTTTGAGACTCTTCTATCCATAAGTTCTGCAGTTACTGGGGGAGAGGAACAGATACAGCTCTCTTCCTTCAGAAAAGAGGCTGAAAAGGGTTCTGCCAAAGCAGCTGTGTTAATTGCTAAATACACATATGCTCTCAATGCCAAGCACAATATACAAATCATTCCATCTGCCTCAGCTCTGGACTCCTGGAGCTCATTTAGTGGTTTCCATAAAGGATCAGACCCCATCACATGTAATTCTCATGTGCAGAACCTCACTGATGGTATCACTCTGGTGCTCCTATGCATGAACTCTTAGCTAGAGAAATTATTTTAGCATTCACCTTATAGCTGGTGTGTAACCAAGAAATAATTCTAAAGAAGTATTGGCTGGAAAGGCTGTATGAAAGGTCTTTTACTGCTAGGATTCAGAAGGAGAGCTGGTGGTTTCTCAGCACAAAACAATTTCCTTTAAGATTGGTCACATGCCCTTTGTAAGCTAATTGTGAAGTAAAAAAGCATCCTGTGGTTTCTTTCAGGAAAAATTTTTTATCTCAGTCCAACTGGAATTTTCAACAGGAAGTATAAGTTTTATGACCATGTTTTGGAAAGAGGTAACATTGCAATACTCTTGAAAAGTAATTTCCTCAAATGCTAATGAGGTACACTCTAAGTAGCAACAAAGGCAAAAAAATTACTTCTTGCTTTGCCAAATGATTTGAAAAAATACTTCAAGGAAAGGAGATAACCCTGCCAGCATAAATGGAATTAAATAAGCCACATACATGCTTTCTATTGTATTTTATCTAAACAGAGAGGCCTCTTAAACACATTGAAATAATAGATCTTTTATGTTTGACAACAAAATAAGTAGCATGTTTCATTTCCTTACGCAGGCTGAATTAATATTAAATACCTCATACCTTCCAAGAACTTAATCATAATAATTTTAATGGAAAAATTCAGTGTATAGAATTATGTAAGATTTACTCTTCAAAAATACATATTCCCATGAGAAATAGCTGTAGAATTCTAGATAAAAGCCTCATTTAACCAGAATTACCTCCTAAACTCAACTATGCTGTTAAAATGTCACTTATTCTCAAAGAAACTCTACCATGTAGCCACAAAACACATTTTCATACCATTTCTGTAAAGCCTGTTATAACGATTTCTGATTTCTGTGCTTTAAAACATTGAAGTTTTAAAGAAAAATCTCAAAGATCATAAATAATTCCATTATTGGATCATACCGATACTCCCTGAAGTCCATGTTCCTTGGTCTGATATGTTTAGTAAGGAATGATTCCAGAAAGTGATCCAAGAAAGGAGACATTCAATACACTGCTAGTATTGAAACAGTCTTCCTAAACCATACTGTATACCTGAAGCAAATAAGTTTATCTTTCTTAGTATAAGTCTGGATGTTCTTATCTATACACATGTTCTTCTTATAATCTGTTTGTCTCTTGGACTTCATAAAAATCTGTGGTAATTTCCAGAATCTACATTTTCAGAACAATATGCATTTATTTCACAGCTTTAGGTTTTATTGAAATATTTGATGTCTAATGCTCTTAATGATGATCAGTTTCTAAGCAACTATTAAACAGGATTTTTTAGTTGTCTAGTTTCCAGAGGAAAATGCAACTCATTAGAGTGAGCATGCAAAGCTAACCTCAGACTGAAGCCATTACACTTATTTTAATGTTGTATTTCATTTAAAATGTTTGATCAGAGAACAAGCCTCCTAGGATGCATAACTTTTCGGGAACATCAAAATGAACAGCAGTCCTTCAACAAGCCTCATTACATTCAGTGCACAATATCAATGCAAAGAGAATGGATAGCAGCACCACATTGAGTTCATTTTATATTGATAAAGCTTTGTGTCTCGAGACTAATATGCTAATAACCACATCAATGTTTGTTTTGATTAAATGGATTCCTTCCAGCAGTAGAAGCAGCAGAGTCAGAAGTATCCTGTACTGAAGATATTCACATCCTTATGAAAACGGAATGATTAAATTTACCATCAAGTTACAGGTTGCTGTCTAAACCATTCAATTCCATCAATGAATGTTCAGGTTACAACTGGTCTATGCATCCTTTGAAGTTAAGCTGTCAGGACAAACCTTGAACAACTCAAAAGTTTTAGCCAACTAGCTCTGCATGCATCCTTCACTTGCAATTTCTGCCTCCGTGACTGGACAAGAATCACTGTGCACATCAGACGAAAGCTATCAGAACAGAACATGACAATAGCAGAGTTAGCATGAACCCATCAGCTCTCTGCAGCTTTAATTTAATGCCTGTTGAGATCAGTAAAGGGGTGAATACATAGAAAACAACAACAAAAACCCTCAAAGAGAAAGCAGTTATCTACTGATAACATTTATTAGAAGACACTGAGGCAGTATTAAGCAAACAATCCCAAGGACGTACCCTCCTAAATAAAAGAATGCGATCCTCAGAAATAAAGAGCTTATTCTCAACACCACGAAGGGCAACCTCCCAAGCAAAACTGCACTTCCCACCCCCCAGTGTTTGTAGAGTCAAAGCAACAAGTGTTACTATGTGGTGAACATCAGCCCTGCCATCATCTGACAAACCGAAGGAGAATGAGTAAGATGTTTCTTTAAGCATGTAGTGCTTGAGCTGTTAGCCATTGTAAAAACATTAAGAGCAAGAAAGAAAATAATGAACATTAGTGTACCAAAACAGGAAAAGCAGATTTGACTCCCACCTCCCGCCAGTTACAGCCCTGGAACTTTTTTTTCCAAAATATATCATGGCAAAGGAATGTGTCTTTCTTTGCCTGATGACCTCTCATTTGGAGAAGTACACTGTTCAGTATCATTTAGCACGCAAAAAGAACAAAGTTTAACTGTTTCAAAGAAAAGCAGAATTTCAGCTCTTGTTATAGACTTCTGAATGCTCACCTCATAGCTTAATATTGAGCACATATTGGATGAAAAAGAACAGTAACTCATTAGATACAGCCTCATTCCAGACTAACCACTTCTCCCCTGTCCCATGCCAAACAGCTTCCATTTCCTTGTGAAACAGCAACAGCTTCAGATTACAATTCAGTTCTAAGGATATTCATTTTGCATTTAAGTCAAGAAACCACCATCTACCAAAACATTTAAGAAACTAGGGTACAAGCTCTACTTGCCTTGCTCTACAGTCTTGCCAAGACTGCAACCTTTTATTTACACATGACAAAGGGCCTGAATACCAACCAGTCCATACACCCGATCTCAGAAAAATGAACAATTATTAGCAAAGATAAAACCCTTACAGAACAGCAGAGAACAGCACAGCATAAGGTTTATGACTAAGAGAAAAGTTAAAAAAGGGAAAGTCTGGTTTATTTTATATACCTATTAAGGAACTCATTTTCTCAAATATTCCCCCCTTAGCATAACAAGCAGATTCAAGACTATCAAAAATAAAAGGAAGTTTAACAATTTTTTCAGCCAGCTAGTATGGACATGAGTGATTCAAGATGAACTTTAATTACACTGAAAACAGCTCATGACAGCAGTGAAATATAGATTTTTGTGGTCTTCAACAGACAGGTAATGACTATTTAAAGCTTCACAGTCTCACACCCCAATTGCTTTAAGTGTCCAGTAATTTCCTCGGAATCAAAAATTATTTGTTCTCAGAGCAAATTTTTACAAATTCACAGTGCTCTCATAAAATCTTAAACATAGCCATTACTCACAGGTACTGATATCTAGAAAACAGTGCAGCTAAACTTCTGATCCTCTCCCTTTAAGATATAGCCCACAGGGTTACAATTGAAGGGATTTTTTAATTTGCTTTTACCTTTTCTTGAATTCTCTTGTCTTTCACTGTTGATACAAGTTTCCAAATCGCATGGATAGGAAGCTTTATAAAATAGGAGAAGACAGATTTATGCAGCAGATTATCCATAATTTAGGCAATTTCTCTTACTGCTTCCGTATTTGGAATTCGAGATATGAATGCATGTTTTCTGCCTCTTCCCAGAGACTGGTAGTCCTTGACTGTTGCACAATCCTTTTCTGCAGAGGAACTGGTGAAAATGAAAACATCAAATGCAGAGCCTACAACAAATGACTAGTGTTAAAGTGCCACAAGGGCAGTGTGAGCTGAAAGAATTGAGGGGCAGTTCCACCAAATGCAAATCATTTCCCTGGCACTGTGCTCTAACAGCTCTTCTGGTAAGAACATTCTGTTGCAAAAATCAAATAACAGTAAGTAGGTCCTGGGTTTTTTACCCCTCCTAATGCTTCTTAAAGCTTGTTCAGCTGCAGTAAAGAGGCTAGAAAACTGCTGTTTCTAGCATATTCCCCCCTCCTCCTCAAGCTGTATTTCACTAGCTGCACTGTCTGATTTCACTTTTGTTTCACATACAATCCTGTTATGTGGATTTCAGCCAGATTAATGCTTTCTTTCATTCTCCACTTTCTAAACTGGAACTGCAAGGCACCAGTTACAAGGCATAACAATGCAAGCTCAGATAAAGCTTAGCTTGCAACTGGGGCTTTGAATTTTACCTGCAAACTCATTTCCTTTTAAGTTATTACGTTTATCTTTGTAAGCCCTTCTCTACTTTGCACCTTTGATCAGCAGACAAGTAGTAAGTATTTTTCTGGCTTTTGTAGTGGATGGAAAAGCAGCAAAGCACATTTCCATCAATTATCATCCTAAATTCTTGAGTTTCATAGTTACAGAAGTTTGGGTTGGTGTCTCCCCCTCTCTTTTGTTGTCAATCTTTTAAGTAGAAAAGTACCAGAGCTAGGTTCTTATTACAGTGAAGCAATTCAGTCCTCAATAAAACTCCACAGCCACTGGAGATTAAGTCTTTTAATTCTTTAATAGGGTATGTTCCTATGTCTAATAAATTATTTTAAGGTTCCTTCCAACCCACGCCATTCTATGATTCTATGATTTAGACCTTGGCTAATACTACAGAATTTGTCCTGAATCTATTAAATACAGCTGCTAAAGACTAACCAGCCAGAGCAATGTTATGTGCTTCCTGCACATCAACATTTGTGGGAGGCAAAAGAAATAATTTCTTTACCTTGTCAGCACAGTTTGTGGAAAGTGATGCACATGGTAGGGAAATAATACTGCTTTGCAGGACTCTTCTCCCACTCATCCTTTCTAGGTCTCACAGCTATGAAAAAAATCTTTCAATGGATTCAGGAAAGGATCCAAAACAGATTTGCATGTTTGTTTTCAGCACTAGCTCATCCCACATTACTTGCACATATCCTTCCCTTCAGGTTTGGAGGCTTGACACAGGCAACCATTCTGACATTTCGAGCTTGGAAATGTGCCTTCAACAAATCCTTTTTGTGTTCCTAAATGACTGTTTGGCTGCTTATACTTCAGCCCATCTGTTTGGGTGGCACCAGGCCTGCTTGCAAGGTGATCTTGCTGTTTCACTTCCCATTGAGAGATGCCAGCCAATTTTGGGCTGTCGGCACAATACCTCTCCTGCCCTCACTTTGGTACAAAGCCCTGCTGAGTCAGAGACGTTGCTTTTGTGCTTTATAAAATTTGTTGGCACTTGTGTGGGTCTGACCACCTGAGTAGCAGAGGAAGAAAACTGGAGTTGTCAGCACTGGAAATTGCCAAGCACACTTGTTACTGTGAAGCCAGGGGGATGTTAAGAAGATCAGTGACACATCATAGCATGAGAATTTTAATTGCTCTGCAAAGCCAGGATCACCATAAGCAGGAGAACAAGAATAGTAAAACCAATGACACAAGCCACAGGCACAAAACAGTCAAGCAGGGGAAAACATTGCTGTAATGATTCCTTTAAAATGGACAAATACTAGGACATATTTGCTTTGTATAACCTCAGATGTTTACCTAAAATTAGGGTGTTGTGGTTTATGCCATTCACTGAAAAGTCATACCAGGCTGAAGACGCTCCTTTGAAAAGTTCTGAAGTGCACAATTAAGCTCTTCCAGAGGCATGGACCACTTGTCCATGTAGGCTTGTTTCAGGCCTAACATCAGTACTTCAGCAGGCACTTCTACACCCACCTCTTCTGTGCTACATATGGGTACTTACTGAGCTCAAACAGAGACATCTGCAGTAACCCAGGTGGCTAGAGCCTCAAAAGTGTACAAGGACCATCATCTGGTTGCTCTGTAACTTGGCCTTGGCCAATATCAGAATTCTAAATTGTCTTGATTAGCTCCTAAAATTCACTGTTGCAACAGAGATAAAGATTCCTTAACTAGGAAAAACTTGCACTATCAAGAGTAAGTCAGTAATACATATCACTAATGTTCTCCTTTCCTCCACCCCCCTATAAGAAAGGAAGTAACAAGCCAAGAAAAGCAAAGACAAGGGTTCAATATACCATATCAGCTGTCAGAATGTTTTAGTCTAAGGGTTTTAGTGAAAAGTGCTCCTTTCTCTGGTGTAAAATAATGTGACAAAATTTCCAAACATGCGTTCTGACACCTGAAAGAACAGTTTCTTCTTGTTGTGCCCTGTGTTTTTGTTAAAGAAATCCCCTCACTTCTCATGCCATGATATATTTGAAAGAAAATGAAAGAAATTTAAACATTTTGGCTTTACCTACAAATGAACCAAATTTTTACTAAAATAGTGATCCATTATGTGCTCAGAAAACAGCAAACAGAGACTAAACTCCTCAGCTCTGAGGTAACTATCCAGTATCAACAAGAATAGTACTAACCTATTTGTTCGACTAATGCTTGTGGTATCATGCAAGGTGAATCAAGTATCTCCCACACAGCACTTAGACAACCCTCTGCCTTGTATTATAAGCATCTTTAATGACAGTAATGAAATACATCACTAGCAGCCAAAATCCACAAACAGCAACCAGATCCTGTTGTAAAAGAGGTAAATAATTCTCTTTTCATCAAGTGGAAAAAATAGAGATACATATGCATCTATATAGGTATATGTGTATAGCTATATAGATGCATATACCACAATGTCCCCATCCTGAAAACACATATAACAAGAAGCTAATCAACAAACAGACTTTGCCCTACTACTCACTGCTAGCAGCAGGACAGGGAGCAACATGTAATTCTTGCTCATTGTGAGCTGTTCGTTTGTCTTCTCCTATCATCTTGGCATCTCAGCCAAGATCACTTTTGTCTTCTAAAACCTTTCATTGCAAAGTTCCTCGAACCAAGACTTCTTTATCCCAAGGAAGCCATGACATTTGGGTCTTTGAATCATATCCTATATGTATAAAGCAAGTATTGTGTTTTGAGTCTGTGTACTGTCAGAATAAGAATTTGCTTCTTCCCCCATCTCCCCACACCTTATTGCTTTGATAAATAACAACTCCAACAGAGCTGTTAGCCTAAGATTTTCAACTAATATAATTTTCTGTTCTTGTGAAGATTTATTAGTTCAATTCTAGTTAAAATTTGATCCAGTTACTTTTTTTTTATTTTGAGTAATGCAAAACTCTATCTTCAACATGCATCACTGATTTAGATTTTGTAAGATTTTAATGATTCAGTTTTAGTTCCATGTCCAGCTACAAGCTCCCTAGTGCTATACAGACATGTGTATACTGGAGCAATTTCAGAAAAGAGCCCCAAAGATAATTAAGGGACTGGAATACCTCTTATGGCAGGAGAAACTGAGTGTTGGGACTGTTTAGTTTGGAGCAGAGAAGGTTCAGGGGGATCTTCTTAATATATAAACAGCCTGAGGGGCTGAAATGAAGAAGGGGGAGCCAGAATTCTCAGCTTCTGTCCTTCCTGTGAAAGGACAGGAAGAGATGGGCAAAACCTGAAATTCAGAAAGTTCCATTTAATAAAATTATTTGTTTATTAAACCACTATTTTATTGATGAAGCACTGAAAATTGCTGCTCAAAAGGTTGTGGAGTCTTCATCTTCAGATATATTCAAAACCTTGCAATCAGTCCTGGCAGTCTGCTCTTTCTGACTTTGCTTTGAGCATGGGTATTGTACTAGAAGATTTCCAAGGAGTACCTTCCAACCTCAGCTATTCTACAATTCTGTGAAATTATGAGCTATTACTATAAAAAACATAAGGATATGCAAGTGGTATTATTGATTTTGCGTAAAAATAAGTGCACTTTAAAAAAGAAGATATTGTTAAAAAAAAGATCTCCAGTAAATTGATTCGCAAATGTATAGATTCATTGTCAGTGCAGTGCTGAAATATAATATTATTTTTACCACAAGAAAATTTACTTGAGTTTTCATAATGCTTCTCAAAGATAATACAGGACTCTTGTGTAGAAGCATTTACACAGGCATAAAATAAGCATATATACTACAATTTTTGTTGCAAATACCTTACTTGGATCTGTTGGACCAGATATCTGGTCCATAACTCCTCCTAGATGTCAAAGTATTTTGAGATTTTTTTACTATCTCTCCCACACATGCATGAAGTAGATTGCTACCCCCTTTTCCTCCTAATGACATCTTATTTCTAGGAACACAAAGTCATGAGAAGCAACTGCCTGCAATGGTACCTCTGCCTTGCCAGGGCTTCAATTTAGAAGTCATTCTTAGAAGAAAGAGACCCCAGCTGTAAAATAAAGCTCAAAAAGCAAAATTTCTCAAAATTTCTTTCCTTGGACACACTTCTCATATTCACCAGCTTTCCCCCAACCCCAGTCAGAAGATAATGTCTATTCAGCTTTGTAGCTGGAAGGAACAGGTTGATAAGATGGTAGACAGAGGCTGAGACTCCTACTTATGCCTGCTTATGTAGCTTATGTCCTGCTACATTTTCCATGGCCAAAGCAGCTTCCTCCCATTGCACTGTGGCAAGTAAAGGAATACATCAGAAGTCAGCATCAATGGATCATATGCAGGGAGTCCAATCAGGTGCCACATGGCTGAGAGGTGGGCTGTCAGTGGAGCACACTGTGCCCACATGCCTCTAAGACTGTGTACACATATCTATCAGCTTGACATCACTTTCAGAAACTTTATTCCTTTACCATCCAACCTTGAGGTCGCAATTAAAGAGTTTATTTCACAAGGATAACAGGTTGAAGCTTCACACTTGTACTGCCACACTAGAAACACAGAATAGCTATTATTATGGCCACTATCCTACAAATGACCTCCCTTTTAGTCTCTCTATAGCCAGGAAAGCGATTTGTCTTTCTAAAGCTTCATGGTATTGGGATTTGGGTCCCATTTGTTACCCACTCTCCTAAGTTCTTTGTGTTAATGAGCTCTAATCAGCAGCCTTCCATTTTACAAAGTGTCACCCTCTAGTGCATTGTTTAAATCTATCTAAATTAAAATCTTACCCTATTTAAAATTTGCCTCTTGCTCTAAAATCTGTTGATCAATCATTCTGTAGCTCCAGCCTGGCCTCTACAAATTTGATCAATGCGTGCTTCATTTTATCTTCCAGACTGTTTAATAGAAACCTTAATTAGTGCTTTCATTAATTAATACCAGACCCAATACTGATTCAGAGATATCCCATTTGATAGCTCCCTCACCACTGGTGCTTCACTGTTAATTATCCTGACATTGTAGCCCAGGCAATTCTGTATTCATATTACAGGATTATGAAGCAGAGAAAGGCTTTTTTCTTACTGAATTCTTCCTGAAGGAGCTTACCACGCATAGCAAAAAGAAGCCATGATAGATTTAGATAACAGAAATCCAGTGTTTTATTTGTCTACTAAACACATAATACACTGCACCCTATTAACTTTGTCTGGATAAAAAAGTTCAACTAATTATTCACCTGTGTCTCAAAGGAGCATGAAAACATCTTCTTCACTGTACTGATGGACTGTGGGTTAGTTTTAGGGAGCAGTAGGGCTAGAAAGGCCAGGCTGAAATTCACTGCTTGTGAACCTGGCAGCCAGCTGAGCTTTTTCTCACCCCTAACTCTTTCATCCAAGACTCAACTCGTTACATCCCCACAGTCTCATCTGTCTAGCATAATTAATCTTCCTATGAAATTGTTGTGCAGTAGCTCTCCTCAAGTTTGCCTTCAAATACAGGAAATCAGGCAGCCTGTACAAAATCCCACTATGTTCCTAGCCAGCAGAAAATGCTTGAAGAGTGGAAGCATTGCAATGAAGGGGGCCTTTTCTCATTCCTTTTCCTCTTTTCAGACACAGAGATCTTCCAGCTCTGAGGAGGACTCATCTGAATGCTTTCCATCTCTTACTCAGAAGAGTTCTAAGCAAAAGCACTTTCACAGGAGGTTTGCCTAAGGTGGAGAACACCTGCAGTACAGTCCAGCTCCTAAATGGGCCCACTTATTTAAGGCACAATCAGAGACACACGAGGTCACATTATTGAGAAAGTCCTCTCTTATTCAAGAACAAGCTTTATAGAAATTGCATACGGGACATCAAGGACTAGATCTGCAGATGTACTTAGGGATGCAAGACACATTCTTACTAGGAGCCCCATAAGACACTGTAGAAATTTATTTTTTTCCCTAAATCTTATCAGAAGAGCTATAATGAGAGCCAGAAGTGCTGCTTACTGTTAAGATATCTGCCTCTTCTCCACACCTAAACAAGAGGAATGTCTTTATCAAACTGAATCTGATTCCAGCAATTCACCTTTAAACACTTAGCATTAGCTTTCCAAAATATCCCTCTCATAAGACTAGGGAAAGATAACATGGAAATTCAACATGCATTCTGCCAGATTAAGCATACAACATTTCCCTGAAATTAAGGAGACTCTTCACTACAGTGAAAGTAGCACCTTTCTCGCAATTCAAACTTGTTGCGCAATGTACTCTTCTACATCTTCTTATGACTCTTCCTTTCTAAATGTAGCTACCATTCTTAAGATAATTCAACAGCTGAGAATCAAAAACAACTAACCTTTTTCCCCATCTTCTCGTGGACTATAATTCTTTTCCTTTTCAAAGGCCATCCCAAATATTCCTCTGGGAACATTTCCCTTTATGTGACTACTGAACACCACAGAAGAAAGGAAAATGATTGCAATACTGCCTTTATAAGGTCTCACCTTGGGTCCCTTTCCTCTCACTTAAAGAGACCTAGCCTAGCCTATGATTTAAGGAGAGTACTGCTATGTAATTCTAGATTTTTCCCTTTTGTCTTTGTGAACATCACAGATTTGAGGCTGGTGAAGGAAGCAAGCAAGGAGAGGAGATAGTGTGAGTGTATGAAATGTGACTTATCCTACGGTGGAGAATGTGAATCCTGCCAATGACAGGGTATAAAGGATCTAATTGAAAGCATATATGTCATTTCAAAGCTGATGGAGAGTAAGAACCAAGTGAGCAAGAACCACTGAAACTCCAGGTGCAATTAATAGTTCAGCTGCTTAGCATCTACTGAAAAAAACCCATGCCTTACTTTATAAAAGATTCCATTTTTAAAAGATCTATCTCTCCGGGCAGTTCATTTATCTATTGATCAGATTAAAATAAGAATGTGTCGGAAACCTACATACAACTAAAAGTAAGAATCAGCATGATAGTTTAAAATAAAAGCTTGCCCAAAAGGCTCCGAATTTCGTGTTGTAAATTGGCAAATGTCTGACTCGAAGAATGGCATTTGAAAGTAACAATACATTCAGAAAATAGATTCTGGAAAATTATCACTGATTTAGACTTTATCTGTTTATATATCAAAGGACATTCTTCCTAGTAGCTGCATGTCAATCTGTTCTTTCTGCCTTGTACACACTCCAAAAATTATTTTAGGATTGAATTATCTGTCAGTTTTGGATAGCCTGGATCTCTAGTGCAGAGGATATACAGCCACTTTAAAGACATCAAGCAGAAGCTATTGCTCACATTATGCACGGATGATCAAAAAAATGTGCCTAGAGAATGACAGGAGGCAGTATTATTTTCCATTTAAGAAACTAAGGATGTATCTAACTGAGAGCACCCATAGCCAGATATATCATCATCTCACAAAAACCAGCTGCAGGAATGCAAAGACATGAGATAGACAATGGTCATTGATAGTCCTACAAAAGCTTTCATATGAGAAAGGACTAAAAAGATGCAAACTATTTAGAGCTAGCAGGAGATAGACACAGAGGGAAATAAGAGACACTATGGAAGAACAAGGTACAGCAAAGAAGGGCTGAGCTCTTATTTGCTTTTATTCTGCACAGGGGAAGAACGAAGCCACAGCATATCTGAAACATGGGAAGAAAGTCTTTTTTTAAAATATATTTTCCTTTTATTAATAATTGATTAAAATGTGGATTTTTTTTTCCTGCAGGCCATCTCCGAGGTCAAATGTCACTCAGATTCAAAAGAAGATTGGACAAGTGCATGTATAATGGGAACATTCATTAGAAAGGGTACAGGCTGGGATATCAAACTGTATGCTTCAGGGCATAGGACCCTCATCAGCTTTTAGGAATTAGAAACCAGACTTTTATAAGCAGTTATCCTGGCAGACAGGGAAAGGATTGTTAATTCATTTATCATGCCTTTGACCTAAAACACCAGGGCAGGATATAGACACAAAAAAGAAATAGAAATAGAATCAGCGAAAATGCAAATGAATCTACATATGATGACTTACTTACAAAGAAAATCCCCAACTTACTCTTTAGAAAAAGGAAAGGGATGAAACATAAATTAATCAGGCAGAGAGAAACAGAATGAGGTTCTGAGGCTAGGCCCAGCAGAAATATGAATAGACAGGAAAAATCCCCCAAATTTTCGAGCACAGTTATAATGAGGGTGAAACAGAAGTGTGACATATGAATAAATGGATTTTTTATTAAAATAAAAATTACAGTGAAGCAAACCATGGAACGGATTCAATATTGAATGTTTAAAAGTTTTGTTAATATAAGTTGATGCTTTACCAAAAGAATCAGTTTGTTGAAATTA
Source organism: Pseudopipra pipra (assembly GCF_036250125.1). NCBI lineage: Eukaryota > Metazoa > Chordata > Aves > Passeriformes > Pipridae > Pseudopipra > Pseudopipra pipra. The sequence continues at coordinate 112,170,407 of NC_087549.1, forward strand.
CTTACTTGATGTCCTTTCTCATCCTGGTCTGAACATGGTTCAAATCTAGCAGAGGTGGAAGGTTACATAGAAATGATCATTCTCCAACAGCATTGAAACTTGTTAACAGGAAAGGGTGATGAAGCCTGAATTAAGTGTTTTGTGCACAGAAATAATAATTCATCGGGGTAGTTTGACACTGGCTTCCTTTGCCACTGAATTCTCAAGGAAGGAAGGCAGGAAGGGAAAACCTGCAACCAATTTTTTGTCTCATGAGGCAAATTAGATGAACATATTCCAACTGCAGAGTATGCAGTGTTATTAACTTCTCTGAACACTATGTAGATACACAACCTGTTGGTAGCTGGAGTGATCTTTATTATCTTTATTATCCTGGCTTACAACCACAAGTGAGCCATAAGCCATGTTTCAGCCCAGGCCATTCCATTATCACTGCCTGTTTGAAGTCAAAAGAACCCCCTGGCAAACTTCTACAAAGCCCAGGCAAAACATGTCTCAGTCACTTTGCAGTTACTGCTGAAGTCCATTGAGCAGCCACATCCACAAATACCTTTAACACCTCTGTTTTTAGCATGGTAACCTTCAACCTTATAAATTCTTGTAAGAGAATCTCTGTGAAGATGTCACTGAATTATAAGATATATGGTGCTGCGTGATCAACCATATTACTGTCACACCTATTACTTTTTCTCCCAGTGTGTGGGACCACGTGTGCTAGATTCACATGATGAAAAGCAAGCAGGTAATATGATGGGTAGCAGAGTGTATGACAGCTTGAGGTTGTGCCCATGCCCCACAGCTAAAGGTGTACAAAACCTGGAAGCGAACAAAACCCCAACCACTCATCACCTACTTCATGTTCAGTGGTCAATGGATCACAGATTGGGTCAACAACCTGGTCATGGCACATCACACCTCAGAGAGGGCTACAGACATTGGTGTGTCACAGCAAAGGAGTGAGCTATAAGGCAAAGAAGCAGGTATCTTTGAGCCATGGGTGATCTGGGAGCTGTGAGGGCATGGCCCCACCAGCCAGGGCCCCTCCCACCATCCTCATGGAGGGAGCAGGACAGGCTGGAGGGGGGCAGCCAGGCACAGCAAGCCCATGGGTGATGAGGCAGGTCTGAGGTCAGGCTGGGAAGCTAATTCATGGGTCGGGGGCAGTGCATGCATCAGCAGTTCACAGCCAAGCATGGGCATGGCTGTGATGCATCTGCCATGTAGACTGGTTGGGACCCAGGGAGCCGGAGTCTGAGGTTAAAACCAGATTCTGCATGAATGGAGGTGAGGAAGGACCTCACTGAGTCCTCCCAGCTCTGTCCCTAAGACCACCGTCTGTGTCACAGGGCACCGGACTGGCCCTGAGCCCAGGCAGTCAAACCCCGAGGAGGGATGGGGGGTGCCCTCAAGGCCGTGACATGAGGTGAGAGACTGTCCTTGCCCACTTCTGCCAAACAGAAGGAGTATTGTTTTGTTCTTGTATCACAAGTTACAGCTCTCTCTGTAGGTTTCACTATTTGCCTTAAGGGATTCATGAGAGCAGCCCTACCCCATCAGAGTACGTCTCCATTGAGACCTGCTTCCCGCCATGGCTTTTAACAGATGCACACAGAACTAAGAGCAGAGCAGGCACACAACGTTGCTTCCCTGAGGTACTTTCATCAGCTTCCAGAATTCTCCAGATCAAGGATTTCCTGCACCAGAAGAGGTGTCCTTAGGTGTGGCAGCCCAGATTAATTTTTTGTGCATAAATTTCTCTAATTCCTTTAAGAGCCTATATGAACTGCTGGTGCCCACAGCATCCTGTAGCAATGAGCTCCCCTTCTTATCTTTCCTCTGTCTGTTGAATTCCTTTATGAATCCTAAAAAGCAAAAAACTATGTGTAGCTACATTACTGATGAATTCCTATGGGTAACTGAGAACAGACCTTGATCTGGTGTAGCTGTAGAAGTATCAGTTGCTTTGAATTATTTGATTTTACTGTGTTCACATGCAAATATAAAATCCCAGGCTTAGAGATGCTAGGAAAAGGACTCTTGGGAAGAAATGATACAATGTGTTTTGCTTTTGTAAAATCTGGCAGCCAAAATGTTGAGCAGATTAAAAAGGAAAGTAAAGGGCATGTTAGTAAAAAATTTATTGCATAGAGACACCTCCAGAGACTACAAGAGCAGAGCAATCACAGTGTCAAGTGCCATTTATCACCAAGAGAAGACTCAACGTTCCCACTGTAACCTTGTTTCTATGGAGAACGCCTTCTCCTGGCTTTTTCTCCGTTATGATCGATATGATACACCAAATATGCACAAATGCTGTTTCCAGACTCAGTCAAGTTTTCATGGTAGAGAAACAGTACACAATTTGTCAGTTAGAAAAGAAAATTACCATACAGTTACTGTATTTGGGATATTCAGTGCAGCATATAACTGGGAAATGCTTGTTAACTCTATGGATTATGAGAAAAATTTGAGAAGTAACGTTGAAGAGCTGGGACAGATCAGGACATCAGTAAAATTATATCATCCGCTACTGGCGTCAAACGCAGGGACTTTTCCCCATGCCTCTGCAATGGGAATGTGCACACTGGGGATTAGGACACTGCGCTGTTATACCTTAGTCACATTGCCTTTTGAAGTGCAGGAAAGCTTGGTCCATCCCTGAATATTTTTTCTTGGCATTATATGCACTCTGTTGAATGAGCGGCTTTCAAAAAATGCTCATGAGAGCTCGTTGGCAAATCTAGCTGGGTATATATGCCGTAGGGCCCATCTTAAGGCACCACATACAGCACATTCCCAGTCTATCCAAAGTTGCTACAAGCAACTTCAGGCTGTTGTTGCTCTCCAACAGTGACTTATCCTGTAAGAGAAGATAACCACTTCCCCATCTGCTGCAGAAAGCTGATGCCAGGTGCTCTGCTGGCTTTAAAACACTGATGAAAAAGGAAGTCTCCATTTTCCTCATGCCTCCATTTTAGGATTTTCCTTGCAAGACTGATCTCAAGGGCTTCCTGCACACGGAACAATCAACTTATTGAATGCTTCTGAGCTTCTGTGAGTTTTGAGTGGGAGAATGAAGAGTTACATTTCATGATCTCAGGAGATCATTTCAAGATAGAGTTTCTAGTGGGGTTAATGGTGTCCTTCCATTTATTTTTCCATGGTGTTCCATGAAATAACATGATGCTATTACCCCGTGATTTACGACTGTTGCATTTTGCTTCTCATATCTCTCTATTCCAGAGCATAGGAAGCTAACCTCCTGTTCTGTTGTCTCAATGCAATTTCCCTTATCACCTCATGGGAGCTAAGTGCCTATCTTCTTCATAAGCCTTTGACTCTGCTCTAAATAACAATCTTCAAGCTGACTTTACAAAACACACTGTACTCCCTGCTGTCAATGCAATGTTAGATTCTGTAAATAAATGTATTATGACACAAATCACAAAAAAATTATTAACAGTGCAAGAAAACAACATTTGTCTAAACTGTCAATTAACCATCTGGGAAGGCTGCATATAGGAGATGTCCACATTTATTTTTACTGTAGCAGAATTTGGTTCAACATTACTGGGTTATTTCATACCCTTGATGAAATGAGTGTGCAGAGTGCCCATTAATGGAAATAAATGTACTGTGTGAGATAGGAGAAGATTGTGTGGATAGAAGCAAGCACTTTTGGGGAAAAGAAAAGCAGTATTTATATCCTTTTTTTTTTTTTTTGGTCCAAGGTAGTAGACCTAAGGTAGTAGTATTAGTGCATAATTTATGTGATGCATTTGCAAGGAGCTGTCTACTCACAAGACATGAATCTCAGGCAGCTGGAAATACAGGCCAAATTTCACCCAAGGATAAGAGGTTCTTTAAGTCCCAGTACCCAGTCAGTCTCATCACGGCCACTGTGATGAAATGAACATTGGTGTTCTGTAAAGTGGATTTTGTTATCAGTGATTCATTGCATAGTGATGATAGAATAGCCATATATAAAAACATTTTCTTCCCACTGCCTTAGATTCTAACTTTTTTGCTATTAAATGTAACTGAGCTGCAAAATTACCTCATGTATTTTGTCCAGTGACAATCATGTACATACAGGTAACATAAAAGTAGCATAGAAGTAGACATACAGGTAACCTAAGGAGTGTTTACCACATGCATTTTCTGAGAAAAGCGTGAAAACCAAGCCTTACTTCCATTCTTAGATTCAGCTGTGATCCTCTCTACCAAAAGCTGAAGGGACACTAGAAGGCAAAACAGGCATTCTACAAGAGCACTGCACATGTTACATCTTGGCTGCAAATGAAAGGCTTTACTTTCTACAGCTTATATTCAAGAACCTTTATATGGCCCTGAGACTAGCTCAGTTGGTCAGAGCCTGGTGCTAAGGATGCCAGGGTTCTGGGTTCAATCCCTGCATGGGCCACTCACTTAAGAGTTGGACTTGAAAGATCCTCGTGGGTCCCTTCCAACTCAGAATTATTCTGTGATGCTGTAACTATTATACTGAATTATAAAATAACACAAAAGTTTGAACTGGAGGTATCAGAGGACACTTTCCAGTGAATTTGCTCTGATGAGAATCTTTTTCCATCTGGCTTGGGTCTTAACACTGCAGAGGAAAAGCTGTCAGCAAATTTTAGGGGCATGATCCTCAGGTCAGCTCGGTTCTCCTTTGAGAAGCCTGTGCAACTTTTTTCTCACCCTGCAGGACAGGAGCAGTTCTGGTCCCTGCTGTGGGAACATTTATTCCCCTAGTTCCCTCCCTGCATGCTCACACTTGCTCCATGCTGCTCCATCACCATGCCTGCCTGACTCCTGTGCACATCTGCAAAGGCTGGACTCCATGATCTTAAAGGTCTTTTCCAACTTAAATGATTTTACGATTCTATATAAACACAGAATACCTCCAGTAAAGTCACATCAGACTTCTGAGGGCTTGCACTGGGATGGTATAGGATGCCATTTATGAACATGGCCATAAATTCACAGTAAAACACTTCACTTTTGTGATATCATTTCCCAGGTCACAAAACAGGGATACAAAAGGTATCTTTTTTTCACTCACATATGTATTTCCAGAACTGAAGCCCTCCTCAGTACCTTTTAAGTTCAAAAATGGCCAGAAAGAACAACGATCAGCAACGCTTACATGCTTTCAGCCAAAGGACAATTCAAACATTTTACCCTAAATATCATTTACCCTGTCAGGTAAACACAGCAAACAAAGAGTATCTTACAAAGCAATGTATCATGAATAAATATTGTCAATAGAGTAATTTTGACTGAAATGAAAAACAGAAACTCCTAGGCACTAGAAAAATAACTTTCTAGGTAAATCATGGGCATGTGGTCTCTAACATCAAGGAAGTCACTTTGAAATTACATTCCTCCCTCTTCAGCATGAAATTCTAATTGTACTGAAAATAATGGAAATGCCCTTATTGATTGTACTGAGATAAGGTTTTCAGCCCAGTCTTTTTAAAGCATTAGTCAGGAATAACATTTACCAAGTTACAGCCTCCCTTTTTGATACTTGCAGATGGGTGGGAAGTGCTTTGCCCTCACTTCTCCTGCAACTCCATTGGTTGTGAGTCAGAATTTCCATCTGGAGTGGCTGATCTATTGATATAAATTAGCAAATCACAAAATTCATCCCATCATTAAAAGAGAGGTCTTGTTTCCAGTGAAATGAGTTGTGTTCTCATTTCATATGAGATGGTGGGCTAAGCTCACACCTCTTATCACTTGTGTAACTGCTCCTTAATTTGTCCATCTTCTCAAACCCTCTGACCAGTTTAAAGCATTAACCTTCCACTAGGCAAGAGAAGGGACAGGTTGGGCAAACCAACTTCAGTATGTGTCATGAGAAGTTCCCCTGAGTGCTTTATCAGCTGTTTGTTAATGGTTGAGAAGAAGCTTGATAAAAACAGCTGTGCAGAAAGATTAAATATATTTCCTATGCTGACATTTGTATTGACTCGGAGTTCACAAACACCTCATAAAATATTAGTTGTAAGACAGTATCTATCTAGGCTGTTTTTTGAAGAGATTACACTTAGTTTGTCAATCAGGACCTTTCATCAGAAATAAAACACGTAGAAACAAATGAGAATTTATAGACAAATCCCTTGCCTCAAAATTTGGAAATGTTTTTACAAACATTACACACAGTTGCTACATGAAAGGTCATTGAAATAATGAAAAAATGGGAATTTGAGATGCAGACAGCATCAGTAAACACTTCTGTTTGCCCTGGTAGCTTAACAGTGTGTAAACAGACCAGGGGAATGCAGGGGAAGATTTTGCATCCTCATTCTGAAGTGAATGCATACTCTGAAGTGAATGGTGCAAGTCGGGTGCCAAAGAACAACTACTTGCAAATGACAACATATCAAAGAGTTGTAAAGCAAATGGATAGAAAAGATCTGTAGAATTTATCTAGTTGAATACTTCTCAACAGTTTTTCACCACTGGCTCATCAAAGCTTAGATGGCACATTTACCAAACAAATTAAAATCCCATAATGTTAGCAAAATATACCACCAAATATTAGCAAACAAATAAAAATAACAGTATAAAAATGAAAGCATCAATAACCCATTTCAACCCACATGTTGTTTAGTTACACAAGAAAACAATTATGACAAAACCAAGTAAGATAAATCTTTGCTTTTTGGCTTGTTCTTTAATTTGTAAAGTCTGAGAAACATCAGCATCGACTGTTGCTCTGTCCTGAATTTTGTGTATATTATTCCTCACAGCTCTTGTTTGCTCTGTAGCCAAAGATTTTCAGGGATGGAAATTACACAATTTCCCTGAGGGACACATGGGCCAATCTAGTGGTCAGTTGAGTTGACAGTAATCAGTTGGTCAACATGTGGCCCCTGTTATTCATTCATCCTGCAATTTCTTAAGAAAATGAAAATAAGAATATAAAAACCATGTATAACACAAATTCTTTCATTCATTTGCTGGAAAAGAGCATTAATTTTCAAAGAGAATTAAACAAGGAATAATTAGAAACTAAATGTAAGGAAATGTTGAAAGTCATTAGTTCCTAAGAAAATTTTGCTGACCTTATTCAAAACTGATGTGAAAGACTATAGAAATGTTGTGGTACTAGGATGTTAAAACAAATGCCAGGAACTAGCATTACATGATACTATGGCATTATAAAATATTATACTAGCCCTTCACATTTGCAGATCTTTCCTTACTCACAAGATCTGAAGGGTGATTTGACAGTATTATTTTAGTCCCTGTCTATAGATATCACAGAAAAATGACTGTTGCAGCTGCAAAGCCAGCCAAACCTGTTCAGAAAAGGCTTGGCATGGGAGAAGGAGTGATGCTATACCTCAGGATGAGCTTCTGTTACTATCATGTGAAAAACTGAAGCAAAACGCTACAAAACCTGCCTTCTATTCTTAAGCACTAGCCAAGGTGTCCCATCTGGTACATCAGGCCAATATAGGGATCTTTGTGCTGTTGCACAAGAGTTGCCAAGAAGTGTGAATGAAGGTGTGGTATGTAGGAGGTAGGTGCCGCTGGTGAAAAAACAATTATTACGTGGTGGTATTTTTCCTCTAACCATGCAGTAAAAGTAGCATAAATGGTCTTGTCTGTCAGGCAATATTGTGCTATAAAACCTTACTCTCCAGAGAATTCAGCTCATCTGGCCTGATTACCTGAGCAAGTCCATCACTCTTTTTCCTTAATTGTTAAAATTAGCTGTGAAGTTCTTGGTTGGAGGTATCTGGGTTTGAATGACTAGGAAGAGGCATGATCAGAGAGATTCCTCTTTCTGGAATTCATTTCTCCTTCCTGTCTAACACAGTCCTGGTGCTTTGACTAAAGCATATTGTGAAAGATAGATTATATCAGGATAGTTTCAAAATATATGTTTGTTTGATTTGTGTACATGAATATGAATTAATAAGACTTTAACGTTAATGGAATCAAAGATTTTTTTTTACTCAAAGTTTTTTGTACATAAGTAAGGATCAATTCTAACCCTTCCTTTTATATAAAATAATTTTCTGTCAGTTTAGCCTACTGGACATGAGAAGAAAGATAATCAAATGCCTAGTAATTAAGGATAATTAAGAGGCTAATTATTAGATATGAAAAACATTTTTTCAAATAATCCTCTGAAATACCCTTCAATGCAAGGCTTCAGTGCCAAACTAAAGTTTGCTCTTCATTCTATGTAACCTTAGTTAGTGAACCTCAATTAGCCAAAAATCCTTCTTAAGCAAACAGTTTAATATCCTGAGATGCTGATTAATTATATTGGAAATTCCATCAAGCATCGAATCACTTGAAATTATTCTTTGCCACTTTTTGCATACAGGAAATCAAGCATATGATACAGTACAGATGTCAGCTTGTTATTTTACCTAGTAACTCCAGAAATGAGCACTAAATTGGAAGGAATACTGCAGCACAATTATCTAAAGTTATAGATAAAGTGAATTTCCACTTTCCAGACCTTGCAGTTCCTAATGATGGTTTTAAATAATTCCTTACTCCTCATGAGAAATGTCTGGCCTACAGAGTTATCATGTTAGTCTTGACACCATGGGCTAATTAGATGTTAAGCATAACAGCTCAAAAAGGAAAAAGCCTTCTCCCAACATTAATTCTTAAGAGGATCGTTTGAAGAATTTTTATGGCAAATTGTTCTTGTGAATGGTGCTCAGAGGAAGCCAGAGAAACAACAGTATTACAGATAATTTCCACGCAGAAAGCCGAGCATTCTGAAAATCAGGACTCTGCCAAACCCAGTCTGCAACAGTCACACATCTCTTTTAGAGAAAAACCTGTATCAGATGGCAATGCCCAGAGCCCACTTTGCTGACTTAGCTGAGAAAAGTAATCTTCCCTGTCCCAGGAGATGCTGATGTGAAGCCACTTCCCTGCCTGCTGTTCTGAAAAGCAACTACAAATTTCTTCTCTTAGCTATTGCTCAGGTTTCTGGTTCTTTTATTTCTGTCAAGATTATGTTATTTGTATATAATGGCCGGTATAGAAAAAAACATTTAACGAGGACATCTCCATGGATGCTAATTTATCACAATTATACTTAATGACAGTGAAACTGCTTAACAGGGATATATTCATCCAGTTACACAGGGAGTTAAGTATTACAAGCTCAGAAATCAGTGTGAAATGCCAAACTTCCCTCACAAACAGAGATTCTAGTCATAACAAGGAAATAAATACCAAAGACATATGAAATGCTGTCAACAATCTCTTTTTTGCAGTAGTTTTACTTCAGTGGTTACTTTATGCCATGGCAAGTCTTTTCAGAAGCAATTTTGTCTCTCCTTATCAGAATAGCTGCTTAATTGAGTTGTCAGTCTACCAGTTCAGAGGATTCTACTGAATTAATGTTCAGATTTACTTTGCTTTAGGTAATCAGATGTGCAGATGTGATGTTCCTGCAGGTCTTTGAGTGACAGAAACAAAGCCTATGTGCTGAATAGTATGGGGTAGAGCAATTAAGAAGATAGGTTGCAGATATTATATGTTCCTTAGTACAGCAGGCTGCTTTTCTTCCTTTTAAATTTTATATAACTGTTATAAATCACTACTGGAAGAAATACATGTTTTGTTTACAGTAAATAATTATATATTTATAAATTGGATGTTTAGATTAAGAAAAATAAAATATGAAACTAAGGAAAGAAGTCCACAATAAATAAGAGAAAAGTGGCTGAATCATTATTAAAATTTCCTAGCAGCTAGGATGACTGTTTTTCCCAGTGATACACCACCAATCCAAAACGCTCTAGAAATAAGGGCATAAACTCAATTTCCATTTAGCCCTGCAGGTTATCTGCCACAAAAACCAGAGGAAGAGATATCTATTTGAGAGGAGAAGAAAAAAAGTAGAAGATTAAATTACTTCTAGAAAGGAATTAATGAATAGTTAATGAGTAGCTTTACTTTCAGCAGCCCACATGTAATTTCAAGACCTAAACCCAAACTTGGCTGTTCCTGTGGAGATTTTTAGGGTGTGCAAAAACAGGATGATCTTCAACTTTCTTGAAACACCTGCACCTGCCCCAGGGCACTCAGGACCCTGGATCTTGTACTGGAAAGGGTGAGGAGAGAGGGTTCCTACTGTTACGGCCAAAGATGAAGAAGACATCATGCAATAAAAACCTGCCTCTGTCATTGTCCCCCACTTCTGTGCCCACCCTCCCCGTGCTCACTATAGCACCAAGAAAAAGGCATGGACACAAACCCTTTCCTGCCGAGTTTTCTCCCCTGCCTCAGCAATCCTCTGTATTCCCCACTGCTCCATTCTCAAAGCAGGGATCTGTGCTGTATGATCTATCCTGCATACTCTATCCTGCATACTCTTGGCCAGCCCAGGGCAACAAATAACAAATAGAACACATTATGCAGGTTTTATGCAGGAAAAAAAAATACAAAGTTTTTAACTTGTGAAGGTATATTTCAGGTAACAAAAAGGACTGGGAGAAAGGGGTACATCATCAAAACTTTGTTTTGTGCTTCTTGAATCTTAAACTTGTTTTCTTCTTTCATGGTAGGTTTTTTGTTTTCCTCTTTTTGGCCACTAAACTTTTCCAATGAGACATGGAATTTCCTTCCTATGCAGGGACATCCTGTCATTTGGCATTTTTGGAGTAAACATACAGACCCAGCTCTGTATCACTCAGTAAGGCTTTTAAGGTACCACTGTCTTCATCAGATAACAGCCTGTTATTGTTGGCTACATCACAGAAATAATTTTTTTTGAAGCATGTCAAGGCTAGAAAGTAACCACCTTTAGCTACAAAGACAGATTTCTGTTTGTTACTGTCTTCAGAGGAGGAATAGGATTATTTTGTCTCTTAGGAGATGACTATGTACTCTTTGCACCTTTTGTTTTTCTTCCCTTCTTTTGACATGGTTTCTCTAGGAGCCCTGTTGAGTCAGACTGCTCCTGTGAAAAAATTTACTCCTTGGCACATCAGCTCCAGAAGTTGTAAAAGTGTAACAGCACTGCTGGAAATTTCTTACTTTCTGAAGTACCTAGCAAACTGTATGCATTACTTAAATAAAAAAGATTCCAGCCTTCCTGTAGTGATAGGACATGGGGCAATGGTTTTAAACTGGAAGAAGGAAGATTTAGATTGGATATAAGGAAGGCACTTCTAATGATGAGCGTGGTGAGGCCCTGGAACGGGTTGCGGAGAACAGTTGTGAGTGCCCCACCATTGGAAATGCTCAAGGCCAGGTTGGATGTGGCTCTGAGCAACCTGTTTTGGTGGAAGGAGTCTCTGTCCATGGCAGAGGGTTGGATCTTTAAATGTTCCTCCAACCCAAACCATTCTATGAGTATTGTTATTCAAATCATGTTTTCCAATACTTACAGTATGGAAATGCCCCAAAGAAGTAGAAGACCATGAGTTCCCTGACTAATACAAAATTATGGAAATCTGCTAGTAAAATACGAAGGCTTATGTACAAAAGATCAGCATGGAATCTTAATATAAACCATATAGGATATACTGAATATTTCCTTCACCTGAGTTTCTGAACTCTCTGTCAACCTGTGAATAATGTAAAGAATCTCAAACTATGAACATGGTTCATGTTGTTTGCAGAAAGAAAAGGTGATTTATTATTTACAAGAAGATCAATCAAATAAGACATTAACTCACAGGTAGTTTTGTCTATACTGACAGGCTGCTGAGCATATATACACCAGTTTTGCACTTCAGTTTATCCTGATTCAATTTCATTTATAATTGACAACTGCATTTGCCTTTCTATATTTGCAGTAAAATACTGTGCAAACAAAATTTGTGAGTATACGTGCAGAAAATCTTGTATCAACACTGACTGGCTGCCAGATTTGGAATCAATTCACTGATTAGTTTGAGAGTGATTAATGTGAGTGCTTAATTGAAATTCCTGATTTAAAAACATGTATGGAAAGAGAACTGACAGCTTAAATAGCACTTCAAAGTGCCATGCTTCAAACCATCCTTCCATGGATTCTGGTTTTCTGAATAGTGAGGGTAAGTTTTTGCTCAGGTACAACATGCCATAAGGTGATGATGTTCAGATGCCAAATTTTTCAGCCCTTCTTGCAATAAGAAATGATAATTGTTAACAAGTTTTCTGAAGAAAAACTGGAAGAAAACCCCCTTTTCCTCTCAACTGAAAGGAACACAAAGCAATGGCTGAATAGAGCACTAGGGTTAATCTTTTTATATACCCGCAGTTGGAATTTCAGCCTGTTTTATGTACTCTACTTCCAGCCAGGACATGACGAGAAAAGTTTGATTTTGGGTTAGGATAATAAAACAAGTTCCCGTAGACAGTCAACGGTTTCCTGGTGGAAGCATTAATTCAATTAGAAGTTTCTCCAGCACTGTCATGTCAGACCTGCTACTTTCCCTCTCCATATATTTCTGCCCTATATGGACGGGAAACCCATAGTCCAGGTCCAGCCATGGCCTTCCCAGCTGGCCTGCTGTCCTCACTGCTTTGCAGTTCCCTAGAAGCAGTACAGAAGGGATGCAATGTCAGGGCTAACGCTGAATAAGAAGGAGTTCTTGACACTAGGCCTTGTTTTGAAAGATGTTATGAAAAAAAAAAGAAGTCAACATCAAAAAATGCTGTCTTGCATAGATTATGAGGGAAAGAACCCTAGGAGATCAAATAAATTCAATTATTTCTTTTTATTAGGCCCCAGCTGCATGCTCCCCCTTCAACAAATTGAATACATATCCTCTTGTATCTTTGAACTCATCCAATTTTGGTTGTTTGCCATGAGATACTGTCTTCTGATCCTTCTAAGGCACTTCCTTTCTCAAAGTCAAAATTACAGCAGCATTTTAGTAATTAAAATAAATTACTGGAAGCTCTCATGCCTTAATTTATGTACATATACAATCATTGTTTAGTTGACCCTTTCATCTGTTTAAATCTGCCTGGACATGCTGAAAGTAGACAGTTTTTAATGGAAAATGAGAAATGCCCAACTGCACTACAGTTTTTTCCCTTCTCCATCTCCTTTTGGAAAGATTTATTACTTAAATCCCTCATGCACGTAACACTGCCTACTAAGATCCAACATTACTGTTTTGCCCAGGCAGAATTCCCAGATATTTGGAGGGTACACAGTTTGGAACTGATGTTCTCCTTGGTAGATTTATTTTTGTGGAATATTTTTGCAGCCTATAGCAAATTCCCTTCTATTTCTTATGGGCATATGCAACACTGATAACAGTACAAATCTGTTGTGTTGCTCTGCCTAAATCTTTCTAGGTAAGAAAAGAAAATTGCCTTTTTTTCCTATTCAGTACTTCAGTCTGCCAACAAAAGTGAACTGCCCATCATGATTTAGAAGAGATTTTCATTGTTTCATAGAAGTCAAACAACACAGAGCTGACCTAAAGTGTTCAACATTAACCTGGATTATATTCAAATTAAAAATTGATGAGAGAAATCCACCAGACTTCATCATTAGTTCCTCCTAAGCAGCTTCACTTTATTTTGGAGTGAACTGAACCCTATGGACTTGGTATCTAGAATCAAGGAGAATGGATTCTGGCCCTTTACTGCCTTCTGCCAAGGGAAAAAAATATTATAATATTACTACTTTACTAGTGAGCACACACAATAGTGCAATTTTGATGGACTTATTCACTGTTCTTCAAAACACAAAAAGCACAAATTCTTGTTCCTTTAAAAAAAAAAAAAGGAGAGAAATTGCTCTGCAAAAAATTTTCTTCATCTTTTGAAATAATCTTGTGGCAATCTATCTTCATTTAAACTGTAAGGGATCTGGCTTGAGTCCTGGAATAGACTCCAGTTCCTTTTAAAACAGGGAAATAGCTTCAAATACATTGAGCCGCTTTTTGGAATTTATGAAGCAGAACTCAAATCTAAGAGCTGCCAACATTTAATGATAATGAGGCAATTCTTACATGAGAGAGTTCATAACAGGATCAGCTCACTACATTTTCCAGCAGCTGGAAAACAGAATCTTTTGCAGGCTGGGAATGAAAAAAATCTCACTTTAAAATAATCTTGTTTATACCCTAACATAAAATTAGTTTTAAATGGAAGCACAGCAGAATTCATCCTGCTGCTCCTAATGCAGTGGGTTTTTTACTGAAGGAAAGATGTTTTCCTCATACAGTGCTGTTGTGCCAGCTGACTTGCAGCACATGCTGGAGAGTGGGTCTTGGCTGTACTTTGCTCCTCTGCAAATGCTTTGAGATGGTCAACACTGCTCTTGTATGAGGCAGAACCTGTTATTGTAGTCAAAAAGCACAAGGAAAAGGATTGTGCCTGGCTCCGTGTTGCTAAGAAGATGCATTTCCTTACACAGGCATGTTTCTTAATAATCTGCCATAACTCCAATCTGCCATAACTCTTTCCTACTGTATTTTTGCCATCAGATGGCTTTGCAGCAGAAGTATGGCCCAAGAGGAGTTTGAAGTCTCATTCCAGTCTCAGAGCTGGAGCGAGTTTGCCAGAACTGAGCCATGTAGATGCAATGCCTACCCCCCAGCTCACTCTGACTACCCTTTCACTACTCAGGTTTCACTGGAACAAGTTGCAATACATTGTTTTACAAAATGACTGTATTAGCCAGTGGATGCTTCTACAGGAGAAAATCCAGCTGTTTAGCTCCTCATTTTGCATTTGTTTTTCTAGTGGTCTGCAGTGTGCATGGTGAGAGATTCTCCAAATGACCCAGAGCTGCAAACACAAACATCCCAAAATGGGACATATTTTCCCTGTAGGTTGCACTCTGCTGCTCTTCAAAGTATTTTCAAAACATGCTGAGATGATTATTTCACTTCACTTGCTATCCCCTAGTTTAAAAGACACTTAAATCAATTAACAACAGAAAGACAACAAAACATCCCACTCATCCTTTTAAAGGCTGCAGAAGCCCAGAGAACATCTAAAATTGAACCTCTCTAGAGGAATCGAGCCACCCCAAGTCAGCTGCAGTTCCTAACCAGTCACTGAGCTGGCTTCCATGGTCAGTGCTGGTGTAGGAGGGGATGGTGGAACCAAGGAAAAAAACTGATTCCCCAACACTCAGTTCCCCAGCCACCTGAGACAGCCAGCTGTCATTGCTATTTCCCTCCTCCCCAGTTAGGCATTATGCAAGGCTCAAATACGCCTCAGGAGTGAGGCCACAGAAAACACAGTTAGGAAATCAAGAGGAGTTGGGGAGAGAATGGAGATGAGATGGACTGAAACTCAAAGAGATTTTAAAAACAAGGGCTTCTATAAGAAGGAGCTGTGCATATTTTCTTGCAGAGGCTTGCAAACCTTACATTAGCAGCCTGACTGAAGTCAACAGAAAGGCAGGCTGGGCACAAAGAGCAGTGTGAGTCAATGCCAGCAGTTATCACCACGATTTTTTGTCTCAGAAAAATTTTAATTATATAGTTAGGTAATAAGCAGTATTTTTTTCAAACATGTTGATTGCAGTGGCAAAAGTCAAAGAAACTTGAAAACTCTTGACTGAAGTGCTGAGAAACCACAATGTTAGACTGCTGAACATAGATAATTTTTTGCTTCATACAGAAGATGTAAAAATAAAACTACCAACAAAAAAAACCCCAAAACACTAAAAAGAGAGCTGGCAGGAAAAGATCCAGGTATCCCAGCTGCAAAGAAAGCCAAACTGTGAGCTAGAAACAGATTGCTGAAGGAACATACCCAAGTAAGTCAGCCAAGTATTTATTTTGATTTATACCAATGCTTGGCCCAAAGCCCCAAACACTTTAAAATATACTAGTTGAACAGTAAGAGTGAAAATGCAACTTCAGCTTCAGATTAATTTTATAGCAACTTAAAATTATTGTCAACCTTTAAAGAGCAACTACTAATGATTTGAATTTCAGAGACAAGTGAGTAAGTTCTCAATGAGACATGAGAGACAGAGATAAAACCAATAAACCAATACCAGTAGCTTTCCTGTTAAGACTTTTTTGCTATTGAGACAAAGAGACTATAGAAGATGTGTAGGTTTGCAGCACATTTCTGGATGATTTTTTGCCTCTCTCTACAAGAATTCAAACTAGCTGGTAGTAGTAATTTCTGTCCTGAAATCCAATCTGTAGCTCTAAAAGACTATCACGTTGTCATGGCTCAGTGAAACCCAAAAAGAATTTCACTGTTGTTTGTAAACAGAATGATATGGATAAAAGTCTGGGTGTGCTCTTCTGTGCTGGAGAAGATATAATTTAACACTCTTGGACCCAATTTTACCCTCATTATAGGCAACTAAGAACTTCACAGTGAAATCAGTGGGCAGAAATCAGACTTCTTACTGTGGGCTGACAGACATTCTCCTATCTGTTACATAGGAGAATGTGATTTACCTTGCATGCTAAAAAAGCGATTTTTAAACAGCTCTATAATATCAAGGATTCTTTAAAAATAGAGGACCAGCACATTAAGATGCATAAATGACAATGCATTGATATGAAAAGGGCCAAGATCTTTTGGTGAACATCCTCCTACTCCAGGATGCATTAAAGGTGCTTTTCTTGAAGCAGTGGAAAGAACAGCATGAAGGAGTAATGCTTGAAAATGGGGAAAAGGAAGCAGGAGTAGGAATTCAAAGATTAGTCTGCTATTATACTTTTACGACCCCTTTGTTATTGACAGCTTAATTATAGTTGGATTTGCTAGAGAGGAATCTGTTGACTGTTGTAGCTCTCAGCCCTGCTTTTTCTTATCCTCTTGCTGCACCCAGAAATGGCAGTGACATTGCAATCCTTGAAGTTCATGCTTATAAAAATAAAACCCACAGGGAAGCCCAGTGCATTGCTCTCCACACGCTTTGCGTGCAAGAAGTGAAGCTGTGGTTAATTACCTGCCTCCAGCCACTCCTTAAAAGCTGAAGAGCTTTTCTTTGTATTTTTATGGCTACAGTAGCCATGGCAGCTGCTCATTTATTAGTTGCATCACATATTAAAGCAGGCTGGGTAACGAGATTGTGTGGAAGGTGAAGATGGCATGCAAATTTCTATTAAAAAAAAAGAGGCCAACAATCTGTTTACTGAGAGCAGGTAATGCAGATGCCAATCAAAACCAGAAACTGTCATGCATTTCACCATTAAGCAAGAATGACTAACAACTTAATATTGCACTGAGGTACATAATTATGTTCTGATCTGTCTAACTATCCCTGGCATCTGCTAATAGATCATTCACTAAAGATGGGTCCGAATCAATCATTTTCCTCTCAAATTTGAAAAACCAAAATTCTTGACAATGTTAGCTGTATTCAGATCAGAATTTAGAGCTAAACAATCGGACTGCAACACCACAGAAAACTCTAGGAGTGGATTTCCCTGATATATTAGTGTTTCAGTGGGGAAGGGAGGAGAAAAACAGGCACTGTTTGATATCACAGCATAAGCATTACTGCTTCTGTCTCTGCCAGAAAGTTGTCACTGAAAGAACAAGCTGCAACTGTTTTTAATGCTGTATGCCCACATGAGGACGTCAAGAAGAGCAGTGGTTCTATTCCCAGTCCTTTCTCATGGGGATAAACCCAGTATCACCATGGTTGCTCTCACACAAGGGTCTGGAGGGCAATAAGGCTGTTATAGGACTGGCCATAACTATTTCACTGTCCTCTTCCTTGACATTCCCATAACTAACAGCACTGGCCAACTAGATGTTCCCAGCTCTGCATCACCTCCCCAGATGTTGCCATTCCAATTCTCCTGTCAGTTGTGTGCCAGGTAAACTGAGTTTTCTCATTAGGCTTTCTTCAAAGTGTACCTGTTCTCAAAGAGCTCACACTCATATATATCATCACCGCCCTTGCAAGAGAGGAATGACTTTTAATTTGATCCAGATATCACAGCAACCAGCACCTGTTTGCTGATTTTTTTCTGGGAAATTTTATGTTGAACCCCAGTTCTGTGCTATCTTTTGCCTCTACAATTCCAGCAAAGGAGAGTTTGCAACATAATACTCAGCCTTTTGTCAGCAGGTGCTTGAACAGCCGCCTCTGTCTCTTGGTAAAATTATTTCCAGCTGAGATAGGAACAAGTGAGGCATGGGAAGCTGAAGCCCTGGAAATGGCGAGTTACAATTGTTTTGGGAGGGCTTCCGCTCACCATAAAACCTGCCTATGTAAAAACAGGTTTCCAAAACGTGCTGGCCACTCTGTTAGACCCTCACAAACTCTTACCAGCATACAAAATAAACAGATGAAAAACACAAAACCTCTCAGCTTCCAGCAGAGTCCTGCTTGCTTGGAAACACTTGACATTTCAGAGAGATGACATGTCAGAGAGCTCACATCTGGCTGGAGCCCCTGAGCCCTGGGGCACTACGAGCCCCCCGCTCTCCCACCCAGAGTCCTGCGGGGCTGGGGGGCAGCACTGACACCCCGCAGTCCACCTGCTCTGGGGCCAGAACTGAGAGCAGGTCTGGCAGAGATCAGCTCCTCTAGCAGAGGGCTGGTGTCTGTATTGAAGAACACGTTAAATAGGTACCCAAGGAGGCGCTGCCTCAGAGCACCATTTGGGATTTGTACCCTGGATTTCACAGGAAGACTGAATAGTCATAGTATAAAATCAAATAAAATAGTCAAATTAAATAAAAATAAAATAATAAAATAAAATAAAATGCATAAGTTGTTTGGCATTAGAACTGACTTATGCCAAGCAAAGGTAACCATTTGCTGACTTGTGGCTAATACAGAAGAGCCATTTCTGAGTTTCCGGCAGAGGAATCAAATGTGGGAAAAGGGAAATTTACACAGTTTAGTCCTTGAGATTAAAGAGTTACTCAGCTTTCATTTGAAGCTCAGAACAGGCTGAGATTCCTCCCTGTGGATTTCCATAGCTCTGTAAAACAAAAAGCAAAGCATTTTTACTGCTCCACTCTCACTGCAAGGGGGTGCTTATAAGCACTATCCACAGCTTGCAGGTATGTTTTGGGTTTGTTTTTAAGGCATGTACTAGAGCTTGCCTGCATGATTTCCAGCTTCCTCATTTTAATTCCCAAAGTTAAAAGTAGCTGCAGACACAGAAGAAAATTGCACTCATATAACCTAATGGTGGGAATGCATGCTAGTGCAATTTAACTCACTGCGTGGCAGAAATACTAAACTTGGTCTGAATGAAACAGAAAAGTGTGTATGAAAGTATCACACGCCTTTGGATGCTTCTGAATACATGGTGTGGGTGTGCATGGGAGTGACATTTACAACACAGTGTGTTAGTGACTGAAATCAACTTTGTTTAAAATAAATATCATTTTCCCCTTCCATATGGTCTCTTGCCAAGTTTTGTGAAATTAATTTTGTACATTCTGCTTTGGTAGAAGAATCCAGGAGGAAGTGATTCTCATTCCAAAACAATTAGCACTTGACTAGGGAACAAATCTGTCAGTACATCAGTTTGGAGACTAAACTTCAGGCAATCCTCCTGCTCTGGGTACTTTTAAAGAAAGTATTCTATAAACCACTTCTCTCACCCATTTAAGTCCCTGGATCACTGCCATATTGCATGCAGTGAAATCCTGCTAAATCAGCAGGACAGACTGTCAGAAGACATGATAGCACAGAATGTTGTTGCAGAAGGTTTTAAAATGTTAACACATACTAATCAGGGGTGATAAGGACAGATCTTCAATCCCTTTGCAAATTAGCAATGAAAAAGCACCATTCTTAGAAAGTCAACTGATATATTAATAAAACATTTTTAAAGTAATAAATTATCCAAAATCCTGGCATAGAGAATCAGAATAAATTAAAACCTCCCAAGCCATTTTCAGGAAAACATATGAATTTGAGAGTTTAAGCTCAGCTCTGCAGAAGCAGCAGAGTTCTGACATTTTCAAGAAATCATGAAAGGCAAAACCATTTGCATAGATACCCAAGGATGTTTGCTTTAGAAGGGAAACAGATCTGGGAGACAAGGAAAAAGATGACAATGTATTTGGGAGCTTACATAATTTCTGTTAACTTCAGCACAGTCAACAGCCACCACTAAGTGTCTCTTTTTACTTCTTGTATCCATCTGAATAGATGCTGACCAAAGATGCCATAGTGAAATGATTAAGTTTTGCTTTCTATTTATTTTTGATTTGGAGGATCACCTAGACAGTGTAGTACGAGGAGGAATGGAAGGAGAGCATATACACGAGTCACTCTTTTCTTCCATTTTATTGTTCCGAAGCCACAAATGCACCTTTGCCACTTGTTGCAGCCCGTTTAGCTTAACTAGATTTAACTCCAGGGTACCAAAATGTGCCCCTGTATTTGTCTCAGCCCCTGTGCCCACTCATGCTGTACTTGTGGCAGTACTGGGGAGGCCATCCCCCTAAGACAGGTGGCTAAAAAACTGGCTTGAATCGTGACTCCAGCCCAGCATGACAGTGTGCACAGACAATAATACATCTTAGCCAGGAGACAGTAACTAATGGCTCAGCCTGGAGCAAAGTCTGCCTGCGGCTGTTACAAAGAGCCCTGGGTATGAAAAAGCTCTACCCTCTTGAAAATGGAGCTTATCTCCTATGATCAAAGGGAGGAGAGCACAGCTAAGCTGCAGGGGCTGACAGATGCTCCTCTCCAACCAAGTCTGCAGCTTGACCACGCAGTCTGTGGCATCCCTTCACAACTGAGATGACTGCTCAGTCACGAGTGGAAGCAAAAGCACTCCTGCTTTTTTTACACTTTGGGAGGTGTAGGCTCTTACATTGCCTGAGGTAATGTGTTTTCTGTTCAAAAAGCACGAGGCACATCACTGGGCTGGGCTGGCCTTCTTCTGGCAGAACCCTTACAGTTTCTAAACCTTAACTGGGGGCTGCTGTAGCTACAGTCATAGTTCAGTGCTTTGAGCAGGAAGTAAGTCACAGCATGAATACACATTCTGTTCTTCATTGAACACACAGCCAGAGCATAATTAAAGTAATTTTCATGGGAATTATGCTTACTGAACAGCCTCAGATGCTTTCTTCCAAACTTATACTCCTTGCATACGATTCAACTGAGAAAAACTTTCTGCTTTAAATCCATTTACTTTTTCTATTAGAGAGAGCAATATAATTGTCTACATAATTGTTTTGCAGACAAGCCAATGGAAACTTTTTGATTACCCTCTTATTAACTTACAAGACAATCAACATCCAGCTTAGATACAGACTTTCAGCAGCCACTCACTTTTCTCCCCACACAGCTTTCTCCATCCGTGTTACGTCCTAAAAGGAGGTAATGACGTTTTAGGTGATTGGGAGTGATCAGAACAGGGTACCATTAGCTCACTGGCTGTTTCAAGTCAAAAAAGGAGCACGAGTCACAACTCCACAATCCCTTCTGTACCCACTGACAAGAGCTAAACAGTGCTCTTTACAGCGTTACAGCGTGAAGCCAATATGCTAAGCTTCAAGCAAAGCAGAAAACAGACTCTATTTTCCTTCTCTTCCAGATCCCCCTGGGCAACACTTGATGCAGGCACTTGCCTGCCATATAGGTAAAGGTCTTGTGAGTGGAACAGTTATGTCCAGATCATAGGATTCCAAAGGGAAAAAATGGCACAATAGTTATGACTCTAGAAGGAACTGTGTCTAGGCACTAATCTAATGCCTATAGGTTCCCCGCTTCTTACCCTTCTCACCCTGGTCCCAGTCCTCACTGTAACCCTAGGTCTGGGCTAAGATTTCTGCCCTGGGAAAGGTTGACTCTCCGGATGTCCACTGCTGGTGGGAGAGTCCTTCTGGCAAGAAGCCTTCACTAGCACAACCCAAACTAGTTTGGAGAATACACGATTAAGTGACCTCATGCATGGCTGGTGGAAATCATGTATTAAGGTAAGTTTTGAGCATACAGGCACTGGTGTACAGGACACAAATACCACATCTTTAGTAATATATTACAGGTAGCAAAGAAAGAACATGGCAAAGGGAAAAGGCAAAGGGAATGATGAGCAAACTCTGCCCTGGGCTTCTCCTTGCTCTCAAGCACAATAAGGATATCAAACAATAAGGATATCAAACAATAAGGATAAGGGGTTTGTTTCATTCTGTCTTTGCAATGAAAAGTCTTTTTCTCATATTTCAGATATACCAAACCCCTTCAGGACAGACTTAGTAGTGAAGTCACCTAAAAAAGCCTCCCCACAGGTGCCCAGCACTAAGCATCAGGAGAAGGATGCATGGCAGCTGTTTTCCCGTTTGCCGAGAGAAGGTCTTGTCTGATGCCTCCGAGGCCCGTTCTACCAACACACCTCATCTCCTCTGGGCACCTTCCGACCCACACCGTTTGTGCTGGCTCAGCACCAGGCTCACAGCTCTCACTTGGCACGGCAAAACAAACAGATGAAAATAACTTCAAAAACTGCCTGAACTCATCTCTGTTATGCGCATTACAAGCACACATCAAGAAGAAACCATCTCAGAGAATGTAAGCAGCGTGAAAAAAACCATTTCATCGGGAGATCACGAGGCCACATCGCGGGAGCAGCGGGGACGGTGCGGCCCGGGCAGGCACCGCGGCAGCACCGCCGGGGACAGCCCGCAGCCCGCTCGCAGGATGTGAGCTCACGGCACCGCCCCTTCCCCGCCCGCCCCGCCGTGCCGGTTCCGCCGCCCCGAGTCCCGCCCCGCTCCATCCCGCTGCCTCCAGGGCCGGGGGTCCTGGCGCTGCCTGGGCCGGTGAGTGCTGCGGGGGGCCCCGCTGCCCCGGGCCCGGCCCGGCGCTGCCCCGGCGGCGGGGCCTGGGGGCGGAGGGAGCGGCGGCGGCTGGGCCCGCCCGGGGCGGGGGAGCGGGGGCCGCGGGCCCGGGGCGGCGAGGCGGGCCCAGGGCAGCGGGCGCTGTGAAACCCGCGCTGTGTTTGTCCCCCAGGCTGACGCGGGAGAGCCCCGGCGCGGTGCCTGCGGCCGGAGGAGCTGCCGCCATGGGGAACCAGCTGGCTGGCATCGCCCCCTCGCAGATCCTCTCGGTGGACAGCTACTTCTCGGACATCCACGACTTCGAGTATGACAAGAGCCTGGGGAGCACCCGCTTCTTCAAGGTGGCCAGAGCCAAGCACCGGGAGGGGCTAGTAGTCGTGAAGGTGTTTGCCATCCAGGATCCGACCTTACCCCTGACGAGCTATAAGCAGGAGCTGGAGGAGCTGAAGATAAGGTTACATTCGGCACAGAACTGCCTTCCCTTCCAGAAAGCCACCCTGTCCGAGAAGGCCGCCATGCTTTTCAGACAGTACGTACGGGACAACCTTTATGACCGAATTAGTACCAGGCCGTTCCTGAACAACATTGAGAAAAGGTGGATCGCTTTCCAGATCCTCACTGCGGTGGACCAAGCGCACAAGTCTGGAGTCCGCCATGGGGACATTAAAACAGAGAACATCATGGTCACCAGCTGGAACTGGGTTCTTCTAACTGACTTTGCCAGTTTTAAACCAACGTACCTTCCTGAAGACAATCCTGCTGACTTCAATTATTTCTTTGACACATCACGGAGGAGAACGTGTTACATCGCTCCCGAGCGCTTTGTCGATGGCAGTATGTTTGCTACAGAGCTGGAAAACATGCGGGACCCTTCGACTCCTTTGGTAGACTTGGCAAATAGCAATCAGCGAACAAGAGGGGACTTAAAACGTGCAATGGATATCTTTTCTGCAGGTACTTGGAGCTATCAGGAGAGACCAGTGTGTTGTTTCTGACTGTATAATCCAATGCAGAAAAGTTGATTTGTTGTTTTGTTTGTTTTTTTTGTTTTGTTTTGTTGTTGTTGGTTTGGTTTGGGGTTTTTTTTTGGTAGTGTTTTAGTTTGGTTTGGTTTTCTACAGTGGGCTTAGAGAACAACATGTCAAAAAACTTGCATAAGACCCAACTCCAAACCTTTTTCATTCACATAAAATGTACAGACACAACATAGTAAGCTACAAAACTTAAGTGCATCACCATTATCCGAGGAGGGAGATCACAAACTATTCTTTTATGGCACAACTCTGCTCTGGGAAAGAGGTGGTTCTGCAAGGCACAGATCAGCATCTTCTCATGGCTGAGAAGCATGTGCCTCATGGGACCTGAGAGGAGGAACCAGTCGGTGGTCCAGTTGCCTGGGGGCTGAGACAGCTTTCAGGGTCATTTGGCAATATTGGCTTTAGAAGCCTCTTCTCATTTCATTTTCCCCACAAGCAGGAAGTTGGAGCAAGCTCCTGTCATAGTCTTGCTCACAAATATTTGTTGGAGTTTGACTGTGGGAGCCTATTTTGAGTCTTGGGCTTGTCTTGAGCAGTTAGACAGCCAAAAGTTTGACCTTTCTTTTTTTGCCTTAAAGTGGTTGAAAATATGTATTTAAAGTAAATGGTTATTTCATTTTACAAGCTGCTCTTATGGCCAAACTTCCAGGACACTCCAATGATAAAGCAGACCATTGGGAGCAAACTGCAGGACTGGGTTCTTTGAAGAGGATTTGTGTCATGTACATGACACAGAGGAGTCTGTGTTTAGCAATTGTGTGAGTGAATATGTGCTGTCTCCCAGCATCTGCTGTGGAAGCAGAGGTTATTTCTTTACCTTCTGTAAAAGGGCTGCTTAGTTTTGACCTACTGCCCAATCCATGCTGACTTACCAGCACTCTTCTTCCACATGACAGTGATGTGGGTTCCTTTTCTGGTAATGTATTTTCCAGCTGGCAGGTGGCTGAAGTTACTGCCTCATGTTTCCTAATTGCAAATTCCTCTGTTGTTGACATGTTTGTAATAAATTACTTGGGACATATTTCAAAGATCTAGTGTAAAAGCCAGGTTTTGGAATGTGAGATGTTATCTCTTTTCTGCAAATTAATTTGGCAACTCATTTGCCTTATTTTAAATTCAGTAAAGAGTCGTTTAGGGTTTGTTCTTGTCCACATGTAGAAAGTAAAGTTAAAGCATCTGTTTATAATCTTCTGACATCTTTGACTTTTTTTTTCTTTTGTTCCCCAGGCTGTGTAATAGCAGAACTCTTCACAGAAGGTGTACCCTTGTTTGATTTATCTCAGCTTTTGGCTTACAGAAATGGCCTCTTTTCCCCTGATCAAGTCCTAAACAAAATTGAAGACCGCAGTATCAGAGAGCTGGTAAGGATGGACTACAGCATTAGAACCATCTGTGTGGTCTGTTTGCAGTTTATTTCACCTACTTTGGTGGCAGATTGCATATTGTTTGGGTTTGGGCTTTGGGGTTATTTTGTATTACGAATATCTAAACCTTTAATCTTTCTCTCCCTCTCCCTTCCACTTCTGCCTTTCTCAAGGTCACTCAGATGATCCATCGGGAGCCAGATAAACGTTTAGCAGCTGAAGATTATTTGAAACAGCAACGTAACAATGCATTTCCTGAAATATTTTACACTTTCCTTCAGCCTTACATGGCCCAGTTTGCCAAGGAAACGTTTGTGTCAGCAGATGAGCGTATATTGGTCATACGTAAAGATTTGGACAACATCATTCACAATCTCTGTGGGCACGACCGCACAGAGAAAGCTGAGGGAGAGACAAAAGAGAATGGGCTGGTTATTCTAGTGTCTGTGATAACTTCCTGTTTACAGACTCTCAAATACTGTGATTCAAAACTGGCTGCTTTGGAACTGATTCTTCATTTAGCACCAAGATTAAGTGTAGAGATTCTTCTGGATCGTATTACTCCTTATCTGTTACATTTCAGCAATGACTCTGTGCCCAGGGTGAGGGCAGAATCTGTGAGGACACTAACTAAAGTTCTTGCTCTTGTCAAAGAGGTGCCACGCAATGATATTAACATTTACCCAGAATACATTCTGCCAGGCATTGCACACTTGGCCCAGGATGAAGCCACCATTGTCAGACTTGCATACGCTGGTAAGAGGACATCCAGTCAAAACTCAGAATCTTGGGCTTTTCTGTATTTCCTTCACTGTTTTCCCCTCTGTTCAAAACCATCATCTAGCTTGCTGTTTCGTTGTCAGTAAATCTCCCCACAAGTTTCAGAAAGGACTGCAGGTAAAGATACATGCATTCACTTAAGATAACTGGTGCAGGTGGTAGTAGCCACTTAATAATTAGTTGACTTATACGAACAAGTGGATTTCCAGTGTAGATCTGTACCCAGAGTAAATTATTACATTTTAAATTGTTGACAAAATGCATTTGCTCTCTGCTAGATGAATTAAGTTTTAAGAAAGTTAATATCCCTTGTCCTCTGTAGTTGTGAGTGTAAAAGTAACTTGCAGAATGTGTACTTGTGCTTTGGGCTAGGGACTGGATGTAGCACACAGCAGGTCTGCTTACAGCTAAGGTAGGGGGTCAGAGTTTAAAGCCTCATGCTCAGGGAAGCAGTCCTGGCTTATTTCCCTGGATGGGCAAGAGTGTAAGGAAGAAAACTACAAGTGGTCTTTAAATAGCTAATTCCATGAACAGGGCTTTTTGACATGCCCATCCTTTGCTGCTTTTATTAATTTATCTTAATTGACATTTCATTAGCTCAGAGTGTTTACCTGGAGTG